>NC_092815.1:151152316-152430173 GCF_023375885.2 Dermacentor andersoni
GCAGCATTCATAACAGAAAGATGTGCACCTGTATCGATGAGTGTCGTGACAGGATAGCCAACAACGTCAACGTCAAGAAGGTTTTGGCTCGTTTGTAACGTAAGCAGAGGATTTGAGGGCAGGGTGGACAACGCAGCTTCACCTTCAGAAGCTGCAGTGCCTAGTTTTCCGGCTGGATCCGGGAGGCGATAGGCGACGGAGAGAAGCGACGGGGTTGGGGCGAACGAGACTGATGGCGGCGAGGTGAGGGCGAGCGGCTGTAGCGAAGGTTCGGGGCAGGAGCATCAGCGGCAATGGGTTCATGCCGGGTGACACAGGGAACAGAAGATTCAAAGGGGCGGGAATGAGCAGCGGTGGATGTCCGAGGTGGTTGCGGCAGTGACGAGCGACGTGGCCGATGCGACAGCAGTGGAAGCAGATCGGCCTGTCATCAGGGGTACGCCATTCGGACGGGAGTCAGCGAGATGTGGCAGAAAAGCACTGCCGGGGACGAGGAGGGCTGCTAGAGAACTGGGGAACCATGGGTGGAGACGATGAACACACGGAGTTCAGACCCATGTTCTCTAATTCCTGTCTGACGACAGCCTGAATCATCGCAATCGTGGTTGCCGGTGGATCGGGAGGCGTCGCGGAGAAAGCTGGCAAACAGGTGGCCTCGAGCTCACGGCGCACAATACGGGTTACGTCGGCACAGGGCGTGGTCTGACGCGGTCGACCCTCACATGTCGACGTAAGAGCAGTGTTTGGTAGCCACGTGATGTGATGTGCGATGCGGCGGCTCTTAGCTTGTTCAAGGCGACGGCATTCTTTGATAATGGCGTCGATAGTCGAGACGTGGCCGAAAACAAGCAAATTGAAAGCATCGTCGGCGATGCCTTTTAGCACATGCGACACTTTATCTGCTTCAGACATAGTATCGTCCGCTTTGCGGCAGAGAGCCAAGACGTCGAGGATATATGAAACGTATGGCTCTGTAGGTGCCTGAACACGAGACGCAAGAGCCTTTCTCGCGGCAGCCTTGCGCCCAATGGGGTCGCCGAACAGTTCCCTAAGCTTTTCTTTGAAGCTGTCCCTACTGTTTATCTCGTCGTCATGCGTTTGGAGCCACACGCGTGGGGTGCCGCCGAGGAAAAAGATGACATTGGCGAGCTTGATCGTTGGGTCCCACCTGTTATTAGCACTGGCGTGTTCGTAGAGCTTGGTGCATTCGTCAACCTCCTGTCCCTCCAGGCCAGAGAACACACCAGGGTCGCGATGTTGGGGAACCGTGATGATTGGAGCAGTCGGACAAGCCGAAGCCGTTGCAGAGGCGGTCTCGTCACCGGAACGCCTGGTGACAAGCTCGATGTACCGACCACTCCGGAGTTCCGTGGTGAGGACGGGGATCGCTGACCTACACCAGAACGTTACGTGTGGAAATACACAAATGAAAGAGGCTATATACAGGCTATTTACACTTGAGCCAGACCACCAGGCTGACACTCGCTCGCGCCAAGGGCACAGACCCACTTCGTCGTCGTTCTCGCAGCGGCTCGTCCCTCGAGCATCGCTCGATAATATCGTAATAATATATTGCTTTTTTCTCATCACTGTAGTATCGCCTAACTTAAACGATAGCTCAAACTTTTTAGTTGCCTTGGGATATCCCTTCAAGCAATGCCATTCCGGGTAAAGCCTCTAAACATCTTCGCATGGCCATGGCTGCCGCAGGCTTCTCGAAGAAGAAGTTGAAGAAACGCTGAGATTGTGTTGCTTTTCACCCGTAGTTACTTCTCCAGTCGAATAGATGTTAAGGCGAAGTGCACTGATGGCTGGACGTGATAGGAGTAATTGATAGTGTATTCAGTCGAGTAATACCGCCTGCGTAGCAACACTGTTGCCGAGACAGGATATGGTTAAACATGTCCATTTATCATGAATATCTCGCCTTCCATCGTAGCCATGTACTTCCACAGCCCGTCCCTGTTGTACTTTCTCGGTCTCAACAATACGGGCATATATAATTGTGATGCTTGCTCCACTGTCAACTAACGCGCTCCTTTTTTTTACATCAACAAAAGCAGATTTATAGAAGAGGTTTGCACGCGACAAATAAACAGCTTCTCCTGGTGTCTTCAGGCGGAAGCCGAAACCCTCCTTATTTAGTTTTTTGGCACAGCATCTGACTCATCGTGCTGGCTTGAGCCTCTTCGGTCAGTCAAAAAGGACAGAGGAGAAGATCGCGTGGCATCAGATCGCGTGGCAGTTGGGCACCTTGCACCAGGCATCATGGGCTACCGCTGGGGTCCCGAGTCTTGTAGGAAGAGGTTTCGCATTCCCTGCAGAAGTTCTTGGACTGTTTTGTGCCCTCTCACTTGTATTTGCTTCTGAAGGTCCGGACTCAAACCGTGAATGTTAAGCGGAACCACAGCCGTCTCTGGCAAGGCTGAGGCAGCCAGCTGAAGTAGCCTCCTTTTCTCATAAAAATAGCTGAGTCCAGACCCAGACAAGTACTTGAATGCGATAGGTTTATCCCATAATAACACCTTATTGTCGCCAAAAGAGCCAAGAAAATTATGCTTCCACTCCGTCCATGGCTTGTTGCTGTGAGCGTTAAAACGCAATTCGTACCAACTCTTGGCTATTCCTGATACGAATAGTCGCATGTTTTTAATTTTATCTTCATCACTGTGCCAGTAGTTTTCATTGCATGCATATTCACAAAATGTTAGCCAGGACTCAGGACTACTGGAATCTCCATCAATCATGCCTGGCTTCACGTATTTGAGACTCGGCCTGTTCATTCCTCTTTCAGTCACGTTTACGAGCAAACACATTAATTGATTTTGCTGTCTGTTCTGTTCCTGTTGCGTAGTGACCAGGTTGACGCCTCTGTCCGATGAAGCGATGGTAGCAGGCTTCGCGCAGTTTCGAATTGGACTTGGCACAAGCTTTTCATTATCTTGAAGTTTCATATTCAGCTTCACTTTTTCTTTCGCTACTAAATCGTCGTTAGCGGCCTTCCTTCTAACGAATTATATAGGAGGCAAATGCGTCTGTGCTCACTGCTTCGAGAAGAGCTTGTTCCACTTCATCTTGAGGCGTTGCAGCCAAGATTCGGACGCCACCGCGTTGATTTGCTCCAGTGATCCACCCACATCTCCCCTTGAATGTCCACACAGAAAAAATGCAGCCGCGGCAATTTGTAATAAAACACAGTAGGGCTAGGCTATTGTGTCAACCATCCTTGTCTTGTCATTCTCCACCCTCGTCCATTCGTCGTCTTCGTTAAGACACCCTGCAACTTCTTCTTCACAACGTCCACGTTCAATAAACTAATGACATTTAGTGTATTGGTATAAAAAAGACAGTAAGCGATTGATACGACCAACTCCATTACAGGCACACGTAGCAGTACATGAATGATAAAGAATTTTTGAGGAAGAAAAAAATAATTACGGACATCTATACAAAAATGCTAGGATGAAAAACATCTATAGCATACCTGAATAAATGAAAGAATCTAGGTGACTATAGATCAGCTGCCCGTTTCATATGGAATGGTAATAAATTATCATCATCATCCTGTGTCCGGCCGCACCTACAAGATTGGCCGGCTCACTATTAAAGTCATTCTTTGCCTCGGTACCTATCTACGCCTGGTATCGTTATTTATTTATTTATTTATTTATTTGTTTATTATACCTCAAAGGCCCCAGAGATGGGGTATTACATGAGGGATGGGCTTTAACAAAACAGTGATTCGAGAGCAGCCTTCAAGTGATGAGTGTCGGAGTGGTGCGTGATGTCGGCAGACAGACCGTTCCAGTCCCTGGCGGTTTTTCACAAAAAATGATCGTAGATGAGAGGTAGTCTGCGCCGGGGGGGGGATACACGGCTTTGCTGTGGTTAATGCGGCTGGACTGACGATGAGCTGGTAATATAGCTGAAATGTGGAGTGGTGAATGATAGAATTTGTGAAAAAGACACAGTCTAGAAATAAGACGTCGCGATTCTAGATTAGTAAGACCGGCACGGGATTTTAGTTCAGACACGCTTGCATGATAAGAATATTCAGAGTAGACAAACCGGGCTGCACGGTTTTGAATTGATTCCAGTGTATTAGATAGGTTATGTTGATGAGGATCCCAGACAGAGCATGCATATTCTAACTTAGGGCGGACATATGTAACATAAGCTAACAATTTAACTGATGGGGGAGCAAGTCTTAGATTCCGGCGGAGAAAACCGAGGGTTCGATTTGCGACATTGGCTAAGTTAATGACATGATGTGACCAATTTAGGGTAGTTGAAAAGGTTATGCCGAGGTATTTATATGAGTCTACGGATGAGATTTCGGCGCCGTATATAGTGTATTTCCCTTATTGGTGACGCTGTCTGCGACGGAAAGAAAGTAGCGAGGTTTTTTTAGTATTTAAAGACATCAACCCTTTGTTACACCAGAATTCAATGCGTTTTAGGTCATCTTGAAGCAAATGCATGTCTGAAGTGTTAGTTATGCGTCGATAAATTACACACTCGTCTGCGAACAATCGAATGTTAGAAGAGATCTCAGTAGGAAGATCATTAATGTAAATTAGAAAGAGTAGTGGTTCGAGAACTGTGCCTTGTGGTACGCCCGAAAGGACAGAAGATCTTTTAGATGACTGTGTGTTAGCAAATACAAACTGTTGTCGGTTAGTGAGGAAGCTACGTATTCAGTCTACTGCAAATGGATTAATCTTGAGACGGGAAAGTTTTAGGAGTAGCCGTTGGTGTGGAACTTTGTCAAATGCCTTTTCAAAGTCTAAGAAAATAGCATCTACAGGTACGTTCAAGTCGAGGTTAGAGCTTAGATCATGAAAAAATAAAGCTAGTTGGGTGTCACATGAAAGACCTTTACGGAAGCCATGTTGAGCTGGGTGAAAGAGGTTATTGGATACTAAAAGGTTTACAATCTGAGAGTAAATAACATGCTCCATTAGTTTGCAACAAACACTGGTGAGTGAAATGGGACGATAACTAGAGCTCAACGATGGAGGACCTTTTTTGGAGACTGGAACAATCTTGCCTACTCTCCAGTCTTCCGGCACCACTCCTGATGACAATGATTGCTGAAAAATAGCACATAACATCGCGCTCACATTTGTTTTCGTGTTTTTCAGCATTTTAACATTTATTTCATCGACGCCAGACGATGATGTAAGTTTTAATGAATCTATTAGTTTCTCAATGCCGTAAGGACAAAAGGTAATATCAGGCATGACTGCATGATCCGAAAGAGGGTAGCGAGGTAATATGTTAACAGGTTCAGTTGTGAAGACGGAAGAAAAAGTACGGTTAAGTTGTTCAGCAATTTCGCAATCGGGAATACGATGGTTTTGATCATCAAACAGAGCTAATGGCTGGGAGTTGTTAAGGTTAATAACCTTCCAGAATTTGTGTGGGTTATTTCTTAACATAGACGGCAGCGTTTGCGAAAAAAAAAAGTGCGTTTTTCTTTACTTGCTAGAGCTTCGAATTCTTTTTCTGCAAGGTAATACTTATTCCATGCGCCTGCGTTGTTAAATCGTTTAGCCGAGCGAAAAAGCCTTTTCTTTTTATTGTTAAGACGCTTTAGTGTGATATTAAACCATGGGGATGACTGTTTTTCGGTTAGGGTGATAACGGGTGCGTATCTCGCGAACACATCGAGCATTTTGTTTTTAAAAAGCAGCCAGTTAGTTTCGACAGAACGCATCGAAAAACTGGTGTGGAATGAAGCAGCAAAATGTGCGAGTTCCGAGTTAATTGCCGAGTAATTCCCTTTGTCATACAGTTTGATCACTTTGGTTATCTCTGTAAGTTGTGTAAGCTGACAGGAGTACGATGCATGGATTATAGAATGATCGCTAAGACCAGGCAAATGCGTCATTGCATAAACTTTGCCAGGATCAGAAGCAAAAATGAGATCAATTATCCAAATGAGATCAACATATCCGGCCACCGACCCGGCCAGCGCTTCTCTTTGTCTCGACGCTGGCGTCTATAGCGGCCGCGCCGACAACACATTTAGCAGTTGAAAAAAAAAATATATCTACTACTTCTACGGCTTCTCATTCTAAGACATTAGGATTTACACTTAATATAGTAGATTGGCCAGGACTCAGATGGATAAGGCAGGTTAATATTGTCGTTAAGCAGCACAAGATAACAGGGTGTGACACCAAGCTAGTTGGTATTCCATGCCGAAGTGACTAGCGCAAAAAGTGGACACGGGACGCTAAAAAGACAAGGACAAGCGTTTCTCTTTGTCGCCGTTTTAGTGTCCAGTGTCCACTTTTCGCGCTTGTCACTTCAACAACATAAGAACTACTCTCTTCGCCTTCTACGTCACTCGCGTAGTTGTTCATTGAAATTTCGGAACGGAATTAGTTAAGCATTTGAGAGTAAAATATCGTCAAATTCAATCTGGAGGCTTATCTTGGATTGATGTGTTGGGTGAATCTGTTGAATTTTCACTTTCAATGGTGTTAACTGTGCCTGTACGAATACCATCTGAGGGCTGTGTAGTCGCGACCAATGATTATTAAAAGTTTATTTGGTTCAATGATCAAAACATGCATTTATTTCTTTAAAAGAGAATCGTAAAATTTGTTATTCGGTTGCACAGTAAGTTTTCTGAATCTGCTTTTTAAACATGGTATTGACCCTTCCATATCTTGAGCGGTGTTTGCGACAAACTTAGGGAGCCCAAGGCACAATCGCGGAGCTTCCCTTTCTAATAGTATGAGACGCTGAATTGTTTAAGGTGGGCTGCGACGAAGCAGGATACACGCAAATTCAGTGATGGGACGGGCATATATTTATTTAAAATAAATAGTTTACGTAATCTCGTGTCTTTGCCGCCAATATTGCCCGTTACTGATCTTACATGATCATACCGCGGCACGAGTTGCCTCAGACGAGACATCTTCAATGTGGCTTCTCCATTTTAGCATCCATCATATATGTGATTCCCACATAATTGGGAGGATCCACCTGGGTGATAAACTATTGACGGTGCATCAGTGAATGTAAACGGGAATATTTAATAGAAATAGATGTTCTCAATGCAAGTTTGAAGAGTACATAATAAATATAGAATAATTGCTAAAGTGAATGTAGATCATCATTCTGTACGAAAAAAGCCATGCCGTCGGCATAATGGTATGCGAAAATGTACTGCAGCAGAGGAATAGAGCCTAATAATATATTAAACAAAACAGAAGATAACAGTGACCCTTGTAGTAGACCACCAATCTGCTTATACGAAGACTAACGAGTATCTGTGTTGAAAACAATAGAAATATATTTCCTTTAATAAAAGTTCTGAAATTCATTCCGTGATGTATTTCAGAAACCTCTTATTCTCTAGTTCCTTTATCAGTGTGTCATGCGCTACGGAATCATAAGCTTTGGTCAGATCTAGGGTCACTAATGCTGAATAATCTCTTCGGCGCCGAGCAAACTGTATGCGACTCTATTAGTCTACGTGCGCATACCGTTTCAAGCAGCCAGATCTGAAGGAAATTTGATTGTGGCTAAGAATTAAGTTCTCACAAATATAGGTCGTCATTCGGCAATTCAAAATGATTTCAGGTAACCAAACCGGATGTCAGAGACGTTGGTCTAGTATTATCTAAATCATATCCACTTCCCTGTGTTTTTAAGTATAGGAATTAACTTAACGAACTGAAATAATTAGCTGGACCAAATTATGTTTCAGGAGAGTCAGAGCTGTGAACTCACCGCATTGACATCGTTCGTCTGTCTCTTGCCTAAGCATGATCACCTGTAGGAAGCTGTGGTCTTAATATCGTAGGAGCAAGTCAACCTGAGTTTTTCAGTGTTTTGAAGACAAGAGAAGTGGTGCACATATTCATCGTTCATGGCTACAAGCACCGTTTCATAGTGACCGGCGAGCACCTTCTAGCGTGTACGCTATTCGGGTATACCCAGGCGGATTGACAGGATTGCCGGGTAAGCGGAGGCATAAACGTGAGCGGCCGGAATGGTGGCCACACCTGGTGGCACCGAAAGACAAACACAGGGCTAATACTGCAGTTACCACGTATATTGTACTTCGCTGCTGGTGTAAAACTTCGGCAGCGGCATAATCGTGTTCACAAATACGCAAAGGGAGTTACGCACTGGAAGTTAGCTTGTCGTAGTTACCAAGCCTGCATACTTTCTTGGTGGCATTTTCATGGCGCCTTTAATGACCTGCGCGCGCTATGACGTCGGAGACCATGACGTCACTTCTGCAGTTACGATAGCTTATACGAGGCGGCCACTGGTGCTCCATGTGCACAGCATACTGAGGCGTCATTTCCGTGGTAACAACACCTTTCTCATAGCTATGTGATACTTACGCGATGCTTAAGACGGCTGTATAACGTAATGTCTTAGTTATTTCAGTACTCGCAATATCAGCCGATCGTAAATTGTACATTGCCTTCTTAACCAATGAGAGTAGTCCCACACATTGACGTCACATCCGTTGCACGAAGTACACAAAATCGCCGCATCGTGATGCTGATATCCATGCCTACCGACAAGTTGTTTCTTACTGTTGCAAGGTCCTTTTGGATACTGGCTAAGGTGAAGTTAACCGACCACGTCTAGCGGCCTTCACGCTGCGAGCTCACGTGTCACTGAAGCTAAGTCCTCCAGGTGACGTCACGAACTAGAGGGCGCCACTGAAGATGGTCGGGATTAATAACGATTAAGCAATGACTAATTCAGCGCTTTTCCTGAGGTGCGCCAAGTGAAAATTACGGTCACCCGCGTTAGACGAAAAACAATACGACAAGGGCATTTCTGAAGGCATGCAAAATGCATAGCTCTCCCACGGCGCTATGCAGGCATCTTTTGCACCAACAAAAGCTGGGGAAGTGTACACAACCCTTGGCCTTGAAACGTCAGGGGCGCCGATCTCCAACGGAATAGAAGTGTGGAAACCCAATCGAACATGTGCATGCGGTACGATGAAGGTTTCATCTCTCATTCATATTACTGAGTCGTCGATATAAAGAGGTTCCTTTTACGCCCAGATCGAAGTGTGCACACCAATTTGTGTTGAAACGTCAGAAATCTCAAAGGCACTGACCCATGACACTGCAGAAGTTGACACCCAGTAGAACGTGGGCATGTAGCACGACCAGCTAGGTTTCAATCCTGATTCAAAATACTGTGTCTCAGATTTACAGTGCCACCTATTGCACCCTCGCCAGCTGATGAAGTGTACGCAACATTTGGCCTTGGAAGGGTAAGGGCACTGACCCGCAAGACAACAGAAGCTTGGAAACCCAGTAGTACATAGGCATGGAGCACGACTTTCGACGTTTCACCTCAGATTGAAATTATTAGTCAGCGGTCTCTCTTCTATGTTCAGGTTACATTTGCCCATGGTGCACACAGTCTGTATGCGATATTTATGCGCAAACCCTTACGGTGGAGAGAAGTAATTCATAAAGGGGAAATGAGACATCCGCCCAAATGTAGCTAAGTGCTACATCATCATCATCATTCGTCCCGGACCAGGACGACTTTTTCTTCAACTGAGAGGCTTTTCTATCGAGGGACCCGTACGGGTTTCCTTCGTAACGCTTACCTGCGCTTGGGTGGATGTCTCATTTTCCCTTTATTAACAGTTTGTATGTGTTTCGCCATACACGTCTTTCAGATAGATATACATAATTTTAAGAATGCGCTATGAAATCGCGATAGCCATGACCTCGCAATGGAGGGGATCAATCGCACGTACAGTTGGACCATTCCACATTAAGTCTCCCGGACGTGTCGCCCGACCACCTATGATATTGACATTGCATTTGTAGTTTCACCGATGTCAATTATTTGTCATTCCGTAGGCGTCACTACTTCGACGTCACATATTCGTCGTGAACCTTGGTGAGTGCCTTAGCAAAGTGGCACGATACCGATGCATGTCGCTTATAGCTGATGCTACTGAAGTGCTACAATGACCAATACAGATGTTAAATAAAGTCCCTTCAGGAATACCGTGTGTCGTTTCATTGCTTAAATGCTAATCGCATGAAAATCGTAAGTCATCGTGAATGATTTCTGCCGTGATTTTTTAATATGATTAGCAGCCCTTGCATACTTCAGGCACTTTTTAATACCCAATCATTGCATGACGAGTATCCAATCAACATCTGTCTATCACGCGAGAAGTGTGAGGTCTTGTACTGGCGCAAATAAAGGTATTTTTGGAAGATTTTTCATCGTTATAATAACGTAAATGCAGATGATTGGTAGCTTTAAAAGCGATAAGAAACAATTGAAACGCAAGACATTAATCGGAGAGAATAACCATAGGATCAGATTAATGCATACCCATAAGGTTACGTACAGCTCTATAGAAAACGCAGGGGAAGCGTGTAGTAAGTGTCGGCCAAATTTGAAATTAAAAGTGGGCCAACATGAACTTCGGAGTTCGACCATTTGAAATCTGGGGGAAGGCCAACTAGAAATTTCTGGAAGTGCCAACTTCATATTTAAGGCTGGGCCAAGTAAACCTTGTAGGCATGCTTACGCATACTTAGACAGTTCCATCGGAGCTTCTACATAGATTTAATCTATCTATCTATCTATCTATCTATCTATCTATCTATCTATCTATCTATCTATCTATCTATCTATCTATCTATCTATCTATCTATCTATCTATCTATCTATCTATCCATCTATCCATCCATCCATCCATCCATCCATCCATCCATCCATCCATCCATCCATCCATCCATCCATCCATCTATCTATCTATCTATCTATCTATCTATCTATCTATCTATCTATCTATCTATCTATCTATCTATCTATCTATCTATCTATCTATCTATCTATCTATCCATCCATCCATCCATCCATCCATCCATCCATCCATCCATCCATCCATCCATCCATCCATCCATCCATCTATCTATCTATCTATCTATCTATCTATCTATCTATCTATCTATCTATCTATCTATCTATCTATCTATCTATCTATCTATCTATCTATCTATCTATCTATCTATCCTATTCTATGGGGTTCTTGCATTGCCCAGGGGACGCTGCGAAAATGGTGCTAAAAAGCGGCCTCTGTCCTGAACTTGGTAGTACCAAGCTCCGTCGTCTGCTTCGGAAAGCACGTTTACAATAGGGACCCGCCACTTTCGGTTTTGTTGTACTACGGCTTGCAGCGAATATCGGGCGCCGAAGATTTTTTCAGGGGTGGCACGCTGCTTAAAGGCAATAAATTATGCAACGCCGAATACGTGTACGCCGTTCAAGAAATAAGCGGCGAAGTTTTAGCGCGGTGTCAATCGCAAGTGAAGCGAGTCGCGTATGAAGTTGAACTTCAGGTCAGGTTTGCACGCTTCTAGATTTAGGCGCACAAACGCGAGGAAGTTCTTGCTATAAGTGAATGCACAGCAACGATAAGCAGACGTCGTGTGTACGGAACTGCCCGAGTGCACGACGGTACGCGCTGCGACGGCAGTGGTCTTTCAGCACGCCGCGATGTACGAGCTGCTCGAGCGCACACTCGTACACGCCGCGACGGCAGAGGTCTTTCGACATACTTTCGAAACGGCAGGCCTCCTGCAATCTTTGTTGACTGCGTGCCGCTAGACAAGTAGTTATGCCTGCACTGTAGTAGCGGCCATCTGTCCCTCTAGCAACTGATAAATAGCTGATGCAATGCATGAGCTCGTAGCAACGTACGTGCGAATCGCGCTGCAGCGCGAGCTCGTGCGCTACTCGCTTGATGTTGCTTTTAATGACAGCGCTCGAACATCGATGCGCTGCAATCAACACTACCTTGCTGCTCTACCTCAACATGCTCAATTAGCGGTCTCGAATCGTGAACCTGCCTGCTGCTATGTCGGTCTGCCGTCGCGACTGTCGGTGCAAAAGGTCGAATTTTAGAACGCAAATAATCAAGCAAGCTTCAAGACAGACGAAGCAGTCAGCATGGCGCGAAGTTTCGCTTAGCCAGTGCGACGAACTGCAGCTATCCAGCGCACCCGACGCTCCGCTTTTTGAGGCCCTGAAGGAAAACGGTAGAATCTGTTGTTGGGATTCAGGCTTTCTTGTTCATGGCAGCCCACGATGCAGAAGTAACGCTTTTTCGAGGCTGAGCTAGGTCTCTCCGGATCGGCGTCGCCGATTCCTTCTGCCTCCAGCATTACGTCTCACGGAGAGTCCGTTTTCGTTAAACTATAGGCGACGGCGAACTCGCAGCGTGGTCGGCGTGGTGTGCGAGAAATGACGAGCTTTTTCGCACTCGTAACAGGGCAGAAAAAAGCGCGAATCAACGCAAAAGTCGGGCTAGAAACGTGCTTTGCTACAGCCAGGGCTCAATACTAGCCAAGCTGGTACTACCCAGATAACGTTTCGCGCGCCGCCACCAGGCGCCGCTACTATACCTCAAGCTCCAGCGCAAGACGCTCATTGTTTTGCGCTATGTGAGACAAGTTGTGTAGTAACGAATGGCGACGTGGTCGTTCCATCGTCACAAGTCACCTCGTTGTAGTCATGCTGTTCTCATAACCCTGTCTTAATATCGTCATCATTTCACAAACGTCATGAAGTTCTTGTCAAGACGCTGTCGTCATGTCGGCTTCGTCATTCCCATGGATGTCATTCCCAATTCGTCAGTTCATCGTAGTCAAGCTGTACTGATTCAATCGTGAATATCCCGCCGCAGTCATGTCATCGCCGTCAGTTCTTCGTCGTTATACAGTCATCATCATGATTTTGGTCTCATACCGCGGTCGTGTTGTCGTGATGGCAGCTTCGTTATGTAATTCTCGTCATACCATTCTCGTCATGTAGCAGTCGTCATAATACAGTCGTCGCCCTACCGGTGTGACACAATGGTCGTCGCGCTGTTGTCCTACCATCGCCATCATTTGAGAAACGTTATGTAAATGTCGCCATGCCATCGTCGTATCGTCTTCGTTGTTCCATTGATGGCATGCTTTCTTCACAATTCCATCTTCATCACAACATCGTGGGCCAAGTCGTCGTCCTATAGAATTACTGCAACTTTGACAAGTCAGAATGAACTGATTGTAACTATGCTGCGTTGCGTCCTTTTTTCATTTCCCTGAGTATGTCCTCGTGCTCTTTGCACCATAGTCACAAGGAGCCGTCACATTGACGTCATAAAATCATCGTGCTGGGCTCGGGTGGGCAAACTTATGGCCGTTCCCTAGTTGGGCCGGGTCCGGGCCTCACAAAACTGTGTTGCTGCGTTCTGCCCGTGAGTTCTGCAGCGTGCGGCTGCAATCGAAGTGTTGAAAATGTGCGTTACGCAGTAAGGCGAACGGCCTGCTTAACTGACTATAACGTTATACGTTATATTCATGACGGCTTCAGAATCGACGTCTTTATTATCATCTTTTTTGCCAATATTGTGTGAAGTGCTGGACAAAGCTCCCTTCCATTTTTTTCGTTCTAAGTAACCATGCCCTGTGCTTATTGAATACGTTGTACAGGGCCACAACTTTTATAATTTTATCTGCGCAGCTCCAACTTCCACTCTCCTTTGACTCGAAAACTTGTATTCCATTTGCCAACAAAACGTTCTTTTCAAGCCAGTTTTTCTAATGCGACTCTTTTACTTAGACACTTTTACTCCCGAAACTTGAACATAAAGCCCATACGTGTAACTGCGCGCCAAATTTTGCGCCACAGAGCCGACTCGTATTCGATTAATTCTTCCCATTCACTATAAGAACAGGTGATACCGAAGTTGCAGCGAAAGATTTTTATGCCAGTTTTGGGCTTTCGGTGCTGATGTATGTACCTTCATATCAAATATGACATTTCAGGCAGAATTGCTGTTTATAGTTTCCACAAATATGACTATCACCGCTCAGGTTATAATACTCGGAATAAAAAAAACAAGTAGCTACTAAACTGTTGTTTCAAGCAGCTTGGCGTCACACACGCCATGCGACAGTGAAAGCAAGCAGCGATTGCAATGAAAATGCTGATATTCATGATGTTTGTATAAATATTGTAACGTCACTGTAATTAATATAGTCACAGTCGGACAAGGAGCAATAGGTCAGCTTTACTAGATGATTCATTTACCGCTCAGTTTGTTTAAAAATTGCGCACGGTCCATGAGGTGAGGTGCATTCTTCTTGAGCAAATAATTTTATTCAAATTACATTAAAGAGACTCTAATGCTACGCTGCGTATGTGACAAAAATGGTCTGATTTGTCTAAGATTCTGGCTAACAATAAAAAGGACAGGAGACACCGTCTTTACCGCTATAAGTTGGTCGTGTGTGCTCACAATGTCAGCTCATCGGCTAAGTAACAGCAGGAGTATTAAATCATGTTCTACAATATACCTACTTTCTCTCTATAATTTGCCACCTCTAGTACTTTATTATTGCTTTTACACAAATACTGCAATGACGAAACGAAATGATAACTTTTTTTCAATGATTCATTTTTTGAAGGTTCACCAACACATTCAAGAAAGCCTCTGTTTTTCAATGCGAATTGGTACATCAAGAGCCTACCTAATGGTAAGTGTGCAGTGCACCCGCTTCAAGAAGTGTCATCAAATGTCGATATATTTAAAACAGCCGTGTAACTATGTTAGTTCTAGAACAAAATAAATGTAAAGCAAGAACGGTTTCGGTGTTCTCATAGGTAAAAGGCAACCATTTCATAGACAAATATGCTTGCTTGAAAGGTGCCTATATAACGGTTTGAATGCAGGAACACACGTTGAGAGATTTAGGTGCTGCAAAAAGTCGATGAAGCAGTGAAACCATGCTGGATGTCACATATGAACCAGACAGCGATAATAAAAATTTCCATTGACGTAACCTTTCCGAGTAGTCTGTTCCTAGGGGCATGGTGCACAGTTTCGATTAAATCTGTCTTACGTCGATTTCTTCGCCTCCACCGTGTCGAACAAAGCCTGCTCTGTACTGTCGCCTAGCTTTTCGCCTACTCACTGGATGGCGTTGACGTAGCGGCCGCCCCGCGTGCGTCAGGAGTTCTCTTTGATGAAAAAGAGGTAAAGTTAGTCTTAGGGTGCAGCTGAGAGTTTGGCGTGAACTGCTGTCTTCTAGCCTAATGCTTCACCGACGGCGGTGTGCAATCGATGAAAGCACGTCATCAGCTAATGACTCCGATTGCTTACTCATGCAATCCTGCTGTCGGCATGGGGAAAGAAAAATGGGAGTTAAAAGAGGGACGTGCAGAAATGCTTTATAACTCAGCTGAATGCAATTGGTAATTCTATGCAGAGCCTCACATGCGTGGTACTAGAACACCTATATTTTTTTCTTCCTACGGAAAAGAATGCAAAACACGATGAGTTGCTGAATTTTAATATGTTCTCCCTCAAAAGAAAATTCGAATACAAACAAACTTTCTGCAATCTTTAGGAATGAAATATTTCGTAAAATATATGTTATACAGTCATCTGTAGAAATCGTCACTACGAAAGTCATGGTAAAATGCAATTTCTAATTTCTCTCAAATTTTGGCTTGTCACTCTTTTGAGTGAGTGAGTGAGTGAGTGAGTGAGTGAGTGAGTGAGTGAGTGAGTGAGTGAGTGAGTGAGTGAGTGAGTGAGTGAGTGAGTGAGTGAGTGAGTGAAAACTTTACTAAGCCTCTACTAATTGTGCTTTTCTGCGGCTGGGACGGATTCGTCAGGAGAGTGTTCCTCCTTGTGTCTTCGCCGGATGTCTTAACCCGCTGCTTCGTCCGTCTCTCGCAATGGTCGGCTGCCCTCAGTCCAGGGATCCATTGGCCTCTGCTGTCTGTCATGCACGCCGCACTAGACCTAGCTTGTCTTCGCATCGGTCGCAGGACAGCAGTTCCTCCCATTGCTCCGCACTTGGGTGTGATATGATTGGGACTACGTCAATTTTTGGCATGGTAATGCTATGTGGTATAATCCGGGTTTCTCATTGCACCATGCACATTTGTCCTTATATTATGTGGGGTACATTTTAGTTATCTCCATGTGACAGCTTCTTCCCTGCTAAGGGACTTGTGCGGCGGGGGGTACCGCTACCGGTTGCCATTGTAGATGTCTAAAATCGCAAAGTACTCTCGGGGTGGAGGCGTGGGTTGCTCAAGGCGGTAGGCGTTGGGAAAAGTTCAACCGGCGATAGTATGCCCGTCCAAAAGTTATTGCGAAAAAACAATGTTTTGTAAGTAGTTGAAAATACTTTTTAAAATTTCATAGAGAAAAAGAAGCAGTTTTAATATTAAGATTGCAAATTACGCATATTTGTATTGGCCTCTAGAGAACGTAAGATGCCATTGAAATCAGAAAGATTTTAGGGAACACTGCGCCACATCTAAGCAGCTTTTTGTTGATTGGCACTGCTACGGAGATAAATATTGCAGAAAAATATTTCGTTTGCCGTATAGCTTTACGCACAAGCCGAATTGGATGTTGCCTCACGCTATGAGAAAGTTTGGCGAAATTGTTTGTTGGAGTAAATTACACCATGCAATAGCACAAGTATTAAGCTTCTTTCTACTATTATTGCAGTCTCAGTTATATTGCAGTTTCAACTATTATTGCAGCTCAGTGACAGGTAACATCTCAGCCGTTTACTTAATTCCTCTATGTCTTACCAGTTTTATCAGGAAAGTTTGAGGTATTCGAGCTCACGCCATGCTTGGACACTTGGGGTTGAATGCCGCTTCTATCTCCTTGTTATTCGTGCACTGACAGCTTTTTTCTTATTAAGGGGTTTTACGCGCCAAAACGACTTTCTGATTATGGGGCACGCCGTAGTGGAGGACTCCGGAAATTTCGACCACCTGGGGTTCTTTAACGCGCATCTAAATCTATGTACACGGATGTTTTCGCATTTCGCCCCCATCGAAATGTGGCCGCCGTGGCGGGGAATCGATCCCACGACCTTCTGCTCAGCAGCCAAACACCATAGCCACTGAGCAACCACGGCGGGTACACTGACAGCTTTCAAGAGTAGAATCGCGTCAAAAAGGGAACTCACCTATTCTAGTGCACGCAAAAGATGACGTTCCAGAAGCGGAGACCTTCAAGGCGAGCGTTTAAGGCCGATTTACGCTCAAGCCGGCCGCCGGCCACGCACGTACATCCCGGCGAAAAACTGCACGTGACACACACTGGTGCACAAGTGTTGGTTTACGCTGCATGAGCGGATCCAGTGTAACCAGAAATGTGTGCGCCAGTGTGCGACATTTCAGTTCTGAACCACTACGATGCGACCGCTTGGTGGACGAAAACGACATCACTTCCATATTAAACCGTGCTCCGAAATTAGCAAAACAAATAGCGCATCGAAATCTGTTTCCTGTGGACTTGCGTAAAAGAAAGAGCTTGTACGAGACGCCGCTAGAATCCTGCTGGGATATACCGAACCATTGCGTGTCATAAAATTTCTGCTTGGGTTGCCATTTGGTAAGAGAAGGTAATACTGAGATCGCGAGTACTAGTCATGGCCTATTGAAGTGCCTAGACTTTATCACTAGCTCAAGTGGCTCCAAGTGTGAACGTATTTTGCAGTCTGGGGCACATGTCTGTTCTTTAGCGATTTATTTAGGGATTAAAACAATTAATTGCGCCTCTGGCTTTTTTTCCAACCACTTCTACAGAATCACTGAACAATGACCAAGACTACATATGGTTTCTCGAAACATCCTATAAACGGAAACTTCTCGCCAGGGAAGCCTGCAGCATTGAGTCAGCTTGCCGGAACAACGGCGACTTCACGGTGCATCTGCTTTCTACCGGGAACATCAGCTCCTCTGGCTGTCCTTATCATCGCCTACTTTCAAGACTTACCAATTTTCGGTCCGCGGGGCTAAATGCGAGCTTAGAACTCGCGGGCACTCCGTTGGAACCACTGCATGCCTTAGGAGGAGCGCTAAATGAAAGCCCTGACAAAGTAGAGCATCTCAGTGACTTTCTGCGCTACGTCGTGCTTTGGAAGCGTGGCGGCGCGTATTTGGACACGGACGTGATCGTAATGAAGTCACTGAAAGGAATAAGCAATAGCGTCTTCTATCAGTCCGAAAATAAGGGAGGTGTCCTGGCTAACGGTATACTATTCTTCGACAAGCAGCATCCCCTGCTCAGAGCGCTTATCAATGAGTGTGCACGCGTATACCATCCTCATATATGGACCGTTTGCGGGCCTGCTTTGATGTCTCGGCTGCTTTCAGACGCTGAACTTTCTCGGCGCGTTAATTTGCTTGGCAATTCATATTTCTTCAGGGTTCCATTCACAACGTGGCAGGACTTGTTCAATGCTACAATGGCACCTGGAGTGCTTAGGACGATAAACGGCAGCTACGGTGTCCACTTTTGGAACAAACTTAGCAAGGGAAAACGAGTGGTGCCCGGATCTGGCTGCGCAATTGACGTTATCGCTCGCGCCTACTGCCCCGAAACGTACAGATTAGCAATGTCCGAGGGACACTTTTGAACGCGTCGTGAACCGCCATAACAGCCTACTTTGCTTGTAATACCAATGATTTTATTGCTCCAGTCTGCCGTAACTGATGCGTTGACCTCTTCGCAAGGGAGTATGGCCCATGAAGAGCTCTTCTTTCTCGACACGAGCGATTGTAGAGACAAAAACTGAGTGTTAAAAGAAAGTAATCAATCAGCGTCTAATATATTGTATTTCGCCTTTAGGAGCTCCGCCTTTATAGAATGTGCATATAGCACTGTGTGTGCTGCAGCAAATACCAAATAAAAATATATTAGGCGAACTTTCTCGTGCTCCCCAAATACTCCAGCAATTGCTTTTGCGTTATTTACTCTTTCTAAAATAAGTGGCTTCACTAAGGCACTTACGGAAGCGTTGTAGATTATACAAGCATTGCACTTAACGCTAGATCATTGAAAACTTAAATAAATCTTTCAGTTTGCGTACTCATTTGCACTCATGTGGATACAAGTTTACCATACATTGCAACCTGACCTTTCCTTTGTGCCAGGCAACAAAATAAATTTCTGTATTTCCTTAGCAGTAGTTTGTCCCGCGTTCGCGCAAGCACACAGACCGGTCTCGCCCGTCGCAAACGTCGATAAGAGGCCGCTATAAGACTGGTCTCGGTTGGGTCATTGGCCTAGTGCAAACAGCGCCGCCTTGATCACAAGTGCCGTTACAGCCTTTGTACAGGTTACTGGGTTAGACGCAAGGCTTCACAGATGCCAACACAAGGTGAACTTGTATATAAGTACCTCCTCCTGATATCATCATCATTTTTCATCGGGCCTTTTCCTCCCCGTCTCTTTTCTCCAGTGTAGTGCAGCAGGCCAGAGCAACCAATAGCTCAGGCCGACCTCACTGCCTTCGTATAAAGGAACCATTTTCTCACTCTTTAGCAATAGTTTATGGCTTCATCGTGTAACAGCAAGAAATGTCAATTGTAGATATATTAAGATAAGCATAAGAAATCAGTGTAAGACACGTAGATGGAATAATTTCTCATGGAATAAGCCGCTGGCTATATCATAGACATTGTTTTCAATAAATGTGACGATAATTGTCTTGCTGTCGCTGTCTCACTCTTTCTTGTCTTTCACAAGGTTGCAAAGAGGGCAATGGTGAATGTCGAATAAGCAGTTATGATAAAGAAGTATCCGACGCAAAAGATAAAAATGTCTGAAAAGAGACTGCTGACGTGCACATAGGAAGTCAGAAAAAAAATGATTTTGACAGTCAATGATGAAATTACGCCACCTACCGCTTGGTGTGTGAAGTTTTTTTTTTTTTTCAATAATCAGAGAGAACGGACCAGATGTTCCACTTGTCAACAAGGACATATTTGAATATGATTCGAATTCCGTCGTTTCTTCTTGTATAAGTGGGCAATGTTGAATATCAAATAGACAGTTATGATCAAGAAGTATGCGACGCAAAAGATACAAGTGTCTGAAAAGAGACTGCTGACGTCCACATAGGATGTGAGAAGAAGAGAAATGATTTTGACAGTCAATAATGAAACTACGCCACCTACCGCTTGGTGTCTCATGTTTTTTCAAAAACCAGGGAGAACGGACCAGACGTCCCACTTATCAAGGAGGACACATTTGAATATGACTCGAATTCCGTCGTTTCTTCTTCTATTTTAGATTTTAAACATTTTAGATAAAGCCATGTAGATTTTTTTTTTTTACTTCACGAAGGCATATCTGTAATGGTTAAACTTGAAGGCAGTCAATACGACCATGCAGCAAAAAAGCAGCTGGATGTATGAAAGATTTAACCATGCTTAAGCACTGCCGTAATAAATAGTTCCACCTATTGCATATTCCGCGAACCTTAGCCGCATCGAGTGAACAAGAAACCGTCAACAGATCTTGAAAATATTGTTGCGAAGCAGAGACAAGCATGAATGTTGTTTATGCAAGGGTAATGCTGAAGGCACCAGCTGACACTAGAACATCGCGGCCGAAGCACCCCAATAAGAACTACGCTTCTCCGTCATCTTCTCTTGTCTGCACGTCCTGTTCTGCATGGCGAAACTACGCTGCCGGGGCTGGATCCCGGTGCAAACGATTATGGCCCGCCAAAGGCACGCACGTACGGCTTTGCATGAGAGACATGGACAACATCAGTTCTTGGCTGTACGGATTACGGGCCTGGCTTTTCGGGAGCGATATCGTACGTCACATCCGAAAGCTAGCGGAGGATTACGTTGGGATCTGAATACCGCGACACAAGTTTTTCCGATAGGCCGACACAACGACATGGTGCCCACAGGAGCACGGGGGAGCCAGGTAAATACCACCTGTCCCTATGGTGCGTATGGTAAAGGGACTTCTGTGCAACCTGTCAATCAATGAGGCGAGGGCAGCAATCTGACGGGCTTGCGCTGCCTTAGAAATCTGATCGTGGGCATAAGCGGTGTGCGACTGTTTGACTTATTGAAGTACTGTGTCCAGAGGCAAAACGGGTGAGTAACCTGCAGTGTCATGGCGGGACGAATTGTACGAGATGGTGACATATGGCAGAGCGACGTCCTAGTCCTGGTGTTCTGGAGAAACCTTCCATGGAAAGAAGATCGCTTGCGTTTTCATAAAACTGCATCCACTGAACTATACAACGCTAAAATCCCATGGCGCCCAATAGCACCAAACAACAACACACTGACAGAGAGCATCTCCGCATTCCTTAACCACTTCCTTCGTGACTTTCCAAAAGCAGTTTGATCATGTGTACAAGATACACCCCACCTACTGAGAATTACGGAGGACTATAATACTGAAGGCACAAAACCCCAAAATATAATTCTCGCAACTCTAGACGTCACGGCGCTGTACACCAATATATTCCAAGCCCCGGTGGTTTGATTTTGTATAGAATAAACGCTGTCTAAACACAATCACAACGTTCCATTGAAGTCTACTTGCCTCTCCTTGAATTAGTTCTAACACAGAGCTACTTCGAATTTGAGGAGAGTTACGACCTACAAATACATGGGTATGGGTACGCCTTTTCCTCCATCCTACGTGAACATATTTATGGGGATTCTACAAACACATTTCCTATCGCGCTGAACTGACAAGCCCCACACATGCCTACTATACGTAGACAGCATATTCATAATACTGGGACGTCGTCAGGACAGTCTAGATAAATATGTAGCATTTCTAAATTCTTTTCACCCAACAATAAAATTGACATCAGAATCTTCAACGGAGTGCATAAACATTTTGGACACAAAATATCCATTGACAATGGGGAACTAAAGAGAACGCTGTATAGGAAACCTTGCGCCAAACAGCAGTACCTAGACTATACGAGCCACCATCCCAGACATTGCAAACAAGGCATCTTTAAATGTCAAGCTACATGATTACGTGGCATTCGCCTTGAGCACCAAGACTGCCTAAAGTCGATCACCTTAAAGACAACCCATCAAGCAGGAACCACCCAAACAGTGCCATTAAAAAGCCTCACAGATGCAACCAAATATGATCGAGGCGAGGTCCTCAAGGCCCGCCCTATAATCACTAGAACAACAACGCCTCTTCTTACAACTATATTCTCAAACGCACTTCCAAACGTGAACAAGATCCTTGGTAAATACCTATCCAATTCTCATCAGCAACCAGAAACTTAAGACTTTTCCTCACCCGCCCAGGGTAGCCTGTAGACGCAACACTAATTTGAAGGATATTCTTGTGCATGCAAAACTAAGGACACAGATAAAGTAGGGAAGCGGTCCCTGTGGCCGCCTCAAGTTCTCTACATGCAAACACATTCCATCTAATATTACAGTAAAAAGTACAGCGTCGAATTACTCACACGCGGTAACTTCGAGTTTCACCTACACATCAGGCAACGTAGTCTACTCTCTAGATAGTGCCACTTGTAGCAAACAATACGTACGTGAGTCTGGACAACAAATTCATACAACACCCAACTCTCACCGCACCGATACAAAACACAATTTATCTAAAGTAGTAGCCAGCCACTTCAATAAATGTGGTCATATATTCGACCAAGCAAAGGCTCTATCTACTACCAACAAATTTCCGTTCACCTCGCGAGAAAATCTATACAGAATCATACCTCATACGCAAGTTTAAATGCCTACACCGGACGGGAGTTAATTTGGCACGTGGCCAGTTAGAATCTTAAAAAACTGTAACTTATATCTGAAATTCTCCTATCTTCAACCAAGGCAAAACACATTGTGCCAGCTTAATTCAGCCTTAATTGCCACTGCAACGTTAATTTTTAACCTCACCTACTCCTCCATCTGCAATTATTCCCTGCCTACAATTCAATTCATATACTGTTTCACGTTTTTACGTTAATATAAACTGTACGACCACTTTTCCCATGTACACTTGTCCCCGGTCGCTTTACTCATGCCACCTTCCTATTTGTTCTTCCGGTTTCGGTATGGCAGCGCTACTTTTGTCTGCTTTCTATCATTATTTCTTTAGAACACCCTCACAAACACATTTCAAAGTCCCAGACACCAGGATACCTTTTTCGGCGCCTGAGCCACACAGGGTATCGCCACTTCTGAATACCGCCGGGACGACATCTACGTTGAGCTACTGGGGCGGCTAACGTCCATTAAAATACCGTGCCGCTCCCTTCCAGCTACCCAATGAAGTGCGATCCAGACTCCTTGTCGCCATCTGAACTCCTTCAATATTACCCGATGCATTGCTGCTACGCTACTCAAGTAATTCTTTGAACTGATGTCCTTTTGGGTCTTTCTTGTTCTTGTTACCGCCTGACCGGCTCTTCCAAAAGCGACAAATACGTGCCGTCGGCGACGCCCCTGAATCCTCCCTAATCCCTCGCTTCCCCAACAGCCTCCCATGCCCTTCTTTTTCTTTTCTTGTTCTTTAGTTCTCTCTTGGTGTCCTTTTTTTTCCTTTCTTTTCTTTTCTCCTCGCCTTTCCACTGTTGTCCCCTCGTCTTGGTAACCACGCTTGCAGACGTCAGGCGACAGCGCTCATTATCTTTGAAGTTTCTCCCTTTACGACAAGCCGCCACCGACAACAATTGCACGTAAGGTCAATCTAATAACCCCTTAAAACCAATATACCTAGGATGACAAGGCCACCTTTGACGAAGATAGGTACTCCTACCGAAGCAGTTGCCATCGTTTCTGAGGCACAGTATCCCTGTTTACAACGTTTATACCACCGTGTGCTTTCTATCTGTACCTTTCCGTGATTTTGGCTTTTCATGGAGATGGGAGATTTAAGATAAGTATAATGGAATCACGAGATGGAGCACACGACTCCGAAACTTCACTTGGGCTTGCTATTTTTGCCGCAGCTGGTGATACCATCTGTACAAGAAGAGGTGAGTCTTCGCCGCCGGAATCAGGAGACGACGTCGAAGGCAGGCATCATGAGGACGAAAACAAGAAGAAATGTACTTACATCATTCATACATGGTAATGACTCGATCAGTCTCGAGCGGTTCCGTTTTACCTCACGTCAGATCTGACAAGTATTCCGTGCCTGTGCGAGGTGCCACTATTTTACATACATTACACGTGTTACGTACATACATACGTACAGTTATACATTCAATTATTACATTCATTTACTGAAAGAGTTGTGGTAAATTCGTATCACGATGATCGTCGAAGGGTAGCATTAGCATTGAATCGAGATAGCCACGCGACGTACTGCCACCATTTAAACGAGTCATACACGACGCGTGTGCTATGGCGGGTCTTCACTTTCGTGCGTCCCTAAGAACACTGGGCACCATTAAGCGCCACTGACGCGAAACTGCGCTTGGTCTCTGAAATGCATGGCGCGCTGGTGCGTGCGACCGCTGAAGAGCGCCTCAGGCGGAAACCGGCTCCTCTGTAGCGCTTCTCTCTGGATACGCTGTGCCATCTAGTGACGCTTCCTAGAAACTGTGTATGGGCTCATAGAACAGTGGCACTTAATACGTGACTGCATGACGCAGCTCTCTAAAGCATTGATGTGAAAAGCATTCGTTGAAAAGCGGCGCATAATGTGTGCATTTTGTGGCGCAGCCAGCTTATTCGTCGGGCCGCTATCCTTGAAGTACGATAGTAGTGTGGGTACAGTTCCGCTCAGCATCGGCAAAATTAAAAGGATGTTTTAAGTCATTGCAGAGCAGCATATTCCGTGTGGTACACACCTAGTTATCACAGTTCGTGTCAAAGACGTTCTTTGAAGAGTGGCGCTCAATTACTGGTACCTATTCAGCGACCCAAATTGTCAGCAAAGAGGTTCATTGAAGACCAGCACAGATTGAATAGCTCATACCTTGCTCTCCAAACGTACGCATTCATCATCAACATCAGCAACAGCAGCAGCCTGGTTACACCCACTGCAGGGCAAAGGCCTCTCCCATACTTCTCCAACTACCCCGGTCATGTACTAATTGTGGCCATGTCGTCCCTGCAAACTTCTTAATCTCATCCGCCCCCCTAACTTTCTGCCGCCCCCTGCTACGCTTCCCTTCCCTTGGAATCCAGTCCGTAACCCTTAATAACCATCGGTTATCTTCCCTCCTAATTACATATGCTGCCCATGCCCATTTCTTTATCTTGATTTCAACTAAAATGTCATAAACTCGCGTTTGTTCCCTCACCCAATCTGCTGTTTTCTTATCCCTTATTGTTACACCCATCATTCTTCTTTCCATAGCTCGTTGCGTCGGCTTCAATTTAAGTAGAACCCTTTTCGTAATCCTCCAGGTTTCTGCCCCGTACGTGAGTAATGGTGAAACACAGCTGTTACACACTTTTCTCGTGAGACGCATTACAACATACTTAATGACCCAAATGGGTTCGATAGTTGGTTTCCAGATTTGCTACATCCACACAGCAGTGCGATGCGCCACCCATTAGCCCATGGACTACTTAGAGACCCAAGGATAGCGGAACGCGGTTAGATCAAAACATACAAGCATAGATGGATACATAGATTGATAGCCCCGAGTAAGTGTGTGAAGTAGCCAAACAGTGCTAACACATTCGGAGCGTTCACGCACGATGAATTTATACAAAATGAGCGCGCCATGATTATCAATGTTGATGAAGGCTTGTTTTAGAGCCGCACGCCAAGATTTACGTGACTCCAGTAAATTATCTCTAAGGCTGAAGCGTGTCAAACTTTCTGCTAATACTTGTGCAATATTTATTTTTAGTAGTTCAAATATTTAAAGCGCTGAGACCAGTATAGAATCAGTATCTAAAGTAGTTTTTTTCTGATTCAAATGAGTCTGTGCCGCATGCAAGGCACATTGCCGTACGTGTGATTCTGTTTTGTCTTGTTTCAACACACTCAGTTAAAGGAGCAACTACGTGATGGCAGGTGGAATTGAACCAAGATCTCTTAGCGCAACAGTTTGATGGTCTGAACATCATGCCGCTGAAGCAAGTAAGATTGTTTTGGGCCTACACTAACTAGCGCTTCGAGGCAATTGGCTTGTGCGTTATGCCACATAAGAATTTATTTAGAAAAGCAAGACAACTTGCGTCGTCACCAGTTTTCATTAGGCCACGCAGATGGTCGTACGGATAAGCATAGCACTGTACTTCGCTTGCATCCTGGTTCATAGCATCAAATTGCTCATAAAAGTGACAGAAAGACAGTTTCCTACATCTTTCTCTGTGGCAGGTAGTGGTTTCAGACGTTTTGTTACTCTACATGGCCTTCTGGATCGGCGCCACTTTCCGCAGTCTTTTACTGCTAACCGCTTGCACTTTCATACGTGGTGTGATCTCTTTCACGATCCAGTTTTCAGAAAAATGCAACGGCTTTTGATAGGAGTAAAAGATTTGACAGTCGCTTTAGGTTACTCTAACGAGGACGAAGGCGAAAGCCTGTGCGCTCGCGAGTTATTCATTAAATCACTTCACATACTGATTCGAATGCGTTGTCACTTCCTATTTCTTGTGCTCTGCCACCAAAGGTCGTGGGCTCGAGTGCCTTAATTAAATCGTCCCTAAATAACTATGACGTAATTAGGTTCACTTTAATTATCAAAAATCACTTTTATTGCCATAACGCTCGACTGTCAATATTTCGGTAAAGCCAGACATCGGATTTTCTCTCCCATTAGCTACCTAAGGCTTTCGCCTTAATAAATAACTCGCGATGTCATTCCATATGTCATATTACAATCGTCGTTGCCTACATCATCGCCACAGCCCCCTTTATGGCCCAAACACGTTAACGCCACGGACACTATTTCTCACTTTGCACTAATCCTTTAGTCTGTCTGCTTATGCTTTATAGAGCCCCTAATCATGCTGGATAAGTAGCTACTAGCAGGATGTTTTCCATAATATGTATTGCCACGGAGCGTGGCGCCTGCATCAAGGCCACAAATGTGGCACATGAGGTACAAGAGAAGAAGCCTACGTGCAAGTCCGCTGATTGCACGCGGGCTCAATATTGCAGGAGACGACATAGATCCCACTCACGGTGTTGAGCTTCCATGTTGCGCAACGGAATATGCAATTGAATTCGAAACATCCAATCTCTCCTACCTCATGATCGTGCTCGCCTCCAGCGTCGACCTCCACTGATGTTGCGTAAAGTACATTACCACCAATGGCCTAGCGCGACCGGAGAACTTGGAGTTCTTGGTATGCCACAACGTAATGTGTCGCACATCGTCGCCACCGAACGTCAACTCTCTGTGAACCACTGTGACCTGTCAGCGACAGACTTGCCATTCCTGGTCAAGACACACGCACAAATGTTACAGTTAGGCAAAATCCACGCATGCGCGTCGAACTAATGCCCTGATGATAATATTGCTCGTAGTGCGATTGTGCATGCTTATACGCTTGTGATCGGTAATTGCTATTCCGTGTAGACAAATTTGGAGGCTATCTTAAAGGGAAAATTATGTGTAGCTAGGCGGGATTCGTTGAGTGTTGCTGTTGGATTCCAGTGGAACCAGCGCACATTCTGGAGATAACTGTGACGCCGATTTGTCTCTTCGAGGGCACTCAATTTAATAAAGATTCCGTGCGAAACCAAAACACAAAAATGAAAAAAAGGAAGCACAGGACCCCAAAAACTTTAACTCTTAACCACGGTTTATTAGCCAAGAGGTATATCAAAGCAACTAACACAGTTATGTACATTTGAAAAAATATATCCGCTGGCGATTACAAATCATGGGATACATTCATAGGGGGCACTGTTCTTTATTGAATAAAGGCTGCGATGATAGGTACAGAGCGAAATAAATAAGTTTACTTGTGAACAGCTGGAACCATAGGCGTTGGCACCAGGTTATGTAGTGATATCGGAGTGAGCAAATCCCTGTAGGTTATGTATTTTGTGCGCGAAATTGTTTTTCTGACAAGAAATATGCTTTCCAACTGAGTTTACCAACACGCCCAACAAATGGCAATGCTGAAAAGAATTTTAATGCCTTACAGGCATTGTATACTTTCTTCGCCATGTATAGTCATAAAGATTCTTTCCAATATGTCTTATGTCCACTGTCTATCCTGTAACGCTGCTTCATTACGTGACATTGAGGTTTGCACTTGTAAGCGTGGCAAAATATATAACCAGGTTAGACCCAAACCCATTCCTCGCAATGCGCATGTTACCAAGCATTGCTGGAAGATGTTTTTCAAAATATGAGAGAAGACATTTTAAATATTTATATGCAATGAACTGTGAGGAATGGGCAGGAGGACGTGTAGCAGGCGCTTAAATCATTCCCTCCCAAAAAAGGATTGCCGCGTTCGAGCGCGAGCGCGCGGTCGCGTTCCTTCAGCGACTGTCCGCTAAGTCTGAAGTTTAAACGAACAAATGGAAGGAAAGGCGATTACGCCACAGAAGCGCATGCGTGATACCGCAGAGATGGCGCGCGCTTGAAAGAGCCAGCAAAGCTGCCTCTGCGGTAGGCTAAGCATAGGCGAAAAAAAGGCAAATACTGTGGCAAGTGGCTTCAAGGCAATGGAAGAAAACTGCCCAATGTATTTGCATTCACAGAGGAGGATTTAAGTAAAACTACAAGCCATTCTTATCTCCTCAATTCTCGAAAGTAGTCAAAGCACGCTTGTTACCAAAAATTGTGCAATAGCGACAGGCTTGTAAAGGTTACCGAAGAAAAACTGAACAGGAACCATTGGGAATTGACACTATACAAGAAAAACTAACTGCTCTCAATTTCGTAATTCAAAAATGCGATATATCTGAACAATCACTGCCCCACGAAACGAATTTGATAATTAATGAGCTGCAATCGCAATTCAACGCTACTTCTGTCACGGCTTTTAGCAACATTGTAAGAATATGGTAAGCAAAACGAAATGTGCTGGATCTTGAACTGCACTCCCTGCTGCCTTCACATGTTGTTTATCTTCACTAAAGTTACTTTTCGCCTGCTGCCCTCGTCACCTAAGACTTCATCAGTAACACTGAGAACTCCCTCAATGAGAGAAGAGCAATGTTGTAAAGCAGGAACACCTCCGGTACAATATTTTAATCACTCAACGCCGTGATTCTCACGTCAGAGTCATTTCTGGGTCACATTTCCTCGTTGTTGCTGGGACTTGGAGAAGGCGCTGTTGCTAGCAAAATGCAAATCTGTAGGAATAATTTGGTGGTGATTTCCTGGAATCAGTGCTGGGGCATTAGGATTAGTAGACAAATAGTGATGGCGGCGTTAGCAAGCCTGAAGCGCATCTGCGAGGTTGCTGCATGGCACGACAGTGGGCCGTCTAATCTAGTTCCCAACAATTTGTTTTTCTTAAGTGCTCCTGGTGTAAATAATGTTAGCCTTCAAGCCGCAGCTCATTGTCATGTTTATCAAATTACTGGTTACGTGTATTTATTTACAGAAAAAAACTAATTTAATTGTGGTAAGCGTTACAGAGTAAATGGTGTAATGGACGAACAAAACACCACTATCAGCGTAACGGATGACGCGTTACGATTAGTCAGGTGTAACATCTTAGGCACAAGCCTGAAATACGACAGAAAGCACCCTAAAAATAAAATATTTGAAGCTACTGGCATCAGTACGGTTGAATTTCATCACAAGAACTTCAAGGCAGCCTCACTTCGACGTCGCGGAATTTTGTTGAAAGCCCTCATAAACATATTTAGTAACATTGAATAAACCGTCTTTAGATAAATGTTACTAGAACCCATCGACATTCAGTAAACAGTCTTTAGACACTGTAACAACTTTCTAGCAACCTCCTATCGACTATTGGCTACCGATGTTCAATTACAAATATAAATATCAAATATCGATAGAATTCGTACCGACTGCTTATTATTGCTTAGATTGGCCAGCAAATTCTTAATTGACCAGCAAATTGCTTAGTGCTTAGATTGACCAGCAAATTCACCCTGTAGAAAGAACTTTGGATAAATGAATGAATGAATGAATGAAAAAATATGTCGGTAGAATGTGTCACCTGTGAAGCAACTATTTATTCACCACCTTTATACATCCTAACAACTTGCTAGCAACATGCTGTCGACTATTCGCGACAGACAGATAGTTGACAGGAGGGTACTAGCAAGTTGTTAGGATGTATAAAGGCGGTTAATAAATAATCGCTTCACAGTTTTAGGAAGTACATAAAAATTTTGCAGAAATCTAATTGTGCACAAAATCAAATCCATGAGAACCCGACAAGAAGCTAAACAAGAGAGGAATCCCTGTGTCAAACTATGCTAAACCAACGAGACAGCCGTCCCAGTAACAAACCGTATCAAAAATTTTACTGACATGAATTATGACCTTTGAAACATATGTATATGAATTCTATCTACATTAGGGTGATGGGCAACTTTAAACAATGGCTATGCCAACATCAGAATGATGCGGATAAGAAGAGAGTGGCATCAAGTGCTTTGGCAGAGCATGCAGCAATGACTAAACAAAAAAGTGACTGAATGAACTCTAGCATAATCAGCCAGGAAAGAAATTGAAAGCCTTACCTGTACCTGGATTCCGTAGAAATGCAATCAATAGGACACACGCTCATCTGAAAGCAATGAACCCTCCCCCGTCTTATGCTAAAACCAGCTTAAATATGTACTTCGACTTCTTTCACCCCATTGTAAACACATCTTCCATGTAGTAGCCGAATTGTATTGCCTTTAATGTTGTATTTCGTTGGTCTATTTCTTTCTTTGTGATGTTTCATACCGACCAGACAGGTTTCCGTGAAACTGTTGGTGATCCAACTTTTGTTCGAAAGCATTGCTTTATTATTGAGCATTGCCAACATTATTTCTACAAACGTTACTAAAAAGTAAAAGTCGATAGGATGTTATTAAAGTTGATAGGAAGTTGATAAAAGCTGAAAGAAAGTAAGGAAACATTTTTGCATGGGAGGATCTGGCTGCTCCGACCTCAGTTGAAAGCTCAAGCTTTTCTTGTGTGAGGCGGTTGCCAATTCTTGCCCTTCACATCTATTGCTGTAAGGCGAGATGAAAGCTCCAGCGCCACAGTCGGCCCCCTTGATGCTTTAAAGTAGGCGTTAAGCCTATTTTCCCATGACCCACTCTCCGACTCACGCCTTACAGTGCAGTTTCATAATGAAAGTATTCACAAAAACTTATCCTTTCGAATGCGCTTTATATTTCCAAATGCACACGAACTTTACCCTTTATCGAGCACGATTGGCCGAGTTCCATTATCAGATGCAGCAGCTCGATCTTTATAGGAAAAGATGCAAACAACCATCACGTAATAAAATTGAGATTCACCTTAAGAAATCACTGGTGGCCATTGTTAATCTGACGCACTCACCGACGATGTATGTCTTAGTATAATTGTCCATTACTGGCGCTGACTCCTCGAATCGCAATAAACTTGAGGTCACTTTCCGGCTCAAGAGCTGAATATCAAACGGAATACTTACCCTCATTTACAATGCCTCCACCTATTTTTTTATGAGCACGCAATACAAAGGTGTTAGCATAGAAAAAAAGCGCAATCGCGAAATCGCAAACCATATTTCTTCGTAGATATCGATACCATGCATTCAAAGTACAACAATATATTTTTATTCAGAACGTCTATGCCATCCGCGCAAATACTGCTTGCGCAGGTGGTCTATTACCAGGCGAACTGTTGATATCTATGTAATTAGCAGATATTTGTTTAAATAACATTAATTTTAAGAATATTGCATACATTTATGATATGTTCTTGAATGCAATCTTTTTCCACGAAAGCCTCATTTTGGTAGGCACTTCTAGAGAATTTGTGCTGCGAGATATTCATCAATAAATTCGGCACCCAATGGACTAATATCGCACTTACAGTTCAACAGATTGACGCAAGATCCCCATGGAAAACTGAGTGTCTTTCCACTCTGTGCAGAAAGATGACCATCGAAGCTTTCTCTGTAGGTTTCTTAATGGCGAACTGCACCTCTACCGCGGGTGGGCCTGGAATTGCACTGCGGGTCGGCCCTGCACTGCACTACCTTCGTGATGGCTCCACGTATTAGGAGTGCTTAATGTCTGCTTCACCTCGACCGTGGGTCGGCCCGGCATTGCACTATCTACGAGATTTCGTGTCTACACACGGACACGCAACTGGGAGAACTAGCCCTTTACGGCCTCGCTGCAAAAGGCCAGTCTAAAACGCTGGTGCAGCATTTAACAGCCCAAACTACCCTCTCGGATCGAAGAATAAAGAAAGAAATAAGATCTTCCCTCCATCTCATAAAACAGCTGCTTCATGTGGGCAGTTTGTCTTGGTCAAGATACTGCCATCTCTGAGTGTAAAATTAACATACCGAGTGTCGAATTCCGTTATAAACTTCTCTGAACACAACTCTAGAATTATGAAAGAAATTTGAGCGGTGTTCTGATACGCTTGGGCTCCTAAGAACGAGGTCGCGGGATCAGGTCCCGGCCATGGCGGATGCATTCTGATGGGGGCGAAACGCGAAATCAACCATGTACTTAGATGTAGGTGCACGTTAAAGAACCCAAGTTGGTCCAAATTATTCCAGAGTCCCTCACTATGTCGTGACTCATAATCAGATGGTGTTTTTGGCACATCTATGTCCCAATTTTACAGTCACCACACCTTTGACATCCTAACTTTGCCAGCCTTGTGTCTGCCAAAGCGCATAAACCACCTATTCAAGCACTATTTGCGCACCCAGCATTGTTTTTTATTAGGTTTGTCGATAGTTGAAGTCGTCTGAACGGTATATTAACCCTGATGCTACAAATTAATGGGCAGTGAAGGAGCTAAGATGCGTCAGTGCCGATGCCTTCACATCGCAATGCATAAGCAAGCCGCGTACATTTGATGAGAGGAAAAAGCGGCGGTACAGTACTCCAAAAGAAGACGTTTGTGGCATTGCCCGCCAATAACTCCTCTTAAATCAGCACCGTCTCCCTATCCACGTCAAAGCCTTCCATTGTTCCAGGCTATGGTGATGTACAAAGCTTAAATATTTTCGCAACAAGCAGAATATTTATTTCTGTCTGCAATAGCTTTATTTCTTGAATCAGTTCACCACATCTGTAATTTTCTTTTTCGACCGTTACATTAATTCCAAAATTACGCAGGTGTACCACAACTTGGTAGAGGCTAAACTAACAAATCTTTAGTAAAAGCCCTTTTAACCTACATTTTGCGTTGGTCGACTGCGATGTGGCACAAGATCGAGCTGTTCCATTTGTCACTAACGATAAGCATGGTTAAGAGTCAACCCGGTGAGCGACTAGGCACTTTTGAGATTAAGTCTCGCCACATGCTACAAAGCTGCAATCTGGCCCAATGACCGCACCCCTTGTTCAAGGAATCCCAAGCACTTCTGCTGAGCAAAATCAGATTCGATATACACATCAATTTCCAACAGCTTTCAATAGCATTGCTTTCCTTGCGTTTGTTTAAATGTCAACTGAACCTCTTAGGCATAGCGACATAGAAATGCATAAACGTTAAATGAAGTAGCAAGCTATGATCTCGATATATTTTCGCCGTCAAATGTCAACGATGTTGTTTATTAGCTGTTCTATCTTCGTGCTCATTTTTCGCTCACAAATGGCCTATGGCGTCACGATGTCAAAGTTGAAGCTGAAGTTGAATTTATGGTTATCGGTAGGTACAAACAGTAGTACAAACAGGTGACGTACATTTGCACAATCGGAGGTCCCGAAGTAAAAACTGTCGGGGGGACGCCCTTAATAGGAAACAAATGGGGGTTAGTAGAATTGTGGCTACCGTAGCAGGCTACATCATACAAACGTTGTGTTTGTCAGGAAAAAAAAACCGGATAAAAAAAAAAACGAAAGGAAAAACAGAACTTTGAACACAAAAGTGGGGTTGTAGTGTGTGGAACATGCAACGCGGACAAGTCTTCATAGGGGAAAAACAGCGTTTTAATACAAGACTTGATGGTGGTAGCATGGGGAACACGCAATGCTGTAAAATATTACCAGGGACAGAATAAAAATAAAAAATATATATAAAAAGAAAATGAGTATCGCATGTCTTCTTTTACTAATATGTCATGAAGTTAGAGCTGTGTTGTCACAGGATTTGTAGGAACTGTTTATTTGTTCCTTATTTCGAAACTGTTAAAACGAGCATTACGTATATGGCGTAGATTGATGCTGGCGGCATAAAGGGGCGAAATTATTCTACGCCGAATGTCATGCTTCGCAAAACGCTGAGTGAAGAACACGTGTGCCAAATGCTCCTCATTTCGAGAAATGGCATCGCTTCGACGAATTCATGGGCTTGCCAGCTGCGCAGTTGAAAGCATTTGCACACTGGTATATATTCATCAGTGGGACGTTTACTCTGCAAAAAGAAAGACAAGAAAGAATGTATGGCATGATGTATCAAAAGAGGGAGAGAAGAGATAGACTAATTGCGTTGTTGTCTTTCCTAAGCGTATAAAAATATTTCTAATGCTATGTTCGGGCCGTTATATTTACTCTGTAACACGCAATACAAAGTAAACATAGAGGTAAGTTATGTAGAATATTGGGCAATGGCAGTAACACTGATTACGTTTTTCAGAAATGTTTATTCATTATGTATGTATTGAAGTAAGACGTGATAATAAGTAATTAGTTGATTTTACCTTGCATGATTCCTCTAATTCAATACTAATGAGCATACAACTTTTGTTGCCCTTGCAGATACTCTTGAAAGACGGGTGTTTTCTAGGTACTGCACGGGTAGCTATCTCGATATAAAAAGTAATTGTTTAAATTTAAATGCCACATTGCAAACTAGTAACATCATTATCTCCGCCGTGATCCGCCTATCTTGTCACCAGTGAAGTACAGAGGCAACTCCTAACCTTTTCTAAATGCTTCTACTATACACAAGCTGACTTCGGGCTATGCCTATTCCTTAAAGAGCGACGATAACTGCGACAATATCTGACCGTCTCAAGGAAATGGAATATTTAGGCTCCCCCAACTCCTCTACAACGCGTCTGATAGTAGAATTGTTCCGCAATTTCGACCATAATTTTAAATAAGCATAATACCCCAAAACGACACCGAAACCTGACAGCGAAGCCGAGCCAACTTCATGTGACGTCACGAGATGCACACCAGCGGGAAAGGCGCGCAAGGCATGGTAGTCTCGCCCGCTTCGCGAACGAAAGCACCGAAGAGCAGACGCTCAGCTTACTCGTGACCGCGCCGGACCTTCCTTCAGGGGACAATGTCAGCTGCACCAGCTCTTCCGACCTGCCAAACAGTTGCAGCTACGATTCCAACGAATTCAATAGGTGCGAATCGCCGTTCGCACTCGACCGGCCACCACGAGAGCCCGCGTCCATGCGCAACATGCCGCGCTGCAACATGAAGGCCAACTTTCCCGTACAACTGATTTTATACGTGCTGCTTGCTTTTTGGGGCGTTTTACCGGTTGTCAGGGAAATGCTTCGCACAATCAGTATAGAATGTGGAGGGTGACTTTCCGCTTTTCTATTTCATAACAACACCGTTGACTGCCCAAAGCACCGACCAGCGCATTTGTTTACATTGGCTGGTACAGGTGCGGCCACTGCTAGCCGGGACACGGGAGCCCGTGTCAGCACTCTGCGGTGCGCCACCATCGAAGCCTCGTGAAGTGTTGCAGCGCATGGGAAATCGCAGCGACAGCCGGAGCGCGCGGCGCGCCGTGTGCTACATTTCATACACCACTCAAGGTAAATATACCTGGTAGCGAAGCTTCCATAGGAGCCCATACGTTCAAAACATGGCGGTCCATCGGCGATTCATGGGGCTTAGCGCCATCTGTATGTGGTGGGAACACTTCCGGCGGAAGAAAAAATAATGTGACGCCATGTCCGCTAAAGGCAGAAGGGACGTCATCTTGTTTTCGAAGGCGCGAAATTTGTTTTGTTGGCCTGCTTTTGGAGCTACATATTCAAGTGCCCCGCCATTCGACTCGATGGGCGTTTCGAGCTTTCAGCGCGGATACGATGCAGGAAAAGCCAGCCATACGGTTGTCGAAATCGTATCTCTGCAGAGAACATACTTTCTTTGGAGGCTGACGAAAGCTTTAGGTGTAGAGTGCTGATCCTATTGTTGGATGCCAAGCCCGTCGGCCAGCGCAGTCGCACGAAAACAACTACACAATTATCTGGCGGTCGTAACTCACTACTTTTGACTTAACAGATTAATAAGCTATGAAGCTACCCGCGTCACCAAATTCAGACAAACTTCGACACGCAAGAAAGCACAACGTGTGAGGGGGGCGTATTTTAACAGGGGAACTTTACGTGCGCCTTTCTGCCCATTTCAAGACGTGCATTGCATTGCGAGTGATAGTGGCGTTAACGCCCCCTGTAGCAATGGGCGCTGAAAGGAAATGCATTTATTAATAATAATAAAATTAAACTTGTATTTTCTTAACTCGTCACGAATATATAAAATTGACTAGGACATTTATTTTCGTTGAATGAATCTAACTGTGTGTCGTTTGAATTAAAAAACGCGTTTTTCTTTCTCAACGTTTGTTCCCTCCAAACATAGTCGCGCTTTAATCGCTGCTCCCATAACCCCCCATGCTGATGTCGGTGACAATCTGTACTGAACCGGTTTTCGCCCGAAGCTTCGCGACCTATTTGAATCGACCTTGCACCACTTCCGCTTGCACTGCTTCCATGTTCGCATTGCCATGTCGTCAACGGCAACAAAGCTTTGGTTTTGTGACTAATGCGGCATTGACACGACTGGATGGATTGCCGAACCAGCCATCGGACAAGGTCGATCCAAATAGGTCGCGAAGCTTCGGGCGAAAAGCGGCTCAGTACTAATTGTCACTGACATCAGGACATCAGCAAGGGGTGTTATGGGAGCAGCGATTGAAGCACGGCTATGTTTGGACGGAACAAACATTGGGAAAGAAAAAGAGCGTTTTTTTTAATTAAAGCGAGACACAGTCTTATATATTCGGGACGAGTTCAGAAAATAAAAAATGTATTTATTATAATTAATAAATACATTTCTTTTCAGAGCCCATCGTTACAGGAGGCGTTGACGCCACTATCACTCGCAATGCAATGCAGCTCTTGAAATGTGCAGAAAGGCGCGCTTGTAAAGTTCACTTGTTGAAATACGCCCCCTCACAGTTGTGCTTTTTTTGTTGCTTATCGAAGTGTGTCTGAATTTGGTGACGCATGTAGCTTCATTGCTTCTTAACCTGTTTAGTCAAAAGTAGGGAGTTATGACCGCCAGATAATTGTGCGGTTGTTTTCGTGCGACTGCGCTGGCCGACGGGCTTGGCATCCGACGATAGGATCACCGCTCTACACCTAAAGCTTCCGTCGGCCTCCAAAGAAAGTATGTTCTGTGCAGGGGTGCGAGTTCGACAACCCTACGGCTGGCCTTTTCCTGCATCGCTTTCCGCCCTGAAAGCTCGAAACGCCCATCAAGTCGAATGGCGGGGCATTTGAATATATAGCTCCAAAGGCAGGCCAACAAAACAAATTTCGCGCCTTCGAAAACAAAGTGACGTCACTTTTGGTTTTAACCGATATGGCGCCACATTATTTTTTCTTCCACCGGAAGTATTCACACCACATACAGATGGCGCTAAGCCCCATGAACCGCCGATGAACCCTCGTGTTTACGTGACGCGGCTCCTCTTTCCGCTCACAGCGCGATTCCTAAGTGCAGCGTCCGATGCGGGACGCCTCTGACGTGATCGCTGCGGCCTAGCGCGTCTGGCGGGAAAGCGTCCATTGCGATGTTTGCCGTGCAGCTGGCGAAGAGTCATGCGTCTGCGTGGTGCTCCCAAGCGAGATAGAGGACGATCTCATCGAGCCGTCAGCCCCATGAGCGCGTCCGCCTTCATGGCGCGTCGTGACCCGGCTTTCCGTGCCGATCACGACGTTTGGCTCGCGTAGACCATTTTTAGTGGGCGGTGCGAACGGGGTGCGATAATGCGATGGCGTTCCACTCTTGAAGGCGAAGCTTAAGCGTCCTCCAATTTTCGTTACAAGTGATTAGGAGATGCTCTTCTAGCAAGCCCTGAGCTTCACGGAGGCAACCGTCTGATGTTCCTGTGTTATTACATGTTGAACATCACTTATACTGTGGAGTGTACCACGACACTGGAGCTTTTCCAAAGGTACTGAATACTGCTGTTTTGTATACCAACATGTTATTTATAAAACAGTTTTTAACCTTGAGTCAGATTAACATATTTGTCCCTCCGTAATGCTCCTTTCATTTCCAATATGCTTATATAGTTCAAAGCATTCATGTTACCAGAGACGAGAACAAATTTTAGCATATGGGACTCTAGGCAGTTCGGGTTACCCAGCAAAGCGTTTGCGTAACATTAATTTAGAGATCTATAATGTGCCTCGCCTTCCCTGTAGCTTCACTGCATCAAGCATAGAAGGGTGTGCTGCTTTCACAATTCAATCGGCTCATCCTTATGTGGTTGTATTACGCTTGATCTACGATGAACCATTACGTGTAGATTGGTTCAAGCACTCATTATACCGTAAAGTTTAGTCATGTTTCATTCTTTTCTTTTCAATTTTGAAGTCGTGCTATTAGGTAATTTAGTTTATGTAAGATTTGAAATATTGTATTATAGCATAACACTTAATCCAAAGTTTTAAAATCTAACCAGGTGCACTCAACGAAGTAGTTTTCGCGTTGTTAGCCCCTAGTGCTTTCTTCTGGGACTCTGAAGAATACTCGCAAAATATATTTTAGGAAGTCCACTGTGCACTTCCTCATCTGGACTTCAGGTACTTCAACTTGTTTCCAAGAATGCACAGCGCATGACGATGACAAATGGGGAGAAAAAAAAAGTCAATGAATGAGACCTGCATACCTGTCATAAAGACTGTCCACAGAGTTTCCACCCGAGACATGTGCCAAGTCTCGGATGGAAGTTCTTCTGAACAGTTTTCTTGACTGGTATGCAGGTCTCATTCATTGAAAACAGTTTAGCGTGCTGAAATCCAGGTGCGCAAGTATTCAGCGACGTCATTTTTGTTTTCACGTATTTCGCAACATTTCTTCAGAGAGAGCCCTAAAATACACTGTGCAAGCAATGTTGGTTGTTTCTCAGTACGCCCCACAGCTTTTCGTCACTAATTAGCTAACTGCCTCCACTTAAAAGTGGTCTTTATTTCTTGACATGACAACATGACGTACAATGTTGACATCATCTGCCTGAAGTGTACCACTTTATTTTTGAGGTTTGCGTCACGTTATCTGAGGCACACGGTGTAAGAGACATACATAATAATATAATTATTGTATAAGTTTGTACGCATAGATACTTTAGGCACTACCTGAGCCAATATATTCAGGTGACTTCCTGGGTTTCCTCGAGGACTGCGGCGCCTGCGATTGTTAGGCTGGAAATGCATATATAGGGGACCATCCCGGTGCCGTCTTCACTTCAGAGCACCAGCTGCAACTAAACTGGATGCGTTCTAACCATCTGCCATTTCTACTGCATGTTAGTTTTATACTTTTTACTGCGTCCTATGCTAATGTTGCGGCTGCTGCTCACAAGTGTGTCTCTCGTTTTTGGTCTGTCTTCTGCGATGCCCACCAACACGGAACTCGTTAAAAAAATTGACCATCTCGAATCACTGTTTAAGAGTAAGCTTCATTCACCTGTCGACAGTCTGGCTGCCAAATTGGGAAGAGGTTTGATGGTCAGGGAATTGGCAACCTTGGTTCTCTAGCGGAAAGCGTGCGTTTCATGAGCGAACAGCATGACACCTTCAAAGCGACACTTATTTAACAACTAGCTACTAAAAAAGCGTTAACTTCTGATATTCAAGCGTTAACATAAAGAAACGTCGCCATGGAACAGTACAGAATGACGAATCACATCAAAATTAAAGGCATTCCATCATCACAGGAAGAGGAATGCTCTCCGATTTTGACGAAGGTTGCCGAAGCAATTTAGTGCCCAATTCCTTCTCGAGACGGTGCCATAGTCCATCGTGTGGCCATCAAAATATCGGACAAGAACGTCATTGTTCGTTTTTGTTCACATGATAAGAAGAATTTATTTCTTCGCCACGGTCCTAAAGCTAGTCTGCAATGTTCCCAGACTGACTTTTCTGGTAGTAGAGTTAGTCCCGTTTACATTAACGAACACCTCACAGTCGACGACGAACGTTTATTCAGCAACTTTTTTTCAATAAAGCAAAGAGAAGAAATGGCAGTTCTTATGGACTGAAAACTGCGAGGATAATGCCCGTAAATCAACAGACAGCAGGGTCTTCCAAATAAACTTGGAGGCTGATTTTCGCATATTCGCGTAGATGTAGATTATTGCTACATTTCCTGTCCTGTAGACTTATTGCACAACGTCCCCGAATACTTTTCGTCATTTCTTTGCTATTATCAGCAGAAGTACCATTGCTTACATCTTCTAATATCTGTATTGTTCACATCGTTGCAGCAAAACGTATATTACAAATATTTACAGGGAAGGCGAGCAGCAGAGGAGTCACCGCAGCCAAAATGGCGAGGAGCAACTTGTAAGCCTTCTTCATCGATGCTGGCCTAATGCGACAGACTTCTTCTGTCTCGCTGCATTACCCCCAAGCGAAAACACTCGCACCGTCCGGGTAGGCTAGAGGGCAGCATCCTCGGACGGCTTATACAGCTTTAGCCGAGAAACATGAACTACATCAGTCTGGACCGGCGTAGAAGATAGCATTGGCTGTGCTGGTGAGATCTCATACGTCACGTCGGTAAATTGGCGCGGAACGCGAGAAGGACCGTTGTAGCGTGGTAGAAGCTTCGCTCATAGACTAATTCGTCGAGTTTGCGACCAGAGGAGCACTAAGGATCTGGGAGCGTAATATACATCGTTATGACGACAATCGTAACGCAACTTCTGTGATGCCTGCGACATCATAATGCGGACACGCACGAGATGACGTGCAGCATTCGCCCTCGCGATGGCATCTTGCGCGTACTTCGATGATTGTTGTGGAGCGGACGGGAGTAATGTATACATGGGGAGTGTCGGTTCACGGCCAAAAAGAAGATAAAACGGTGAACAACCTGCAGTATCGTGGCGTCATGTATTATAGGCGAATGTAACAAATGGCTATGTAATATACAAGTCGCGGTTGTCGGTGCCAACATACATGGAGAGCAGGTCGGTTATTCAGTTGTTCAGTGAGACCATTTGTCTAAGGATGATAGGCGCTTTTGACCTTGTGTTTTGTGGAACATGAGCTGAGGTCGTCATCAATGATACGGGACAAAAGTTAAGGACCACCATCGCTGAGAACCTAACGAGGAGCTCCCCGATGCAGAATCACATCGCGGAGAAGGTAATCGGCAATATCGGTAGCACAGTTAGTTGAAACTGCGCTTTGATCCCTGATGCTGAAGTAGGGAAAAGTCCGACCCGATCGAGGCTGACGCAGAAGAACGGCTCTCCGTGGACATCCAGAGGCTAACGAAGGCCGGGAGTGAGCGTCGGTGGTCGTTTGCGTCGTTGACACAGTTCGCAGTTGCCAACATCCTTCTTCACGGAGTGATAAAGCGCAGGCCAAAAGAAATGACGCCGCACGCACTCGTAAGTGCGCGTTACATGAAGTAGATCTGCTGTGGGTTCGATGTAAAGCTGCTGGAGGACAGAAGAACGTATGCGGGAGGGCACCACCAGAAAGGGCGCAGTGCCTTCTGGTAAAACACTTCGGGTATAAAGTTCCACTATGTAAGGTAAACATCCGGAGCGACTCGTCAGAGGCCCCGGAGCTGAGACGGTCAGTGATGAAACGTAATGCCGGATCATGCCGCTGTTCATCGCCGACATGAAAGCTCGAGATGGGAAGAAGACAGGCATTGCTGTCAGGGATAGTGTTGTCGGACGGATAAACGGAATATCAGGACACACAGTGCGTGCCCTGGTGTAACTTGCCGGACTTGTGCACCACAGAAAACGAGTACTTTTGTAGGTGCAAAGCCCAGCGTCCAAGACGCCCGGTAGGATGTTTTAGCGAGGAAAGCCAGCAGAGCGCTAGGTGTTCACTCACTACTGTGAGTGCATGGCCAAAGAGGTACGGCTGAAATATGGCCCGAAGAAGGGCAAGGCATTCACGATCGGTAATTGAGTAATTCAGCTCAGGGGTAGCGGGGGAGAGCAGGCGACTAGTCGTGATGCCTAGCACCAGAATGCCCAGCATCATCAAGGTCGTGACTGCGACTGACGCAATCACGACCATGCTGGTGCTGGGCAAGTGCGGCTCGAATTCTGTATACACGTGGCAGCAGAAGGGTCAAAGTGCGCCAACAGAGGAGAAGACATGAGAAGGCGGATATGCGCAGAAAATTCATGAGCTTCTCTATGGTCCCTTGAGAAAGGCGCACCTTTATTGAGCAGCTCAGCGAGTGGACTGGCAATGTCAGCGAAATTTTTTACAAAGCGACTAAACAAAAGCACCAGCCAATGAATGAGCGAACGTCTCTGGTAGAGGAAGGTACGGGGAAATGCTTCAGGCTGCGACTTTTTTCAGGGTGTGGTCGGATTCTTATACAATTAACAAGGTGACCGAGCACTGTTATTCTGCGGCGACGAAAGTGGCAGTTGGATGAGTTGAGCTGAAGACTGGCGCTGCGGAACTCTTGGAGAATGGCAGACAGGCCCTGAATATGGCTGGAAAATGTTGAAAAAACGATAACGTCATCTAGGTGACATAAGCAGGTTGACCATCTGAAGCCTGGAAGGTGGAAATCCATCATGGGCTCAAATATGGGTGGCGTACTGCATAGACCGATGGACGTAACCTTAAATTGGTATAGCCCGTCAGGCGTTACAAATGCGGTCTTGTCGCGGTTCGTAGCATCTGCAGCAACCTGCCAAGAGCCACACCGCAGATCGATCGATGGACGAAAAATAACTCGTTCCGTGGAGGCAGTCGAGGGAGTCTTCTATCAGAAGCAACGGATATTCGTCCTTCTTAGTGACAATGTTCTGGCCTCTGTAACCGTCACGGAAACGCCAGGTGCCGTCTTTTTTCTTGACGAGCACAACTGGAGATACCCATTAGCTACTCGAAGGTTCTATAATCTCTTTCAGGCACCTTCTTGACTCTTTTTTGTATAATCGCCTGTTGAGCAGCAGAAACTCGATACGGACGACGATGCATTTGGTTTGCGTCGCCCGTGTCCATTCGATGCATGACAACCATTGTCTGGCCAAGCGGGCGGTTGTCGTACTGACAAACATCCTGACATGACGCTAACTGACGGCAAAGTTCAGCAGCGTGTGCAGGTGAAAGGTCCACGGCTGTCATTTTGTTGAAATCATTGGTACAAGCTGATGGATCCTGCTACGCACGTAGGACATGAGGGGGCATCAGATAGTAGCGTGGAAATCTGACAATCGTTTAGGGATGTCAACGTTGCAAGCGCAAATCCGGAAGGTAGAACGTGGGTGGATAAACCGAAGTTGAGCAAACGCAGATAAGCTTCATTGTTGACAATTTCGACAATCGTGGGTGGTAGGGTCACATTGTGTACCAAGACAACGTCAATAATAGGAGATGCAACGTAATCCATGGTAGTGACAGAAACAGAGGGCGTCAACAGATCATAAGCAGTGGTTTGCGGCGGACGTAGCGCGAACTCTGCTGTATACAGTTGCGTAAGCCTAAGATCAAGAGTCCCTGGAAAAGAAGGGAGTTCAAGTTGAAGGCCATCGGCGCCAGATTAGACACGAGCAGAATGTGTGGATGAAAAGTCAATTCCAAAGATCACATCGTATGGGCACTGCTATATACAAGAAGCAGAGCACTTGTCCGATGGACAGATAAAGTGACATGGGCAGTACATGTTCCAACAACGGTACGTGTGCTTCCATCGGCGACTCTTACTGGAGGTTGTGCGGCAGGTGTTAGGACTTTCAGCTTCTCACAAAGACTTGCGCTCATCAGAGATATTTGTGCACCAGTGTCAATAAGGGCCGCGACAGTAACACCATCGACTTGGACTTCAAGCAAATTACAGCTGGTAGGGATAGTCAGCCGAAGAATTGCTAGTCGGGCCAAGAATGCAGCGTCACCTCCGGCCGCTGCACTCGCTAGTTTTCAGGTGCGTAGCTTCCAGGGTTAGCAGTCGACAGAAAACGGCGGGCTTGCGGCGAACGAGATCGGTGGTCGCGCGGTGATGTTGACCTGCTATACACATTGCTGCGAGTATCGACATCAGATGTGTCAGTCGGTACAGAGTGCGACGACGTTGTATGGGAGTAGCCTTTAGTACGAGGGTTTTGGCTTCTCCAGCTAGTCACCGACGGCCGAAGGCTCCAGCAGTGCCGTGCAACATGCCCACCTTGAGAGCACGCGAAACATTTTGGGCGATCATCCGGCGTTCTCCACTCGGTAGGATTGCGGTATCGCGAATAAAAGGGCTGATCACTCGGTGCGACTGTTGGACCTGATTGTGTGTCTGGTGTAACTGGTGGAACACGCACTTTGCAGACAGAGGAGTATCCAAAATTACCGACCTCCTGTGGAACCAGGGCTTGAATCAAGGAAACTATAGGTTGGTTGGCCGTCGAGATATCGGGCACAAAGGCGCTGGTGACATTGCTTCTATTTCATGAAGAACGATACGTGTCAAAGTGTCCGAAGCAGACGATTGTAAAGAGTTTGGCAATTCTCCGCATGATGACGATGCAGCACTATTGGGAAGTCTGGTGAATTGCTGGGCGATACCACTGGATTTTGCTTGTTGAAATCTCCGACACTCATTTACGATGGCACCTACGGTGGCACATTTCCTTGGTACCATGAGGCTTAATGGGCCGTCGGCGAGACCTTTCAGTAGGTGCCCGATCTTGTCCGCTTCGGACATGTTACCCTCAACTTCGCGTCAAAGTGTAGAATATCCTGAAATTACGAAATGTATGATTGAGTACATGACTGCGCGCGAAGCTCAAGTTGTTTTTTTAACGGCTAGCTGACGACCGATTTGCTTGCTGAAAAACTCGTTCAGGTTTTCTTTGTATAGGTCCAGCCGGTGAGATTGTTCTCATGCCTCTCGTACCAGACGCGTTCGCTTCCCCTAAGAGAAAGTGCCACTTTTGCCAGCGTAAGGGTATCATCGCACCTGTTCTGTTTGCTGACATGCTCGCACCATGATATCCAATCATCAACGTCCATGACGTCATCTGTGGCACAGAAGTTACCTGGATGTTTTGGAAGCGAGAAGATGCCAGACGGTAAATTCGGCACGGTAAGTTCCGGCGCGGTTGCTTCAGTGGTCATCGCCCAGCGAACACTGCGGTGACCGCTTGGGAGTTCCTAGCTGTGGTGATGGTGATGAACAGGCAGCGTACCCCGCACCTCCACCAGAAATTTTAAAAAAGACATATATTACAAATATTTACAAGTAAGGTGAGCAGCACAGGGGTCACAGTGACCAAGATGGCGAGGAGCAATCTCTAAGCCTTCTTCATCGATGCCGGCCTAATGCGACAGACTTTTGTCTCGCGGCAGTGATAATGCGTGAAGTTTGCGCAACATCCAATATAATATTGCAGCATTCACTGACTCATTTGGTCACTCGATGTCATTTATTGGCGGTTTCGGAAACATGACTTTGTAATACGAATAGTAGTTTATACGGTTTTTGTCCGTACCAAGCTGAATACTGCCATCGTATTCCGGATCGATACGGTGGTACGGCTATATTTGTTTCACCTCATGTTATATATAAGCGTAGCCTTGATTTTTTCCTTAATGTAAATCACTGTGAATTGGTACGGATTGAAACTGATTTACAGATGAATTCTCATAACCATAACAGTTTTATTCTTGGCTCTGTATACCACTCCCCTTCTCCATCTATTCCTGATTTTCAGGGTGAACGCCCCATGGTTTTGAAACATACTTCTCTTGAATATAAGCAAGTTTAATTGTCGTTGATATTATTTATCCCTAAAGGTCGTGGGTCGGAGCCCCCTAATGATCGCCGGTTCGATTCCCTTGATTAATACCAGACGTGGTTGCTCAGTGGCTATGGTGTTGGGCTGCCGAGCCCGTTGTCGCGGGATCGAATACGGCCGCGGCGGCTGCATTTCGATGGGGCGAAATACGAAAACACCCGTGTACTTAGATTTAGGCGCACGTTAAAGAACTCCAGGTGGTCTAAATTTCCGGAGTCCTCCACTACGGCGTGCCTCACAATCAGGAAGTGGTTTTGGCACGTTAAACCCCATAATTTAATTTTTCCCCTTGATTAACGTTATCTAAATTATCACCGAAGGTAGAGGGTCGGACTGCCACCCATGGTGAAGTCATGGTGTCATTTGATGTTGTTTCCCTTTTGACTTGCTATGGCCCTTGCTGTGGACGCATGCGAAGCTGCCCTTCTGGCTAATGAGAACATTTTTTGAACGTATAGTAATTGAAGTGCAGGACCTGGAATGTTTACTGGAATTTTGCTCGAAAAATACTTACTTCAATTTCCACGGTGTCACTTACAAGCATGTGGACAGTACCCCTATGGGCGCGTTGATTTCTGTAACCGCTACAAGTCAGGCTATGGCTTCCGCGGAAAACCGTGCCTTGGTTTCCTTTCATCCTCCTCCGAAAGTTGCAATTTTGAGCGGCGCCTTGAAAGAAAAGCCTCGCACTTGAAGAAAAATTGAAGAAAAATGTGACGATTGAGTAGACGTCTCATTTTCCTTATAATAATTACTTCTTTCTCGCTTGCGGGTTCCCGCAGAAGTATTACCTCAAAATCCTGCCTATGCTTCGAGTTGTTGACAAGTTCGACTTAGCCCTGTCATCTGCTAGCCGCCTGGTTAGCTCAAATGGTAGAACAGCTGCCCCGGTAAGGTGGTGGTCACGGGTTCCAGTCCCGGAACAGGACGAGCCTTTTAGTTTGATGAACACGTATTGGTTTCCTTTTTAGCAAATGCTACGATTGGGTGAACGTCTCATTTTCCCTTTAATAATTACTTCTCGACACCTTCCGGGTTTCTGCTGAACTATTGCGTCACATAAAGAAATATGTTACTGCAGCTAGCAGCTTGACAGCCGACTCAACGCGTGCGAAGCCCACTCAGACACCGTCGCCGCGCTCGCGCCGTCGTTCTCCGTAAAATGCGCTCGAGGATCTTTGTTGGATGCTTCCGCCACAGTCTGACACCACTGCTTCGTCGCCAATTCATGGTGAGGCCTCAGGAAGTTCTTTTGCGCGGTGGCAACGACTTATTCTCTTCGCATTTCGTTATGTCACTGTTAGCCGCATCAACAAGTGACGCAGGCGGGCACGGTGGCCTTGAAGACGTATACAGCTCCTGCCTATATGCAATGTTGAATTTCATTACGCATTTTTTTTTTATCATGCAAAGGGATGAGTGGCGATGCCAGCGATACCACCGACGTGGCAGCGTCCAGGCTACTTGGCACGTTTGAAAGAATGACGAAACAAGAAAATAAAATAAAGGTTTCGGAAAGAAATGCGGCCTATGAACACATGCCGTTCGGTGCAGAGAGCTTCATTTTTATTTATTCAAGAAGGTTACGCGCAGCGGCATCTGAAAAATTAGGGTGCGCCACTTTTGCAAAAGAAATGTGGCTATATCTAAAGGGGTAGACATGCTGTATTTGCAGTATGGCAATAATGTGCGCCCTCTCAACCTCTGTAGCAGGCTGCTAGTAGGTTGTTAGCTGCTTTGCTTTGGGCTGAAGGTTTGTGTTCTCATGTTTTAGTTGTGTGTGGTGTCCTTACTGTAGAAAGCTTCTTGTTTCTTAGCATCTATTACAAGGTTTCTTTGACCTTCGATCAGAAATATATGCAATACACGAACGAACGTAGCATCTACATTCAAAAGCTTTGAAGGCTCTAGTATTGCTTACACGAAGGAATATAACATCTACATTCAAGGGGCTTGAAGCCTCCAGTATTGCTTACCTTGTGCCGTTCATTCTACGTATTACAGGAATCTCCACTATTCCTTCCTCAAAATACACTCTACAGCCAAAGGACATCATGCATATTCAAGGGAAAGCTTCCAAGTATCTGAAGACAATTGGAAGGCTTCGAACACAACTGGAGAAGACCCCCAACACAGTCGAAGTGCTTAATTGGCTGAGATGACAATAACTTGCAGCTCTTTAATGAGGGGCTCACTGGATTACATATTCGAGATGATAATGTTTGTGAGTGCCCGATTACTTTGTAGCCATTTTGTTTTGGCTCAAGACCATTCACATAATTTTGTTACCTAGTTCACCCTCACTCTTAGAATACCTTCCAAAACAATCCCATTTTGAGTAAATTAATTGGTGGCTTGTCTGTGCAGTTCTTTTGCATTCACTGTATAATTGCAACGCGTCTTGTGCGTGTTGTTATGAATGCGTAAAGTTTATTGCCGTCACGCCATAATTTCCGAGTATTCTCGATTACTTGCATTTCACAGTTTCTTCCTGTTTTCATGTGCCTGCCAATTTTGTCACAATCTTGCGGCAATAAATGGTCTGCTATTTTCGTGTTCTTGGCTCTCCAGCAAGCTCATTGATATTGAAGGAACATGGCACATTTTTTTATGATACTTCTTTTGGTGTGGGCTATTTGGTGTGGACTACTAATATGAATGAGATAGTTCAAGTGGCTGAGGAGTTCTATAGAGACTTATACAGTACCAGTGGCACCCACGACGATAATGGACGAGAGGAATTCCCTTTCTAGAGGAACTCTAAATCCCACAGGTAACGCCGGAAGAACTAAAGAAAGCCTTGGGAGCTATGCAAAGGGGGAAGGCAGCTGGGGAGGATCAGGTGACAGCAGGTTTGTTGAAGGATGGTGGACAGGCCGTTCTAGAGAAACTGGCCACCCTGTACACGTAATGCCTCATGACCTCGAGCATACCGGAATCTTGGAAGAACGCTAACATATTCCTAATCCATAAGAAAGGGGACGCCAAAGACATGAAAAATTATAGACCGATCAGGTTAATGTCAGTTGCCTACAAACTATTTACTAAGGTAATCGCAAATAGAATCAGGAACACCTTAGACTTCTGTCAACGAAAGGACCAGTCAGGATTCCGTAAAGGCTACTCAACAATAGACCATATTCACACTATCAATGTGCGGAATGTGCGAAATGTGCGGAATATAACCAACCATTATATATAGCTTTCATTGATTACGAGAAAGCGTTTGATTTTGTCGAAACCTCAGCAGTCATGGAGGCATTACGGAATCCGGGTGTAGACGAGCCGTATGTAAAAATACTGAAAGATATCTATAGCGGCTCCACAGCCACCGTAGTACTCCATAAAGAAAGCAACAAAATCCCAATAAAGAAAGGCATCAGGCAGGGAGATACGATCTCTCCAATGCTATTCACAGCGTGTTTACAGGAGATATTCAGAGACCTGGATTGGGAAGAACTGGGGATAAAAGTTAATGGAGAATACCTTAGTAACTTGCGATTCGCTGATGATATTGCCTTGCTTAGTAACTCAGGGGACCAATTGTAATGCATGCTCACTGACCTGGAGAGCCAAAGCAGAAAAGTGAGTCTAAAAATTAATCTGCAGAAAACTAAAGTAATGTTTAACAGTCTCGGAAGAGAACAGCAATTTACAATAGGTACCGAGTCACTGGAAGTGGTAACGGAATACAACTACTTAGGGCAGGTTTGTGACGGTGGATCCGGATCATGCGACGGAAATAATCAGAAGAATAAGAATGGGCTGGGGTGCGTTTGGCAGGCATTCTCAGATCATGAACAGCAGGTTGCCATTATCCCTCAAGAGAAAAGTGTATAATAGCTGTGTCTTACCAGTACTCACCTACGGGGAAGAAACCTGGAGGCTTACGAAAAGGGTTCTACTTAAATTGAGGACGACGCAACGAGCTATGGAAAGAAGAATGATAGGTGTAACGTTAAGGGATAAGAAAAGAGCACATTGGGTGAGGGAACAAACGCGAGCTAATGACATCTTAGTTGAAATCAAGAAAAAGAAATGGGCATGGGCAGGACATGTTATGAGGAGGGAAGATAACAGATGGTCCTTAAGGGTTACGGACTGGATTCCAAGGGAAGGGAAGCGTAGGAGGGGGCGGCAGAAAGTTAGTTGGGCGGATGAGATTAAGAAGTTTGCAGGGACAATATGGCCACAATTAGTACATGACCGGAGTTGTTGGAGAAGTATGGGAGAGGCCTTTGCCCTGCAGTGGGCGTAACGAGGCTGATGATGATGATGATGATGATGATGATTAGAAACACAATATCACAAACGATAAAGTTCTGCTTACGTATGAACAGTTGGCATGATTGTTGCGCTAAATTACAACTTGACACATAACGAATGTGACTAAATAAAACTAACAATGTGAAACACCTTTGTGCGCTCGTCATCGCTACGTATAAATGGTGGCACAAGCGCTTGCATCAAACTGATGCCAGGATATTGGTCACAAAAAAGAAATAATAAAAGAAACGACAATGAAATCACGGCCTCCGAGATTCCGCGTCGTGCGGCGACCATATTGGAGCCTGGTGCATTTCTCCGATTCCGCAACGTGCCCTGCGAGTTAAAGTCGGCGCGACATTTTGTGGTGGATGGAAGCGTATTTCCAGGGCTACCTGGCGGCAACGAGCTCATAAGTTTTCGTGCATACTTTTTTTTCTGTTTCATTATTTGCTAATTTTTTGAGCATTTAGGTAATAATTGGGTAGTTTTTTTTCTGTTGCTCTTTGTTTCGTGTGCGTGGTTGTGTTTCGTGAATATTTGGTTTCGCACGATAGCCAGAGCCTTCTTTTTCGCCACGTGCTTCAACACGTGCAACTGCGTGGGACGTTAAGTCTTTATAACGTTTAAATAGTAGCTTGAAAGTCTCAACACTAATACCTATTGGTTTTACTGTGTGTGCTTTAGTATCGGGAATATTGCTTTGGTAGGAAAGTGAGAGCGTGGCCGCGTGGTTCGACACGTGCGAACACATGTAATGTCCTAAGCTTCTGCAGCATTGATTGCTTTTAAATCATTGCTGTGAATCACTTCGCGGAATTTTAAGGATTTAGATTCTTTGCGTATCGGTGTTTGCTAGAAGGCACGCGCTCTGAAAGCTTCGGTACTTACATTAAAAAGAAGCCGTGAAATACATGGCAAGAAAGCTTGGAAACCGTGCAGTGTACGGGGGGTCCCTCACGGCAGAATAGGGGATGGAAGAGAATGGAGAGGGAATCGACTCAGTTAGGTCGATGCTAGACTGAAGAAAATGGAGGCTTTCTAGGATGAGCTTGTCAAACAGCTGTAAGAGCTCAAAAATGAGCTAAATATTGAGCGTGATGCACGGAAGGTAGTGATAAGAAAACTTCAACCAGCCGAGCAAAAGCTGAACAGGGCCGCCATTGCGAATTAGAATGGTCGTTTCAATGGGACGCAGTCCCCCAACGTGACAGGAGAGGGGTTGTCAGCAAAGCACGTGTAATGCGTGAAACCTGGGGAGGGGCTAGCTGGAAAATGTGACGCCTACCTTAAGGCCGCTGCACAAAAAAAGCAGGAGCGCAGGAGTCAATGTCCCTTATCAAGTCCAAATCACGCGGGGAAGGACAAAGCGAAGCAGGGACACGTAAGAGGGAGTGAAATGGTGATTATCGCCGGCGACTCAAACCAGGCCAGCTATTCAGAAGCAATTGTGGAGAGGATGAAAGGCGATAAAAGAGGGGCGGTAGGGATATTTCTAGGGTGGCCACTGGGTTCTGTCATGGAGCGAGCAAAAGCAAGGGTAGCGGAAAATGCCAACGTACGCAACGTTGGTATAGTAGCAGATGGGCTAAATGGCGTCCTAAACAGGAAAGGGACAGGACCAGCCCTGTGCTTGGCAAAGGGGGTAGACGACTTGCACGAGCTGTCCCCTCAGCTGCAGATCGTGGTTTGCACGGTGCCTTAGGGACCTGTACGAGACATTCCGGTACAAGGAGCCGTAGTGGCTGATAATGAGAAAATGAGCCGAGAGAAAGGTTTCGAGGTTGTTAAAGTAAATTGGGAAGTGAGGTGAGGCGGTTTTGAAGGATACCGGATCCACTTCAATTACAGGCTTGGAGGAGAAGTGGGCTGGTGACTTCCTGGTCACGCTGTTGCTTATTTAGGTTGCTTACGGACGCTAAGGAGGCCAGAGTAAGTAGTAATGAAGGAGGTCTCTAGGGCAACCTCTGAATAAAAGAAGGAGAAAATCAAGAAACAGAGCTCGCCATGCTATAGGCTAAATTTCCATGCAGGATGGGAGAAGAAAGGAAAAGTGGGCAGAGATGGAGTAGCAGTTAAATAGAGAACAAATAGGCGGCTACAGAAACGCTCCTTAGAGACTCGAAAGAGCCGCCACTGACTGAGAATTACGTTTAGGAAGGGTGCAACAGAACTAAGGCGGAAAGAAAGGGATGGGGAGTCGGAAGGCTTATCCATCAGGGGCCGTATTCTGTAGCGGTTCCTTTGGGAACCGGTTCCCTTTGGCTGTTACGTCTGGATTACGTCACTCTGAGAAAGAGTGGAACGGGGCGGCGTGAGGGGAACCAATCAACGAGCGGTGGTCTGCCGGAAGATCACGTCATCATTTTTGTTTGTACTTAGGGGACGGTATAGCAATTGAAGGATGTTGCTGGTTTGATAAAAAAACATTGGTTTGTATAGAACACTTGCAAATATATTTTCAGTAATAAATGTGAGCTTGCGGCGCAGACCGCTACTGGGAGTTGTAATTTTATTTGTGTTGTTTTCTTATTTAGTCGCTAGGTGGTGTGCCATACGTTATGCAAACAAGTTGCCTCGCTTTGTTTACGTTTTGGACTTGCCAGTTTGCGCGCCGAATCCGAAACTGGGTCCTCATGTTTGAGCGAGGCCGCGCGATATACTTGTGTCATTTGTTGAAGAGCACCCCTACCTTGCGAAGGCGTCGTGTGTGCTGGGTCAACAGCTGACGGCGGCGCGCAAGGAGGAGCTCTGGCAGCCAGTGACTGCCTTGCTGAATGCTGAGGGCCCGGCAGTGAAAACTGCAGCCCAATGGCGCGGCGTGTGGAAGAAAGATGTGTATAACGCCCGCCGTGATGCAGCCGCCTTGCACGCCGAAAGCAGGTAAGCACACTCGTTGACGGAGCTTTTGCGCACCATATTCTAACAAACGTGTTAATCACAGAGGAACCGGAGGAGGCAGCCTGCCCGGACCGCGAGGGCGCGTCCTCTCCCTAGTTGGAAGGGCGAGCGCCATCGGAGTCTGCCCGCCGTTCTTCGAGCCCGACGAAGAGGTGAACATCAGCGCATGGGTTTCAATAGGTCAACGCCAAGTCGACGCGCTGTCGCGATTTATGGCAACACACACGCTTTTAATTTTTCAACTTTGCCCCGTGCGGCCCGTTTATGGAACGCACTACCAGATACCATTGCATGCCAATATAAACACACTGCATTTCGCAATCTGCTAAACGATCAATATGCCGTTTCAACCGTCTAAACACGTCATGTCTTTTGTAATTTTCTTGCATTTTTTCTACAAGTTAAAGAATTTCAGTGGTCCCAATTTCTTTACAATACTTACTACTGTATAACATGCAAAAACGTTTACAATGTTATTATGCTATTATGTTGTTGTTTACCATTTATTGTTATTGCTCTACACATTGTATTTGCTAATGTAATAATTTTCCATGTTCTGTGCGTACTTCTTTCATTATGCTGATGTTTATTTCTTTCCCGATTCCATACTAATATGTTACCGTATTTCCCCATTTACACTATACCTTCTCGAAGGCCTGTAAGGCACATGTAAATAAATAAATAAATATTTACAATGTTTGCAGATGACTGTATAGTATATAGGGTCATCAACAGCGAATCTGACCAACAAGCACTGCAACACGATTTGGATTTGATTGCCATATGGTGTGAAAAATGGAAAATGTCACTGAATGAGAAAAAGAGTGTCCACGTCACCTTTACCGGGAAGAGCTCATACGACAGCAATCGTAACACTATAAATAATGCTACTCTTGAACAAGTGTCAGAGTATAAATACTTAGATGTATTTTTTTCTGCTGATCTAAGGTGGAACAGACACGTTACTCATGTTAGGAACAAGGCTGTCGGAGCATTAGATTTTTTGAAACGTAACTTTAGTAGCTTGCCACAGAAACTTAGGGAGCAACTGTATTTCACACATGTGCGCAGTACACTGGAGTATGCGTGTGTTTGCTGGGATCCATATGCTACAGAACTTGTAGATAAACTAGAAAAATTGCAGAACAGGGCAGTTCGGTTTGTCCTTGGCAATTATGACAGGATGCTTAGCATGACAGAAAGCAAAAAAGCATTAAATTGGCATCTTCTTGAACACCGTCGCCGAAATCTCAGATTAAAATTTCTTCATAACATATACCACTCTAAACGGGGATAGCCAGGTAATTGTATTTTCAGCTGCCCACATATGTTTCTAAAAGGCGAGATCACAAATTGAAAATATGTGAGATTCCTTTTGACCCTCTATTGCATGAATTATGAAAGTCATTTTTTCAGCTTTCATTATTGATTGAATGAACAAACATGACTGTAATAATAAAGATAAAGCTTTGTGCCAAATATGGCACACCATGAAGATGGCTGAGTGCTCTTGCTGCCATGGGCGGAAAACAAAGCTTCACGGACGGTGGCCTTTTACTGTGATGTGGGGAATGAAATGAAACAGTTGCTTGCTGCGTTCAAGCACAGATGAATGTTTCACTTCCTCTATCTTACCAACGACTTGTTTGTGCAAGGTGGCCGCTTACATCTTTGTTTCTTCTCTTCAAATTCTGGCCAGTAGCTGACTTGGTCAGATCGGTCGTCTTTGGGTGGCATTGCGGCCGCTGGTCCCTGTGCTTTTTTTGACTTGAACATGGAATTCGATGTCCTGACTAGAAGTCCTTCCTGGTCGCTAGTTGGGTAGGCACTTGTTATGCGAGGTAAGGCATTCTGCAATTTCTGCTTTTAATTGAGCCAGCGGCAGTACTTGTCTCCTCCTAAGCTGCTCCTGCACCCTCCTGTACAATTTCCATGCTGTTAGTACCGATAAGTCTAGCATAGGCGTAAAAATTCGAAAGTGCCATTTCTTCGACATCTGATATGTATGCAGTAAAGTCCAAACAGAGAGTCCAGCAGGTCGACACCACACATGTGCCTGTTATGGACCTTTACTACGCTGGGGCAATCAATTCCGCGAAACACCTTGGCGGAGGTAAACCAGCGCTGAGTCTTTTGGACTGGATCTCTCCCAACAAAGCTCGACAGAAATGTCACGGCGCGGTTGTCGTATCAACGCACACACGTTAACTCTACGTCATCTATCGCGCTTGTGAGTGCCTCTGAAGCACCACTTCCTTTACATTTCAGTTCCTTTTCACTTTTCAGGCGGCTGTTTGGTAGACAATTCGCCCTCACCGTACCGATCGTCAAAATTACATCTTGTGATAGAGTGACCTGCAGCTTCGGGCTATTGAACAGATGGCAGCACGTTACCATATATTGTATTTCAAGTTCATACTGTGCCAAATATGGCACACACCGATTTCGGTTTCTCTGCTGTAGTTGCAGGCGAAATTGAGAAAACTAGTAACTGCCTTGAATTGGCGAGGCCAAAAAATATGCCAAAATAATTTTTCTACGTTTCTGCGGTCGAATTTTTCAGAGAAAAAAAAAAAACCAATTGCTCGTGTTTGCCCCCTCCGAGTTTCACGTCGCATCCCAAAATCTACTTCACCTCTGTTTTGCGTATCACTCAAGAGATGGCAGCACTTGCCCATAATAAGTGCGCATAACTACGAGATTTACTCTGACGGTATCACATTCTCAACTGGTAATCTCACACACGCGAAAAAGAATGGTAGCCGGTATGTGCCAAATATGGGACGCCATGCAATAGAGGGTTAAAAGCGACGCTTTCCGCTACTCTTTCTATGTTCGTACTATAAGAGACTGGAGTACTCTACCACCTGACACTGTCTGTATTTGTTCAAATGATGATTTCTTCCATGCTTTATGAGTGTAATTCTGAGTGTTCATTTATATGAGTTGTACCCTCCCTGCTGTAATGCCTGAATGGCGAAGCAGGTACCCAATGAATAAAATGAATAAATAAAGAAATGTTTCATTGTCATGATTTTGTTTATATTGTTGCACCTTGTTAAGCAGCAATTACGAGCATTATGTGAAATCATGTGTGCAAGAAATGCAATGTTGAAGCAACTCTTGAGTTTAAACAAAGCAGTAGTAAGCATGAGTCTCCTATTTAAAGAAATCCTGCTCCAATAAGTGCTTGACATGTCTCGTTTGTTGCTATACGTTTCAATATGTGCTATACAGATTGCTGAACGACATTTCAGTTGCTGTGTAACTCATGCTGCTCTTGCGTGTCACACATGAACAGACATCTTCAGCTTTGGAACAATGCATACTGCACAGTAAAATAGGCATTGCAAAGCAATATTCAACAATGCAAGATTGGTTGCCATTCACCTTGGAAATAACTTTTATTTAAAGAAAATTCCCTGGCGAGACAATATTCAAAAGCACAGTGAACAAAGCAAAGGAGTAACATAATGGCACATGGTTATTTGTCACTGCATGTGTATCTGTCATGCTCAACATAGACAAATCATGTGCTTTTCACTACTGCAGTATGCAGCATACTATGATTAGCCACATGTGAGCACACGCAATGTGTTATGTTGAAGTGCACGGCCTATTTACTTTAATGAAAATAAAAATAAAACATGTTACACCAGCACATGTCTCCGCCTCATTTGCCAGCGAATGCGCCGGCGCACACTTTGCAGGTAGGCAATGCACAAATTTCTGGGCAGCCGAAACACACCAACTATGGATTCACGCACCGCACGGCCTCTTTGAAACAAAGCTCGAGAAGGCTGTACAGGGTGCGCCTGCGGTGGCACCTGTACTTGAAGCGGCACTTGTGCCTGGGTTGGCTCCTGTGCGCTGTCGTCATCTGGGTCGTCTGGCAGAGGCACGCCTGCTGCAAGGCAGAGGTTATGCAGCGCTGCACAAGCTGCAACAATAGTGGCTGCAATCTGAGGCGAGTAGTGGAGCACCGGATACCTCTGCAGGCATCAGAAGCGGCTCTTGACGACTCCTATGCACCGCTCAACGGCATTTCGCATTGATGCGTGTGCCTCATTATAGCGCCCCTCTGCCGTGAGGCGATTTGGGTGACCAGGCACAGGAGTCATGATCCATGGCTCTAGCGGGTACCCAGAGTCCCCCTGTAAAGTGTTGCACGTCAGTGAACAAACGTGGATACATTAAGGCACAATGCAAGAACACAGTCTACGCCAGGGCCCTTTTACAACAGCAGCGGGTCTTGGATTTATTGTTGCAATATCTATCGAACATTGACCTTCCCAGAAAGTTGTAAAGAAAGTTCGACTCATTTTAAAGAAAAGCCCAATTTTCACCTGTTGTCTCGGCTGCAAATCTCATTCTCGGGTTAAGTTGGAGAAGTAATATTTATTTCATACTCGTGGTTTTCTGCTCCGCTCATCCCATTTGCTTCTCCCTAAATGTACATCCTCCACTAAAACTAATTAGCTCTTCTCTCTTCAGAAGTGTTATTTTATAAAACACTTCTAAGGTCTACTCTCGAATATGCTGCCAGTATCTGGGATCCTTACTCTACCTTTCGTACCTCTTCTCGTGAAGGTACCCGAACTCGAGCTACCCGTTTGATCCTTTCTAATCACTCCAGCACCGCATGTCGCTGCAACAAAAAAAAATTGCAGACATTGTGACACAAAGAAAAAATAGCGCAACTTGCACTATTCTACAATATATATACTACACCGATCACTAACGTCGATGCCGAAAGTTTCACGCACACGCTTATTCCTTCGTTCCAAGGACAGTGACCAGGAACCAACTACCCGAGTCCATTGTCACCAACCCTTTTCCATCATACTTGAAAACTGCCATTTCGACGTGTTCTGTAGAATTACACCCCCTGCCTGTAACGCTCCACGTGGCATTCAGTGTATTTAAATTAATAAGTAAATAAACAGAATAATATGTCAGCTGTTGTATACATGCTGGTAGAAATATCTGCCTTCTAAGAGGGACACGTTTCTCTCGATAGTCGCTGCAGGTTCATTAGGTACTGCTGAATTCACAACACATTTCTACCAAATCACGCTTTCTTAAAGCTTGCTAGGATGCAAAACTATTTGACTGTGTATGTTTTACATGTGGAAGAAGCACTGCTACTTTAGGTGCACTTACCAAGCAAGGCTTCTCCATGAAGTAACAGGCCACGAGTGAGGCGGCGGCGAAATGCAGAATGCCTCCAAACGAAATAATCGTGGCACGATCCCGGAAACCGTGGGTCAATTGCCAGGATATTCAGCTTTGCATCACACACCTCGTAAGGGAAAGCAAAGAGAAGGTGTCAATGCCACTGCAACAAATATCTGGCACAAACTTTTGCTTACAACACTACTTGCCAATCAGTTACTGTTCAGTCAGCCAACAAAATTACACAAAAGGAGATATCAACATACGCAGTAGGCAGTTGAACTAATCATCAGCATGATAACAATGTCATCTTAACCTACAAATGCAATGTTGGCATGTATACATGTGCTCATGTATGGCGTGCGGTCACAACACAATGTGCAAAATAATTCCTTTGGTTTCTTCCGTCCATATTGTACAAGATTCTGCTAGAGAGTGCCACCTGTGTTTTTTTCTTGTTTTTCCAGACAAAGTGCCTATTACAAGCGAAAGAACGCGGGAAGTGGCAGCATGTGCCGTATTAACAGCTAGAGCAAATGGGTGTCCACACATTCTCATTCTCCCTCACACTATTTTCATTGATGGGATGCTCCTTTTCACGTTTACAGTCTGTTGGCCACAATGCTTTAGTTTTACGTCGAATAAGAATCACAAGGGCTCGTCTTCTGTTAGGATCGCTCGCAGACGAAGACTCCCTTCACTGCTACGGCGTCTATTCCGGTTTAAGTCGCGCGTAATGTGTTTACATTGTAGCATCGAAAAGGCTATTCAACTGTGATTAGAGAGCACTGAAAAAGTGCGGCCGGGTTCTATTGCCAAGATCAAAGTCGTCATTACACATACAACACAAACGCTACTTTCTCGAATAGGAACGCAAGTATTACCGGCAATTGATGAAAAATAACGAAACGAAGTTTTTTACAACGTGCACTCGCGCAATCACATATCGAAAATATTTGTCAATGAACAATACTCACGACCATGCAGTTAAGGGCGTAATACCCTTTACGGCTCCAGTACGATTCCGTTTCGCCGGGGCCGAGCTTCTTAGGGCGAACGATGGCTATCAGACTCCCGTCCACACATCCTAGAACTCCTGGAATTTTTCCACGGCTAAGAAAGCCTTCCTTGACGGCGGCTTTCTGTTGCGCCGTGGATGGAATCTAACCGATCCTTTTTCTTTGCCCACAACCGTAATGGCCTTGGCGACGGCTGTAATGATCCGGCTGACCGAAGGCTGCGACAGTGCAATCACTTCTTCATTCCAGACGCACTGTTGAAAGCTCCCGGTGGCAAAAAACCGCAGCGCGCACAGCACTTTCATCGTAGTGTCGACACCACGAAATCTTTGAGGTCCGAGATGTCCTTCCAGCTCATCGCAAAGACGTCACACTATGTCTTTGGAGAGCCTAAAATGCCTTCGAAACTCTTCTTCGGCCATGCCGAACGCGTCGCGTCGTTGCCTTTCGTCGCGTCGTTGTCTTTCGGCACTTGCCAGCAACACAACCAAAGGAGCCGCCATTGCCGTCTCTGTCTCGTCTCGTCTAGGTGCCGGCTCGTCAGCTGGCGCGAGATTAGCCGGCAGCCACGGTTGCCCTAGCAACCCTCGACATCATGCTCGCCCCCGCGCGCGACCCTCGAGAGAACTACTTCTCCGCGGTTCCTCTCCTAGCAGGGAACCGGTTCCTTTCCAGAAGATTGGCAACCTGTGTGACGTCATCAAAATTTGTCGTCCCGCCCACCAGGGATGACGACAACGAAGCGCCGACCAATGGCAACAGCCCAAAGGAACCGGTTCCAAAAGGAACCGCTACAGAATACGGCCCCAGGGAACCAAATGGCAAATAGTAAATTGAAAATGTCAAGAGCATCTTTAGTTATCAAGTACCGTGTGCGGAAATATAACTTGGCTGGGCGTAACGTATTTGTGGACCGAAAATAATTGTACAGAGAAGAACCAAGAGTTAGTGCCTAGGTGCCTGAGTGCTGACACTAAGTGTTTCAGTAATGATGCCCAAATGATCCCATTAGGTGACGTGATGCCCACATACAGGATCTAAATGTCCATACCGACAACAAGGGCAGTCAATGCTAGACCTTTATGAGAAACATAGGCTTGTTATTATGAATACAGAGCCTATGTGTGAAGGGCAGATCACGTAGGAAGTGGGAAACCGACAATCGAGCATTGATTACTGTCGGATAACAGAAGAAAATCAGGATAGGTTGAGAGAAATGCTCATTGACGAGGAAGGGTATAGCGCATAGGGAGTCACCATAAATGCATCATTTTGGAAATGGGATATGTAGTTGGAAAGAGAGCAAGGAGTGCAAGATGAGCAGTCCAAGTTTGAACGCTGAACAAATAACGAATATAGTCACAAGAGTCGAGGAAGAACTTGGCAAATGGCCAAGTAAAGAGTGGGAATATAGTGGGCTTATCATTGTAATAACGACAGAAATACAGAAAAAGAAACAACCTGTTCGTTGGAAAGGAAAAAAGGAACCGAAAAACTGGTAGGACAGGGAAATATGAAAAGCGATCACCGAACAATATAAACCATCCCGAGAGCACAGAAAGGCAAAAAAACAAAACGCAGTTGCCGCAGGATGAAGGAGCCAGTAAATGTGCAACATACCGGGAGAAAGAAGCTATGGTTCAAATACTGGTGCAAGCAAAGATAAAAGGTGAAATTGAACGTTGGTTGTGAGAAATACGTGAGAAAAAGAAGGCCGCACCTAGAATATATTGGAACTACACAAAATTATTTGCCAGGAAGTAAGCAATAATACAACAACATATCCTAATAAAGATGCAAACAAACTAGAAGGGGAAGCGGCATTAAATTACATCGGAGAAGTAGCAGCCGAAACTTTCCAAGGGAATCACGACTTTGTATTTGTAGAATAAGAGAGCATGAAATGGAACCGGATAGAAAAGTAGCTGGTGCTAACAGATTTCAACTCAAGGTACGCCGAAGGAAAAATTCCTAAGCGCACATGCACAGGCCTAGACGAGGCTCCCGTTCGGCTTATTAATGCACTAGGACCGAAAAGTAAGGAAGCTCCGGTGAAAGCAGTGGAAAAAAACTTTAAAAGATAGGCGAGTACTAGACAGTTGGCGACAAAGTAGAATGAATTTAATTTATAAAGGTAAGGGGGAGAAAATTCAGTCGTATAGACTGTTGACCATTATATCAGTAATATAAAGGTTAGCAGTGCAGGCAATAGAATTAAAGCTGCTAGCATGGGCAGAGAATAATTGCATTTTGAGGGAACTTCAGAATGGCTTCAGAATAAGTAATCATATCATTAGCCAACAAACAGTGATACCGAGGACAACATAGAGAAAAACTTGTACTTACGTATTGAATTAAAGAAACGATAAATTAATGGAAATGAAAGTTGATAAAGCAACATCTTGCCCAGGTGGAGAACAGTCTCACGTCCTCGCATTACGCGTACGGTGCTCTACCAAATGAGCTACCACTGCGCGGTTCTCCAATCTACTTTCTTGGGTATTTATGTTTTAGTACTAGAATCGACCTTGGGTTTGTTAGCCAGCGCCACCACTCACAAACCTTGGCGGTGGATGTCGAACATCATTTCTGCAGCAGGCGTTAGGAGCACTTGATCCTTTTGGGTGAAGCCAACTGTTCAATCAACCCACGCATGCTACCTGAAGGCATAAATGTTGCCGGATTCGAGATCCTCGTTATGTAAAGGGGTTAACCGAGGGACCCTCAGTTAACCATTTTCTTCTCGTTGAGAATATGTAGGTGTTTGAATGATAACCTATTTGATCTTAGTGTATTGACTTATTAAGAACAGAAAGCAGACCGTTATGTGTGGCCTTCATCTAAATTACAGGAGCATATGACAACATACACCGCAACATTTTGTCGGGCATTCGGGAATGGGAATTCTCGCGTGACGATTGTCGACAGCTTTTGAGAGATATTTAGCCAGAAAATACCGTTTGCGCTTAATTGGAAGGCATAAGAAGTGAGGGGAAAGTTGATATCAACAACGGACTGAGGCAAGGGTGCTCTTTGTCCCCACTGCTGCTTATGATGTACATGGTGGGGATGGAGAGTGCGCTAGAAGGAAGTAATATCGGGTTTAATCTCTCATTCAAACAGGCGGGTACAGAAGTAGAGCAGCAACTTCCAGGTTTATTTTACGCGAAGGACATTATGTTGCTAGCTAACAAGCAAAGTGATTTGCAACGGCTAGATAATATTTCTGGACAGGGAGGCGAGTATTTAGCTTTGAAATTGAGAATTAGAGAATCAAGTCTTATTGTATTATATGAAAACAGTGAACAGGCAGTGGCAATACAGGGCCAGGAAATACCGCGGTTAAAAGAAAATAAATATCTTGATATATGGATAAACAAAGGCAATATATATTAATATATGCATATTGCATATCTCTTTTGGCCGATGCACGCGTGCGCCCCGACGAAGACAACGAATGCTCTCTGGCTCTTGAGCTTAAGGATGAACTGGCCAGCGCTGCAGGAACCTTTTGTAATTATACATTGTAATTAGTCTCCAGTCTTAATCCTTTCTACAAGTAACATTTTGGTGGAGGCTGCCGTTCCCCGTCCTCGCCACGGAGCTCCGCAGTGGCCGCACCGTCCAACTTTTCGCCATGGCTCCCGGTGACGACACTTCGTCTCCTTCTTCTCCTGCGACCCCGACAACAACGTACGTTACGGTTACCAATCCACGCGATCCTGGCATATCCTCCGGCCAGGATGATATCGACGTTGAGGACTGGCTCAACTTGTATGAGCGTGTTAGCCAAAACAACCGCTGCGACTCTACCATTATGCTAGCCAATGTCCTATTCTACTTGGGCGGAACTCCTCGTACCTGGCTCTGGACACACGAGGACGAGATCTCTAGCTGAGATGCTTTCAAGTAGAAGCTCGCCGATCCCTTTGAAAATCCCACCGGTCGGCAGCTGGCGGCTAGGCAAGAGCTTGCTACCAGAGTTCAGTCTTCTACTGAATCGTATGTCTCGTACATACAAGACGTGCTCGTTCTATGCCGGAAAATCGACGAGAAAATGGCCGAGGTTGACAAAGTTGGCCACGTACTCAAAGGAATCGAAGATGACGCCTTGAACTTCTTGGTCTTCAGTAATCTGTCGACCGTCGACGTCATTGTCAAGGAATGCCGCCGCTTTGAGCTGCCGCGTTATACCACAGTTCTCCCGGCCCCCTAACATGGCTGCGGCGTTGTCTTGCGTTGACGTTAGCGCTTCCCCACCATTACATGAGCACGTCACACGTATTGTTCGCCACGAACTCGCGGCTACGAGCCCTGCGCCATTCCATTTCGTTCCTTTCGTCACCTCAGCGCCGTCGGTCCCCGTCACCCCAGCCACGCCACTATTCGTCGCCGACCAATTATGGACTATCCCTGGCGGAAAACTAGACCATGCAGCTCCTGGGGGTAGTGCTGCATTAACTTCGGGGTGTAGAAATCCTCCATTGACGCTCCCAACGAACCAGAAGTTGATGTTCACGTCGACGGTGTCACTTTGACGACGTTAACAGATACTGGAGCCCAGTTGTCCATAATGAATTGTAACCTCCGTAACCTCCTTGAGCCTTTATCAGCTGTTGTTCAAATCTTCCGCAAGGCTGGGCTCCAACTAAATCCCTCGAGGTGTCACTTTGGTCGTGTCACCTCGTCGACACTTCCGTTATTCAACCAGACCTGGAGAAAATTCGTGCTACCAATACGCCACCTATACTGGCCCACTTTGACCTGTGCTCTCCTACAGAGGTGCGTACGGTATCGGAGCCGTCTTATCCCAGCGCCAAGAGGGTCAAGATCGTATTATCGCCTACGCTAGCCGCCTCCTTACAGCAGCGGAGCGCAACTATTCGATTACAAATCGTGAATTCCTGGCTCTCGTCTGGGCGGTTTCGAAATTCTGCCCGTACTTGTATGGCACGCACTTTTCTGTAATCATTGACCACCACGCGCTCTGCTGGCTTTTCTCACTCAAGGATCCTACCGGCAGGCTTAGTCGCTCGGCTCTGCGGCGGCAAGAATATTCCTTTGAAGTAGTGTACAAGTCTGGCCAATTACATCAAGACGCGGAGCGCTTATCAGCTATCCAGTGGACGAATCACCCGCCGACCCCGAACCCCATATCAGTACTTGCGTTTTCTCCGTTTTGTAGCTGCTACACGTTGCCGACGAGCAACGCAGTGATGCCACTTTGCGCGCAATCATTGTTGTCTTGGAATCTTCGCCTTCTGATTCGGCCCTTCACCTGTTTGTTCTCCGGGATGGTGTATTATACCGCCACATCGTACGTCCCGACCGTCCTGCCCTACTCCTCGTCATTCCTAAAGACCTCCGGTCAGCTATTCTCCAAGAACTTCACGATTTACCAACGGCAGGTCACCTTGGCATCTCCCGCACCTACGACCGGATCCGCCGACGCTTCTTTTTGCCAGGCCTTGCCCGCTCCGTCCGGAAATACGTTGCGGCGTGTGAAAAATGCCAGCGGCGAAAAACACGATCGACGCTCACTGCTGGGTGACTTCAACCGCTCGACATTCCTTCGGAGCCGTTCTTTCGCGTTCGCTTGGACTTACTTGGCTCTTTCCCGCTGTCCACGTGTGGCAAAAAGTGGGTCGCTGTGGCCACAGAATACGCCACGCGCTGTGCCATCACCAGAGCGCTTCCAAGAAGCTGCGACACAGATTTCTCCGATTTTCTTTTACGTGACGCGATTCAGCAGCACGGTGATCAACGCCAACTGCTCGTAGACCGTGGTCGGAAATTTCTTTCTCAAGTCATCGCCGATATCCTACAGTCCTACTCCACCAAGCACAAGCTGGCTACGTCTTACCATCCACAGACTAATGGTCTCACTGATCGTCTGAATCCCACCCTAACAGATATGCTTGCCATGTACGTCTCGCCCGACCATACTGATTGGGACCTGGCCCTACCTTATGTAACGTTTGCATGTAATTCATCGCTTCACGACACTGCCGCTTATTCCCCGTTCTTTCTGCTGTGCGGCCGAGAACCCACATTGCCACTGGACGGATCCCTTCCATCTGCTGCAGCAGATACCAGCGGCTATGCCCTTGACGCCATCACCAGGTCAGTCCCAACACGTGAAATAGGCCGCGCTCGCCTCTTGACCTCTCAAGACAAGCAACGGCGCTTGTACGATCGCCAACACAGAGACGTCCACTTTTCGCCTGGATCTCTGTTACTCCGGTAGTCCCCGACTCGTCACGTTGGCCTGTAAGAAAAACGCCTGTTTCGGTACGCAGGCCGAGATCGCCTGTTGCGGCCCGTGACTCCAGTTACCAACCATATCGCGCCAGTCAGAACCAGTGCCTCATCTACCGCAAATTCCACTGACGTTGTGCATGTCCCACACCTCAAATCATACTAGTCTCCTGTTATCACCGACATTTAGACGTTCCGGCGTGGTTCTTCGGCCGCCAGGGGTAAATATACGTGAATATTGCGTAATAAACGAGAAGAAAGGGTGTTAACGTAGGGGCCCGATTTTTATTAGTCATATGACAAGGAGCCAAGAAACACTGACACCAAGGACAGCATAGGGGAAACTACTTGTGCTTAATAAATGGAATAAAGGAAAGATAAAAAATGGAAATTTAAGTGGATGAAAAACAACAGTGGTGCTGTATAATTCTATCCAGAGAGTATCTTCTGTCAATGATTGTGTCTTCACGGTTATATCAGCGGACAGTACATATAGGATTGCAGCACGCGAATCATTCACAGTCATATGGTACTGGCGGTCGGACTTCCATTTTACATTACGTACGTGTATTATCAACACTTGCTGCACTGCTGGAACTTTTTTATTGTTCCTCCCAGTACACGCCGCAGAACACACCTAACATAGCAGAGCACGTCTGAGAGTTATACGCTGTTGTGCAGCTTTCCACGAAATCAGGTGGCAGTAGAACTTCCTGTGGAAAGTTCCGTACTATTTGCTGTCCTCCGCGCTTGCTTACGCGTCAATTCCACACCTGCTTACCTGCGGAACTTTTTACGGAAATTCATAGCATAAGTATGCCTGTAGTAGCGAATAAAGCGAAAGCTCATAAAATAAATACAGAAATAAAGTAAATTATTTACAAAGTTATGAGGTTTTACGCGCCCAAGCTACGACCTGATTATGAGGCACGCCGTAGTGGGGGATTCCGGAAGATTGCACCACCTGGGGTTCATCACCGTGCTCACAAAACCCAAGTACATGCGAGTTATCTCATTTACCCTCCATCAAAAAAGCGGCCGCCGCGGCCAGTATTCGATGCCGTGACCTCGTGGGTAGCAGCCCAACACCAAAGTAACCAAGGAGGGTGTACCTAAATTGAATACGAAAACATTTTGAACGGCATCTATCCATGTAAAGCAGCAGTTAACATTGTAGAAAAAAAAAACATCTGGGGCGCACCCTCTCCTCGCAGTTGAGCGGATTTGCATAGCAGGTGAGAAGAGACAATCAAATGAGAGAAAAACCTGCCCCTGCATAAAGGCCAAATGTCGCCAACTTTGAGGGAGTAGCGCCTACTCAAACTTCACGGAGATTGACGTCAGAGCTTCGCCTCTGTTTTTCCTTACACGGACTTTAGCATATGTGCTTTGGCAATTGTCATGTTCCTCTGATGTTGAAACTAATGTGAATGTGGCTCTCTCCTTCAGGGATGAATGGTTTGACGTAGGAATGACACCTCGCATTGAATTGCCAATTTGCATACCTTTGAGCTCTGGAATTTTACTCGCGTGGTTTTAAAGGTTCAGAGGAGAAAGTATTGGTATTTCTTCTCACAGAAAGAACAATGATACGGTGGCAACCCGTATGCCACAGTGCACAAGTCGCTACTACAAGTGCTATGCTGCTTATCATATCAATAACGCTTCACCAATGTGTCGATTTTGTTTTTGACTTCCCTCCATTTACTTTGGGAAACACCCCTTGTGGTGTTTTCTCGACTTAGGGGCTATAATGTTACGCTGCTGAACACGAGGTCGCAGCTGCCGCATAACGATGAGGGCTATATGTATAAACCACCGTGTCCCAGATAATGAGAAGGCACGTTAAAAATGAACACGTTATCACAATTCATTCAAAGTTTTCCAATGTGTCATGAATCATAATCGAATCGTACTTCTGACGCGTAAAACCCGAGAGCTTAATTCATGTTTCACACTTTGGGAAATCACTGGCAGTCTCCAGCACTCAGCTGGATTCTTTTCTCCAGTTCTCTTTGCGCCGAAGTATTCGTGCAAGCATATGCGCAAAAATACTTGCTGATGCTTTTCCTGACATGCGCTGTCGCGTTTTGCATCAATAGTTTCTATGGACTTACTCCTCATCTTCTTGCATAGGATAACAAACAGAACAGGCGTCTCGTTAACATCAATAATTTTGGTCTCAGTCTCGTCCTCCACCAATAACTGTTTCGATGTTTGCTGGTGTCGTCGCTGGAATCCGAAAATCATTTGCGAGAAAATTGCACAGGAAGAAAAATTGCTATTAGGTCGTGAGGATTTGAACTTACAACCAATGACGGGGCTAGCAGTAAACGGCGAAATTTGTGCCGCAGTTATCTAGTATAATTATTTATCCAGAATCTTCGTTGCCCTCATTATCAGCATCATCGTCATTATCACTAACACAGTTACGCACACTACAGGATAAAAGATTAACCAAAAAGCCTTTGTTACCATTGTCTAGAGTCAGTGGGCCGAATACTCCGCATGCGAATCTCCCGATTTCATCGCTTCAACTTAAAGATCGCCATTTTTTCGCATCCGTTCACCTCATTTCAAAGACCAACGACTATCTCACCTATACATGTTAAAAAAAAAAAAAATTATGGGGTTTTACGTGCCAAAACCACTTTCTGATTATGAGGCACACTGTAGTGGAGGACTCCGGAAATTTTGACCACTAGGGGATCTTTAACGTGCACCTAAATCTAAGTACACGGGTGTTTTGGCATTTCGCCCCCATCGAAATGCGGCCGCCATGGCCGGTATTCGATCCCGCGACCTCGTGCTCAGCAGCCCAACACTGAGCAACCACGGCGGGTACCTATGCATGAAGTACTAAAGATAAAAAAACATAATCTGTCTTGTATATATATATATACATATATATATGTAAGGATTACCGCGATAGGAATGTCACGGAATGTTCGAAAAGAAGGCGTGATTTACGTCATTTCAAATGGTAGTGCTGTACATGGCACAGCGTCGTGTCTTTTGCGTAGGTACAAATGTTGAGCCCTATAGCGGCGTGAAATGCGTCCCCTATAGACTGATGTGCGCAGAGAGAAGAGAACGAACTTTGAGAGCAACCGGCAAGCAGCCGAGCGGCGGTGAAACTGAGCATTTATTGTACGTGCCTTCCACGCCGAGGAGGCCGGCGCCGGAAACATAAACATCCGCTCGTTGTGCAGACGCTCACGGCGGCGGCGGCGGCGGCGGAATCGGATCCTCTACAAGCCCCTTCTGCTACGGTGTCCTACTGTCGTTGTTTGCAATATAGCTCAATAAATACTGCAAGGCGTCAGCCACTTCTACAACGTACAGCCCTGCTGTCCCCTCGTTCTCGCCTTAGGAGAGTGCTGGAGGTGCCCGTCGGTTGGATAACTTCTCTCATGAATGCAGATAAGGAACATCTGCATGCACTTAACGTAGCATATTTGCATCAACACTGCTGCGGAGACATTTCTGAGCTATATATTGCTGCCATGCTTAAACACAGCCCGTCTCACTTATAACCAAAATCCGCAACACATGTCCTTATAAAGAAGTCTGCGCTCTATGGGTGCTCCAAAGCTTACGTGCTTTTTAGTGGTCACCGGGATTTCTGCCATCACAGTGCTCTTTTGGACTTGCAACAAGGAATACTTGAGTCATCCACGTGTTCCTTCATCTGAGCCATTTTGGAAGCAAGCGACGCAGAGAGTGAAAGGAAACAAAGGTATGTTTGGGGGCATGTCCTCAGCACAGTGCGTCGAGCATGGAATTCCTGAGGGCTTCGTAAATGAAGTCCGCGAATGGTCTCAGAGTGTAGTGGAGATGTAAGCTACTCGACAAACGGAGTGGTGGCAAGGGACGAGGTGGTGGGCAGATATGGGCAAAATATTTCATTATAGGTGGTGTGTATTTGAATAGTCGGCATAAACAGGAAAGGGAAGGAGTTTCATTCGCAAACGTCTGCAAGGATATCGACGCGTGTACTTGTTGTTTCTACGGTGACCTCTTTTCCTTAGCTTCCAAATGTTAAACGTTATCGCTCAGCGCAAGACGCGCCTGCATGGTTTGGAACTCACACGAATGTTATCGTTCATTCTATCTGTTGTGTACGTCATCGCCGAACCATGTATTGTCAGATTGTATGCACGACATGCATTGTGTAGTAGTTGCTGGAAACCACGCGGGCACGAGCGATTACACTAGAACCGTCGACAAATGATACATATAAACCGACACGCCTGACCCGCGGATCAGCTTTCAAAGATCGGCGACTGTGTTCGCCGCTTTCGTTGTGCTTTGAGCACTCGGCGCTACGCAGCGCGGCGGGAACTCTATGGCCGGCACTTTCAGCCGGCCCCTTGGTGTCGGTTGGCTAAGAAGAGAATAATTTCGGAAGACGCGTGCTGGAGGCGCAAGCTCGGCACATGCAGTGTCGTTCTAGAAGCCCACCACGTTGGTCGCCGCAGCTACCGCTCGGTTCGCCTCTTTCGCCCGTCTATTGGAGTAAATGTAGGGACTGCGGTCCAAGGACAGTGCCTTCGTTCCTACATTTACTCTGACGAAGGCACGACTTTAGCGCCGCCGTCACAACGTCTTCCCTGTGTAACTTGCTTTTGTGGGCACACGTTCGCTAAATAAAGAGTTAGTTCGGCTATTCACAGTGTTGCTACTGGGGTATTTTCACCGCCACTACTATGTGACATTGTCCACACATGCTGCAGCGAGCATTTGGTCGGCCTTTTCCGAATAATGAGACTTGATGTCGTGGAAACCGAGTCTGAGTGCACCTGTTTAAATACCCTGTTCTCGCCCAGTATGGGCTCAAATGCTGTGATCTTGAGGGATTCCTGGAGTCTAGTGCAAGATCACGCAGGCGAGGTCTTTATCTCGGCAAATTCCTAACATCCCCTCGCTCCCGGTGGTTAACATAATCTCTACTATGAGTAAAGGTATGGTGCTATACCTGTTGCTTAATTTATTTAGGTAAGCCCTATATAGGATTTTCTAAACGCTTTTCATTTTCACAATGCTCCCATAGATGGGCACCGCCATGTTTATTCACGTGGTGATGCTTTTATTGCTCGCCTCAACCGGCCTCTGCTGCCTTTTTTTTTACCATAGCAGCGCACGACATTGGTGCTGCACAGCAAGCTGCTGTTAGGCTGTCGCCGAAACCCACTGTGTGGACAATAAACAAAGCTTTGGCCGATACCTCAGAGGACACATAAATGCTGCATATCTCTAATTCAAGGCTCATTATGCCTTGTCGAAAGGGTGCAACGCGTGCGATATGTGCAGGGCTTTTTAAAAAGCATTGGAAACTGCGTACCACGACAGAGTCGTGCGTACTTTCCAGATATCAATACCACTTGTAGCACTGCCCTTGGCGGCTTGCTTCTATTTATATGTTTTTTTATTTGGTTTTGGACCAGGTCTTATAGTCAACATGAGGCGGATTCGGCGTATCTGAGATCAATGTATTTTGTAATGACTTCCAGAAAAAATATTCAGCTACAATTGCGATACTCGCTAATGCCGAATTTGAGCACCGCTGGTGATGTCTTTTGATTTCGCGATGTATTGGTTGGCTCGGGCGATCTATTTCGTGCGGCCTCTCGCAAACGTAGACAAGTGTCCCGCGACTGCCTTACTAATCGGGAGACCGCAAGAGGCAGCGTGTGGTCGACCGTTGGGCGCGAGTCACAGCAGCCGCCGCAGACACACCCCTGCTCATGCAGCGCTTTGTTTCTATACGTGGTATCGGCGACGTCATCTGTGAACATACGACGCATGCTTCTCTGGCGCCACCTCTTTGCCATCGTCGCCGCCGAGCCCGTCTTGTGCCGCACTACACTTCTCATGCTTTAGTCATACCCTCCTCCTCCACTTGCCGCCTCATCGTTCCACTGAAACTTCCTCCTCCGCTTTCCTCGTTGCGCTCTCCTCTATCGCCATCTTTCACCACCCGCTTCACTCCGCGCGTGCCCTTTCATCCTTAGCTGTGCCCACGCTCGCTGCAGGAACAGGCGCCTAAGAGCAACGTTTTAAGAGCACTTGGTTAGGTGACTCGTAGATATCCTATGAACCTAAATAATAACGGTTAATCATACCTTGTCATACCGATAATGCCATGCAAGAGCAAGCAACTAAGAACAAAATCAAAAACGAGTACAGGCAGCTGTAAACAGGGTGGGATGTGAGTCTATCTGTCGCTGTTGACCTCTGTTGTGCCACCGCGAAGGGCCATTTAACTGCCGTGCCCTCCACCAGAGGGCGTGCAGTGCCCGAGTACGATTCAATTTAAAGCGCTTGGGGCGCTTTACTTTAATGTGGTTGGAAGCATCAATCGGGTAGCGGTCGAGATAACCAAGAGAAGAGTATTGGTAGAAAAAAGAACAGGGAAGAGATTGATACGACCAGATCCGTAGCAAGCATAGGTTGCGGTGCATGGTAGATGGAGACGTTTTGAGCAATGGAAAAAAGAATATAGAGACGTATAGAAAAATGCTAGAGCCAAAATCCTGTGTAGCATACCTGACTTGTTCAAGCAGGCGTGGTGATTATTTGTCACCACCCAATTGGAACGAGGAAGGTCAATAAATAATTATCATAATCGATTATTCTTGAACGTAGAATGCAGGAAGAGGTCAAGAAAGGTGGCAACCAGGTACATGATAATTGCCAACGTATATAGATAACCAGGTAAATAGGCACCGAATACGGGGGGAGGGGCGGAATTCTCCGGCGCCCGAGCCCCCTCCAGGGCCTACTGGGGGAGGGGGGATGGTAGGCCGCTACCCGGCGATGCCAAAGAGTGCACCCTCATAAACAATTATTACCAGAATTCTGTTGCCGACATCACTTCAGATTTGTTTTTAATGGAATCAATCTTCTCATTTATAATGCTATTGCGACTAAAAGCTTACTGCATCACTGTTGGCGACGATATGCACGGCATTGAATTCATATTTTTGGTTTATTCTGCTAATCCTAACGATAGGAGAATAAGCGCATTAAAACTCAAGCGACGGCTACCTCATCGGAATGTTCTTAACTTCAACATTTTTTTTCTTTTCCACTTGCGAACGCCATTCACAGACACAATATTGACACGTGTACTTATCTTTATCGGGCAACCAGGTCCTGGCGGCGTCTTCGAGTGCGAAATAGACATGCCGCAGCTTGTCGTCGCTGTCCCAACCGTTAAACGTAGCGACCCTCTCATACGTCTCGAGCCAGGTTTCCGGGTCCTCGAATGTTGATCCGCGGAACGTCGGAGGTTCCCTGGGCTGCTGCAGCACGATGGGGGACGCTGGGGCTGCCATTGGGGTTGCCTTGTCCACGATCTTCTTGGTCTTCTCAGGTAGAAGTCCGTGCTCCGGGGGCAGCTGTTGAAGACGGCGGCTTGCTCGATGCTCCGGGACTACGTTGGTGTTCTCTTTGCGGTCCGGGCTTGGATCACGGCTTGTCGGGGGCGTCCGGTACATGAAAGAAAAGCACCTCCACCAGATGTCACGTGGTAGTGACGGTGAAGAAAGCAGCAATACGGTGGAATACAAAACTAGCTTTTATTGGGCGAACCTGTGCCCACAAAAACAGGCTACACTTATAGCACAACGATAGCGGCGAACACGGTCTGCGATCGTCGGAAATCTGATTAGCGGGTCAAGCGCGTCGGCTTTTATAGATAGTCGTCGAATGTTCCAGATTAACTGATGGGACCCGCGTGTCTTCCACAAAGTTCTACACCATTCGTGTCACGCAATAAAATTTGATAACACAAGGTTCGGCGACAACAGACACGCGGATAGAAGCGTCGATAACTTTCCAGAAACGTCGGATACATGCAGGCGCGTCCCTCGCTGTGCGATGACAGTTGTTAAGCGGCGAAACCTGGTTGCCCGATAAAGATAAGTACACGTGTCAATATACGTAAATATATGCACAGGACAATGCTTATTGTTATTGCAAAAGGAGCTAGCCAACTAACAATTATTTCCAATGGCATGCACAACCTATTCCTAGAGAATTAATATGTTGCCTTATGGTAACCTCGCTCCAAATTCCTTTGCGTGCTTTGTTGACCCTGAAAGAAATTTTAAAAACCTGCATACCTAAATGACGCCTTCGGAAGAGACTTTTATCAAGGGCGTGTGACATTGACGAGAATGATATGTGTCTCAATATTGCTTCTGTTTCCAGAAAGCATTGCGTACGGCTCATGAAAAAAGCGAACTTCTAATAATTTACAGCATTTATTAGCGATGGAAACATCGCCATTAGCAGGTATATGTCATAAATATGTATAATTCACTTAGAAACCGAGATGAGGCTAAATCTGATTCATTCGTAGTCACAATCAACAGCCGTATGCTCTGCAGCGCTTATACTCGTATTCGCAGCAAAACAAAAACAAAAAAATAAACACAGGAGGTTCCAGTTTTGCCAACAAGGTGGAGCAGTACAGTTATAGCTTACTATAAAAAGATGACGCAAAGCAATGTTACACCACCGCAAGATGTCGATCTCTCACAGATGCGAGGTGACTGCGGTTGTGAAATTTAATTGTCGCCCACTATTAGGTCTTGTAGATAAGGCCGTTATATCACTGAATAATTGTTCCAGGTCACATGAAGTTTCTTAAAATGGAAATGTTGTTGAAGGTGAGCTTTTGTTGCTGATGAGGTGACGCTGCCTCCATGCTCGCTAGCGTCTGTTCCTGCCATCGCTTCTCTTGATCACGGGGGATCATTTGATGCCATGGTTTAACCAGTCAGCGACTTTTGCGCTAAGAAGGACACAGTGGTGCCTAGTACCGTTGTGTCCGTGACCAATAGAACCACATCGTTGTGGGCACTGAAGTGCCCTGCCGTGCCCGTGCTACTACCGAAACACATGAAGCTCGCTGTCTTCGACGAAAACACGCACAGTTCCGTTACGGTCTTCAATGACGAGACCAATAACACAAACGCACAACATACATGCCCCCTTGAACCATAAATTCGGAACATGTCCAGTAAGTGTCAGTGTTCACGTGAACGTGACGTTTCGATACAGGTACAACTCAGTGCCGTCAGGGTTGATATTGCGACGTTAGAGGATCCCGTCGTGCAGAACGAACATGCGGCACGTAGCGTCAGTGCTGCCAGATTGCACTCCGGTGATGATGAACTGTAAGGATTCGTCGCGTTGTTGTTCGTTGTGCATGTTGGTCATGTCAGCAAAAGCCATCACGGAGGTCACCGGATTATGGGCAGCAGGATCAGGGGGATCTACGCGCTGACGAGAAAGGCAGTCAGCGTCCTTGTGCAGACGTCCAGACTAATAGTTAACAACTAACGAAAATTCCTGGAGCCGCGAAGCCCAGCGACCAAGCCGGCCTGTCGGGTCCCGGAGGGAAGCCAGCCAACAGAGTGCGTGGTGGTCTGTAACTACCGAAAACGTGCGGCTGTACAAATATGGCCGGAACTTGGTGACAGCCGAAACTAAAGCCAAGCACTCCCGCTCGGTGATGGAGTAATTTTTCTCGGCAGGTGACAGCAGGCGGCTGACGTGAGCTATCAGGCACTCGGTACCATTCTGTTGTTGCACAGGAATAGCGCCGATGCATGGTCGCTTGCGTCAGTATGGACTTGGGTCGGTGCAGTTGGATCAAAGTGGGCAAGTACGGGAGGGGTGGTCAGAAATCCGAAGAGAGCGGCGAACGCGTGTGCCGGTTCGGGCCCCATGATAATGGCGGGCTCTTCTTTAGAAGATCTGTCAAGTGCTGAGCACCGTCGGCGAAGTTTTTGATGAAACGGCGAAAGTAAGAACACAGGCTGACGAAGCAGCGCACGTCAGCAGCAGAACTTGGCACAGGGAAACTGCATATAGCGCTAACTTTTTCTCGATCTGGTTGGACACCGGATGCGTCAACGAGGGGTCTGAACACGGTAATCTGACGGCGCCCGAATTGACACTTCGTGGAGTTCACTTGGAGGCGGGCTTTTCAGAAGACCTCAAGAATGGGAGCCAGTCGGGTAAGGTGGCTGCCGAACGTGGGAGAAAAAAACAATAACGCCGTCAAGGCAACAGAGACAGGTGGTCCATTTGTAGCTTAGCAGAAGAGACTCCATCACACTTTCAAATATCGCAAGAGCATTACATAGGCCAAAGGGCATGACTTTGAACTCATATAAACTATCAGGCGTGATGAAGGCCGTCTTCTCGCGGTCCATTTCATCAACTGAAATCTGCCAGTAGCCGGATCGAAGATCGATGGACGACAAGTATTTGGCTCCGTGAAAGCAGTCCAACGCTTCATCGATGCGTGATAGTGTGTAGACGTCTCTTCGCGTGATCTTGTTTAAGTGGGGATAATCGACGCAAACACGTCAGGTACCATCTTTCTTTTTCACAAGGACGACAGGCGAAGCCCAACGACTGGCTGATGGCTCGATGACCGTTTTGCGGAGCATATTGTTCACTTCTAAATGGATGACTCGACGTTCAGCATGCAATACACGATAGCGACGCCGACGAATAGGATTTGTGTCTCCAGCGTTTATACGGTGCTGAACAACAGATGTTTGGCCTAAAGACCTGTCGCCGAAATCAAATATGTCACTCTACGATTGTGCAGAGGTGAGGTCAGGTGCAATCATTTTTTTCGAAGTCATTCGGTAAGGAACCAGAGCTGTGAGCTGCATTTGGCGCGAATAAATCACTCTCGGCATTCAGACTCCTAATGTCAGATTCAGAACCACTAGAAACCGTGGCCAAGAACATGCCGGCCGGAATCACTTGAGGGCACAGGCTGAATTTCAGAAGCAGTGGAACGACGTCATTAGTAACCGTAACCAGCGTATCCGTAACAGCAACGTACCGGTTAAAATGCGCGTCGATGAAGGGGCAAAGCACATTTTTATTCACAGGAACCAGTGGCTGGGCGGTCAAAGTGACGTAAGTAACTGCCTCGGGTGACAGACGCACATCGTGAAGTGAGCACAAGTGCAGTGCAGTGCTGCTCGGAGCATCGGCGAGTTGAGGCTATTCTAACCGAAGGACGCCGGTCGTACTGTTGATGAGAGCCGAATGAATGGATAAAAAGTCGAATACAAAGATAACGACGTGAGTGTATCTGTCGATCACGGCAAAGAGAACAGAAGTAGGGCGGCCTGCTATACTTAAACGCCCACTGAACATTTCAAGAACAACCAGCACGCAGCCATTGACCACACGAAGCACTCGGGCAGCCGCTGAGGTGAGGACCTTTTTAGTCAACGTAGGCTAGCACTCATCACAGATACGTGGGCTCCAGTGTCGCTGAGTGCTTGAACAGGTACGCCATCTAATTCAACATCAATTACACTTCTCCTTGTAGCCACAGACAGGATTTGCTGCAGTAGTCGCCAATGCAGCACCACCTCCGAGGGCTGCATTTCCTTGTCTTCCCAAAGGGTGCGGCCAAAAGCCACAGGGGGCGAAATGCGACGCGGCTGCGGCGAACGGGAAGATGGGCCATGTGTTTGCGGTGGACGAGAATAGTGTAAGCGCGGCGATGGTAAGCGGCTGCACTACGTGTTCCTAGCCGAGTTGTCGGCGCTGTTAGACACGGCGGTAGGCGAAGTATCGCGGGCATTTCTATCAAAACGGCTGAGGTTGGTCGGCGTGCGAGATGTTGGGTGCCACAAGTTGCGACAGTATCGGGCGACATCAGAAATGCGGCCACAGGTGAAGCATACCGGCTGGTCATCCGCAGTTCTCTATTCAATCGCGTTGCGATAACGCGGAGAGAAGCGTCGGGGTGGAGCGAAAATTGTACAAGGGCATTCGTTAGCTCTGGGAATGGCGACAGCACACACAGACTCTAAACCAATGTTTTCAAGTTCCTGGCGAACGATGACTTGTACGAGGGGAACTGAAAATGTGGTAGCCTCAGGGCTACGCGAACAGAAAGCTGCGGGCGCCATCGGATCCAGTTCACGTCTAACGACTCCCACCACGCCCTCTGATGGCGATGCATGGTATTGTGCGGGTTGATCTTCAGACGTCGACGTTGCGGCAGTAATGGCAAATCTGGCGAATGGTCGGAAGATGCGTCGGCTTTTGGCGTTCTCAAATTGTCGCTACTCTTTAATTATTGCATCAAATGTAGAGCAGCTTTTGCACATGAGCAGATTAAACAAGTTGTCAGCAATACCTTTATCATCATCATCATCATCATCATCATCATCATCATCATCAGCCTGGTTATGCCCACTGCAGGTCAAAGGCCTCTCACATACTTATCCAACTACCCCGGTCATGTACTAATTGCGGCCATGTTGTCCCTGCAAACTTCTTAATCTCATCCGCCCACCTAACTTTCTGCCGCCCTCTGCTACGCTTTCCTTCCCTTGGAATCCATTCCGTAACTCTTAATGACCATCGGCTATCTTCCCTTCTCATTACGTGTCCTGCCCATGCCCATTTCTTTTTCTTGATTTCAACTAAGATATCATTAACTCGCGTTTGTTCCCTCACCCAATCTGCTCTTTTCTTGTCCCTTAACGTTATACCAATCATTCTTCTTTCCATAGCTCGTTGCGTCGTGCTCAATTTAAGTAGAACCCTTTTCGTAAGCCTCCAGGTTTCTGCCCCGTACGTGAGTACTGGTAAGACACAGCTGTTATAAACTTTTCTCTTGAGCGATAATGGCAACCTGCTGTTCATGATCTGAGAATGCCTGCCAAACGCACCCCAGCCCATTCTTATTCTTCTGATTATTTCAGTCTCATGATCCGGATCCGCAGTCACTACCTGTCCTAAGTAGATGTATTCCTTTACCACTCCCAGTGCCTCACTAACTATTGTAAACTGTTGTTCCTTTCCGAGAATGTTAAACATTACTTTAGTTTTCTGCAGAATAATTTTTAGACCCACTCTTCGGCTTTGCCTCTCCAGGTCAGTGAGCATGCATTGCAGTTGGTCCCCCGAGTTACTAAGCAAGGCAATATCATCAGCGAATCGCAAGTTACTAAGGTATTCTCCATTAACTCTTATCCCCAATTCTTCCCAATCCAGGTCTCTGAATACCTCCTGTAAACACGCTGTGAATAGCATCGGAGAGATCGTATCTCCCTGCCTGACGCCTTTCTTTATTGGGATTTTGTTCCTTCCTTTATGGGGGCTACGGTGGCTGTGGAGCCGCTATAGATATCTTTCAGTATTTTTACATACGGATCGTCTACACCCTGATTACGCAATGCCTCCATGACTGCTGAGGTTTCGACTGAATCAAACGCTTTCTCGTAATCAATGAAAGCTATATATAAAGGTTGATTATATTCCGCACATTTTTCTATCACCTGATTGATAGTGTGAATATGGTCTATTGTTGAGTAGCCTTTACAGAATCCTGCCTGGTCCTTTGGTTGACGGAAGTCTAAGGTGTTCCTGATTCTATTTGCAATTACCTTAGTAAATACTTTGTACGCAACGGACAGTAAACTGATTGGTCTATAATTTTTCAAGTCTTTGGCGTCCCGTTTCTTATGGATTAGGATTATATTAGCGTTTTTCCAAGATTCCGGTACGCTCGAAGTCATGAGGCATAGCGTATATAAGGTGGCCAGTTTCTCTAGAACAATCTGCCCACAATCCTTCAACAAATCTGCTGTTACCTGATCCTCCCCAGCTGCCTTCCCCCTTTGCATAGCTCGCAAGGCTTTCTTTACTTCTTCCGGTGTTACCTGTGGGATTTCGAATCCCTCTATACTGTTCTCTCTTCCATTATCGTCGTGGGTGCCACTGGTACTGTATAAATCTCTATAGAACTCCTCAGCCACTTGAACTATCTCATCCATATTAGTAATGATATTGCCGGCTTTGTCTCTTAACGCATACGTCTGATTCTTACCAATTCCTAGTTTCTTCTTCACTGCTTTTAGGCTTCCTCCGTTCCTGAGAGCATGTCCAATTCTATCCATATTATACTTGCTTATGTCAGCTGTCTTACGCTTGTTGATTAACTTCGAAAGTTCTGCCAGTTCTCTTCTAGCTGTAGGGTTAGAGGCTTTCATACATTGGCGCTTCTTGATCAGATCTTTCGTCTCCTGCGATAGCTTACTGGTATCCTGTCTAACAGAGTTACCACCGACTTCTATTGCACACTCCTTAATGATGCCCACAAGATTGCCGTTCATTGCTTCAACACTAAGGTCCTCTTCTTGAGTTAAAGCCGAATACCTGTTCTGTAGCTTGATCTGGAATTCCTCTATTTTCCCTCTTACCGCAAACTCATTGATCGACTTATTATGTACCAGTTGCTTCCGTTCCCTCCTTTTATGCAGTTACCTTTATGCATGTGCCCAACCTTCTCAGCTTCTGTCATGTCGTGATCGGCTCTACGACAAAGTGTCAGAACGACATGGATGTATGAGACATAGGACTCCGTGAGGGATTGGGCATGGGAGGCCAGTTTCTGCTTTTCGGCAATTTTACGGCCGGCTGGTATCCGAGACAACTCTGTCGATTTCTCTTTGCATTGGTCCCAGCTGGTTAGCTCCTCTTCGTGGTTTTCGTACCACACCTTTGCCGTGCCTCTTAGGTAGAACAACGGGTTAGCTAGCAAAAGCATAGGGTCCCATCTGTTGATTTCACTCACGCGTTCGTACATGGCCACCCACTCTTCAACGTCGGCGCCATCAGTACCACAGAAAGTTCCAGGATCCTTGGGTTGCACTGCAATAACCGAAGGTGACAGTGACGTAGCTCGTCACGGTGACGTAGGAGGCGGCAACCACGTTGATCCCGAGTGCTCACTGTCATTCATGGTGCGAACGGTGCTGCGAAGTCCAGTGCGGAGCTCCATTTCCAGCCGTGGTACTCCGCACCTCTCACCAATACGTTAAGGGGATGTTGGGAGTATTGAAGAGTCACCGCAGTTAAGATGGCTGACCGCCAATAACACGCTGCAGCCAGCGTCCCGCGATCTTCTTCTGCTCGTCTTGCAACCTTCCGTAACAATACATATATATATATATATATATATAGTAGGCAAAGAGGAATTCTTCACGCTACCTTTCAAACGTAAAGAAGTTGAGTGGTGCTACAAGGTAAACAAAACAAGGATTTATTTGCAACAGTTTCGATCGGTGGACCGATCTTCATCAGGGTTTACAAAAAAAATGGCAGTTCGACCCTGGTAGTGAAGACACCACAGCGGGTGCCCGGTCGTTCTCAGATACATCAAACCGAGAGGGACAGTTGGGACAGTGATTGATTTTCGGCGCTTCGGCAGATTTACAGCTGCCTTTGGCAGCTATGCAGGGCAAGAGGAAGGCGGAGTCCCATGTATGTAGAACAAAAAGGTCAATGAGAAGAAAAAAAAAAGAAAAAGAAAGGAAAAAAAGGAAAGAAAAAGAAAGAGAAAAGAGCACACAGGAGGAGGGAGACGTAAGTCAGAGAGTGACAGGGGCGGGAAGTAGCGGCAGCTAGGTTCCCGTTCACCCGAGGCAAGGAGGGAGAAAACGGTCGCTCCGCAGCACCAGTGCGCGTGCTGCCGTTGTAGCGGGAGAGAGGGCAAGTTGAATCGGGCGGCGGGGGGCACAATAGAGAAGGGGCCCAGAAGGAAGACAGAAGAGCGGCAACTTGCGGAAAGAAACACAGTGTCACAGTACACATATACAAGGCACGGCCCGTTCCGGCAACTCTGTGGTCCAGCTACGGTGCGAAATAAAAAAAAATATAGTTCCTAAAAGAACATATGCGTGGGATTCGCAAAGCAAGTGCGCCCCTAGGCTTAGATATAGGGAGCCGAGTTAAATAGCCTCCTTGTGGTCCAGTTTTTGAACGTTTAACCGACAATTGACATCAAGTCAGCTCGCGCGTATTCCAAGAAGGGCAATAGGTCACTCAGAATGACCACTTCAGTGACAGGGTGCAGGAAACTGAATTTATTGGTTTTTCGCTCGCCCCCTTGAGGCGCATGCGGAGGGTTGAGCAAGCAGTGAATAGCCAGCGTCTCAATTTTAGAGTACAGAACATGTATTCGCGTTTCCCATGCACTCTCACGGCATATCCCGGAGGCACGTCAGCCGCCCCGGACTCTCGTTAATTCCTTTAGTGTACGTTCCAAATTTATGGATGAAGAAAGATTCCCTCTGCTCGCGTGCACGGATGTGTTGGAAACCAGATTGCAAGAGCACAACGCTCACGCGTTCAAAGGAGTGATCTGGGAGCCGAACGTGCCTGGAGAAGGGTAAATTTGGGAGACTTTTCACATGCGTGCGGTGATTGTTGAACCGCAGGCGGAAAGGGGTCTCTGTTTGTCCGATATATTCCTGCTTACACACCTCGCATCGAATTTTGTACACGACGTTACTGGAATCACAGTCAAGATTTTCGTTAATTTTATGTACGAAGGACGAGTTCGATGCCTCAGCCGTGTCCGCTGTTGTCATGTGACGGCATACCTTGCAACGAGGTTTCCCACACGGTCGACAGCCCTGCCCACACCCGACAGCCTATATATATATATATATATATATATATATATATATATATATATATATATATATATAGGCAAAGAGGGATTCTTCAAGCTACCTTTCAATATATATATATTTATATATATATATATATATATATATATATATATATATATATGTGTGTGTGTACTGTGCTCCATAGCTGTTGACTCCGATCTACTGTATTGTGGTATACGACGACGCTTTTTCGACGCCTTGTGGCTCCAGTCAGGACCTCAGCGGTAACTCAACACTAGTTCGTGGCACAATAAGCACGCGCCACCATGGGGGCCGATTATCACTGTCGAATCGTTACATCAAATTACATAGCTCTGAAATGACAAAAAGGAAAAATGTATAAACCGAGGATGCGAATCGGAGTAAGCTTTGCCTCCACGAAGCGGTTCCAAGATTGTTGTCAGTCGTGTCACACTGTGCGCATGGGCACTGTACGCATAAGTGTCACACTGTGTGCATAGACCTGCATTTCCCTCTGCCGTCACCTGCCACTCCGTGTGCTCGCAGCTCGCTTTCTCGTTCCTGAAGAGGAGGCCATAAACGCGAGTAGAATAGTCATTCTTCCTGTGCCCTCACTATCGTGGTGCCTTCCACTTCTATGACTGTTCAATTCCACCAGATCCGACGCGCATGTCTCGGCCAGGTTTAACATGTGGGCCGCACCCTTACTCCCACAGACGCGCCCTCGCCTCTCGTAGTCAGCGTTTCGCGACGCCTTCCTTTTCTGAATCGCCACAATGAACTCCCTTCGGTTGTGCGCGATAGCCTGTTCACCTGCCTCACGGACTGCGATGTGGCGTCTTTTGTTAGTTTTGCATGCGCCGAATAGTTCGCTCTTTTGAAACTGCACCGTCTGAAACAATTTCGCTTAGACATGTGGTCTCCGATTGTGCCGCTGAATACCCCAACGTCACTTTCCTGCCCTGCCTGGCCGCCATAACATTTTCTCCATTTGGTGATTCCGGAAGATCGCTCAAGTTCGCAGCTATGAGGAAGGCATTCAGCGCCTCCTTTACCCTGTTATGGCTAATGAAACAAACCTCGTCCCCGGGAGTAACGCCTTTCGAAATCTCCACTGTCTCTACTTCCTTCTATATTCTCGGCAATGCCAAAGAGTCACTCAAGTAATGCGGCACGAGGAAGGTACCCTGCCCTACACTGACCCTATTAGGGTTGCTACATCAAGCCTCGTCACCGCCAGGAGGGCTCTAGAGGATGGCTGCTGGCTCGGTTTCGGTCTACGCCTGCATTGCGCAGTCAGCAAGGCTCGAGTCCTGAGCGATATCCGCTCCTTTTTGCCTGGTCACTGTACACGAACAAGTGATGGGGGGGGGGGGGGGGGCACACAGTGACCCCTTCACTAGCGCCAACGCAGTAGCTTGGGCGGAAGACAGGCGATGTAAAAGATGTCTCCTCCTGACAGAGCTTCTGGCTGAACGCGTCTTGGCAGACGCTCCCGTCTTCGCAGAACAGGACCTCTCCTGACAGGACTCTCCTGAAAGAGCTTCTACTGGTTGAAACCGTCTTGCCGTTTCCAATTGTCATCGCAGAACCTCTCATCGCAGGACCTCACTGGTGGCCAATCATCCCAGTTGAGGATGGTTTTGACGAGGCCTCCGCCCCGTTCCCCGTCACCACGTTATCTGTGACCGACTGTTGTCGCGGCGAAAATGGTTTATAACAATAAGGCGAAAGCATGCCGCAGCCAGAATCAGAGACCACTCAGCACATTCCTATAGAAAGCGAAGAGATGCAACGAGTGAGACCTGTAGGCAACGTACACCTTCCAGAAGCGATTGGATGTAGAGTGGACGGAAGCACGAACAGGTCACCAGCCCCGATAAACTAAAGACATTTAGTGTCTTGGTGTAAACCAAGAAGGGAAGCGATTGATACGACCGAATTCATTATAGGCACAGATATCAGTACATGGATGATAAAGAAGTTTTCAGGAAGAAAAACAATGATTAAGGACATGTATACAGAAATGCTAGGATGAAAAACACCTATAGCATACCTTATTAAATCAAATAAGCTAGGTGACTATAGATCAGCGGACCGTTTCGAATGAGATACTAATAAATCATCATCATCGTCATCACGTGGCCGGCCGAACCAACAAAACTACAGACCTACAAAGGGAAATTCGTTGCCGCAACAGGACGTCTTTTTCTTCAAGTGCGAGGCTTTAAAAAAGTCCATATGGGTTGGTTTCCTTCGTAGCACATAGCTACGCTTGACTGGTTGTCTGATTTTACCTTGTATGTTTGTATCTGTTTCGTCATAAATGTGTTTCAGATAGATATACATTATTTTGAGAATACGCTATGAAATCGCGATAGCAATGAGTTCTCAATCGCACGTACAGTTGGATCATTGCATGGCAAGTTTCCCAGACGTGTCGCGTGATCATCTATGATATTGCATAAAAAATTGTGATGATTAGCTAGCTTACTCAGATTGAACTCCAGATATACAGGTATAGAAAAAGGTATTTTGCACGCTTGGAATTACTTGGCCCTTTCCCGCTATCCACGTCTGGCAAAACGTGGGTCACTGTGGCGACAGATTACGCAACGCGATACGCCATCACTAGCGCGCTTCCAACAAGCTGCGCCACAGATTTCGCCGATTTCCTTTTACACGACGTGATTCTGCAGCATGTTTCTCAACACCAACTGCTCACAGACCGTGGTCGGACATTTCTTTCTCAAGTCATCGCCGATGTCCTACAGTCCTTCTCCACCAAGCACGAGCTGGCTACGTCTTACCATCCACAGGCTAATGGTCTCACTCATCTTCTGAATCGCACCCTAACAGATATGCTTGCCATGTACGTCTCGCACGACCATACTCATTGGGAGCTTGACCTTCCTTATGTAACTTTTGCATGTAATTCATCGCGTCACGACACTGCCGCTTATTCCCCGTTCTTTCTGCTGTTCGGCCGAAAACCCACATTGCCACCGGATGCATCCCTTCCATCCGCCGCAGCAGAGACCACAGAATATGCCATTGACGCCATCACCAGGCCAGCCCAAGCATGCGAACAAGCCCGCGCTCGCATCCTGACCTCTGAAGACAAGCAACGACGCTTGTACGATCGTCAACACAGGGACGTCCACTTTTCGCCTGGATCTCTGTTACTCCGGTAGTCCCCGACCCGTCAAGTTGGTCTGTCAGAAAAACGCCTGTCTCGGTACACAGGCCGATATCGCCTGCTGCTGGCCGTGACTCTAGTTACCAACAAAATCCCGCCACTCAGAACCAGTGCCTCATCTACCCCAAATTCCACTATCGTTGCGCATGTGGCACGCCTCAAACATTACTAGTCTCCTGTTATCACCGGTATTTAGACGTCCCGAGATGGTTCTTCTGCTGCCGGGGGTAATGATACGTGCATATTGCGTGTCTCTTGTGGCCGATGTACGCGGGCGCCCCGACGAAGACGACGAACGCTCTCTGACACTCGAGCTGTCGGCTGAACTGGCCAGCGGTGCAGTTATCTTTTGTACATATACTTTGTAAATAGTCTCCAGTCTTATTCTTTTCTTCGCGTAACAACATATTGAAAAACAGGAAAGAACAATAACAGTTAAAGGGAAGAGAAATGCAGCCATAAGGAAACACAGCGCTAAGGGGATACAACAGGTACGAGGTGCTCCCGGGCATGTGGAAAGGTGCAATGGTTCTGGTAGTTACTTTTGCTTGCAATCAGGGGTACAATCAGGACTCGATGATAACTAAAGGTCAGTGGGACGCCTCGCATTGGGCGTTCACGGGAAGATTACAAATGAAGCTGTGCACGGTGATATGGGCTGGACAAGTTTTGAAATGAGGGAAGCTCAAAGTAAAATTGATTATGAACAACGACTGAGGAATATAAGTGCAAGTAAATGGGCTCGGATAGTCTTTAGGCATTTGTGCAGGAAAAACATCGATCCACAGTGGAGGAAAAGAACTAGAAAGCTTACCAGCTACTATGTGACGTGTATGTTGAGCAACATGACAACAAAGAACATCACGCGTAAAGTCAGAGAAGCTAAGAAAATGTAATGGGTAGCGGCAATGGAAAAGAAGCCTACTACGAGTAACTACGTGAGAGAAAAAAAAAAAGAAAATCAGGAAAGAAACAATTTATGATGGCTGAAAGGGAAGCTCATTACTTTTCGAAGCAAGATCAGGATACCTGAGGACACGCACCGCTAAATAGACATTTAAGAAGGAAGCAGAAGCATGTGTTTGCTGCGGTAAAGCCAGGGCAACCATGGAGCATGATTTGTTAGAATGTGAACATATCTGCCCAGCGGCCAATTTAGGCACCAGTGGCCTTCCTGGCCGCGCTTAGTGCTGAAACAAAAACGCGACATGCGCCTCCAGCTTGACGCTATGCGGAGATGCGATACGAGCACAGAATGGAGCGTATCATGTGAATGGTTGATAAAGAACAGACAGCCTCCAGAGGCCCATAACGCGTTCCAATATTGTGGAATGGCTGGAAGGCATCCGAATAGACAAATATGACATCTAGATCATCTTTGTTGACTGGTTTATAATAGCCTAAGCTTTGGTGTGCTGCATTTAGAATGTGGCAACCCCGCCTGTTAACTGGGTCGTGCCGCAATATATCGAATCTTGGTCAACAAGAATAAATTTCATACTTGTTAACGAATGGATGTAACCATGTCTCGGTCAGCGCAATTATTCTCAGGGTGTCTACCAACCGGGAAAACCGGGAATTCTCAGGGATTTTGAGTAGTCTGGAAATACTCAGGGAAAACTCAGGGAATTTGTGCTTCTATAAGGGAAAATTGGCTGTATATCTATTCAAAGGGAACCCAAAGTCACGGTAATGCTGGCCCGAGTAACAGAGAGGAATCGTAACGAATGGTCTTTGACACCGCCTCATCGACTGGAGGAGTAGTCAGAGTACAGTCAACGAGCGGTTTTCCGGACGCTAGATAATTCGGACGGCTTCGCGGCACCAGTACGTACCCCATAGGGTGTATAAGAACGCTGAAATTTCGGACGCAAGAACCCTTCGCCGTCAAATTTTCCGGACTTTTTGCCGTGACCGCAGGTCCGAAACGGCATTAATAAAAGCCACAACCGCCGCCATTTTGATAACCTCGCCGCCTCGAACCGGCACACTTGCACGCAGATCCGCTGGCAGCCGTAGCAACCACCGCAGCAATGCTAGGCCTAGCTTAAGCTTCTTGCCGTTCTGTAGCATGTTTTTCATTGAAAGAATTCGCCGCTATCAGCAATGGCACCGACACCGCCTTTGTGCTCATCGCGACTGGCTTCGAAGTTCGGAAAGCACGACGCGTTGCATAATGCCGGTTCCCGAAAGTCAGCTTCACCGCATTAAAGAAATGTTACGCTGTGAAGCATAACAAGTGTGTGAAGGGGCAGCTGGCACGGGACACAGTATGACATATATTCCTTAATTATATACGCGTACACCCGCCATCTTCTGTCACAGTACGAGCCCCTATATGCCTAATTAGTGTACTGGCAGGCCTTCAGAACTTTTTTGGGCGTGCCTGTGGCGATTTGAACCCTTAAGGGCTGTGAAAGACATGCATTCATTTTTTTTGGACGTTTTGTCGGCCCCTAGGGAGTCCGAAAAATCGGACGCTGACTGCACAATTGTCCAAGAGGATGCTTCAAATAGACCGTGTGGCGAATGCGCAGCCTAAGGAAAACAAGAAGACAAAGGACCTAGGCATTCGTAGGCATCGTAGGCAAACTTATACATGCACCTGGCGCTGCTAAATGCTACGTTAAATGCGGTGATCTCCAGCGGCGGCAAAATATCTAAGAATCGACGTGCGCTCATAATCGCCGCATTCCTTTGAGCTGGACTCAATGTAGGGAGACCGGCAAAATAGACTTAATGTCACGAGGCAGGCAAAAGGTCTTGATATTTCATTTCTATACGTCGCTTTCTTTTTCGCCACAGCTGCGCTTCATGAAAAAGTGTTTACTCTAATTTCTCAACTCCGCAAAACAGGTGTTACATGTTCGTGGCCATAAAGCAAACACTATGGAATCTACAAATATAATGGTTGCTTCAACGAACACCTTCCAAAATTCTTAAAGGTTGCCTGCGGCGGATAGCAAAATTCTAGTTCATGAGGTGGGCTACTGGATGTCGCGACACTATTTGCACTAAAGATTGGAATTCATAATCGACATAGCAACAAAACCGAGGAAACTAACTGCGCAAAAATGACGTAAACGCGTTAAAACTTCCATATTATGCCAAACAAATCTGAATTTTTTTTTGAATAGCCGGAGATTTCCCCGTTGCGAAAGTAATAGAAGATTGCTGCCAGTGGATCACTCAGGCATTGTCTATACGCACCTGCCCGTGAGTATGGATATCATTGCGTAAATAAATTTTTGGGTGGCATTACTACGTCATCGGCCCCTGTCGACACGCATTCGTCTTCACTCCGTAAACTCGTCTCTGATGAGGATCCGTTTTAGCGTCATTCATAACCTTCCGTTGCTCGTCACCGTGATTTTCGACCAGTGATTGAAGGCTACGAATTCTGCTTAAAGGGATCCTCAGCAAAGAAGAGTAGCCAGCGTGTCGTCAAAGTGCTGAAATGGCTAGATAAAGTTATGGTGGCACGCAAAAAGCTTTATTATACGCATATTCGTCCATGTTATCCGGCAGGCACGAATAGCCTGAGCATCAGCCAACTTGTATTCCTTTCAGAACGAGGCAGTCACCGGCTATTCAGAAAAAAAAAATTCAGTTTTGTTAAAGGCGTGCACGTCGATTTGACGCAGTGAGTTAGCGCGGTTTCCTAAGAGCACGTCACAGCCACGCAATGTGGTCGCAGGCCGAAAACATTTAAGCAACACCAGCGGGCTAATGGCGAAACGGCGCCGCATCAGAAATAATACTTTTTCTTTTCTTCGGTCTATTCCTGCGTAACGCGTGCGTACGCCTAATACCATATGGCCAGCTATCGCGGTTTTTGTGAATGCGCTTGACCGACAGGTGAAGTGGGGGTGGCTAGAAAAGTTTTTAACCAATTGTACAGGGCTGATCGCAGAACTGTAAGACAAAAATTTGGAATAACTTTACGTTATAGCTCCCCTAGGTGTGTATGCTCTCGTGCTAGTGACTTTTCTGATTTCTGCCGATGTCTGTTTCCACATTCTCAAGTCCCGAAAGCTACCAATATAATATATGGCCGAGGTTGCGCACCTGTTGCATAGGCGTTCAGCGTAACATGTTTGATGATATCGGATTCGTAGAATTGCGAAGTGAGTGCTTCAGGGCGAAGGTATTTCACGGTTCGGGGGGATTCCTGTTGACATGCCATCACGGTGGGGAACAGTCGTGCTATGTAATCCTTTCCAGAGATTATCTACTAAGTAAACAATATCTGTGCAGTCTTCACTGTTTCGCAAAGCACAGGACGCGAAAAAATCACAGTGAAATGGTAGAGGCTGTGGGACTTCGCGTTATATTATCTTTATGTATTTTAAATTGCTATATAATTCTATCCAGAGAATATCTTCTAAGTCAATGATAGCTGTGCAGTCTCCACGGTTTTTCCAGCGCACCGTACGTATAGGCTTGCAGCAAACAAAGCATTCACAGTCAAATGGTACTGGCGGTCGGGCTTCACTTTAGAGTTTCTAGATTTATTTTACATTGCGTACATGTATTATAAACGCTTGCTGCACTGCTGGAACTTTCTTTTATTGTGGCGCCCAGTACACGTTGCGGAAGACACCTAACATAGCAGAGCACGTCTGACAGTTATACGCGCTTGCGTAGCTTTCCGTGAAAACAGGTGGCAGTAGAACTTCCTGCAGAAAGTTCAGCTCCATTTGCTGCCCTGAGCGCCGGCTGATGTGCCAATTCCACACATGCTTACCTGTGGAAGGTTTTTACGGAAATTCATACATTAAGTATTCCTGTAGTAGCGAATAGAGCGAGAGATCATAAAACGAACGCAGTAATAAAAGAAGTATTTAAAAAAGTTATGAGGTTTTACGTGCCAAAGCAACAATCTGATTATGAAGCTGGCCATAGTGAGGGATTCAGGAAAATTGCACCACCTGGGGTTATTTAACGTGCTCTTAAGATCCAAGTACACGGGTGTGTTCCCATTTCTCCTCCATCAAAAAAGCGGCCGCGGCGGCCAGGTTTCGATGCCCCGACCTCGTGCGCAGGAGCCCAACACCAAAGTAGCCAAGACTTATGTGCACAAATAGCATATAAAAACATTTGAACGGAATCTATCCACGTAAAGCTGCAGTTAACATTCAAGAAAAAAAAACATCTTTGGCGCACCCTCTCCTCGCAGTTGAGCGGAGTTGCATAGCAGCTGAGAGACACGCAAACGAGAGAAACACCTGCCACTGCATGAATGCCAGACGTCGCCAACTTTGAGGGAACACCACCATCTGGGATTTGGCAATTTTCATGTTCGTCTGACGGTGAAACAACTGTGAATGTGGCTCTCTCCTTCAGCGATGAATGGCTTGACGTAGGAACTACACTGGGCATTGAATTGCCGATTTACATGCGCTTGAGCTCTGGAACTTTATTCGCGTGGTTTTAGTGGGTCAAACAAAAAAGCATCTGTATTTCTACTCACAGAAACAACCATGATACGGTGGCAACCCCTATGCCACAGTGCACAAGTCGCTACTGTAAGTGTTATGTTGCTTATGAAATCAATAACGCTTCACCAATGTGGTCTTATGTTGGAATTTTCTCTATTTACTTTGTAAATACCCGCTGTGGCGTTTTGTCGACTTAGGGGCTATATAGTTACGCTGCTGAGCAGGAGGTCGCAGCTGCCGCATAACGATGACGGCAACAGTTCCTCAGACAGAGCGAAGGCACGTTAAAAATCAATATGTTGTCACACAGAATTCATTCGAAGTTTTCCAATGTGTCATGGATCATAATCGAATCTTAGTTTTGACACGTAAAACCATAAAGTTTAATTCATATTCCATACTTTGGGAAATGACCAGCAGTCTCAAGCACTTAGATGCATTGTTTTCTCCAGCTCTATTTGCGGGCATGTATTCGTGCAAAGATATGCGCCAAAATACTTGTGGGTGCTATTACTGACATCCGCTGTCGCGTTTTGCACCTATAGCAGCTATAGAATGACTCCCCTTCATGCATAGGATAACAAACAAAACAGGCGTCTGGTTAACATCAATACATCATACCTTTCGTCTCAATCTGGTCCTCCTCCAATAGTTCTTTTGATGTTTGCTTATGTCGTTGCTGAAATCCAAAACTCCTTAGTGAGAAAATTGCACAGCAAGAAAAATTCCCATTAGGTCGTGAGGATTAAACTTACAACCAGTTGAACTTACAACCAATGACTGGGCCAGCAGTAAACGGCGAAAATTGTCCTGAAGTTATCTTGAATATTATTTATCGAGAATCGTCATCATGATCACCATCACAGTTACGCACAGTGTCGGATTACAACGAATGACTGGGCCAGCAGTAAACGGCGAAAATTGTCCTGAAGTTATCTTGAATATTATTTATCGAGAATCGTCATCATGATCACCATCACAGTTACGCACAGTGCCGGATAAAAGCTTAACTGAAAAGCTTTTGTTAACATTGTCTAGAGTCAGTCGGCCAAATCCTGCGCATGCGAATCTCTTGATTTCATCGCTTCAAATAAAACATCGCTATCTATTCGCAGCCGTTGACCTCATCTCAAAAACTACCGATTATTTCACCTATGCATGTGCGACCTGCTTTATTGCATTTATGTATCTCGCTCTATTTGTTACTGAACATCACGAATCACCATATATTTGTTCATTCATTCATTCACTTATTTATCTATAAGGATAGCGCAAGTACCCCGGCCTTGTTGTTTTGCGTAAGGGGGCGAACTGCTCAAAGATACAAGCCAACGACTGCACCGGGACGGAAACTACAGGAAATACAATAAGTATGTATAAGAACGCGAGTAAGCAAGAAGTAAGTACTAAAAAAAAAACATATGCTTTGATATATATAAGGGTTGGCACGATAGGAATGTTACGGATAGTTCGCAATGAAAGCTCGGCTTTATTATACGTGATTTCTAAGTGTACTTCTGTACATTGCCCAGCGTTTTGTCTTTTGTGTAGGTACAAATGCTAAACCCCTTCTGGTACGGTGTCCTACTGTCGTTGTTTGCAATATAGCTCTATAAATGCTTTTATACGGCGTCAGCCACATCTACAACGTACAGTCCTGTTGACTCCTCTTCCTCGCTTTAGGAGAGAGCAGGTGGTGCCCGTCGATTGGCTCACTTCTGTCATGAACACGCATAAGGAACATCTGCATGCGCTTGACGTAGCATAGTTGCGTCAACGCTGCTGTGCAGACATTACTGTGCTATATATTTCTGCCATCCTCATACGCAGCCCGTCTCATTCACCACCAATATCTGCAACATTTCTTTGTACAAATTATTCTCCGCTGTATGGCTTTTCTAAAGCGTCCGAGCTTTTCAGTTCTCACCGCGATTTCTGCTATCGCACTGCTCTTCTGGATTTGCAGCACGGAATACTTGAGCCAACCACGTTTTCCGCCATCTAAATCATTTTCGGAGCAAGCGACGCAGAAGGTGAAAGGAAACAAAGGTATGTTTAGGGCATGTCATCAGCACAAGGCATCGTGCACGGAATTCCTGAGCGTTTCGAGAATGAAATCCGCGAACGGTTTGAGATTGTAGTCGTGAAGTCAGCTACTCGACAAATGGGGTGGCGGCAAGGGCCGAGATAGCGGGCTGATATGGACCTAATTTTTCATTAAAGGTGACGTTTATTTGAATAGTAGGCATAAACAGGAAAGGGAAGGAGTTTCATTTGCAAACGTCTGCAAGGATATCGACATGTGTGCTTGTTTGTTTCTTCGGTGATCTCTTTTCCCCGGTTAGCAATGGTTAACCGTTATCGCTCAGCGCAAGACGCGCCTGTGTGGTTTGGAACTTACACGAATGTTATCGTTCATTATATCTGTTTTGTATGTCCTCGCCGAGCCATGTATTGTCCGACTGCATGCGGGACACGCATTGTGCAGTAGTTTCTGGAAACCACGCGGGCGCGACCGATTACACTAGAACCTTCGACGAATGATACGTAAAGGCGGACGTGCTTGACCCGCTGATCAGCTTACGAAGGTCGCCGACAGTGTTCGCTGCTTTCGTTGTGCTTATAACACTCGACGTTACGCAGTCACGTGGAAAGGCTACGGCCGGCGCTCTCTTCCGGCGCCTTGGTGTCGGTTGCCAAGGAAGAGAATAATCTTCGGAGACGCGTGCTGGAGGCCTAAGCTCGACACACGCAGTGTCATGCTAGAAGCCTGCCACGTTGGTCTCTGCAGCCGCCGCTCGGTTTGCCTTTTTAGCCCGCCTGTTGGAGTAAATTTAGGGATTGCGGCGCAAGAGCCGGGCCGTCGTTCCTTCATTTACTCTGACGATCGCACAGCTTTAGGGCCGTCGTCACGTCCTCTTACATGTGCAACTTGCTTTTGTGGGCACAAGTTCGCCCACTAGAGAGTTAGTTCGGCTATTCAGTTTTGCTACAGCGGTATTTTCACCGCCACTGCTACGTGACATTATCGAAATTTGCTGTAGCGAGCATTTGCTCGACCTTTTCCGAAGAAGGAGGGTTGATGTCGTGGAAACAAAGTCTGAGTGCACCTCTTGAAATACCCTGTTGTCTCCCTGTAAGGGCGCAAATGCTGTGATCCTGAGGGATTCCTGGAGTCGAGTATACGATCACGCAGGGAAGTTCTTTATCTCGGCGAATTCCTAACATCTCCTCGTGACCTGTGGTTCACAATATCTGTACTATCGGTAAAGGTATACTGCTATAGCTGTTGAATAATTCCTTTCAGTAAGCCCTGTACAGGATTTTATAAACGCTTTTCACAATGCTCTCATTGATGGGCACCGCATGCTACTCTGGCGCCACCTCTTGGCCATCGTCGCCGCCGAGCCCGTCTTGTACGGCACTACACTTTAATTCTGATGCTTTAATCATACCCTCCTCCTCCACTTTCCGCCTCATTGTTACACTGAAACCTCCTCCTCCGCTTTCCTCCTTGCGCTCTCCGCTATCGCCATCTTTCACCACCCGCTTCACTCCGCGTTTGTCCTTTCATCTTTAGCTGTGTTCGTTGGCTACGTTAAACCAGGGATGCCGACGCCCACGCTTGCTGCAGGAACAGGCACCTAAGAGCAACGTTTTAAAAGCACTTGGTTACGTGACTCGTAGATATCCTATGAACCTAAAACATAACGTTAAATCATACCTTGTAATACCGATAATGCCAAGCAAGAGCAAGCAACTAAGGATAAAATAAAAAAACGAGTATATGCAGCCTTAAACGGGGCGGTATGTGAGTCCGTGTGTCGCAGTTGACGTCTGTTGAGCCACCGCGAAGGGCCATTTAACTGCAATGCCCTCCACCAGAGGGCGTGCAGTGCCCGAGTACAATTCAATTTTAAGCGCTTGGGGCGCTTGGGGCGCTTGAATTTAATGTGGGTGGAAGCATCAATCGGGTTGCAGTCGGCATAAGCAAGAGAAGTTTGGATTATTGGTAGAAAAATGAACAGAGAAGAAATTGATATGACCGTATCCGTAGTACTCATAGGTTGGGGGGCATGGTAGATGGACACGTTTTGAAGAATGGAAAAATAATAAGGAGACGCATGCGAAAATGCTAGAATCAGAATCCTGTGTAGCATACCCTAATTATTCAAGCAGGTGTGGTGACTACTTGGCCCCACCCAATTTTCACGGGGATGTCAATAAAGCATTATCACAATCGATTCTGCTTTAAAGTAGAATGGAGGAAGAGGTTAAGATAGGCGGCAACAAATATATGATAATTGAAAATTTACATACATAACCAGGAAAATAGGCACCGAATACGGGGTGAGGGGAGAGGGGGGGACGGTTCTGGCGCCCGAGCAGAAGGTTCTGAAGGGGGTGGTAGGCCGCCACACTGCGATGCCGAAGAGTGCACCCCCATAAACTATTATTACCGGAATTCTGTTGCCCACATCACTTCAGATTTGATTTTAGTTACCTCCACCTTCTCATTTAAAATGTTATTGCGACTAACACCTTACTGCATCATTGCTGGCGCGGGTATGCATTGCTTTTAATTCCTATTTTTGGTTTATTTTGCTAATTCTGACAATAGGAGTATGAGCGCATTAAAACATAAGCGGCGGCTACCTCATCGGAATGTTTTTAACTTCAGCCTCTTCTTTCTTTTCCACTTGCCAACATTATGAAATATGTAAATATATGCACAGGGCAAAGTTTTTTGTTATTGAAGAAGGAGCCAGCCAACTAACAATTATTTCCAACAGTATGCATAGCCTAGGCCATAGCCATAGCTTAGGCCAATAATAAATGCTTTATACAATTTCATCGCTTGATACTAGTCTTTTGTCCTAAATTACGCTGTGTCTTGGGGTCATAAAACTCCATTTGGTGTCGCATCTTAGAATAAACGTGCGTGCGGTGCTCTTCATGCATGCACATTTCAAACTGAAGATCACTTTTGTTTTTTGCATTTTTCCCTTTGACTGGGCGGATAGCTAAATTCTTGAACGGAGCCACGCAAACGCGGAGAACACCGCGTTTTTTAGTAGATGGCACTTAACATATGACTGGGAGTTGTCGCCGTTGTCGCAGTGTTGTGGAGTGGACATGAAATCCAGAAGTCGTTCAGACGCGCTCGACGCCGCGTAATTGATATTATCGCACCAATAACAAAGCTGAGGTGATTCGTGCGCTTCCACTTTCCCGTAGTGTACTAGATGGATAGATAGAATAAAATTTAAGGTCCAACAAATAAGGTGGTCTACCGACCCCCCGACACGCAGGTCAGGGGGCGAGTGCCGCCGCCTCAGATGCAGGCTGGGAGGTCTTGGGTCCCAGCAGCCTCTTCAGCCAGTTGGACGAGCCGGAGCTGGAGCTCAGACTCCGAGCTGCGCAGCAGGGTCTCCCAGGTGCATCTACTACCTATTTTGTGCGTGCCCCCGGGAGAGTACGGGCATTCACATATTATGTGGTCGAGGGTCCCTCTCGCCCCACAATGATTACATCTATCGCTCCTGGCCTCGGGGAACATGTGGTTCGCCATAACCGGCGCGTTTGAAGGCCCTCTATCAGTATGGAAACAATTATGTAGTGGTCGCTGCCAAAATTTTGATCCGAATTATGCCATTCTAGATCTTTAATGTTTTTCGAGAATGTCAGATCTGGAGACGTAGTGTACTAAACAATAATCTATAAAAGGTCCTGAGGCTCGAACACACGCATGTTAAAATTCGCCACGTAGCCGTGCCGAAATTGGTCAGCACCGAAGCTTAGGCCTAGCGCATCTGCCGACTCCGACTGCCCGCTATCGGAGAGTCTAGGTTCAGGAATCATCAAGTCTAATAATGATAAATCACTCCATATTTCAGCTTTCGCTTCGGTGTTCTTAAATAAACCATTTTTTCCTTTCTACAGTGCCATCACAAGAAGCGATGAGCGCCGATGTGGCGCGTCATAAACACAGGTATATGTGCTGTCGCCGAAGCGACCCAGCACTAGCCTGCGCTTTTCTGACGAAGATATATGACTAGACAGACGTGTCGACTGAAATGCATCACTGAACTAAGAAAACCTTACATATCCCTTGCGTTAAGAAGAACAAACGGCTATCGAAATCGGCAGTGACAGCCCGTACAGCGTCCTGGGTCGGCGGTTCATTTAAACTTTTTTCGAAGGTAAAGTACCAATCGCAAACGAAAATTGCTGTTGTGGCACTTCCGAGCATACTACTGAATTTTTTTTTTTTTCTTGTGGTGCAGGCGTGAATTTTAGTCGCCGGGCGATAGCGCATCTACCATGTCTGTGCAAGACGTATCTCTACGAAACTAAAAGTGCTTCTCGATCTTGACATAGCAAATTATGGGTTCATGGTCATCTGCTGGCGTGGCGTCAAGGACAAATTTGTTTCGTCGAGTAAAGAAAGGTGGTCTGTCAGTGCTCCACTTGTTTCTTCAGCAAGTTGTATCACGTTTCATAGTGTTAAGGGACGAGAGACACTCGTTTCTGTGTTGTTGTTTTTTTTCAAACCATGTTAACAGTTCCTATGCTAGATTTTTTTTTCGTTTCTTCAGCCATTGGCCCTCATTACACAATTTCAAGGTCCTTGCGCGAAGTTGTAACGTCCTATCGTTTCCTTAGGGCGATATTTTCCCTCGAGTACCTCTACCAATGTAAAAAGAAACTGTCTTATGGAGGATCTAATTGAAAGTTTGTTCACTGTTCCATTGTATCGGTTAATGTTTCAAGAAGGGCCTGGGCAAGACGCACTTAAAATTGCTAAAAATATGTGGATACTGGCAAACGTTAAAAGATTCTTCTTCAAGCTTCACACGGGAACCTTGGCTGTTAAAACGTGGTTAGAGGAAAGACGGATTAATGTGCCATGGGGAAGCAGGTGCTTTCTGTGCAACAAAGCTAAAACGATCGAACATGTTTTCATTTATTGTAATAATGCCATATCCTTTTGGGACAAATTAGAGAGAACGTTCAAGATAGACCTACGCCTCAATCCACATGGCATTCGCTTTTTAGCACCTGAAAGCGATTTTGAACAGATGGATGTCATTTCTTTACTTGAGCTGCACGCAGTCTAGCGTAGTCTGTTGGCATATAGATTTTGTGATGGTAAAGGCCGATCTGTGCATGAATATTTTGGGAAAATAGTTGTGAAGGTACGTGACGTGTACAAGATGAAAGACTGTGAAGAAGCTGCGGTGTCAATGCTTGATACTTTAACACATACAAAACGAGTGTGACCTACGATCACAAAATCTTTGAGGCTTGTAGCCAAGCTGGAAATTAAGAAAAAAAATCTGGCTTGGCGTTGCGGTAAAGTACTGGCCTTAGGATCTGCAGGTCCAACCATCGAATCCTGGTCGGAGCACCTTTTTTTATTGCACTAAAACACTCTCTGTTCCTTTCTGCATTCAAAAAAATATATAGGGTGTCCAGCCACCGCCTATTTAAAGCGCTAGGGCTGTATTTCCAACCAGTACAAGCGCCTCCGAGTACGCCACGCCTGCCCAGCGCCCCAGCATCCAGGGCGCGGCACAGGGCCCATAATCCGGCGCTGCACTGGATACTGGGTTTTGGAATAGGGGCATAGGGCAAGCTAGGTCTTGCACCCTTCGTGCTCCGCATGGTCCAAAGACTCTGTCGGTGACCGTATCGAGAGCGCATTAAGAAATAGTAATTGTAGAATTGAGCGCTTGTATAAGTGGACATGCTCGGCAAGGTGCGCTGCAGTGACCATAGGATGGTAAGAACTCGAATTAGCCTAGACTTGAGAAGGGAAGGGAAGAAACTGGTACATAAGAAGCCAATCAATTAGTTAGCGGTAAGAGGGAAACTAGAGCAATTCCGTATCAAGCTACCGAACAGGTAGGTATTCGGCATTAACTTAGGAAGAGGACCTTAGTGTTGAAGCAATGAACGACAATCTTATGGGCATCGTTAAGGAGTGTGCAATAGAAGTAGGTAGTAACTCCGTTAGACAGGATACCAGTGAGCCATCGCAGGAGACGAAAGATCTGATCAAGAAACGCCAATGTATGAAAGTCTCTAACCCTACTGCTAGAATATTACTGCCAGAACTTTCGAAGTTATTGAACAAGCGTAAGACAGCTGACATAAGGAACTAAAATACGGATAGAATTGAACATGCTCTCTGGAACGGAGGAAGCATAAAAGCAGTGAAGAAGAAACTAGGAATAGGCAAGAATCAGATGTGTGCGTTAAGAGACAAAGCCGGCAATATCATTACTAATATGGATGAGATAGTTCAAGCGGCTGAGGAGTTCTATAGATATTTATACAGTACCAGTAGCACCCACTACGATAATGTGAGTGAGAATACTCTAGAGGAATTCGAAATCCCACAAGTAACGCCGGAAGAAGTAAAGAACGCCTTGGCAGCTATGCAGAGGGGGAAGGCAGCTGGGGAGGATGAGGTAGCAGCAGATTTGTTAAAGGATGGTGGGCACATTGTTCTAGAAAAACTGGCCACCCTGTATACATAATGCCTCATGACCTCTAGCGTACCGGAATCTTGGAAGAACGCTAACATAATCCTAATCCATAAGAAAGGGGACGCCAAAGACTTCAAAAATTATAGACCGATCAGCTTACTGTCCGTTGCCTACAAAGTATTTACTAAGGTAATCGCAAATAGAATCAGGAACACCCTAGACTTGTGTCAACCAAAGGACCAGGCAGGATTCCGTAAAGGCTACTCAACAAAGATCATATTCACACTATCAATCAGGTGATAGAGAAATGTGCGGGATATAACCAACCCTCATATATAGCTTTCATTGATTACAAAAAAGCGTTTGATTCGTTCAAAACCTCAGCAGTCATGGAGGCACTACGGAATCAGGGTGTAGACGAGCCATGTGTAAAAATGCTGAAAGATATCTATAGCGGCTCCACAGCAACCGCAGTCCTCCATAAAGAAAGCAACCAAATCCCAATAAAGAACGGCGTCAGGAAGGGAGATACGATCTCTCCAATGCTATTCACAGCGTGTTTACAGGAGGTATTCAGAGACCTGGAGTGGGAAGAATTGGGGATAAGAGTTAATGGAGTATACCTTAGTAATTTGAGATTCGCTGATGATATTGCCTTGCTTAGTAACTCAGGGGAGCAAGTGCAATGCATGCTCACTGACGTGGAGAGGCAAAGCAAAGCGTGGGTCTAAACATTAATCTGCAGAAAACTAAAGTTATGTTTAACAGCCTCGCAAGAGAACAGCAGTTTACGATAGGTAGCGAGGCACTGAGAAGGGTAAGGGAATACATCTACTTATGGCAGGTAGTGACCACGGATCCGGATCATGAGACGGAAATAATCAGAAGAATAAGAATGGGCTGGGGTGCGTTTGGCAGGCATTCTCAAATCATGAACAGCAGGTTGCCACTATCCCTCAAGAGAAAAGTATATAACAGCTGTGTCTTACCAGTACTCACGTATGGGGCAGAAACATGGAGGCTTACGTAAAGGGTTCTACTTAAATTGAGGACAACGCAACGAGCTATGGAAATAAGATAAGAAAAGAGCAGATTGGGTGAGAGAACAAACACGAGGTAATGACATCTTAGTTGAAATCAATGAAAGGAAATGGGCATGGGCAGGAAATGTAATGAGGAGCGAAGAAAACCGATGGTGATCAAAAGTTACGGACTGGATTCGAAGGGAAGGGAAGCGTAGTAGGGGGCGGCAGAAAGTTAGGTGCGCGGATGAGATTAAGAAGTTTGTAGGGACAACACGGCCACAATTAGTAGATGACCGGGGTAGTTGGAGAAGTGTGGGAGAGGCCTCTGTCCTGCAGTGGGCGTAACCAGGCTGATGATGATGATGATAAGTTTTTATGGTATTATTGTTTCTCTTTGTAATTAGTACGCGAGGCATTTTTTTGTTAGTTGCTATCAACGTAAGACTATGCATTTTAAAAGTTCGCGTGAGTTGCGCCTTCATTGAGACACGGTAGAATCCAAATTGTGTAAAACGTTAATCACACTGTCATTCGAACGTTATAAAGGGTCCGAAATTTAATTTACTAATTGATTTCTTTAGGATCGTTTGCACGGGGCTCTTCTATGGCTGCTTTTCTGGCACTGGCTCGTTCAGACCTCGGGATTAATTATGCGAAAAGGTAGGATTAACTGGCATATCTCAGAGTTGGTTCGCGGTCTCGCCAATTTGCTGCTCAGGCGCAGTGCGTATTTGATCGCTAAAATGCCAGTTCCCATCTAACGACTGATAGCCAACCCTCCTTCCAAGATGGCTATCAGACGTGATCCTTCGGGCGAGGCCGGGACTTCGAGCCGGAGCTGAGTCTGCTGAGCGGCCAAGGCTTCTTCAAAGGGCACCGATAAGATGCCTTTTTTTGAGCCCTTTTCCTGGCGGTGGACGGGCGGTTCTGATTGGCCGTTCGCCCCGCGACAACCTCCGGCCACACCTCGCACGATTATGAGGAACGGGCCAACGGCCTCGTCAAAATTGTTCTTGACACGGATTATTTAGAACCAGCGCGGGATTACCTCGTTGAGGAGAGATTTGAGCAATTAGCATGATACGGCCACTGCTGTACAGCCGCACAAATAGGCACGTCCAAACTGGAGACGCGATCAGTGCACTGATGCGGCCATCACTTGTCAGCCGCAACAAATTGGCATGTCCAAGCCGGAGAAGCGGTCAGTGCGACGATACGGTCATCACCTGCCAGAGCACCATCGGAGTCAACGCACGTTCCCCTCCTTTCCCTGTTTGCGCCCAGTGATGTGAGTGCGTTTCCGACCAAGTTTCTTTTCTAGGGAAAGTGCAACCTATCTCCGGATTTGTAGGACCTGATGTCATCGGTCTCCTGTGGCCCGATTGGGGGAAGTGACTGAACAATGATCCCGCAAGCCATAAAAGGAGCAACGGACGGCGGGAGTCATCGGCGACTACAACTTCATCATCAACTTTTCTGTATTGCTTCGCATTTTCTTGTACATATGTAAATATAAGCATGTTTGTAAAACGTCCCGAATATCGGACCCAGCCTCATGTTCACTTACTCCTCCACGAGGAAAGATCTCACGTCTCCGAATCGCCAGTCGAAACAATACTTAGACAACTCCGCTGGAGTTTCTGCCGAAATATAGTCTGTCTATCTATCTATCTATCTATCTATCTATCTATCTATCTATCTATCTATCTATCTATCTATCTATCTATCTATCTATCTATCTATCTATCTATCTATCTATCTATCTATCTATCTATCTATCTATCTATCTGTCTGTCTGTCTGTCTGTCTGTCTGTCTGTCTGTCTGTCTGTCTGTCTGTCTGTCTGTCTGTCTGTCTGTCTATCTATCTATCTATCTATCTATCTATCTATCTATCTTATCCTACGCTTTTGCGCCATGTGAGACAAGCTGTATGGTAACGAATGGCGTCGTGGTCGTTCCATCGTCACAATCATCGTCACCTAGTTGTAGTCATGCTGTTCTCATAACGTTTGGTCATAATTTCACAAACGTCATCAAATTCTCGTCAAGAGGCTGTCGACATGTCGGTTTCGTCATTCCCATCGATGTCATTCCTAATTCGTTAGTTAATCACAGTCAAGCTGTATTGATTCAATCGTGAATAAGCCGCCGCGGTCATGCCATTGCCGTCAGTTCTTCGTCGTTGTACAGACATCGTCATGGATTTGTTCTCATACCGCGGTCCTGTTGTCGTCATGCCAGCTTCGTTATGCATTTCACGTCATACCATTGTCATCAAATCATTGTTGTGATGCGGTCGTCGTCATAAAATTGTCGTCTTGCTACCGTTGTGGTGACGCCATCGTTGTCCTATCATCACCATAATTTGAGAAACGTTATCTAAATGTCGCCATGGCGTCATCATATCTCTTTCGTCGTTCCATCTATGACACTTTTCCTTCATAATTCCGTCTTCATCACAACATTGTGGGCACGTAGTCGTCGTCCTATAGAATTACTGCTACTTTGGCAAGTCAGAATGAAAACCTTGTAACTATGCTGCGTCGGGCCTTTTTTTTTTTCATTTCCCTGCGTACGTCCTCGTGCTCTTTGCGCCTTACAGGGAGTCGATACCTTGCCGTCATGAACCGCCGTGCCTGGCTCGGGCGGGCAAACCTAAAGTCGTTTCGTGGTCGAGCAGGGCCCGTGCCTGGCAGAACTGTCGTACAGCGTTCTAGCCGCCAGCTCTCCAGCGTGCGGCTGCAATAGATATTTCCAAAATGTGTGTTAGGCAGTTAGGCGAACTCCTGCTTAACTGATTCTAACGTCATATTCAAGACGGCTTCAGCATCATCGTATGTGTCATCATCTTCATTTTTGCCCATATTGTCTGAAGTGCAGGACAAAGCCTCCTCCTTTTTTTGGATTCTGAATAACTATGCCTTGTGCTTAATGAAGACGTTCTACAGGGCCGCCACTTCTTTCATTTTATCTAAGGAGCTCCAACTTCAATTCTCCTTCGACTTGAAAATTCGTATTGCATTTGCCCACAAAAAGTCCATTTTAAGCAGTTTTTCGAAAGTGACCCTTTTGCTTGGACACTATACAGGCGGCTACACCCCCTTTTCCTAAGATATTGAAATGGACGGACTGGGACAAATTCCGAAAGCATCGAGATGAACACAGAGGTGAGGAGAACATCGATGACGTTGAGGCATGGATGGAGATGCTCAACGACGACATGAACAAGGCGAAGCAAATGCTCGCACCCGAAGTCCAGGTTGACAAGATCGACAGCCGACTAGCCCACCTCTGGGAAGCCAAGACGTCACTACACGCAAGATGGAAGAAGCAAAGGCACAACCGGAAGCTTCGTAAGAAGATTGCACATATCAATCGCCAGCTGCAAGAACATTGCCTGACCTTAAGCCGCCAACAGTGGTATGACATCTGCAACGCAGTCGATGGGCTGCTCCACAATGGCAGCACATGGCGTCTCCTTCATCACCTCTTGGGGGAAAAGCAGGGCAAGTCTGCTCAGCGAGCAAACCTGCAACGCCTCTTGCACAAGGAACAGGGTACCACGAGTCATCACCAGCTCGTGACATGCCTGCTAGCCAAGTACATCCCTCAACGGCCCGATGTTCAACACGGAGATTACACTGGAGAGACAAATGTGACACTCGATGAAGAATTTCACGAGTCAGAGATCCGCGCAACTCTCGACCACCTTCATGGTAAATCAGCACCTGGTCCTGGCAAGGTTACGAACAAGACTCTACGAAACCTCGATGATGCCGCGATAACCGCTCTTACGGCATACATCAAGAAATGTTGGCGAGCAGGTCGCATCCCTGAGGCGTGGAAACGCTCTAAGGCAGTACTGATACCGAATCCAGGCAAACCGTCCAGCCTCGATCACTTGCGGCCCATTTCCCTTACATCCTGCGTTGGAAAGGTGGTGGAGCACGCGTTCCTCTCCCACATCAACCACCACCTCGAGAACACTGGAGCCTACCCACCCACTATGGTGGGCTTCCGGTCACAACTATCCACTCAAGACGTCATGCTCCAGCTCTACCACCAGATTATCAATGACCCAACTAGTGGCAACCGGGCCATCCTCGCCCTAGATCTGCAAAAGGCATCTGACAATGTAGCACATGCTGCAATCCTGAGCCACATAAACAAGCTCAACTTGGGTGAGCGAAGCTACAACTACGTCAGAGACTTCCTGTCGCGCCGCACAGTCACCCTCGCGGTCAGCAGCATGACATCCGACGAACATGCACTAGGAAGCACCGGCACTCCTCAAGGGTCGGTCATATCCCCGCTCCTTTTCAACCTCGTGATGCTGGGTCTCCTGGCCTACCTCGACGAGATCGATGGCCTCCATCACACCTTGTATGTAGATGACATCACCCTGTGCAACAAGGGCAGTGACGGTCAGATAGAATGTACCTTACAAGCAGCGGTCTCTGCAGTCGAAACCTACCTCCAAGACACAGGTCTGCGATTATCTCCACTCAAATCTGAGCTGCTCGTCTACCGCCCGCGCCGCCGGCCCAAGCCTACAGCCGAATCGCGCCAATGTGACGACATAATCCTCTATACGCAAGACGGCTCCAGCATTCCCCGAGTCCCGAAGATACGCATCCTAGGCATGCATATAACAGCCAACGGGTCAAACATAGAAGCTATTCGCAAAATCGAAGGCAAGGTTACATCGGCTACCCCTTGATCAAACGCATTACAAACAAGCACACGGGCATGAAGGAGGACAGTGTCATGCGCCTCATACACTCTTTTGCAATCAGTCACATCACTTATGTGGCTGCCTTCCACATCTGGAACGTCACAGAAAGCGAGAAAATCAACACCCTTATACTCAAGACTTACAAGATCGCCCTTGGCCTACCGGAGTCCACAAGCACTGCTCGTCTGCTACAGCTGGGGGTATACAACACGCTTGAGGAAATCGTTGATGCGCAGAGAACCTCTCAACTCGAACGCATGTCTCTGACAGCCACGGGCCAGTACATCCTGCAGAAACTCGGCTGCAACTACCCCGTCCAACAAGGTCAGAAACAGGTCATTACACCCGACCTCAGCGACACGCTGATTGTCGCCCCAACCCTCGAAACATGCACCCCGAATTCAATCGGGGCCGACGCCAGGCCCGTTCCAAGGCACTGGTGCTCTCCTTGGGTGGAAAGAGGACTACGCGCTTTGTAGACGCCGCAGAATACACACGAGAACACCGGTTCATGGCGGTAGTCATACACATTAGCTTCCAGCTTACGCACGCATGTAGCGTCGCAACGGAATACTCCGAAACAGCAAAAGAGGTAGCGATTGCGCTTGCGCTTACCGACCCCCTCTGCGAGGCAAATTTTAGCGACTCACAATCCGCAGCTCGCAACTACGCGCGGGGGCGCATTTCCACCGAAGCTCTCCAGATTCTAAGGAAAGCTGGTCGACAGCACGTCGATAACACCACGATCATGTGGTTTCCAGCGCACGTCGCCACCCCCACCGATGAGGGCCCCCCTAACTTGAACGAGGTAGCACACCGCTCTGCGCGAGAACTGACCCGCCGCGCAGAATCGGAGACCGCCTCTTCGAGTTCGGAACTCCTGGTTCATAACACGCGAGAACGCTTGGTCAGGTACAATGACATCACCAAGCACTACCAGATATGCAGGCGGTTGCTGCCCCCCCTTCACCCCATGCTGAAGCGCCGCCAGGCAGTCGTCTGGCGACAATGGCAAACACAAACCTTCCCCAGTCCAGTGCGATTGCAGCACATTTTCCTCGCGCAATACCCGACTGCTTTTCGCAAATTATTTCAGGAAACTAGAGCGACGCTGTCACACAGGTTGTGGGAGTGTCGTGTTACATCAGCTACAATAGCAGTAGCTCCGGAGGCTCTTGCGTCAAAGTGGGCCCCCGCTCTGAGCAGCTCCAACCTCAAGACACAAGAGTGGGCTGTCTGGCGAGCCCGAGAGGCGGCGACGAGGCAAGGCCTCGAAGTCCCCTCATGGCAGACCTGAGCCCGGGTTGTCAAATTTGTTGGATTCAAAATAGAGTTGTTTCCATACATACTGGCGTACAATTTTACTTCCGCCACTTGAACACCAAGCGCATACGTGTGACTGCGCCCCAAATTTGAAGTCACAGAGCCGATTCGTGCTCTATTAATTCTTTCTATTCACTATAAGTACAGGTGATACTCAAGCTGCATCGAGACATTTTTATTCCGCGTTCACGTTTTCGGTGCTGCGGTATGTACCTTCACATCATATATGACACTTCAGGCAGAAGTGCTTTGTTTAGTTTGTAAAACTATTTGCAGTCTGTAATGTAGGAAGAGGACGTTGAGTGTGGACTTGCAGAAGACGAAGAAGAGTTTAGGCTTTTGTCGCTGCTCTACGCATGTTGGCTGCGCCATTAAAAGCCATCTGTGAAAAGTCAATACATCATTGGTGGAGGTCCAGGGCAATGACGCGCAAGACGGAGGTCTGCAGCGGACGTAACCTGGCTGACATATCATCCGAAGGAGAGTCTTCAACCACGGCCCCGTCGCCCTCACTGATGGTCATCTTGGCCCAGCGTCGCGACCCTGCCATGTTTTCTAGGATTGACAACGTTGATGTTGATGACTGGTTGCGGAATTACGAACGGGTCAGCGCATACAACAGCTGGGATAACACACTTCCGCTGGCTCATATAATATTCTACCTAAAGAAAACAGCATGGGTCTGGTTCGAGACGCATGAACAAAGGTTACAGGTTGGGACCAGTGCAAGCAGAGGCTTGGAGATTGATTCGGCAAGGCTGTCGGCCGCCAACGTGCTGCTATGAAGGATCGTGAGAGCAGTGCAGAGACGTCGACTGAATCTAACCCGGCGTACATCCAGGACATCCTCGCTCTTTGCCGCAAGGTGGATAATAATATGGCAGAGGCAGACAAGGTGAGCCACGTTTTAAAAGGCATTGCGGACGATGCTTTAACCTGCTTGTTTACGAGAATATAACAACGGTCAATGAGGTCATTGACGAATGTCACCGCTTTGAGGACGCGAAAAGCCGCCGCATAGTTCAACAGTTTACGCGTCTACCCAATACCGCAGCTTCATCGACGTGCGAAGACATTTGTCTACCGCGTGAGCCCACATCCTCCGAGAACGTCGTACTTATCGCCCGGCGAGAAATCGAAGCAGCGTCTCGTAAAACGGCAAGGATGCCGTGCTTTCAAGGTTCGCGGCCGCTCGCATTTCTCATTCAGTCGGTTATGCGCCAAGAAATAGCCAATGTCGGTCGTCCTTCCATATGCCCCGCCAACCATCCTGACTTCTCTTCGTCTGCTGCCTCTGGCCTTGTTCACCGGAGCCAATACGGTCCATATCCGACCTATCAATACCTGGCTGAATGGCGCACACATGACAGACGCATCTGGTTTTATCGTGGACGTGTGGGCCACATCTCTCAACACTGCCGAGGTTCCTGGCCAGCCTACTCTCGACCAAGCTTTCCCGCCTACCACCGCTCCCCAACGAATCCTTGCCCACCTGCACTTTCCACTGAGGTTGAAGACACACCTGACAACGCTGGCGCCCCTGCGACTTGACGCTCGCCATCACCACACAGTCGCCGCTCCCGTTCACCCCAGATGCGTCGCTCCCCGTTCCCGGCTTGCCGTCGCCGTTCTCTGAAGGGAATCTAAGGCTCCTGGTGGTGACGCTACTCTAGCACCCCGGCCTGAAATTCCTCTGCTGACCCTGCCTACTGATCGGAACCTTCTGGACGTGGTCGTGGGTTGTTTCCCCGTTACAGCACTCATCGTCAGGGGAGCGCAAATTTCTAGCATAAGTGCGGAGCCTCGAATGCCCCCGAAGAAAGTACTCACTCCAGCACCGAGTCGACTGCTCCAGGTCGCCGACGGTGGAACTCCGGCTGTGCTTGTAATGTGTACCACACGTGTGAGTGTAGCCGGCCGCCATACGTACGTTTTGTTTAGTGTGTTCTAACGTTGCCCTCATGATGTGATCCTCGGACTCGACTTCTTGAACGCCCATTCTGCTCTGATCGACTGTTAAGACAGTGTTGTATAACTTGACCTACCCCTTTCGGTTAACCTTCCTCCCAAGCTTCAACTCAGCTTTATACTGAGGTATGTATTTGCCTCCCGTCAATAGTAGCAACCCATATCACTGTTTTAGCTTGCCCACCTGTACCTGAAGAAGACTATGTCATTACTCCCACGACGTCATTTCTGATTTTTCACAATCAGACATGTCTTCCCATCCTAAATTTTAGGCAGTGCCCACAAATACTTCCTCGGCGCATGTCCCTTGTCACGTCATCGCCGTCGCACGAGTGCAACATTGCCGCTTTGTCTGTTGTGCCATACTTGAACCGTGCTCATTATGCACCTTCTACATCTGCCCTGCCCGACGACTTTACAAGGATACATTTTTAATAATAATACTAGAAACATGTAAAGTGTAAGAACCATCAGTCACTATTACATTTATATTGAAACAGGCCAAATATTCTTGTAGACATTCGTTCAAATACATTGTGGGCAGAAATTTTATTTTGTTTCAAAATATGCCTGCAAATTCAATTTTGAGTGACTCTGGGGACCTATCAAGCGAAATTATTTCTCTAAGGAGAACATTTAAAGGTGCTAATTTTGCTTGCACAAATACAACCTGTGGGGTATGCAACCGTGACCACGTGTTCTCAAAAAATGAATTCGGTTCACTTATAAATTCATATTGTCCAAGTCGTTGAGCACATTCATAAGTTCCTAAGTAGGTTTGCATGGTAAGCATGGGGAATCCCGTGTTAAAAGTAGGTAGGCGCGCTTCCTGGTAGAATACATTATTAACGAGGAATTTAGAATACCTAAACATAGTGGAATAGCTTCTCATTCTAAAAGAACAAGTGGTCTTAATTTATTTTTGCACTCCCGGAGAAGAAAGCAAAGCCAAATTTGTAGAAACGGTCGTACATACATACGACAAATCTTAAATGGTGTGTCACTTCGCATACCAGAACGCTGGTTACTGACTGTACGTAGTAAACCTACGGCTCGTGTCCCTTTTGTTCCAATATTTTCTAAGTGAGAACGCCAGTTAAGTTTTCCATCATATATTCTACCCAAGTCCTTAAGCGACTCTACATCAGGAATGGTTCTCTGTTCATATACTAATGATAACTGTAACGGCCCGTAAGCGGAAAAACAAGGACTCCACTTTTGTTTACATTTAGTGACAGACACAGATTCTCAAGCCCCCTCTCTAGAGTACAGAGGTACGTTTGCAAAGACAGGTGAAGGGAATTGATGTCTCTAGCTGTGGCCAAAAATGCTGTCATATGCATAGGCATACACATTTACATTCTGGTGCAGTATTTCTCAACTCGTCAATAGGTTAAACAGTACAGGACAAAGAACAGCCCCCTGGGGCACTCCTCTTTTCTGGTCGAAGTTTCTTAAAGAAAATACCTTTCAAAAACAATGAAATCTTCTGCTTCTTATAAATTCAAAAATCCATGCCGTTATATATCTCGGAAGATTGTAGGATTGTAAACTGTCCAGCAGTAGAGAGTACCCAACGGTGTCGTAAGCTTTTGCTATATAAAGAATCACTAAAGCACTAACTTCTTTTCTGTGCTGAGCAAGTTGGATGCGGCTTTCCACATCTAAATGCGCACAACAAATGGAGGCCGGGCCAGAAACGTATTTGACTTCGAATCAGTAACGAATTTTCAGTTATATGATCCATCATACAATCATAGAAATTGTTTCAATTATTTTTAACATATTTGACGTAAGTGAGATAAGCCTGATGTTGTCAAGATTGTAGCCAGCTCCTAGTCTTTTAAGCAACAGAATTATTTTACCTGTCCTCCATTCTGGTGGAATCAAAACATTTTTAGAGAACGATTCAATGTGTTCAGAATGTCGTCAGAACACGTGTCAAATAACATTTTTAGCATGGCATTGGAAATGCCGGAGCTGAGGCAGGCAGAAATCCAATGACATTTGAGAGCTCTGACACTGTGACTTCCACAAAGTCACCTCCGATGGGAGTTCTTAGTAGGCCATTAGGCAAAGCTGATGTTAAGCGTTGCGCTAAGCCCTTTCCTATGAATTCTAAAGAAGCAGATACCGCGCGAAATGATGGAACTATCAATTCAATATTCGCTGGTGTCGGTATGAATTTGCGATATCGAAGGGATCTGAACAGAGCTTTTTTGTTGCTGGGCTTAGAGAGGAAGTTATAATGTTTTTCTTCATACTCGTACTTGACATTCCATACTGTTCACTTGAAAGCGGAAGCTGCAAATTTATAATCACACTGATTGTAAAGTAATTTCTCCCACGCGGCTTTTGGTCGTCTATAATCCCGCGTGCAATCCCAATTCCACCAAAGAGAGGTAGTACTTTACTTATGTTATCCTTAATTTCAGAGTTCTTAAAACAACTTTTTAATACAGAGCGAAGCCTCATAGCTTCGATGTCAATGGGTATCATTTTCTGGGACTTCAGGACCATTTCAAGACACTGAAATTTCTGGTAATTAACAAAAGTCCTCGTCGGAGACTCTAGGCGAATAACAGGGCAGATAATATCAGACCTAATAGGTAGATGGTCACTCTTTGAGGCTGAGTTGACAGCAGACCAGAAGTTTACGGAAATTCCTGAACTGGCAGATGTTTCATCCAATGCTGATTTTGAAAGACCCTGAATAAACGTAGCTGAATTCGTGTTTAAGAAACGAAAATTTTGATTGTTTGCCCAGTCCGACAATCGCTTTCCACATGAGTGAGTTTAGAAACCCAAAGACACAAGATACGAATTGAAGTCTCCGGCTACCACAATTTCCTTCCTACATGATTTGGCAATGGTATCACGAACGGATGTGGGAAAATATATATTAAATAAGGAGAATGGAGAACAACCAGGAATAGTTACATCTATTTCTAGTATCTCACACTCCGTAGTCATATACGGGTAGGAAATTTTTATTTTGTGGCATACTTTAGTTGTTATCAAGAAAACGAGTCCTCCGCCTGTCGATGGACAGTCCAATAAAAATAAACGATAATTTCTTATATTAAAATCTTAGCCATTGGAGATCCAATTCTTCTGTAAAAGAATAATGTCGGGAAAAGGTTGAGAACAAAAATACATTAAATCGGTAGCTGCAGTAATAACGGAACGGCAGTTCCACTGTAATACCTTTAAATAACCTATGATGAAATAATCTCTATATTTGAAACCGCTTGCTCTTAAATACTGCCTTTTAAAAAATCCTTCTTCCAAAGACTGCCTTAACCGTACATTGTGGGTTTTATTGAGGGACAGAGCTGGAAGAATTAGGATTGGAATGTGCCTTGGAAAGATTATCTTTCACAAGCCTTTTGAGTTTTCATTGCAGGTGACAGATCGATGAATTATCGTTATTTGACCTTCTGCGTCTTTTATGTCCATTTAAGCGTCTAGTAAGCCCATTTCTACATCCTGGTTGTTTTCCGACACTGATCCAGAGAAGCCTCCGTTGTTGGTATACTGAGTTGAAGTTAATGGCCTCGCATTGTCTGCGTCTTCTATATTAGCTGATAAAGGATCCACTAGCTTTTCAGCATTCGATGTTACGGTATGTGTAAGAATCTGCGAGCTAGCATTAGAACTCACTAAAGGAGTGAACCGCTGAATCATTTGTGTTGTCAACAGTTGAGCTAGATTGTCCGACAGGCTTGGTGTTAATCGTTCCATAGCTTTTGAGAACTTTTCGACCACCGTCGCAATAGAAAGGGAAAGGGCTGAGTCTACAACGATTTGTTGAGGGGCTGTCACTCTTGCATATCCCTTAGATCTTCCCTGGACCTCAACAACAGCATCACGGCGTCAGAAACATCTCCTTTCATTTACATATATAATTTGGATTTCCTGTGGTCTTGCAAGATAATTCGAGTAGTTGGTGGAGTGACCACCCCAACAGAGACAACATTTCTTTTCTTGTGACGAACAATCACTAAAATTGTGGCTGTCTCCGCAAGCACAGCAGCGGGGTGAAGATCTGCTGCCCCTGACGCTGTGACTTTAATTTCTGATGGCCGTATCGTCCCAGCTCATGCAACTATGACTGATTCTGTTGGGATCTTCACATTGTCAATCACTCGACTACACCCGTAAACGGAGTTGACTCCAGTCACTGAGAACATGTCTAAAAACTCTTCAGGGGATAAAGGGACATCCACCCCTAGTACAATGCCTCTAGAACATGCGGGATGTGGCTATAGGAAACAGCTCACCGGATGGGAAGCGAATGTGGAACAATTGAGCAGTTCCTTGACACAAGTCAGTTCTGGCGAGCAGCATAATATACCTCCTCTGCCAAACTGGCACACCTCGGTGATCTTTCCAAAGTGAGGTGAGGCCTTTTGGGATTTCGCCTGAATCGCCTTTGGATTTTTCATATTGATCGTACCGCCTTCGGAAGGCACCATGACCACAGCAACATTGCCGGGTCCACTGCGAAGAAAAAACTCCATTGGCAGCTCCAGAGGAGCTACCGAGGCTGACCACGGGGAATCCCCGTAGCCAGGTGATCATACAGACATCAAGCAAGGCTAACACACAAACGCAAAAAACAAAAAGAGAGAGAAAAAAAAAAAGAGTAACGTAAAATTACAAGCTGAGCAATGAAAATACCACTCGATACTTGACCTATGCCCCCGAAGGAGGAGAAGCCAGAACCGAGGAACGCGATTCCTAAGCGCAGACCAGATCAAACAGCGCTCCGTGGTCAAGGCAACAGTCTGTAATGTGGGAAAAAGAGGACGCTGATGGTGCCCTTGAAAACGACGCAGAAGAGTTTAGGTTTTTGTCGCTGCTCTACGCTTGTTGGCTCCGCCATTAAAATCCATTTGTGAATAGCCGTACGCTTCTAACTTCCCATAACAAAAAGACTGCCGCCGCTGAGGTTGTACCTGTCGCGATAAAAAAAAAAAAGAACAAGTAGGTAGCAAACTATTGTTTCAAGCTCCTTGGCGTCACACATGCCACGCGACAGTGAAAGCAATCAGCAAGTGCATTGAAAATGCAGATATTCATTATATTTGTATCAATATTGTAACGTCACTGTACTTAAAATAGTTACAGCAGGACAAGAAGCAATAGGTAAGCTTTAACAGGTGATCTGCTTACCCCTCACTTTATTTAAAAATCACGCACGGTCTACTTGGCGAGATCCGTTCTTCTTGTGTAAATAATTTTATTCACATTAAATGAAAAAAAAAACTTGAATGTGGCGCTGCATATGTGGAAAAAGACGATCTGATTTCTTCAAGATTCCGGCTTACAATAAAAAGAACAGGAGAGACCGTCTATGCGGCTACAAGTTGGTCGTGTGTCCTCGCGATATTTGCTCATCGGCTAAGTAAGCCTTGGAGTAATAAATCACCCTCTACTCAATAGATACGTTCTGTCTATAATTTCCCACTTCTGGTACATTATTCTTGATTTTACACAAACGCTGCGATGATGACAGAAAATTATAACTTTTTTCAATGATTCATTTTTGAAGCTTCACCAACATACTCAAAAAAGCCTTTATTTTTCAATGAGAAGCGGTACAATAGCTTGCCTAATGGTAAGTGTAGTGTGTACCCGCTTCAAAAAGTGTCGCCAAATGTCAATACATGTAAAAAGCGGCATTGCAACTACATTAGTTCCTGCACAAAATAAAAGTAAAGCAAGACCAGTTTCCGTGGTCTCATCGGTAAAACGCAACCATTTCACAGAAAAATACACTTGCTTAAAGGTGGCCATACTATGGTTTGAATGCAGGAACAAATATTTGCAGGCTTAGGTGCGACACAAATTGTATGAGGAACTCAAACGGTGCTGGATATCATGTATGAACCAGAAAGCGATAACCAAATTGCCGGTGACGTAACGTTTGGTGAGTATTGTCGTGACGTCAAAGAACACAGTAGCAAAACTGTGTAAGGCAAAAACTAGCTTTTATTGGGCGAACCTGTGCCCACAAAACAGGCTACACTTAAAGCACAACGAGAGCGGCGAACACAGTCGGCGATCGTCGTAAATCTGCTCAGCGGGTCAAGAGCGTCGGCTTTTATAGAGCAGTCGTCGAATGTTCCAGACTAATCGTTCGGACCCGCGCGCCTTCCACAAAGTTCTACACCATTCGCGTCAGGCGATGAAATCAGATAACATAAAGTTCGGCGACAACAGAGAGCGGATAGAAGCATCGATAACTTTCCAGAAACTTCGGATACATGCAGGCGCGTCCCGTGCTGTGCGATAACATTTGTTGGGCGGCGAAACGTGGTCGCCCGATAAATATAAGTACACGTGTCAATACCCCCCTCTTAAAAAGCATCGACCCGATGCTGCAAACAAACGAAATAAAGAAAAGCACTCGTAGCAAAGAAAAGAACAAAAATGACGAAGTTCGTCAGCGTCCGTAAACGGGTTTAAGGCGCACCACGTGGACCACTTCAGATCGTGCGCGGCGGCGCTGTGAATGCGAAATGCCGTCTGGCACGACCTCATAGTCCAGAGCGCCAATACGTCGGATGACCTTGTAGGGTCCGAAATAGCGTCGGAGTAGTTTCTCACTGAGTCCTCGTCGGCGTATCGGGGTCCAGACCCAAACACGGTCGCCAGGCTGGTACTCGACGTAGCGTCGTCGGAGGTTGTAGTGTCGGCTGTCGGTCCTCTGCTGGACCCTGATTCGCAGGCGGGCGAGCTGTCGGGCTTCTTCGGCGCGCTGGAGATAGCTAGCGACGTCAACATTCTCTTCGTCAGTTACGTGCGGCAGCATGGCGTCAAGCGTCGTCGTCGGGTTCCTGCCGTAAACCAGCTTAAACGGCGTGATCTGTGTTGTTTCTTGCACCGCCGTGTTGTACGCAAAGGTTACGTACGGCAGGACCGCGTCCCACGTCTTGTGTTCGACGTCGACGTACATTGCTAGCATGTCGGTGAGGGTCTTGTTCAGGCGCTCCGTGAGACCATTCGTCTGCGGATGGTAGGCAGTTGTCCTCCTGTGGCTTGTCTGGCTGTACTGCAGAATGGATTGGGTGAGCTCTGCTGTAAAACCCGTTCCTCTGTCGGTGATGAGGACTTCTGGGGCACCATGTCGCAGCAGGATGTTCTCGACGAAAAATTTCGCCACTTCGGCTGCGCTGCCTTTTGGTAGGGCTTTACTTTCAGCAAAACGGGTGAGATAGTCCGTCGCCACGACAATCCACTTATTCCCGGATGTTGATATCGGAAACGGCCCCAACAAATCCATCCCAATCTGCTGGAATGGTCGGCGAGGAGGTTCGATCGGCTGTAGTAATCCTGCTGGCCTTGTCGGTGGTGTCTTGCGTCGTTGACAGTCTCGGCGTGTCTTGACGTAACGGGCGACGTCGGCGGTCAGACGCCGCCAATAATACCTTTCCTGTATTCTCGACAGCGTCCGGGAGAATCCGAGGTGCCCAGCGGTTGGATCGTCGTGTAGGGCGTGCAGTATTTCTGGACGCAGCGCTGACGGTACAACAAGAAGGTAGCTGGCGCGGACTGGTGAGAAGTTCTTCACAAGCAGGTTGTTTTGTAGCGTGAACGAAGACAACCCGCGCTTAAATGCCGTAGGGACGACGTCGGTGTTCCCTTCCAAATACTCGACGAGACATTTTAGCTCCGGGTCGGCTCGTTGCTGTTTAGTGAAGGCTTCCGCGCTTATTATCCCAAGGAAGGCGTCGTCGTCCTCGTCGTCTTGCGGTGGGGAATCAATGGGGGCGCGCGATAAGCAGTCGGCGTCGGAGTGTTTTATTCCGGACTTGTATATTACCGTGACGTCATATTCTTGTAGTCTGAGGCTCCACCGCGCCAGCCGTCCTGAAGGGTCCTTTAAGTTAGCTAGCCAACACAATGCGTGATGGTCACTGACGACTTTGAATGGCTTGCCATAGAGGTAAGGACGGAATTTAGCTGTAGCCCAAATGATGGCGAGGCATTCCTTTTCAGTCGTAGAATAGTTGCTTTCCGCTTTTGACAGCGACCGGCTAGCATACGATATTACCCTTTCAAGTCCTTCTTTCCTCTGGACTAGGACGGCACCGAGGCCTAGGCTACTGGCGTCAGTGTGGATTTCGGTATCGGCGTCCTCGTCGAAGTGTGCAAGTACCGGCGGCGACTGCATGCGTCGTTTGAGTTCTTGAAATGCCTTGGCCTGCGGCGTTTCCCACTTGAACGCGACATCACATTTGGTTAGATGTGTTAGCGGCTCCGCGATGCGTGAAAAGTCCTTGACAAAGCGCCTATAGTAGGCACACATGCCAAGGAATCTGCGCACTGCCTTCTTTTCGGTTGGCTGCGGGAACTTTGCGATGGCAGCTGTCTTCTGTGGGTCGGGGCGTACTCCTGAATTGCTGATCACGTGGCCTAGGAACAAAAGCTCATCGTAAGCGAAACGGCACTTTTCCGGCTTCAGAGTGAGCCCTGATGACTTGATGGCTTCTAACACTGTCGCAAGCCGCCTAAGGTGATCGTCGAAATTTCCAGCGAAGACAACGACGTCATCCAGGTAAACAAGGCACGTCTGCCACTTCAGTCCGGCTAACACCGTGTCCATGACACGCTGAAACGTTGCAGGCGCCGAGCACAGTCCGAATGGCATGACCTTGAACTCGTAGAGGCCGTCTGGCGTGATGAAGGCAGTCTTTTCGCGATCTCTCTCGTCGACTTCTATTTGCCAGTAGCCAGACTTGAGGTCCATCGACGAGAAGTATGTAGCGTTGCAGAGCCGATCCAATGCGTCGTCTATTCGTGGAAGGGGGTACACATCCTTCTTCGTGATCTTGTTCAGTCGACGATAATCGACGCAGAAGCGTAGGGTTCAGTCCTTTTTCTTTACCAGGACTACAGGAGAGGCCCACGGGCTTTTCGACGGCTGGATGATGTCGTCGCGCAGCATTTCGTCGACTTGTTGCCTAATAGCTTCACGTTCTCGCGTCGAAACTCGGTAAGGGCTCTGGCGGAGTGGTCGAGCGCTCTCTTCGGTTATTATGCGATGCTTTGCAACTGGTGTTTGTCGAATCCTCGATGACGTCGAAAAGCAGTCTTTGTATCGTCGGAGCAGTCTTCTGATCTGTTGCTGCTTACCCATAGGAAGACTTGGATTCACGTCGAAGTCTGGTTCGCGGACAATGCTCATCGGGGTAGATGCGGCTGAATCCGAGAGGACAAAGACATTGCTTGTTTCCACAATTTCCTCGATGTATGCGATTGTCGTGCCCTTGTTGATGTGCTTGAACTCTTGGCTGAAGTTGGTTAGCATAACTTCCACTTGCCCTCCGTGGAGTCGAGCGATCCCTCTTGCGACGCAAATTTCACGGTCGAGCAGTAGATGTTGGTCGCCCTCGATGACGCCTTCTACGTCAGCGAGTGTTTCAGTGCCGACGGAAATAATAATGCTGGAGCGCGGCGGGATGCTCACTTGATCTTCGAGCACACTCAAGGCGTGGTGACTACGACAGCTCTCCGGCGGTATCGCTTGATCTTGTGACAGCGTTATCGATTTCGACTTCAGGTCGATGACTGCGCCATGTTGATTCAGGAAGTCCATGCCGAGAATTACGTCTCGTGAGCACTGTTGGAGGACAATGAAGGTGGCAGGGTAAGTCCGGTCATGAACGGTAATTCTTGCCGTGCAGATTCCAGTCGGCGTAATCAGGTGCCCTCCAGCGGTCCGAATTTGAGGGCCTTCCCATGCAGTCTTAACTTTCCTCAACTGGGCGGCGATGGGTCCACTCATGACGGAGTAATCGGCTCCTGTGTCTACTAAGGCGGTGACTGCGCGGCCGTCGAGAAGCACGTCGAGGTCGGTGGTTCTCTGTCTTGCGTTACAGTTAGGTCTTGGCGTCGGATCACGGCTGCGTCGGGTTGAACTGAAGTTGGAACGTCGCGTCGTCAAGTCGTCTTTCATCGGTGTAGTCTTGGCTTCCTGATTCCGTCGGGACGGCGGCGTGTCGTTATGTCGTCGAGGTAGTTTCGTCGGTGTCTTCGTCGGCGGCGGAGGATCTTCTTCAGTTCGACGAACAGCAACCGCACCTCCATCGGTTGCTGCTTTTAGTTTTCCGGATATGGGCTCGCTGACCGGCCCCGGGCTGGGCCAGTGTATGGTCGGCGCTGCGGCGACAGGTAGCGGCGTGGTGATGGCGAACGCGACGGTCGTCGAGAGCTCCACTGAGTAGCGGCGAGGTATTCGGTGATATCGTGAGGTCTTTCGCCAATCTGTGGTCGCGGCGCGTTAACGGCGAACCCTCGGAGTCCCATCTCCCGGTATGGGCATCGGCGGTAGATGTGCCCTGCTTCACCGCAGTGGTAGCAGAGCGGGCGGTGGTCAGGAGCGCGCCAAATGTCCGTCTTCCTCGCGTAGGTGCGCTGGGCGACGGGTGGTCGTGCTGGCGCTGGCGGCGGCGGACGACGGAACTGCGGCGTGACAGGGCCCTGGCGCGGTCGCGTAGGGGGACCTTGACGGCGTGCGACGGCGGCGTAGGTCATCGCTTGCGGCTCAGGCTGGGGCGATACAGGGGCTACTCCAAGTTGTTGCTGGAGCTCCTCACGGACGGCGTCGGCAATCGAAGCCACTTGAGGCTGTGATGGTGGGAACAGCTTTTGTAGCTCCTCCCGCACGACCGCTCGGATAGTCTCGCGCAGGTCGTCGGTAGCCAGTGATTGAACTCCGGCGTAGTTTGTCGAGTTTGTGCGGCGGTTGAATTGCCGGTTTCGCATCTCGAGTGTCTTCTCGATGCTGATAGCCTCGCGAAGAAACTCGTCGACGGTCTTCGGTGGGCTTCGTACCATTCCGGCAAAAAGTTCCTCCTTCACACCACGCATCAGCAGGCGGACTTTCTTCTCCTCGGGCATGTCAGGGTCGGCGTGGCGGAAGAGACGGCTCATTTCTTCCGTGTAGATTGCGGTCGTCTCATTAGGTAGCTGCACCCGGGTTTCTAATAGCGCTTGGGCTCGTTCTCGGCGTACGACGCTTGCGAAAGTCTGCAGGAAGCCGCATCGGAAAAGTTCCCAGGTCATTAAGGTGGCTTCTCGGTTCTCGAACCACGTCCTGGCCGCGTCTTCCAAAGCGAAGAAGACATATCGCAGTTTGTCATCGCTGTTCCAGTTGTTAAAGGTAGCGACTCTCTCGTACGTCTCAAGCCAGCTTTCCGGGTCCTCGAAAGTTGCACCGCGGAACGTCGGAGGCTCCCTGGGCTGCTGCAGCACGACGGGTGACGCTGGGGCTGCCATTGGGGTGGACGTGGTGGCCATCTTCCTAGTCCTGTCAGGCAAAAGTCCGTGCTCCGGGGGCAGTCCTTGCAGCCTGCGGCTACCTCCCTGGTTCTTGGCGACGTTGGTGTCTTCCGAGTGAGGGCTTGGGTCACGGCTTTGTGGGGGCGTCCGGTACATGAACGCAAAGCACCTCCACCAGATGTCACGTGGTCGTGACGTCAAAGAACACAGTAGCAAAACTGTGTAAGGCAAAAACTAGCTTTTATTGGGCGAACCTGTGCCCACAAAACAGGCTACACTTAAAGCACAACGAGAGCGGCGAACACAGTCGGCGATCGTCGTAAATCTGCTCAGCGGGTCAAGAGCGTCGGCTTTTATAGAGCAGTCGTCGAATGTTCCAGACTGATCGTTCGGACCCGCGCGCCTTCCACAAAGTTCTACACCATTCGCGTCAGGCGATGAAATCAGATAACATAAAGTTCGGCGACAACAGAGAGCGGATAGAAGCATCGATAACTTTCCAGAAACTTCGGATACATGCAGGCGTGTCCCGTGCTGTGCGATAACATTTGTTGGGCGGCGAAACGTGGTCGCCCGATAAATATAAGTACACGTGTCAGTATTCTGTTCCTACCGGTATGTTGCACAGTTTCGATGGAATCTGTCTTACGTCAATTCCTTCGCCTCTACCCTTGCGGAGCAAAGCCCGTTCTGGGCTGTCGCCTAGCTTTTCACCCATCACTGGATAATGTTGACGTAGCCCACACCCCGCATGCGTCAGGAGTTCTCTTTTTTGAAAAAGAGGTAAAGTTATTCTAAGGGTGCAGCTGAGAGATTGGGGTGAATTGCTATGTTCTAGCCTGCTCCTTCACCGAAGGCGATGTGCAGTAGTTGAAAGCACGTCGTCAGCTCATGACTCCGGATGCTTACTGATGTAATCCTGCTAGTCAGCATGGGCGAAGGGAAATTGGAGTAACAAGAAAGAGCTGAATGCAATCGGATAATTCTATGCAGAGTCTCACATGCGTGGCAATGGAACACCTCCATTTTTTCCTTCTACACAAAGAATGCAAAACACGATGACTTGGTGAACTTAAAATGTTCTTCTCGCTTTAAAAAAATTCGAATTTAAATAAACTTACTGCATTCGTTAGCAATAAAATAGTCTATAAAATACATCATGTTATACAGTCATATGTTGAAATTATCACTGCAAACATCATGGCAAAATGCAATTTTCCGCAAATTTTGGCTTATTTTTCACTCTTTTGAGTGAATGAATGAGTGAGTCATAAATTTACTGAGCTCTACTAATTGTATTTTTCTGCGGTTCGGGCGGATTCTTCAGGGGAGTCTTGCTCCGTGTGTCTTCACTGGAGGTCATCACCCGTAGCTTCCTCCGTTCGCTATAGCAATGGTCGGCTGCCCTCAGTCCAGGGCTCCGCTGGACTCTGCTGTCCGTCGTGGACGCGGTACTAGACCTAGCTGGTCTTCACAGCGGTCACTGGACAGCAGTTCCTCCCATTGCTCCCCACTTCGGTATGATATGATTGGGACTACGTCTGTTTGTTTTCATGCCCATGTTATGTGGTGTATAGTCAGTGTGCGATGCAGTATTTCACGCTGACTGGTTTTTCGTGCTTGACAACAATGATCAGCAGGTAGCCTTCTCGCGATTTGTATCAAAGTTGTTATCATACTATTATACCTACTCTCAGTTAAGTAAATGTAGAAAGAAAGAGGCTTCACCTCCAAATCCCTGGGTCACCAATAGTATACTAAATGCCATGCACACACGATAAAACCTTTATAAACAAACTAAACTAAAAGACAACGATTCAATATAAAGCTACGTGCGCGGTATAAGAAATTCTACAACACACTTTATTCACAGCTTAAAGTAAGCTGAAACTAAATATTATGAAGCAAAAATACTTAAATGTGGTTGTGATGTAAAGAAATAATGGGAAATAGTGAACTCATTTCTGAATAGGAAGCAAGAAGCTGATATCCTAACTAAAATATCCCACGATGGTAATACTTATGTCGAAACACTTATAATTGCCGATGCTTTCAGCCATTTCTGTTTTCCTAATATCTCCACTGAAACCCAACAGAACTGATATGCATAAACAACAGAACTCGTTATGTAATAAACAAGAAGAAAGGGGGTTAACCGAGGGACCCGATTTTTATTAGTCATATAATGAGAAGCCAAGAAACACTGACACCAAGGATGGGCAAACACCGCCGCGGTAGCTCAATTGGTAGGGCATCGCAGGCGACATGCGAAGGTTGTGGGTTCGGTTCCCACCTGCGGCAAGTTGTTTTTTCATCCACTTTAATTTCCATTAATTTATCGTTACTTTATTTCATTTATTAAGCACATGCAATTTTCCCTATGTTGTCCTTGGTGTCAGTGTTTGTTGGCTTCTCATTATATGACTAATAAAAATCGGGTCCCTCGGTTAACCCCCTTTCTTCTCGTTTATTACATAAGGAGGGTCTCGAATCCGGCAACATTGATGCCTTCAGGTAGCATATGTGGGTTGTATTGACCAGTTGCCTTCACCCGAAAAGTTCACGTTCTCGTGACGCCTGCGGCAATAAAGACGTTGCACGTCCGCCGCCAAGGTCTGTTAGTGGTGGCGCTGGCTAACACTCCCAGGGTTCTACTAGTACGCATAAATACCCAAGAAAGTGGATGGGCAAACGCCGCCGCGGTAGCTCAATTGGTAGAGCATCGCACGCGACATGCGAAGGTTGTGGGTTCGGTTCCCACCTGCGGCAAGTTGTTTTTTCATCCACTTTAATTTCCATTAATTTATCCTTACTGTATTTCATTTATTAAGCACATGCAATTTCCCCTATGCTGTCCTTGCTGTCAGTGTTTGTTGGCTTCTCATTACAGACCAATCTGTGTTTTACCCTTCTTTAGCAACATCGAGAAAATATTAGAAAAACGATTGATCAAATACTTAAGCAAATTTAATATTCTTTCCCCTGTCGAATTCGGATTTCGATCCGGTTACTCTACTGACCTAGCACTTTGCATCTATTACTGATCAATTAAATAAAGCCATTGATGACGGTAAATTCGAAGCATCCCTATGTGTAGATTCTTAATGTTAAACTAGATTCAATAAGTATAACCAGGTCCTCCTTTACTGCTATTGCGCAGCTACTTACGAGCCATACCAAGTTGTTAGTGTTTCCGATGCTTATTCTAAACATAAATGTTTAACTTAGATGCACCACAAGGATCCATATTTGGCCCTTTAGTCTTTTTACTTTATAATATCATATTGGTGATAGGACAGAGGTAATTGGAGATCGCAGGGAGATGCCTTCGTCCTGCAATAGACATAAAACAGGCTGAAGAAGGTAATGATGATTATTGGTAATGTAATATCACACTGGAGACCACTTATTATCAGCAAGTGAAGAATGCACATACTTAGGTGTTATTTTTGACTTTAGCCTGAAATTTATTCGGCATATAACTGATATTAAGAAGAAGTTATCACATGGAATACGCAGTCTCATCAGGGCGTGTCCATTTTTTTTCACGACCTTTGTTGCTCTCACTTTATTTCGCGTTTGTACACTTTCCAATTTCCTACTGCATAACCTCTTGGGCTAACACGTACACTACTCGCCTAAAGCCGATGCAAACCATCCAAAAGCAGGCAATTAGATTAATCACGTCAAAACTACACACCGCTAATGCTAAACAATTACTACAAGCAAATAACCTTCTAGACGTTCCAGGTCTTGTCATGTACAACCTTTCCACTTTTCCTTTCATACTGATAAATGACACGATCCCCTCTTCGCTATTCCCTAGATCATGTCTAACAAATACTAACTCAACTGCTTTCGCGTTGCATAATAATTGCATTCTGCCCAAAGTGCGCACTAACTCTGGCAAACAGACAGTTCACTTCGCAGCCATATCATCATGGAATCCGTGACTATTTGTCAAACTCCAGAAACCTCATCGATTTTGTGAGGAACTGAATAATTTTTTTATGTGAAATTTAAGGGACACTATTTACTGTATATAGCAATTTTGGTTTTAGACCGGCCATTCTTATGTACTCCAACGTGTAATTAAGCTTCTGAAACTTTTCTTTATATTTGTCTTTAATTAAAATGAAATTATGGCGTTTTACGTGCCAAAACCACTTTCTGATTATGAGGCACGCCGTAGTGGAGGACTCCGGAAATTTCGACCACCTGGGGTTCTTTAACGTGCACCTAAATCTAAGTACACGGGTGTTTTCGCATTTCGGCCCCATCTAAATGCGGCCGCCGTGGCCGGGATTCGATCCCACGACCGCGTGCTCCGTAGCCTAACACCATAGCCACTGAGCAACCGCGGCGGGCATATTTGTCTTTCGTCTTTTATGTTAGTTTTACCTAGTATCGCAATATAGCTTACTGCCGATATTTTGTTGTCTATTAATTACTTGATTTACTTATATCTGTATTTCTTTATTCATCATTACTGTAATTGTACAGATTGAGCTGCTGTTTCTTGCCAATGAACGTATATATTCACCATGGAACAGGAGGTCCCAATTCAGTCTTTACAATGGGACCGCCTTCTGTATACCTCTATCTGTACAGTGTGTTTACGTAACAATAAAAATAATTAATTGACTGTATAATTATATATTTATTATTTATAAATAATTATATGATTGATTGATTTATAATGCAGGTTTCTCGTTGCACTATGGGCATTTGTCCTTATATAATGTGGGGTGCACTTTACTTAGCACGGTGAGGGGAGGGTACGACCTTGACTGTAGTTGTCTCCATCCTACAGCTTCTTCCCTGATAAGGGATTTGCGCGGCGGGGGTACCGCATCCTGCTTCCGGTGTTTTGTCTAAAATGGCCGAGTACTCTTGGGATACAGGCGTGGGTTCCTCAAGACTGTCAAAGTTGGGAAAAGTTTGACCGGTCATAGTATGCGCGCCAAAAGTTACTGAAAAATTTTTGAAGGCACCTGAAAACACTATTTTATATTTGTATTGGTCTCCAGAGAACGTAAGGGGCCACAAAAACATCAAAACAGGTTTTTGTTGATTGGCAGTGCTACCGAGAAAAATGTTAGAGAAAAAATTTTCTTTGTTGTGTAGTTTTACGCACAAGCAACATTTCAAGTTGCCTCACGCTATGAGAAAGTTTGGCAAGACCATTTGTGGGAGTAAATTCCTCCATTCAGTAGGACAAGTACTAAGCTTGCTTCTCCTCTCATTCCAGTCTCATTTTCCTTCTCGCCTAGGTAGTGAGGTTCCCGAGTGCAGTGACAACTAATATCTCAGCCTATCAGTTATCATTTTCTCTCCGTCTTCCGAATTTTACCAGCAAAGCTTGAGATGTTCGAGTTCACGCCACGCTTGGACACTTGGGGTTGAATCTCCCATCTACAAAGTCATTTGGAAACCCATCAGTGCCACTGACAGCTCTAAAGATTCTAATCACATCAAAAAGACAACTCACCTATTTTAGAGTACGTAAAAGACACTTTTTCACAAGCAGAGATATTGAAGGCGAGTGTATAAGGCCGATTTACGCCCAAGCCGCACGCCGGCATCGCACTTACGTTCCTGCGAAAAACTGAACATGTCACACACTGGGGAACCGATTTTGGTTTACACTGCATGTGCGGACCCAGTGTAACCAGAAATTTGTGCACCAGTGTGCGGCATTTCAGTTCTTAAGCACTACGCTGATACTGCTTCGCGCAAGAAAATGAAAACACTTCCATGTTATCCCGTCCTCCAAAATTATCGAAACAAATAGCGTAGCTAACTGTTTCCTGTTGACTTGCGTAAAAGAAGGAGCTTGAAGAAGAGAGAGCTAGGAATCCTGATCGGATCAAGCGAATCATTGCGTGACATAAAATTTCCGCTCGAATTTTCACTTGGAAAGAGAAGGTAATACTGAGATCGCGAGTAGCAGTCATGGCCTATTGAAGTGCCTAGACTTTCTCACTAGCTCAAGTGGCTCCGAGTGTGAACGTATTTTCAGTCAGGGGCACATCTCTGTTTTTTAGTTATTTGGTTATGGACTAAAAAAATAACTTGTGCCTCTGGCTTTCTTTTCAGTTACTTCTACAGAATCAGTGAAGAACGACCAAGAGCACATATGGTTCCTCGAAACATCCTATAAACGCAAACTCCTCGCCAGGGAATCCTGCAGCATTGAGTCAGCCTGCCGGAACAACGACGACTTCACGGTGCACCTGCTTTCTACCGGGAACATCAGCTCCTCTGGCTGTCCCTATCATCGGCTGCTTTCAAAACTTCCCAATTTTCGGTCCGCGCAGCTAAATGCGAGCTTAGAACTCGCGGGGACTCCGCTGGAACCGCTGCATGCCATAGGAGGAGCGCTTAATGAAAGCCCCCACAAAGTAGAACATCTGAGTGACTTTCTGCGCTACGTCGTGCTTTGGAATCGTGGCGGCGTATATTTGGACACGGACGTGATCGTAATGAAGTCACTGAAAGGAATAAGCAATAGCGTCTTCTATCAGTCCGAAAATAAGGGAGGTGTCCTGGCTAACGGTATTTTATTCTTCGACAAGCAGCATCCCGTGCTCAGAGCGCTTATCAACGAGTGTGCACGCGTATACGATCCTCATTTGTGGACCGTTTGCGGGCCTGCTTTGATTTCTCAGCTGCTTTCAGACGCTGAACTTTCGCGGCGCGTGAAGTTGCTTGGCAGTTCATATTTCTTCAGGGTTCCATTCACAACGTGGGAGGACTTGTTCAATCCTACAATGGCGCCAGGAGTGCTTAGGGCGATATACGACAGCTACGGTGTCCACTTTTGGAACAAACTTAGCAAGGGGAAACCAGTGGCGCCTGAATCTGGTTCCGCAATTGAACTTCTCGCTCGCGCCTACTGCCCCGAAACGTATATATTAGCAATTTCCGAGGGATACTTTTGAATGCGTGTGAGTCGCAATGACAGCCTACTTTGCATTCAATGCCAATGATTTTATTGTTATGCTCGGCCGTCACTAATGACTTGACCTCGTCGCAAGAGAGTATGGCCCATGACGAGTCCTTGTGAGTCGACACCAGCGATTGCAGAGAGAAAATCTGAACGTTAAATGAGGGTGAATACCCAGCCGCTAATAAATTGTCTTTCGCCTTCACAAGCTCCGCCTTTATAGAATATGCATTTAGTGCTGTGTGTGCTGCAGCAAATACCAAATAAAAGACATATTAGGCGAACTTTCTCGTGTTGCACAATACGCCAGTAAATGCATTTGTGTTATTTACCCTTTCTAAAACAAGTGGATTCACTATGTCACTTAGTCAAGCGTTGTAGATGGTACAAGCATTACACTTAACGCGGGTACATTCAAAACATAAACAAATCTTATTTTAGTTCGCAATGCTCATTTGCGCTCGTCGACATACAAATTTACCATACAGTGCAAGCGGTCCTTTCCAGTCTGTCAGGCAACAAAATACATTTCTGCAATGCTTTAGCAATAGTTTGTCCCGCGTACGTGCAAGGACACATACTGGTCTCTTCCATCGCAAACATCGATGAGAGGCCGCAATAAGACGAGTTTCTGTTGGGTCATTGGCATAATGTAAATAGCGCTGCCTTGATATCCAGTGTCCAGGCTACTGGGTTAGACGCACGGCTTCAGAGATGCCAACACAAGGTGAACTTGTATATAAGTACCTCCTCCTGATATAATCATCATTTTTCATCAGGCCTTTTCCTCCCCGTCTCTTTTCTCCAGTGTAGAGCAGCATGCCAGAGAAAGCTATAGCTCAGGCCGACCTCTCTGCCTTCGTATAAATGAACTATTTTCTCTCTCTTTAGCAATAAATTATGGTTTCATCGTGTAACAGCAAGATATGTCAATTGTAGATATATTAAGATAAGCATAACAAATTAGTGTAAAGCACGTAGATGGAATAATTTCTCATGGAAGAAGCCGCTAGCTATATCGTAGACATTGTTTTCAATAAAGGTCACGTTAATTGTCTGGCTCTCGCTGTCTGACTCTTTCTTGTCTTTGACAAGGTTGAAAAGTGGTCAATGTTGAATGTCAAATAGACAGTTATGGTCAAGAAGTATGCGACACAAAAGATAAAAGTGTCTGAAAAGAGACTGCTGACGTTCACGTAGGATGTGAGAAGAATAAAAATGATTTTGACGGTCAATAATGAAACTACGCCACCTACCGCTTGGTGTCTGATGTTTTTTTCAATAATCAGGGAGAACGGACCAGACGTCCCCCTTATCAACGAGGACACATTTGAATATGACTCGAATTCTGTTGTTTCTTCTTCTATTTTTCCTGAAACATTTTAGATAAGAGCCATGTAGATGTTTTTCTTTACTTCACGAGGTCATATCTGTAATGGATAAACTTGAAGGCCATCAATACGACCCTGCAGCAAAAAAGCAGCTGGATGTAAGAAAGGTTTAATCGTACTTGAACAATGGCGTAATAAATAGTTGCATCGCTTGCATATTACGTGAACCTTCGCTGCATTGAGTGAACATAAAACCGTCAACAGTTCTTGAAGATATTGTTAAGAAGTCGAGGCAAGCACGAATTTCGTTTATGCAAGGGGAATGCTAACGGCACCAGTTGACAGTAGAACATGGCGGCCTAAGCGCCCCAGTAAGAACAACGCTTATTCGTCATCGTCTCTTGTCTGCACGTCCTGTTCTGCATCGCGACTCTACGCGGCCGGGGTTGGAGCATGGCGCAAAGGTTTATGGCCCGCCAAAGGCACTCACGTAGAGCTTTGAATGGGAGACAGGGACAATATCAGTTCTTGCCTGTACGGACTACAGGCCTGCTTTTTCGGGAGCGAAGTCGTACGTCACATCCTAAAGCTAGCGTAGGATTAGGTTGGGATCTGAATAACGCGACACGAGTTTTTCTGCTATGCCGACACAACGACATGGTGACCACAGGAGCACGGGGGAGCCAGGTAAATACCACCTGTCCCTATGATGCGTATGGTTATGGAAGTTCTGTGCAACCTGTGAATCCCTGAGGCGAGCTCAGCAATCTGACGGGCCTGTGCTGCCTTAGAAATCTGATCGTCGGCATAAGCGGTGTGCGACTGTGTGACTTGTGGAAGTACTGTGGCCAGAGGGAAAACGGGATCACGGCCAAGCAGTGGATAGAACGGTGAGTAACCTGCAGTGTCATGGGGGGGGGGGGGGGGGGAATTGTACGTGAAGTTGACGTATGGCAGAGCAACGTCCCAGTCCTGGTGGTCTCGAGAAACCTGGTGGATGTGGAAAGAAGATCGCTTGTGTTTTCATAAAATTGCATCCACTCAACTATACGGCGCTAAAATCCCAGGGCACACAATATCATCAAACAACAACACCCTGACAAAGAGCATCTCCACATTCCTTAGCCACTTCGTTGGTCACTTTTCAAAAGCACTTTGATCATGTGTACAAGAAACAGACCACTTACTGAGAATTACGGAGGACTTTAATACTGAAGGCACTATACCCCAAAATATAATTCTCGCAACTCTAGACGTCACGGCCCTGTACACCAACATTCCAAGCCCCTGTGGTTTGATTTCCTATAGAACAAACACTGTCTAAACACAATCACAACGTTGCATTGAAGTCTACTTGCCTCTCCTTCAATTTGTTCTAACACAGAGCTACTTCGAATTTGAGGAAAGTTACGACCTACAAATACATGGGTATGGGTACGCCTTTTCCAGCATCCCACGTGAACATATTTATGGGGATTCTACAAACATATTTCCTATCGCGCTGCACTGACAAGCCCCACACATACCTACTATACATAGACAGCATATTCGTAATATTGGGACATCGTCAAGACAGTCTAGATAAATATGTAGCATTTCTAAATTCTTTTCACCCAACAGTAAACTTGACATCAGAATCTTTAACGGAGCGCCATAAACAATTTGGACACAAAATATACATTGACAATGGGGCACTAAAGAAAACGCTGTATAGGAAACCTTTCGACAAACAACAGTACCTAGAATATACGAGCCACCATCCCAGACATTGCAAATAAGGCATGTTTAGAGGTCAAGCTACACGATTACGTGGCATTTGCGTTGAATACGAAGACTACCTAGAGTCTATCACCTTAAAGAAAAGCTATCAAGCAGGAGCCACCCAAACAGCACCATTCAGACAGCCTACACCGATGCAATCAAACTTGATCGTACGGAGGTCCTCAAGCCCCACCCAAGAACAACAACGCCTCTTCTTACAACTCAATTCCCAAACGCACTCCCAAACGTGATCAATATCATGGGTAAATACTATCCAATTCTCACCAGCAACCCGCAACTTAAGACTTTTCCTCACCCGCCCAGGGTAGCCTATAGACGCAACACTAAATTGAAGGATATTCTTGTGCAAGCCAAACTAAGGACACAGACAAAGTTGGGAACCGGTCCTTGTGGCCTCCTCAAGTGCTCTACGTGCAAACATATTCAATTTACTACTGCAGTAAAAAGGTACGGCGTCGAATTACTGTCACAAGGTAAATTCGAGTTTCACCTGCGCATCAAGCAACGTAGTCTTACTGTCTAGAATGTGCCGCTTCCAGCAAACAATACATTATGAGAGACTAGATAACAAATTCATACAAGACTCAACGGTCAACGTGCAGATTCAAAACACAATTTACCTAAAGCAGTAGCCCGCCACTTCAATGAACGTGGTCATATATTCGACAAAGCAAGGCTCTGTCTACTACAAACGAATTTCCGTTCACCTCCCAAAAGGAAATGTACAGATTCACAACTCATACATAAGTTTAAATACGTACACCCGAGGAGAATTTGGCTCGTCGAAGCTTAGAATCTTTGAAAGGTGTAACTTAAAATTAAAGCTCTCATATCATCATCCAAATCACAAAACAAATTGTGCCACCAGCCAACCCTAATTCTTAACCACACCTACTCCCTTATCTCCAATTTTTCGCTGTCTATTACTCAATTTAATATATTCTTTTTATGTGTTTTTACATTTAGATCAACTGGAATACCTCTTTTTCCATATACACCTTCCCCCGCCCGCTTTTACTCATGTTGTTCCTGTATTATGTTGTTCCTATATGTTGTTCCTGTATTGGTACGCCTTCCTTTTTTGTCTGTCTTTTTTTCATTATATTCTTTGAAACACCCTCACCAACACATTCCAAAATCCCAGACACCCGGATACCTTTTTCGGTGCCTCAGTTACTCAAGGTATCGCCATTTCTATACACCGCCGCCACGATACCTACGTTGAGCTACTGGGGAGGCTAACGTCCCTTGAAATACCATGCTGCTGCCTTCCAGCTACCCCATGCATTGTACGTCAGACTCTTTGTCATCATCTTCACACCTTTAAAATTTCCGGACGCATTGCTGCTACGCTACTCGTCATTGTTTCAACTGATGTCGTTATGGGTCTTTTTTGTTACTCGCGCACTCACCGCATGAGCGGCTCTTCCAAAAGCCAAAAGACATGCCGCCGGCGACGCCCCTGGATGCTCCATAACCTCTCGTTTCCCCAGCACCCTCCCATGCCCTTCTTTTTCTTTTCTTGTTCATTTATCCCTCTTGTGACCTTTTTTCCTTCTTCCTTTCTTTTCTTTTCTCCTTGCCTTCCCACTCTCCCGCACTTGTCGCCTCATTCTGGGAACTACGCTTACCGACGTCAGGCGACAGCGCTCATTATCTTTGAAGTCTCTCCCTTTACAACCAACCGCCACGAACAACCGCACGTGAGGTCACGCTACTAAGCCTTAAAAACTAACATGCCGAGGATGACAAGGCCGCGTTTGACGAAGATATGTTCTCCTATCCAAACGTTTCTGAGGCACTTTATCCCTGTTTATAACATTTATACCACAGTGTGCTATCCCATCTGTCAGACCATTCCTTGGTATTTGACTTTCAAGGAGATGGCATATTAAAGTTAAGTGCACTAGAATCAACAAGCGTAGATGGGGCACACGTGCCCGGAACTGCCCTTGGGTTTGCTATTTTTCCCGCAGCTGGTAATACTATGTGGACAAGGAGAGGTGGGTCATCGCTAGCGCAATCACGAGACGGCATCAAGGCGGGCATCATGATGACGAAAATGAAAAGAAATGTACTTAAATCATTCGTACATGGTAGTGACTCGATCAGAATATGGAGCGGTTCCGGTATACCGCACGTTTGATCTGAGAAGTATTCCGTACCTGTGAGAGGCGCCACTATTTTGCATACATTACATACGTTACGTACATGCATACGTGCAGTTATACATTCAATTATTACATTCATTTACGAAAAGACTTGCGGCAGAATTCGTCTCACGATAATCGTCGACAGGTAGCGTTAGCATTGAATCGAGGCAGCCATGCGACGTACTGCCACCGTGTAAACGAGTCATACGTGACGCGCGTACTATGGCGGGTCTTCACTTTCGTGCGTCCCTAAGAACACTGGACGAGCCGCTGACGCGAAATTGCGCTTGGCCTCCGAAAGGCATGGCGTGCCGGTGCGTGCGCCCGCTGAAAAGCGCGGCAGGCGGTAACCGGCTCCTCTGTAGCGCTTCTCTCTGGACACGCTGCGCCGTCTAGTGGCGCTTCCTAGAAACTGCGCGTGGGCTCATGGAACAGCAGCACTTAATAAGTGAATGCATGGCGCAGCTCGCTAATGCATTGATGTGAAAGGCCCTCATTGAAAAGCGGCGCATAATGTGTGCATTTGTGGCACATCCTGCCAATTCGTCCCGCTATAATTCGCTATAATTCGCTATAATTGAGGAACAGCTGTGACGTGGGGCCAGTTCCGCTTAGCGTCACAGAAATTTAAAGCGTCTTTTCGTCATTGTAGAGCAGCATATTCCGTGTGGCACATACCTCGTTATCGCAGTTCGTGTCAAAGACGTTCATTGAAGGGTGGCACGCACCTACTGGCACCTACTCAGTGACCCAACTTGTCAGCAAATAGGTTCATTGAAGACCAGCACAGATTGAATGGCTCTTACCGCGCTCTCCAAACGTACGCATTACTACATACTTAGTGACCTAGGTGGATCCGATAGTCGGTTTCCAGCTTTTTTACATCCACACAGCAAAGCGATGCGCCACCCATTCGACCATGGAGTACCTAGCGACACAAGGAACCTGGAAAGCGGTTAGATGCAAACATACAAGCATAGTTGGATACATAGATTGATAGCCGCCAGTAAGTGTGTGAACTGGCCAAACAATGCTAACGCAACAGGAACACTCACGCACGATGAATTTATACAAAATGAGCACGCCATGAATATCTATGCTGAAGAAGGCGAGCTTTGGAGCTGCACGCCAAGATTTACAAGATTCTATGAAATAACCTTTTAGAATGAAGCCTGTGAAACTTCCTGTTAATACCTTGGCAAAGTTTTTTTTTTTTTTTTTTTGTAATTCAGAGCTTAGAGCAGTCTAGAATCAGTGTTGGGTGTAAGCAAACTCAATTGATATATATATAGAGTAGTTCTTTTTTAATTCAAATCAGTCTGTGCCGCATTCAAGGCACATTCCGGTAGGTGTGATTCTGTTGTGTCTTGTTTCAACACCTTCAATTAAGCGAACAACTACGTGATGGCAGGTGGTATTGAACCAGGATCGCTAAGCCCAAGAATTTGAAAGTCTACACATCATGCCGCCGAAGCACGCAAGATTGTTTTTACCTGCACTAACTAGCGCTTCGAGGCAATTGGTGTGTGCGTCAGGCCACGTAACAAGGATTTATTTAGAAAAGCACGACCATGTGCCCCGTAACGGGCACATCTGCCCGAAGCGACCGCCTGTGACGTTGGTTTTTTCATCCTTCGCAATTTTTTTCTTCGCCACGGCGCGCCCCGAGAATTACTGAGTGGCAGGGGTCGTGTCTGCCTGTCGGAGGCCATCCAAGCCCTCCTCGCTGAGTGCAGGATAATTCATCGCAAATTGACCGCGTACCATCCCCAAACCAACCGTCTGACCAAGCGCTTCAATTGCACACTTGGCGACATGTTGCGAATGTGTATTTCATCCGACCATTCCAATTGGGACACCGTACTCCCCTTTGTTACGTTCGCGTACAACACCGCGACGCCAGCGACCACCGGCTTTTCCCCCTTTTTCCTTGTGTACGGCCGTGAGCCCTCATGTCCTTTGGATATCATACTGCCGCACCAACCTGATGCTACAGAGTATACTCCGTTGTCCGAAGTCGTCAAATTTGCTGAAGATTGCCGTAAGCTGGCACGTGCCCTGACCAGTGAGACTCAAGAACGTCAAAAGAGAAGACATCACCGTGCTCATCAACCACCGCACAACTTTGCTCCTGGTTCGCTTTTGTGGCTTTGGATACCAGCCCACATTCCTGGCCTTTCTTGCAAACTCCTGGCGCGTTATCACGGTCCGTACCGTATCATCGAGGCCACTTCACCGGTCAACTACATCGTCCAGCCGCTCACCGTGTCACCAGACCTGCGTCGTCGTGGGTGAGAGACAGTACATGTCAGCCGCATGAAACCGTATTACGTCCCACTCATCTTCTCCGCGTCCTGAGTCGCCAGGATGGCTACGCTTCGCTCCCGGGGCATTGTAGTGAAGCAGACGCGCTCCTGTGTATGTGCCGTCTGAAGAGGAAGACGAAGGGCCGTGCCGTGATCGTGAGCGAGCCCCGTGCTACGGACAGCCCTTGCAGTGCCTTGATTTCCCTATCCTTCCACAACGTTGTCAACGCCAATAAACCTCGTCGCAATATATATATATATATATATATATATATATATATATGAGAACAGGGGAAACAACAATCAAAGAGGCTCGGGAAGCGGAAGAGAGAGAGAGAGAAACAACTTTACTGGTCCACTATGACATGAAACGCGTTAAGCGTCTGATGGGGTGGCTCCCTCTTCGCGGGCTCCATATGCTTCCAGGGCCGCCTGGCCCCTGTGGATCAGTTGGAGCTGGTCTTCCAGGGCGGGGCTGGAAAGCATGATCTGCCATCGCTCGTAATGGGTGGGGATAGCAGGGGGGTTAGTTATGGGTATAGGGGGGGTGGTCTATGGAAAAATTGCACTCTCCTATGACGTGCCGAAGGGTGCCTAATGCATTGCAGTGAGGACATGTGTTCTTATATCTCTCTGGGTATATTTTGTTTTGGAGGCAGGGGTGGGGAAAGGATCCTGCCTGGATTTGCCTGTATATTGTTTGTTAGGCTCTGGTCAAGGAGTGGTGGGGGTGCGGGAAGGTCTTCCTGCCGTCCCTGTAATATTTGACTATATCTCTGTAATTTGTGATGGGTTGCCATCCCCTTGCCTCGTCCTCGTTAGCCCGGGAGTTTAGCGCTCGGGCCTGTTGATGAGCATATTCATTGCCCTCAACTGAGGAGTGAGCCGGGACCCAAACTAATTTCATTGCTTGTTTAGGAGGCGTAGCTTTACTAAGGAGTTTTAGTGCCACAAGGGACACCCAGCCACATCTGTAGTTCTTGTATGCAGCTTGTGAGTCCGTGACGATTTTGGTGACGTTTGGTTGCAGGAGTGCGAGAGCTATCGCTGCTTCTTCTGCTTCGTCCGAAGACGGAGTGTAGATTGATGCGCAGGTGACCAGCTTTTCTAGCCCGGTCACCACGACTGTTGCTCTCGTGGAGCGTTTCGATAGAGAGGCGTCTGTATATAAAACAGTGTCGTCTTCCTCCAGGGTCCTGGAGATGGCTCTTGCCCGGGCGTCGCGTCGTCCGGCATGCCTTGTGGGGTTCATGTTGCGTGGTGGTGGTTTGCATTCCAACTTCTCGCTCAACTTTTCGGGTAGTTGGTCGTGGCGGGTGTAGTGCGATTCTTGCCATCCTAGCTTGCGGAGGACTCTTCTGCCCGCCTTGGTCTGGCTAAGGCGTACCCTTTGATTGGATAGGTGGGCTTCTACGAGCTCGGCTACTGTGTTGTGGACTCCCATTTGAAGTAATTTTGTCGTGGATGAATTTATGGGAATACCCAGGGCCTGCTTCGTGGCTTTCCTGATTATTGCGTCAAGTTGTAAGACGTCCTTCTTGAGGAGCTGCAGGTACGGCGCTGCGTAGACGATTCGTGAGATAACAAAGGCCTCAACGAGGCGCAAGGTGTCCGATTCCTTCAGACCCCTCCGCCTGTTGGCCACTCGTCTGATCATGTTCAAGATTTGGTCTGACGTGAGCTTGATTTTTCAAATCATGGCTGTTGCCTTGCTGTCTGCCTGGATCAGGGGGCCCAGGATCCTGAGTTGAGGTACCGGGAGGATCCGGTTCCCTTCCAAAGTGATTTCTATGTTTTCTGCTTGTGTCCTTGATGCACGTGGTCTGACAATGGTCAGCTCCGATTTTTGAGGCGAACAGCAAAGGCCACATGTCTTCACATAGCTGTTGATCGTGTCAGCCGCTTTTTGGAGCGTGTTTTCCATCCAGCCATCCGACCCGGCCCTCGCAGTCCAGAGGGTGATGTCGTCGGCATATAATGCGTGACGCAGCCATAATGAAGCAAAGACCGCTATGAGGATACAATCGGTACGTGGTACTGCACGGTATGTGGAAAGGTGTAATGGTTCTTGGAACTTTAAAAATGTGGTTGTTTGCTTGAAATCAGGGGTACAATCAGGACTCGATCATAACTAAATGTCAGTGGAACGCCTCGCATTGGGCGCTCACGGGAAGACTACAAGGGAAGCTGTGGAGGGCGATATGGACTGGACAAGTTTTGAAGTGAGGGAAGCTCATAGTAATATTAGTTATGAACAACGACTGAGGAAATGGGCTTGGATAGTCTTGAGGTATTTGTTCAGGAGCAACATTGATTCACAGTGGAAGGAAAAGCACTAAAAAGCTTACCAGCTACAATGCTACAATGCGACCTGTATGGTGAGCAACATGGCAACAAAGAACATGAAGCGGAATCTCATAGAGGCTGAGAAAATCTCTTGGGTGGCGGCGATAGAAAAGAGACCTATTATAAATAGCTACTTAAGAGGAAAAAACGAAATAACGAAAGAAACAATTCGCGGTTACTCAAAGGGAAGCTCATTACATTTTGAAGCGAGATCAGGATACCTTACAACACACGCCTATAAAGAGAGATTTAAGAATGAAGAAGAAGCATGTGCTTGCTGCGGGCGACGATGGAGCATGATTTACTAGAATGTGAAGATATCTCCCTGCGCTCGATTTAGGCACCACTGGCCTTCTTGGCGCCATTCGCTCCAGCGAGAAATGGCTGAAAGTAAACACGTCCGCAATAGGGATTAGTAAGAGGCAATTGGACAATAGGTGGAAGAAAGTCGGGAAACGACAAAAGACGGTGATGTACAAAACAAAGTTTACAATAGGGAGTCAGAAAATTTGGTGATGGGAATTTATTGTGGGTTTTTGTTTTCTTCTTTTACATAGCTACGAGATTAGGCAGCATAATAGCAAGAGCTTGGTGACGCAACCGATCGCCCCGTTCCAAAGGGGGCGCTCATATAATTAATCCATTCATCCATCCGCCGCAGGTGCATACGAGAGTGTCCACTCAGGCCGGAGCCAGTCTCCGGCTATCCAGAAAAAGATTCCCTTTTGTTCGGCATATTAATGTATCTTTAAGGCTTACACGTCTATTTGACGCATTCAGTTTGAGTGCTCTCCTGTGGTCACGTCACACAAAAGCAAGGTGCTCGCAGCCTGAAAACTTTTACCAACACCGGAGGCTAATCGCCAAAAGGCGCCGGATAAGAATTAATACCGTTTCTTTCGTTTGGTCTATTCATGCATTATCAGTGTCTACACGCAATACCATGTGTGCAGCTATTGCGGTTTCGTGAATGCGCTTCACCGACAGGCGATGTGGGGATGGCCAGAAATTTTTTTGACGAATTGTAGAGGGCTGATTGCAGAACTCTAGGAGAAAACTTTGGAATAGGCCTACGTCATAGCTCCCCTAGGTGGGTATGCTGTCGTGCTAGTGACTTTTGTGATTTGTGCAGATGTCTATTCCCGCATTCTCATGTGGCAAGAGCTACCAATATATTATATGGCCGAGGTAGGGCACCTGTTGCATAGGTGTTCATCGTAAGATGTTAGTTTGAGGATATCGGATGCCTAGAATTGCGAAGTGTGTGCTTCAGGATGAAGGTTTTTAACCTTTTGGGGGGAATCCTGTTGACGTGACATCACGCAGGGGCACAGACGTGCTATATAATCCTATCCAGAGAATATCTTCTAAGTGAATGATAGCTGTGCGGTCTTCACGGTGTTGTCAGCGCACCGTACTTATAGGCTTACAGCACGCGAAGCATTCACAGACAAATGTTACTGGCTATCGGACATCGCTTTCGAGTTTCCTAATTTATTTTACATTGCGCACTCGTATTATAAACACTTGCTGCACTGCTGTAACTTTTTTATTGTTTGTCGCAGTATACGTGGCAGAACATACCTAACATAGCAGAACAGGTTTGAGAGTTATACGCGCTTTCGCAGCTTTACGCGAAAACAGGTCGCAGTAGAACTACCTGTAGGAAGTTCAGTTCCATTTGCTGCCCTCAGAGCCGGCTTACGCGTCAATTCCACACAAGCTTACCTGCGGAACTTTCTTACGTAAATTCAAACACTAAGTATGCCTGTATTAGCGAATAAAGCGCACAATCTTAAAATAAATACAGTAATAAAGTAAGTTATTTATAAAGTTAATAGGTTTTAAGTGTCAAGGCCACGATCTGATTATGAGGCACGCCGCAGTGGGGGACTCCGGAAAACTGCACCACCTAGGGTTCTTTAACGTGCTCCTAAAATCCGAGTACACGGGTGCTTTCCCATTTCTCCACCATCGAAAAAGCCGTCGCCGCGGCCAGGATTCCATGCCGCGGCCTCGTCCGTAGCAGCCCAACACCAAAGTAACTAAGGCAGATGTGCATAAATTGAATACAAAAATATTTCAACGGAATCTAACCACGTAAAGCTGCAGTTGAGATTACAGAAGAAAAAAAAAAACATCTGTGGCGCACCCTCTGCTCCCAGTTGAGAGGATTTGCATAGCAGCAGAGAAAAGACACGGTAATTAGAAAAACACGTGCACGTTTTGAAGGCCAAATGTCGCCAACTTTGAGGTAGCACCGCCTACGGAAACTTCACGAGGATTGACGTCAGAGCTCCCCCTCTGTTTTTCCTTACACGGACTTTAGTATCTGTGCTTTGGTAGTTGTCACGTTCGTTTGACGCTGAAACTATTGTGAATGTGCCTCTCGAATTCAGCGATGAATGGCTTCACATAGGAACGACAGTGCGCGTTGAATTGTCGATTTGCATTCCATTGAGCTTTGGAATTTTACTCGCGTGGTTTTAATGTTTCACACGAGAAATTATTCGTATTTATACTCACAGAAAGAACCATGATACAGTGCCAACCACTACGCCGCATTTCACAAGTCACTACTGTAAGTCTTAAGTTGCTTATGGAATGAATAACACCAATGTATCGATATTGTTTTTTAGTTCCCTCCATTTGAATTCCTCCGTTACCTGTATGGTGAGCAATATGACAGCAAAGAACATCAACCAGAAAGTCAGAGAGGCTGAGAAAATCTCATGGGTGGCGGCAACAGAAAAGAAGCCTACTTTCAGTAACTACTTAAGAGGAAAAAAACGAAATCAGGAAAGAGAGAATTTATGATAACTCAAAGGAAAGCTCATTACTTTTAGAAGCTAGATCAAGATACCTTAGAACACACACCTATTAACGCGATATTTAGGAAGGAAGAAGAAGCATATGCTTGCTGCGGTGAAGCTAGGGCAAAGATGGAGCATGGTTTATTACAATGTGAAGATGTCTGCCCAGCGGTCGATTTAGGCACTACCAGTGACCTTCTTGGAGCCGTACGGTCCAGCGAGAACAGGGGCAAAGTAAACATGTACGCAATAGGGATTAGTAAGAGGCGATTGGAAGATTCGTCGAAAAAAAAGTTGGGAAACGACAAAAAGAAAAACGGAGACGTGCCAAAACAAAGCTCGCAATAGGGGCTCAGAAAAATATGGTTATCTGAATTCGTCATGGGTTTGTTTCTTTAACATAGGTAGTCATCACCCAGCACAATAGCAAGACCTGGGGGCACAACCCATCGCCGCGTTCCAAAGGCGGCGCTCATGTCATTCATCCAGGCAACCATCGGTCGTAGCTGCATACGGGAGTGTTCGCCCTTTACGCTTACTATATTACGCTATGTGGCGGCAAGGCGCGCACCTGCCGTGAGCAGGCGGGTGCGGACGAGTAAATACGGCAGTTCGCTGCGCGTCCTGCTCAACCAAAAACGCGACGTGCGCGTCCAGCTTTGCGCTATGCGGGGATATGATACGACCACAGAATGCAGCGTATCATATGAATGGTTGGATAAAGAACAGTCAACGTCCGGAGGCACATAAGACGTGCTGATAACAGGGGATGGCTAGAAGACTTCCAAATAGCTGAATGTGACATCTAGATAGTATCTGTTGAATCTTTGTTTACAACTTTATAATAGCGTAAGCCGTGGTGTGCTGCACTTAGAATGTGGCGAGTCCGCCTGTTAACGCGGTCTTGCCGAAAAATATCGAATCTTGGTCAACAAGAATAGATTTAAGACTTGTTAACGAATGGATGTAACCACGTTTCCGTAAGTGCAATTATTCTGCTGTAAGTAAAAGGTCAACTAGGTTACGCAAAAGATAGGGTCTCGGGAAAACACTCGAAATATTCATCATTGTCATCATCAGCCTGGCTACGCCCACTACAGGGCAAAGACCTCTCGCATACTTCTCCAACTACCCTGGTCATGTGCTAAATGTGGCCATCAAGTCATTGCAAACTTCTTAATCCCATCCGCCCTCGGGTAACGTTCTGCCACCCCCTGCTACGCTTCCCTTCTCTTGGAATCCAGTCCGTAACTCTTAATGACAATCATTTATCTTCCCTCCTCATTACATGTCCTGCCCATGGCCATTTCTTTTGCTTGATTTCAACTAAGATATCAATAACTCGCGTTTGTTCCCTCACCCAATCTGCTTTCTTCATTATCCCTTAACGTTACACCCATCATTATTCTTTCCATAGCTCGTTGCGTCGTCCTCAATTTAAGTGGAACACTTTTCGAAATATAAGTATAGAGGAAACGCACAGAGTTAGTGTTGTTTCTGCATGGGGAATTGCCTGTAGCTACGGTTGGCTAGGAAGAATTTATGAGAACCGTGATCGTCCAGGTACGTCGATATCCCGACGCTAAGCTTCTTGGATCACATCTTGAAAGGTTTGCCCTGTTTTCATGCGAACTCAACTAGTTGCTTGCCGGCAGGCCGAGTGGCCGGCCAGTAGCTTTGGGAAATTCTGTACATTGAACCCTTCCGTATTCATGTCTTCAATTTCGGGACTTGGCGTTCCCAGTTGGGAGGCGGTATCCACATAGCCATCATCTGGCCCTTCACCTCGCCGTTACTGTTAGTTCGGCAGCGTCCTCTCCATGCACAGTCGACCAAACAGCTGGCGCTGCCCTTAAATACGAACTGTCCCGGCACCAAGCTGTGGATGTCGTCAGCCTTGCTCACCTGCATCAACAAGCCCTTGAAAATGCCGATGAACGTGACTTCGATGCGTTGGTCCCGCATCTCTTGTGTCGCTTGGGTAGAGACGGCTGCGCAATGCGAAACGCCGTTGTGTCTCGGCACCACCGGCACCAGCGCCAGTGAGAAAAGGAAGTCTTCCGCCAAGCAGCACCAACAAGGCAGCTACGAAGAAGAGAAACTGCACAGTGGCCCCTTGACCACGGAATATTGCTCGAAATCTGTTTGCTCCAAATAAAACTCAATTGCGCTCCTGAGAATAAATTTGCCTGGATAATCGCCCTTTATTCTGGGAATGTCATTTATTGCTAATATTTACGGTCGAGTGAATAAGAGGTTTCGCTGAAACAACGTATATTCAGGTCGTTTTTCATGGCCTCAAGACTTGGTAATAACCCATACGCGGTAAACTAAGTGTTCGGCAAGGAGTACTTCGGCATGAGCGCCGTTTTGAGCAGACTCCTTTTTAAGTTGCTCCCTACACAGCTCAGTAATATTAAAATACCGCAAGGGGTAACGATTTACCCATCGTACAGAACTTCCATCAGACGAAGCTGATTTTTCGCACTCTTGTAGCAATCCACGTCTCATCTAAGGCAAACTTCCTACATGTACCACTCGTTGTTGAATGCGATGTTAAATGCGGTGATCTCCAGCTGCGGCAAAATATCTAAGAATTGACCTACGCACATGATCGTCACATTCCTTTGAGCTTAACTCAATTTAAGAGACGGGCAAAATACAGTTATTGTCACGAGGCGGGCAAAAGGTCATGGTATTTCGTTTCTCTACGTCGTTTTCTTCTTTCGGCACGTGTACGCTTCATGAAAGTGTGTTTAATTTCGCAACTCCGCAAAAGTGGTGTTACAGGTTTATGGTCATAAAGCAAACACCATCGAATCTACAAACATAATAGATGTTTCAGCAAACACTTTCAAAAATTCTGAAAGGTTGCCTGTGGCAGATAGCAAAATTCTAGTTGATGAGGTGGGCCACTGGATGCGGCAGACACTACTTGCACAAAAAATTGGAATCCGTTGACGACATTGTCACAAAACAGTGACAACTTACATTTTTGTGGCACTATCACGTTATCGGGCCCTTTCGGCACGCATACCACATCTGTACGTAGAGCCTTCTTGAAGAGGATCCGTTTTAGCGTCATTCATAACTTTTCGTGGCACGTCGCCGCGATTTTCGACCGCCAGTGGAAGGCTAAGAATGCTGCTAAAACGGATCCTCAGCAAAGAAGACTTGCTAGGGTGTTGTCGTATACGTGCCGAAAGGGCTCGATAACGTTATACTGGCACACAAGAAGATTTATTATACCCAAATAAGACCATGCTATCCGGCAGGCACGAACACCCTGAAAAGGAGCCTTCGGTGGGCAGCCATCTTTTATTCCTTTCGGAACGAGGCATTCTCCGGCTATTCAGAAAGAAATTCAGATTTGTTCGCCATATTAGTGTATCTTGAAGGCGTTCACTTCGATTTGACGCCGTGAGCTTGCGCGGTTACGAAAGGTCACGTTACAGACAAGCAAGGTGGTTGCAGTCCAAAAACTTTTAATCAACTGCAGAGGGCTAATGGCGAAAAGCCGTCGGATCAGAAATAATACCTATAGTTTCTTTCGGTCTATTCGTGGATTATCAGCGTACACACCTAATACCATATTGCCAGCAATCGCGGTTTTCTTGAATACGCTTGACCGACAAGCGATGCGGGCGTGGGCACAAAATTTTTTCACCAATTGTTCAGAGCTGATTGCAGAACTTTACGAGAAAACTTTGGAATAGGCCTACGTCATTGCTCCCCAAGGTGGGTATGCTATTGTGCTAGTAACTTTTGTGATTTGTGCAGATGTCTATTCCCGCATTCTCATGTGGTAAGAGCTACCAATATACTATATGGCCGAGGTAGGGCGCCTGTTGCATAGGAGTTCAACGTAAGATGTTAGCTTGAAAACATCGGATTCCGAGAATTGCTAATTGAGTGCTTTAGCGCGAAGGTTTTTCAGCTTTTTCGGGGATTCCTGTTGACGTGCCATCACGGATTGGAACAGTTGTGCTATAATTCTCTGCAGAGAATATCTTCTAATTTAATTATAAATGTGCAGTCTTCATGGTTTTGACAGCGCACCGTACAGCACGCGAAGCATTCACAGTCAATTGGTACTGGCCGTCGGACTTCGCGTTAGAGTTTTTTAATTTATTTTTCATTGCGACCGTGTATTGTCAACGCTTGCTGCACTGCTACAACTTATTTATACTTCCTCCTTGTGCACGCGGCAGAATACACCTAACAAAGCAGAACACGTCTGAGAGTTATACGCTGTTGCGCAGCTGTACCCGAAATCAGCTGCCAGTAGAACTTCCTGCAGAACAGTTCCATTTGCTGCCCTCAGCTCTGGCTTACGTGTTAATCCTACGCATGCTTGCCTGCGGAACGTTTTTAAGTAAATTCATACGTTAAGTATGCCTGTAGTAGCGAATAAAGCGAAATGTCATAAAATAAATACTGTAATCAAGTTAATTAATTGAAAACTTATTATGTTTTACGTGCCAAAGCCAGGATCTGAATATGAGACACGCCGTAGTGGGGGACTCGGCAAGATTGCACTACTTGGGGTTCTTTAACGTCCTCCAAGTACACGGTTGTTTTCCCATTTCTTCTCCATCGAAAAAGCGGCCGCCACGGCCAGGATTCGATGCCGCGACCTCGTGCGTAGCAGCCCAACACCAAAGCAAGCAAGGCGCGTGTGCATAAACTGATTACAAAAACATTTGAACGGTATCTATCCACGTAAATCTGCAGTTAACATTACAGAAAAAAAACATCTGTGACGTACCTTCTCCACGCAGTTGGGCGAATTCGTATAGCAGCAGAGAAAAGACACGCTAGTGAGGGGTACACGTGCCACTTCACGAAGGCCAAATGTCGCCAACCTTGCGGGAGCACCGCGTACGGAACCTTCACAAAGACAGCCGTCAGAGCTTCTCCGTTTTCCTTTACGCGGAATTTCGCGTCTCTTCTTTGGCAGTTGTCATGTTCGTCTGACGCTGAAACTTCTGTAAATGTGGCTCTCTCCTTCAGCGATGAATGATTTCACGAGAGAACGACACTGCGCGATGCATGACCGAAACACATTACCTTGAGCTGCGCAAGTTTATTCGCGTGGTTCACACGAGAAATATTCGTATTTCTACTCACAGAAACGACCATGATACGATGGAAACCCCTGTGCAATAGTGCTGAAGTCGCTACTTTAAGTATTATGTTGCTTATGAAATCAATAACGCTTCACCAACGAGTCCATTTTGCTTTTTAATTCCCTACATTTACTATGGTAAATACCCTTTTCGTGTTTTCTCAACTTAGGGGCTATAATGTTACGCTGCTGAGCACGAGGTCGCAGCTGCCGCATAACGATGAGGGCTACATGCATAAGCAACCATGTCCCAGACAATGAGAATGCAGGTTAAAAATCAACACGTCGTCAACATTCATTCGAAGTTTTCCAGTATGTCGTGCCTCATAATCAAATCGTAGTTTTGGCACTTAAAACCCTAGAGTTTTATTTCATGTTTCATACTCTGGGAAATGACCGGCAGTCTCTAGCACTTAAATGGATTGTGTTCTGCAGCTCTATTTGCGCCGAAGTATTCGTGCAAGGATATGTGCCAATATACATGTGGGTGTTTTTACTGACATCCGCTGTCGCGTTTTGCATCAATAGCTGCTATGGACTCACTCCTCTTCATCACGCATAGGATAACAAACAGAACAGGCATCTGGTTAACATCAATACCTTTCTTCTCAATCTGGCCCTCCACCAATAGCTGTTTTGATGTTTGCCGATGTCATCGCAGGAATCCGAAGATATTTTGCGAGAAAATTGCGCAGGAAGGAAAATTCGCATTAGGTCGTGAGGATTTGAACTTGCAACCAATGACGGGGCCAGCAGTAAACGGCGGTAAATCATCATCATTATCATCACAGTTACGCACACAACAGGAGTGAGTGAGTGAGTGAAAAACTTTATCAGCTCTAGATTCGCTGGTCTTCTGCGGTCTTCAGATGGAATCGTCCATCTTTTAGCACAACGGTCGGTTGCCCTTAGTCCAGGGCTCCGCTGGATGCTGCTGCCAGTTGTGCTCGCCGAATCAGACCTTCTTGGTCGACCTGGCGATCGCTGGAGAGCACTCCCTCCCATTGCTCCGCACTCGGGTTTGGTATAACGGGTACCACGTCTATCTTCTGGCATGCCCACGTTATGTGGTACAGCGTGGGTGTTTCGTGGCACCAGGGGCATAACAGGACAAAATTTTCACACAAAAGCTTTTGTTACCACTGTTTTGAGTCAATCGGCCAAGTCCTGCGCTTTCGAATCTCCTGATTTCATCGCTTGAACTTAAACATCGCCATTTTTTCGTGGCCATTCACCTCATCTCAAAGACCACCGATTATCTCACCTATGCATCTCTGACCTGCTCTATTGCTTTATATATCTCGCTCTGTTTGCTAACCAACATTACTAATCACCATATATTCATTTATTCATTCATTCATTCACTTATTTATCTATAAGGAAAGCTCAAGTTCCCCGGCCTTGTTGTTTTACGTGAGGGGGGTGAAGTGTTCATAGACGCAAGCCAAGAGATGGACCGGCACGGAAATTACAGGAAATGCAATAAGTATGAATAAGAACGCGAGTAAAAAAGAAGTACTAAAGACAAAGAAAAACATAAGCTTTCATATATATATAAGGATTAGCGCTATAGGAATGTCACGGGTTGTTCGCAATGAAAGCTGGGCTTTAATATGCGTGATTGTAATGTGTACTGCTGTACGTTGCGCGGCGTTTTGTCTTTTGCGTAGGTACAAATCCTGAACCTCTTCTGGTACGGTGTTCTACTGTCATTGTTTGCACTATAACTCTGTAAAACTACAGTAAGGCGTCTGCCACATCTAGAGCGTATAGTCCTGCTGGCTCGTCATCCTCGCCTTAAAAGATGGCAGGTCGTGTCCGTCGGTTGCCTCACTTTTCTCATGAACACACATCAGGAACATCTGCATGCGCTTGACGTAGAATGTTTGCGTCAACGCTGTTGTGCAGACATTTCTGAGCTATATATTGCTGCCATCCTCAAACGCAGCCCGTCTCATTTCACCACCAATATCTGTAACCCTTGTTCTTACAAAGAAGTCCGCACTTTATGGCTTCTCTAAAACTTCCTAGCTTTTTAATGCTCACCGCGATTTCTGCCGTCGCAGTGCTCTTGTGGACTCGCAACATGGTATACTTGAGTAAACCACGTGTTCCGTCAACCGAGTTATTTTGGAAGCAAGCGACGCAGAGAGTGAAAGGAAATAAAGGTATGTTTGGGGGCATGTTCTCAGCACAGGAAGTCGAGCATGGAATTTCTGAGTGCTTCTCCAAATGAAGTCCGCGATTGATCTCAGAGTGTAGTCGAGAAGTCAACGACGAGTTAGTGGGCAGATGTGGACAGCATTTGTCATTAGAGGTGATGTTTATTTCGATAGTGAGCGTAAACACGAAAGAGTAGGAGCTTTGTTTGCAAACGTCCGCAAGGACATTGACCTGTGTACTTGTTTGTTTCTCCGGTGACCTCTTTCCCCGGCTAGCAAATGTTAAACGTTATCGCCCAGCGCAAGACGCGCCTACATGGTTTGGAACTTACACGATGACATCGTTCTTTCTATCTCTTGTGTATGTACTCACCGAACGTTGTATTGTCAAATGGCATGGGCGACACGCATTGTGCAGTAGTTTCTGGAAACCACGCAGGCACGAGCGATTACACTAGAAAGCTCGACGAATAATACATAAAGCCGACGCGCTTGACCCGCTGATCCGATTTAGATGATGAAAAACCTTATTTATTCCTCAAAAAAGGGAAGGGGGCTACGGGATAGAGGGTGGGGTGAGGAACTACTTGAAATAGGCCTCCTCTATCCTCTCAGCCTACTCCAGGATGGCCTCTTGAAGGTCTGGTCTCGTGCTGCGCAGTGCAGCTTCCCACTGCTCCTCACTACATATCACTTGCTTGAAGAAAGGGGGAAGGGGCTGCTTGAGGCATCTCCACATGATGTGGTTTAAGTCTGTCTAAGGCAAGGGGAGGGAAAGGCGCGAGTCTGCAGCTGTAGCCACAGAACTTCACACCTGCGCGGGGATTTGCCCATGAGTGGCGGACAGGTTAAATGGTGTAAACGGTATTGTGTGCAGATGTCGTGGTAGGTAATAAGCCGATCCCGCGCTGTAACCGGCGCCTCCTCCGTGGCGAGGTCTGCCGCATATTATGGTTGAACATGGACTGTAAAACCTCGGGCTGCATGCGCGGGAGTCTAGATTAATGCCACGGTTTGATGGAAAAGATGGGCCAAGAAGAGGGAAAGGGCTGGCTTTGAGAACCTGGCCACTCCGAAGTTATCTATCGCTGCTTTCGAGTCGCTAACAATAACTGATGAATTTAGAATTGTGAGGGAGTGGGCTATGGCCGCCTCCTCCGCCTCCTCCGAGGAAGAGTCAGAAATGGAGGGGGTCGTATCGACCTGGCCGTGAGAGTTATTGACTGATGTTGCATAATGATTTCTGTTCCCATATTCGGTCGCATTAATATAGAGCACGTCTTTTGAGGCGGAGAATTGATTTTGGAGAGCCTTTGCTCGCTGCCTCCGACGCTGTTTGTGGCGCACAGGGCGCATGTTTTTAGGAAGTGGGGAACTCAGAGGTTCTAGTGTATGTAAAGTGGAATGGTGTACAGTCTTGATGATGGCTGCCGGAGTGATAGAAAGATTTTTTACAATGTGTCGACCTGTTACGGTGTTAGGAAGTCTGCTATATTAGGTTTTGAGGTGGACTTATGTGAGTTTAGTAAGTGTTCCAGTAAGGTGCCAGTAAGCATTACCCTTTCAGTGTAGGTATGTCTGGGGACCCCCAGAGCGAATTTATATATCTTGCGTAAAAGAGTGTCGATCTTATCTGATTCGGATTCAAGAAAATGTACATATGGTGTTGCGAATGTAATCTTACTGCTAACGAAGGCCTGGACCAAGCGGAGAAGTTCGGCCTCCTTTAGTCCGCCATGTTTATTGGAGACTCGCCCTCAAAGGCGCAGGCTGTAATCGGCTGTGGTGTGGAGTGCATGTAGGGTATATGTGTTGAGCCGGTTGCTTTGAATGTTTAAACCGAGCACCCGGAGCCTCACCACTCTAGTAACAGGGATGTGGTTTAGGGTTACTTGTATACTTGGCATGTGTTTATCGGCCACCCGGTGGGATGGCAGAAATAGCTCGGATTTTTTAGGGGAGCAGGTGAGATTCATAGCCCTTACATCTTACTGCATTAAAAGTTCCGAAAGCGAATTACTCATGCAGGTTCACTGCGTACGTATCTTTCGCACCACCGTTATGCTGCCCCCGTACCACGCAGAAAAGCTAGCTTTACAATTTGAAAAGAGTTCCGTGACACAATTTAAATCCTGCAGTGGGATATCTTTTACAAACTTTCTACTAAGCTAGACATCCAACGACATTGAAAACAAGATATGCTTAACTTTCCTTGAAACATAATCGATCAAACAATCGCGCATATCGGGTGGATGACTTAATCGTGAACACTTTTGCCAGATCATCTGCCTTTCACTACGGCGCACAGCAGTAAATCGATATGTAATCTTCGACTTTAGGCTATCTGTAATCAACTCAAGAAAGCTAGATTAGCTTTATGAACCTTTTAAACAACTTTTCCAGTCTCTTACGGATTGTAGGCAAGGGAAATTCATGCCGTCGATTTAGCATTGCAGCTGCCACCAATGCTCGTTTGCACCACTCCTACTCCTCTAGTTTCACTATTCAAACGCAAACCATTCGCGAATTTCCGTTTACTTTTTTTACTTGTGAATTTATTTATTTACCGCCAATACAAGCGATTTGTGCCTGCCGCAATGACAACACGAGCGCTGAACAAATCGCAAAAGTAGAGGACAGCGAACAGCTTATAAGCAGCGTCACAGTGCTTGTACCTTCTGTCCCTACCGGCAAAAGGGGCGAACTAGAGCAGGCGTGCTGGAGTATTGAGATTTGTGCAGGTCTCGAGTTCAGTAGGTCGTGCTTTGAACACTCGACGGTACGCAGTGATGCGTGAACGCTATGGCCGGCGCTCGCACCCGCAACCTTGGTTTTGGTTGCCAAAGAATAATCTTGGGAGGCGCGTGCTGGAGGCGCGTGCTGGAGCCTGCTACGTTGGTCGCCGCATGAATTTAGGACCGCCATCACATCCTCATCCATGAGTAACTTGCTTTTGTGGGCACGGGCTCGCCCAATAAAAAGTTAAGCTAGTCACAGTTTTTCAAGTATGATCTTTTCCCCGCCACTACTCCATCACAATATCCACACATGCTGCAGCGAGCATTTGTTCTCCCTTTTCCGAAGAATGAGCCTTGATTTCGTGGAAACCAGGTCTGAGTGCAGCTGTAGAAATACCGTTTTCTCTCCCTGTATGGGCGTAAATGCTTTGATCCTGAGGGATTCCTGGAGTCGAGTATACGATCACGCAGAAGAGTTCTTTATCTCGCTGAATTCCATACATCTCCCCGTTACCGGTGGTTGACATAATCTCTACTATCGGTAAAGTTATACTGCTGTAGCTGTTGCTTAATTCGTTTAGGTAAGTCACGTACAAGGTATTAGAAACGCTTTTCACGATGCTCCCATAGATAGGCACCGCCATGTTTATTCCCGTGGTGATGCTTCTATTGCTTGCTTCAACCGGCCTCTGCTGCCTTTGTTTTACAATCGCAACGCACGACATTGTGGCGGCGCAGCAAGCTACTGTAAGGCTGTCGCCGATAGTTTCTGGGTGAACAACAAAGTCTTGGCTGATACTTCAGATGACGCATAAATGCTGCATTACTCTAATTCAAGGCTCATTAATCCTTGTCGAAAGGGTGCAACGCGTGCGACATGCGCAATGCTTATTAAAAAGCAGTGCAAAGTGCGTTCCAAGACAGAGTTGTGCATACTTTCTAGCGATAAATAAAATTGGTAGCACTGTCCTTGGCGGGCTCACTTCTTCTTATTTCTTTTTGTTTTCTTTTTTTATGACAAGGTATTCTAGCCAACATGAGGCGGATTCGATGTATCTGAAATCAAGGTATTCTGTTATCAAGGGAGAAACCAGACATCCACCCGTTCGTAGCAAATGCTACAAAGGAAACTTGACGGGTTCCTCGAAAGAAAAGCATCAGAGTTGACGAAAAATTTGTCCTGGTCCGGGAGTCGAACCCAGGACCACCGCCTTTCCGGGGCAGTCGCTCCACCATCTGAGGTAACCAGGTGGCTAGCAGATGGCAGGATGAAGTCGAATTTGTCGACAACACACGAAGCAAAGGCAAGTGTTTGACGTAGTAGTTCTGCGGAAACCCGCAAGCGTGAGACAAGTAACTAATAAAGAGAAAAATCAGACATCCACCCGTTCGTAGCAATTGCTACAAAGGAAACCTAACGGGTTCGTCGAAAGACAACCCTCAGAGATGAAGGAAAATTCGTCCTGGCCCGGGACTCGAACCCGGGCCCACCGCTTTCCCGGGGCGGCCGCTCTACCATATGAGCTAACCAGGTGGCTTGCATCGCCCTGGCATCTGCTACCGCCTGGTTAGTACAGATTCCGCGCTCAGATTCCATTCCGCGCCCGAAGCCGCCGTTTGGATCCAATCCAATCGACCAGACGCGCCATGCGAAGCCAGTTTCGTAACACGCGTATGATCGCAACGAACTTCCCAACTCCCGTCGCGTTCGGCACCTAGCACACGGCGTGCTCGTTTGCAAGATGATTGGCAGGAGTATGTCATCATACTCCCCGCACCTGGCGACGTTGGTGGGGATTAGATCGATCGCGCGTGACGGTAACCGAATGAACGCGCCGAACAAGGAGCTCCCATCGCACTTTAAGGGTATTGGCAGAGAGTTATAGATCCCGCCGACTGAGAGAAGACCAAACTTGTGACACCGGACGGTTTGCTCAAATTTAAGGGATGCCGTTCAGGCTTTGTAACGCGCCCGTGACGTTTGACAGATTCATCGACACAATTTTCATGGATTAAAGTGGAAGATATGTCTGTGTTACCCGGATGATGTTGTAAACTTCGGTCGTACGTTTGAAAGGCATAACATCCGCCTTAGCCTGGTTTTGAATTGCCTGGAGAAAGCTGCCTTGATTCTCAACTCCGGAAAGTGCCGGATTAGTGAGCAACAAATATTGGTTCTTGCCCACTTCATGAGCAGTGATTGAGTTCGACCTGACCCACGGAAGGTAGAGGCAGCCAGCGGCTTCAAGCCACTACACTCGGCACGAGAGCTCCGTAGTTTCCTTGGATTATGCTCATCTTTCTGCCGCTTTATTCCGAGATTCGCTTACATTGTGCATCTACTCATGCGACTGTTGCAGAAAGATGGAGTCTTCGATTGGACACCGGAGTGTGAGTCATCATTCGGTGAAATTGAGCTCCTACTTACGTCAGACCCTATAATGCATCACTTCGACCGACCTTCACCCACCGAAATGCATAATGCCGCCAGAGGATAGGCATCAAAGCTGTGCTCGTACAACGACAGAATGACGCAGAATATGTTGTTTACGGCAGTCGTTGGCTCATCAATCCGCCTTTTGCGATGCATTGTGGCGCCATCGTGCGTTGGCCACAAGAAACAATTTAGCAGGCGCGGCTGCGCGCCGCGAACGCCACCCCACGCGAGACTCGCTGCCAAACCAGCAGCGTGTGAGACAAGACCGAAGCGTCATGTACGCGCCGTCATATTTCGTCATCGTCAGCTAGCCATCGAGCCCACTGATGAATGCTTTGTATCCGGAGGTATCTTCAGCGTGACGAACGGCTGGAAGAGCTTCGGCAACGCATTACAAGCTCATCCCTGGCACCTGTGGCGTAAAGTGAATAAGTAATAAAACAGTATGAGTACGCATAAAAACGCATGACTCCAATAGGGCATGAGGGGTAGTTCTTAGGGCGAATATCACGTTTCTCCACAGCATGTTTTGCTTTATGGTGTGCTAGGTGCACATACAAGCACAGGCAGTGGGAAGGTCAACCGAATACGTTTTTTCATACGTTTCTTACCCACATAAAGCATGTGTACATCTACAAAAATGGCAAAAATGATCAGAATGACCAAAATCGGCGGTACCCCCCGTTTGTGCGGCGCCTGTCTTCCTCTCAGAACGCGCCGTGGCAGGAACAAGCGTCCTTTTTTTTAACGTGTGCTTGTACACAAACAGCGTCAGTATTGTCACGTAGTAGTGACGGCAAAGAACACAGTGGATATACTGTGAATGACGAAATTAACTTTTATTGACCGAACCTGTGCCCACAAAAAAAGGCTGCACTTAAAGCACGCCGATAGCGGCAAACACAGTCGGTGATCGTCGAAATCTGATCAGCGGGTCAGGCGCGTCAGCTTTTATAACACGAGCCATAGAACGTTCGAGAGTAATCTCTGGTTCCCGCATGTTTTCCAGAAAGTTCTACACCGTTCACGTCGCGCATACATGCAATCAGATTACACACGGTTTGACGATGACCGACAGCGGATAGAATGATCGATATCATTCGAGAAACTTCCGATACATGCGGGCGCATCCCGCGCTGAGCGATAGCATTTGTTTAACGGTGAAGACGGGTCACCCAAGAAAGACAAATACACGTGTCATTATCAAGTCCAGATGTGTGGGCGCCAGCGAAGGCGCCCCTGATATGTGTCAGTTACACAGTAACACGCGCCACTCGACTCCAGAAGAGGCCGCACAGGAACATGAGCCTTAGTACATGCCGTACTACATCCCCATTCACTAAACGAACGTAAAATCATTCTGCAAGTAAATATTGCTTTACTTGGTGCGGACAAGAATGAACAAACGACAACTAGCAACGATTGGTAACTAGCACTATCAGCTACTTCCACAGTGGACGCTGTTTCCCGCGTCAGCCTGGCAATGCCAATGAGCTTAGCTCCGACCGATAACTTTGCCGACATCAGGCGCATTCGCTGAGCGTTTATGAAACTGCAAGTGTGCACGATGTGATGTTGCGAAATGACAGCGTTCTAGCGACGGACGCACAGAGCGGATAGAAAAAAAACACTTCGCAACCAGGTCGCTCGAACTCAGAGATCCTATGTTTCGCTAGCTCAAACATACATTTGCGTCTTCGTCGAGATTATTCGTAAGAGTCAGTAATGACAAAAACAGAGAGGTAAACTGCATATGCCAATACATACGTGTCACAAAGCCCAGCCCTAATCCAGGCTTCACGGCGCTGTCAATCGCGTTTTACCGACGGAAATCGGGAAATCCGCATTGCCCTGCTGGAATGGTCGCGGGAGGTGCAGCCGTAAACGAGACACGACAAAGGCATCGCTACAAATTTCGATGGCAACAATTTTCGAAAGGCGTTCCGTGCGTGCGGCAGCGAGAATGGCAAGGCTGACAAGTGAGTGAAAATGTTATTTCTAGTTTCGGCGACGACGCGAACTCGTCGCTCTCCTGGCTAGTCCCACGTCGGGACTGGCAGGTCTAGCCCACGATATAGTCACCGGCACGCCGGACAGCCAGGATTTGCGTGTCTAGAGCGGGGCTACGCAAACACGCATCCCACTCCTCCTTGCTGAACTTGGGGTATCGCGACCCGCACTAGATAACGTCCTAGCGTTAAACGTAGCCAGGTTCATATTCCAATGGCGGCCTGCCCGGGCCCGTCCTGTGCTTGCGGGGCTTAGCGGAAAGACGAGAACTAGGAGTCGGATTCCTGATTAATAAGAATATAGCTGGTAACATACAGGAATTCTATAGCATTAACGGGAGGGTGGCAGGTCTTGTTGTGAAACTTAATAAAAGGTACAAATTGAAGGAAGTACAGGTCTACGCCCCTACATCCAGTCATGATGACAAGGAAGTCGAAAGCTTTTATGAAGACGTGGAATCGGCGATGGTTAAAGTAAAAAAAAAATGCACTATACTGATAGGCGACTTCAATGCCAGGGTAAGCAAGAAACGGGCTGGAGACAAGTCACTGGGGGAATATGGCATAGGCTCTAGGAATAGCAGGGGATAGTTATTAGTAGAGGTTGAAGAACAGAATAATATGCGGATAATGAATACCTTCTTCCGCAAGCGGGATAGCCGAAAGTGCACGTGGAGGAGCCCGAACGGCGAGACTCGAAATGAAATAGACTTCATACTCTGCCCTAACCCTGGCATCATACAAGATGTGGACGTGCTCAGCAAGGTGCGCTGCAGTGACCATAGGATGGTAAGAACTCGAATTAGCCTAGACCTGAGGAGGGAACGGAAGAAACTGGTACATAATAAGCCGATCAATGAGTTAGCGGAAAGAGGGAAAATAGAGGAATTCCAGATCAAGCTACACAAGAGGTATTCGGCTTTAACTCAGGAATACGACCTTAGTGTTGAAGCAATGAACGACAATCTTGTGGGCATCATTAAGGAGAGTGCAATAGAAGTCGGTGGTAACTCCGTTAGACAGGATACCAGTAAGCTATCGCAGGAGACCGATGTATGAAAGCCTATAACCCTACAGCTAAAATAGAACTGGCAGAACTTTCCAAGTTAATCAACAAGCGTAAGACAGCTGACATAAGGAAGTATAATATCTATAGAATTGAACATGCTCTCAGAAACGGAGGAAGCCTAAAAGCAGTGAAGAAGAAACTAGGAATTTGCAAGAATCAGATGTATGCGTTAAGAGAGAAAGCCGGCAATATCATTACTAATATGAATGAGATAGTTCAAGTGGCTGAGGAGTTCTATAGAGATTTATACAGTACCAGTGGCACCCACGACGTCATGGAAGACAGAATAGTCTAGAGGAATTCGAAATCCCACAGGTAACGCCGGAAGAAGTGGGAGCTATGCATAGCTTGGGAGCTGTGCAAAGGGGGAAGGGAGCTGGGAAGGATCAGGTAACAGCACATTTGTTGAAGGATGGTGGGCAGATTGTTCTAGAGAAACTGGCCACCCTGTATACGCAATGCCTCATGACTTCGAGCGTACTGGAATCTTGGAAAAACGTTAACATACTCCTAATCCACAAGAAAGGGGACGAGAAAGACTTCAAAAATTATAGACCGATCAGCTTACTGTCCGTTGCCTACAAAGTATTTACTAAGGTAATTGCAAATAGAATCAGGAATACCTTAGACTTCCGTCAACCAAAGGACCAGGCAGGATTCCGTAAAGGCTACTCAACAATAGACCATATTCACACTATCAATCAGGTGATAGAAAAATGTGCGGAATATAACCAACCTTTATATATAGCTTTTGTTGATTACGAGAAAGCATTTGATTCAGTCGAAACCTCAGCAGTCATGGAGGCATAGCGGAATCAGGGTGTAGACGAGCCGTATGTAAAAATACTGAAAGATATCTATTGCGGCTCCACAGCCACCGTAGTCCTCCATAAAGAAAGCAACAAAATCCCAATAAAGAAAGGCATCAGGCAGGGAGATAGGATCTCTCCAATGCTATTCACAGCGTGTTTACAGGAGGTATTCAGAGACCTGGATTGGGAAGAATTGGGGCTAAAAGTTAATGGAGAATACCTTAGTAACTTGCGATTCGCTGATAATATTGCCTTGTTTAGTAACTCAGTGTACTAATTGCAATGCATCCTCACTGATCTGCAGAGACAAAGCAAAAGAGTGGGTCAAGAAATTAATCTGCAGAAGACTAAAGTAATGTTTAACAGTCTCGGAAGAGAACAGCAGTTTACAAGAGGTAGTGAGGCACTGGAAGTGGCAAGGAAATACAACTACTTAGGACAAGTAGTGACAGCGGATCCAGATCATGAGACTGAAATAATCAGAAGAATAAGAATGGGCTGGGGTGCGTTTGACAGGCATTCTCAGAGCATGAACATCAGGTTGCCATGATCCCCCAAGAGAAAACTTTATAACAGCTGTGTCTTACCAGTACTCACGTACAGGGCAGAAACCTGCAGGTTTACGAAAAGGGTTCTACTTAAATTGAGGACGACGCATCGAGCTATGGAAACAAGAATGATAGGTGTAGCGTTAAGGGATAAGAAAAGAGCAGATTGGGTGAGGGAACAAACGCGAGTTAATGATATCTTAGTTGAAATCAAGAAAACGAAATGGGCATGGGCAGGGCACGTAATGTGGAGGGAAGATAACCGATGGTCATTAAGAGTTACGGAATGGATTCCAAGGGAAGGGAAGAGTAGCAGAGGGCGGCAGAAAGTTAGGTGGGCGGATGAGATTAAGAAGTTTGCAGGGACAACATGGCCGCAATTAGTACATGACCGGGGTAGTTGGAGAAGAGTGAGAGAGGCCTTTGCCCTGCAGTGGGCGTAACCAGGCTGATGATGATGATGATGATGCTGATGATGATGATGATGATGATGATGATGATGATGATGGTGATGACCCGCACTACCGGAGCATGTGCGCAAGAGTGGAGGTCTGCATGCCCGCCGGACGGGTAGGCGTCGTCGCGATATACGTCGGGATAAACCGTGTCGAACGGCTAGATACGCGTTGTCGAACGTGTCGAACGGCGATACGGTCTCTACCGTGTCGAACGGCGATACGGTCTGTAGTGTAAGAGAAATGGCTGACGCCCTATTCCATGTGACAAGTGCAGCGCCTGCCACCGCCGTACTCCACTCACTCGGAGGAGAGAGTCGAGTACGGCCGCGCGCCTGCCGAATTGCTTTGGTTGTCAGCCACTAGGGCGCTGCGCATGCGCAGTTGGACATCGCGAAAGGCGGATTCAGAGGGAAATTACACTATCAAGGAGCAAGAATGTCTCGCGGCTGCTTTTACTTTTCAGAAATTTCGCTGTTTGGTTGCCCATTGAAGATCATCACCGAATACCTTCCTTTATGTTGGCTAGTATGTATTCGAAATCTGCCTTGTCGCAGAGGTCTGCCATTAACTCCTGTGCATTTCTTTTCTCTTCAACCTGAGGAAAGTGGTATAAATACAGACATTTTTTTCAGCAGTGCGAAAGATCGGTCGTCACTGCAAAGTGTGGTATGTTAAGAAAAGACTGATAGTTAAGAAGTGATATATATATATATATATATATATATATATATATATATATATATATATATATTTGTGTGTATATATATCCAGGGATTCTTAGCACCCTCTGCTGCGTCACAGGTCTGACCGCAGCCGTGGTCAGTTGCTTCGCAGCTGCTGGGGACTAAGGGCCGGGGTTTGATTGTTGTATTCATATAGGAGGTATATGAGGTATATTCATATATATATATATATATATATATATATATATATATATATATATATATATATATATATATATATATATATATATATATATATTGTGATACTTATTCATACGCTTCACATTTTCACATGTACATACTCGTCATCACCGTTTTGGGGCTTGGTGGTGGGGCTCTTACTCGCAACAATAACGAAGAGACTAGCTGCCTAAACCTTGCCTCACAAGTGGTGGATCCCTCGAGCTCCACTTGGGTCGCCGCTTTCACCAACCGCACTCGACCATGTCCCAAGACCAGCAGACCAATACCACGACATCCGCCATGCCTGCTCCTGCGGGAACCCTTTCTTGGACGGTCACCACCTCTCAGTAGCATCCACCGGTCTTTGCTGGATTTACAGGTGAAGAAGTTGAAGACTGGTTGGAGCTATACGAGCGCGTGAGTGACTTTAACCACTGGAACGAATCTGCAAAACTTGCTCACCTCGCCTTCTACCAAACCGGCGTCGCGAAATCTTGGTTTTACAATCAAGAGCTCCATTTTGTCAACTGGAGCACCTTAAACCACAACCTACACCAGATTTTCGCGAACTCGTCTATCCGCTCCTACATCGCCAAGAAGAAGCTTGCGGAGCGTGTTCAGCACTTGGGCGAGTCGTACACATCGTACATAGAGGATATCCTCGCCCTCTGCTGCAGCGTGAACCCCTCGATGGCAGAGAGTGACCGCGCACGCCACCTGATCAAGGATTTGGGACTATGGCATTCAATGCTCTTGTAGTGCTGAACCCCACTGCCATCGCCGACATCATCAGTATCTGTCAGCGACTCGATGAGCTTCATATGCTCCGCTTACACCTGACACATCTGATTTCAAGGCGTCCAACGACAGCAAGTTACGTGCCTTGATTCGCTCCATCATCCGTGAGGAACTGCTCGCCCAAGCTTCGTCAACCCTTCTTAAGGCCCATATGACGCCTCCTGGTGGCGGCCTACGCCATATCCTGAGGGAAGAGATAACTGCCGTGACCTATTCGCAAGTCCCGAGCCTGCCCACTATCCCTACGCCAACTTACGCTCAGGTTGCCTCTATAGCGCCACCCCCACAGCAACGACCACAGCAGCCAACTGTACCGCACGTGTCTCTCAATCCTATCACATGAAGACCACTATCTCTTGCATGTTACAACGCATGGAGCCCACCTCGACCGGTTTGCAACTATTGCGGCATCCGTGGCACGTTTCAAGGTTTTGTCGACGCCATAAGCAAGATGAAAGGCGTGGCTATGACGGGCTTGAAAGTGATGAGTTTTCTGGCCCTGTACCACAACGTTGGCGTCCTTACTATGATTATTATCCACGATGTTGTCCCTCTCAATAGGACTTCAACGTTGCCGGTTCGTTGCGTTTCCTGCATCGTCGATCACCGATGCGGCGCTCCTCTTCCCCTCTTCGACCAACTATTTCGTCATGCGATCACCGCACGGAAAACTAAATGCTGCAGCTGCAGGAGGCAAAGCTGCATCCTTAGGACAACGTGAAATTGCTGCGGAGTGCCCGTGAAATATACCTTTGGTGTGTGTTGAAGGTGCCAAACCGAAGCCTTGGTTGACACACGTGCATCGCTTTCCGTTATTGGTGCTGACTTTTGTTCTCGATTGTGAAAAGTGAAGACACTGTATAATGGCCATCCCCTTCGTTGTGCTAATGCATTTCTTGCTCAGCCCTCCAGTGTTTTCACTGCACGTGTTTTGATTAATGTCATCCTCCACCATATTCAGTTTGTCGTGCTGTCTTCGTGTACCTACGGGATGATTTTGGGATACCCCTGATGGGACTTCCTGTCCTCCGCCTCAGCTTTCATATGTTGCCGTCGGCGAATTATTCATCTGACGGACACTGAATCATCGTCCGCTGTCGATGCTCACAGCCTACGTTTCGTCACGTCTATCGACTGTTTCATTCCCGCGGGCATTGAATATATCCTCACGCTGGCTTCCGACCCTATTGTTAATGTTGATGTGTTCCTTGCGCCGAGCGGTCGCTGCATTTCTGGTGGGCTTAGCCTTACTCCTAGCCTGGTGCGGTTTCAGAACTGCAGAGCGTTCGTCGCGGTTCGTAACCCTACGTCTTCACCAGTTGTGTTCTCGCGGGGCACTACTGTGACTTGCTTTACTGACACCGAACATCTTTCGCTGGTAATGCTTCACACCGAATCACAACCTTTGTCTACCACAACTGATCATCATACTGAATGCTGCTGCTTTAACGGCCGCGATAAGTCACGATCTGACTGCTGTGCAGAAAAGAAGGCCTTTGGCCCTACTGCGATAACATAAGGCCTTATTTGGCGTTCACTCCAAGATTCTGGGGCGCATTGCCGTCGCAGTACAACGCATCCAAACCGAAGGTTGTTCAATTGTACGCCGCCGCCCGTACAGCGTGTCTTCCGCAGAATGTAAAATAATTGCGGATGACGTTGCTAACGTGCTCAAAAAAGACATCATTCGGCCATCGTCCAGTTCATGGTCATCTCCTGTTGTGTTGGTTCGCAAGTAGGAGGGCTGTGTACGGTTTTGCGTCGATTATCGAGCCCTTAATAAGATCACGCGCAAAGACGTGCATCTGATGCCAAGAACCGACGATGCCATTGACTCCCTCCAGGGTGCAGAATACTTTTCTAGTCTAGACCTCCAATCCGGGTACTGGCAAATCCCCATGCACGAAGCGGGCAAGGACAAGACAGCCTTTGCAACACCATGCGGACTTTACGAGTTCAACGTCATGCACTTCGGTTTATGTAATGCTCCTGCAACATTTGGACGCATAATCGACACAGCTTTACCTGGACTTAAGGGGCATACTTGTCTGTGCTCTTTAGATGACATCTTTATTTTTATTCAACTTTTCGTCAGCACCTTGAGCGTTTGCACGAAGTTTTCACATACACTTCCAGCGCTGGGTGCCAACTCAACACAAAGAGATGCCATTTTGCCAGAAAAACATCAAAGTGTTGGGCCACCTTAGCAGTAAAGATGGCGTTTGAGCAGATCCCGACAATGTTGCTGCCGTGCTTCGCTTCCCTCGCCCTGAATATCAAAAACAATTAAGAAGTTCCTTGAACATGGCATCCTACTTCCGCCGCTTAATCAGTCATTTTGCTGCCATGGCGTCGCCACTGCACAAGTTGCTCGCCGACGGGCACTGCTTTCCCTTGGACAGACGACTGCGAACTTTCATTCCAAGCCCTCAAGCAAGCATTTACCGCAGATCCTGTCCTCTGCCACTTTGATGAGAACGCACCAACTCTTTTGCACACCGACGCTAGTGGCCATGGGATCGGCGCTGTCCTTCTACAGCTTGATACCACAACACGAGAGAAAGTTGTTGCCTATGCCAGTCACGCATTAACCAATGCCGAAAACAGTTACTCGATAACAGAAAAGTAATGTCTCGCAGTAGTTTTGGCGACACAAAAATTTCGATCATATTATTATGGACGCCAGTTAACGGTCATAACCGACCACTACGCCTTATCTGGTTGTCGTCAATCCAACATTTGTCTGGACGCCTTGGTCGCTGGGAGGTCGGCTTACAAGACTACGATTTTGACGTTGTCTCCATGTCTGGGAAAAAGCATCAAGATGCCGACGCTCTCTCTCGCTGCCCCCTGCCACTATTATGTTCGAGGACATCTCTCCATTGCTCATCACTTGATCATGATGCTAAGTCTCCACTCGCGTTATTGCCTCTAGCCGTTACTGGCACTTTATCATCCAATCGCGCCACTCAACTCGCATCGCGTCAACGTTCTGATTCCTCCTGCAACAGAATTATCCAACGCCTTTGCGGAACTACTCCTGCACCAAATGCCAGATTACTATTTAAGCTCGACAACGATGTGCTGTGCGGCTACATTTACAACTCCGACGGACACCGCTGGGTGCCTGCTCTTCCACATTCGCTGCGTACACAAGTCCTTGAAGCCTTTCATGACGACCCAACTGGTGGGCATTTGTGTTTCAAGGAAACATACCACCGCGTTAGGAGCAGTTTCTTTAGACCAAGCATGTCTACCTTCATGGCAAAGTACGTCACTTCTCGCGTCCAGTGTCGACGGCTGAAACGACCGACTTCGCCTCCTGCTGGGCTTTTATAGCCCATCCCATGTCCTTTTACATCGTTGGGATAGACCTAGTCCGCCCTCTGTCCATAACGCCGGCAGGTCATCGATGGATCAGGACAGCTGTTCACCAGCTCACATGTTACACAGAGACCGCTCATCTACGCTCTAACGTGGCCTCAGACGTTGCCACCTTCTTCCTGGATGCCATTCTCCTGCGTCAATGGCTGGTGCATCTCGTGCACTTTTAAGTGGCCGCGGCAAGACTTTCATGTCAACAATGATCAATTATCGGAGCTTGTGGTACAGTTCATAAAACGACATCCGCATGTCACCCTCAAATGCCTTAACAGAGCGATTTCATCGCACACTAACAAAAATGATATCGATATATATCGGGCCAAACAACGACAACTGGGACAAACATTTACCTTTTGTGACGTTTTCTCACAATACCGCTATTCAACAAACTGCAGAGTACTCACCTTTCTACCTAGTTTACGGCCGTTCACCGACATTCACTATCGACGCCGAATTCTTCAATGCCCCAACTAACACCTCGGCCAGTATAACCGAACAGTTTGTCTCGATACTTTTGAGGAATGCCGTCAACGTGCTTCCTTGAACACAGAAGTCAGTCAGCTAGATCGCAAGCAGCGTTACAACATCTCTTGTCGCGACGTCTCCTTTCGTCCGGCAGACTAAGTGCTCCTTTGGACGCCCATCCGTACACCCAGTTTATGTGAGAAGTTTGAATCCCGCTTCCTTGAAACCAACATCATTTATGAACAAAGATCACCCGTGAACTATCGCGTCACTCCCGTAGACGTTTCTTGGGACCATCATTATCGTGGTTTGGAGATCGTTCACGTTTCGCGCCTCAAACGATTCGTTCGGCGTTTCCCTCCTGGCCATGCCGCGGCCTGGCTCGCCGCTTGCGCGCGCGGGGAAACTAGTGTGAGCATTATTCATACGCTTAGTATTCTCACCTCTACATTCTCATCATCACCGGATCGGGGCCTGGTGGTGGGGCTCTCACTCGGAATAATAACGAAGAGACTGGCTGCCTTAACCTTGTCTCACAATATATAAATATGTATCGCATATGCAGGCACAACATATGTCTTGCAATCTCCTGTGTTCCATAAATGATGACCCCAAGATACTGCAGTGTGGTATACGACGGCGCTTTTTGAGGCATTGTGACTGCATTCAGCCCCTCAGCCGTAACTCAACGCTCATTGGTGTGACAAGAAGCACGCGCCGGCATGAGGCCCGTTTATCGCTGTGGAAAGCTTACATCGATTACATACCTCATGAAATGACAAAACGAATAATAAACCAAGGCTGTGAATCAGAGTGAGCTCTGCCTCCACGAAGCGGCTCCAAGATTGATGTCACTCGCGTCACACTGTACGCACAGGCTGAAATTCGTAGAAAGGAATCGGGCTCCTCTCCCACTAATGTGTCCCGTGTTCTCAAACTCCGCCCTTCCGGAATAAAGTTTCTTCTACATGGCGCGTGATTGGCCAGTCGCCAAACAAAAATAATATAAAAGCACCCTTTGAACCATGGGACTTCTGAGAGCGATCAAACTGGAGAAAGGGATTAGTGCCGCGTGCTGAGTTGCTCGTTTGGTCAATGCCACTTGCCAGTACCAGCGCCGGTAATGTGAAATGTATCGAGCTCTCCTGACCAATTTAACTCTAAACTCAAACAATTCAGAGAGTCGTATTGAAAGCCTAAATAGAAAAAGGTACACACTATCAGCGTCCGAAAACCTTGAGCAAAAATAATTTCCAAACACGCTTTAGCTTATCGAACTTTGCAATGGTAACCGATATCGCACCTGCTCTATAAGCCTGGAATTACCCAGCAATGATCTGTCTTTACAAACCTCTAATTTTCATGCTTATCTACAAAAGACGGCGCAACCAAGTTTCACCACTGTCCCAAAGCCTGCTTCGTACTTTTATTCTCGAAAGTGGCTCGTCTGTAGTCAGCGAATGCGCTGCTCAAAACCCGCAGTGTCGCTTTTCCTGCCCTACCTGGCCGCCGTAACGTTTTCTGCTTTCGGCGATTGCGGAAGATCGCTCAAGTTCCCAGGTACGAGGAAGGCTTTCGGCGCCTCCTTTACCCTGTTATGGATAATGAAACAAGCCTCGTCGCCGCAAGTAACGCCTTTCGGACTCGCCGGTGTCTCTACTTCCTTCTATATTCTCGGCAATCGCAAAGTCACTCAAGTGCGGGGCACGAGCTGTCCGTATTGGGGTTGCTGGATCAAGCCTCGCCCCGCAAGGAGGGCTCTCCAGGATGGCTGCTGGCTCGGTTTCGGTGTACGCCTGCATTGCGCAGTCACAGAATCTGGAGTCCTGAGCGATATCCGCTCTGTTTTGCTGCGTCGCGTCCTTTCTCGGCTCGACCGCCACCGTATGCTGGTATATATCCTAGACGATTGCATAAAGTCGCCCATGTGCTCGGATACGAGAGGGGTCACCAGTGCCCCCCTAAACATCTCATGGCTACTGGAACAAGTCTCACACTCGCAAGGGATGGCCTGCGAAATGGCCCCTGTTTGTACACCGGCAACGGCTTCGCTCTACTTCCGCTCTGTGCCTATGTTTCGCCACCTCGTACTTTCCGTGCCATTCGTTTAACGGACGCAACCCCAGTCTCTTCCAAAGAACAAACTGTGCAGTTGTCATCATGGCCTTCATTCTCACGCTCAAGATGAATACCAAAATGTCGGAGTGGTGCTCTCATCCCATTATCGTAAGTCCTGAATTCCTCATCGGAAAGGCGAGCTAAGCAACAGGACACGTCACAGGGAATTACCCCCAAAAATCTAAGAGGCCGAATGTCGTGGTCTAGCTTTATTTCTGTGCACACCTGCTCGAAAAAGCGCAGCTAACATTGAGGCCCTTCACCGTCCCTGAAATTGCGCTGACTAAACCGTGCCGGCTGAACCCTGAGCTGCTTGGTTTCGCTTCCAATTTTTTTTAAAATTTTTTCGTGCTCTTTGTCCTACCTTATACGTCCATCCTGCCCTTGCTTTCTCCGGTCACGGACACGTTCGCCCTGTCATCTCTGCCACTTGCCTCTATTGCATTGAAGACTTTGGCCTTCTTAAGCTGCTTCCCGCAATCAATCCCGAATTCTCAGCATATCGCGTTTAGGGCCGTCCTAGGCAACTTTCTCCCATCAATAGCTACCTGTCCCTTGCCGACAAGTTTCTCAAGAAACTAAGTGTAGAAGCAAGGTGTCTTTCAACAAGGCTTTCAACACCCTCGTCACCAGGAAGAACAGCGTTAAGCATGGCGATTCTAAAGGAGAAGAGGTCCTTCACTCACCATGCCGACGTCGAAACGCCGCGCAGAATATATTACCTCTGCCATATTATGTTGCGCCCGGGGATCCGAAATTGTGTGGAATCCATTCAGTGTGGAGGAGTAAGGGTACGTGATCTTACGCCCGATATTCACGACATTTAAACATGCACGTTTGTATTACAATATCTACAATAGTTTTGCAAGATGTACATAGAATAACTTCATGATCAATCTATAGCAACCGCAGTCTCCAAGCGTCCGTCTCTTTTTTTAACCCCTGCGTGTTCATTGTCCGCTCACTTTCCCCAAATCCGGCGTTAGGAGACGAGTGATGTCATGTCCCACCAATCCGGAGGGACCAGTGCAAACAGAAGCTTAGACATTTGTTTGGCAAGCCCGTCGGCCGCCATCGTACTGCTAAGAAGTATCTTGGGACCCGGGCCCAGACATCCGTTGAACCTTACGTGGCGTACATCCAGGATGTCCTCGTTCTTCGCCGCAAGCTGGATAATAATATGGCAGAGGCAGACAAGCTCAGCCACGTTTTAAAAGACATTGTGGCCGACGCTTTTAACCTCCTTATTTACAAGAATATAAGAACGGTTAGTGAGATCATTAACGAATGTCACTGCTTTGAGGACGCAAAGAGCCGACGCATAATCCAACAGTTCACGCGTCTACCCAATACCGCAGGTTCATCTACGTGGGAAGACATTTGTCTACTGCTTGGCTCACCTCCCCAGCGAACGTCGTACGTATCGTCCGGATGGGAAATCGAAGCAGCGTCTCGTGCCACACCAGTGGTACCATGCTTTGAAGATTCACGGCCGCTCGTCTCTCTCATTCAGTCGGTCATTCGCCAAGAACTTGCCAAGCGGGCCTTCCGTCCATCTGCTCCGCCAGCCGTCCTGACTTCGCGTCGTCTGCTGCCTCTGCCCTGTTCACCGGAGCCAATACGGTCCATATCCGAGCTATCGCAACCCGGCCGAATGGCGCCCACATCATAATAGACCTATCTGCTTTTACTGTGGACGTGTGGGCCATATCACTCGCCGCTGCCGAAGTTCCTGGCCAGGCTACTCTCGACCAAGCCTTCCCGCGTACCACCCAGTGAATCCTCGCCCACCCGCATGCTCCACCAAGGTTGAAGGCGCACCTGACAACGATCGAACCATTGCGACTAGCTGCTCGCCATCGCCACACAGTCACCGCTCAAGTTCGCCCCCGCTGCGTCGCTCCCCGTCTCCAGCTTATCGTCGCCGTTCTCCGACGGGAGACTAACTGGAGGTGACGCTGCTCTAGCACTCCGGCCTGAAGTTCCTCTGCTGACCCTGCCTACTGATAGGAACCTCCTGGACATGGTCGTGGATGGTTTGCCCGTTATAGCACTCATCGAGAGTGGAGCGCAAATTTTCATCATGAGTGCGGTGCTTCGAACGGGCTTGAACAAAGTACTCACTCCTGCTCCGATTCAACTGCTTCAGGTCATGAAGCATCGTATAAATACTGGCGATGAAGCACCTGTTCGCCGACGCCCATACCGGCTGTCTCCCTCTCACCGACAAGTTCTCCAGAGCGAGGTTCTCAATATGCTTGCCAAAGGGGTTATTTAATACTCTTCAGCCCATGGCCATCCTCTTTTGTTCTCTTCAAAAACAAGGACAACAGCTGGCGATGCTGCGTTGACTATCGTCATCTATACACAATCACCAGGAAAGATGCATATTCACTTCCCCGCACTGACGATGCCCTGGATTGTCGCCACCGTACAACTTATTTTTTCTCGATAGGCCTTCGCTCTCGATATTGGCAAATTTCCGTTGATGAAATGGACCGTGAAAAGACTGCGTTCGTCACACCAGACGACCTATATCAGTTCATGGTAATGCCTTTTTGCTTGTGCAATGCTCCGGCGACCCTTGAAGGGTTGATGGTCATGCTCTTGCCCGGCTTGAAATAGTCTATCTGTTCATGCTACTTAGATGACGTCATCGTATTTTCTTCAACTTTAGTGACCCATCTTGAAAGACTTTCATCTGTTCTCTTTTTCCGACCACTGGCTTGCAGCTCAACTCGTGCAAGTGCCTTCGGTCCCGGCCAAATAACCATGCTCGAACATCTCGTCAATTCGTCAGGCATTCGCCCCGACCACACTAAAGCGCGTGCTGCGCTGAATTTCCCTGTACCAACTTTTGCCAAAGATGTTCGTAGCTTTCATGACCTTTGCTCTTACTTCCGCAGATATGTGGAAAGTATTTCCCATATTGCCCGTCGCCTTACTGACCTCCTCAACAAAGTCGTTCCTTTCTGCTGCGGCTCTGAACAAGCGCCTGCTTTCTCGCAGCTCATGACCCTGCTTACCACACCTCCTGTTCTAGCCTATTATGACGCCTCCGCTCCGACTGACATTCGCACTGACGCCAGTGACTACGGCGCAATTTCAGGTCTACGCCAATGTAGGCACAACTGCATTATCGCCTACGCCAGTCGCCTCCTCCTTCCAGCCGAGCGCAATTACTCGATTACCGAGCGCGAGTGCCTCGCCCTCATTTGGGCGGTGGGCAAGTTTCGACCCGACATATATGGTCGACATTTACACTTACAACCGATCACCACGCCCTTTATTGGCTTTCTACCCACAAGGATGCCACCTGAGGCCTCGGTCACTGGGCCCTACGGCTGCAGGAATACACATACACTGTGGTCTACAAGTCGGGTCGTCACCATCAGGCCGCCGACTGCCTGTCTCGTCATCCTGTCGGTGCACCGGATGGTTTAGTGGATATCACACCGATCTGCGTACTTGCGCTCACCGCCTTGAAGGACACTGCACATTAATGAGCTACAGCGGAAAACTTCCTATTGGATTAGAGTATTACTAAAAGCTAGACGCTACTTTGACTTGACTACTTTGGTCACCTTATATTACGCATTCATTCACTGTCATTTACATTATTGTATTGCTTCTTGGGGTCAAACATATCAGTCCCACTTTTCTTCCCTCCAACATGTACAGAATCAAGCCATTCGCATTCTCACCTGGAGCAACCGACGTTCACATGTTACTGATCTGTACCGGGAACTGCACATACTGAATATTGACAATCTCATCAATGTTAATGTCTGCACATTTGCTTATCAAGCAGTTAAAGACCATAACCTCCTCAAATTTGTTTTTATCCGACACCTTACTAACTCAAATATTACGCGCTTTTGCTCCAATGACAATTTTATACTCCCTAACGTACGAACTAACTATGGTTATCGAAGAGTAGCATTTGTTTTAATCAAACTATGGAATTCATTGCCTTGTAACATTAAATTTGCCTTTTCTATATCGTCATTCAAGCATCAGCTTCGCAATTTCATGTTTAACCTACAGATCCGTTTATTGAATATGTCTTTTAAAACACAACTTCAATTCTGTCGTTTTTAATACTGTTTGCCCCCTTTCTTACTTCAGCTTAAGCCTTATTCCTATCGTTTTATATTTTCCAGTGTATTATTTTTTCCCTCATTATGTATTTGCATTTATATTTGTATCTATTGTAATTCGCTGCCTTTTTGCTGTCAAGTAGTATTAGTGTTTTTTTAACTTTATAAAAGGCCCCCCTACAGTGTTTACACTCTGGGACCTTTCTCTGTACTAAATATCAATATCTTTGTATCTGCACTAAGTATTCAATAAACTTCAAACAATCGTTACGACACATTATCGAACGCCGGCTCTCCCCGATCCTGTCTGAACCATCCCTTTACATGTTCGTGCTACAAAATGGCATCCTGTATGGCCGCAACATGCACTCGGACGGGCCCGGGTTCCTCACCGCCAGAAGCTCGGGTCCTGTTTTATGCGCATGAACACAGGTTTGCCCTGTGTTCATGCGAACCCAACTAGTTGCTTGCTGGCAGGCCGAGTGGCCGGCGAGTAGCTTTGGAAAATCCTGTACGTAGAACCCTTCCGTATTCATGTCTTCAATTTCTGGACTTGGCCTTCCCAGTTGGCCGGCGGTATCCACATGGCCATCACCTTGCTCTAGACATCGCCGTTACTGTTAGTTCGGTAGCGTCCTCTCCACGCACAGTCGACCAAACAGCTCGCGCTGCCCTTAGGGACGAACTATCCCGGCACCAAGCTATGCATGTCGTCAGCCTTGTTCGCGTGGATCAACAAGCCCTTGAAAATGCCGATGAACGTGACTTCAATGCGTTGGCACTGCTTCTCTTGTCTCGCTTGGCTGGAGACGGCCGCACACTCCGAAAAGCCGTCGTATCTCGGCACCATGCTGTTTCAGCCGACCTGTAGAGCACCAGTGAGAAAAGGAGGTGCTCCGCCAAGCAGCGTCAGCATGGCAGCTACGAAGAAGAGAAACGCCACAGTGGCCCTTTATCCACGGACTATTGCTCCAAATCTGCTGCTTCAAATCAAACTCAATGGCACTCCTGGGAATAAATGTGTCTGACGAATGAGCGCATTGCCTAGTCGCCCTTTATTCTGAGAAGGTCATTTATTGCTAATACTTGCGTTCAAGTAAATGGGAGGTTTCGCTTAAACAACATATATTAAGGTCGTTTTTCATGGCCTCAGGGCTTGGTAATAACCCATATGCGGTAACCTAAGTGTTTGGCAAGGAATACTTCGGCATGAGCGCCCTTTTGTACAGACTCCTTTCTAAATTGCTCCCTACCCAGCTCAGTAATATTAAAATACCGCAACAGGTAACGATTTACCCATCGTACAGAACTTCCATCAGACGAAGCAGATTTTTCGTTCCCTTGTAGCAATCCACGTCTCATCTAAGGCAATCTTCCTACATGTACCACTCGCTGTTGAATGCGATGTTAAATGCGGTGATCTCCAGCTGCGACAAAATATCTAAGAATTGACGTACGCACATGATCGTCACATTCCTTTGAGGTAGACTCAATTTAAGAGACGGGCAAAATACACGTAAAGTCACGAGGCGAGCAAAAGGTCTTGGTATTTCATTTCTCTACCTCGTTTTCTTCTTTCGGCATGTGTACGCTTCATGAAAGTGTGTTCAATTTCTCAACTCCGCAAAACATGTGTCATATAGTGTCAAAACATGGTCATATAGCAAACACTATGGAATCTACAAACGTTATAGATGTTTCAGCAAACGCTTTCGAAAATTCTGAAATGTTGCCTGTGGCAGATAGCAAAATTCTAGTTGATGAGGTGAGCCACTCGATGCGGCAGATACTACTTGCACAAAAAATTGGAATCCATAAACGACATAGTCACAAAACAGCGATAACTTACATTTTTGTGGCACTATCACGTTATCGAGCGCTTTCGGCACGCATACCACTTCTCTACGTACACTCTTCTTCGATGAGGATCCGTTTTAGCGTCATTCATAACTTTTCGTGGCACGTCGCCGCGATTTTCGACCGCCAGTGGAAGGCTAATAATGCTGCTAAAACGGATCCTCAGCAAAGAAGACTTGCTAGGGTGTTGTCGTATACGTGCCGAAAGGGCTCGATAACTTTATACTGGCACACAAGAAGATTTATTATACCCAAATAAGACCATGCTATGCGGCAGGCACGAACACCCTGAAAAGGAGCCTTCGGTGGGCAGCCATCTTTTATTCCTTTCGGAACGAGGCATTCTCCGGCTATTCAGAAAGAAATTCAGATTTGCTCGCCATATTAGTGTATCTTGAAGCGTTCACTTCGATTTGACGCCGTGAGCTTGCGCGGTTACGAAAGGTCACGTTACAGGCAAGCAAGGTGGTTGCAGTCCAAAAACTTTTAATCAACTGCAGAGGGCTAATGGCGAAAAGCCGTCAGATCAGAAACAATACCTCTAGTTTCGTTCAGTCAATTCATGTATTATCAGTGTGCGCACCTAATACCATATAGGCAGCTATTGCGGTTTTCTTGAATACGCTTGACCGACAGGCGATGCGGGCGTGGCCTCAAACTTTTTTCACCAATTGTTGAGAGCTGATTGCGGAACTTTACTAGAAAACTTTGGAATAGGCCTACGTCATAGCTCCCCTAGGTGGGTATGCTGTCGTGCTAGTGACTTTTGTGATTTGTGCAGATGTCTATTCCCGGATTCTCATGTGGCAAGAGCTACCAATATATTATATGGCCGAGGTACGGCACCTCTTGCATAGGAGTTCAACGTAAGATGTTACTTTGAAGACATCGGATTCCAAGAATTGCGAATTAAGTGCGTCAGGAAGAGGTTGTTTAACGTTTTTCGGGGTTTCCTGTTGACGTTCCATCACGGAGTGGAACAGTCGTCCTATAATTCTTTACAGAAATTTCTTCTATGTCAATTATAGTTGTGCAGTCTTCGTAGTTTTGTCAGCGCACCGTGCGTATAGGCTTACAGTACGCGAAGCATTCACAGTCAAATGGTACTGGCCGTCGGATTTCGCGTTATAGTTTTTTAATTGATTATTCAATGCGACCGTGTATTATCAATTCTTGCTGCACTGCTGGAACGTTTTTATTGTTCCTCCCAGTACACGCGGCAGAAGACAGCCAACATAGCGGAGCACGTCTGAGAGTTATCCGCACTTTCGCAGCTTTACCCGAAAGCAGCTGCCAGTAGAACTTCCTGTAGAACAGTTCCATTTGCTGCCCTTAGCGCTGGCTTATGCGGCAATTCCACACATGCTTACCTGCGGAACGTTTTTAGGTAAATTCATACGTTAAGTATGCCTGCAGTAGCGAATAAAGGGAAAAGTCATAAAATAAGTACACTAGTGAAGTAAATAAATAAAAAGTTATGATGTTTTACGTGCCAAAGCCAGGATCTGATTATGAGACACGCCGTAGTGGGGGACTCCGGAAGATTGCACTACTTGGGGTTCTTTAACGACCTCCAAGTACACGGTTGTTTTCCCATTTCTTCTCCATCGAAAAAGCGGCCGCCACGGCCAGGATTCGATGCCGTGACCTCGTGCGTAGCAGCCCAACACCAAAGCAACCAAGGCGCGTGTGCATAAATTGAATACAAAAACATTTGAACGGTATCTATCCAAGTGAATCTGCAGTACCTTCTCGTACCTTCTCCCCGCAGTTGAGCGGATTCGTATAGCAGCAGAGAAGAGACACGCTAGTGAGGGTTACACGTGCCACTTCACGAAGGCCAAATGTCGCCAACCTTGCTGGAGCACCGCGTACGGAAACTTCACAAAGACAGCCGTCAGAGCTTCTCCGTTTTGCTTTACGTGGAATTTCGCCTCTCTTCTTTGGCAATTGTCATGTTCGTCTGACGCTGAAACTTCTGTGAATGTGACTCTTTCCTCCACCGATGAGTGGTTTGACGTGGGACCGACATTGCGCGATGCATGACCGATACACATTCCCTTGAGCTTCGCAAGTTTATTCGCGTGGTTTTATTGGTTCACACGAGAAAGTATTGGTATTTCTACTCACAGAAACGACCATGATACGATGGAAACCCCTGTGCCACGGTGAAGAAGTCGCTACATTAAGTCTTATGTTGCTTATGAAATCAATAACGCTTTACCAGCCTGCCTATATTACTTTTGAATTCCCTCCATTTACTTTGGGAAATACCCGTTTTGTGTTTTCTCGACTTAGGGGCTATAATGTTGCGCTGCTATGTACGAGGTCGCAGTGGCCGCATAACAATGAGGGCTATATGTATAAGCGACCGTGTCCCAGACAATGAGAATGCACTTTAAAAATCAACGCGTCGTCACAATTCATTCGAAGTTTTCCACTATGCCATGCCTCATAATCAACTCGTAGTTTTGACACGTGAAACACTAGAGTTTAATTTCATGTTTCATACTTTGGGGAAATGACTGCCAGTCTCTAGCACTTAGATGGATTGTGTTCTGCAGCTCTATTTGCGCCGAAGAATTCGTGCGAAGATGTGTGCCAAAATACATGCGGGTGTCTTTACTGATATCCGCTGCCGCGTTTTGCATCAATAGCTGCTATGGACTCACTCCTCTTCATCATTCATACGATAACAAACAGAACAAGCGTCTGGTTAACATAAATACTTTTCTTCTCAGTCTGGCCCTCCACCAATAGCTTTTTTGATGTTTGCTCATGTCGTCGCTGGAATCCGAAAATATTTTGCGAGAAAATTGCGCAGGAAGGAAAATTCGCATTAGGTCGTGACGATTTGTACATACAACCAATGACAGGGCCAGCAGTAAACGGCGAAAATTTCCCGTCGTTATCTCGTATATTTATTCATTCAGAATCATCATCATCATCACAATTACGCACACTACAGGATAAAATCTTCACCAAAAAGCTTTTGTTACCATTGTCTGGTGTCAGGTGGCCAAATCCAGAGCTTTCGAATCTCCTGATTCCATCGCTTCAACTTAAACATCGCCATTTTTTCGTATCCATTCACCTCATCTGAAAGGCCAGCAATTATCCCACCTATGCATGTGTGACCTGCTCTATTGCTTTATGTATCTCGCTTCATTTTTTAATCAACATCCCTAATCACCATATATTCATTTGTTTAGTCATTCATTCACTTATTTACCTATAAGGATAGCTCAAGTTCCCCGGCCTAGTTGTTTTACGTGAGGGGGGTGAAGTGCTCATAGATACAAGCCAACAACTGCACTGGAACGCAAATTACAGGAAATGCAATAACTATGAGTAAGAACCCGAGCAAAGAGGTACTAAAGAGAAAAAAAAACATAAGCTTTCATATATATAAGGATTAGCGCCATAAGAATGTCACGGATTGTTCGCAAAGAAAGCTGGGCTTTTCTATAGGCAATTTCAAAGTATACTGCTGTACATTGCGCAGCGTTTTGTCTTTTGCTTGCATACGAATGTTGAACCCTTTCGGGTACGGTGCCCTACTGTCACTGTTTGCAATATAGCTCTCTAAATAACACAGTAAGGCGTCCGCCACGTGTATAACGTAGAGTCCTGCTGGCTCGTCATCCTCGCCTTAGGAGAGGGCAGGTGTTTTCCGTCGTTTGCTTCACATTTCTCATGAAGACACATGCGGAACAGCTGCATGCGCCTGACGTAGACTTTTTGCGTCAACGATCTTGTGCAGACATTTCTGAGCTGTATATTGCTGCCATCCTCAAACGCAGCCCGTCATATATCACCACCAATACCTGCGACCCTTGTTCTTACAAACAAGTCTGCGCTTCATGGCTTCTCTAAAACTTGCGAGCTTTTTAGTGCTCACCGCGATTTCTGCCGTCGCAGTGCTCTTGTGGACTCGCAACATGGAATACTTGAGTAAACCACGTGTTCCGTCATCTGAGTCATTTTGGAAGCAAGCGACGCAGAGAGTGAAAGGAAACAAAGGTATGTTTGGAGGCATGTCCTCAGCACAGGAAGTCGAGCATGGAATTCCTGAGTGCTTCTCCAAATGAAGTCCGCGATAGATCTCAGAGTGTAGTCGCGAAGTCAATGACGAGGTAGTGGGCAGATGGGGACAGCATTTGTCATTAGAGGTGACGTTTATTTCGATAGTGGGCATAAACACGAAAGAGTAGGAGCTGTGTTTGCAAACGTCCGTAAGGACATTGAGCTGCGTACTTGTTTGTTTCTCCGGTGACCTCTTTTCCCCGGCTAGCAAATGTTAAACGTTATCGCCTAGCGCAAGACACGCCTACATGGTTTGGAACTTACACGATGATATCGTTCTTTCCATCTGTTGTGTATGTCTTCGCTGAACCTTGTATTGTCCTATTGCATGCGCGACACGCATTGTGTAGTATTTTCTGGAAACCAAGCGTGCACGAGAGATTACATTAGAGCGCTCGACGAATAATACATAAAGCCGACGCGCGTGACCCGCTGATCTGATTTACATGATATAAAACTTCATTTATTCCTCAAGAAAGGGAAGAGAGCTACGGGACAGAGTGTGAGGGAAGGAACTACTTGAAGAAGGCCTCCTCTATCCTCTCAGCTCAAACCAGGATGGCCTCTTGAAGGTCGGGTCTCGAGCTGCGCACTGCAGCCTCCCACTGCTCCTCACTACATATCACTTGCTTGAAGAAAGGGGAAGGGGTCGCTTGAGGCATCTCTACATTATGTTGTTTAAGTCTGCTTTGGGAGGGACGCAGAATTTGCAAGAGGGAGAAATGTAAATGGAGGGAGGGATGCGCTGTAGGAGGTAAGGGGAAGGAAAGGTGAGAGTCTGGAGCTGTCGCCACAGAACTTCACACCTGCGCGGTGATTTGCCCATGAGTGGTGGTTAGGTTAAACGGTCTAATCGGTATTGTGTGCAGATGTCGTGGTAGGTAATAAGCCGATCCCGCGATGTAAACGGCGGCTCCTCCGTGGCGCGTTGTGACACATGTGATGGTTGAACCCGGACTGAATCCTCGGGCTCCATGCGAGCCAGTCCAGAAAAATGCCACAGTTTGATGGAAAGTATGGGCCAAAAGGAGGGAAAGGGCTGGCTTAGAGAACCTGGTCACTCCGAAGTTATCTATGGCTGCTTTCGAGTCGCTAACAATAGCTGATGAATTTGGGAATGTGAGGGCGTGGGCTATGGCCGCCGCCAGAAATGGAGGTGGCCGCAGCGACCTGGCCGTGAGAGTTAATGACTGATGTTGCATAATGATTATTTTTTCCCCTATTCGGCGCCATCTACGTGGACGCGGCGGAGTACCGAGGGAGCAGCGACGCGTACGCGGTGGTGGCTGTCGGGGCATCGACGGGTGCAACGAAGACCGTGGCGAGCGTCCGGACTCGAGAGGCGCACCGGGCGGAGGAGGTGGCCATCGCCTTGGCCGTCTCCTACCCCGGATGCACTACAGTGTTGTGTCATTCTAGAACGGCAGTGAAGAACTACGCCATCATCATCATCATCATCATCATCATCATCATCATCATCATCATCATCATCACCCTGGTTACGCCCACTGCAGGGCAAAGGCCTCTCCCATACTTCTCCAACTGCCCCGGTCATGTACTAATTGTGGCCATGTTGACCCTCCAAACTTCCTAATCTCATCTGCCCACCTAACTTTCTGTCGCCCCCTGCTACGCATCCCTTCCCTCGGAATCCACTCCGTAACCCTTAATGACCATCGGTTATCTTCCCTCCTCATTACATGTCCTGCCCATGCCCATTTCTTTTTCTTGATTTCAACTAAGATGTCATTAACGCGCGTTTGTTCCCTCACCCAATCTGCTCTTTTCTTATCCCTTAATGTTACACCTATCATTCTTCTTTCCATAGCTCGTTGCGTCGTCCTCAATTTAAGTAGAACCCTTTTCGTAAGCCTCCAGGTTTCTGCCCCGTACGTGAGTACTGGTAAGACACAGCTGTTATAAACTTTTCTCTTGAGGGATAATGGCAACCTGCTTTTCATGATCTCAGAATGCCTGCCAAACGCACCCCAGCCCATTCTTATTCTTCTGATTATTTCACTCTCATGATCCGGATCAGCAGTCACTACCTGTCCTAAGTAGATGTATTCCCTTACCACTTCCAGTGCCTCGCTACCTATCGTAAACTGCTGTTCCCTTCCGAGACTGTTAAACATTACTTTAGTTTTCTGCAGATTAATTTTTATTCCCACCCTTCTGCTCTGCCTCTCCAGGTCAGTGAGCATGCATTGCAGTTGGTCCCCTGAGTTACTAAGCAAGGCAATAAGGTGTTCCTGATTCTATTTGCAATTACCTTAGTAAATACTTTGTAGGCAACGGACAGTAAGCTGATCGGTCTATAATTTTTCAAGTCTTTGGCGTCCCCTTTCTTATAGATTAGGATTATGTTCCGGTATTCCAAGATTCCAAGATTCCGGTACGCTCGAGGTCATGAGGCATTGTGTATACAGGGTGGCCAGTTTTTCTAGAACAATCTGCCCACCGTCCTTCAACAAGTCTGCTGTTACCTGATCCTCCCCAGCTGCCTTCCCCCTTTGCATAGCTCCCAAGGCTTTCCTTACTTCTTCCGGCGTTACTTGTGGGATTTCGAATTCCTCTAGACTATTCTCTCTTCCATTATCATCGTGGGTTCCACTCGTACTGTATAAATCTCTATAGAACTCCTCAGCAACTTGAACTATCTCATCCATATTAGTAATGATATTGCCGGCTTTGTCTCTTAACGCATACATCTGATTCTTGCCAATTCCTAGTTTCTTCTTCTCTGCTTTTAGGCTTCCTCCGTTCCTGAGAGCTTGTTCAATTCTATCCATATTATACTTCCTTATGTCAGCTGTCTTACGCTTGCTGATTAACTTCGAAAGTTCTGCCAGTTCTGTTATAGCTGTAGGCTTAGAGGCTTTCATACATTGGCGTTTCTTGATCAGATGTTTCGTCTCCTGCGATAGCTTACTGGTATCCTGTCTAACAGAGTTACCGCCGACTTCTATTGCACACTCCTTAATGATGCCCACAAGATTGTCGTTCATTGCTTCAACACTAAGGTCCTCTTCCTGAGTTAAAGCCGAATACCTGTTCTGTAGCTTGATCTGGAATTCCTCTATTTTCCCTCTTACCGCTAACTCATTGATCGGCTTCTTACTACGCCAAGGGTAGGGTATGTAGTGAGGCTGCGCGCATACTGCGCAAGGCCGAAGACATCGGACGCACAAGCACTGTGGTGATCAAGTGGTTTCCGGCCCACATGGGCAGTGACGTGTCGGCACGCGGGAACGTGAACCACAACGAGACGGCCAACTCGGCCGCGCGAGGACTAACCAACCGCGCAGCTGCAAGCACGGCCGACTCGGAGTGTTGGTCGCGGTGCAGTGCCAAGGACAAGATGACCACCTTCAACGAAATAGTGAAGTGGTACAGACTTAACAGACAAACTATGCCGCCACCTCACCCGGGGCTTACCCGGAAGGAGGCAGTGTTATACAGGCAATTACAGACGGGGTCCCTGCTCACCCCGGTGCTAGCTAAACACGTATGTCCGAGCGTGTACGCGAGTTACGTGTGTAGACTGTGCGCTAAGGAGAGAGCCACCGCGGCTCACATCCTTTGGGACTGTAGTATAAGTCCACGAGAAGCCAGCGAGAAAACAACGATCCCGCCGCAGCTAGAGGCTGCAACGAGGAGATATGACCAAGATACACAACTCAAGGCCGTCCAGCAGGTCTCGGCAGCTCTAGAGAGGCAGCGACCTCGCGAAACCGAGGAGAAGGGGGGCAGCACCCCGAGGAAGGGGGCGGCGGCCCTCTCGGATCCGCGGAAGTAGCGAGGAACCAAGACCTCGAGGAGCACAATGCACGAGATTGACGTAGTGGCCGGGTCGTGGTAAAAGCTTGTCCTCCCTGCGTGGAGGGAGCCTAACCGACTCTGCAGGCATTTTCACTAAAGTCGTTCTCTCTCTCTCTCTATTCGGCGGCATTAACATAGAGCACGTCTTTTGAGGTGGAGAATTGATTTTGGAGAGCCTTTGCTCGCTGCCTCCTGCGCTGTTTGTGGTGCACAGGGTGCATGTTTTTAGGAAGGGGGGGGGGGGGGGGGATTCAGAGGTTCTCGTGTATTTGATGTGCAATTGTGTACAGAGTCTTGATGATGGCTGCCGGGGTGATAGAAAGATTTTGTAGAAAGTGTCGACCTTTTGCGGTGTTAGAAAGTCTGCTATATTGGGATTTGAGGTAGACTTCTTTGAGTTTAGTAAGTGTGTTGAAGTTGCCAGTAAGCGTTACCCTTTCAGTGTAGGTACGTATGGGGATCCCCAGAGTGAATTTATATAACTTGCGTAAAAGAGTGTCGATCTTATCTGATTCGTATTCAATAAAATGTAGATATGGTGCTGCGAATGTAATCTTAGTGATAACGAAGGCCTGGACCAAGCGGACAAGTTCGGCCGCCTTTTGTCCGCCAATATTACTGGACACTCGCCCTAAAAGAAGCAGGGTGTGGAGTGTATGTAGGGTATATATGTAGAGTCGGTCGCTTTGAATGTTTAAATGGAGCACCCGGAGCCTCTCCACTCTAGTAAGAGGGATGTGGTTTAGGATTACTTGTATACTTGGCATGTGTTTTTCGGCCAACCCGGTGGGATAGCAGAATTAGCTCGGATTTTGAGGGGAGCTGGTGTGATTCATGGCCTTTGCACCTTACTGCATTAAATGTTCCGAAAGCGAATTACTCGTACAGCTTCATTGCGTACGCATATTTCGCACCACCGTTATGCTGCCACCGTACCACCCAGAAAAGCTAGCTTTACAGTTTGAAAAGAGTTCCGTGACACAATTTAAGTCCCGCAGTGCAGCACGTTTTGAAGCAGTGGCATAGCTTTTGCAAGCTTTCTACTAAGCTGGACATCCAACGACATTAAAAACAATATATGCTCACGTTTCCTTGAAACAGAATCGATCAACCAATTGCGCATATCGGGCGGATGACTTACTCGTGGACACTTTTACCAGATCATCGGCCTTTCACTATGGCGCACAGCAGTAAATCCTAATGTCATGTACGATTTAGGCTATCTGTAATCAACTCAAAAAAGCTAGATTAGCCTACGAACCTTTTAAAACAACTTTTCCAGTCTCTAGGAAAGGGAAATTTATGCCGTCGATTTAGCATTACTGCCACCTATGCTCGTTTTCATTTCTTCTACCACTCCTACTCCTCTAGTTTCAGTATTCACACGCAAAGCATTTGCGATTTTCTGTTTAGTTTTTGTACTTGTGAATTTATTCGTTTAACGCCAATACAAGCGCTTTGTGCCTGCCGCAATGGCAGCACGAGCGCTGACCAAATCGCAAAAGTAGAGGACAGCGAACAGCTTATAAGCAGCGTCACAGTGCTTGTACCTTCTGTCCCTACCGGCAAAAGGGGCGAACTAGACCAGGCGTGCTGGAGTAGGGAGATTTGTGCAGGTCTCGAGTTCAGTAGGTCGTGCTTTGAACATTCGACGTTACGCAGCGACGCGTGAACGCTATGGCCGGCGCTCGCACCCGCAACCTTGGTTTTGGTTGCCAAAGAATAATCTTAATTGGGAGGCGCGTGCTGGAGGCGCGAGCTCAGCACACGCAGTGTCGTTCTAGCAGCCTGCCACGTTGGTCGCCGCATGAATTTAGGGCCGCCATCACATCCTCATCCATCAGTAACTTGCTTTTGGGGGCACGGGTTCGCCCAATAAAAAGTTATGCTATTCACCGGTTTTCGAGTATGATCTTTTCACCGCCACTACTCCATCACAATATCCACACATGCTGCAGCGAGCATTTGTTCTCCCTTTTCCGAAGAATGAGCCTTGATTTCATGGAAACCAGATCTGAGTGCAGCTGTAGAAATACCCTTTTCTCTCCCTGTGTGGGCGTAAATGCTTTGATCCTGAGGGATTCCTGGAGTCGAGCATACGATCACGCAGAGGAGTTCTTTATCTCGCTGAATTCCATACATCTCCTCGTTACCGGTGGTCCACATAATCTCTACTATCGGTAAAGTTATACTGCTGTAGCTGTTGCTTAATTCGTTAAGGTAAGTCACGTACAAGGTTTTAGAAACGCTTATCACGATGCTCCCATAGATGGGCACCGCCATGTTTATTCCCGTGGTGATGCTTCTATTGCTTTCCTCAACCGGCCTCTGCTGCCTTTTTTTACCATAGCAGCGCACGACATTGGTGCGGCGCAGCAAGCTGCTGTTAGGCTGTCGTCGATAGTTACTGGGTTAACAACAAACAAAGCCTTGGCTGATACCTCAGATGACGCATAAATACTGCATTTTTCTAATTCAAGGCTCATTACTCGTTGTCGAAAGGATGCAACGCGTTCGACATGAGCAATGCTTATTAAATGCACTGGAAAGTGCGTTCCAAGACAGAGTTGTGCATACTTTCCAGAGATAAATAAAATTGGTAGCACTGTCTGTGACAGGCTCGCTTCTTTTTATTTCTTTTTGTTTTGTTTTGTTTATGACAAGGTATTCCAGCCAACATGAGGCGTATTCGATGTATCTGAAATCAAGGTATTTTGTAATCACTTCCAGAAAAAAAATTCACGGACAATTACGATACTTCCTAATGCGAAATTTGAGCTCCGCTGTATACGTCTTTTCATTTCTCGATGTATTGGGCAATCTCTCTCGCGAGGCCGCTTGCAAACGTAGACAAGTGTGGCGTGATTGCCTTACTAATTGGGAGACCGCAAGAGGTAGCTTGTGGTTGGCAGGTGGACAAAACTCACACACGATTGTTTACGTTGTCATGGCAACAAGAACAGCAGCCGCGCGGCCGCCCCCTATCATTAGCGTTTTTTGGCTTTTCGTTTTTATTAAGCCTATACGTTCCGCACCCTCTCCACCCTTCCCCATGTCCCGCACGCGTTTACTTTTCCTTTCTGTTTGCCTGTCCGTTGCGCGTATTTTTTGTTTTTTATCCTGAGTATGCGCTACCCCAGGCATTGTTTGTGAACTGGTGAGTGGTGCACCGTGGGTACTTTATGCGTTAGCACACACGCAGTCTTGTCCATAGTTTGAATATTCCAGCACATGACAGAACGTATATAGATTCCACTTCCAATGCAACAGATTTTCGGCCTCGTTTTATTGACTTCCGTTTCCGAAAACAAATATTTTTGCATAACTCGGTATCGTACACGATCAGAAGAGAGGAGTTGAGAGGAGGAGCGAAAGCGCACAGCCTACTGGATCGATGCGCACGCTCCCTCCGTTCTAAGAGGCCGCACAAGGGAAGCGCAGTTGCTTTCCCGCCCTCGCGATGGATGGCGCCAATTGCCTCTGCCACGGAAGCGGCGGAGTATCCGAGGTCGGGCTTCGTTTCTATACATGGTATCGGGGACGTCGTCGGTGAACATACGAGGCATGCTAACCTGGCGCCACCTCTTGGCCATCGTAGCATCCGTGCCCGGGTTGCACGGCATTACACTTTATTTTCATGTTTTCGTCATACCCTCCTCCTCCGCTTTCTTCCTTGAGCTCTCCGCTATCGCCATCTTTCATCACCCGCTTCACAATGCATTCGCTCTTTCATGCTTAGCTGTGCTCGTTGGCTCCGTTCAACCAAGGATGCCGACTCCGACGTTCGCTGCAGGAACGAGCGCCGAAGAGCACCGTTGACAAAGCACTTGGTTAAGTGACTCATAGCTATCTTATGAACGTAAAAATGGCACTTAGTCATGCCTTGTCATGTCGATAATGACGTGCAAGAGCAAGCAACAAAAGATAAAATTGAAAAAACGAGTATGAGCAGCCGTAAAAGGGGAGTGGGAGGGGGAGGATTTGAGTCTACGTATCGCTGCCGACCTCTGTTGCAGCACCGCCAAGTGCCACTTAACTGCCGTGCCTTTCACCAGAGGGCGTGCAGTGCCCGAGTGCGCTTTGTATTTAAAGCGCTTGGAGAGCTTGGATTTAAAGTGGGTGGAAGCATCAATCGGTTAGCAGTCGAGATAAGCAAGGCAAGTTTAGAGTATTGGCAGAAAGAAAAAGAGGAAAGAGATTGATACAATCGCAACCGTAGCAACCATAGGTTAGGGTGCAAAGCAGATGGAGTTATTTTTAACACTGGAAAGAAGAATTAGGAGACGTATACAAAAATACTAGAATCAACATCCTGTGTAGCGTACCTGCATTGTTCAAGCCGGCTAGGTGACTATTTGTCACCACCCAATTTTAACGGGGCTGTCACTAAATCATTATCATAATCGATTCTGCTATAACGCAGAATGGAGGAAGAGGTCCAGAAAGCTGGCAACCAAGTACATGATAATTGAATATTGAATAGACAAGCAGGCAAATAGGTGCAGAATACGGGGGGGGGGGGGGGATGAGGCTCCGGAACCCTAGCCCCCTCCAGAGCCTTCTGGGTGGGGGGGCAGAGCCACCGCCGGGCGATGCCGAATCCTGTACCCTCATAAACTATCATTACCGGAATTCTGTTACCCACATCACTTCAGGTTTTTTTTAGTTGCCTCCATCTTCTACTTTAAAATTTCATCGCGACGAAAAGCTTACTTCATCATTGCTGGCACGGATATGCGTGGGCTTTAGTTCATATTTTCGCATTAGTTTTTGCAAATCCTGACAATAGGAGGATAAGCACATTAAAACGTAAGCGGCGGCTACCTCATGGGAATTTTTAACTTCAACTTTTTTCTTTTCCACTTGCGAACACCATGCACAGACACAAAATATGTAAATATATGCGCAAGACAAAGTTTATCGTTTTTCAAGGAAGAGCTAGCCAACTAACAATTATTTCCAACGGTATGCATTGCCTATGCCTAGAGAATCAATTTGTTTCCGTATGGCAACCTCGCTCCACATTGCTTTCCGTGCTTCGTTGACCCTGAAAACAAAAAAAAACTGCAGACCTAAATGCCCCCTTCGGCAGAGACGTTTTTCAAGGGCGTATGAAATTCACTTGAATCATGTGTCTCAGTATTGCTTCTGTTTCCCGAAGGCATTGCCTACGGCTGATGAGAAAAAACGAACTTCTAACAATTTACATCATTTATTAGAGACAGAAACATCCCCACTTGCATGGACATGACATAATAAGTATAATTCACTTAGTAACCGAAATGAGGCCAAATAGGATTCATTAGAAATCACAATCAATAGCATTCACCCGCTCCAACGCTTATACTCGCACTCATAGTAAACTAAAACAAAAAGTTATACAAAAGAGGCTGTAGTTTCGCCGGAAAGACGAAGCAGTATAGTGATAGCTTTCTATAAGGCGATGACAGGAAGCAAGATTACAGCACCGAAAGCTGCGAGTCTCTTAGTGATGCGAGGATACTCCGGTTCTGAAATTTAATTTTCTCCTACTATGAGATCTTGTAAATACTCACATAAGGTCGTCATATCACTGACTAATTGTTCGAGGTTACATGACGTTTCTTCAAGTGGAAATGTTATTGAAGGTGATCTTTTGTTGCTGATGAGGTGACGCTGCCTGCATGCTCGCTAGCGTCTGTTCCTGCCATCCAGTGGCGTAGCTAGGTCGTCTGGCACCCGGGGTCCATAGGTCTTCTGTCACCCCCCCCCCGGGTGTAGCCGGCGGAAAGAGGGGTGTCTTCAGACGTATATGACGCCCCCCCCCCCTCCACTGGCCCCTTGCACCCGGGGCCCACGGCCCCCCGGCCCCCCCTGTTGCTACGCCACTGCTGCCATCGCTTCTGTTGATCCCGGCGGATCATTTGATGCCATGGTTTAAGCACTCACCGATTTCTGCGCTAAGGACATAGTGGTGCCTAGTAGCGTTGTGTCCATGACCAACAAAACCACGTCATTGTGGGCATTGAAGTTCTCTGCCGCGCCAGTACTACTTCCGTTACACATGAAGCTCGCTGTCTTTGACGAAAACACGTACAGTCCCGTTACGGTCGTCAACGACGAGACCGACAAGCCAAACGAATAACGTATATGCCCCTTTGAACCAAAAATTCAGAACATGGTCAGTGGTCAGCAAGTGTCAGTGTTTACGTCAACGTGACGTCTTAGTACAAATGATATCCCGACACGCTTCCGTTTTTTTACTTCTACCAAGGTTAAAACACGGCCATATTCGCGCGGTCGCCACCAGATTGACACCGGCTCTGCTTACCCTATCTAGCTGAAGCCTTATCGAGCATCTTCATCGGAACGGAAGATTATTGCTGAGCAAGTCAATTAGATTGTAAGGAAAAATGTCATCCAAGAGCCCTCGAGCCCGTGGGTAGTGCCAGTTATCTTGGCGAAGAAAAAAGATGGTTTTTGGAGGCTTCGCATTGATTACCGTGTACCGACTCCCACATGTCGATGACGTAATAGACTGCTTGTATTCTGTCTCCTTTTTGTCGCTCGATCTAAGCTCAGGGGTGCGATCGGAGATCCTTCTTCGATGCCCGCTCTGTTCGGTTGCTGCAACGTCACAAATTGGCAGTATGCTGCAAAATTTGTGAGAACGGGGCGGAGAGAGCAGCCAATCGGCAAGCGATGCATTCCCCGGAAGTTTACTCGTACAGAGCTTTTTTGCTGCTGGGCTTAGAGAGGGAGGCATTATGATTTTCGTCATACTTGTATTTGGCATTGGATACCGTTCTCTAGAATGCCAGCAGCTGCGAACTTATAATTACTCCAGTTACTCGAACACTGATTGTAATGTAATTTTTTTCCACGCGGCTTTTCGTCGCCTATAATCCCGCCTGCAATCCGAATTCCACCAAGGAGTGGTAACACTATTACTTATGTTATGTTAACATTAAATTGAGACTGTTAAAAGGAACTGTTTAATACACAGCAAAGCCTCATGGTTTTCATGTCATTGGGTATCGTTTTCTGGGAGTTCAGGGCCATTTCAAGACACTGAAATTTCTGGTAATTGACAAAAGTCCGCGTCGTAGACTCTAGGGGAATAACAGGGCAGACAATATCAAACCTAATAGGTAGATGGTCACCATTTGAGGCTGAGTCGACAGTAAACTAGGAACGCTTAATTACTTAACTGGCAAATGTTGGATCCAATGCTGATTTAGCAAGACCCTGAATAAACGTAGCTGAACTCGTGTTTAAGCAACTGAAATTTTTAATATTTGCCCAGTCCGAGAATCGCTTGCCACATGAGACCGTTTTGAAACCCCAACAGATGATGCGAGGTAAAGTCTCCGGCTATCACAATTTCTTTCCTACAAGATTTGACAGCAGTATCAAGGACACGAATAACGTGAACGCCTCTGGGAAAATATGTATTAATTAAGAAAAATGAGGAACAACCAGGAATAGTTACATCTATCGCTAGTATCTCAAACTCCGTAGATATATACTGGTAGCAAAATTTAACTTTGTGACACATTTTAGTTGCTATCAAGAAAAGAAGTCCTGCACCTCTCGATGGACAGTACAATCGAAATAAACGATAATTTCTTATAATAAAATCTTAACCATTGGATATCCAAGTCTCCTGTAAAAGAATAATATCGGGAGAAAGTTGTGAACAAAAATATATAAAATCGATAGCTGCAGAAATAATGGAACGGCGATTCCACTATAATAGCTTTAAATAGCATTTAAAGAATTAATGCATACTTTAGAAACCGCTTGCTCTAAAATAGCGTCGTTTGAAAAAATCTTTCTTGTAAACACGGTCGTTATCGTACTTTGTGGGTTTCGATTGAAGGACAGAGCTGGAAGAATTAGGATCAGAATCTGACTTGGAAAGGCCATATTTCACAAGGTTCTTGGTTATTGAGAGCGGGACAGACATCGATGAATTAGCCTTAGGTGATCTCGTGCGTTCAAGCGGCGGGAGGTCAATTCGTACATCCTGGTTCTTTTCCGAAAGTGATCCAGAGAAGCATCCGTTGTCGGTCTGTTGCATTGAAGTTGCTGGCCTCGCATTGTCAGCGTCTGCTACAATAAATTATAAAGGATCCATTAGCTGTTCAGCATTCGATGTTCGGGTATGTGTAAGAATCTGCGAGCTAGCATTACAACTCGCTAATGGACTGAACACCTGAATCATATGTGATGTCAACACTTGAGCTTGAGTCTCCAACAGGCTTGATGTAAATCGTTCCATAGCTTTTGACAACGCCTTTTCGACCGCTGTCGCAATAGAATCGGAAAGGGCTGAGAGTGCAGCCCTTAGCTGACGGGCTGTCACTCCTGCATATCCCTTAGATCTCCCCTGGACCTCAACAACAGCATCACGGCGTGAGCAACGTCTCCTTTCATTTACATCTGTAATTTGAATTTCCTGTCATCTTGCAGGACAATTGAAGTAGTTGGCGGGGTGACCACCACCACACAGACAACATTTCTCTTCTTTAGACGAGCAATAACTGAAATTGCGGCTGTCTCCTCAAGCACGGCAGCCGGGTGCAGATCGGCAGCCCCTGACGCTGTGACCAAATCGCCAACATTTGTTACATTGTAGACTGCGTGGAGCCAGGGTTTCTACCTTGTAAATTAGGGGCCAGACCTTATTTTCTACTGTCCGCATCGTGCCAGCACATGTAACTATGACTGACTCTGTTGGGACCTTCTTATTGTCAATCACTCGACTACATCGGTAAGCTAAGATATCTCCAGCCATCGAGAGCATGTCTAAAATGTCTTCAGGGGTTAAAGTGACGTCCACCCCTCGTACAATGCATCTAGAGCAGGCGAGATGTGGCGGCACGAAACAGATCACTGGATGGGAAGCGAATGTGGAACAATTGGGGACAGTTCCTTGACACAGGTCTGGTCTGGCGAGCAGCATAACATACTCCCTCTGACGAACTGGACGACTTCTCTGACCTGCCGGGGGTGAGGTGAAGCCTTTTGCAATTCCACCTGAATGGTCTTTGGGTTTTTCATATTGATCATACCACCATCGGTTGGCATCATGGCCACAAGAACATTGTCGGCTCTACTGCGAAGAAAAAACTCAAGTGGCAGCTCCTGAGGAGCTACCGAAGCTGACCACGGGGAAGCCCCGTAGCCAGGTGATAGTACAGACATTAAGCAAGGCTAACACATCAGAGAGAGAGAGAGAGAGGGAGAGAGAAAAACGAGTAACGTAAAAAACAAGCTGAGCAAAGAGAATGCCACCCGATACCTGACTTAAGCCCCCGAAGGAGGAGAAGCCAGAACCGAGGAACGCGATTCCTAAGCGCAGACCAGATCGAACAGCGCTCCTCCGTCGTCGAGGTCACATTCTGTAATGTGGGAAGTAGAGGACGCTGATGGTTTAGAGTTTAGGTTTTTCTCGCTGCTCTACGCTTGTGGAATCCGCCATTAAGAGCCAATTGTGAATAGCCGTAAGCTTCTTCCTTCCCGTAACAACATGACTGCCACCGCTTAGGTGATACCAGTCGGGATAAAAAAGCAAGTAGCAATTAAACTGTTGTCTCAAGATGCTTGGCGCCACACACGCCATGCGACAGTTAAAGCAAGCAGCACGTGCCATGAAAATGCAGATATTCATTATATCTCCATAAATATCGTAACGTTTTTGTACTTAAAATCGTGACAGTGGGACAAGAAGGAATAGGTAAGCTTCAACAGGTGCTCTATTTACCGCTCAGTTGATTGAAATATCACGCACGGTCTGCTTGGTGAGGGACGTTCTTCTTGCGTAAATAATTTTATTCATATTAAATTAAAAAAGAAATGTCGAATGTTACCGTGTGTATGCGGAAAAAAGATTATCGTATTTGTCTAAGATTGTGGCTAACAATAAAAAGGAGAGGAGACACCGTCTATGCGACTATAAGTTGGTCGCTTGTGCTCACGATGTTTGCTCATCGGCTAAGTAACCGCTGAAGCAACAAATCATCCTCTACTTAATAGCTAAATTCTGTCTATAATTTCCCATCTCTGGTACTTTATTCTTGCTTTTACACAAACCCTGCAATGACGAAAGACAATGAGAACTTTTTTCAATTATTCATTTTTTTTTTGAAGGTTCACCAACACACTCAAGAAAGCCTCAGTTTCTCAATTGGAAGTGGTACGACAAAAGCCTACCTAATGGTAAGTGTAGAGCGTACCCGCTTCAAAAAGTGTCGTCAAATGTTAATACATTTAGGACCGGCAGTGTAACCCTTTTAGTTCTTTCACAAACCACATGTAAAGCAAAACCAGTTTGGCTTGATCTCTTAGGTAAAACGCAACCATTTCACAGGCAAATATACTTGCTTAAAGGGTGGCTGTACTAAAATTTGAATGCAGGAACACTTATTTGGAGGTTTAGGTGCGACACAAATTGTATTAAGAAGTCAAACAGTTCTGCATGCCACGTATGAACAAGACAGCGATAACAAAAAATTCCAGTGACATAACCTTTGCCGAGTAGTCTGTTCCTAGCCGCATGTTGCACAGTTTTGACGAAATCTGTCTTACGTCAATTCCTTCGCCTCCACCGTGTCGAACAAAGCCCGTTGTGTACTGTCGCCTAGCTTTTCACCTATTGACTGGATGGCGTTGACGCAGCGGCCACCCCGAACGCGTCAGGAGTTTTCTTTGGTGAAAAAGAGGTAAAGTTATTCTAAGCGTGCAATTGAGATATTGGCGTAAAGTGCTGTGTTCTAGCTTACTGCTTCACCGAAGGCGAAATGCAATCGGTGAAAGCATGCCGTCAGCTAATGACTGCGGTCGCTTACTCACGTAATCCTCCTAGTGAGCATGGGGGAAGGGAAATGGGAGTAAAAAGAGAGAAATGCAGAGATGTTTTAGGGCTTAGCTTAATGCAATTGGGCAACTATGTGCAGAGCTTTACATGCGTAGCAATAGAACACCTACATTTCTTTCTTCCCACACAAAAGAATGCAAAACTCGATGAATGGGTAAGTGACAATATGTTCTTCTCGCTTAAAACAAAATTCGAATGAAAGAAACAGCCTGCATTTTTAAAGAATAATATATTCTATAAAATATATCACTTTACATAGTCATACGTTGAAATCATACCTACGAAAGCCACGGAAAAATCAATTTTTCCGCAAATTTGGCTTAAATATTATTTATTTGAAGAAAACTTTGATCAGCGACAGTATGCCCTTCCAAAAATTACTACCAAAAAACAACGTTTTGAAGACAGTTGAAAATACTTTTTAAAATTGCACGGAGAAAAAGAAGCACTTTTATTATTAAGTTGATAGCAAATTTGCATATTTGTATTGGTCTCGAGAGAACGTATGAGGCGACTAAAGCAGAGAAATTATTCGGGACACTGCACCACATCTAAGCAGCTTTTTGTTGATTCGCAGTGCTACGGTGAAAAATATTTCAGAAAAAAATTTCTTTTGTTACATTGTTTTACGCACAAGCGAAATTTGAGGTTGCCTCACGCTATGAGACAGTCTCGCAAAATCAATTGGGGCAGTAAATTACTCCATGCAGTAGGACAAGCACTAAGCTCCTTCTCGTATTATTGCAGTCCTATTTTCCTTCTGCCCTACGTAGTGACCTTCCCGAGCTCAGTGACAGTTAACATCTCAGCCTTTCATTTATCATTGTCTCTGTATGTTACAAATTTTATCAGGAAAGGTTGAGATGTTCAAGCTCGAGCCACGCTTGGACACCTGGGGTTGAATGCCCCAACTGCAAAGTCATTAGGAAACCCATCGGTGCCTATTCTGTCTGCTTGTTATTCGTGTACTGACAGCTTTAAAGAGTCTAATCGCGTCAGAAAGGCAACTTATTTTTTCTACCGCACATAAAAGACGCCGTTTCAGAATCAGAGACTGACAAGGCGAGCGTTTAAGACCAATTCATGCTCAAGCGCCCCGACGGCCACACGCGTGCGTTCCTGCGAATAATTATTCAAAAGAATAGCGCAAAGTAGCAGGGACAAAGACAGAGAAGACGACAGGACGAGCGCTAACCGAAGAATCACCAAGATCTTCCGTGCCGAACTCCTGAGACACATCCGGTATTTCCACTCGTGCCTACGTGTGCATGCCGCGACTAGGACAAGCTGCCAGGTAACCTGTGACGCCTTGATGAGGACTTGGGCTAGGGAGGCAGCTAATGTTACCGAGTTTCGGTGGTCTTCTGGCCTGCCATCTTTGTGTGCTTGGAAAAAAGCAAAAGAGGATTCCCAAGATGTTCATAAGAAAAAAGTGTTGTTTAGTGCTCGTCCTGTCGTCTTCTCTGTCTTTGTCCCTGCTACTTTGCGCTATTCTTTTGAATAATCATGACACACCAACTAGCCTAGCTTTCTGCTTTGATCGTCCTGCGAATAACTTCAGGTGTCACACACTGCCACACAAATTTTGGTTTATACTGCATGTGCGGACCCATTGCAAACAGAAATTTGTACACCAGTGTGTGACATTTCAGTTGTTAGGCACTATCCTGCGACAACTTCACGCAAGAAAATGACAACACTTTCATATTGTCACGTGGTAGTGACGTATAAAAACAGAGTAGCAATACTGTGGAAGACGAAACTAACTTTTATAGGGCGATCCTGTGCTCACAATAACAGGCTACACTTAAAGAACGGCGACAGCGGTGAACAGAGTTGCCGATCTTCAAAATCTGATCAGCTGGTCAAGCGCGTCGGCTTTTATACATCAGTCGTCGCATGTTCCAGAGTAATCGCTCGGACCCGCGTGTCCTCCACAATGTCCTACAACAGTCGCGTCGCGCATACATGCAATCAGATTACACAAGGTTTGGTGACAGACTAGCGGATGGAACCATCGATAACATTCCAGAAACTTCCTATACATGGAGGTGCGCCCTGCGCAGTGCGATAACATTTGTTAGGCGGTGAAACATGGTCACCCGATAAAGATAAACAAGTACACGTGTCAACCATCCTCCGAAATTAGCGAGACAGCATAGCGAAATCTGTTTCCTGTGGACTTGCGTAAACGAAAAAGCTCGAACGAGACACAGTTAGCAATCCTGCTAAGATACAGTGACTCATTGCGTGCCATAATGTTCCCGCTTGAATTGTCATTTGGAAAGAGAAGTTAATACTGACATCACAAGTAATAGTCATGGGTTCTTGAAGTACCGACACTTCATCAGTAGCTCAAGTGGCTCCAAGTGTGAATGCATTTTGCAGTCAGAGGCGCATGCCTGTTTTTTTAGTGATTATATTTAGGAATTGAAACAATAACTTGGGGACCTGGCTTTCTTTTCAATTATTTCTACAGTATCAGTGAACAAGGACCAAGACCACATATGGTTCCTCGAAACTTCCTATCAAGGGAAACTGTTCGCCAGGGAAGCCTGCAGCATTGAGTCAGCTTGCCGGAACAACGGCGACTTCACGGTGCATCTGCTTTCTACCGGGAACATCAGCTCCTCTGGCTGTCCTTACCATCGCTTACTTTCAAAACTTCCCAATTTTCGATCCACGGTGCTAAATGCGAGCTTAGAACTCGCGGGGGCTCCGCTAGAACTGCTGCATGCCATGGGAGGAGCGCTAAATCAACGCCCTCACAACGTAGAACATCTCAGTGACTTTCTGCGCTACGTCGTGCTTTGGAAGCACGGAGGCGTATATTTGGACACGGACGTGATTGTAATGAAGTCACTGAAAGGAATAAGCAATAGCGTTTTCTATCAGTCAGAAAATAAGGAAGATAGCCTGGCTAGCAGTGTACTATTCTTCGATAAGCAGCATCCCGTGCTCAGAGCGATTATCAATGAGTGTGCACTCGCATACAGTCCTCGTTGGTTGGCCGTTTGCGGGCCTTCTTTGATGTCTCGGCTGCCTTCAGATGCTAAAATTTCTCGGCGCGTGAAGTTCCTCGGCAGTTCATATTTCTTCAGGGTTTCATACCGAGCGTGGCAGAACTTGTTCAATGCTACAATGGCGCCAGGAGTGCTTAGTACGATAAACGACAGCTACGGTGTCCATTTTTGGAACAAACAGAGCAAGGGCAAACGAGTGGTGCCCGGATCTGGTAGCGCAATTGAAGTTCTCGCTAGCGCCTACTGCCCCGAAACGTACAGATTAGCCATTTCCGAGGGATACTTTTGAATGCGCCATGAGTGGCAATGACAGCCTACTTTACATGTAATACCAATGATTTGATTACTATACACTGCCGTAACTAAAGCCTTGACCTCGTCGCAAGAGAGTATTGCCCATGGCAAGCTCTTCTGACTCCACACGAGCAAATGTATAGACAAAACCTGAATGTTAAAATATGGGAATGGATCTGCCGCTAATAAATTGTATTTCGCGTTCACAAGCTCCGCCTATATAGAATGTGTTTTAGTGGTGTGTGTGCTGCGGCAAATACCAAATAAAAAAATAATTTAGAAGACTTTTCTCGCGTTGCACAATACGCCAGTAAGTGCATATGAGTTATCTACCCTGTATAAATAAAGTGGCAACAATAAGGCACTTACGAAAGCGTTCTAGATGCTAAAAGCAATACACTTACCGCGGGTTCTTTCAAAATTTAAATAAATCTTCTTTTAGTTCGCATGGTCATTTGCATTTGTCTTGATACAAGTTTACCATGCATTGCAGGCGGACCTTTTCATTGTGTCAGGCAACAAAATAAATTTCTGCATTACTTAACAATACCTTGTCCTGCACAGGCGCAATGACACAAACGTCGATTAGAGGCCACTATTGGCCTCGAGCTCCACCACTGGAAAAGCTGGCGCCACCATCGGCGTGACGTGCTAGGAGGGATCACGTGGACATAGCGGCCGCGTCGGCTGCTTCGGGAGCGCCGAAGCCAGCTGAAAACGAGTTTAAATTCCCTGGTACGCTGCGGTCCCCATTTAGTGGCGAAATTTTCGCGCTTCGAGTGTCTCCTTTACAACACTTGAAAGCACTACAATAGGTAGTGGCTGCCTTTGAAGGCGCGCAACATGGTAGGCTACTGCCCGGTGCCGCAGGGCCGGACGCACGTAACGGAGGCCGGTGTCAGCCTTAGTCATACGTAGCCGCAGGACAAGAAGCTGCGTGAAGCTTGGCTCGCGAAACATAAAACCGGCAAACAGTCATCGGCTACAACTCGGGTATGCAGCAAGCACTGACGCGAGGAAGATTTCTGCTACGGCGCCGGGTCTGCGATGTTCTGAAAACGCGCACTAGACGCTCGCCCGAGTCCGCTGCCCGACTAATGTCATGATGGTTTGGTCTATGAACTTGTTGATGCTGTAGATAGTGGCAAGTTCAGTGGAGTGGAAAGGCAGCGGTAAGAAGCACATTTCAAAAAAGCATGGCATATGGTCATGTTTGTGTTATGAATTAATGAACTGGATTGCAAAAAAGGAGCAGCGGGAAATTGCACGCTGAGAACACCCATAAACATACAGTGCAACGCAACTCGAGAAATAATATTGAAAGGTCAAAGAATTTAGAAGAAAAAAAAGATTGAATCGTCGCGACGGCACATCACAGTCCCCGTAGGCGTCGAAGTCTCTACAATGAAATTATTTTTGAACAACTCTGATAGTGCTCACGCAACAATGGTTGCTTGTATACTGTCAAATGCTCATATTCTGCGGCCTAAAGCTCATGGCACGGTGCGAAAACGCACGCGCGGAGAAATCGAAACAGTGCGCGGACAAGCATGCAGACGCGCAGTCGGTCGCTGCGAATCTGCGCGATCGCTGCATTGAGGCTTCGTTCTATTACGCTCCATTTAGTTATACAAACACTATAATAACATATTTCACATAGTTTGCTCTCAGCGTTTACCTACCTGTCACGCAAGAAGCCGGTTCGGGAGACTCCATCGCGGCGACCGCGCGCAGTGGCGTTCACTGTACGTATTCGGTAAAGAGATAGCGTCTGTAAACGATTGTGTGCTTTCAGTTTTCCCAAGATTATTATTTAGACAGTAAAAAACTTCTCTCGTTTCGAAAGTACTTACAGAAATGTCCGGGAGAGCTCGCGTGTGGTGTTTTCAGTGAGCGTTGACAGCAAAGCCTATGAGGAGCGCGCCACGTGATCCCTCATACTACGCCAGCGAGGCGCTTCCGATAGATGTCGACTCCGTAACTCCTCGCCGCCAATAAGACGAGTTTCTGGTGGGTAATTGACCTAATACAAACAGCGCCACCTTGATCAAACGTGTTGCTACAGCCGATGTACAGGCCACTGGGTTAAGCGCACGGCTTTAGAGATGCCACAACATGGTCAACTTGTATAATAGGACCTCCTCCTGTCATCATCATCATTTTTATCAGGCTTTTCCGTAGAGCAACAGGCCAGAGCAAGCTATAGCTCAGGCCAACCTCTCTCCCTACTTATAAAGGAACTATTTTCTCTCTCTTTAGCAAAAGTTTGACTTCATCGTGTAACAGCAAGAAATTTCAATTGTAAATTAGGGTGAGCATAAGGAAGCAGTGTAAAGGACGGAGATAGAATAATTTCACATGGAAGAAGCCGCTAGCTATATCATACACATTGTTTTCAATAAAGGTCCCGATAATTGTCTTGCTCTCGCTGTCTCAGTCTCTCTTGTGTTATACACGGTTGCAAAGTTAGCAATACTGAATGTCGAATAGACAATTACGATCAGGAAGAATGCGACGCAGCACCTAAAAGTGTCTCAAAGGAGACTGCTGACCTTGCACGTAGGAAGTCAGAAGGAAAAAAGAATTATTTTGACAGTCAATAACGTAATTACGTCACCTACCACTTGGTGTCTCATTTTTTTAAATAATCAGTGAGAACGGACCAGACGTCCTAATTATCTATGAGGGCACACCTGAATAAGGTTTGAATTCCGACGCTTCTTCCTGAATTTTTTTTTCGGAAATATTTTCAGATAAGTGCAATATGCATGGTTTTGTTTTTAGTTCGGGAAGGCGTATCTCTAATGAGAAGCATGAAGGCAATGGACACAACCCTGCAGAAAAAAGCTGGCAGATGTAACAAAGGGTTTAAGCATACTTAAACACTGCCGTAATAAATTGTTCCACCGTTGGTGCATTGCGCGAACCTTCGGAGCATCAAGTGAACATGAAACCATCTACAGATCTTCAAGATTCAAATAAATTGAACAATTAAAATAAATGAAGCTTCACTTTTATAAAGGTATGTTGCAAACTTAAGATGTGGTCGCTCATCATTCTATGGTCCGCATCTATATCTGAATTGTTTCCAATGCCGTAGAATAAGTTGGCCTTGCTGAATTGATTTGATTTGCTAACTATAGTTTCGTGAAAATAGAATAGTCAATTCTGTGCTAGTATCTCAAACCTAGCATGTATGTAAATACTTGAAATTCTCATTTTATTAGGTATCCTTTTCCTTGTAAAACCCGTCCGCATCTGGCTAGGAAACTTTATCTACTGTCAGCAGCTTGCGTGGATCCAGCGGCGGTAAAGTGTCCCTCAATGAAAAACATCTATACATCGGTCAGCGAATCACCCTGTCTGCAGTCACCGTCTCCTTTCTTCCTTTCGCATTCAGGGCACCATGTTTGATTTCCGCGGTGGCGTCTTTGCCGCGCAGACGGTCATCCATATGGGAGAACGTTTTGCGCGCGAGGAGTGAGTGATAGAAATGCGAAGGAATCATTCGGTCCGTTTATCCTTTACTGGGGCAATTCGGCAGCGGCGTGCACCACACGTATAACGGGGAGGCGCAGGTCTGGAGGTGCTTATTGCGCCAGGTCATTGCAATGTTTAATTCCGTTCTCGAACGACCTATTTGTCAGGCGACCTGTCTTATTCGTCCTTACGCTGTAAGGAATGGCCGGCCGAGGTAGCGACGTGCCAGCTATTTCAGCCCGCTGCACGTGCTTCGACCGACCCGCGGTGGCGGCGCCCTTCAGAGAACGAGCGAGGGCGACAACGCTAACCGACCATGCGCCGCGTTTGGAGGATCGTTGACGACAGCAGGGCTGGCCACGTTTGGCGCTCCGTGCATTGTTGGTTAATTTCCCGGGTCGTCATGGTCTCTCTGTGGCAGGGGGAGCCACCCTGGCAAAAGGGTGCTTTGCGGTACGGGGACCCCAGGATTCGTCACAGTCTGCCGACACACGTGGCGACTACAGGAAACAGGCAGCTCAGGAATTTAGAGGAGCCAGCTGGGGTCAGCCGTGACCACCTGACTACGGGGACGCAGGATAATGGATACCACGACGACGGCGCTGCAAAGGTCGTCGGCCCTCGGCGAGAGCAATGAAACCTGTGCGGCATGTGTGTGTGTAAAAACCCTACCCCCTTCTTACAAAGGCGACCACGATTACTTTCTACGATGACGTCGAACGATGACGTCGAACGGAGTGGTTATAAGCGGCTATTGTCGGCTGCTAGGGTGTGCTCGTCGTCGTGCTCGAAATGTACTCGTGAGCTGTGTGCTCGTTTGCTGTATGCTTTGTCTTTCGGGCTCCATTTGGGAGTCACGCTAGACTGTCGGTGTATGTCTTGTTTAAACTGTAAATAATGTAAATAAACCCTGCTCGCCTAGTTCCTCCCAAGTTCCTCTCTACGACCTTCAACTCCTTCAAATGGTGGCAGCGGCGAGATCGTCTTCAAATCGTACAACGCATAGAGAATAAGGGCGTTCGTGCCTTAGGTGCTGGTCAGGGGTGTGCTCATAGTCTGTGAACAGCAAGGGCTTCTCCTCTCCTAGCCGGTGGCATTTTTACGGCAAGTGTTTCTTGAAACGACTATTGATAAAAGGCAGCTGCGTCATGCTTGGCTTGGAAGAACGCCCCCTGCATCCTTCAAGTGTCGCCGACTACAGGTGCTACTTTGAAGAACCTTATACATTGCTAATTCCTCGCTCTTACGTAGATCAACATTTCCACGTCGATGAAAATAAGTGTTGTAACAAGAGCATTGCTAATGGCACCACCGGAAGGAACTCAAAAATAGCGAGTAATAATACCTAACGTTATTAAGCCATTTGGACGGCCTGTTCTCGATACTGCCACATTCAGGCTTTTATTCGTCGCTTCTTTTAAGCACATCCTATAACAACTTTTGTGTTCTGGGAGCTACTTCATGGAGACGGGATATTTAAGATAAGTGCACTAGAATCAACACGCGTAGATCGGGCACACGCGCCAACTACGCCAACTCCAGCCTTTACCGGCAAGTTCCAATAGTTGAAAAGCGGCACATAGTGTGTGCATTTGTGGCGCAGCCGGCTAATTCATCGCGTCACTATCCTTGAGGAACGATTGTGACGTGGGTTCGATTCCGCTCAGCATCACAGAAATTTAAAGGATATTTTTCGTCATTGTTTCCAGGTGGCACATACCTCGTTACCTCAGTTCGTGTCGAAGACTTTCATTGAAGAATGGCACACACCTACTGGTACCTACTCAGTGACCCAGGATGTCAGCAAAGAGGTTCATTGAAGACCAGCACAGATTGAATGGCTCATACCCAGATCTACAAATGCACGCATTACTGCATAATTAGTGACCCAAGGGGGTCCTATAGTTGGTTTCGACCTTTGTTACTTCTACACATCAGCGCGTTTCGATTATGGGCTACCTAGTGACCCATGGAAGCGGGAAAGCGGTCAGATCCAAACATACAAGAATAGATGGAAACATAGATAGCTCCCAGTAAGTGTGTGAAGTAGCCAAACATTAATAACGCATTAAAAACGCTCAAACACGATGAATTTATACAATATAAACGCGCCGCGAATATCAGTGCCGAAGAACGCTTGTTTTACAGGGTGCACGCCCAGATTTACAGGGCTCTAGTAAACTATCTCTAGGACTGAAGCGAGTGAAACACCCGTTAATACGTATTGCAATGCTTTTTTCAGTATTTCAAATATTTCAAGCCCTGTGAGCAGTATAGAGACAGTATTGCGTGTAAGCAAACTGAATTGATACATCTAGAGCAATCTTTTTTTTTTTAATTCAAGAGAGTCTGCGCCGCATGCAGGGCGCATTGCGGTAGGTGTGATTCCGTTGTGTCTTGTTTCAACACCCTCAAATAAAGGAGCAACTACATGATGACAGGTCAAATTGAACCAGGATCCCTTAGCCCGAGAGCTTGATGGTCCGCACATTATGCCACCGACGCGCGCTAGATTGTCTTCTACCTACACTAGCGAGCGCTTCGAGACAATTCGTGTGTGTGTTATGCCACATAACAAGAATTTATTCACAAAAGCAAGACCATGTGCGCGGTCACCAGTTTTGATTAGGCGGCACACACGGTCGTATGGACAAGCATAGCACTGTACTTCACTTGCATCCCGTCGCATAGGATCAAGTTGCTCATAAAAGTGAAAGGAAGGCAGCTTCCTCCATCTTTCTCGGCGGCAGGTAGCGCTTTGAGGCGCTATGTCACACTGCATGGCCTTCTGGATGAGCCCCACTTTCCGCAGGCTTTTACTACTAGCCGCTTGCAGTTTCATACGCCATCGGAATTCCTTCACGATCCAGGTTTTAAGAAAACTCCCAAGTGTTCTTACCAGGAGTAAAAAAGTTGACAGTCACTTTAGCATACGCTAAACAGAATGAAGATGAAAGCTTGCGCGCTCGCGAGTCATTCATTAAATTACTTGACATACTGATTCGAATACGTTGTTACTTTCTTTTACTTGTTTTGTCCCACCAAAGGACGTTGGCTCGAGTGCCCTAATTAAATTGATCCTAATAAAATATCCCTGAAATAAATTCGCTGCAATTATCACAAATTAATTTTAGTGCCATAACGCCGGACGGTAATTTCTTCTATAACGTTGGACAGCGGATTTTCTGTCCCATGAGCCACTGAAACCCGGAAGCGATTATTACAATTTCCTAAAAACGTACTGAGTGGTTAGAGTAGGCCCTTCTGATCATTAATTGACACATCTAAGCGCTCCGCGTAAAGCGTGTATTTTATTATAATGTTTTAAAAATGTACAGTGCTGCCGATCGCAGCACACTTCTCGGCTGAATTTTCAGCCGCCCCTACCCATTTGAAGTCATTCACCCAATTGATGTCAGCAGGGCGAGCTTTCCGATTGGCTGCCCAGGGCGCGTCATCAATAATTTTTCCAACTTTATGGTGAACAAATGTTGTTCGTAATAGTTTGAATGTGAGTTAATTGTTTCTGTGAAAAGAAAGTAACAGAATGAGAATGCACAAGAACAATTTCTCAGTACACTTAAGCATTTCCAGAATACAGCAAGCGTCGTCTGCTTGTGTTACAACGTGCTTAGTTTTGACGACAGCTCCACGGTCATTGCCGGCCTCAGTCTTTTCGCGAGCACCATGATTCGTCTTTGTTGCGTTGAGCGCTGCAAACGAAGTGACTGGCAATATGTCAAGCTGTGACATCGTGTCTTTCTGCAAGGCAGCAGCTGAGTGGATTGGCTCCAGTGCATCGGGCTGTTGCTATCCGATGGGCGCTATGATTTGCGCGTTTACGGCCCTCACTTTACGCCGGAGGGTTACTACCACAATCCGCCGTTTGCGACGCCGAACTGCGCATGCGCAGCGCCCTAGCGGCTGAGGACCGAAGCAATTCGCCAGGCGCACGGCCGGACTTGACTCTCTCCTCCGAAAGAGTCAAGACGTTAATGTATGTTTGAGCTAGCGAAGCAAACGATTTCTGAGCTCGCGCGACCTGGTTGTGTGAAATGCGAAGTGTTTTTTTTTTCTTTTCTATCGTCTCTGTGCATCCGACGCTAGGACGGCGTCATCTCGCAACTTCACATGGCGCACACTTGCAGCTTTATAAACGCTCAGAGAATGCTCGTGATGTCGGGGTAGTTATCTGTCGGATCCGAGCTCACTTGCACTGCCGGGCTAACGTGGGAAACAGCGTGCACTGTGGAAGTAGCTGATAGTGCTAGTTAGCAATCGTTGCTAGTTGTCGTTTCGTCATTCTTGTCGCCAAGTAAAGCAATATTTACTTACATAAGGCATTTATGTTCGTTTAGCGAATCGGTATGTAGTACGGTATGTGCTAAGACTCATTTTACTGTGCGGAATTTCTGAAGTCAAGTGCCGCGCCTTATTGTGTAACTGACAAATTTGAAGGGCAGTTTCGCTGTCGCCCAGACATCTGGGGTGCGATCTTGTACGCGTTCCAAAATAGAACGGAGGTGGTCCGTTCCATCGAGCTGCACACGATTGGTCAATTTGAACCGCGACGAACGCCATGACGTCAATTGTCACGTGAGCCGTGACGTCTTGCTGCTGTCAATCATTCCGTGTCGTCTGCTAACGGACGAACGCCACGGAACGGACGGAGAGTCCGTCCGGAGCGATAGAACGGATTAGAACGGCTACCAGACGACTTGGATTGGATTGCTCAGTTTAATGCCCAAGCTGGCATAACAAGTAATGTAACGATTAAAAGAGGACATGCGGGTAACTGTTTACGAGCTCGTTGAAATCTGACATGTCGAGAGTAATGATGAGTGCCATGTGTTGTGCATAATGAGTCTGCCGTCCCAAAATTGTGTTTTAAATGGGCAGCAGTCGTAGCAGAAATGGATATTGACACGTGTGCTTATCTTTATTGGACGACCACGTTTCGCCGCTTAAAAACTGTAATCGCGCAGCGCGGAACGCGCCTGCATGTATCCGAAGTTTCTGGAAAGTTATCGATGCTTCTACCCGGCTTTCTGTTGTCGCCGAACCTTGTGTTATCTGATTTCATCGCGTAACGCGAATGGTGTAGAACTTTGTGGAAGGCACGCGGGTCCGAACGATTAGTCTGGAACATTCGACGATTGCTCTATAAAAGCCGACGCGCTTGACCCGCTGATCAGATTTTCGACGATCGCCGAGCGTGTTCGCCGCTATCGTTGTGCTATAAGTGTAGCCTGTTTTGTGGGCACAGGTTCGCCCAATAAAAGTTTGTTTTGTCGTTCACAGTATTGCTACTGTGTCATTCAACGTCACCACCACGTGACATCTGGTGGAGGTGCTTTTCGTTCATGTACCGGACGCCCCCGACAAGCCGTGATCCAAGCCCGGACCGCAAAGAGAACACCAACGTAGTCCCGGAGCATCGAGCAAGCCGCCGTCTTCAACAGCTGCCCCCGGAGCACGGACATCTACCTGAGAAGACCAAGAAGATTGTGGACAAGGCAACCCCAATGGCAGCCCCAGCGTCCCCCATCGTGCTGCAGCAGCCCAGGGAACCTCCGACGTTCCGCGGATCAACATTCGAGGACCCGGAAACCTGGCTCGAAACGTATGAGAGGGTCGCTAAGTTTAACAGTTGGGACAGCGACGACAAGCTGCGGCATGTCTATTTCGCATTGGAAGACGCCGCCAGGACGTGGTTCGAGAATTGGGAAGCCACCTTAACGACGTGGGACCTTTTCCGAAGCGGCTTCTTGCACACGTTTACACGCGTCGTGCGAAAAGAGCGAGCCCAAGCTCTACTAGAAACCAGAGTGCAGCTGCCAAACGAGACGATCGCGATCTTCACGGAGGAGATGGCCCGTCTTTTCCGGCACGCCGACCCGGAAATGTCGGAGGAGAAAAAAGTTCGCTTCCTGATGCGCGGCGTCAAGCAAGACCTTTTCGCCGGACTTATTCGTAACCCACCGAAAACTGTGGCTGAGTTTTCTGCAGAGGCATCGATGATCGAGAAAACTCTGGAGATGTGCACCCGGCAATATAACCGCCAGGGGCACACGCCGCAGTATGCCATCCAAGGACTGGGTTCGGACGACCTTCAAGAAACCATCAGGGCCATTGTGCGCGAAGAACTGCGCAAGGTCCTGCCTTCGTCGCAGCCTCAAGTAGCTTCGATCGCTGACATCGTGAAAGATGAGGTTCAGAGATCGCTTGGGGTTCCTGAGGTGCAACCTCAATTACCGCAGCCCCAGCCAGAAGCGATGACCTACGCCGCCGTCGCACGCCGTCAAGGTCCCCCTCCGCGGCCACGCCAGGGCCCTGCAACGACGCAATTCCGTCGTCCGCCGCCGCCGCCGCCAGCACGCCCACCCGTCGCCCAGGGCACCTACGCGAGGAAGACGGACATTTGACGAGCCCCCGACCACCGTCCGCTCTGCTATCACTGCGGAGAAGCCGGCCATGTGTATCGCCGATGCCCATGCCGGGAGATGGGACTGCGAGGTTTCGCCGTCAATGCTCCGCGCCCGCAGCGAGGTGAACGCCCTCGCGATATCGCCGACTACCTCGCCGCTACTCAGTGGAGCTTTCGACGACCGTCGCGTTCGCCATCACCAGGCCGCTACCTGTCGCCGCAGCGCTGACCATACACTGGCCCAGCCCGGGGCCGGTCAGCGAGCCCGTATCCGGAAAACTAAAAGCAGCAACTGATGGAGGTGCGGTTGCTGTTCGTCGAACTGACGAAGATCCTCCGCCGCCGACGAAGACGACGAAGAAACCATCTCGACGACCTCATGACGACACGCCGCCGTCCCGACGAAGTCAGGAAGCCAAGACTACACCGACGAAAGACGACTTGACGACGCGACGTTCCAGCTTCAGTTCAACACGACGCAGCCGTGATCCGACGCCGAGACCTAACTGTAACGCAAGACAAAGAACCACCGACCTCGACGTGCTTCTCGACGGCCACGCAGTCACCGCCTTAGTAGACACAGGAGCCGATTACTCCGTCATGAGTGGACCCATCGCAGCCCAGTTGAGGAAAGTTAAGACTGCATGGGAAGGCCCTCAAATTCGCACCGCTGGAGGACACCTGATTACGCCGACTGGGATCTGCACGGCAAGAATTACCGTTCATGACCGAACTTACCCTGCCACCTTCGTTGTCCTCCAACAGTGTTCACGAGACGTCATTCTAGGCATGGACTTCCTGAATCAACATGGCGCAGTCATCGACCTGAAGTCGAAATCGATAACGCTGTCACAAGATCAAGCGATACCGCCGGAGAGCTGTCGTAGTCACCACGCCTTGAGTGTGCTCGAAGATCAAGTGAGCATCCCGCCGCGCGCCAGCATTATTATTTCCGTCGGCACTGAAACACCCGCTGACGTAGAAGGCGTCATCGAGGGCGACCAACATCTACTGCTCGACCGTGAAATTCGCTCGACTCCACGGAGGGCAAGTGGAAGTTATGCTAACCAACTTCAGCCAAGAGTTCAAGCACATCAACAAGGGCACGACAATCGCATACATCGAGGAAATTGTGGAAACCAGCAATGCCTTTGTCCTCTCGGATTCAGCCGCATCTACCCCGATGAGCATTGTCCCCGAACCAGACTTCGACGTGAATCCAAGTCTTCCTATGAGTAAGCAGCAACAGATCAGAAGTCTTCTCCGACGATACAAAGACTGCTTTTCGACGTCATCGAGGATTCGACAAACACCAGTTGCAAAGCATCGCATAATAACCGAAGAGAGCGCTCGACCACTCCGCCAGAGCCCTTACCGAGTTTCGACGCGAGAACGTGAAGCTATTAGGCAACAAGTCGACGAAATGCTGCGCGACGACATCATCCAGCCGTCGAAAAGCCCGTGGGCCTCTCCTGTAGTCCTGGTAAAGAAAAAGGACGGAACCCTACGCTTCTGCGTCGACTATCATCGACTGAAAAAGATCACGAAGAAGGATGTGTACCCCCTTCCACGGATAGACGACGCATTGGATCGGCTCTGCAACGCTAAATACTTCTCGTCGATGGACCTCAAATCTGGCTACTTGCAAATAGAAGTCGACGAGAGAGATCGCGAAAAGACTGCCTTCATCACGCCAGACGGCCTCTACGAGTTCAAGGTCATGCCGTTCGGACTGTGCTCGGCGCCTGCAACGTTTCAGCGCGTCATGGACACGGTGTTAGCCGGACTGAAGTGGCAGACGTGCCTTGTTTACCTGGATGACGTCGTTGTCTTCGCCGGAAATTTCGACGATCACCTTAGGCGGCTTTCGACAGTGTTAGAAGCCATCAAGTCATCAGGGCTCACTCTGAAGCCGGAAAAGTGCCGCTTCGCTTACGATGAGCTTTTGTTCCTAGGCCACGTGATCAGCAAATCAGGAGTACGCCCCGACCCACAGAAGACAGCTGCCATCGCAAAGTTCCCGCAGCCAACCGACAAGAAGGCAGTGCGCAGATTCCTTGGCATGTGTGCCTACTATAGGTGATTTGTCAAAGACTTCTCACGCATCGCGGAGCCGCTAACACATCTAACCAAATGTTGTGTCGCGTTCAAGTGGGAAACGCCGCAGGCCAAGGCATTTCAAGAACTCAAACGACGCATGCAGTCGCCGCCGGTACTTGCACACTTCGACGAGGACGCCAATACCGAAATCCACACTGACGCCAGTAGCCTAGGCCTCGGTGCCGTCCTAGTCCAGAGGAAAGAAGGACTTGAAAGGGTGATATCGTATGCTAGCCGGTCGCTGTCAAAAGCGGAAAGCAACTATTCTACGACTGAAAAGGAATGCCTCGCCATCATTTGGGCTATAGCTAAATTCCGCCCTTACCTCTATGGCAGGCCATTCAAAGTCGTCAGTGACCATCATGCATTGTGTTGGCTAGCTAACTTAAAGGACCCTTCAGGACGGCTGGCGCGGTGGAGCCTCAGACTACAAGAATATGACGTCACGGTAATATACAAGTCCGGAAGAAAACACTCCGACGCCGACTGCTTATCGCGCGCCCCCATCGATCCCCCGCCGCAAGACGACGAGGACGACGACGCCTTCCTTGGGATAATAAGCGCGGAAGACTTCACTAAACAGCAACGAGCAGACCCGGAGCTAAAAGGCCTCGTCGAGTATTTGGAAGGAAACACCGACGTTGTCCCTAGGGCATTTAAGCGCGGGTTGTCGTCGTTCACGCTACAAAACAACCAGCTCGTGAAGAAGAACTTCTCAACAGTCCGCGCCAGCTACCTTCTTGTTGTACCGTCAGCGCTGCGTCCAGAAATACTGCACGCCCTACACGACGATCCAACCGCTGGGCACCTCGGATTCTCCCGGACGCTGTCGAGAATACAGGAAAGGTATTACTGGCCGCGTCTGACCGCCGACGTCGCCCGTTACGTCAAGACATGCCGAGACTGTCAACGACGCACGACACCACCGACAAGGCCAGCAGGATTACTACAGCCGATCGAACCTCCTCGCCGACCATTCCAGCAGATTGGGATGGATTTGTTGGGGCCGTTTCCGATATCAACATCCGGGAATAGGTGGATCGTCGTGGCGACGGGCGATCTCACCCGCTTTGCTGAAACTAAAGCTCTACCAAAAGGCAGCGCAGCCGAAGTGGCGAAATTTTTCGTCGAGAACATCCTGCTGCGACATGGTGCCCCAGAAGTCCTCATCACCGACAGAGGAACGGCTTTTACAGCAGAGCTCACCCAAGCCATTCTGCAGTACAGCCAGACAAGCCACAGGAGGACAACTGCCTACCATCCGCAGACGAATGGTCTCACAGAGCGCCTGAACAAGACCCTCGCCGACATGCTAGCAATGTACGTCGACGTCGAACACAAGACGTGGGACGCGATCCTGCCGTACGTAACCTTTGCGTACAACACGGCGGTGCAAGAAACAACACAGTTCACGCCGTTTAACCTGGTTTACGGCAGGAACCCGACGACGACGCTTGACGCCATGCTGCCGCACGTAACTGACGAAGAGAATGTTGACGTCGCTAGCTATCTCCAGCGCGCCGAAGAAGCCCGATAGCTCGCCCGCCTGCGAATCAAGAGCCAGCAGAGGACCGACAGCCGACACTACAACCTCCGACGAAGCTTCGTCGAGTACCAGCCTGGCGACCGTGTTTGGGTCTGCACCCCGATACGCCGACGAGGACTCAGTGAGAAACTACTCCGACGCTATTTCGGACCCTACAAGGTCATCCGACGTATTGGCGCTCTGGACTATGAGGTCGTGCCAGACGGCATTTCGCATTCACAGCGGCGCCGCGCACGATCTGAAGTGGTCCACGTGGTGCGCCTTAAACCCTTTTACGGACGCTGACGAACTTCGTTATTTTTGTTCTTTTCTTTGCTACGAGTGCTTTTGTTTATTAACTTCGTTTGTTTGCAGCATCGGGTCGATGCTTTTTAAGAGGGGGGTATTGACACGTGTGCTTATCTTTATTGGACGACCACGTTTCGCCGCTTAACAACTGTAATCGCGCAGCGCGGAACGCGCCTGCATGTATCCGAAGTTTCTGGAAGTTATCGATGCTTCTACTCGGCTTTCTGTTGTCGCCGAACCTTGTGTTATCTGATTTCATCGCGTAACGCGAATGGTGTAGAACTTTGTGGAAGGCACGCGGGTCCGAACGATTAGTCTGGAACATTCGACGATTGCTCTATAAAAGCCGACGCGCTTGACCCGCTGATCAGATTTTCGACGATCGCCGAGCGTGTTCGCCGCTATCGTTGTGCTATAAGTGTAGCCTGTTTTGTGGGCACAGGTTCGCCCAATAAAAGTTTGTTTTGTCGTTCACAGTATTGCTACTGTGTCATTCAACGTCACCACCACGTGACAATATACTGTGGGGAAGACACGATGGAAGCATTTTGAACACGGAAGTACTTACAACCGTTGCATGGGCTGGCTTTGGCTCGTATGGGGGTTCTTGCGCAATATCGGGCCTCGAGTTTTCATTTAGCTATCAATTAGTGCGAACCATAGGCGTCCACACAAGGGGGGGGTGGCGCATTGCCCCCCCCCCCCCCCCCAATTGCGAGACCCTGTGCACGCCTATGGCTGAAACAGTCTGCTACTTGTACCAGCGTACGTGTATTCTTTTGTGCATATGAATGGCAAAACGGATTTCGAGCATATCTGCAGCGCTATTTTGTATTGCTCCCCATTGCAGGTGTGCAACGCGGAACTTCGCATTCTTGTTGTGGACCCCCGGTTCCCTGGTTCGTGCCATGACTCTTAGGTGTGGCAGCATAACCCACTGCGTGCACGCCTAGCCGCACAACTGCAGCCTGGCGAGTATCTGCTTGGTTAGTATTCGTAATGCGTACCCCTAACTAGGGCAGAGCACTCAGCTGTCACTTTCTGTAATAGGAGACTCAGGATATCCTCTCGAGATATCCTTCTGGAGATATTGACATAGTTCATCATGTGGCCAGCAAGATGCCGGACAGGAACGTCATTGTTTGTTTTTGTTTACTTGATTAAAAGAATGAATTTCTTCGCAAGGGTCGTAAAGCTCGTCTGCAATGCTCCCAGATTGGCATTTCTGGTAGTACATAAATACCCGTTTACATAAACGAACACCTCACAGTAGACGGCAGACGCTTATTCAGCAAGGCTCTTGCACTAAAGAAAGAGAACAAATGCCAGTTTTATGGACTGAGAACTGCGAGATTAAATTCCGTAAATTAATACATAGCAGGGTCTTCCGAATAAACTTGGAGGCTGATTTTCGCATCTTCGCGTAGGTGAAGCTTATTGCTACATTTCCTGTTCTGTAGACTGATTGCACACTCGTCCACGAATACTTTTCGTCATGTCTTTGCTATCACCAGCCGAAGTCACACCATTGCTTTCATCTTCTAATATCTGTCTTTTTCATATTGTTGCACAAAAACATAATACAAATATTGACAAGTAAGGTGAGCAGCACAGAACTAAAAGATGGCGAGGGGCAACCCCTAAGTCTTCTTCATCGATGCCAGCCTAATGCGACAGACTTTTGTCTCGCGGCAAACACGCGCACCATTTGGGTAGGCTAGAGTGCAGCATCAACGGACGGGTTATACCTCTTTAGCCAAGCAACATGTAATACATCAGTCTGTACTGGCGTTGAAGGTAGTATTGGGTTTGCTGATGCGACCTTGTACGTCACGTCGGCAAATTGGCGCAGTACGCGAGAAGTACCGTTGTAGCGTGCTAGACGCTTCGCTGATAGACCAATTCATCGAGTTGGCGACCAAAGGAGAAATAAGGATCCGGGAGCGTAATATACATCCTTAAGACGACAATCGTAACGCAACGTATGTCATGCCCGCGATATCATAAGGCGATCATGAGCGTTATGACGTGCAGCATTCGCCCTTACAATGGCATCTTGCGCGTACTCCAATGGTTCTTGAGAGTAATGCATCCATGAGGAGAGTCGTTTCACGGCCCAAAAGTAGATAAAACAGTGAACAACCTGCAATATCGTGGTGCGACGGATTATAGGCGAATGTTACAAAGGGTAATGTACCATACCAGTCACGGTTCTCGGTGCCAACATACATGGAGAGCAGATCGGTTATGGTGCGATTCAGTTGTTCGGCGAGACCGTTGGTCTAAGAGTGGTAGGCGCTGGTGACCTTGTGTTTAGCGGAATATGAGCGGAGGAAGTCAGCGATGATAGGGGACACGAAGTAAGGACCGCGATCGGTGAGCCAGCTAACGAGGTGCTCTGTGATGCAGAATCACATCGCGGAGAAGGCAATCGGCAGTAGCAAGAACACAGTTGGTTGGAAACGCGCATCTATATAGCGTAGCGTGTGGTATGGTTTGTCGCGTCAGCGACCCATTTGTTCCCTTATGCTGAGGTAGGGAAAGGTCCAATAAGATCAAGGCTGACGTGGAAAAACGGCTCTACTGGAAGATCGATAGGCTGAAGAAGACGGGGACGAAGCGTCGATGGCCCCTTAGGTTTTTGACACAGTCCGCAGCTGACAGCATAATTCTGCACGGAGTGATAAAGCCGAGGTCAAAAGAAACGACGCCGCACGCGGTCATAAGTGCGCTTTACATCAAGATGATCTGCTGTGGGTTCGATGTGAAGCTGTTGGAGGACGGAAGAACGTATGTGGGAGCGCGCCACCAGCAAGTGCTCAGTGCCTACGGGTGGTGGTATGAACTTCCACAATGTAAGGTAAACATCCGGAGCGACTGGTCAGATGCCCCGGAGCCGCGACGGTTCATGATGAAACGTAATGCCGGATCACGCCGCTGTTCATCAACGACAGGAAGAAAGCTCGAGATAGAAAGAAGAAAGGCATCGGTATCAGTGTTGGTGTTGTCGGGCGGATCAACTTGATATCGGGACAGACAGTGGGCGCCCTGGTCTAACTTGCGGGACTTGTGCACGACGGGAAAGGAGTACTCTAGTAAGCGCAAAGCCCAGCGTCCAAGACGGCCTGCAGGATCTTTCAGCGAGGAAAGCCACCAGAGCGCATGGTGATCACTCACTACCGTGAATGGACGGCCATAGAGGTACGGCCGAAATATGGCCCGAACAAGGGCAAGGCATTTACGCTTGGTAATTGAGTAATTGCGCTCTGGGGCATAGAGCTGGCGACTAGCGTACGCTATGACACAATCACGACCATGCTAGTGCTGGGCAAGGACGGCTCCGATTAGGCATCCACTGGCCCCCTCCGAACTTCCGTAGGAGCAGAGGGGTCAAATCGCGCCAACAGAGAACACATGAGAAGCAGAATATGGGCAGAAAATAAATGAGCTTCTGCACGGCCCCATGAGAAAGGCGTATCTTTCTTGAGAAGTTGAGCGAGTGGACTGGCAATGTCAGCGAAAATTTTGACAAAGCGACGAAAGTAAGAACATAAGCCAATGAATGAGTGAACGTCTTTGGCAGAGGAAGGTACGGGTAAATGCTTCAGGGCGCGAATTTTTTCAGGGTCAGGTCGGATTCCTACACTATTTACAAGGTGACCGAGCACCGTTATTTCGCGGCGACCAAGGTGACACTTGGATTAGTTGAGATCAAGGCTTACGCTGCAGAACACTTGGAGAATGGCCCACAGGCGCTGCATATGGCTTGAAAATGTTGCAAAAACGTTAGCGTCATCTAGGTGACATAAGCAAGTTCACCATCTGAAGTCTGGAAGGAGCGAATCCATCATGTGCTGAAATGTGGCTCGCACATTCTGTAGACCCGAACGACATAACCTTAAATTAGTATAGCCTGTCTGGTGCTACAAGTGCAGTCTTCTCGCGGTCCATAGGATCGACGGCAACCTGTCAGTGCCCACAGCTCAGATCGATGGACGAAAAATAACTCGCCCCGTGGAGGCAGTGGAGTGTGTCATCTATGCAAGGTAACGGATATTCGTCCTTCTTAGTGATCACGCTCAGGCGTCTTTAACCGAACCAGAAACACCAGGTGCCGTCTTGACGCGCTCAACTGGAGATACCAATGGGCTACTCGAGGGTTCGGTAATGTCGTTTTCTGGCACCTTGCGGACTTATTGTATAATCGCCCGTTCAGCAGCAGAACCGCGATAGGGATGATGATGAAATTGGTTTGCGTCGCCGGTGTCGATTCGATGCATGACAACCATTGTCTGGCCAAGCGGACGGTTGTCGTAGTGACACACATCCCGATATGACGCTAACAGACGGCAAACTTCAGCACCATGTGCAGTTGAAAGGTCCGCTGCTATCATTTTATCGAAATGATTGGTACAAGCTGATGGATCCTGCTGCGCACGTAGGACGTGAACGGGCTTCAGATAGTAGCGTGGAAATCTTACAATCGTTTAGGGATGAGAATGTTACAAGCGCAAATCCGCATGGTAGAACGTGGGCGGATAAGTCGATGTTGAGCGAAGCCAGATAAGCTTCATTGTTGACAATTTAAACATCCGTGTGTGGTAGGGTCACGATTTGTGCCAAGACAGCGCCGATAGGGGGCGTTTCCAGCGCTCGTTCCGCTCGGACGTGTTTTTCCGTAGCTCCGGATTTTCGCCTCGTTTCATGGTTTCTTCCCCACTACTGGAACTCTGTTGTTTATGGACCGCTTTGGCGGTTCGTAATTAACACTGGCGCCTATCTACAAGGTCGGTCGTCATCTACACCCTGACGCTGCGTCGTCCAACTCGAGTTCTTGCGTGGCTTCGCGAGTGCGAGTGCCCCTGTGGCACTCGCCGCGAAGCCACGCTCTACCGATGCAACTGCCATCCAAGTCAGGAGCGTCTCCTTCGTGGGGACAAGCACAACGTGCGAAGGCGGTACCCTGAGGATGGATACCACCAACATGGGGCAGAACAGCCCTGCTCTCATGGCGCACACCTCGGCCAAGAGAACGAAGGAAGCTACTGGCCTTCCATCGGATGACAATATAGCTCCAGCAGCCCCGAAAAGACCTCGCTCATCACAAGGCCAGCCCGCACGACCGACGCGCTCGTCTCCGGAGTCGCCAACGACATCGTGGTACAAAGTGGTTATCAAGCCTTGTGCTAGATATGACATGGTCCACTCTGCACAACTGTATCATTCAAGCGGCCCAGGACGCCTGCCTCGAGACTTCCCGATTTGAAGGTTTCGCTCTACAGAAACCCACTAATACGGTCTCAGTATGGGTGTCTGCTATGGCACTAGTTTATAAACTCGACGAACTGCAACAAATACAAGTCTAGGATGAATGTGTCCTTCCAGTCCAGGCGTACCTCGTCAGTGGTACCTTATTTAAGATGCTACGTGTTAATGACGTTGATCTTGACGAAGAACCCGAGAGGCTCCTGCAGGAACTATCGTGTCCCACACACAAGGTCGTGGCTGTTCGCTAGTTAGGCAGCGGTCGTACGTGCCTAATCACGCTTCACGGTGCTAATTCCCCACTTGAACGTATCCTGTATTACGGCTGCGTACTGCGCCCGCGTCCGATCAAGCTTTCCAGGGACACATGAAATCATCCTGCCCCTACCCACCCAAGGACGACACCATGTTGCCTGAACCGTCAGCATCGTTTAGATGCGGCCTATGTCAAACAAACGATCATGACGTATTTTCCACGACGTGTCCTACGAAGTTGAAGGTCAATAAGAAGGCTCGACAACGCCATTCTCGACAGCCAGCAAGGACCCCTCGTGATCCACCAATGAAACAAGTCCCTGTGTACAACCGTTACGCCGTTCTGGCCTCGCTGGAATAAGACGCCAGCCAGGTGACAATAGCAAGTACAGCCACAAGTGATGCTGCCACTCCTACATATAGCGCAGCTGTTAGGTCGTCCACTTCACGACCGCAACGGGCGTCACAGTCGATAGAAGACACGCCACTTCCTTTGGCAGAGGAAGAGCCCGAGAACGACGCTCGCCTGGCCACCCTTGAAAAAGGAAATCCAACGTCTCAAGGAACGCCGTGCAGTGCTCCGGCGTTGTCATGACGGAGCGCGGCCGTCGCGTTCGTCGTCGACGTCTAGCCCTGCTCATATGGCTAACCCGGCATCTGTGTCGAAACCTTTTTCACCCCAAGAACTCTTGCGCTTCGTTGCGCCACAGCTCCAGCATCTCACCTCGGTTCTACTGGCCAATATTAGCCTATGATGGCTGCTACGTCTTCAAGTGTGCTAGAAGGCATCTTACAGGGGAACTGTCGCGGCATCGCGGGGAAGGTCGGAGAGCTGTGTCAGCGTCTCAGATATGGGAAGCTGCGTGTTTGGGCTCTACTGGTTCAAGAATCCAACGGCCTGCCACCCATTTCAGGATTTGTGGCCTACTCATCGCCTTCAATGTTGGATCGTAGGAGTGGTATGCCCGATGTTCCTCCAGGAAAGGCTGCACCGTATGTGAGATGCACTCTTCTTCAGACCCGCGTTGATCTTTCACGGTGGTGTACTTCATGGCAAGAAGTAGTGGCCGTATTGGTTCGTCTCCAACACACGGACGTTATCGTTTCGTACTATGCCCGCCCCTACAGTGATCGTGCGGCTCGGTTGTGTCTCGGCTGGTTGGCGCACCTATGACAGAAACATCCTGGTTGCCCCGTTATGGTAGCAGGAGATTTTAACGCACCCCACATCTCATGGGGATACGCTATTTCCAGTGCGCGTGGTACGTGTGTGCTGGACACATTTATGGACGCCCAATTGATTCACTCTGTTTAATAATGTCTCAGTGCCTACTCGTCGGCGTGACCACCCTCGCGCGCCGCCACACCCACCGGACTTATCGTGGTGGCTAGGAACGACGACCCTCTCGTGGTCATGTGAACCCGACTGCTGGGGTAGCGACCATCATCCGATTCACCTCTGCTTATCTTCGGGCGGAACAGGCCGCCGCCGCCGACTATGTCGAGTGGTGGACTGGGATCGATACAGGGCGGTATCAGAAAGCAATGTATCAAACTCCATGCTGGACCCGTCCCATTGTCTTAAGGCGGCATTAGCTGAAGCGACACGTACGTCGTGGGTTGATCAATCGTGAACCGCTCCTGATTTGCAACTTCTGTGCCTCTGGGCGCCGCGCCGCCAAGCAGAACTTGCATAAGAAGGTGACCCTGCATCAAATACACTTCGGTTAGAGGCCCAACGCCTTATTGCAGTAGCTCGGTGCCATGAACACCGCTTAGAACGTGGCCGCTGGATGGACTGGTGCTCTTCTCTCGGACCTTCGTCGTCCAATGCCTCCATTTGGCGCACCTTCCGGGTAATGGAACGTGGTCGGCGGCCTGCAGAGCCCGCAGCCTGCGCCCTGTCAGCATCGGGCCAGACACCAGCAGGATTCGCAGAAACTGTCGCCCACACCTTTTTTCTGGCTTTGGACACAGCACCGCCCCCCTTCATTGTTCAAAACTGCCTTCCCGCGGACGCAGGCACGCCGCCTACGCTCTCCGACATCGAGGGTATAGAAGCTGTCTTCACTATGACGGAATTTTTAGCGGCAATAGACCTGTCGAAGCCATGCAAGGCACCAGGACCGGATGGCATACCGTACGAACTTTATAAAAACACGGAAGGCAAGGTTCACGAAGTGCTGTTGGGGGCCATAAACGAAGCTTGGGCTACAGGAGTCATTCCCGATTCTTGGCGGCATGCAGAAATGGTCCCTATTCCCAAACCCGGAAAACCCCAAGATAATATCGCTCATATGCGCCCAATTGCACTAGCCTCAACGTTACGCAAGTTGATTACATGGTGGCTCGAGCGGTACTCATGGTATCATCCTGGCCAAATCGGGTTCCGTGCTCATCTATGTGCAGAGGATGGCCTTGCGTACCTATCTTCTACGGTTCTCATCGGAGGCCGCTCCCTAAGAATTCGCACGATTCTGGCAATGGATATTCGTAAAGCGTACGACCATGTGAGTCACGAAGCAATTGTCGGAATTATCCATTGGCTTCAGTTCCCTAGCCTTGTCTGCACATTCGTCGAAGCCTTCCTGTACTCTCGCACCTTCTCCATTCGCTTGGCTGGCCAAGCAGCAGGTCATTTCGTCGCACATCGGGGTACCCCACAAGGATATGTGCTCGCACCAGTCCTCTTCTATATTGCTCTCCTTCCACTAGCTTGGAAGCTAACCACGATGCATAACGCACAGTACTAATGTACGCAGATGACACCACTGTCTGGTCAGTTGATCCTGAAATCTGCCACCAAGAAAAAGCGCTCCAAGATGCCCTAAACGTGACGCACAACTGGTGTGCTCAGATAGGTTTTGACATTTCCAAGGACAAGACGACGTACATGTCAGTAGCGAACAAGAATGGGCGCCATCTACTGGCACTCCGGCCCCTTAAGTTAAATCTGGATCAGCAACCATTACACGAGGCTGCAACTCTCCGTGTACTCGGCCTTGAAACGGATTGCTCCGGGTCTGCGGGACCTTGGGTCAAGAATGCAAAGCAACAGGCCGCAGAAACGACACAGTTGATACGTCGGATTGCAAAGAAATCTGGCGGAGCGAGCACCAACATGGCTCGCCTTCTTTTCCGTTCTGTATTGCAACCACGACTCGTCTACAGAGCCCAGTTTTATCATCTCACGAAGGCACAATGGGCTCGCCTTGAGGCCATTCATAACGAAGCCATGCGGGCTATAACGGGCCTACCACGTTTCACTCCGTTGCCAACCCTACGGGCCGAGTCCCAACTCAACACAATTGACGAACTCGTACACCAACGTCGATGCGTACGCACCCTAAAGCTATCATATTTCTGCTCGGCTGCTTCACTGGCCCGGTACATGGGACACGAAATACCCGGTGTAGCTCCGTGGAAAAGGGTACAATTAAGTGACAATAAACCTCTCGGTCGTCTGTATAGCCCAGTTCGTCGTCAGGCGAATGCCCATGTTTCCCGCCTTCGTCGCGCCGATGATGATCAAGAAGATGCCAGTGTTAATGGTACCATGATTCACACAGCTCTCGTGTGTCCATTAATACCAGAGGCAGGCCAGACGTGCTCGTATGTTGCCGATCCTGCACCACCGGCCTACCTTGCCGAGCTTGCTGCCATACGAGACGGCTTGGCCGCGTTGCTACGTACTGTTCAAGCTGCTCGATACTCTCAACTCATCATTCGCACAGACTCTATTCAAGCCATCCACGACATACGTAGGGTATCTCGGTCCACTCTATTCTCAGATAGCATTCACCGTCTTGCTGCCACTACGCATATCCTCATACGCGTCCAGTGGGTGCCTCGAGCAGCCCTGCCGGGTCTCCTTGTAGCAGATATGGCAACCCACCCACAGATTATAACATACCCGCTTCCACATTTTCCTGAAGATGCCTGTGGACGACTGATCCGGGAAAAGGAAAACATCCGACGTACCACACGAGCTCTCATACCTCCGTGTTGGTCAGACCTCCCTGGTGGGTTAACTCGCCGAGAGGAGGTTACGTTAAGGAGGCTACGTGTCGGGGTCGCGCTCACCCCGTCTGTGACCGCTCACGAGCCAAAACAGTACCGTGGTCCTTACGGCTTACCGTGCCCATTTTGCAACACAGAAATCCCAGATGTGACAGTGACATGATGTATCGCCAACTTCATCGTCATCTTCATCGGGCCTTCATCGGCACTGCCATGGTCATCATGACACGTGAGCAGCGGAACACACGGACGCAGGCTGCAATAAAGCTGTGGTGCTTGCGGCGTTATGTCTGACTGATGTCAGTGTTCTTAGGCCTAGTGCGACATATCAGTGGCGACGAGGCCTAGCGTCGCTAGGTGAGAAGACCCGCGTCAGCATGAGTGCTGGACGGCCACCGGAATTTGCCGATGCAGAAGGCACGTGGCCTACGTATCGCGTTCGCCTGGAGGCGTACTTTGAGGCTCATAGCATCGTGGACCCAACGAAGAAGCGAGCGCTGCTCATCGCTTCGCTCACGGACAGTGCTGTGCGTGTGGCGCAGGGCCGGTGTCAACCAAAAAAGGTGAATGAACTGAGCTATGAGGAAGTCGTCGGGTATCTGGAAGATCACTATGCTCCGGAGGTCAACGAGATCGCTGCAAGTTATGCTTTCTTCATGCCTTCGCAACAAGACGGGGAAGCTGCTCAGGATTTCATTGCGGACATTCGACGCCTAGCTGAGAAGTGTAACTTCGGCGCGTCATTGGAGCGCATGTTGAGGGATCGAATCGTTTGCGGAGTGCTGGATGAAGACGTTCGGCGCCCTTTACTGACGCGACGGAAGCTCACCTTAGAAGAGGCTGAAGACTTTGCTGTCTCGGCGCAGAGAGCTGTTGAAAATGCCAGGAGCATGAACTCGGCGCACTCAGAAGTACATTTTGCCCGACAAAAGAGCCATTCCTCGAAGCGACGTTCCAAGCCGGAACAACGCGACGTGTGTGGAAGGTGTGGAGAATCGCATGCTGAGGACGAGTGCAAACACCTTCGCACGGTGTGCCACCGGTGTGGAAAACGAGGACATCTACGTCGGATGTGCCTGTCTAGCACAAATAGTGACCGTCGGCAGGGATCTTATCCAGCAAGACAACGGCGCCAGGGCTCGTACGCCATGGCAGCCGGAGAGGACACAAGCTCGGACGACAACGACGTCTTGCACACGATTACAGCGGTTCTCCATCACGCAGCCAGTATCCGCAAGGTTAGGCCTATTTACAAGGACATCAGTTGGAATAACGTTCCGCTCACTATGTTGGTGGACACGGGGTCACCTGTAAGCGTCATTCCCGTAACGGTGTTCCGCAAGTACAAGCAGCTCTGGCCTCCGTTGGAAAGTTCACAGCTCAAGCTCTCTTGTCTCTTGGGAGAACTTCCAGTTGTCGGCCAGCTTAGCATGACCGCTACGTGCGACGGGAAAGATATTCCTGGTACTGTCATAGTGGTCGACAGCTCCGGACCATCTTTGTGCGGCAGAGACACCATCAAGGCATTTAATGAAGTTGGAGTGGAAATGTTGTCGAATGTGCTAGCGATTCTGCAACCGGTTGGAATACAGGCTGTCAGCACAGGTCTGCAACAGCTGCTTGACGAATATGCCGACGTGTTTGCTCCGGGACTCGGCCTGTGCAAAGGACCACCGGTCACATTTCAATTGAAAGAAAACGCGTGTCCACGGTTCTTTAAGGCCCGTACTGTACCCTACGCTCTCAGAGATAAGATGTCTGAATCGTCGGATCAGCTGGTCGCGGTAGGCGTTTTGACGCCGGTAAAAACCGCTGAATGGGCAACCCCTGTGGTACCCGTTTTGAAGGGCGATGGGTCCCTCCGACTGTGTGGAGACTTCCGTATGACTGTGAATGCGGCCACTGTGGTAGAACAATACCCGTTGCCTCGAGTGGACGACATTTTTGCTAGGTTAAACGGTGGCGAAGTATTGACGACCTTGGATTTGCGTCAAGCCTACAACCAGTTGCCATTGGATTAGGAAGCAAAGAAGATAACAGTCCTCAACACCCAGAAGGGTCTCTTTTGTTTTAACAGATTACCGTTTGGCGTAAGTTCTGCTCCAGCCATATTCCAAAGGCGAATGGACGGACTGCTGGGGGATATTCCTGGAGTGCAGGTGTACCTGGATGACATTATCATCGCCGAGGAAAAACATGATTCATCTAGGCTCGAAACCGTGCGGCAGCGGCTGCGGGAGTATGGTCTCCGGCTGAACAAGGGAAAGTGCAAGTTTCGGCAAGACGAAGTCACATTTCTCGGTCATCGTATCGACGCGAAGGGTCTGCGACCGAAGGACGACAATATCAAAGCCGTTGTTGAAGCCCCAAAGCCCACCTCGGTGAGTGAGCTGAAAGCTTTTCTTGGTCTCATAAATTACTATGGCAAGTTCCTGCCCAATCTGGCCACCATGCTAGCTCCGCTGCATGCTCTCTTATCCAAAGGAGTCAAGTGGCAATGGAGCCAGGAACAGGAGAAAGCATTTCAGCAAGTTAAGCAGGCAATTGTGGCTTCCAAGTTTCTGGCTCACTTCGACCCGGATAAGCCACTGCGGCTGGAGTGCAATGCATCATCAGTAGGCATTGGGGCCGTTTTGTCGCACCGCGTGAATGGTGTTGACTACCCCATCGGATTCCGGTCCAGGACACTTACCAAGAGCGAGCGCAATTACTCGCAGTTGGAAAAAGAAGCTTTGGCACTGGTATTCAGCGTCGCCCGGTTTAAAGACTACCTGTACGGACATCAGTTCGTCTTAGTAACAGACCACAAGCCTCTTACTGGTTTATTCAATCCAGGTAAAGCCATACCACCGATGGCGGCCGCAAGAATACAGCGTTGGGCCTTGTTTCTTGGCAACTACAACTACACATTGCAGTACCGGAAGGGCAGTGACCATTCCAATGCTGATGCCCTCAGTCGGTTGCCCTTGCCAGTAATGGAGGAGCCGCGGGACTCTGCTGCCGACCAGTACGTTTTGTATGCCCACTCTCTGGAGGAAACAGCGCTTTGCGCCCGCGAGGTTGAACATCTGACTAATCGAGACACCAGCCTTCTGCAGGTTAAAAAATGGATTTCCCAGGGCTGGCCGTCATATCTTCCGCAGGGCCATGAGCATCTCCGGCCGTACTTCAACAGAAGAACAGAGCTTACAGTCAGCCATAATTTGGTGTACTGGGGACATCGCATTGTTCTACCCCTGGCGGCGGCAAGGCGTGTGTTGCGTCTTTTGCACGAGACACACCCCGGCATAACAGCCATGAAAACCACAGCGAGAACGTTGTTTTGGTATCCGGGACTGGATTCCGACATCGAGCGACTGGTAAACTCATGTTCCACATGTGCGCAGGCTTCAGCGATGCCACCAGCACAGATACCTTTGGCCTGGCCAGCCACCGGGGAAAGGTGGAGCCGGCTGCACGCAGATTTCGCAGGCCCGTTGGACGGACAAATGGTCTTAGTCGTCGTCGACTCGGAAACGAAATGGATGGAAGCCATTCCAATGAAAACTGCCACTTCGCAAACCACGGCCAACGCGCTAAGATCAATATTTGCACGGTTCGGCCTTCTAAAAACCTTTGTTTCTGATAACGGACCACAATTTGTGGCCAAAGTTTTTCGTGAGTTTCTGGCACGGAACAATGTGCAACAACTCACAACAGCCCCTTATCATCCACAGCCGAATGGGTTAGCCGAACGAGCTGTGCGTACGCTCAAGGAAGGACTAAAGAAGAACCCCGGAATAGACCTCAAAATACGCATAGCGCGGGTTTTATGTCGATATCGCCGAACGCCCGTCAAGGATGGAAAGTCGCCGGTGGAACTCTTATTGGGGTACCAAATAAGAACAAAGCTGGACGGTATCGCTCCCGATGAAAGGTCACCAGAAATCCAACCACGAGTTGGAGGGTCTCCAGTTCAGGCAGGTGACCCAGTCTGGATGCGCGATTTCCGAACAAGTCGTCGCAGGTGGATACCAGGAGTAGTGTGAGATCAACTGGGGTCCAGAATGGTCACTGTTGATTCCGGGAAAGGAATTCAGCGGCGACACTTGGACCAGGTGAGACGTCGAACTGTCTCAGACTCTTTCTCGACACAGAGGGTAGCCGTAAACCCTGCAGATAGCACTCCAATCACGTCGCGACATAGTCCGGAAGTGGCCCAGACGGATAGCCCGCCACCGTTACGAAGATCGACCCGACAGCGACGGCCTCCTGAACGCTTGGACCTGTAAGAAGGTAAGAAGTGATGTATCGCCAACTTCATCGTCATCTTCATCGTGCCTTCATCGGCACTGCCATGGTCATCATGACACGTGAGCAGCGGAACACACGGACGCAGGCTGCAATAAAGCTGTGGTGCTTGCGGCGTTATGTCTGACTGATGTCAGTGTTTTTAGGCCTAGTGCGACATATCATGACACACCTATTATGGACGTGCCCAGGACTTCATCGAAGACGTCTCCGCCACCTCCGGGCAACAGGCCTGCGGCCTGGCCCCCCACCCGACCTTGAACGTTGGATTCATGGACCACATCATCGCTCACTCCTAGATTTTTTGCACGAGTCGAATCTGTTCGTCTATTTTTAACATCCTTTGTATTATGCGTAAGGGCATGCTTTCTAATTAAAAAAAAAACGCCAATAGTAGGGGTTGCAACGTAATCCCCGTCAACCCGTCAACGACATAAAGAGAGAGGGTCAGAAGAACATAAGCAGTGGATTGCGGCGGCAATCGCAGGAACTCTGCAGTATACAGTTCTGCAAGCCTAGCAGAAAGAATCCCGGCGACAGAAGGGGATTCAAATTGAAGAACACCGGCGTCACATTCGAAACGAGCTGAATGTGTGGATAAAAAGTCAGTGCCCAAGATCACGTACTATGGGCACTCCTCAAGCACAAGAAACAGACCACTTTTGCGATGGCTAGATATACTGACGCGGACAGAACATGTTCATACAACGGAAGGTGTGGTTCAATCAGCGACTCTTACTGCAGGTTGTACGGCAGATGTTGGGACTTTCTTTCAGCTTCTCACCAAGATTAGAGCTCATCACCGAGATTTATGCACCGGTGTCAATAAGGGCCGTAACAATAACACCGCCGACTTGGAGAAAAGCACTGGACGAAGCGACAGTATCTAGAATCTCTGACTATCCAAACAATCGCACACCTGCATAATGGAAACGATGGCGATCTCCCGCCAACGTACGCAAGATGCCTGAAGCGATTATTGACGCAGATTTAAGCTGAAGGTTTTGTGCATCTCATTTCAGTGAACAAGGCTTCCGTGTGGAAGCCAAAACGTTTACGAATTTTTAGACAACCTCATATTGGTAGGCGTTCTGTTTTTATTCCTATTATGCCATTACTTCCCGATCAGACGAGATTGCGTCAAACTCTTGATATCAAGCAAGGGTGCAATTAGCATCATTCGTAATGTTATTTATGTGTGACCACAATGTCCGATCATGAAACAACCACATGCCAAGATATATATAGGAGGGTAAGGAAAGTATTCGTGAACCGCAAATGGTATAGCATGATGCGGAATCAGATGTCCGATTGCAAGCAAATAAGCGCAGTTTACTTTGTGTTACGGGACTTGAACCATCTGTCACAACAGTGTTCGGTGAGACAACGATCACGTTGCAGAACTGTGGTATCAATGCTGGTATTGATGCTCGGATAAAAGTACAGTCGCCAGCGATTGAGTGAATGTAGAGGATATGTCATTGTGAATTTCTATAAATTAGAAAAAGCAAGGGACCCAGAACTGCGGCCTGTGGGCACGCCTGGGGGCAACCAGAGTGTTACGAGATGCATCGCTGTTGGCTCACATGAAATGCTATTGATTTGTAAGGAAGTCACATATTCAACTTAAGATAAGTGGGTTAAGGTTTAAATGCGAAAGTTTGAGTAGAAGGAGCAACTTTGTAAAAAGTTTGTAAACGAAGGAGCACGTGAGCAACTTTGTAAAAAAGCTTTTCAATGATATAAAATGACTGCATCCAGGAGTATGGTATGTTTATATGAAGCCTGGAGCAAACATGGTTACCGAATCAGGCTGACTGGCTGGTGAATGAGAGATATCTAAGTAACGCGCGTTATTAGGGGTGTGTGGATGCTGAGCACCAGGTGGCGTGATTGAATGGTGTCCAGGGCGGCCACATTTCGATAGGGGCGAAATGCGAAAATACGGGTGAACTTAGAGTTAGGTGTACGTTAAATAATCCCAGGTGGTCCAAATTAATCCGCAGCATCTCACTCACTACGGCGTGCCTGATAATAAAAAAGTGGTTTTTGGCACGTTAAACGTCATAATCTAATTTTTTGCCATTGGCTGTGGTAAAAAAAAAAACATTATAGATAATAAAAATTCACGGAATGTACATTAATTGTGCGTTCCGTTACTTTCGAACTTACACTTGGAATGTTCACAGGAAGGCAGTTCTCGCGCTTTATCGCGGGGCTCAGGCTCCACCATTGTTCCATGAGGAACAATGGTGACCGCGAGGGGCTGTTGAAAAATTAGATATAGAACACCGGAAATTAATTTGGTGTTTTTTTAGTATCTTAACATTGGTGCAGTTGATTCCAGCTAATATTAGTTTCAGATACCCAATTATCTTTCTTACCCCTTTAGCTGCAAATACAATACAAAATATTCCTACGTGCATGGAAGTGCAGATCATCACCGAGCGATATATGTAGAAAAGGTTGAAATTTATAACCTGACAGAATTATTTAGCATTAGTTCGTAGCATAGCCGATAGTAGGGATGAAAGGAAGGCGGGTTTATTCATCGCGGCAAGAGATCGAAATTCATTTTCTCTGATGCGGTACCTACAACATGCCGAACGTGTTTTTACTGAATTTCCAAAGAAAACAGCCTTCTCGTGTTGTTTTTATTCGCTTTGAAAGGCTGCTAAACAATGGCGGTGCTGGCAGTTTTGTTACGGTGATGAAGACGCGTAGTCTGTGAATCCTCTTATGTTGTCTTTAAACAGAGACCGCTCCGTGTTGTTTGAGTGCTGTCAAAATTAATCAAAAGGAATGTACAAAAGTAACTTGATTATTTGGCAATGCTGTTGTAGTCACCCTTATGGTAAAGCGTTACAGTTTTTGTTATTTCGCTACGGTGTGCTAGCTCTCAAAAATATGTACCGTGATCTACTGTGTGGTTACTGGGGCCAGGTGGGCGTGTCAATGACGGATGATAGCCACAATAAGTTGTGGGCACGAGATCAAATATGCAAGATGAATGGGCGCATTCGCGGAGATGAGCTAAACGTGAGGCACGTATTAATCAGAATCATTTTCGACGGTATAGTTAGACGCTGTGAGGATATGATCGTTACAGGTTACTGAGAGAAGGTTGAAATTACCGAGCAAGATTAAACCTGGAACCGCATGGCGCAATTATTAGCGCGATTGAGAAGCGGCGGAGGGACGTGGGCGTTGTTTTGACGAACGCGCCTACGAAAATCGCGCAGCCGAAAGGAACATGCGTAGTTGAAAAGAACGCGCTGCGTCGCATCCCCAAGCCCGCGTCCACCAATTAGAGTGCAGCGCAAGTGTCACGTGATGCTATACGTCATGCTTGAGTTCCCTCCCGGTGTTGCCCAGATGGTGTTGCCCTACGAGCATATTGGTGGAAAACTTGATCGAACACGCGGCAAACGGGCAGTGCGGCCGTTATGTAATATAGTACACGACCAGAGTTGACACTCGAGCCGTTTGGCAGCCGAGCTGTGGAGCTTCGCCGATTCCGCTATGTGGCAGACCACATCAAGAAAATTAGTAGAGAGATAATGAGACGTGCACCCAATCGTAGTATTTCCTATAAAGGAAACCCATACGGGTTTCCCGAAAGGAAAGCGTCGCAGTTGAAGAAGAATTAAAGAAATATGCTGCGATTGGGTGGACGTCTCATTTTCCTTTTAATATTTACTTCGCTCCAGCTTGCGGTTTTAAGCAGGAGTATTAAGTCAAACTATTGCCTTTGCTCCGAGTTGTTCACAAGTTCGACTTCGCCTTGCTAGCCGCCTGGTTAGCTCAGATGGTAGAGCGGCTGTCCCGGAAACGCGGTGGTCCCGGGTTCAAGTCACTGAACAGGACGATTTTTTCTTCAACAGCGAGGATTTTCTTTCGATAAACCCGTGTGGATTTCCTTTGTAGCAAATGCTACGATTGGGTGGACGTCTAATTTTCCCTTTAATATTTACTTCTTCCAACTTTGAGGTTTCCGCTGAACCATGACATCACATCAAGAAAAATGCGGCTGCGGCTAGCAGCTTGACAGGTGACCCAATGCATGCGAAGCCCAGTCAGACCCGGACGCCTCGCTCGTGGCTCCGTTACTCCGTAAAATGTGCTCGAGGATCTTTGCTGGATTCTTCCGCCTGAGTCTGACACTGCTGATTCGTCGCCATTTCTAGGTAAGGCCACAGGAAATTCTTCTGCACGTTGGTAACGACTTATTCTCTTCATATTTTGTTATGTCACTGCTAGCCGCATGAACGAGTGACGGAGGCGGGCACCCCGGCCATGAAGACATATACAGCTCCTCCCTATATGCAACGTTGAATTTCATTTTGCATTCTTGTCTTTTATCATGCAGAGCGCTCAGGGGTGATGCCAGTGATAACAGCAACGTGGCAGCGACCGAGCTGCAAGGCACGTTCGAAAGAGTGACGAAGTTAGAAAATAAAATAAAATGGTTCGTAAAAAAATGCCGCCTATGAACACATGCCGTTCGGTGAAAAGAGCTTTATGTCGATTTATTCAAGGAGGTTACGCGCAGCGGCTTCTGAAAAACTTGGGTGCGCCTGTATTGCAAAAGAAATGTGGCTATTTCTGACGCGGTAGATGTGCAATATTTGCAGTATGGCAATAATACGCGCCCTCTCAACCTCTGTAGCAGGCTATGTGCGCTCGAGCCTTTTTAGCTGTTTTGCATTAGGCCGAAGAATTCAGTTCTCATATTTTAATTGTGAATGAAGAAATTACCGTAGAAATGTCCTTGTTTTTAAGCATCTAGACCAGTGCTTCATTGACCTTAGGTCAGAAAAATATGCTTTACATGAAGGAACGTACCATCCTTCGAAGGCTCCAGTATTGCTCAGGTTGTGCCTGTCCTTCTACGTATTACAGGAATCTCCACTATTCTTTCCTGAAACTACACTCTACAGCTAAAGGACATCATGCATATTCAAGCGAATACTTCGAAGTATCAGAAGACGATTGCAAGGTGTCGAAGACAGGTGGCCAAAGCCTCCAACACAGTCTAAGTGCTTAATTAGCTGAGACGCCAATATCTTCAGCAGTTTAAAGAGGGGCTCACTGGATTACCCATTCGAGATAATAACCATGGTGCGTGCCCAATTACTAATTAATTACTTAATTAGTACTGGTCGTCGGACTTGGCGTTAAAGAGTTATAAATTTATTTTACATTGCGTCCGCGTATTATAAGCGTTTGCTGCACTGCTGGAACTTTTTTATTTTTCCTCCCAGTGCACGCGGCAGAACTCGGCTAACATAGCAGAGCACGTCTGAGAGTTATATGCGCTTGCGCAGCTGCACCCAAATAGAGGTGCCAGTAGAACTTCCTATAGAAAGTTCAGCTCCATTTGCTACCGTCAGCGCCTGCATAAGCGTCAATTCCACAGATGCTTACTTGCGGAACGTTTTTCCGCAAATTCATACATTATGTATGCCTGTAGTAGCGAATAAAGGGAAAAATCAGAAAATAAATACCGTAATGAAGTAAATTACTTACAAAGTTAGGAGGTTTTACGTGCCAAAGTCACGATCTGATTATGAGGCACGCCGTAGTGGGGGACTCCGGAAAAGTGCCCCACCTGGGGTTCTTTAACGCGCTCTTAAAATCCAAGCACACGGGTGCTTTCCAATTTCACCTCCTTCTAAATAGCGGTCGCCGCGGCCAGGATTCAATGATGCGACCTCGTGCGTAGCAGCCCATCACCAAAGCAACCAAAGGCGGGTGTGCATAGATTGAATACGAAAACATTTCAACGGGATCTATCCACGTAAAGCTGCAGCTACAATTACGGAAACAAAAAACATCTGTGGCACACCCTCTCCTCGCAATTGAGTGGATTTGCATAGCAGCTGAGAAGAGACACAAATGAGAGAAACACGTGCCACCGCACGAAGGCAAAATGTCGCCAACCTTGAGGCAGCACCGCCTTCGGAAACATTACGAAGATGGACGTCAGAGCTTCTCCTCTGTTTTTCCTTACACGGAATTTAGCATCTGTGCTTTTGGCAATTGTCATGTTCGTCTGACGCTGAAACTGTCGTGAATGTGGCTCTCTCCTCGAGCGATGATTGGTTTGACATAGGAACGACACTGCGTGATCAATGACCGATATTCATTCCCTTGAGCTTTGTACTTTTATTCGCGTGGTTTGATTGGTTCACACGAGAAAGTATTGTTACTTATACTCATATACTCATACAGAAACAATCATGATACGTGGCAACCCCTGTTCTACAGTGCACAAGTCGCTACTGTAAGTCTTTTGTTGCTTATGAAATCAATAAGGCTTCACCAATGTGTTCATTTTGTTTTTGAATTCCCTCCATTTACCTTGGGAAATACCCGTTTTTTTTTTCTCGACTTAGGGGCTAAAATGTTGCGCTGCTAAGCATGAGGTCGCAGCAGCCGCATAACGATGTGGGCTAGTTGTATAAGCAACCGTGTCCCAGACAATGAGAAAGCAAGTTAAATATCAGCAAATCGTCACAATTCGTTCGAAGGTTTCCACTATGTGACCCGCCGTGGTTTCTCAGTGGCTATGGTGTTAGGCTGCTGAGCACGAGGTCGTGGGATCGAATCCCGGCCTCGGCGGCCGCATTTTAATGGGGGCGAAATGCGAAAACACCCGTGTACTCAGATTTCATCATCATCATCAGCCTAATTACGCCCACTGCAGGGCAAAGGCCTCTCCCATACTTCTCCAACTACCTCGGTCATGTACTAATTGTGGCCATGTTGTCCCTGCAAACGTCTTAATGTCATCCGCCCACCTAACTTTCTGCCGCCCCCTACTACGCTTTCCTTCCCTTGGAATCCAGTCCATAGCCCTTAATGACCATCGGTTATCTTTCCTCCTCATTACATGTCCGGCCCATGCCCATTTCTTTTTCTTGATTTCAACTAAGATGTCATTTACCCGCGTTTGTTCCCTCACCCAATCTGCTCTTTTCTTATCCCTTAACGTTACACCTATCATTCTTCTTTCCATGGCTCGTTGCGTCGTCCTCAATTTCAGCAGAACCCTTTTCGTAAGCCTCCAGGTTTCTGCCCCGTAGGTGAGTACTGGTAAGACACAGCTGTAATACACTTTCCTCTTGAGGGATAGTGGCAACCTGCTGTTCATGATTTGAGAATGCCTGCCAAACGCACCCCAACCCATTCTTATTCTTCTGGTTATTTCAGTCTCATGATCCGGATCCGTGGTCCCTACCTGCCCTAAGTAGATGTATTCCCTTACCACTTCCAGTGCATCGCTACCTATCGTAAACTGCTGTTCTCTTCCGAGACTGTTAAACATTACTTTAGTTTTCTGTAGATTAATTTTCAGACCCACCCTTCTGCTTTGCCTCTCCAGGTCAGTGAGCATGCATTGCAATTGGTCCCCTGAGTTACTAAGCAAGGCATATCATCAGCGAATCGCAAGTTACTAAGGTATTCTCCATTAATTTTTATCCCCAATTCTTCCCAATCCAGGTCTCTGAATACCTCCTGTAAACACGCTGTGAATAGCATTGGAGATATCGTATCTCCCTGCCTGACGCCTTTCTTTATTGGGATTTTGTTGCTTTCTTTATGGAGGACAACAGTGGCTGTGGAGCCGCTATAGATATCTTTCAGTATTTTTACATACGGCTCGTCTACACCCTGATTCCGTAATGCCTCCATGACTGCTGAGGTTTCGACTGAATCAAATGCTTTTTCGTAATCAATGAAGGCTATATATAAGGGTTGGTTATATTCCGCACATTTCTCTATCACCTGATTGATAGTGTGAATATGGTCTATTGTTGAGTAGCCTTTACGAAATCCTGCCTGGTCCTTTGGTTTACAGAAGTCTAAGGTATTCCTGATTCTATTTGCGATTACCTTAGTAAATACTTTGTAGGCAACGGACAGTAAGCTGATCGGTCTATAATTTTTCAAGTCTTTGGCGTCCCCTTTCTTATGGATTAGAATTATGTTAGCGTTCTTCCAAGATTCCGGTACGTTCGAGGTCATGAGGCATTGTGTATATAGGGCGGCCAACCTTTCTAGGACAGTGTTCCCACCATCCTTCAACAAATCTGCTGTTACCTGATCCTCCCCAGCTGCCTTCCCCCTTTGCATAGCTCCCAAGCGTTCTTTACCTCTTCCGGTGTTACTTGTGGGATTTCAAATTGCTCTAGACTATTCTCTCTCACATTATCGTCGTGGGTGTTACTGGTACTGTATAAATCTCTATAAAACTCTTCAGCCACTTGAACTATCTCATCCATATTAGTAACGATATTGCCGGCTTTGTCTCTTAACGCACACATCTGATTCTTGCCTATTCCTAGTTTCTTCTTTACTGCTTTTAGGCTTCCTCCGTTCCTCAGAGCCTGTTCAATTCTATCCATATTATAGTTCCTTATGACCGCTGTCTTACGCTTGTTGATTAACTTAGAAAGTTCTGCCAGTTATATTCTAGCTGTAGGGTTAGAGGCTTTCATACATTGGCGTTTCTTGATCAGATCTTTCGTCTCCTGCGATAGCTTATTGGTTTCCTGTTTAACGGCGTTACCACCGACTTCTATTGCGCACTCCTTAATGATGCCCATACGATTGTCGTTCATTGCTTCAACACTATGGTCCTCTTCCTGGGTTAAAGCCGAATACCTGTTCTGTATTTTGCTCCGGAATTCCTCTAGTTTCCCTCTTACCGCTAACTCATTGATTGGTTTCTTATGTACCAGTTTCTTCCGTTCCCTCCTCAAGTCAAGGGTAATTCGAGTTCTTACCATCCTATGGTCACTGCAGCGCACCTTGCCGAGCACGTCTACATCTTGTATGATGCCAGGGTTCGCGCAGAGTATAAAGTCGATTTCATTTCTAGTCTCACCATTCGGGCTCCTCCACGTCCACTTTCGGCTAACCCGCTTGCGGAAAAAGGTATTCATTATCCGCATATTATTCTGTTCTGCAAACTCTACTAATAACTCTCCTCTGCTATTCCTAGAGCCTATGCCATATTCCCCCACTGACTTGTCTCCGGCCTGCTTCTTGCCTACCCTGGCATTGAATTCGCCCATCAGTATACTGTATTTTGTTTTGACTTTACCCATCGCCGATTCCACGTCTTCATAGAAGCTTTCGACTTCCTGGTCATCATGACTAGATGTAGGGGCGTAGACCTGTACAACCTTCATTTTGTACCTCTTATTAAGTTTCACAACAAGACATGCCACCCTTTCGTTAATGCTATAGAATTCCTGTATGTTACCAGCTATGTTCTTATTAATCAGGAATCCGACTCCTAGTTCTCGTCTCTCTGCTAAGCCCCGGTAGCACAAGACGTGCCCGCTTTTTAGCACTGTATATGCTTCTTTTGGCCTCCTAACTTCACTGAGCCCTATCATATCCCATTTACTGCCCTCTAATTCCTCCAATAGCACTGCTAGACTCGCCTCACTAGATAACGTTCTAGCGTTAAACGTTGCCAGGTTCATATTCCAATGGCGGCCTGTCCGGAGCCAGGCATTCTTAGCACCCTCTGCAGCGTCGCAGGTCTGACCGCCGCCGTGGTCAGTTGCTTCGCAGCTGCTGGGGACTGAGGGCCGGGGTTTGATTGTTGTGTTCATATAGGAGGTTGTGGCCAAGTACTGCACCAGGGTGGCCAATCCTGCTCTGGTGAGAGAGTGCGTTACCGGTTCTGGTCACCGGGATCAGGCCGCACTCCAGTCCTGTTTGTGCAATTTTCTCAACACACGGTTGTTGTTTTTTTCTGGTATTTTCCGGTGGAAAATTGTGCGTCCCGGGATTTGAATCACGGTCCTCTTGCACGGGAGGCGGATACTCTACCGTCCCCGCAGGAGTTAAATTTAAAAATAAATTGTGGGATCTTACGTGACAAAACCACTTTCTGATTATGAGGCACGCCGTAGTGGAGGACTCCGGAAATTTCGACCACCTGGGGTTCTTTAACGTGCACCTAAATCCAAGTACACGGGTGTTTTCGCATTTCGCCCCCATCGAAATGCGGCCGCCGTGGCCGGGATCCGATCCCGCGACCTCGTGCTCAGCAGTCTAACACCATAGCCACTGAGTAACCACGGCGGGTCCCGCAGGAGTTGTACGCCTCATTTAGGTGCACGTTAAAGAACACCAGGTGGTCGAAATTTCCGGAGTCCTCCACTACGGCGTGCCTCATAATCAGAAAATGGTTTTGGCACGTAAAACCCCATAATTTAATTTAATTTTTTTCCACTATGTGATGTCTCATAATCGAAACGTAGTTTTGACAAGTAGAACGCTAGAGTTTATTTCACCTTTCATACTTTGGGAAATGACTGGCAGTCTCCAGCACTTAAATGTATTGTTTTCTCCAGCTCTATTTCCGCCGAAGTATTCGTGCAAGATTATGCGACAAAATACTTGCGGGTGCTTTTACTGACATCCGCTGCCACTTTTTGCATCAACAGCAGCTACGCACTTACTCTTCTTCATGCATAGGATAACAAACAGAGCAGGCGTCTAGTTAACATCAGTACCTTTCTTTTCAATCTGGTCCTCCACGAATAGGTGCTTTCGTGTTTGCTGATGTCTTCGCTGGAATAGAAAAATCTCTTGCGAGAAAATTGCGGAGGAAGAAAAATTGGCATTAGGTCGTCGTGAGGATTTGAACTTGCAACCAATAACTGAGCCAGCAATAAATGGTGAAAATTGTCACGCAGTTATCTTCTATACTGATCTATTCAGAATCGTCATCGTCATCATCACAGTTACGCACAATACAAGATAAAAGCTTTACCAAAAAAGGTTTTGTTACCATTGTCTTGAGACAGTCGGCAGAATCCTGCGCATGAGGATCCCCTGGTTTCATCGCTTGCACTTAAACATCGCCATTTTTTCGTAGCCATTCACCTCATCTCAAAGGCCAGCGATTATCTTACCTATGCATGTGTGACCTGCTCTATTGCACTTATGTATGTGGGTCTATTTGTTACTGAACAACACCATATCTTTATTCATTCATTCATTCATTCACTTATTTATCTATAAGGATAGCACAAGTACCCCGGCCTTGTTGTTTTAAGGGAGGAGGGTGAAGTGCTCATAGATATAAGCCAACAACTGAACCGAAAAAGAAAAAAACAGGAAATACTATACGTATGAATAAGAAAGAACGCGAGTAACCAAGAACCACTAAAGAGAAAAAAAAAGCATAAGCTTTAGTATATATATATATATATATATATATATATAAACATTAGCGCGAATGGAGTGCCACGGATTGTTCGCAAAGAAAGCAGACTTCGATATACGTGATTTCAAATTGTATTTCTGTGCATGGCGCAACGTTCTGTTTTCCGTAGGTACAAGTTTTGAACCCCTTCTACTACGGTGTCCTGGTGTCGCTGCTTGCTATATAGCTCTATAAATACTACACTAAGGCGTCAGCCACATCTACAACGTACAGTCCTGCTGACTCCTCATCCTAGCTTTAGTAGAGAGCAGATGGTGCCCGTCGGTTGGCTCACGTCTCTCATGAACACGCATAACGAACATCTGCATGCGCTTGACGTAGCATATTCTCACCAAAACTGCTGGGCACACATTTTGATCTACATATTGCTGCCATCCTCAAACGCAGCCCGTCTCATTTCACCACGAATATTTGCAACATATGTGCTTACAGAGACGTCCGTGCTTTATGGCTTCTCTAAAGCTTCCGTGCTTTTTAGTGCTCACCGTGATTTCTGCCATCGCACTGCTCTTCTGGACTTCCAACAATGGATACTTGAGTCAATCACGCTTTGCGTTATCCGAGTCATTTTGGAAGCAAGTGCAGCAGAGAGCGAAAGGAAACAAAGGTAAGTTTGGGGGCATGTCCTCAGCACAGGAGTCGAGCATGGATTTCCTGAGTGCTTCGCAAATGAAAGCCGCGATTGGTCTCATAGTGTAGTGGAGAAGTCAGCTACTCGACAGACGGAGTAGCGGCAAGGGACGACGTAGTGGGCAGATATGGACAGCATTTGTCATTAGCGGTGACCTTTCTTCGGATAGTCGCCATAAACACGAAAATATAGGAGTTTTATTTGCAAACATCTGCAAGGACATCGGCACGTGTACTTCTTTGTTTCTCCGTTGACCTCTTTTCCCCGGCTAGCAAATGTTAAATGTTATCGCTTAGAGCAAGACGCGCCTTTACTCTATCAGTTGTATGTGTACTCACCGAACCATGTGTTTTCAGATTGCATGCGTGGCACTCATTGTGTAGTAGTTCATGGAAACCAAGCGGGCACGAGCGATTACACTAGGACCTTCGGCGAATGATTTATAATATCGGCCTCGCTTGGCCCGTTGATCAGCTTTCAAAAACCGCCGACCGCGTTCACCACTTTCCTTGTGCTTTAAGCACTCGACGCTACACAGCAACACCGGAACGCTATGGCAGGCACTCTCAGCCGGCGCCTTGTAGTCGATTGCGAAAGAAGAGAATAACCTTGGGAAGCGCGTTGCTAGAAGCGCAAGAACGGCACACGCAGTGTCGTTCTAGAAGCCTGCCACGTTGTTCGCCGCAGCTGCCGCTCGGTTCGCTTCTTTCGCCCGTCCGTCGGAGCAAACGTAGATTTGGCGGCCCACGAGCCGAGCTATCGTCCCTAAATTACTCTGACGACAGCACGACATCAGGGCCGCCATCACGTACTCTTACATGTGTAACTTGTTTTTGTAGGCACAGGTTTGCGCGATAAAAAGTTAAGCTATTCACAGTATTGCTACTGTGGTATTTTCAGCGCTGTTACTACATGACAATAGCCACACATGCTGTAGCGAGTATGTGTGGATATTGTGGAACATGTGTGTATTGTGGAAAATTTGTTCGACCTTTCGCGAAGAATGAGAATTCTTGTCGTGGAAACCAGGCCCGAGTGCACCTGTTTTACTACCCTGTTCCTTCCCTGTATGGGCGTGAATACTGTGATTCTGAAGGATTCCTGGAGTCTAGCATTCGATCACGCAGGGGAGTTCTTTCTCTCGCTGAATTCCTAACATCTCCTTGTTACCGGTAGCTCACATAATCTCTACTATCGGCATACGTATACTGCTGTAGCTGTTGCGTAATTCTTTTAGGCAAGTCAATTACAAGATTCCCTAAAAGCTTTTCAAGGACGCTCCCATCAATGGGTAGCGCCATGTTTATCCACGTGGTGACGCTTTATTGCTTGCCTCAACCGGTCTCTGCTGTCTTTTTTTGAACATAGCATCGTATGACATTGGTGCAGGCGCAGCAAGCTGCTGTTAGGCTGTCGCCGACATTTACTTGATGAACAATAAACAAAGCTTTGGCCGATAGTTCAGAGGACACAAAAATGTTGCTTATCTCTAATTCAAGGCTCATTACGCCTTGTAGAAAGGGTGCAGCGCGTGCGACATCCGCAGTGCTTATTAAAAAGCAGTGGCAACTGCATTCCAAAACAAAGTTCTGCATACTTTCCAGAGATAATTAAAATTGCTTGTACTGTCTTTGGTGGCTTGTTTCTTTTTACTTAATTTTGTTTTGTTTTGCTTGTGAGAAGGTCTTCTATTCAACTTGAGGCAAATCCGACGCATCTGAGATCAAGCTATTTTCTAACTACTTCCAGAAAAAAAAACTTCACCGACAATTAGCAGCAGTACACATCTTTTCATTTCGCTATGTATTGGTTGGCCTGGACAATCTGTCTTGTGCAACCCGTTTCAAACGAAGACAAGTGTGGCGCGTCTGCCTTGCTAATTGGGAGATCGAAGAGACAGCGCGCGGGTGACGCGGGGGCACGATTCACAGCAGCCGCCGCAGACAGACCTCTCCTCATGGAGCGATTTGTTTCTATACATGGTATCGACGGCGCCATCGGTGAACATACAATTAATGCTACTCTGGCGCCACCTCTTGGCCACCGTCACCTCCAACCCGTCTTGCGTGGCACTACGCTTTAGATATCATGCTTTCGTCATACCCCCCTCTCCGCTTCCCATCTCATGGTTCCGCTGCACCCTCCTCTTCCACTTTCCTCCTTGCGCTCTCCGCCATAGCCATCTTTCATCATCCCCCTCCGCGTTCGCTCTTTCATCCTTAGCTGTGCTCGTTAGCTCGGTTAAACCTTGGATGACGACGCCGATGCTCGCTGAAGGAACGGGCGCCCAAGAGCAGCGTTACCAAATCACTTGGATAGGTGACTCGTAAATATAGTAGGAACATGAAAATGGCATTAAATGATCATGCCTATATCTTGACGATAAGGCCTAGGAAGAGCAAGCAACTGAGGATAAAATAAAAAACGAGTATACAGAGCCGTGAACGGAGTGGAAGATGAGTCTATGTGTATATAGGTAAGGAATTGTAGTGAGAGCGCGTGTCATGGGGAAAAGGGTGATTTTGAAGAGAAAGGAAAAGAGGACGGAACCCTGGGGGGTGCTTTGATTTCCAAGATTGAAATTCGGAGAAGCGAGAGGGCCGAATGAGATCTCAGCTGTGCGCCAAACCAGGAGAGCCGTGATATAAACGCGTATACTAGGACCCACGTTAAGGGTGGAAAGAGGACGATGGAGGACGTTGTCGAGGGCTTTCGCCATGTACAGTGCCAAGACCGCACGAGTGCGCTCGGCGTGAAGAAGGTGAATGATCTCTTCAGAAAGCTGGAGCGTTACGTCATGCGTAGAGAGGCAAGTGCGAAAGCCGAACATCAATTCGGGGAGAAGGTTGTCGTCTAGAAAGTTCTGCAAGCGATCGAGAACAACGTGCTCGAAGAGCTTACCCAGGAAAGAGGTGACGGAAATGTGGCGGAGATATTGCATGTCTATTGGTTTGCCAGGTTTGGGGCTGAAAGTTACCTTGGCGTGGGTCCACTCGGAAGACAGAGTGCTTTCATGCCAATGGCTAAGAGGTCAGTGATGGCCTCGAGGAATGGGTTGTCTAGATTACGGAGGGCCTTCTTAGAGATTTGGTCGGCCCCCGCAGTGGAGGCGGTGCGGAGCTTATGCGGCGCGGCACGAACGTCGCTCTGGGTGATAACTGCGTCGGGCGCACAATTAGGGATGCCGGTGTAGGAAGGGAGAGAGGAAGGGGTTTGTAGCGATAGCGATCACGAAGAGCAAAAAGTTGGTATCAGAGGGTGGAGATCAGAGAAGAACGCGCGTCACGTCCCTGCGGTGCGTGGCTTTGGCATGCGACGGGCCAAGGTGGAGACATAGGAGAGCCCACATATCCCTCAGCCCGAGGTTACCGGCCATGCGCTCGCAGGTCTGGCCCCACTGCTGTCCGGCGAGAGAAGCGCAGTGCTCTTCTATGTCCATTGCAAGGCGAGCAAGGCGGAGGCGCAGGGAGCGGTTGTGTTTATGGGAACACCAGCGGCGGTGCTGGGAGTAATACGCCTCCAAGAAGTGCATAAGGTAACCGTCAACCGTGTAGGAGTGATGAGGGTCAGGGACGGTGTAGGTGGCAGAGGAAACATCCTGAAGCAATTTGGTGGTCCACTGAGAAAGGTCTGAGATGGAGGTGCGGGCTTGTTGCCGCGACTGGCGGAAGCGATCCCATTCCACCACTTGCAACAGGCGCTTGCGGGAGGAAGATATGGTATGAAAAGAGAAGGAAACGGACAGTACATATCGGTCGCTACTGATAGAGAGACCAGGTACACGGTCCAGGTGTTCGTCCACACCAGGACCGTGATATTTTTGCAGATGGAAAGGTCCGAATTAGTGTTTTGTTGTGCGCTGGAGCCGATGTGGGTGTGGTCGGAGCAATCGTTAATGACTCACAACCGTTCTGGACGAAGGTCCATAGCGCCAGGCCCTTCCTGCAGTTTTGGGGGTAGCACCAACTTACGTGATGAGCGTTGAAATTCCCGAGAAATCGGAGCGCGTTCCGGTTAGCGCGTGAGATGGCGTTGCGGAGAAGGAGGAGGAAGGGAGCTGCAGGTGCGCGGGGAGGGCTGTATACACTAGGGACAAAAAGGCTGGCATCGTGCCGCCGCCGGGGACGGAGTTAGTTCCCAGAAGAGGTGAGTGCACTCCGGAACGTCGAGCGGATGCTCGATTGCCATGTAGGTGCGATGAAGCAGCGTGGCAACGTTCGGAGGTGAAGGTGAAGCGGGGTGGGAAGCTGCGTAGTCACGCAGTTTTACTGAGTAGGTTTCTTGAAGGGTGATGAACGGGGGAGGTCGGAGGGAGGGATGTTTCGTAGGTGCAGGTGCTGCGTGTTCTGCTTTTCGCAGAAGCTGCGGCAGTGCCACTGCCATAAATTAAGGCGCGGGGGTTGTCTGCCCATCTTGAGGCCGGGGTGTCCCTGCTGGTGCAAGGTGCTTGGGAGCTCAGGATTAGGGGAGGAGGGATGAGACATTAACGGTCGTCTGGGTACGATCGGCCTCGAAGTAACTCTGACGGGCCTCAATTTTGCCTACGCGGTCGTTAATTTGAGTCATCCAGCTGTGCGTGTCCCTACGCAGAGCTCTAATGGCGGCCATGAGGCATTGTTCATGTGCCTCAAGGAAGGAGGGCGTGTGGCGGATGACAGCGTCCATCTCCGGAGTGGGGTCAGCGTTGGTAGAGGAGCGCTTCTTATGTGGAGGGCTGTGGGAGGGGGAGGTTGCACGGGAAGACGCGGCCGAAGAGGAGGCCGCCATAGGAGCGGGCGTTGGTGGCAAAAAGGGCCGGGAGTGGGTGAACGATTGCTTGTGGGGTTTGATGAGGGGAAAGGTTGGGGACGTGGGGGCGCACGAAAGGCGCCTACAGCTGTTCCTTTAGTTAGGCAAACTCCTAGCTCTGGGTGGCGATTTGAGCTTTGCGCTCTTCTTTGTCGGGGTCGGGGGTGGGAGGCTGCGATCGCCAGATGACGTGGGAAGCAGTCGATGGGGTGTCTTGCCCCGGTAGCGGTGTAAATCAGACGGAGCGGCGGCTGCGGTTGCGGTCCCGGCCTGATCGGGAGCTGGATCGTTGACGGGGGCGGGATCAGCTGGAGTCATTGGCGGACTGGGTTGACGGCGCTGAGTTGGATGGCGTTGACTTGGGACTGGATGTGAGTTGGGAGCGACCTCCGCTCTCGAAGCGGATCTTTCACGGGCGGGGCGCCGTGACATGTGTGCCGCTGCACAAGACGCATTTAGGAGTGCAGTCAGGGGGGTACCGAGCCGCGTGCACAGCTCCACAGTGTGGGCAGCGTATGGACCTGCGATTTGTACATATGTCGGAGCGGTGACAATGGCTCCAACAGCTGACTGAAGCTCCAGCCTTGGGGCGGAATGGGTGGCAGATGGACACACTGCAGATGAACGCCGCGGTGTGTGGGAGTTCCTTCGTGCCGACAACGGTGATCAGGGTGGACCGGGAGCGACCCATCTGCCTTGCGTCGCCGGTGGCGTAAGTGTTGCTGGGATTCATAGCCTGCATGTCCTCGATGACCTACTCTTCGTTTTGATTGTCCATGGCGTTGTAGATTACGCTGCGGAGTGCGTTGCCTGGTGCGGCAACATAAGCGCGCAGTGGGCACAGCTGGGTGGCGAGACGTAACTAAGAGGTACGCACATACTGCGGGGTGCGTTGCTACGACGGAGTACTGATGGTGAAACGGTTGTTCTATGGGTTTATGCGTACGCGGTCCTCGGCACGAGCGGCGGCGTACCCAACCCTGGCGCTGGAACAGTGAGGCAAGAAGGGCTCTATTGGTGGTTGTGCGGAGGTCGAGGCAATCCTTCCCCCCCGCCCCCTTCCGGTGCAAGATGATCTTGCAGCCGAGGCAGCGGGACGTGGCGGCGTAGGCGGTGACGGGGATGCCATGGCGGTCTTGCGGTGGGAGATCGTGGCTGTAACGGCTCCCTTTGCACAGACCGGGAGTCGTCATCAAATTCTTGTCCGGAAATGAGTGTACCATCGACTATACATTTCATATTGTTATTGTGACATTTCATATTGTGACATTTCATTGTGATTGGTATAACTTATAGTTCTTGTGTGCAGTTTTGCCATATGTATAATGCCAGCCAATATTTTTTTTTTCGCGTTATTCTTTTTCCTGCCCAACCTTATATTGTGTGGAAATTTGTCTGGAAAAACTGGGAGTTTGAGCAGTATGTTTGTACAATGTAGAGTTACTTTGCCCTTTTATTACCCCCCTTACTCTATGGCCTGTCAATGGGCCTGTAAGGTATTTTTAATAAATAAAAATAAATAAAAATATCGACGTCTTCAAGGCAACGGGAGTGAGTGGCGGCGCAGCGGACGGCGGTGCGACGCTAGGTGTAGCTGAGTGCCGCGGGCGAGGTGGCGATGCGCCGAGCGTTGGGCTTAGCTCAGCGGCCCCATGGCTGCTCAAACATGAGGTCCTGGTGAAGCGGTGGTCGGCGAGTCCATGCAAATGAGGCATCAGGAAGGTCCTTACAGCTTCGCGTGCTCGGTAGCGGAAACTGGAGGATATCCCGGGTGAGATGCCAAAGCCAGAAGCAGAAATCGCGGAGCCCATGCAAGACACGTCCGAAGAACGCCGGGCGCCTCGGCGGTTGTCTCGGCAAGCGGCGAACGCCCCAGAAGCTTATTTTCTTCGTTTGCCGTCTGCTTGCAGAAAGTATACTACAAATCGGAATCTTTTTCGTCTTCGCATGAATAAAATATTTATCGAAAAATGTATTTATACAGCTTAAACATGATTTCAAATAGCGATACATGTGACTACTACAATTTATAACTATTAATTTCTCAACGTCGTCCTAGGTGGTATCGCGCAAAGGAAGGAAGAAAAAAGAAACGTCGGGAACAGTGGCACACTTATCAAGAAGGCAACAACGTTCTAGTTGCTCGCTGGCACCTGACGATCGGATAAAGTTCGCAGCACATGCAATGCAATATTTGTTTCCAGAAACTCAAGCCACGCCGGAATTCGCTTTCTGCCATTTCTTGAAACGATTTTCGCACCTCAAGTGCTCACGTTCCTGCTCCAGCATCGCCAATGCAACCACCGAAGTTTCCATCACAAGCGCCATTTTCTCAAATTAAACCATAGATTAGATCAGAACGTGCCATTCCGCGGCCGAAGCCGCCGTTTGAATCCAACCCAAGCCACCAGACGCGGCATGCGAAGCCGGTCTCGTACGAGCGTATGATTCCTACAAACTTCGAAACTCCCGTCGCGTTCGGCGCCTAGCAGACGACGTGCTCGGTTGCAAGATGATTGACAGGAGCGTGTCGTCATTTTGACGCCACCGAAAACGTGGCCGAGCCCCGCGGCCGGCGACGTCTTCGCGGAGTAGGCCCATCGCGCGCGACGGTAACCGAAAGAACGCGCCAAACAATTATATCCGATCGCACCAGTCGTCGGCAGATAGATATAGATCCCGCGGACAGGGACGAGCCCATACTTGTGACAACGGACGGATTGCTGAAAATTAACACAATGCGGTTGGGGCTTTGTAACGTGCCCGAGACGTTTGACAGATATATGGATAAAATTTTCGTGTAGAAAAGTAGAAGATATGTCTGTAGTACCTGGATGATGAAACCTTTGGCCGCACGTTTGATGAGCACAACACCCGCCTTAGCCTGGTTTTGAATTGCCTGCAGAAAGCAGGCTTGATTCTCAACTCCGGTAAGTGCCGATGCAGAGACCGCCAAACATTGGTTTTTAGCCACTTCATAAGCAGTGATGGAGTTCGACCTGACTTACGGAAGGTAGAGGCAGTCACCGCCTTCAAGCCACTACAGCCTGCACAAGAGCTCTGTAGTTCCCTTGGAATATGCTCACCTTTCCGGCGCTTTATTTCGAGATTGGCTGACATTGTGCATCTATTCAGGTGACTGTTGCGAAAAGATCTAGGCTTCGATTGGACACCGGAGTGTGAGTTGTCACTCGGTGAAATCGAGTTCGTACTTATGTCAGACCCTAATGCATCACTTCGACCGTTCTTCTGCCACTGAAATCCATACTGCCGCCACAGGGATAGGCATCGAAGCTGTGCTCGTACGACAGCTGTGCTGGTGCAGAACATGTTCTTTATGCCAGTCGTTGTCTCAGCAATTCTGAGGGAAATAAAATGTCACAGAACAAGAATTCTTCGTGGCTGTTATTACTGTTCAGAAATTTCGCTGTTATATTAACGGTCGACCATTCAAGATCATCAAATTACCGCCCTTTATTCTGGCTAGTAGGTCTTCGAGAACCGTCTGATCGCACAGGTCACCCGTTAACTCCTGTGCGTTTCTTTTCTATTTAACCTGAGGAAATGCCTTCAGGTTAAAGCGGTTGGGTTGAAGTGGTATAAATACGTACATTTCATTTTCAGCCTTGAGAAAGGTCGGTGGACATTGCAAACTGCAGTATTTCAGAAGGGCATCGACGTTTGAATGATATATATATATTAACTTCTTCAAATACTACAGTTTGCAGTGTCGATATATATATATATATATATCCTAGGCTCGATAAATGATGACCCTATGCTACTGCATTGTGGCGTACGACGGCGCATTTGCGGCGCATTGTGACTTGATTAAGCCCCTCACGGTGACTCTAGGCTCATCGGTGTCGAACTGTTACATCAAATTGCATAGCTCATGAAATGACAAAAACAAAAAAAAAGAATGAAGCGAGGCTCCGAATCACAGTGAGCCCTTCCTCCACGAAGCGGCTCGAAGATTACTGTCAAGCGTGTCACACTGTACGCATAGGCTGAAATTCGTAGAAAGAATCGGGTTCCTCTCCCGGCAATGTGTCCGGTGTCCTCAGACTCCGCCATTCCGAACTAAAATTACTCCTACATGGCGTGTGACTCACCAGTCGCCAAACAAAAAGGAAACAAAGGCACCCTTTAAACCACGGGACTCCTGACAGCGATCGAAATTGTCAAAGGGATCAGTGCCGCGTGGTGATCGTTTTGTCAATGCCAAACGTGTTGGCCTCTGTTGACCGCTTTAACTCTAAGCTAAATTAATTCATAGAATGGTATTGAAAACCTAAACACCAAAAAGCTACACTCTATCTGCGTGCAAAAACCTTGGAAAAATAATTAATTTGCAAACGCGCTTCTGCATATCAAAATTTTGTGATGGCAACCGTTATCGCACCTACTCTATAAGTATGGAATTGCCCAAGAAGGATTTGTGTTTACAAACCTCCAATTTCGATGGTCATCTACAAAACCGGCGCAACCAGGAGTCCCTATTGTCACAAAACCTGCTTCGCACTTTTATTCTCGTAAGCGGCTCGTACCACACAACAATACAATGGAATTCAGAGCCTAAAGCGAAACCATTTAAATGAGAAGCAATAGGCTAATAATAACTAACAAAAGAAAAAAGGCATCGCGCACTAGTTACAAACGAGGAACGTTTTTAATGCGCCCTGGATCTAGAATTCCTCTCTGTTAATGCGCCCTCGATTGCGTAGCCGACTGACACAGCCTCTGGGCCTCGCAGAGCACACAGGATTGCAAGACCTGTATTGCCCTCTGCACTCCGTCTGCTCGCAGCTCGCGGTCTCGTTCTCGAAGGGGAGACCGTAAACGCGAGTAGAATAGCCACTCTCCCTGTGTCCTCACTCTCGCCTCGCATTCCACTTCTATGACTGTTCGACTGGTCCGGACCCAACGCGAATCTCACCACCCGGTTTAACATCTCGGCCGAACCCTTACTCGCATAGACGCACCTTCTCCTGTCGTAGTCACCGTTTCACGACGCCTTCCTTTTCTGAATCGCCATAATGAACTCCTTTCGGTTGTGCGTGATAGCCTGATCCTCTGTCTCACGGGCTGCGATGCCGCGTCTTTCAGGTGTTTTGGATGCGCCGAATACTTCACTCTTTTGTCCCTGCACCGTCTGAAACAATTTTTCCTTGCCATGTGGTCACTGAATGTGCCGCTAAAGACCCCGAGCGTGGGGTTCCTGCCCTGCCTGGCCGCCATGACATTTCTTTCTTTTGGCGATTCCGGAAGAATGCTCTAGTTCGCAGATACAAGGAAGGCTTTCAGCGCTCCTTTACCTTGTTATGGCTAATGAAAGAAGCCTCATCCCCGCAAAGAACGCCTTTCGTAACTGCCACACTGTCTACTTCCTTTTCTATTCTCGGCAATGCCAAAGAGTCACTCAAGTGCTGGGGCACGAGGAAGGTATCCAGCCCTACGCTGACCCTAATACGGTTGCCGGGCCAAGCCTCGTGCCCGCCAGGTGGGCTCTCCAGGATGGCTGCTGGCTCGGTTTCGGTGTACGCCTGCATTGCGCAGGCAGCGAGGCTGTAGCCATGTGCAATATCCGCTCCCTTTTGTTGCGTCGGGTTTCATTAGGAATCATATTATACCTAAAGGAACGCCTGGGCCCGGGTAGTATATATAGTAAACTTAGCCAAGGCCCACGTATGGCATGACCAGGCTCAGCTTGTATGTAAAAAAAAATGCCTTTTTTTTACAGATTGTACCATGTATACCAGCCTCACCTTCTTGGGGTCTAATCAGCTCCAGTGTATAAGCAATAAAAGACCGATATCTTTGTTTGTCCCATGCAAAGTTCAGCGATCTGGCCCATTGCGTGTTTTATTTTACCGCTGCCGCGCACCTTGATTGTGCGGTTTGGTCATATGACGTCATTAAGCATGCGAATATATATATATATGTCTATATATAGAAACAGGCGAATTCGCGAGCACACAGTATAATATAAACACGCTAGCAGAATGAGACACCCCTCACGTTAGCTCCACCATGTTATAACATTATCGAGAGTTGCAATGCCGTCACCGGAAAATCGATAACAGGGAAATTGATGTCCTTGCCTTGTCATTCCGCCGCGACCACTGCGTCGGCGTCATACAGTTGTCGCAAACCTTGGTAAGGGAGTGCATTAGCTAAGTGGTCACGATACTGGCGCATGTCGCTTATAGCTGACGCAACTGAAATCCTACAATGGCCACTACAGATGTTAAATAAAGTCACTTGAGGAATCCGGTGTGTTGCTACATTCCTCAAATGCTAATCGTCTTAATATCGACAGTCATCGTGAATTACTTCTGCCATTATTTTTAACACGTTTAGTAGCCCTTCGATACTTCAGGCACTTAATGCGCTATCATTCTATGACGAGTACCCGATCAACATCTATCACACGAAAAGTGTGATGTGTTGTATTTGCGCAGATATGCGCATTTTGCGAAGATGTTTCAACTTAATAATAGTGCAAACGCAGATGAATGGTAGCTTTATATGTAGTAAGCAAACATTGAAACCCGCAACATTATACGGAGAAAATACCCATTTCATCAGATTAATGCACACCTATAGGGATACGTACGGCTCTGTAGTAAACGCCGGGGAAGCCCGTGATAGCTGTTGGCCAAATTTGAAATTAGGAGTAGGCCAGCTTGAAATTTGGAGTTGGCCGATCTGAAATTTAAGGGTGGGCTCTTAAGAACGTGGAGGCACTTTAGTAACGGCCCAGCTGAGGTGCAAGTTTTGCCAGCCAGTTGCAACAGCGGCGTCAACTTTCTTCGAACGCCACCGTTACGCTCTAGCCTCGTCGCCGTTGTGACTGAATGTGATCAGCGGACCAACCATTGTTTTAAGACGGCAAGCTGGGCGAGTTGGTGATTGAACATGTTCCTATGGGTGGGCAGCGCAACCCCGGACGAAGGACGAGAGGAAGTACACAACACGAGCGCAACACGAGCTCGCGTTGTGTACTTCCTCTCTTCCTTCGTCCGGGTTGCGCTGCCCACCCTTAGGAACACGTTCAACTATTGTTACCGAGCCCGCCACCGCCACCCCGGTCTGCCGCGAGCGGGGGAGTGCTCACGGGAACGTAGTTCGAGCCTCCTTCCCACGCGCCGTCCAAGACGCAAGACAAAGAATACCCGGCCGCGCTGCGGGGGTCAGCTCGGGGAATAAAAGGCACCTTTCCTGACACAAGCCCCGAGTTCTACGAAGTCCGTCTGACGTCGGCTCCGGACCGTGAACCTCGCGCAAGGAAGTGTGTGTGTGAGTGTGTGTGTGTAAACCGCCCCGCAGAAACGCGACTTGTTCACGATGACTGGACGGCCGTTTCCGTCCCCTGGGTATCGGGGGAGGACCGTGTGTTTATGAACCGCTGTTGTGCGGCTGCTCAGTGGACTTTCTCTCTCAAGCAGTCATGTTAGACTGATGCACTTTCTCAAGCAGTCATGTTAGACTGAGGTACTTTCTGTCGCAGTCATGCTAGACTGATGTAGATACTGTAAATAAACCCATATTCCTCGTTCTCCATGAAAAACAGTCCTTCTCTTCATGAACGTCCTCAGCGTGGATAAGTTGGGCGACGGCATGGGCCAGCTACCTTCTAATTCATGCAGGACTCCAATCTTGACAACGGCTTACGAGCGATGGGATTGAGCCCCCCCCCCCCCCAATCCTAACAAGTGGTGGCAGCGGTGGGATGGACTTTGCGACGTGGTGCTGTGTCTGCGGTGAGTGCTTGGTTCTTGCTTTGACTCACTAGGTTTCATTTTGTGGTTGCTCTGTTTAGAACAGTAGGGAAGCTAGATTGTTGAGTGTTAGCTAGGTTGTGTTTTCCTTGCTAGATTTAGCGAGCAGGATCAAGGCAGTAAAGCAGGAATCATGGAGTTAAAGAGACTGCTGAGAGACGAATTGTTGATTGTTAGTGAGGAACTGGGCCTAGATGTAGGCAAGGAAATGCTAAAATCGGAAATATTGGTGCTAATTTCCGAACAGGCCAGTGAGGAAGAAATTGAAATGGGGTTGGAGCTTCTGAAGAAAAGAGAGAAACGGGACAGAGAAGAACGGGAAAGAGAGAGAGATAGGAACGCGATAAAGATCGCGAGTTAAGAAAAATGCAACCGGAACTTGAAAGCAAACGTTTGGAGTTGTCTCAAGGAAGCGAAGGGCCCCTGGGACGATCAAGTCACGCAGAATCATGCCGTATGGACCGGCTATTAACGCCATTTGAGGTCGGGAACTACATAGGCTTGTTCCTAAGCAATTTTGAAAGGACTAGCGAGAAGATGAGCTTCGGTTCGAGTACATGGCCACAGCGGTTGCGGTCTATTTGCCGTGTGAGGCGGCGGAAGTAATCGCCAGACTCAGTGCACAGGATGCATATGATGCAAAAGTTAAGGCTAGTCTCCTCAAGAAATACCGCCTTTCAGGCGAAGCTTTTCGGCAAAGGTTTAGGAGCACACGCAAGAAATATAGCGAGGGGCATCCGGAGTTCGCATACGGCTTAAAGGCCAACCTAGTCGAGTGGCTGAAGAGCGCGGAAGCGTACGACAGCAGAGACATGATCATTGAATGCATGTGCCTAGAGTAGTTTTATAGAAGCATCCCCCAAGCTGCGAAACTATGGGTGCAAGACAGAGGGAATGTAAACACTGTGGAAAGGGCGGCTCAATTAGCCGAAGAGTACGCAACGCGTAGAAAGTTGAACGCTGAGGACGGTAATTGGGGCGGTCGAAATGGACCGCGGAAACCATTTCCGTTCAAAAAGGGTTAACAGACTAGACGATCGGAGCCTGTAGACGTGGAGGAAAAGCCCGCAGAAAAGAGCGAGGAGAAAACTAACGGGGAAACGGTGCAAAAGGAGCAGAAAAGAAAATTCGAATCTTTTAGACCAATCCGCTGTTATAGATGCCACAAACTGGGACATATAGCTGTAAACTGCGGGAAGCCCAGTGTAGTTTTTTCCTACCTAGAGGAAAAGGACGAGAATATGGAACTTTTAAGCCCATATCTTCACGACCTGCAAGTTAATGGTAAACCATGCCGGGTGCTGCGAGACAGTGCCGCCACGATGGACAGGTCCATCCGTCTTACGTGACGGTAGATGACTTCACCGGAGAAGTAGCATGGATCAAACAGGTTGTAGAAGAACACAGCGTGTGTCTGCCTATGGCCAAGTCAAAATCAGCGGACCATTCGGGGAGCTAGTTACCGAAGCTGCAGTTTCCAAATTCTTGTGACTACAGTGTCCTTACATTTTTTCAAATCGGTTAAATCGGTTACTGCGTGAAAATGGGCTTAAACTAGGAGAGGGCATAGTACAGGCATTGACCCGCGGCCAAGCTCGTAAAATCGCGTCGCTTCCGGCTGAAAATGCACAAGCTGCTCCAGCGGAAGCAGGAAAGGCGATAACTTCAATACCCAAATCCGAGCTAGGCCCGAGGGACAAAAAAAAAAACAGTTTGAGGAGAGCCTGCCAGCTGACCAGCTCAATGAGAGCGTAGCACTAGAGTGTCAAAGTTCATGCCTGCAGGAAGAGCAAGCTGACGCAATCGCAAGCGAGACAGGGTCGTTATTATCACCCGCCTCAAAGAACTTTGATAAGCTCTTACGTGTGGACAGAGAGTCACTGGCAGCGGAGCAAAAGAGGGATGACAGCTTAGCTAAATTATACCACACAGCTAAAGAGCGAATTGCTAGGCGGAACGTGACGATACATGAGAAAGGAGGATTGTTGTATCGGCACTACAGAGATCGAAAGGATAGAATTTTAGATCAGTTAGTCGTACCTACTAGTACAGGGAGGACCTTTTGAGTCTCTGTCATGGAATTGAGTGGTCCGGCCACTTAGTCATAAACAAATCAAAGGAAAGATTGCTTATGGAATACTACTGGCCTGGCTGTTAAAAAGGCGTAGAAAACTTTGTCAGATCATGCGACGCCTGCCAGCGCTCGGGTATACCAGGAGAGACATAGAAAGCTCCACTAAAGGTAGTGCCCTTAATAACAGAACCTTTCAGACGACTTGTGATAGACACGGTAGGGCCTCTACAAAAAACAAAATCGGGTTACAAGTACTTGTTTGCCATGCTGTGTCCAGCTATAAAGTTTCCAGAAGCAATCCCTCTGAAAGAGCTCAGCTAAACCGAAGTAGTAGACGCGCTTTTCAGTGTTTGCACGAGTTGGGTTTCCAGCCAAAATTCAGGCAGATCAAGGGTCAGTATACACCAGCGCACTGACTTCCACATTCTTGCAAAAGTGCGGGGTAAAGTTAATACACAGTTCCGTCTATCACCTTTAGTCAAACAGTGTAGAGAGGTGACATTCAGTGCTTAAGCGAGTTTTGCGTGCCCTCTGTTACGAGCACAAGGAGGACTGGGAGAACTGTCTGCCGGCAACTTTGTTTGCTTTGCGAACGGTTCCACATGAGGCTACAGGGTTCTCACCAGCAGAACTAGTGTATGGGAGGACACTCCGTTCTCCACTGAGAATGTTAAGACAGATTTGGGAAGAAAGAGGAGAGAGTCCAACAGTGGTTGAATACGTGCTAAATTTGCTTGAACGGCTAAGCACAACCCAAGAACTAGCCGAAAAGAACATGGGAGTAGCTCAAAAAACGCCAAATTCTATACGACAAAAATGTGAGGCTTCGTACGTTTAACGCCGGAGACCAGGTAATGATCCTCAAACCTTCAAGAAAGAACAAGCTGGAAGTTCACTGCGAGGGGCCCGTTAAAGTGTTGCACAAACTTTCAGATACTAACTATGCTCTGAAAATGCCCGGTCGCAGGAAGGAGGTGAGGATATATCACTGCAATTTGATTAAGCCGTATATAGAGCGGAGCGGAGTCGTTAACTATACCACCAAAGAGCAGGATGGCACTAGTACCAAGTTTAAGGAGTATAGGGCGACCTCTAACTCTGAAATCGGCCTAGAAGAAGTAGTAAAACATTCGGTAAGCTCGAACGCTCTAAGACCCGAGCAGCTAGACGAGCTAAAAGGGGTGTTGGGGGAATATCTCGACAGATTCAGCGATTGGCCTGGTAGTACCGAACTAATAACGCATGAAATAGAGCTGACATCAACCGAACCCGTAAGATCAAAGCCTTACAGGGTGTCTGCAAGACAGAGAGAAATTATGGAGGCCGAGATACAGCGCATGCTAGAGATGGGAGTTATTGAGGCCGCTGAGAGTGACTACACGTCACCGCTAATACTGGTAGAAACCCCTAACAAGGACCCTCGTCCGTGTGTTGACTACAGGAAGTTAAATGCCATCACTAGGGATCAGCTGTACCCGATACCCAACATTGATGAACGAATTGAAAGAGTTAGCGCTGCTAAATACGTTTCAACTATAGATTTCCTGCGGGGGTACTGGCAAGTTCATCTTTCAGAAAGTGCCAGCCGCTATGCCGCATACATATCACCTGTAGGCACTTTTCGCCCTCTCGCACTCAGCTTCCGGCTGAAGAACGCGCCGTTTAGCTTCTCTAAGTTAATGGATATGTCCTAAAAGACTTGCAGGAGTTCGCATTGCCATATCTTGATGATGTAGCAATTTTTTCGGACAGCTGGGAACAAGCCGTATCGCATCTCAAACAGCTGTTCTCGCGGTTGAGAGAAGCCGGCTTAACGATGAAAGCGGAAAAGTGTAGCTTTGGTTGTTCACAGGTTACTTATCTGGGCCATGTTGTCGGCCAGGGCACGAGACGACCGGCCGAGCTGAAAATAGCTAGGATTGGAGAGATTTCTCAGCCGCGCACGATAACAGACCTTCGTTCATTTTTGGGACTTGTGGGGTACTTTCAACGGTACATTCCGAATTACTCGCATATGGCAAGTCCATTAACGGACGCCCTCCGAAAGGGAGCACCAAGTAGCGTACACTGGGATACGGACAAAGAGAACGCTTTCCAAAATTTGAAAACGCTATTGGTTTCTTGTCCTGTGCTTCACGCGCCAGACTACACAACGGAATTGATAGTTCAATGCGACGCAAGCGACAGAGGTATGGGCGTGGTACTTAGTCAGGTCGGCGACGATAACGAGGAGCATCCTGTACTCTAGGCGAGCCGTAAAATAAATGTAATAGAGGAAGCCTACAGCGCTTCAGAGAAGGAATGCGCTTGTTTAGTTTGGGCCGCCCAGAAGCTGTCGTGTTACTTGTGCGGAGCGAAGTTCATCTTCGAGACCGACCACTGTCCTCTGACGTGGCTCAATCAAATGTCAAACAAAAATGGCCGCTTACTCCGATGGGGCCTCACTCTACAAGAGTACAAATTCTCCGTTAGATACAAAAAGGGGAAGTTGCATAGCAATGCGGATGGTTTGAACAGGCTAATTTGAATTGTACGTTTGAGGGTCCCGCCTGAATTTTTGGTTTACTAGTGTTAATTTTGTTAAGCCAAGAAGATCCCCTCTCATTTAGCAGGATTCCCTCCATGATTGCTGAATTTGATAGCGCGAGATTGCTACAAAAATTGGCATAGAGAAATGCAGCATTCTTTGTTTCTGCACTTATGTTTTCTTTGAAGCCTAGCGGGTCTAAAGTGAGAGCCAAGGTACGTCATCTTGGCGCAGAGCCGTGCTGTGGGGTTCGTTTCGCAGTTCCCTGTCCGTGTTGGATGTTCTGGGGCGGTGCCATCATTACACAAGTGGTTGCTGCTAGCCAAGACATCACCCCCTGGCCACCAGCCGTTCTCTTCCTGCCCAGCGGTTGTCAGCGCTGGACAGTCGAGATTTTCCGGGCCATGGAGGCGCTGTTAAGAACGGCCCCGCTGAGGTGCAAGTTTTGCCAGCCGGTTGCGACAGCGGCGTCAACTTTCTGGGAACGCCACCGTTACGCTCTAGCCTTGTCGCCGTTGTGGCTGAATGCGATCAGCGGACCAACTATTGTTACTGAGCCCGCCACCGCCGGCCTGGTCTGCCGCGAGTGGTGGAGTGCTCGCGAGAACGTAGTTCGAGGCTCCTGCCCACGCGCCGTCCAATACACAAGACAAAGGGCACCCGGCCACGCTGCGGGGGTCAGCACGGGGAATAAAAGGCTCGTTTCTTGACACAAGGCCCGAGTTCTACGAAGTCCGTCGGACGTCAGCTCCGGACCGTGAACCTCGCGCAAGGAAGTGCGTGCGTGAGGGTGTGTTTGCGTAAACCGTCCCGCAGAGAGGCGACTTGTTTACAATCACTGGACGGCCGTTTCGTCACCTGGGTATCGGGGGAGGACCGTGTGTTTATACACCGCTGTTGTGCGGCTGCTCAGTGCACTTTCTCTCTCAAGCAGTCATGTTGGACTGATGCACTTTCTCAAGCAGCCATGTTAGACTGAGGTACTTGCTCTCGCAGTCATGCTAGACTCATGTAGATACTGTAAATAAACCCATATTCCTCGTTCTCGATGAGAAACTGTCCTTCCCTTCAACAATGTCCTCAGCGTGGATAAGTTTGACGACGGCATGGGCCAGCTACCTTCTAATTTATGCCGGACTCCAATCTTGATAACAGGTTACGAGCAATGGAATTGAGCCCCCCCAATGCTAACAGGACCAAGATTAATCTGGGAGTGGGCCAACTTAAATGGTGGTGGGCCAACTTAAAATTTTAGGATGGGCCGACTTGAAATTTCAGGGTGGGCCGAGTGAAATCTGTTGGTATGCTTGCGCATACTTGGACAACTCCACTGGAGCTTTTGCATAGACTTTATCTATCTATCTATCTATCTATCTATCTATCTATCTATCTATCTATCTATCTATCTATCTATCTATCTATCTATCTATCTATCTATCTATCTATCTCTCTATCTATCTACCTATCTATCTATCTATCTATCTATCTATCTATCTATCTATCTATCTATCTATCTATCTATCTATCTACCCTATTCTACGCTTTTGGGCGATGTGAGACAAATTGTATGGTAACGAATGGCGACGTGGTCGTTCCATCGTCACAATCATCGTCACCTAGTTGTAGTCATGCTGTTCTCATAACGTTGTCTTAATATGGTCATCATTTTACAAACGTCATCAAATTCTCGTCAAGAGGCTGTCGACATGCCAGTTTCGTCATTCCCATCGATGTAATTCCTAATTCTTCAGTTAAACATAGTGAAGCTGTATTGATTCAATCGTGAAGAAGCCGGCGCTGTCATGTCATCGCCGTCAGTTCCTCATCGTTATACTGTAATCATCATGGATTTGCGCTCATACCGCGGTCGTGTTGTCCTCATTCCAGCTTCGACATACCATTGCCATCAAACATTTGTCGTCATGCACTCGTCGCCATAATACAATCGTCGCCTTTCCGCTGTCGTGACGCCGTCGCCGTCACGCTGTTGTCCTAGCATTGCCATCATTTTAGCAACGTTATCTCAATGTCACCATGCCATCATAATATCGCTTACGTCTTTCCATCGATGGCATTTTCTTTCGTATTTCCTTCTTCATCACAACATTGTGGGCATATAGTCGTCGTCCTATATAATCACTGCAACTATGGCAAGTCAGAATGAACTCATTGCAACTATGCTGCGTTGCGTCCTTTTGTCATTTCCCTGCGTATGTGTGAACGAGTGTAAACGTATTTTCAGTCAGAGAAACATGTCTGTTTTTAGTGATTTATTTAGGGATTATAAAAATCACTTGTGCCTTTGGCTTTCTTTTCAATTACTTTACAGAATCAGCGAACAACGACCAAGACCCCATATGGTTCCTCGAAACGTCCTATAAACGGAAACTGCTCGCCAGGGAAGCCTGCAGCATTGAGTCAGCCTGCCGGAACAATGCCGACTTCACGGTGCATCTACTTTCTACCGGGAACATCAGCTCATCTGGCTGTCCTTACCATCGCCTACTTTCGAAACTTCCCAATTTTCGGTCCACGGGGCTAAATGCGAGCTTAGAACTCGCGGGGACTGCGCTGGAGCCGCTGCATGCCATAGGAGGAGCGCTAAATGAAAGCCCTGACAAAGTGGAACATCTCAGTGACTTTCTGCGCTACGTCGTGCTTTGGAAGCGTGGCGGCGTATATTTGGACACGGGCGTGATCGTGATGAAGTCACTGAAAGGAATAAGCAATAGCGTCTTCTATGAGTCCGAAAATAAGGAAGGTCACCTGGGTAACGGTATACTATTTTTCGACAAGCAGCATCCCGTGCTCAGATGGCTTATTAGTGAGTGCGCAAGCGTATACGATCCTCATTTATGGACCGTTTGCGGCCCTGATTTGATGTCTCGGCTGCCTTCAGACGCTGAACTTTCTCGGCGCGTCAAGTTCCTCGGCAATTCATATTTCTTCAGGGTTCCCTTCACAGCTTGGCAGGACTTCTTCAATTCTGAAATTGCGCCAGGAGTGCTTAGGACGATAAACGGCAGCTACGGTGTCCATTTTTGGAACAAACGTAGCAAGGTGAAACGAGTGCTGCCCGGATCTGGTTGCGCAATTGAAGTTCTCGCTAACGCCTACTGCCCCGTAACGTACAGATTAGCCATATCCGAAGGATACTTTTGAATCCATCGTCAGTCGTAATGAAAGCCGACTTTGCTTGTAATACCAATAATTTTATCGCTATACTCTGCCGTAACTAATGCCTTGACCTCGTCGCAAGAGAGTGTGGCCCATGGCGCGCTCTTCTGACTCGACAGGAGCGATTGTAGAGACAAAACCTGAGTATTAAAAGATAGTAATGAATCAGCCGCTAATAAGCTATCTTTCGAGTTCACAAGGTCCGCCTATATAGAATGCGCATTTAGTGCTGTGTATGCTCCAGCAAATACCAAATAAAAACACATCTTAGAAGAACTTCCTCGTGTTCCACAATACGCCAGTAAGTGAATTTGCGTTATTTAACCTGTATAAATAAAGTGGCTACAATAAGGCACTTACGAAAGCGTTGTAGATGCTAGAAGCAATACACTTAACGCGGGTTCTTTCAAAATTTAAATAAATGTTCTTTTCATTCGCATGCTCCTTTGCACTCGTCTTGATACAAGTCTACCATACAGAGCAAGCTGACATTTCCATTGTGTCAGGCAACAAAATATATTTCTGCATTACTTAACAATAGTTTGTCCTGCGTAGGCGCAATGACACAAACGTCGATTAGATGCCGCTATAAGACGAGTTTCTGGTGCATCATTGACCTAATGCAAACAACGCCTCCTTGATCACACGTGTCGCTACAGCCTATGTACAGGCCACTGGGTTAGACGCACGGCTTTTGAAATGCCACAACATGGTCAACGTATATTAGGACCTCCTCCTGGCATCATCATAATTTTTCATCAGGCTTTTTCGTCCCCATATAATTTCTACAGTGTAGAGCAGCAGGTCAGAGCAAGCTATAGCTCAGGTCGATCTCTCTCCCTATGTATAAAGGAACAATTTTCTGTCTCTTTAGCAACAGTTTGACTTCATCGTGTAACAGCAAGAAATTTCAATTATAAATTTATTAGGATGAGCATAAGGAAGCAATGTAAAGGACGGAGATGGAATAATTTCCCGTGGAAGAAGCCGCTAGCTGTATCATACACATTGTTTTCAATGAAGGTCCCGATGATTGTCTTGCTCTCGCTGTCTCAGTTTCTCTTGTGTTTCACAAGGTTGCAAAGTTAGCAACGCTGAATGTGGAATAGACAATTACGATCAGGAAGTATGCGACGCTGGTCCTAAATATGTCTGAACAGAGACTGAGGACGTGCGCATAGGGAGTCATAAGAAAAAAATATTGATTTTGACTGTCAATACCGTTATTACGTCACCTACTGGTTGGTCTCTCATTTTTTTTAATTATCAGTGAGAACGGACCAGACGTCCTGCTTATGAACGAGCGCGCCCCTGCATAAGATACGAATTCCGTCGCTTGTTCCTGGATTTTTTTCGGAAACATTTTCAGATCAGTGCAATATGCATGGTTTTCTTTTTACTTCTGGAAGGCGTATCTCCAATAGAGAAGTTTGAAGGCAATGGACACAACCCTGCAGGAAAAAAACAGGAAGATGTAACAAGGAGTTTAAGCATACTTAAACACCGCCGTAATAAATAGATCCACCATTTGTACATTGCGCGAACCTTCGGTGCAAAAAGTTAACATAAAACCGTCTACAGATCTTCAAGATATAGGTGCGGACCACAGAATGATGAGCGACCATATCTTAAGTTCAAAACATACATTTTTAAAAGAGAAGCTTCATTTATTTGAATTGTTTTCAACGCCGTAGAATAAGTTGGCCATTCTTCATTGATTTGATTTGCTAATGATAGTTTTGTGAAAATGGAGTAGTCAATTCTGTGCTAGTATCTCAAACCTAGCATGTATGTATATATTTGAAATTCTAGTTTTATTAGCTACCATGTTCCTTGTAGAACCCTTTCGCATCTGACTAGCAAACTTTACCTACGGTCAGCAGCTTGCGACGGATCCAGCTGCCATCCAGCGCCGCCCGCGCAATGCGGAAGCCGCGAGAAAATTAATAGAGACACAGAGCCTACAGATCGCGAAGAAATATGAGAGCTTGCATGTCAAAATTGGGATATTTTCCTGCAAAGCTCACCTGCGCATGCGCTCACACCACATGCGCGCGAGTGAGGTGTGGCGGCGTCGGCAGACGTCGTCTGCTCCGGTTACAACTAGTAGCTCGTTTCAAGCGCAGTACGGCATGTAATAAGGACAGTATTCATTAACAGCTATTGGTGAAATATCCGAGACTCCTATTTATTGCGGTTACAGAACGATATCTGGGAAAAGCTACAATATTTGAGACGATATTGCGACGTTTGTGCGTCGCGTCTGTAGAACAACATGTGAACGATAGCAACGCGCCGGACGCGTCACCTGTCGTGCGGCGCGTAACACCGCATTTCCTACTCGCCCTTCCGTGATATTATCGCTCCGTCTGCGCGTGCTCTCGCGGCCTAGCAGGTTCCCCTGCTCAAATACTTTTTGCTCCGTGACTAAAGGCACGACAGCGGAGCCGCGCCTTCCAAGTAAGCAGGGAAACCAACACTTGCCTGATGGAGCAAGTCAGCCTCTTTGATGTTTCTTCACCATGACCTTATAAAGCTGAGAAAAACCGACTACTGATCGCTTCCTGGGCGTCACTATAGTAGCAGAAACAATGGTAAACACATTATACCATTTTCATTACAGTGTGACGCACTAAAATACTTTATTTTCTTTAATGGTCGAGCTCCTGAATGCCGTCTCGGGTGACATTTGTCCGCAATCAGTGAATTCGTTTGTTTTGTCATTTGGTTTGTACCTTAAGCCACTGTCTCGGCGATTAACGTGTCCAGTGGTCTTGGCATAGATATAACTTATGGGTAACTTTATCTATAACGCATTTTCTACACGTGCTGATGCTTACTTAGTTTCTTTTTTATTTTAACAATATCTTTCTGCACCCTTTTGCATGCGTTCATGTGTTGGTCTTCTTTTTACCATACAGTAAAGTAGATATACGTGTTATAATTTTTCATTTCTACTCACTTAAACTTACTCTTTGTGCCTTTCATGCTTTACGTAGTATTTATTCTGCCTAATTAATCTTTACTTATCCCCTGTATGATATGGTGCTATGCTCTAGAACCAGCACTCGTTTACCCAGCAGTCTCTATTTCGTATTGGCACATAGTGACAACTCCTTGTGCGCATCGTAATAGGTAATTATCATGACTTCGTGATTGCAGGAGCCACACAGCGCTGAAATTACGCATTTTCAATTGCCACTAGAAAACATGTACTTAATACTTCTATTATGTGCTCTCGTACATTGGAAAAATTAATTTGATCCATGCAGTCAGGTAGAGCACATGTAATGGCATTTCCTCAGTTTGGATGCGTTGAATTGCATTTCTTAAGCTACGTCGCTGCAGGACAGTAATATAGGTTACCTTTGATCATTTTCACAGCATCCAAGAGAGATTAACCACAGTGAACGCTTTGTTTATACCATTCCTGCAGGTAGCATTTTCAGCAAGTAGTGTTTTCTGATGTGTGATGATGAGGTGCTCTTCTAGCAAGCCGTGAGCTCCACGGAGGCAAGCTTTCTGATGTTCTTGTGTTATTACATGTTGAACATCACTTATAGTGAGGAGTGTTCCACGACACTGGAGCTTTTCCGAAGGGACTGGACACTGCTCTTTCGTATACAAACTTGTTATTGATAAAACACTTTTAGCCTTCAATGCAGATTACCATATTTATCCCTCTGTAATGCTCCCTTGATTTCCATTATTTTTATATTGTTTACAGCATTAATGCTGCCAGAGACGAGAAGAAATTTCAGCATTCGGACTCAAAGCAGTTTGGGCTAGCCAGTAAAGCATTTTTGTAACATTAATTTAGAGAGCTATAATCTGCCTCGCTTTGCCTGTAGCATCACTGCATCAAGCATAGAACGGTGTGCTGCTTTAACAATGCAATCGTAACATCTTTATGTGATTGCGTTGTGCTTTATCTAAGGTGTATAATTATTCGTAGATAGGTTCAAGCACTCATTACACCGTACATTTGAGTCATGTTTCATTGGTCTTTATTTAAATTTTGAAGTCGTCTTATTAGTTAATTTAGTTTATGAAGATTTGAAATATTGTATTATGGCATATCACTTATTTCAAAAGTTTTAAAATCGAACCAGGTGCACCCAGCGAAGTATTTTTCGGGTTGTTAGCTCCTAGTGCTTTCTTCTGGGACTTTTTTTATGAATTTCACTGTGCACTTTCTCGTCTGGACTTCAGGGACTTCAACTTGTTTCCAAGAATGTAGAATGCATGGCGATCACGAATAGGAGACAAAAATCAATGAACGAGACCTGCATAAAGGCTGTTCACAAGAGCTTCCATCTGAGATCTTGCACAGGTATTGGATTAAAGCTCTTCTTAACTGTTTTTTTACTGGTACGCAGGTCTCATTCATTGAAAACATTTTAGCGTGCTGAAATCCAGGTGTGCAAGTATACAGCGACGTCATTTTTGTTTTCTGGCATTTCGCAATATGTCTTCAGAGAGAGCCCTAAAATAATTACTATGCAAGCAATTTTGGTTGTTTCTCAGTACGCCCTACAGCTTTTCGTCAATAATTAGCTAACTGCTTCCACTTCAATATGGTCTAAGTTTCTAGAGATCACAGCATAACATACAATGTTGACCTCATCTGCCTGAAGCGTACCACTTTATTCTTAAGGTATACTTAAGTTATCTGAGGCACATGGTGTAAGGGGCATGCATAACCATATAATTTTTCTATGTTTGTACTCATAGATACTTTAGAAACTACCTGAGCCAATATATTCAGATGACTTCCTGGGTTTCCTGGACACCTACGGCGCCTGCGCTTGTTGGGCTGGAAAGGTATATATAGGTGACCATCTACTCGTTAGTTTTCCGGTGCGTAGCGTCCATGGTTGGGGAAACGGCGGGCTTGCGTCGTGCGAGACCGGCGGTGGAGCGGTGATGATGAACTGCTACACACATTGGTGCGAGTGTCAACATCGGATGTGTCAGTCAGTAGAGAGTGCGACGACGTTGTATGGGAGTAGCCTTTATGACGAGGGTTCTGGGTGCTCCAGCCAGTCGCCGACGGCCGAAGGCTCCAGCAGTGCTGGGCAACATGCCCAACTTGAGAGCACGCGAAACATATTGGGCGATATTCCGGCGTCGTCCACTCGGCGGGATTGCGGCATCGCGAATAAAAGGGCTGATCCCTCGGTGCGACTGGTGGACCGAATGGTGTGATTAGTGTAACTGGCGGAACAGGCACCGTGCAGACAGACGAGTATCCCAAATTTGAGAGCTCCTGTCGAACCACGGCTTGAATCAAAGAAACCATACGCTGATTGGCAGTTGACACATCAGGCACAAAAGAGGCTGGTGACATTGCTTCTATTTCACGAAAAACGATACGTATCAAAGTGTCCGAATCAGGCAATTGTAAAGTCTGTGGCGATCCTTCGCATGATGACGATGCGGCACTATTGGGGAGCCTGGTGAATTGCTGGGCGATATGGTGGTATTTTGCTTGTTCGAGTCGCCGACATTCTTTCACGATGGCATCCACGGTGGCACAGTCGCTCAGTATAAAGAGGCTGAATACGTCGTCGGCAAGGCCTTTCAGTATGCGCCAGATCTTGTCTGCTTCGGAGTTGTTGCCGTCACCTTTTCGGCAAAGCGGTAGAAAATCCTATATGAATCCATATGAACACAACAATCAAACCCCGGCCCTGAGTCCCCAGCTGCTGCGAAGCAACTGACCACGGCGGCGGTCAGACCTGCGACGCAGCAGAGGGTGCTAAGAATCTCTGGCTCCGTACCGGCCACCATAGGAATATGAACCTGGCAATGTTTAACGCTAGAACGTTATCTAGTGAGGCGAGTCTGGCAGTGCTATTGTAGGAATTAGAGGGCAGTAAATGGGATATAATACGGCTCAGTGAAGTTAGGAGGCCAAAAGAAGCATATACAGAGCTAAAAAGCGGGCTCGTCCTGTGCTACCGGGCTTAGAGGAGAGACGAGAACTAGGAGTCGGATTCCTAATTAATAAGAATTATAGGGGTATTACTCAAGTTCGCGCGTGCGCACCTGACCCTTCTCTGGATCGCACAGCGCCAGCGGAGCGGCAGTCGCTCCCTAGCACTTTCGCAGCAGCCCTAACAGTCAGAGCTGTGACCCCTAACCCGCGGTTCGCAGTGAGTTGCGACCACGGCGGGTTCAGGCCAGGGGGGACAGGGTGAGTCTCGACCTAAGGTGTTTATTCACCTTAGAGTACAGATATACCAACTGGCAACAACAGCAACAACACATACAAATACAACATAAAACCACAGCGGCGGAGCATTCCGCACGTCTGGGGTGAAACAAACCGCACAATGTGGGAACCACAAAAGAGGCTGATAAGAGTTCAGCTCACCCAAAGTGGATCCGCGCTCGGGCCCTGGGGCGGTCAGTCGCTCACAAAGGCCGAACGCAACAGGGGGACGGCGTACGGCGGTCTCAGCGGCTGAATTGAGATGCGGCCTGTCGCAAGCTCCTCAGCCGAAAGACAACGGTGCATCGGGGGAATAGCGCTTCTCCCCGAGCGGCGGAGAGGGAGTCTCCCCGGTTCCAAGAAAGGGAAAGGAGGGAACGGGGTGCCTTGGCTGCAGCGTCGCGGCCAGGCGCGAAGAGCAGCGGGAGCGGCGAAGGTGCCCTCCCCCCGCTACCCTCCGCGAGCGAGCACGTGATTATCGCGTGATAACCGCGTGGCCGCTCCGGAGATATCGGGATGCGCGTGCGATCCCCACAGAATATAGCTGGTAACATACAGGAATTCTATTGCATTAACGAGAGGGTGGCATGTCTTGTTGTGAAACTTATTAAGAGGTACAAAATGAAGGCTGCACAGGTCTACGCCCCTACATCCAGTCATGATGACCAGGAAGTCGAAAGCTTCTATGAAGACATAGAATCGGCGATGGGTAGAGTGAAAACAAAATACACTATACTGATGGGCGACTTCAATGCCAAGGTAGGCCAGAAAGAGGCTGTAGACAAGGCAGTGGGGGAATATGGCATAGGCACTAGGAATAGCAGGGGAGAGTTATTAGTAGAGTTTGCGGAACAGAATAATATGTGGATAATGAATACCTTCATCCAAAAGCGGGATAGCCGAAAGTGGACGTGGAGGAGCCCGAACGGCGAGACTAGAAATGAAACAGACTTCATACTCTGTTGAGTTGAGTTGAGTGGTTGTAGGCTACTGGTGGGATTAGCCTTGCAGTAGCTGCCGGCAATTGCTCCACCGTAGCGACACTTATAATACATAAATCATATAAATCAGACACAGACCTCACAACTACACTACACATAGTCACACCTAAGGTCACCATGTGGAGGCCAAATCCGTGTCCTGCAGGTAATTTAAAAGAAGGCGAGAAACCTCCTTCCTATCTAACCGGTTCCCGCGCGGGAAAACAATGTCCTGTATAGAACTGTGGGGAATTCCTGTCCTCTTGAGGGACCCGAATAACACGCTCCTTTCCGCGTCATACAGAGTACAGCACATAAGGTAATGTTCTATGTCACCGCACACACCACACGTTGAACATAATGGTGACAACGCCAGGCCAGTCTTACACATCCACGCAGGGGTACGAGCAGAGCCCGTGCGAATGCGGAGCAGTAAAGTGGCTTGGTTTCTTTTGAGACCCTTAGTCACACATGGCTTGTGAGGTGAGCTCCACAAAGAGTGGAAGTGGCACGACACCGCTTCTCTGAAGAGTCTCTTGTCCTCTTGAGGCACTTTTCTCAAAGGATTCCCAGACAGCGCTCTATGGGCAAGGCTGTCCGCCATCTCGTTGCCTATGATACCTATGTGCGAGGGCACCCATTGGAATCGTATGGAGAAGCCTTTGATAAGGAGAGTGTGCACCGAGCGTAGGGAGCTTAGACATAAAGCATCAGTAGGGAACCCATACTCTAACCTTTGAAGGGCGGATTTCGAATCTGTAAGAATGACTACGGGTTGAGGCGTACAAAGCCGTAGCTTTTTTAGGGCTGCCTCAATGGCAACGCTTTCGGCCGTTGTGGAGGACACGACTGTAGTGAAGCGAACCGACCAATCATACTTTAAAGCGGGAATATGAAAAGCAGCTGCACTAGATCCTCTGACCTTGTCCACAGAGCCATCAGTAAAAATTTGAAGATGACGTGCATATTCAGTTTCAAGATGTTCTAGTACGAGCGAACGTGTTGCCGCCAAAGGAGAACTCCGCTTAGCACGAACGTGAGGAATTGTCAACGAACAATCGAGGCTCGCGAAAGACCAAGGTGGATTCAACCTCTTAGTTCGACCTCTAGCGTCAAGACCCAGGTAACCAATAGTATTAAGGGCCAAGTACGCTCGGGACTCGGATCTCTTTCGAAGGCTCTGTAGAAGGGCTCGACCGGCTATCGTCTGTTTGAGGCGGCCAATTTGCATCAATAGCCTTTGTGAAGCGACTAGGCTAAGAGGTCTCGATAGAGACTCATAAAGTACTGCATTATTAGGAGCAGACTGCGGAACGCCAAGAGCCCTCCTTAGGCCCTTTCTGTGCAAAACCTCAAGTCGTTCCAGCTGTGATAGTGAGGGGGAAATTAAAGGGAGCTGGTACATTATTCGACTCGTCACTAGTGCATCGTGCAGCCTGATCATTGAAGAAGGGTGATTTCCCCATTGCTCACTTGCAACTCTACGGATCACATTGAGACGCGGAGATAGTGATGTCACAATAGAGTCCACAGCTCGTCGCCACTGTAGACGGTAGTCAATAATTACGCCCAAAAAGCGTTTGTACTTCAATTGACGAAGGCAAGATTGATCAATGTCTATCTTCAGCCGCGCATACCGTCTTCCTCTACCTGGAAACATGATGAAGCCAGATTTTTCCACCGAGAGAGTCAACCCTACACCTTGAAGGTAATTTTGAACTGAAAGTAAGGCCTGTCGAGCTATCAGAGCTAAACGCTTGTGTTGACATCCGCTTAACCAAATACAAATGTCGTCCGCGTATATCGACATATGGATATGCCTGCAATGTTTTTGCACTTCAGCGGGAAGACCAGCCATTACAACATTAAACAGCGTCGGGGAAAGAACACTTCCCTGAGGTACACCTCGCGATACCGCCCTTTCGGTGCTTATGGTACTTCCTAACCGCACTTGGATTTTACGATCACTGATAAGTGAGTGAATGAAGCGCAGAAGATAGCCCTGTACGCCTATGTCCATCAAGCTATTTAGTACTGAACTTTGAAGTACGTTATCATAAGCCTTTGATACGTCTAGGAAAATAGCTAGTGTTGAGAGGCCGAAAGCTCTTTGATGTTCAATGTGGCTTATCAAGTCCAAGACGCTATCTTGCGCGCTTAGACCTGTGCGGAATCCAGTCATGCATGTTGGCAGAGCCCTTCTATCTTCAAGCCACCATGATAAACGCTTACTTGCCAGCTTCTCCATGAGCTTAGCCACACACGACGTCAATGATACAGGTCGATACGAGGCCAAGTCTGTCATTTCTTTGCCGGGTTTCAGCACTGGGACAACACAAGCCACCTTCCATGAAGGAGGGACGTCGCCAGTCTCCCATACTCGATTGAGAAAGCTTAGGAGCATCTTCCGGTGTTCTAGAGGTAGGTTCTGCATCATCTGGTTGGTAATGTCGTCAGGACCTGGTGCACATCGACGCCGCAGGCTGCTGAGTGCTGTCTGTAGCTCTCGAAGTGTGAACGGGGCGTCCATAACAGACGTAGATGTTGCAGGCCGAGCGCACTGATGAATTCCTGAGCTTGCACGTACAAATGCATCTGCAAATTCCTCTGCCAAGCAAGCGAGAGGTTTCTGCTTTAGCAGTGCAAGCGCTTCGAAAGGCTTACGAGGACGAGAATCACCAGCAAGGCTGCCAATGACTCGCCAAATTCTCGTCATTGGTGAAAAAACAGACAAGCTGGCGCAGAAGGACGCCCACTGCGACCTACAGAGCTTGTTCGTATGGCGACGAATGGCAGAGTTAAGCCTGTTATAGGTCGTCTTCAAGGATCTGTCGTCCTTCTTCCGCATCATTTGTCGCTCCGCCCTTCTGCGCGCTGCGCAAAGGTTCCTGAGTTTTAAATCTGGAGTCGGAAAATGATTAGGCAACTTGACCGCCGTGGTAGCTGCCATCTTGCCATAAATCATTTTTTCTATCACATCTCCAGAAACACGTGCAAGTTGCTCCCTGTATTTGTCCCAATTAACAACATGGCTTCTTTTAGTGCCGCGCGTATTGAAGTCGGCAGTAAACACAAAAATTGGGTAGTGATCACTTCCCATGCGGTCAGGTGCAGTTGACCACTTCTCTCTGCGCTAACCCTAGGATCATACAAGATGTGGACGTGCTCGGCTAGGTGCTCTGCAGTGACCATAGGACGGTAAGAACTCGAATTAGCCTAGACCTGAGGAGGGAACGGAAGAAACTGGTACATAAGAAGCCGATCAATGAGTTAGCGGTAAGAGGGAAAATAGAGGAATTCCACATCAAGCTACAGAACAGGTATTCGGATTTAACTCAGGAGGAGGACCTTAGTGTTGAAGCAATGAACGACAATCTTGTGGGCATCATTAAGGAGTGTGCAATAGAAGTCGGCGGTAACTCCGTTAGACAGGATACCAGTAAACTATCGCAGGAGACGAAAGATCTGATCAAGAAACGCCAATCTATGAAAGCCTCTAACCCTACAGCTAGAATAGAACTAGCAGAACTTTCGAAGTTAATCAGCAAGTGTAAGACAGCTGACATAAGGAAGTATAATATGGATAGAATTGAACAAGGTCTCAGGAACAGACGAAGCCTAAAAGCAGTGAAAAAGAAACTAGAAATTGGCAAGAATCAGATGTACGCGTTAAGAGACAAAGCCGGCAATATCATTACTAATATGGATGAGGTAGTTAGAGTGGCTGAGGAGTTCTATTGAGATTTATACAGTACGAGTTGCACCCACGACGATAATCGACGAGTGAATAGTCTAGAGGAATTCAAAATCCCACAAGTAACGCCGGAAGAAGGAAGGAAAGCCTTCGGAGCTATGCAAAAGGGGAAGGCAGCTGGGGAGGATCAGGTAACAGCAGATTTGCTGAAGGATGGTGGGCAGATTGTTCTAGAAAAACTGGCCGCCCTGTATACACAATGCCTCATGACCTCGAGCGTACCGGAATCTTGGAAGAACGCTAAGATAATCCTAATCCACAAGAAAGGGGACGCCAAAGACTTGAAAAATTATAGACCGATCAGCTTACTGTCCGTTGCCTACAAAGTATTTACTAAGGTAATTGCAAATAGAATCAGGAACACCTTAGACTTCCGTCAACCAAAGGACCAGGCAGGATTCCGTAAAGGCTACTCAACAATAGATCATATTCGCACTATCAATCCGGTGATAAAGAAATGTGCGGAATATAACCAACCATTATATATAGCTTTCATTGATTACGAGAAAGCGTTTGATTCAGTCGAAACCTCAGCCGTCATGGAGGCATTGCAGAATCAGGGTGTAGACGAGCCGTATGTAAGAATAGGAGGTTCATATAGGAGGTTAGGTGGGACATATGGGACAGAAAGTTAGGTGGGCAGATAAGATTAGGAAGTTTGTAGGGTCAACATGGCGACAATTAGCACATGACCGGGGCAGTTGGAGGAGTATGGCAGAGGCCTTTGCCCTGCAGTGGGCGTAATCAGGCTGATGATGATGATGATGTAAGAATACTGAAAGATATCTATAGCGGCTCCACAGCCACTGTAGTCCTCTATAAAGAAAGCAACAAAATCCCAATAAAGAAAAGCGTCAGGCAATGAGATACAATCTCTCCAATGGTATTCACAGCGTGTTTACAGGATGTATTCAGAGACCTTGATTGGGAAGAATTGGGGATAAAATTTAATGGAGAATACCTTAGTAACTCGCGCTTCGCTGATGATATTGCCTTGCTTAGTAACTCAGGGGACCAACTGCAATGCATGCTCACTGACCTGCAGAGGCAAAGCAGAAGGGTGGGACTAAAAATTATTCTGCAGAAAACTAAAGTAATGTTTACCAGTCTCGGAATGGAACAGCAGTTTACGATAGGTAGCGAGGCACTGGAAGTGGTTAGGGAATTCATCTACTTAGGACAGGTAGTGACTGCTGATCCGGATCATGAGAATGAAATAATCAGAAGAATAAGAATGGGCTGGGGTGCGTTTGGCAGGCATTCTCAGATCATGAACAGCAGGTTGCCATTATCCCTCAAGAGAACAGTGTATAATAGCTGTGTCTAACCAGTACTCACCTGCGGGGCAGAAACCTGCAGGCTTACGAAAAGGGTTCTACTTAAATTTAGGACGATGAAACGAGCTATGGAAAGAAGAATGATAGGTGTAACGTTAAGGGATAAGAAAAGAGCAGATTGGGTGAGGGAAAAAACGCGAGTTAATGACATCTTAGTTGAAATCAAGAAAATGAAATGGGCATGGGCAGGACATGTAATGAGGAGGGAAGATAACCGATGGTCATTATGGGTTACGAACTGGATTCCAAGGGAAGGGAAGCGTAACAGGGGGCGGCAGAAAGTTAGGTGGGCGGATGAGATTAAGAAGTTTGCAGGGACGACATGGCCACAATTAGTACATGACCGGGGTTGTTGGAGAAGTATGGGAGAGGCCTTTGCCCTGCCGTGGGCGTAACCAGGCTGATGATGCTGATTATGAGGATGATGAGGATAACGCGTATCAACATACACTGCCGCCTTTCCTGGAGGGGCAGCTGTGTGCTCGCGACGGTCACTCATCGAAGGAGACACGTATCCACTGAAGCCCGGAATGGCAGGCAAATTGTTGGTCTCCTGTAGTAACAAGGCCCACATCTGCAGCTTGTTCATACGTAGACGGGATTTAAGCTCCCCCACTTTCGTGGAGAGCCCTCTACAGTTCCACTGCAGCACGCCACAAGCACCTATGCCCGCCATTTTGATTACGAGTCTAGGCGTTGTAAAATCACAGATATCAGGTTGGATAACTGGCTGACCATGAACTTCAAAAGGGATGTTGTAGAGTTATCCGGCAACGGAGTTGAAGACCTGGTAGACTCTGCGAACGATACAGCAGGGCGTGACAGAGACGATGATGCAGCGGAATCGATAGTTGTATTGGTGTGAGATTGCACTGCACGTCGCCGACGCGCAAGTAGTTCACGGTGCTGTCGGAGCTTGGATACCTCCGCTGAAAGGCGGGCAATTTGATTGTCAACTGCTCCCATATTATCACGCGGATATTCCGGCACGCTCTGCTTCTGTGTAAACAGCGGGCGACGGCGGTCTTCGCGAACTTTGTAACTGTAAGTCTGTTGGGATTGGGGTGCAGGCGGGTCGGGCTCGGAAAGCTCTGGCCAGTCGTCGTCATCCCACTGGAGCGCTCAAAACCTGTTAGATGTCGGCACTGGTTGTGTGGCCATTGCTTATGAATCCCGCGAAGAACCTTCTGAGAGGCCTTTTGCTTTGTGGGACAAGTTGGAGAAGTGATCTCGTGGTCGTCGGTCTTGCAGAGTCCACATCGGTAAGACACTGGGCCAGCTAGTACAGCATCGGCGCATGTGGCCCGGTCGGAAACAGTTGTAACAATAGACGACACTGAGTTTATATGACCGAGGTCGTAGAATGCAGCCATAGCAGTACAGGCGGGCTGGGGGAGCTGGTGGGCCCTGCAAAGTGACGATGCAAGAGCGCCCCTTTCCCATGTAACGCGATTGAATGACACGGTGAGTAGGACCGTAAAGCTCACGCTGGAGAGCAGCCTGGTCCTCGCCAACGTCAACGTTGTATGCGACACAGCACTGTATATCCGAGCCCTCTACCAGGTACACCTGGACTGGCACGGTGACTTCGCTTGTGATCGAGAGACGTTGAAGCGTTTGCAAACGCTCGACAGGAGCCAAAGTCGGGAGCCACACAGCGATGGTATTTGAGTTCTTCCTGGCCGTGAAGCCGCGGAAGCCTGTGGTGCGAAGACAAGTGTCTAGGTTGGCCTGACTAATCCTGTTCGGAATCTCCCTGAGGCTTGTGGGGGCCAGAGCTTTAATGGTTGCTTTATAGCGAACCAAGCCCGGTGTCGACACAACTGGGTGGTCAGTCGATAGACGCGAACGCTTTCCTTGGGAGCCGCTGTTGGCTGAACACGAATTTGGTGCAGATTGCCCGAAGGACGCTTCTAAGAACCACGGTTTCGGAACACGGAATGATGGAACAGGAACAGATGGTTTCGCAGAAGACATGTCCATAGGGGTACTCGGTTCGTCATGCACAACAACTGGAGCCCCATCCCCTGTCTTGGAAGCCATCGCTGGGCTAGCCCTGAGGGCAGATCACTCACGGTCTGATGTGCATTTTGGGAACGCGGCGGGTGGGCTGCAGCCGAAGGACTTGGAGTAGGAACCAGGATCTGGGATCCAGGCTCAGGTGTCAATTGTGCGGCCGGTAATGCCGTCGTGACCAGCGGCGCCGGCGAATCTACTGCCGCCAGCCCGTCACCGGAGGCACTAGGCCTAGTCCCGGTGTACAATTCAGCTGCAGGGCCGATAGAGTGACATTCGCTGAATACCAGAAAACCAGACTGCGCATGAGCGTCCGTAGCGTCCTCAGATGTCTTGGGGTCCAATCTCTTGATGTATGGAACGTATTTACGCGGAAGGCGAAATTTTTCACAAGAGCGGTGAGCAGCCACCTTAGCAGGGACACTTCGTCGTCTTCTTTTCAATTTTCAATTTTCTTTTTCAATCTCTTGACTGCTTTCTTTGGCTGTTCCAGGACGTCCACAATATCTAATGTACTTTGGCAGGCCTGGTCAACAGAAAAACTACGTTCAAAGCATGATTCTAAGGCAGTCTCTAGAACTAGAGCTTCCACGTCGTCGCTGAGAAACTGCGAGGCATTTTCGATGTTGAGGCTTTCTCCTGAGCTGCCGCAATTATCGCTTGCCTCAACTACTGTGTGATCAGTAAAGTTTCTTCGATGGCGTTTTTCGGGCTGTACATTCTCTTTTGCAGGTACTGTGGATATTCGCAAAACACGGTTGTTACCGCATTCGGAAGCAGGAGCCTAAGTTTCGTGTTCTCTATATAGTCACTTTCTCTAAGTGCAGGGAACATACCAGAGAACTGTCGCTCGGTTCCCACTTGCTTCCTTTTCCCGACACTCCTTGGCGAGAGATATTTTTAGCCATGCTTCTCGACGCTCCAAGTCGCACGGGAACTTGTGATATTTCACAGTCGGGTCCTTTTTGGCATTTGTGTCTCAGAGTGGCACACAAAAGTTGCGCGGCATCACGCCACATGAACGAGGCTGGTTGCGGCACACAAGCACACCGAAGAGCCTTAACAAAACACAGCAAGCACAGGCAAACTTGCTCACACACACGCACACGAAAAAGCAAGAGATGAATGCATATCGCACGAGGCAAACACGTCCTGACGCGAGAACCAACGGCCGCTTAGCCCCGGCGCGAAGTCGCGAAAGCATCCCCGAGCAGTTTGGCCCTCACCAAGAAAAGTGGTCGCAACTGTAAACTCGGCCGAGACGCGCCCGCCTATTGTCTGCGGTGCGACGTAGCTGGCCGCACCTTGCATTGCATCGAGCAGCCGTAGTAGAGGACATGTCATGTTGAAGATCACTTCTGTAAATTAGAAAAAGCAAGGGACCCAGAACCGCGGCCTGGGAGAACCAAAGTGTTACGAGATGCATCGTTGTTGGCTCACATGAAATGCTATCGATAAGTAAGGAAGTCACGTATCCAAGTGGGTTAAGGTTTAAATGCGAAAGTTTCAGTAGAAAGAGCAACTTTGTAAAATCTTTGTAATAGAAGGAGCATGTGTGCAACATTGTACAAAGCATCCCAATGAATTAAAATGAGTGCGTCCACGAGTACGCTGCAATTATATGAAGCCTGGAGCAGCCATAATAATAATAATAATAATAATAATAATAATAATAATGATGCCTTTATTTACCATCCCAAGGATGTCGGAGGCACAGAGAAAAAGCTAGATTGTCAGCTTGACGGGCTCTCGCCTCCCCGATACAAATACATGATGTTTAATAAAAAACAAGGCAAACAGTACAAGCATATGAGCACAGAAATAAAGGAATATCAATATGCACGAAGAAATGACAATTTTTACATAAATGTACAATTCCAGTAAACAAAGCGATGTGCGTATCATGTCGTACATTTCAAACAAAAAGTGCCACCCTTTGGGTGGCACTTTTTGGGTGGCAAACAAAAAGTGCAGTTGCTTTCACCCGAAAATATTAGTTTCATATACTCAATTACCTTTCTTCCGCCTTTAGCTGCAAATGCGATACCACGGGTCTCGCGGTATTCAGAACGCGGGATAATTTCGGAGAACGCTTGAGGCTTCCTGAGTAAATAAAGAACAGAAGGTCGAGTTTGAGGGCTGAGCTACGTCCTCGTTACGTATAGGGAAGTTCACATCATCACCTAGTGATATCAGCAGAAAAGGTTTAGAATTGTTAACTTGGTAGAATTAATTAGTATGAGTTTCAGGGAAAACACGGGGAATGCGGGAGATGGAAATTCAAGACGATGAGCAAAACGTGAACAAAGTGAATGCAGGAGCCAACGTTTCGACAAGTGGACTTGTCTTATTCAAGGCGACTTGAAGAAGACAAGTTCACTTGTCGAAACGTTGGCTTCTGCATTCACCTTGTTCACGTTTTGCTCATCGACTTAGTATGAGATTGTAGCATAGGCGATAGTATGGATGAAAGGAAGGCGGGTATAGCCTTCACGGCATGAGATCGAAATTCATTTTCAGTGATGCGGTACCTACTCCATGCGGAATGCTTTGATTGCTTTTCCAAGAAAAATAGCATTTTCGGATTGTTCTTATTGGCTTTGAAAGGCTATTAAACCATGGCGGAGCTGGCAGTTTTCTTACGGTGATGGTGAACAGTAATTCGGTGAATCCTCTTATTTTGTCTTTAAACAGAGACCGCTTCGAGTTGTTTGAGCCCTGTCAAAATTATTGAAAAGGAATGTACAAAAGTAACTTGATTATTTGGCAATGCTGTTGTAGTCACCCTCCTGTTAAAGCGTCAATGTTTTCGTTATTTTACTACGCTGTGCTAGGTCACAAAAATATGTACCGTGATCTACTGCGTGTTTACTGGGGCAAGAGGGCGCGTCAATGGCGAATGGTTGTCATGATGAGTTGTGGGCACGACGTCTAATCAGACAGATGAATGGGCCTATTCGCCCATAGGCTACGTGAGAAGCTGAGATGTGTTAAACTTGAGGCGCGTGTTATTCAGGATCACTATTGACGCAGTAATTAAACGCTGTGAGGAGGGGATTGTTACAGGTTACTGAGGGAAGGTTGAAATTGCCGAGCAAGATTGAAGCTGGAACCGCATGGCGCAATTTTAAGCGCAATGGCCGAGCGGTATATTGACGTCGGCGTTGTTTCGACGAACGCGCCTACGAAATTCGCGCAGCCGAAAGGAACGTAAGTGGTTGAAAAGAACGCGGCGCGTTGCAACACCTGCGACCACCAATGAAAGTGCAGCGTAAGTGTCACGTGATGCTATACGTGACGCTTGAGTTCCCTCAACGCCGCCAGATGGTGTGGCCCTACGCGTATCTTGGCGCATCAAGAAAGCCGAAGACAAAATTCCTAAGCGCGAAGCATAGGGCTAGACGAGGTGCCCGTTAGATTGATTAATGAACTAGGACCAAAAAGTAAGGAACCTCTGGTGAAAGCAGAGGAAAAATCTTTAACAGATAGTCGAATACCAAACAGTTGGTGACAAGGTGGAATAAATTTAATTGATAAAGGTAAGGGGGACAAAGATAGCATTCACTCGTATAGACCATTGACCATACATTGGTAATCTACAGGCTAGCAATGCAGGCAATCAAGTTAAAGCTGCAAGCCTGGACAGAGAATAATGGCATTTTGGGAGAACTTCAGAATGTTTCCTCAGTTGAGTCCAGTATACAAAAATTAGGACTCGCATGTGAAGACATTCCAAAAATTTATTGCGAAGCGTTCCAACCTCATTCCTGTCACTTTGCGGCAGGTAGGTTCTTCTTTCGCTTCGCTTTCATTAAAAGAAAATAATGTGCGACTGATGGGGTGCAATCGAACGTCGGCCGTCGAGCCCGGTATTCTAACCAATAGGCCACGAGCGCACGCCTTACTCCTTTCATTCGAAAGCCAGTAAGCTCTGAAATGCTTGGCGCGTGCGCCGCGTGCCACTTCCTCCTGCTGTCGCTACAGCTGGCGCTTTGAAGCGCCTATCTCCGGCACCGCCCCACTTCCGTAGCCATTTTTGCTACGTAAAAACTGCAACGTTAGACTAGATTCATGACCGCCCAAGTTCATAATGATATATTGCTTCGCCGGTGTACAAATGCCATCGTCGTTTTAACATACACTAGATGACATAGCGATTGGTACGACCCAAAATGAGCACGTTTCGTGGAGCAGAAGAATGCGAAATTCACTTGCAAACATGGTGACTACGCGCATGTGGAGTTCCCCAAAAGTAGACATGGTGGCAGCGCGGCCGGCGATAAGACAGGCGCCGACACGCGACGACGCTGCCTTCGAGCATCGGACGCGCTGTGGCAACCGTAGGATGCAAGCCCGCACACGCTACAAACATACACGTGTGAGGTCTTCGAATTTTCTGCGACGTACGCTCTGTCCGTAAAGCAAATATAGTTTTTTGATCAAATGTCCGTGGTACTAGAGATCAATGAACGAACGCGCTTTGAGATCGCAGCGCGCGGCCGCTATAACCATCGACTTCAAAGTGCTGGGGATTCAGCAACAGCCGCAACAGTATCAAAGCTGATCGCTGTATCTGCGGCTGCTGCCGACTCTCGCTTTGCTAGACGCACGCGATTTATTTGAGCCTCGCCGAACTGTCGTCCTCTCCTCTCACCCCCCCCCCCCCCAAGCCTGCAGGTCTCGCAAGACCAAAGGGAAATCAAAGAAATGCAGGTAACGGACTCTTATCATACCTTACTTGTCACCTCGTCATACGCAAACGCGGTACAAACTACTTTAGACGCGTCACATTTGTAAAAATAGCAAGATGAGTAGTAATTTTTATTTCTAGGTGGCGCTACAGATGTCAAGGTAGCATTCGCGCGCGCGTGTGCGTGCGTGTGTGCGTGCGTGCGTGTGTGCGTGCGTGCGTGCGTGCGTGCGTGTGTGTGTGTGTGTGTGTGTGTGTGTGTGTGTGTGTGTGTGTGTGTGTGTGTGTGTGTGTGTGTGTGTGTGTGTGTGTACAACCGTTGTAGCTTCGTTTTGCGCACACTTTCGCAACAGTACGCATGGTTGCCGCTAGTTTCGTAGTCGCATTTCTTGGTCGTAGTATTTACTGTTTACGCTGCAAATTAGGTTGTTCTTAAACATTTATGAAGGTTAGTGGATAAAAAATTATTGCTAATTAATTAGCGGTTTTTCAGTGCCATTATGGTGCGTTTGAAAGGTTTTTTATAACTCAGTACGATATTGAAGCTGTGAACGGCTTTCGGACTCAGTTACTTGGTTGCAGTTGTGCGGCGGTTCACGCCTAGTGCTTTTTGATGCAAGTATTTTTTTCTTTTCGGCCATCATGACGCACATTTTACTGAAATGCTTTAACGACGATAAGTGCGACGTTTATCCGTTGAAGTCGTTGGCTCACCCAGGTACTAGTCTTCGACTGATGTGCGAGCCTGGTTGTTTTGATGAGTTGCGCGGCAGAGATCATGATGCTTGTTGGAGAGAAGGCACCCCGAAACAGTCGCAGCCGAACTTCTTCAGATAGGTAAGTAATGTCGTTTTCTTGGGCACGTAGCCTTTTTTCTATTTTGACATTGACAAGCGTGAAATCTTAAGCACACCTTTCACTTTCTTCAAGCAAACCGTATGCCCCGGAGCGAAAGCGCGCGATACTAACGCTCGCTGCCGCCGTCACTTCGTTTGAAACAATAGTAGGCGAAGAGGCAGCGGCGCCCCACGTGCGTAAAAGTGCATTGCTTCATTTGTTCCTGTCTAATAACGTTTCCTTAATTTGTATGAGAACACAATTGGAACATAAGGATCGGCTGCTCTGCGCAGTGATAATTTTGTACAGTGACCACGTCATCTTTCATAGAGGCTCACGTGGGGCTTGTAAGAGCTTGTTATCGCGTTCCGATACGTGAGAGGTCCGCTGCCTTTCAATGTATTTAGGCAGGCACTATGAGCTTAGGAGAACCCCGACAAATAATTGTGCAGCAGGTATGCAGCGGAAGGCAGTGTTGCACTTCACGTTTAGCATTTCGTAACTATGGCGGCTGCCGTGGCAATTTGGGGCTCGAGGTAGTGGATACGATCCCTGTAGCGGCCGCATTCCAAAGGAGCGGAATGCAAGAACGCTCGTGCATTGTGCTCTGTATGCACGTAAAAATTTCCAGGAAGTCAAAATTAATACGCAGTCCCCAACTGTGACCTGCCTCATAATCAGATCGTTCGTTTGGCACGTAGGACATCAGAATTTTTTTTAAAACCATAGTGGCCCATCGTATACCATACGGTTAGTGCGATCACCTTTTGTGCCGTAGCGGTTAAGTGCGCCTCGATTTAGGTTGCGGCTAATGATGCGGCGCACCGCAAAATATATTTCGCCTCTTTGGAATTTGCGCAGAACGGCCAACCGATTAGTCACAGCTGCCGCGCGGTGACTGTACACGAATACACAGCGCAAATGAACGGAGGTGTAGTAACGACGTCGGCAAAGAACACAGCTGCCGATGGCCTCGCCTTATCGCCTATCACCGCCAAAACTACGGACAGAGGCGCACGAACAGAGGCGCAAGACGGACGATGAAATGGGTAGGAGCACACACGAGCGCAAGCTCAACTAAAAGTTTACTTTTGATAACAGAGGTATTAAAGACACTAGTAAACTTGACAAAGGTAAAAAGCCGTGCATGCGTGGCAGAAACAGCTACGTGCGAAAAGAAAAAAATATGAAAAAGCCATGTCATGTAGAATAAACGTGCGTGAAAAACGAGAACCATCGGACAAATCTTTCGAAAAAGCGAAATATTTGTCCTATATGTGATACCACCCAACGAGAAATACTCTTTTGAGAACTGCAACTTTTTCCCACTAAGGGGAATAGATAACTTGGCTATGCATTTGTTTCGTTTGTGAGCAATAAATATTGCTTCTGGAACTCCTCTGGTGTTGCCGCATAGAGCAGAAAGAACGATTGTTTCATCACAAACACGAGAACACAAGAAGGCTATGGAAGCATTATTTATTGATCACGAAGAAAAATTCATAAGGAAGATTTCTGTGACCCTTAGTGGGAAAGAGTTGCTGCAGTACTTCTCCTTAATATCACATACAAGACAAGCTTTTCAGGTTTCATGTTTTTGTTAGTTTATGACGCACGTTTATTCTACAGGACGTCTTTCGGTCCTTTTTTGTTGTGCCAGGCTGTTTCTGCAGCGCATCCATAGCTTTTTCTTTGTGAAGTTGGCCAGTGTGTTTAAAATATTTGTTTTCCCGAATAAACTTCTAGTTGAGTCAGCATTCATGTGTTTTCCTACCTTAATTCATCCTTCTCGTCTCTGTTTGGGTGGTTGTCAAATATGAATGTACACCGAATTTGCGAAGTCTCCATAGAATTGATACATTAAGTTATTTGCGCTGTTTATTTCAGGAAGAACGCTATAGGGTCTTATCTTCTCTTTGGTTTTAAGACTGATGTACATTTTTCTAGTTCAACTTCAAGGAGTCCCCTGAGGAAGCCAATAATAGTGATGGTAACTTGGTTTTTGTGCAAGATTTATGAATTTCATCCATTCAAGGCATGACATGTCCCATGGCTTTTTGTAGGTACACAAACATTCCTAGTTTAAAACATACTATGGTCTACTTTTCGGTTCTCATGACGCTGCTTTGCACTGTGCTGCATTTCCAGGCGCAGGAACCTTTTTTTATGCGGTAAGTGCATGTGTTATTTTTGTATATATTGGAGAAACAATTGTCCTGAGCTTATATATGCATGTATATCACATGTATTTTTTTTCAACACGGTTGCTCTATCTCCCTCCGTCTTTGTTACTGCTTTGTCCCGTTATTTATGCAACTTTTATGTATTTTATGCAATAAAATTCTGGTAGCATTTTAATAACATTTTACCTGCGCAATTGAGGTCATTGTTGTTTCGTACACGAATTTATTTGCGTATTTCACGGTCTCACCAATCTGGCTATCCAGTCATTGGAACCTTTTCTCATCCTTTATGACTATCTCTGGGTTACTTGATACTGCAAGTGCAGGTGACCATTTATTTGGCTGTTTGGAATTGTGTTAGCCGTGTGTTACTACCAATTTTCTCTGCTAAATAATTATTATTTCTCTTATCGTTCATGGTATTAGCCTAGCCGTATCTCTTTATTGACTGAGGCACCACTTAGTTGTTGGGTATAGGGCGAAAGGCCCCAAACAGTGCTCTGATTAGCTTTGTGCAAGTCCAGAAATATTACCTGAATATGAGCTCACTAAATTGAGGAAATGCCACCAACAAACTCTTCTGTACCCCAAATTAACATAATCAAATGGTGTACTGTTGGTTCTTGACTTGTGGCAGGGAGATAAGCGGCATTCATTACACAAAAGCTTTACAAGTTTATTTCTGAAGAAAGCAAACCTGACTCGTCAGAAACATGATTCAGGTGTTCACCATGCCCGACAACTTTCTAAATGATGTCCCGTCTATTAATAGCTAAGTTGAGTGATGTTATTTTATAAAATATTTGGCCAACATGAAAATATATACATTTCGAAGACAAAAAGCTCAGGCAAGTCTACTTTGGTACTTCATTAAATTTTAATCGCGGTGAAAGACGTTTGCTAAAGCTTGTATATGTTTACGTGAACTCATTTGTTTGAAGTCTGTTATTTTGCCTTCTCACAGCCACCCGTAGCTCTTCCTGTGATGTGTTAGTGTGCGAAACATTTTAATGTAACATATTCAGATATCCTTTGTGTATTCCCACATGCAAGCAGCTTCAAGTGTTCATGTGTTCAAAGTTGGTTGTTACAAGGGTATGCTTAAGCCCTGCCTTTTGAGTCGCTTTGCCTTCTAGTCATAAACTTAAGTCGAAAGTGAAGACCACAATGATCGTTTTGATTGAATTCATATGTATAGGTGTTTTCAGATGTATTTACGCTGCTAGAGTGCTGTAGGTACTAGCCTATGTCTCTAGGTTCGATGTAGTGGTGCCGTACGTACTGTAGGTTTCATGTGCACAAACCTTTAGTGTAAATAAAGGTACTTCAAGTTGATCAGTCTCTCCTTTGCTTTTGTTTGTGTTTGGGAAAGTCATGAGCAGGGACCGGGGCATACGAGTGTGAACAGCAAAGCAATTTCAATATATGAATAAAAATCCGCTAGCCCAACGAAACGTCAATCATATTTCAATGGCAACTTCTGAAATCCCAATGCCATCTCAAATGGGCCACAATGTACTTTTCAGTGCTGTGGCAATAACTCAACAGGTCAACAAAACCACACAGCGTCAGTTCAACGCAGAGTCAATGCTAACCCAACAACCATTCAACAAAACGAACACAACGGACCGTCTAAGCACAGCGGACTTTCAATGGTAACTTAACAGTTATTTAACAATGAGATACCCAACGGTGTTTCAATTAAATTTCAATGGCAAATAATCAAGAGCCCTCAACACTAAACCCAACAATTCTCCAACAAACTCTCAATAATTCCTCAATGAAAAGTCAACAATAACCAACAATATTTCAATGCCTTCTCAATAACTTTTTTGGACGGGTAAATCAAGGCACGCTTAACCGCTACGGCAGAAAAGGTGATCACACTAACCGTATGGTATACGATGAGTCACTACGGATTTAAAAAATAATTATGTCCTGCGTGCGAAACCAATGATCTGATTATGAGGCAGGTCGTAGTTGGGGACTCGGTATAAATTTTGACTTCCTGGAAATTTTTACGTGCATACAATGCACAATGCACGAGCGTTTTTGCATTCCGCTCCTTTGGAATGCGGCCGCTACAGGGATCGTATCCACTACCTCGAGCCTCAAATTGCCACGGCGGCCGCCATAGTTACGAAATGTTTAAGCGTGACGTGCAACACCGCCTTCCAGTACAAGAGTAGCACATCTGCACACCTGCGGCACAATTATTTGTCGCGGTTCTCCTAAGCTCGTAGTGCCTGCTTAAATACATTGAAAGGCAGCGCATCTCTCACGTATCGGAACGCGATAACAAGCTCTTAGAAGCCCCACGTGAGCCCCTATGAAAGATGACGTGGTCACTGTACAAAATTATCACTGCGCAAAGCAGCCGCTCCTTATGTTCCAATTGTGTTCTCATACAAATTAAGGAAACGTTATCAGACAGGAACAGATGAAGCAATGCAATTTTACGCACGTGGGGCGCCGCTGCCTCTTCGCCTACTATTGTTTCGAACGAAGTGACGGCGGCAGCGAGCGTTAGAAGACAGCTTTAGCAGAGCGTTTGCTTGCGCTCCGCTCCGCACACGTTTCACGCGCGCCGGTGGCTGCACAGAATGCATTGATTTCGCTTATCTAACAAGAGCGCCTTCCAGAGATGCCACTGACGTGCTCTCAGCTTGGCGGTAAAACGATTACGAAAGCAACTACACGCTCCCTGACGCACTGCTAAATCAGGTTCCTAGCGGAACGTGTCCCACGTTCCGCTGCCGCTATGTGTGCTGTGCGCACGCGCGTCAGTGTTCCCAGTAGCGTTTTGCTGAGCGGCTGCCTGCCAATTGTTGTGATAGACCGGTCTGAGCGGAGCGGACCGTAAACGCTCTGCTAAATCTCTCTAGTATCGCGCGCTTTCGCTCCGGGGCATACGGTTTGCTTGAAGAAAGTGAACGGTGTTCTTGCCATCTCACGCTTGTCAATGTCAAAATAGAAAAAAGGCTACGTGCCCAAGAAAACGAAATTACCTATCTGAAGAAGTTCGGCTGCGAATTTTTCGGGGTGCCTTCTCTCCAACAGGCAACATGACCTCTGCCGCGCAACTCATCAGAACAGCCAGGCTCGCACATCAGTCGAAGAGTAGTAGCTGGGTCAGCCAACAACTTCAACGGATAAACGTCGCACTTATCTTCGGTAAAGCATATCACTAAAATGTGCGTCCTGATGTCCGAAAAGAAAAAAAATACTTTCATCAAAACGCACGAGGCGTGAACCACCACACAACGGCAATCAACAGAGTCCGAAAGCCGTTCACAGCTTCACTATCGTATGGAGCATTCGTATGGGCCTCAGGGCATACAATCGTATGGGATGGGGGTGAATAGGGATGATTAAATGAATGAAAAAAGATTTGTTGACCTACTGAAGTCCAAGAGGGATCGATAATGCGGTCCCTGCGTCCAAGCAGTGTAATCGCTCGGATTATGCGGCGAGAGTCCCGCTGCTGCGAGGTGCCGGAGGCTCGTCGGTTTCAGTGCAGGGCAACCCCACCGCAGGTGGTGGATGTCGGCTTCAGCATTTCGCGACTTGCAGAGTGGACACTCAGGACGAGGATATAACGGGCGAAAGTGCGGCCACTTCCTAGTCATGGCAGGAGTGAGGGCAACCCCGACCCGGATCCTCCGCAGCGCTACCTCCTCTGCACGGGTAAGACCGAGCGGGAGGTTTACCGCACACGGAGGTATGAGAGCACGTGTGTGGCGCCGGAGGTGCTCCTTTCTTGTTAAAGGGAAGATGGCATCATCTAGGTGAAAGAGTTGAGGCAGTGACGATGGAGAGGCCGCTAGACGAGTCGCAGAATCCGCACGGCTTTGGGAGCTTAGATAGTCGCGTGGGATCCACTCGACAGATATTGGCTGCGGGATGCGTGCCGCCAGAAGATGAATCTGTTGGCATATGTCAGGGCTGCGACTGACGCCTCGCAGAAACCGCGTCGCCTGGAGGGCATCAGTGCGTGGCGATGCGGGACGTGGGGACCATGGGAAAGGCGGCCACAGAGCACAACGCTTCTCGGACAGCAAGGATCTCCGCACAAAAGGAGGAAGGAGGTTCTCGGATTTGAAACCGGATCGTCTTATTAAGGGCAGGTGCGCATGGGCAATAAATTGGAGTGGTTGTTTCACAGTCCTGAATGCTTCCATCAACGTAAAGGACGATGGAGCCATGCGGCAGGTGGGCTTCTTGAGCTATATTTCGGTCACGATGCGACGCCGCCGCGTGAGTTGATGACGGGCGATGTATATCAGTTTGCTTGTTATCACTCAGCTGTACAAAACTCCAGGGAGGAAGAACTGGCGATGGTGTTGGTAGAAGCGAGTTCGAGAAAGCGTAAGCCCTGAGAGCACACGTTGCGTGGGAAAGGCTGGCCTTAAGCGAGCGAGCATCACGTCGCTGCTGCACGAGCTCATCTTGTGTGTTGAGCTGTGCATTTTCTTGGAGAGCCACGATCGGGTGATGCGGGGAAGGCAAGCGATGACCCTCATTGCCTCGCGATTAAGAGCCTCAAGGCGATCCCATTGTGCCCTCGTCAAATGCTGGAATTGGGCTTGATAAACAAGGCGTGGTTGCACTACCGCCTTCACCAATTGTCGCGCAACATATGAGCTGGCACCGCCCGTTTGAATTGCCTGCTTTTTAGCGCTGGAGAGCCAAGCAGTTCCGGTTCCTGACTCGTGTACCATCAGACCCAGAATTTTTATAGTTGAACATAATTGAAGAGGGGTTCCGGATAGATCAAGATGAATGGGTGTTGCAGAGAGTTTACGCCGGCCCCAGTGATTGGCGACTGACATGTAAGCAGGTTTACTGACGGAAAGCCTAAGGCCGACCCAAGAAGCGTAAGTCGCCGTGATATGTAAAGCTGATTGAAGGGCAGTGGTTTGAGTCTGCAGGTCGTGATGAGTGCTCCATTCCGTGATGTCATCAGCGTACAACAAGAACTTTATGTCGGGTACATCGTGTAAGCGCCATCCAAGCGGGATGAAAGCAATATTGAATAATGTGGGTGACAATACAGATCCCTGGGGTACGCCGCGAAGAGGGAGAAATGAGCCGACGGCGTCACCACTGAGGCGAAATGCAAAATGTCGGTCTTCAAGGAAAGATTTGACAAAATTCCGTACTCTAGGGGGGAAATGCAGCATGTCAATTGAAGCCAAGATGGCAGCATGACTGATGTTATCATACGCCTTTTCGACGTCCATAGCGAGGACAGTACGGACACTGTGACTACGAGTTGACCATAAAACCGAGGATGCCAAAACAGCCAGCCCATCTTGAGTTCCTATGGTTGCACGGAAGCCAATTTGAGCAGGGTGGTAGAAACCATGGTGCTCTAGCCACCACGACAGTCGTGTGGCTACCATTTTCTCAGCAAGCTTGCACAACGTTGACGTCGTAAAAACCTTTCAAGCACAAAATAACCGCACTAAAAAACCACTAATTAATTAGTAATAATTTTTCATCCACTAACCTTCGTAAAGTTTTAAGAACAACTTAATTGGTAGCGTAAATAATAAATACTACGACGAGAATATGCTACTACGAAACTAGCGGTAACGATGTGTGCTGTTGCAAAAGTGTGCTCAAAACGAAGCTACAACGGTTGCAAGCGCGTGCGCACGCACATACACACCCGAACGCTACCTTGACGTTGGTATCGCCACCTAGATATAAAAATCACTACTAATTTTACCATTTTTACAAAAGTAATGGTACTAGAATAGTTTATAGTACTTTTGCAGATGACGAGGTGAGAATTAAGGTATAAGAGTCCGTTACCTGTATTTCTTTCATTTCCCTTTTGTTTTCTTCTATTTAACTGAACGTACGGGGCCTGTCCTGCAGGCTTGGGAGACGAGAGGACGAAAGTTCAGCGAGGCTCAAATAAATCGTACGCTTCTTGCAAGGCGAGAGCCGGGAGCAGCCGCAGATACAGCGATTAGCTGCGATACTGTTGAGCCTGTTTCTGAATCAGAAGCTCTTTGAAGTCAATGGTTATAGCAGCTGCGCGCTGCGATCTCAAGGCGTGTTCGTTGTTTGATCTCTAGTACCACGGCCGTTGGATAAAAAAAGCTGTATTTACTTTCCGGGCAGAGGGTGCGTCGCAGGAAATTCGAAGAACTCTCACGTGTATGTTTGCAGCGTGTGCGCCGCTTGCATCCTGCGGTTCCCACAGCGCGTCGGATGCTCGAAGGTAGCGTCGTCGCATATCGGCGTCTGTCTTATCGCCGGCCACGCTGCCGCCCTGTCTACTTTTGGGGAACTCCATATGCGCGTAGTCACCGTGTTTGCGAGTGAGCTTCGCATTCTTCTGCGCCCCGAAACGTGCTCATTTTGGATCGTACCAATTGCTATGTCGTCTAGTGTATGTTAAAACGACGATGGCATTTATACACCAGCGAAGAAATGAATCGTTATGAACTTGGGCGGTCATGAAGCTAGTCTAACGCTGCAGTTTTTACAGAGCGAAAACAGCTACGAAAGTGGGGCGGTCCCAGAGATAGGCTCTTGAAAGCTCCAGCTGTAGCGACTGCACGAGGAAGTGGCACGCTGCGCACGCGCTAAGCATTTCAGAACTTACTGGCTTTCGAACGATAGGAGCATGCGCGCGTTCGTGGCCTAATGGTTAGGGCACCGGACTCGACGGCCGACGTTCAATGCCAGCCCATCGGTCACACATTATTTTCTTTTTATGAGAACGAGGCGAAAGTACCTACCTGCCGCAAAGTGACAGGAATGAGGTTGGAACGCTTCGTATTAAATTGTTGGAATGTCTTCATATGCGAGTCCTAATTATTGTATACTGGAGTCAACTGCTACACAACAAAAAAACAGCTACAGAAATCAACACAAATTACCCAATAAATTGTTTATTGAGAACACTCAACGGTAATATTGTTGTGCAAGTGTTGAGCGAACTTAGTTGCTTTTGAAAATTTGTTGAAGTCCCTTGTTTCAACTATTCCCCGACAATATATCAATGGTTAATCAACCGTCATTTTTGTACGGGGGTTCCCTTTTTTCCCACTGCTGTTTATGATGTACATGGGGAGGATGGAGATGGCGCTAGAAGGAACTAATATTGGGTTAATTTGTCATACTAACAGGCGGGTACAGTAGTAAAGCAGCAGCTTCCAGGTTTAATTTATGCGGACGACATTGTGTTGCTAGCTAACCAGCAGTGTAATTTTCAACGTCTGGCTAATATCTGTGGACAGGAAGGCAACAATTTAGGTTTGAAATTTAGTGTTACAAAATTAGGTGTTATGGTATTCAATGAAAACTGTGAACAGACTGTGGCAATACAGGGCCAGAAAATAGCTCGGGTACGTAAATTTATATACCTTGGTATATGGATAAACGAAGGCAATAGATATATGGAAACACAGGAAAAAAACAATAAAAGTGCAGGGGAAGAGAAATGCAGCCATAATGAAGCACAGAGCGCTCTGGCGATACAATAGGTACGAGGTGCTCCGTGGTATGTGGAAAGATGTAATGGTTCCAGGACTTACTTTTGGAAATGCGTTTGTTTGCTGGGGTACAGTCAGGACTCGATGGGAACCAAAGGTCAGTGGGACGCCTCGCAATGGGCGCTCACGGGAAGACTACAAAGGAAGCTGTGTGGGGTGATATCGGCTGGACTGGTTTCGAAGTGAGGGAAGCTCACAGTAAAACTGATTATGAACAACGACTGAGGAATATGGAAGAAAGTAAATGGGCTGGGATAGTCTTGAGGTATTTGTACACGAAAACATTGATTTACATTGGAGGAAAAGAACCAGAAAGCTTACCAGCTAGTATGCGACCTGTATTTTGAGCAACATGACAACAAAGCGCATCAAGCGGAAAGTCAGAGAAGTTGAGAAAATCTCATGGGTGGCGTGAATGGAAAAGAAGCCTACTATAAGTAACTACTTAAAGGGCCCCTGATTTAGGCCCCTGACAAATTTAGTGCACACGTATGGTACAGATAAAATTAATCATTCGAAACACAATTCGTGTGAAGCGTCTCTTATTAAGAGAGCTACGGACGATTACAACTTACCCTCCTACATAGTCATGCGCTTTCTCCTCAACTGGTTCGCCCAATGATCGCAGCTAAGCTCCGCCTTCACTGGCTCTGCGTCATGATGGCACTTCGTGTAGTCGACTTCCGGCTCCGTAGGAGCGAGCATGCGTAGCCTCCACAAACTCTCCGCCAGCAGCTTGGCAGTCGACTACAAGCGAGAGCTATCGCAGCATTGTGCGTTGCGAGCATTCTGTCGCAGCGCCGAAAGTGTCTGGTATTCCGGTAACCACAGGCGAGCTGGGCATTTCGACGGGGCCGTTGAGGCATAAACTCAAAAGCTGATGTAGGAATTTTAGCGTAGACGTACGTGAGCGGCCTGATCTGTCTGCGTGGTACAGCCACCTGTTGGCGCAGAGCTTAACCAGCCAAACAAAGCGCCAATATTCCTCTAAGTGTAAACATTTTAAACATTTGGAAAAACGACTTGTTGACGATTACACCTCTGCGAAAAATTTACACCAGCAGCAAAGAAGAACAGATTTCGTTACTGCTACTGTGTGTTTTAGCTCTGTGCAACCAGGTCACTGCACCGTGCAGAGCATTCACATTTGCGCTTCTGCTCGTCACGTGGAACGACACGGTCAAACGGCCAGGCCCTATCTCCTTGCGCTTGCGTTTACCTTGATACTGTAGTCGCGAAACACTACTGCGTTAGTAATCTTCGCCCGTTAAAGTGACGGCCGCAAAAGCGCACATCCTGGTGCCGATCGGATAGCGGCAGTCCGATGCGCTGCACGCAGTCGGCTCGTCCGCTGGCTTGCAGCGGGACACGATGTTGCAGCTTGACATATTGCCAGTCGCTACGTTTGCAGTCTACAATGCTACAAAGTCGAATAATAGTGCTCCAGAAAAGATTGAGACCGACTAGCTATGACGGCGGAGCTCTCGTCAAAATGGAGCACGTTGTAACACAAGCAGACGACGCTCGATGTGTGGCGAAAGTGCTTAAGTTTAGTTAGAAATTGTTTTTGTGCATTCTCTTTCTTTCACTTTCTTTTTAAAGAAACAAATTAACTAACATTCCAACTAATACGAACATCATTTGTGCACTATACAGGTGGAAAACTATCGATGATTCACCTTCACCAGCCAATCTGAAAGCTCGCCCTACTGACGTCAGTTGGGCGATTTACGTCATATGGGTAGGGGCGGCTGAAAATTCCGCCGAGCAATGTGCTATGATCGGCAGCGATGTACATTTTTAAAACCTTATAATAAATTACAGGCTTTACGCGGAGCACTTCGATACGTAAATTAATGATCAGAAGGACCTATTGTAATGACTCAGTACGTTTGTACAATATCGTCAAAATCGTTTCAGGGTCCCTTTAAGAGGAAAAAAACGAAATCAGGAAAGAAACTATGATAAGTCAAAGGGAAGCTCATTACTTTTCGAAGAAAGATCAGGATACCATAGAACACGCACCCATAAAGTGAGATTTAGGAAGGAAGAAGAAGCATGTGCTTGGCTGCGTTAATGGTAGGGCAACGATGGAGCATGATTTATTAGAGTCTGAAGATATCTGCCCAGCGGTCGATTTAGGCACCACTGGCCATCCTGGAGCCCTTCGGTCCAGCGAGAACAGGGGGAAAGTAAACATGTCCGCAATAACGATTAGTAACAGGCGCTTGGAATACTGGTGGAAAAAAAAAAGTCGGGAAACGAAAAAAAAACGGACACGTACAAAAAAAGTTCGCAAAAGGGAGTGAGAAAATTTGTTGATAAGAATTCATCCTGTTTTCTGTTATTTAACGTAGGTAGGCCATTAGGCAGCATAACAGCAAGAGCTTGGTGGCGCAACCCATGGCCGCGTTCCAAAGGGGGCGCTCGTATCATTCATACATTCTTCCACCGGCAGCCGGTGCGCAGTCGAGTGTCCACTCTTTACGTTTACGGTATTAATCTATGGCGCGGCAGGCGCGCACCTGCCGTGTTCGTGCGGGTGCCGACGAGAAAATGCGGCAGCTTGCCGCGTCTACTGTTGAGCCGAAAATGCGCCGTGCGCTTCCAGCTTCACGCTATGCGGGGATGTGATACTATCGCAGAATGGAGCGCATGAAATGAATGGTTGATAAAGTACAGCCAGTCTCCGGAAGCCCATAACACGCGCCGATAATATGGGGTGGCTGGAAGGCTTCCGAATAGATGAGTATGACATATAGATCATCTTTGTTGACAAGCTTATAATAGCCTAAGCTGTGGTGTGCTACATTTAGAATGTGGCAACCCCGCCTGTTAAAGCGGTCGTGCCGGAATATATGGCGTCTTGGTCAACAAGAGTAGATTTCAGACTTGTTAACGAAAGGAAGGAACCATGTTTTGGTTAGTGCAATCATTCTGCTCTACGTATACTGTAGGTCAGGTTACGCAAACCCTGCAAACCTTGTACAGAAGTACAGAAGAAACGAACAGAGTTAGTGTTGCTTTTGCACGGGGAATTGCCTGTAGGTACGGTTGGCTAGGAAGAACTTTACGAGAAGCGCGATCATCCAAGTACATCGATGTCCGAATGATAAAATTCTTGGATCACAGCTTGAAAAATTTGCCCTGTTTTCATGCGAACTCGAGAAGTTGCTTGCGGGCAGGCCGAGCGGCCGGCGAGTAGCTTTGTAAATCGTGTACGTAGAACCGTTTCGTTTTCTTGTCTTCAGGTTATGGACTTGGCGTTCCCAGATGGCCGGCTGTATCCACATGGTCATCACCTGGCACTTGACCTCGTCATCACTGTTAGTGTCCTCGTCCTATCCTCGTCTGTTAGGGCCCGCGTCCTATCCTCCCAGTCGACCAAGCGGCTGGCGTTACCTCTAGGGAATAACTATCCCGGCACCAAGCTTGAGTAGGTTTCTACAAAATCGTCAGAATCGTTTCAGGGTCCCTTTAAGAAATAAGAATGAAATCAGGAAAGAAAAAAATTATGATAACTTAAAGGGAAGCTCATTACTATTCGAAGAAAGATCAGGATACCTTAGAACAAGCACCTATAAAGCGAGATTTAGGAAGGAAGAAGAAGCATGTGCTTGGCTGCGGTCCAGCGCAGCCCTTCGGTCCAGCGAGAACAGGGGGAAAGTAAACATGTCGGCAACAAGGATTAGTAACACGCGCTTGGACTACTGGTAGAAAAGAAAGCAGGGACTGCAGAAAAAAAAAACGGACACCTACAAAAAAAGTTCGCAATAGGGAGTCAGAAAATTTGGGGATAGGAATTCATCATGTGTTTTTTTCTTTTCTTTGAACATAGGTAGGCCATTAGGCAGCATAACAGCAAGAGCTTGGTGGCTGAACCCATCGCCGCCTTCCAAAGGGGGCGCTCTTATAATTCATCCATTCTTTCATCGGCGGCAGGTACGTACGGGAGTGTCCACACTTTACGTTTACTGTATTACTTTATGGTGCGGCAGACGCTCACCTGCCGTGCTCATGCGGGTGCTGACGAGTAAATGCGGCAGATCGCCGCGCGTCGTGTTCAGCCAAAAACGCGCCGTGTGCTTCCAGCTTGCCGCTATGCGGGGATAGGGTACGAGTGCACAATGGAGCGCATCATAATAATGGTTGATAAAGAACAGCCAGCCTCCGGAGGCCCATAGCACGTGCCAATATTATGGGGTGGCTGGAAGGCTTCCGAGTAGATGAATGTGACATCTAGATCATCTTTGTTGACAAGCTTATAAAAGCCTCAGCGGGGTTGTGCTGCATTTAGATTGTGGCAACCCCACCTTTTATCGCGGTCGTGCCGGAATATATGGCATCTTGGTCAACAAGAATAGACTTCAGACTTGCTAACTTGTTAAGGATGTAACCATGTTTTCGTCAGTGCAATCATTCTGCTTTATGTATACTGTAGGTCAGGTTACGCCAACACTCCAAATATTAGTACAGAGGAAACGAACAGAGTTAGTGTGGTATTGCACGGGGAATCGCCTGTAGGTACGGTTGGCTAGAAAGAACTTTACGATAAGCGTCATCGTCCAAGTACGTAAATGTTGGAATGCTAAAATTCTTGGGTCACAGCTTGAAAGGTTTGCCGTGTTTTCATGCCAACTCAACTATAGTTGCTTACAGGCAGGCCGAGTGGCGGGCGAGTAGCTTTTGTAAATCGTGTACGTAGAACCCTTCCGTTTTCATGTCTTCAGTTTCTGGACTTGGCGTTCCCAGTTGGCCGGCTTTATCCACATGACCATCACCTAGCTCTTAACCTCGCCGTCACTGTTAGTTCCGTAGCGTCCTCTCCCGCACAGTGGACCAAGCGGCTGGCGCTGCCTTTAGAGATGAGCTATCCCGGCGCCAAGCTGTCGATGTCGTAGGCTTTGCTCTCATGGATCAACAAGCCCTTGAACATGCCGATGAACGCTACTTTGATGCCTTGGTCCTGCTTCTCTTGTATCGCTTGGCTGGAGACGGCTGCGCGCTGCGAAAAGCCGTCGGGTCTCGGCAGAGTGCTGTGGTAGCCGACCTGTAGGGTGCCAGTGAGAAAAGGAGATGCCCCTCCAAGGCGTACTAGCAAGGCAGCTACGAAGAAGAGAAACCGCACAGTGGCCCTTTGACTACGGACTGTTGCTCAAAATCTGTTACTCCAAATAAAACCCAATGCCGCTCCAGGGAATAAATGTGTCTGACAATTGACCGCCTTGCCTATTTGCCCTTTTTTCTTGGAAGGTCATTTATCGCTAATACTTGTGTTCACATAAATGGGAGGTTTCGCTGGAAGAACGTATATTCAGGTCGTTTTTCATGGCCTGGTAATCAAGGCTTGGTCATAACCCTTACGTGGCAACGTAAGTTTTTGACTAGGAATACTTCGGCATAAGCGCCGCTTTGCGCTGAATCCTTTCTAAATTGCACCCTCCCCAGCTCAGTAATATTAAAATAGCGCAAAGGGTAACGATTTACAGCGTACAGAACTTCCATCAGACGAAGCTTATTTTCCGCTCTCGTGTAGCAATCGCCATCTCATCTAAAGCAAACTTCCTACATGTACCAGGCGCTGTTAAATGCGATGTTAAATGGGGTGATATCCAGCTGCTGCAAAATATCTAAAGATGGACGTACGCACATACTCGCGACATTCCTTTGAGCTTCACTCAATGGAAGGAGACGGGCTCAATAGACTTATTGTAACGAGAGGGGCAAAAGAGCTTGGTATTTCATTTCTCTACGTCGCTTTCTTTATTCGCCAAAGCTGCGCTTCATGAAAGAGTGCCTACTTTCATTTCTAAACTCCGCAAAAAAGGTGTTGCAAGTTTATGGTAATAACGAAAACACTATAGAATCTAGAAATGTAATGGGTGTTTATGCGAACACCTTCAACAATTCTTAAAGGTTGCTTGTGGCAGATAGCAAAATTCTACTTCATGAGGTGGGCTAATCCATCTGGCGGACACTACTTGGACGAAAAATTGGAATCCATAGTCGACAAAAAAACAAAACCGCGAAACCTTACTGCGTCAAAATAACGCATACCCGTTAAAACTTCAATCACATCCCGAACAAAAATGAATTTATTTACTGAATAGCCGGAGACTTCCCCGTTGCAAAAGAAATAGAAGATGGCTGCCAGCCGATCACTCAGGCACTGACTATTCGCACCTGCCAGAAAGCATAGATTTCATTGCGTATAATAATCTTTTTGGTGGCTGTATCACGTTATGGAGCCCTTTCGGTACGCATACGACTTCACTCCGTAAACTCTTCTTTTCTGAGGATCCGTTTTAGCGTCATTCATAACTTTCCGTTGCACGTCGCCGAGATTTTCGATCGGCAACGGAAGGCTATGAATTCTTCTAGAACGGATCCTCAGCAAAGAAGAGTTGCTAGCGTGTTGTCGTATACGTGCCGAAAGGGCTCGATAACGTTATACTCGCGCGCAAAACGCTTTACTATACGCAAATAAATCCATGCTATCCGGCAGGCACAAATAGCCTGAACATGAGCAGTCGGCGGGCTGCCATCTTGTACTCCTTTCCGAACGAGGCAGTCTCCGGCTATTCAGAAAAAAAATTGAATTTTGTGCGGCATAATAATGTATCGATAGGGCGTACACGTCGATTTGACGCGGTGAGTTTGCGCGGTTTCGTAAGGTCACGTCACAGACAAGCAGGATGGTCGCAGCCCGTAAACTCTTAAGCAATACCAGAGGGGTAATGGCGAAAGTAGTGTGTACGCGTAATACCACGTGGGCAGCTATCACGGTTTTCTTAAATGCGGTTGACCGACAGGTGATGTGGGGCTGGCCAGAAAATTTTGGCCAATTGTAGAGGACTGATTGCAGAAATGTGAGAGAAAAATTTGGAATAGCCTTACGTTATACCTCGCCTAGGTGCGTATGCTGTCGTGCTAGTGACTTTTGTCATTTGTGTCGATGTCTATTCCGACATTCTCACGTGGCAAGAGCTACCAGTATATTATATGGCCGAGGTTGCGCACCTGTTGCATAGGAGTTCAACGTTACATCTTAGTTTGATGACATCGGAATCGTAGAATTGCGAAGTGAGCGCTTCAGGACGAAGTTGTTTCACGTTTTTCGGGGATTCCTGTTGACGTGCGATCACTGAGTGGAACAGTCGTCCTATAATTCTTTACGGAAAATATCTTCTATGTCAATGATAGCTGTGCAGTCTTCACAGTTTTGTCAGCGCACCGTACATATAGGCTTTAAGCAAGCGAAGCATTCACAGTCAAATGGTACTGGTCGTCGTACTTCGCGTTAAAGTTTATAAATTTATTTTAGATTGCGTCCGCGTATAATACGCGTCTGCTGCACTGCTGGAACTTTTTTTTTCCCTCCCAGTGCACGCGGCAGAACTCGGCTAACATATAGAGCACGTCTGAGAGTTATATGCGCTTGCGCAGCTGCACCCAAATAGAGGTGCCAGTAGAACTTCCTATAGAAAGTTCAGCTCCATTTGCTACCGTCCGCACCTGCATAAGCGTCAATTCCACAGATGCTTACTTGCGGAACGTTTTCCGCAAATTCATACATTATGTATGCCTGTAGTAGCGAATAAAGGGAAAAATCAGAAAATAAATACCGTAATGAAGTAAATTAATTACAAAGTTAGGAGGTTTTACGTGCCAAAGTCACGATCTGATTATGAGGCACGCCGTAGTGGGGGACTCCGGAAAAGTGCCCCACCTGGGGTTCTTTAACGCGCTCTTAAAATCCAAGCACACGGGTGCTTTCCAATTTCACCTCCTTCTAAATAGCGGTCGCCGCGGCCAGGATTCAATGATGCGACCTCGTGCGTAGCAGCCCATCACCAAAGCAACCAAAGGCGGGTGTGCATAGATTGAATACGAAAACATTTCAACGGGATCTATCCACGTAAAGCTGCAGCTACAATTACGGAAACAAAAAACATCTGTGGCACACCCTCTCCTCGCAATTGAGCGGATTTGCATAGCAGCTGAGAAGAGACACAAATGAGAGAAACACATGCCATCGCACGAAGGCCAAATGTCGCCAACCTTGAGGCAGCACCGCCTTCGGAAACTTTACGAACATGGACGTCAGAGCTTCTCCTCTGTTTTTCCTTACACGGAATTTAGCATCTGTGCTTTTGGCAAGTGTCATGTTCGTCTGACGATGAAACTGTCGTTAATGTGGCTCTCTCCTTGAGCGATGATTGGTTTGACATAGGAACGACACTGCGCGATCAATGACCGATATTCATTCCGTTGAGCTTTGTAATTTTATTCGCGTAGTTTGATTGCTTCACACGCGAAAGTATTGTTACTTATACTCACAGAAACAACCATGATACGTGGCAACCCCTGTTCTATCGTGCACAAGTCGCTACTGTAAGTCTTTTGTTGCTTATGAAATCAATAAGGCTTCACCAATGTGTTCATTTTGTTTTTGAATTCCCTCCGTTTTTTTTGTTTTCTCGACTTAGGGGCTAAAATGTTGAGCTGCTAAGCATGAGGTCGCAGCAGCCGCATAACGATGTGGGCTAGAAGTATAAGCAAACGTGTCCCACACAATGAAAAAGCAAGTTAAATAGCACGTCGTCACAATTCGTTCGAAGGTTTCCACTATGTGATGTCTGATAACCGAAACGTAGTTTTGACAAGTAAAAACCTAGAGTTTATTTCACCTTTCATACTTTGGGAAATGACTGGCAGTCTCCAGCACTTAAATGTATTGTTTTCCCCAGCTCTATTTCCGCCGAAGTATTCGTGCAAGCTTATGCGACAAAATACATGCGGGTGCTTTTACTGACATCCGCTGCCACTTTTTGCATCAACAGCAGCTACGCACTTACTCTTCTTCATGCATAGGATAACAAACAGAGCAGGCGTCTGGTTAACATCAGTACCTTTCTTTTCAATCTGGTCCTCCACGAATAGGTGCTTTCGTGTTTGCTGATGTATTCGCTGGAATACGAAAATCTTTTGCGAGAAAATTTCGCAAGAAGAAAAATTCGCATTAGGTCGTGAGGATTTCAACTTACCAGCAACGACTGAGCCAGCAGTAAATGGCGAACATTGTCCCACCGTTATCTTCTATACTTATCTATTCAGAATCGTCATCATCATCATCACAGTTACGCACAATACAGGATAAAACTTCACCAAAAAAGCTTTTGTTACCATTGTCTTGAGACAGTCGGCAGAATCCTGCGCATGAGGATCTCCTGGTTTCATCGCTTCAACGTAAACGTCGCCATTTTTTCGTAGCCATTCACCTCATCTCAAAGGCCAGTGATTATCTCACCTATGCATGTGTGACCTGCTCTATTGCATTTATGTATGTGGCTCTATTTCTTCTGAACTTCACCATATCTTCATTTATTATTTATTCATTCATTCATTTATTCATTTATTTATCTACAAGCATAGCACAAGTACCCCGGCCTTGTTGTTTTCAGTGAGGAGGGTGAAGTGCTCATAGATATAAGCCCACAACTCAACCGAAAAAGAAATTACAGGAAATACAATACGTATGAATAAGAACGCGAGTAACCAAGAACTACTAAAGAGTTATATATATAAATATATATATACATATATATATTCTAATATGAATACAGCACAAGAGAGCAGCAGGCAGCGTGTCTCAGCCAGACCAGCTCAGGCAATCTCGAGCTCGCGCCTCCCGGGCGACTGGCGATGTGGCTGCGGCGCCGGGCATTCCTCTTCACTACAATCCCTTCCACAGGAAAAGGAGCCATCCTGGCGACTCATGGTGAACATAGAATCATGGTGTCGTAATACGCCTTCAGGCGTTGTACGTGGACGATTTCACGACCACGACAGCGTTGGTCCGTAGGTGGCGTGACAGGCTCGACAATATAGTTCAAAGGCGATGTCTGCGCTACAACACGGTAGGGTCCTTGATATTTGGAGACAAGCTTGGATGAGAGTCCAGCAGGAACGGCGGGAACCCAAAGCCACACAAGCGAGTCGGGAAGAAAGTGACAAGCGGGTGATCATCGTCAAGTCGCCATTGGTCGACGGCTGTAAAGGAACGGGCGAGCTAACGGCATTCCTCTGCGCGGCGGCCAGCTTCAGACATGGGCGTAAATTCGGATGAGTCGGGTCTCTACGGAAGTATGGTGTCGAGGGTAGTCGAAGGTTCGTGGCCATACAAGAGGAAGAATGGGGAGAAGTTTGTGGTCACCTGTGGTGCAGTGTTGTAGGCGAACGTGATGAATGGAAAAATGAGGTCCGAATCAGTGCGGTCAGAGGCGACGTATTTAGAGAGCATTTCGCCAAGTGTGTTAAATCTTTCCGTCAGACCATTAGTTTGAGGATGGTAGGCGGTGGCGGTGCGATGAACGATGCGACATTCAGCGAGGAGCGCGTTTACGACTTCGGAGAAGAAGACACGTCCTCTATCGCTTAAAAGTTCATGAGGTGCACCGTGACGAAGAATAAAGTTTTTCAGGAGGCAGGATGCTATATCGCGAGCGGTGGCAGCAGGCAGAGCGGCTGTTTCTGCGTATCACGTCAAATGGTTCTGGGAAGGGGGCCATACAGGTCAATGTCAATGTGATCGAAGGGCCTAGCAAGAGACGGGATTGGTTGGAGTGGACTAGAGACATGCTGAGCAGGAACCTTGCGGCGTTTGCACTGTGGGCACGACCGAATGTACTTGCACACAAAGGTGTACATGCCCCGCCAACAAAACTTGGAGCGTAGCCGAGTGACGTCTTGAAGACACCCGCATGTGCACACTGCGGGTCAGTGTGGAAGCCAGAACATATTTCACCACGAAGATGTCGAGGTATGACCAGCAACCACTTGCGGACGTCAGAGACGTAATTCCCGCGATAGAGAAGTCCATCCCAAATATTGAAGTGAGATGCTTGACGGCGCAAAGCTTGAGAAGGTGAAGGAACAGTCGACGGGTTTGAAAGTAAGCGGATAAGGGTACTAATCCAGGCATCCTTGCGTTGCTCCGAAGCCATGTTGCAGCCTGCTGGGAATGAAAGTACTTGGTCAACGGCAGAGAGGCAGGCATCGCTTTCGGTTGACACGGGCGAACGGGTGTGGCGGTGTGGTGTGGCGGCGGCCAGACCTGCAGACAACGCGCACGTTTAAATCGTGCAACTGCAAAGCCCAGCGAGCTAATCGACCTGAGGTGTCCTTCATACGTGGACATGCAACATAGTGCATGGTGGTCTGTAATCAGGCGAAGGGGCGGCCATAGAGGTAGCGTCGAAATTTACCAAGTGCCCAGATTATGGCCAAACATTCCTTCTCCATACAGGAATAATTCTTCTCGGCTTTGGTGAAGGGGCGGCTTGCGTATGCTTCGACGTATTCGTCGAATCCAGATTTGGGCTGCGCGAGCACAGCGTCGAGTCCAACACTGCTGGCGTCGGTGTGTACATCGGTCGGAGCTGTCGGGTCGAAGTGACGCAGTATAGGCGGCGAGGTCAGTAGACGACGCAACTCTTGGAAGGCATCGTCACAAGCGGACGACCAGGCGTAGTCATTCAAGTCTCACCGTAGAAGCTGATTCAAGGGAGTGGTGATGGACGCAAAATTCCGAATGAAGCGGCGAAAGTAAGAACACAGGCCAAGGAAGCTGCGAAGTTCTGTTACGGAGGAAGGTTTCGGAAAATCAGCAACTGCACGGAGCTTGGCGTCGTCAGGAAGAATACCGTGTTTAGGTACTACATGGCCAAGGATGGTTAGCTGACTTGCCCTAAAGTGGCATTTCTTCAGGTTGAGCTGAAGGCCGGCGGCAGTTAGGCACTGCAACACTTCCTCCAGCCTACAGAGATGGGTGGGAAATTCGGGCGAGAAAATGACCACATCATCTAAGTAGCACAGGCACGTTTTCCATTTGAGACCACAGGAAAGGTTGTCCATCATACGCTCAAATGTTTCGGTGGCGTTGCAAAGCCCGAAAGGCATGACACCAAATTCATATAGGCCATCTGGTGTCACAAAGGCCGTTTTAGGTTGGTCTTCGGGTGCCATGGGGACTTGCCAATAGCCACTGCGTAAGTCGACAGAAGAGAAGAACTCCGCGCCTTGGAGACAGTCAAGGGCTTCGTCAATTCTCGGAAAAGGCTAAGCATCTTTTCGAGTGATTGTGTTAAGACGACGGTAATCGACACAGAATAGAATTGATCCATCCTTCTTTTTAACAACAACGGGAGATGCCCAGGGGCTGTCCGAAGGCTGAATGACGCCGCGCTTGAGCATGTCAGCTAGTTGGTCGTCGATAACACGGCGCTCTGTCGCGGATACACGATATTGTCTTTCTCGCAGTGGCGCACTGGTACCCGTGTCGATGCGATAACAAACAGTTGACGTGCGGCCCAAGGGAACATGCTGGCAGTCGAACGACGAACAATACTTATCGAAAAGGCGTAGAAGCTGGGGGCGTTGAGAAACAGTCAACGTGTCGGCGATGGAGCTATGTAACACATCGGGCGAAGTCGGCTCCTGCGCGCGGTTATAGGTCACTCCGGCGACCTCATGAGTGGCGATAGGACCAGTTGGCATGTCAATGACGGTAGCATGGTCGACACACTGGGCACGGCCAACGCACTCCCCACGAAGCAAAATGAGAGGACAGGATAATCGGCTGGCGGCGAGCAGCCTGCTGTCGCCAGCCTGAACGTCTAAAAGAGCAAAAGGCAGCGGGGGACATTTGCGACGAGCGAAAATTGCAGATGACCTTAAAAGTGTGCTGGAATCAGCAACAATGTTGCATGACACTGTGGCAAGGGCAGATGAGTGCGGTGGAATTGTAATGTCTTCGGCAACAAATACTTTATCTTCACGTTCACGAGCGTCAAAGAGTGGGGCATTACACAGCGTTTGAAATTCTACCTGAGCCCGAGAACAATCGATGACGGCCTTATTAGCGGAAAGGAAGTGCCATCCCAAAATATTATCGTGGGAACAAGAGCAAAGCAGCAAAAATTCGACGATGTAGAGGAGGCAGTTGATCACAACACAAGCAGTACACGCAGCTGCAGGCGTGATGCAGTCCGCGCTGGGAGTACGAAGTGACACGTTGGACAGTGGCGTCGTGACTTTTCTGAGCGAACGGCAAAGTTTGGCACTAATAACAAACTGCGGCACCAGTGTCAACGAGGGCGAGTGCAGCGACGCCGTCGACATATACATCAGTAACACAAGTCGAAGAAGGGAGAGGCCTTGGTCTGTTGGTGGGAGACGCAGTTCTTGCCTCTGGAACTGCGACGGTTAGTTTTCCCGTTCCGGTGAAGAAGGCCGATGGCGCATCGGCTAAAGCGAGTGGCGTCGAGGCGATGGCGAACGGCGGTCAACAAGAGGGCTGTGGTCCGAGTAGGAAGACATGTGGCCGGGGTTTTGAGACGAGGAGGATGATGGGTATGGGGAAACGTATTGTGCGGCGTAGAAGCTACGGCGGTAGGACGTTGCGCGGCGACGACAAAATCGTGCAACGTGGCCAGGAACACAACACGCAAAACATATTGACCGGTTGTCAGGAGTGCGCCATTGTCCACTACTGTACTGCGGCTGAACGAAGTGAGGAGGTGGACGCAGAGGCACGATCGATGGGGATGGCGCAAAGGTCGGAGGTGGTAGCCGCGCGAGAGCCTCGGCATAGCTATATATATGTATATATATATATATAGAAAGATTAGCGCGAATTGAAGGCCGCGGTTTGTTCGCAAGGAAAGCAGGATTTAATATACGTGATTTCAAATTGTACTTCTGTGCATGGCGCAACGTCGTGTTTTGCGTAGGTACAAATGTTGAACCACTTCTGCTACGGTTTCCTAGTGCCGCTGCTTGCTATATAGCTCTGTAGGTGCAACAGTAAAGCGTCCACCACTTCTACAACATGCAGTGCTGCTGGCCCCTCATTGTCGCCTTAGGAGAGTGCAGGAGCTGCCCGTCAATTGGCTCACTTCTCTCGGGAATATGTCAAGCGCATACATATTAAGGAACACCTGCATGCGCTTGACGTAGCATATTTACATCAAAACTGCTGTGCACACATTTCTGATCGATATATTGCTGCCATTCACAAACGCAGCCCGTCTCATTTCACCACGAATATCTGCAACATATGTGCTTACAAAGAAGTCCGTGCTCTATGGCTTCTCTAAAGCTTCCGTGCTTTCTAGTGCTCACCGCGATTTCTGCCATCGCACTGCTCTTCTGGACTTGCAGCAACGGATACTTGAGTCAACCACGCTTTGCGTTATCTGAGTCATTTTGGAAGCAAGTGCAGCAGAGAGCGAAAGAAAAAAAAGGTATGTTTGGGGGCATGTTCTCAGCACAGGGAGTCGAGCATGGAATTCCTGAGTGCTTCGCAAATGAAAGCCGCGATTGGTCTCATAGTGTAGTGGAGAAGCCAGCTACTCGACAGACGGAGTAGCGGCAAGGGACGAGGTAGTGGGCAGATATGGACAGCATTTGTCATTAGCGGTGACCTTTCTTAGGATAGTCGGCATAAACACGAAAATGTAGGAGTTTTCTTTGAAAACATCTGCAAGGACATCGACACGTGTACTACTTTGTTTCTCCGTTGACCTCTTTTCCCGGGCTAGCAAGTGTTAAACGTTATCGCTCAACGCAAGACGCGCCTGGATGGTTTGGAACGCACACGAATGTTATCATTTATTCTATCTGTTATATGTGTCCTCACCGAACCATGTGTTGTCAGATTGCATGCGTGACACACATTGTGTAGTAGTTCATGGAAACCAAGCGGGCACGAGCGATTACACTAGAAACTTCGACGAATGATGTATAAAATCGGCCGCGCTTGACCTGTTGATCAGCTTTCAAAGACCGCCGACCGCGTTCACCACTTTCCTTGTGCTTTAAACACTCGACGCTACACAGCAACGCCGGAACGCTATGGCAGGCACTCTCAGCCGGCGTCTTGCAGTCGATTGCGAAAGAAGAGAATAACCTTGGGAAGCGCGTTGCTAGACGCGCAAGAACGGCACACGCAGTGTCGTTCTAGAAGCCTGCCACGTTGTTCGCCGCAGCTGCCGCTCGGTTCGCTTCTTTCGCCCGTCTGTCAGACTAAATGTAGATTTGGCGGCCCAAGAGCCGAGCTATCGTCCCTACATTTACTCTGACGATGGCACGGCTTCAGGGCCGCCATCACGTCCTCTTACATGTGTAATTTGCTTTTGTGGGCACAGGTTCGCCCAATAAAAAGTTAGTTTGGCTATTCACAGTTTTGCTACTGTGGTATGTTTACACCCGTTACTACGCGACAATAGCCACGCATGCTGTGCGAGTATGTGTGGATAGTGTGGAACATCTCTATATTGTGGAAAATTTGTTCGACCTTTCCCGAAGAATGATACTTGTTGTCGTTGAAACCAGGTACGAGTGCATCTGTTTAACTACCGTGTTCCTTCCCTGTATGGGCGTAAATACTGTGATTCTCAGGATTCCTGGAGTCTAGTATTAGATCGCAGGGGAGTTCTTTCCCTCGGTGAATTCCTAACATCTCCTAGTTACCGGTAGTTCACATAAATTCTACTATCGGTATACGTATACTGCTGTAGCTGTTGCGTAATTCGTTTAGGTAAGTGAATTACAAGATTCCATAAACGCTTTTCAACGACGCTCCCATAGATGGGCAGTGCCATGCTTATCCACGTGGTAATGCTTTTATTGCTTGCCTCAACCGGTCTCTGCTGGCTTTTTTTAAACATAGCAGCGTATGACATTAGTGCTGGCGCAGCAAGTTGCTTATAGGCTGCCGCCGACATTTAGTTGGTGAAAAACAAACAAAGCTTTGGCCGATAGTTCAGAGGACAAGAAAATGTTGCTCATCTCTAATTCAAGGCTCATTACGCCTTGTAGAAAGGGTGCAACGCGTGCGAAATCCGCAGTGCTTATTAAAAAGCAGTGGAAACTGCATTCCAAAACAGAGTTCGGTATACTTTCCAGAGATAAATAAAATTGGTCATACTGTCTTTGGCGGCTCGTTCCTTCTTACTTAATTTTGTTTTGTTTTGCTTATGAGAAGGTCTTCTATTCAACTAGAGGCAAATCCGACGCATCTGAGATCAAGCTATTTTCTAACCACGTCCACAAAGAAAATCGTCACCGGCAATTAAAATACTCCCTAATGCGAAATTTCAGCGCAGCAGTACACATCTTGTCATTTCGCGATATATTGGTTGGCCTGGGCAATCTGTCTTGTGCGGCCCGTTGCAAACGTAGACAAGTATGGCGCGACTGCCTTACTAATTGGGAGATCGAAGAGACAGCGCGCAGGTGACGCGGGGGCGTGATTCACAGCAGCCGCCGCAGACCGACCTCTCCTCATGGAGCGATTTGTTTCTATGCATGGTATCGACGGCGTCATCGGTGAACATACGATTAATACTACTGTGGCGCCACCTCTTGGCCACCGTCACCGCCGAGCCCGTCTTGTGTGGCACTACGCTTTACATATCATGATTTCGTCATACCCTCGTTTCCTCTTCCTATCTCATGGTTCCGCTGCACCCTCCTCCTCCACTTTCCTCCTTGCGCTCTCCGCTATAGCCATCTTTCATCACCCGCTCCGCGTTCGCTCTTTCACCCTTAGCTGTGCTCGTTGGCTCGCTTAAACCTTGGATGCCGACGCCGATGATCACTGCAGGAACGGGTGCCCAAAAGCAGCGTTGTAAAATCACTCGGTTGGGTGACTCGTAAATATCGTATGAACATAAGAATGGCGTTATGTCGATAATGCCTAGCAAGAGCAAGCAACTAAGCATCAAATAAAAGATGAATACAAGCAGCCGTGAACGGGGTGGAATGTTAGTCTATGTGTCGCTGTCGACCTCTGTTGTGCCACCTCGAAGTGCCATCTAACTGCCGTGCCCTCAAGCACAGGGCGTGCAGTGCCCGAGCACCATGGAATTTAAAGCGCTTGAGTCGCTTTAACTTAAAGTGGGAGGAAGCATCAATCAGTTAGCAGTGGAGATAAGCAAGAGAAGCTTAGAGTATTGCTAGAAAATAGAACAGGGAATAGATTGATATGACCGGATCCGTAGCAAGCACAGGTTGCGGTGCAATGTAGATGGAGATGTTTCGAACAATAGAAGAAAGATTAAGGAGACGCATACAGAAATGATGCAATCAAAATGCGTCGAGCCCGCGGGTACCGCTAGTTATCTTGGCGAAGAAAACTTTTACTGCCCCTCCACTCTGTGAAGAAGGATGACCAGCAAAGCTGTGTATGTGGGCCCCTTAATGGCGAACTGCACCTCTGCCGCGGGTGAGCCCGATATTCCACTCTCATCGGGATCGACCAACGTATGGGGAGTCCTTAACGCCTACTTCACCTCCAGCGCGGGTCGGGCAGGTATTGTCCTATCTTCGGGATCGGCCTACGTATGGGGAGTGCGCAACGCCTGCATCACCTCCGTCGCTTGTCGGCCCGGCATTGCACTGTCTTCGGGATCGGCCAACGTACGGGCAATGCTGAACGCCTCCTTCACCTCAGTCGCGGGTCGGCCCGGCATTGCGCTAACTTCGGGATCGGCCCACGTAATGGGAGGTGTTAACGCTTGAATCACCTCCCCCACGGGTCGGCCCAGCATTGCACTATCTCCGGGATCGGTCCACGTATGGGGAGTGCTTAACGTCTGTTTCATCTCCTTCGCAAGTCGGCCCGGCGTTGCACTATCTTCGGGATCGGTCAACGTACGGGGAGTGCTTACGCCAGCTTCACCTCCGCCGCCTTTCGGGCAGGTATTTCACCAGCTTCGTGATCGGCCCTCGTATGGGGATTGCTTAACGCTTGCTTCACATCCGCCACGGGTCGGCCCGGCATTGCACTATCTTCGGGATTGGTCCACGTATGGTGAGTGCTTAACGCCTGCTTCACCTCCGCTGCGGGTCGGCCCGGCATTGCACTATCTCCCGGATCGGCCAATGTATGGGGAATTTTTCGCTTACCACGCCAACAACCACATGAAAATTTCCTTGGAGGGTAGAGGTATACAGCTTCGCTCAAAAAAAAAAAAAAAACATATGGCTCTTTGAGGTATCGCATTGATTACAGGCAGCTAAATGTGGTCGCAAAGATAGACGTGTACCGGCTCCCAGAAATCGATGACGTAATGGGCTGCCTCCATTCTGCCTCCTTTTTGTCACTCGATCTAAGCTCAGAGGCGCCATCGGAGAACTTTGTTCGATACGCGTTCTGTTCGGTTGCTGCAACGTCACAAAGTGGCAGTATGGAAAATTTGTGGGAACGGGGCGGAGAGAGCATTCAGTCGGCAAGCGGTTGTTGTGGTACTACCTTTATTTGTGAAAGCCAAAAATGAAAAGAAAAAAATTATGATGCCGCCGTTCCGTGGGTGGCCTTCAGGCAACCGGTCGTTGCCTCCAGATCATGCTTGCTGGCTACTTGAGCTGACCAGATTGTTAGCCTTAGCTGGACATCCGGCTCCGAGCTGTCGAAAGCTGCCCCTCAAATCTGCCGACTAGATACATGCCATGAGGCAGGGCCGGATGTTTCGTGCATGAATAGAGAATATGAGCATAGTCTGCTCGTGGGTGTCCGCAGAGCGTGCATTCGGGTGAGAAGGTACAAGGCTGAATAAGGGCAAGTCGGGCAGGAGAGAGAAAAGTGTGGGCCTGTAAATGGCGCCACCTGCTCTGTTGGAGCTCAGACAGGAATTTGTGAGGGGAGGGATGGATAGGCGAGAGTCGCGGTAATGATGGTTGATATCATGGAATGTGAGGAGGGAGTCACGCGTGCCCATCCCCGAGTTGAGGGGGCCATCTCGGTCTGTCATCTCGCGAGCGATGAAATTTTCCGCCTCGTTGCCAGGGTGCCCTGTGTCAGCCGGAACCCAGTGGAGTTGTATACGACGAGAAGGGGGGGGGGGGGGATGTTCAACGATGCTGAGTGCAGAGGAAGAGACGCGACCCTTCGTAAAGTTGTGGAGGAGTGCAGCTTTGGAGCCGCTGAATATGAAATGGGCCGGGGTAGTGGCAATGGGGAGCGCAGTAGCTGCTTCCTCTGCGGCAGTGGACGTGGGGGCAACTATAGCAGCAACGGTGAGAGGAGAAAGTGTATGCGAAGTGGTAGCGAGGGCATAGGTTGGGTGGGAATCGTATGGCACCGCATCGACATAGACAGCGTTGGACTGTGTGCCGTACTGGCGCCAGAGGGTAGAGGTGCGGGCAGAGCGCCAGGCGGCGTGGCGCTCAGAGTGCATGTTTTTGGGAAGAGGGTGAACAGTGAGCATGGATGATGCAGAGGAGGGTAAGGGGTGGGTTACACAGGCAGGGGACGCAGGGGTTAAAAGGAGTGAAGTGAGAAGGGCTCTGCCATAGGGGGTGTGATAAAGTCGGTCTAGTTGTCCCGTGCGACGGGCCTCCACAAGCTCTAAAAGGGAATTGTGGACGCCCATCGCCAGCAGACGAGAAGTGAGGGTGTAGGTGGGGAGCGCATGAGCCGACTTGTAGGCTTGGCGGGTGAGACAGTTCACCTTGGGTTCCTCGGCCCGAGATTGAAAGAGATATGGGAGAGAGTATGCAAAGCGGCTGAGGACGAAGGCCTGAATAAGACGACAGAGGTTGTGCTTGCGCATGCCTTGGCGCCGGTTAGCGACACGCCGAATAATCCGGCCGGTCTGGTGGACAAGGCGGGAAAGGACAACAGTGCGCTGCCGTTGGATTGGAGAAGGAGACCCTGAATAAGAGGCTGGAGACAGAAGGGACGGGCTGCGCGTCAATAATGACGCTAAGGTTGAAGGACAAGGTGGGGGCCTTGCCTTCAACCGGGCGAAGCCCAAGCTCCGACTTTGACGCGGAGCATGCCAGCCCGACTGCGCGAGCATGACCGGCGACCACGTCCGAGCCCGCCTGGAGGATGGCCTCCACCTCTCCAATATTTTTGGTGGTCACCCAGAGTTTCCAGTTTCGAAGACAGCCGCAGACGTTCGAAGTTTTGTAGGGCTATGCTCCTACTTTCGTCGTTTTGTTCCAGATTTTGCGACAATTGCTAGACCCCTAACTAATATTTTGAAGAAATGTGTACAATTCTCGCGGGGTATTTCAGAAGCCACCGCCTTCTCTCGTCTCGTCACTCTTCTACCTCACCACCCATTCTCGCCCACTTCGACCCTGATGCACCTACCGAAATGCGTACAGATGCCAGCGGTCATGGCGTAGGTGCCGTCTTAGCCCAGCTTCAGCGTGGCCAGGATCGCGTTGTTGCTCATGCGAGCCGCCTCCTAGCACCATCGGAGCGCAACTATTCCATTGCGGAACGAGAATGCTTTGCTGTTGTCTGGGTGGTTGCGAAGTTCCGTCCTTACCCTTACGGTCGCCCTTTTCCCGTTGTCACTGACCATCATGCTGTCTGCTGGCGCTCTTCGCTAAAACATCCTACAGGCCGGCTTGGTCGATGGGCTTTGAGGCTACAAGAATTTTCATATTCCGTGGTGCACAAGTCTGGCCGCCTGCACCAAAACGCTCACAGCTTGTCGCGTTACCCCGTGGACGACTCTGACTCCTCCTCCAATATTACCAGTGCTTCTTGTGTATTCTCTGTATCACAGTTGCTTCATTTCGCCAACGAGCAACACCGTGACGTCTACATCAGAGCACTCATCGACTGTTTTGAGCACTCTCCGGCCGATACTACTCTACGCCTCTTCGTCCTCCGCGACGGTACTCTGTACCGTCGTAACCTTCATCCAGACGGCTCTGAGTTCCTACTTGCAATACCTAAACACCTCCGCTCCACCGTTCTAGAAGAACTCCACGACGCACCAACGGCAGGACATCGGCGTATCTTGAACCTATGACCGTGTACGTCGCCATATTTTCTGGCCGGGCCTTGCCCGTTCCGTACGACGTTACGTCGCCGCTTGTGAACTTTGCCAATGACGCAAGAACCCTACCCAGCACCTCCACCAAAATGTTGCATGTGGAAAGACACAGGCAGACGAGGCTATTTACAGGCTATTTAAACTGGAGCCAGGCAGCCAGGCCGACACTCGCTCGCGCCAAGCGCACCGACCTACTTTATCGTCGTTCTCGCGGCGGCTCGTCTCTTGAGCAATATTATCGGCGTAGAAACATGGGACAGGTTAGGAATTCTACTGAGAGCGCGTGCCATGGGGAAAAGGGTGACGTTGAAGAGAAAGGGAGAAAGGACGGAAACCTAGGGGTGCCTTGATTTCCAAGAGTGATCTTTGGAGAAGACAGAGGGCCGAATGAGATCTCAGCCGTGCGCCAAACCAGGGAAGCCGTGATACAAACGCGGATACGAGGACCCACGTTAAGGGTGGAAAGAGCGTCTAGGATGGCGGAATGGAGCACGTTGTCAAAGGCTTTCGTCATGTGCAGTGCCAAGACCGCACGAGTGCGCTTGGCGTGAAGAGGGTGAATAACCTCTTCAGAAAGCTGGAGCATTCCATCATGGGTAGAAAGGAAAGCGCGAAAGCCGAATGTTGATTCGGGGAAAAGGTTGTCCTCTAGAAAGTTCTGCAAGCGATCGAGAACAACGTGCTCCAAGAGCTTACCGAGGCAAGAGGTGACGGAAATGGGGAGGTGAATTTGCATGTCTTTTGGTTTCCCAGGTTTGGGGATGAAAGTTACCTTAACGTGGGTCCACTCGGAAGACAGAGTGCTTTCATGCCAATGGCTAAGAGGTCAGTGATGGCCTCGAGGGATGAGGTGTCCAGATTACGGAGGGTCTTCTTAGAGATTTGGTCGGCCCCCGCTGTGGAGGTGGTGCGGAGCTTATGCAGCGGGGTACGAATCTCGCCCAGGGTGATAACTGCGTCGGGCACACAATTAGGAGTGCCGGTGTAGGAAGGCAGAGAGAAAAGGGGTTGTAGAGATAGTGATCACGAAGAGCAAGAAGTCGGAAGCAGAGAGTGGAGATGAGTGAAGCAGGCGCGTCACGTACCTGCTGTGTGTAGCTTTGGCATGCGACGGGTCAAGGTGGCCACAAAGCAGATCCCAAGTATCCCTCAGCCCGAGGTTACCGCCCTGCGTTCGCAGGTCTTGCCCCACTGCTGTCTGGTGAGAGAGGAGCAGTGCTCTTCCATGTCCATTGCAAGGCGAGCAAGGCGGAGGCGCAGCGAGCGGTTGTGTTTATGGGAAAGCCAGCGACGGTGCAGGGAGTGATACGTGCAGGAGCTAACCGTCAGCCATGTAGGAGTGAGTAAGTGTGGGGACGGTGGAGGTGGCAGAGGAAGCATGATGAAGCAAGTTGGTGGTGCACTGTGAAAGGTCCGAGATGGAGGTGTGGGCTTGTTGCCGCGACTGTCGGAAGTGATAACATTCCACCGCTTGCAACAGGCGCTTGCGGGAGGAAGATAGGGTGGGAAAAGAGAAGGAGACAGATAGGCTATAGTGGTCGCTACTAAGAGAGAGATCCAAGTGTTCGTCCACACCGGGTCCGGGATATTTTTGCAGATGGAAAGGTCCCGATTATTGTTTCGTTGTGCGCTAGAGCCACGGGTGTGGCCGGAGAAATCGTTAGACGGACAAGTGTTCGTTCTAGATGAAGGTCCATATCGCCACGCCCTTCCTGCATTTCTTGGGGTAGTCCCAACTTACGTGATGAGCGTTGAAATTCCTCAGAAATAGGAGCGCGTTCCGACCCGCGCGTGAGATAGCGTTGCGGAGGAGGAGGAAGGGAGCTGCATGTGCGCTGGGAGGGCTGTATACATTAGGGACAAAAAGGGTGGCATCCTGCCGCCACCGGGGAAGGAGTTGGTTCCCAGAAGTGCTAGGTGCACTCCGGAACGCAGAGCGGATGCTCGGTTGCCATGTAGGTGCAATGAACTAGCGTGGCAACGTTCGGAGGTGAAGGGGAAGCGGGGTGGAAAGCTTCGTATTCACGTAGTTTTACTGCGTAGTAGGTATCTTGAATGGTGAGTAACGGGGGAGGTCGGAGGGAGGGATGCTTGGCGGTGTAGGTGCAGCGTGTTCTGCTTTGCGCAGAAGCTGCGGCAGTTCCACTGCCAGGAATTAAGGCGCGGGGGTTGTCTGGCCATCTTGAGGCCGAGGTGTCCCTGCTGGTGCAAGGTGATTGGGAGATCAGAATGAAGGGAGAAGGGGTAAGACATTAGTGGTCATCTGGGCACGATCAGCCTCGAGGTAACTCTGGCGGGCCTCAGTTGAGGTGGGTGTTCGTGCCTGAAACGTCTTCCTTTGGATAGACAGGGGATCGTCATCAAATTCTTGTCAGGAAATGGGTGTGCCGTCGACTATACATTTCATATTGTGATGGTGTCCTTTAATATAGTGACATATTATGACATTTCATTGTGATTGGTATACTTTATAGTTTTTGTCTGCAGTTTTGCCATATGTATAATGCCAGCCAGTATTTTTTTGTGTTTTCCTTTTTCCTGCCCAACCTTATATTTGCCGTCATACCACAGCATCATCGATTCCTCTCTATTTCTTTGTGTTAAATTGCAAATTTGAGCAGTATGTCTGTACACTGGCAAATTACTTTGCACTTTTATTACCCCCCGTACTCAATGCCCTGTCAAGGGGCCTGTAAGGTTTTTTTCAATAAAAAAAAATAAATAACAATATCGACGGCTTCGAGGCAACGGGAGCGAGTGGCGGCCCAGCGGACGGCGGTGCTAGGCTATGTGTAGCTGAGCGCTGCGGGCGAGGTGGCGTTGCGCCGAACGTTGGGCCTAGCTCGGTGGCCCCGTGGCTGGTCAAAGATGAGGTCCTGGTGAAGCGGTGGTCGGCGGGTCCGTGCAAATGAGGTGTCATGAAGGTCCTTACACCTTCGCGTGCTCGGTAGCAGAAACTGGAGGATATCCCGGGGGAGATTCCAAAGCCAGGAGCAGCCATCACGGAGCCCATGCGAGGCACGTCCGAAGAACGCCGGGCGTCGCGGCGGTTTTCTCAGCAAGCGGTGAACTCTCCAGAAGTTTATTTCGTTTGTTTGTCGTGTGCTTGCAGACAGTATACTACAAAACGAAATATTTCTCGTCTTCGAATGAATGAAATTTTTACCTAAAAATGTACTTATATATATGTATTATATATATTATAGCTTAAACATGTTTTCAAATAGGAATACGTGTGAGTACTACAATATGTAATTATTACTTTCTTAGCGTCGTGTCGCGCACAGGAAGGAAGAAAAAAGAAAAAGAAGAAACGTAGGGAAAAGTGGCGCACATTTCAAGAGGCATCAACATTCTAGTGGCTCGCTGGCACCCGACAATGGGGTCGAGTTCGCTGCACATCCAAAGCACCATTTGTTTCGAGAAACTAAAGCGACGCTGGAATTCGCATTCTGCCATTTGTTGAAACTTGTTTCGCACCTCCAGTGCTCTCGTTGCTCCTCCAGCAACGCCAATGCAGCAACCGAAGTTTCCATCACATGCGCCATTTTCTCGAATTAAGCTGTGGATTGGATCTGAACGTGCCATTCCGCGGTCGAAGCCGCCGTTTGGATCCAACCCAATCCACCAGATGCGCCATGCGAAGCCGGTCTCGTACGAGCGTATGATCGCTCCAAACTTCGAAACTCCCGTCGCGTTCGGCACCTAGCAGACGACGTGCTCGTTTGCAAGATGATTGACAGGAGCGTGTCGTCATTTCGACGTCACCGAAAACGTGGCGAAGCCCCGCGGCCGGCGACGTCTGCGCGGAGTAGGCCGATCGCGCGTGACAGTAACCGAACGAACGCGCCAAACAACGATCTGCGATCGCACCAGTTACCGGCAGATAGATATAGATCCCGCCGACACAGAGTAGAGCGGACTTGTGACACCGGACGGCTTCCTGAAAATTAACATCCTGCGGTTCGGGCTTGGTAAGGTGCCCGAGACGTTTGACAGATTCATGGATACAATTTTTGTGGATTAAAGAAGAAGATATGTCTGTAGTACCTGGATGATTTAATCTTTGGCCGTATGTTTGATGGGCAGAACACACGCCTTAGCCTGATTTTTTAATTGCATGCAGAAAGCTGATTTGATTCTCAACTCCGGTAAGTGCCGGTTCAGTGAGCACCAAACATTGGTTCTTGGCCACCTCATGAGCAGTGATAGAGTTCAACCTGACCTACAGAAGGGAGAGGCAGTCACCGTCTCCAAGCCATTACAGTCTGCACACTAACTCCGTAGTTTCCTTGGATTCGGCTCATCTTTCTGCTGCTTTATTCCGAGATTCTATGACATTGGGCATCTATGCACGCTACTGTTGCGAAAAGATCTCGTCTTCGATAGGACTCCGGAGTGTGAGTTGTCAGTCGGTCAAATCGAGTTCCAACTTATGTCAGGCCGTAATGCATCACTTCGACCGTTCTTCAGCCACTGAAATCCATACTGCCGCCAGAGGGATAGGAATAGAAGCTGTGCTCGTACGACGACAGAAAGATGCAGAACATGTTGTTTTTGCCAGTCGTTGTCTCAGCAATTCCGAGTGAAACTACAATGTCACAGAACAAGACTGATTCGTGGCTGCTACTGCTGTTGAGAAATTTCACTGTTATATTACCGGTCGGCCATTCAAGGTCATCACACTTCGAGAACCGTCTGATCGCGCAGGTCCCCCGTTAACTCCTGTGCGTTCCTTTTCTCTTTAACCTGAGGAAATGTCCTAAGGTTAATGCGATATTTGGTAAACTGGTATAAATGCATACATCTTATTTTCAGCCTTGAGAAAGGTCGGCGGGCACTGCAAACTAGTATTTTAAGAAGTGCACCAACGTTTGAATGATATATACTTGTGACTACATTCAGCCCCTCAGCGGTAACTCAAAGCTCATTGGTGGCAGAAGCAAACGCCGCCATGCGTGCCGATTATCACTGTAGAATCGTTAAATAAAATTACATAGCTCATGAAATGAAAAAAAGAAAAAAAATTATGAAGCGAGGCTCTGAATTACTGTGAGCCCTTCCTCCACGAAGTGGCTCCAAGATTGCTTGTACAGTGTACGCATAGGCTGAAATTCGTAGAAAGAATCGGGTTCTTCTCCCGGCAATGTGTCGGGTGTCCTCGAACTCTGCCCTTCCGAACTAAAATTTCTCCTACATGGTGCGTGACTCACCAGTGGCCAAAGAAAAAGGATACAAAGGCACCCTTTGAACCACAGGACTCCTGACAGCGATCGAAATGGTGAAACGGATCAGTCCCGCGTGTTGAGTTGCTCGTTTCGTCAATGCCACCTGCCAGTACCAGCGCCGCTCATGCCCAACGTGTTGGCCTCTGTTGACCGCTTTAACTTTAAGCTAAATTAATTCATACAGTGGTATTGAAAACCTAAAAACCAAAAAGCTACACTCTATGCGCGCGCAAAAACCTTGAGAAAACATTTTAATTTGCGAACGCGCTTCAGCCTACGAAAATTCTGTGATGGTAACCGTTATCGCGCCTACTCTATAAGCATGGATTTACCCAAGAATGATTTGTGTTTACAAGCCTTCAATTTCGATGGTTATCTACTGTCAGGAGTCCCTACTGTCACAAAACCTGCTTCGCACTTTGATTCTCGTAAATGGCTCGTACGACACAACAATACAATGGATATTCAGAGCCTAACGCGAAACTATTGAAAAAAGAAGGAATACGTTATTATTAACCAAAAAAAGAAAAAATAAGAGTCGCGCACTAGTTACAAAAAATGTTTAGAATGCGCCCAATTCTATAATTCCTCTCTGTTAATGCGCCCTCGATTGCGTCGCCGACTGACAGCCTTTGGGCTTCGTGGAGCACACAGGATTGCAAGATCTGCATTTCCTTCTGGAGTCACCTGCCACTCCGTGTGCTCGCAGGTCGCTGTCTCCTTCCTGCAGTGGAGGCCGTAAACGCGAGCAGAATAGCCACTCTCCCTGTGTCCTAACTCTCGCCTCGCATTCCACTTCTATGACTGTTCGACTGGTCCGGAACCGACGGGCATGTCTCGGCCAGGTTTAACATCTCAGCCGCACCCTTACTCGCATAGAAGCGCCCTCTCCTGTCGCCCTCCCCTGTCGTTTCGCGACACCTGCCTTTTCTGAATCACCACAATGAACTCCTTTCGGTTGTGCGTGATAGCCTGTTCCTCGGTCTCACGGGCTGCGATTTCGCGTCTTTTGGGAGTTTTGGATGCGCCGAATACCTCGCTCTTTTGACCCTGCGCCGTCTGAAACAGTATTTTCTAGCCATGTGGTCACCGAATGTACCGCTAAATGCCCCGAGCGTCAGGCTCCTGCCCTGCCTCGCCGCCATAACATGTTGTTTTGGCGATTCCTTAAGATCGTTCAAGTTCGTAGGTACGAGGAACGCTTTTAGCGACTCCTTTACCCTGTTATGGCTAATGAAGCAAGCATTGTCCCGGCAAAGAACGTCTTTCGTAATCGCCACTGTCTCTACTTCCTTGCCAAAGAGTCGCATAAGTGCTGGGGCATGAGGAAGGTATCCAGCCCTACGCTGACCCTTGTAAGGTTGCTGGATCAAGCCTCGTCCCCGAACGGAGGGCTCTCCAGGATGGCTTCTGGCTCGGTTTCGGTGTACGCCTGCATTGCGCAGTCACCGTGGCTGGAGCCATGTGCGATATCTGCTCCCTTTTGCTGCGTCAGTTCCTTTGTCGGATCGGCCGCCACCGTATCCTGGTCTCTCCTAGGCGATTGCGGAAAGTCACCCATGTGCACGGATACGAGGGGCGTCACCAGCGCCTCCTTAACTTTCTCATGGCTACTGGAACAAGCCTCGTCCTCACTAGGGACGGCCTCCGGAATGGCCCCTGTTTGTGCACCGGCAACGGCTACGCTCTCCTTCCGCTCTGTCCATAAGGGTTTCGCCCCCACGCACTTTCCGTGAATTGCCTTAACCGACGCAACCTCAGTCTCTTCCAAAGAACGAACTTTACACTCGTCCTTAGGGCCTTCCCTCTCGCGCTCAACAGGAATACCAAAATGCCGGAGTAACGCACTCATGGCATTATCGTATTTCCTGAAGGGAAAGGCGAGCTAAGCAACAGAACACGTCACCGCGAATTGCCCCGAACAAACTAAGAGCCCAAATGTCATGGTCTAGAAAAAGGGCAGAAAATATTCGGTGCTTTCACCGCTCCTGAAATCGCGCAGACTAAACCATGCCCGCTGCCCCCTAAGCTGCTGCGTTTTCCTTCCAATTTTTTTTTTTTCATTTCCCTTTCGTACTCTTTGTTTCGCCTTATGCGTTCATCCTGCTCTTATTTTCTGTGGTGTTGGATATCATCCCAAGCTTAAACGATCTCCCTGTCATCTCTGCCACTTGCCTCAATTGCATTCATAACCTTCGCCTGCCTTATCTGCTTCCCGCGATCGATCCCGAATTCCCCGCATACCGCGCTGAGGTCCGTCCTGGGCAACTTCCTCCAATCAATAGCTACCTTTCTTTTTCCGACAAGTTTCTCAATAAATTAAGTATAGAAGCAAGATATCTTTCAACAAGGCTTCCAACACCCTTGTCACCAGGAAGAACCACGTCAAGCCTGGTAGTTCTCAAGGAGAAACGGTCGTACACTCGCCATGCCCAAGTCGAAGCGCCGCGCAGAATATATCACCGCTGCCATCCAATGTTGCGACCCGGGGTCCGAAATTGTGTGGTATGCATTCAGCGTGGAGGAGTAAAGGAGCCTGGGGCTGGGCCGGATATTCAAGACGTTTAGACAAACATGTTTTTATTACAATAAGTACAAGGGTTTTGCAAAATGTACAGAAAATAAGCTCGTGATCAAGCTGTAGCAGCCGCTCTCTTCTAGCGTCCTTCTCTCTTTTTAACCCCAGCATTGTCACTGTCCAGCCGCCTTCCCCCATTCCGGTGTTACGAGATAGGTGACATCAGGTCTCACCAGTCCGGAGGGTGGTAGCCCCTTTCCTCTGAAGTGAGCTACGCTCATCACTGTACACGAACAAGCAAAGGGGGGGGGGAGGCACAGTGAGCCCTTCTCCAGCGCGGACGCAGCAGTTTGGGCAGCGGACAGGCGATGTAAAGAATGTCTTCTCCTGAAAGAGCTACTACTGGTTGAACACGTCTTGGCAGACCTTCCCGTCTTCGCAGAACCTCTCCTGACAGAGCTACTCCTGTTTGAAATTGTCTTGGCAGGTCCTCCTGCGTTCGCAAAACCTCTCATTGCTAGACTTCACTTGTGGCCAACCATCCCAGTTCAGGATGGTTTTGACGAGGCCGCCAGCCCGTAGCCCGTTACGACGTTAGCCGTGACCGACGGTTGTCACGGGATAAATTGCCGATCACAATAGGGCAACAGTGTGCCGCAGTCAAAATCCGGAGACGACTCAGCACATTTCAATGGAAATCGAAGGGATCCCAACCGTTGAGGCCCGTAGTTAACGTGCACCTGCCAGAAGCGCTTGGATTTAGAGTTGACGCAAGCATCAACAGGTCAGCAGCCGAGATAAACTTAAGACATTTACTCTATTGGTAGAAAAAAAGAAGAGAAGTTGTTCATTCGACTCCATCCATTACAGGCACAGGTAGCAGTACACCATGATAAAGAAGTTTAGACGAAGAAAAAAAATGAATAATGCCGTGTGTACAAAAACACTAGGATGCAAAACATCTATAACCTAGCTAGCTCCTCGACGCTTGTTAGCAGATTGTAGGCTCAGCTTCTACACTCTAGTCTGCCCAGCTCGGTCTAAAACCTGCGTTTAAATAGCTTCTGCTTTCCCTAGTTCCGTGTGGTGGGGAACGGCAGATGTCGGTGGCTATCCAATCAAGTTCAACCAATTGGATCCCTGCTCCTCCCAAGGTCTTAGCCACACCCCTTTTTATTAGGGGCGAGGGGACGGGTGATTCTTCCCTGCATTTAGAGGTCGCGCACTCGTATTGCACCACGCACGCACACCCTTGAGTCTGTGGCGGGCCTCTATTGTTCGTTCACAAACATAAGAGAAATGACGGTAGCCGACCATACGGCGCTCTCGGCACACATACACTGACAGCAATTCCTGGACACGGGAACGCACAGAGGCACCACATTCACTGTCAGCACGTCGTGGACACAGGATTGCACAGACACACCTTATATTTCGGAGTATTCGCACCCCCCGCCTCCTTAGTAAGCTTCTCAATGCACGCGCGGGGCAGAGCATAGGCAGGGGTTCCTGCTAAGAGCTGTCAGGGCGTCATGGTTGCGCCGACGACAAAAAGCCAATAATCTCTAAACCTGCCTTTGACATCTTTCGGCCGCTTGGCTGGCAATACCCATCTTGTTCGCCGGTCCCTTTATCCACGACCATTTGGTGCCCGTTGATCGGTGCTTCACCGAATCGAATAATGCCGCACCCTGACACCAATGTAAGAGTTATATTTGTTCTTAATCCTTTACAACTTCGCTTGCTGAACCTACAAAGATTGAATAAAGGGAAAATCAGACATCCACCCGTTCGTAGCAATTGCTACAAAGGAAACCCATACGGGTTCCTCGAAAGAAAAGCTTCATAATTGAAGAAAAATTCGTCCTGGTCCGGGACTCAGATGGCAGAGCGGCTGCCCCGGAAATGCGGTGGTCCCGGGTTCGAGTCCCTGACCAGGACAAATTTTTCTTCAACTTTGAGGCTATGAGGCTCGAAGATTCTCGCTAACAATAAAAAAGGACAGGAGACACCGTCTAGACGGCTATAAGTTGGTAGCGTGTGCTCACTATGGCTGCTCATCGGTTAAGACTCTGCTGGAGTAATAAATCATGCTCTGCTAAATACCTGCCTTCCGTCTATAATTTCCCACTTCCGATATTTTACTCTTGCTTTTACACAAACGCTTCAATGACGAAAGACAAATAGAACTTTTTTCAATGATTCATTGATTCAAAAAGGTCTGTTCTTTAAGCGAAGTGGTACAGCAAGAGCCTACCTAATGGCAAGTGTAGATTGTACCCGCTTCAAAAATGTGTGGTCAAACATGCATATATTAAAAAACGGCAGTGTAATTGTTTTAGCTCTTGCACAAAATAAATGTAAGGCATGACCGGTTTCACTGTTCTCATAGGTAAAACGCAATCATTTCACAAACAAATATGCTTGCTTAAAAGATGGTTATAGTATGGTTTGAACACAGGAACACACGTTGAAAGGTGTTGGCGTGACAAAATATTGTATGACGAAATCAAACAGTGCAGGATGTCACGTATGAACCAGATAGCGATAAAAAAAATTACAGTAACGTTACCTATACCGAGTAGTCTGTTCTCAGCGGCATGCTGCACAGTTTCCATGAAATCTGTCTTACGTCAGTTCCTTCGCGTCCACCGTGGCGAACAGAGCCCGTTGTGTACTGTCGCCGAGCTTTTCACCAATTCACTGCATGGCGTTGACGTAGCGGCCGCCCCGCATCCGGCAGGAGTTAGTGAATAATAGTGAAAGATAAACAGTGAATACACGATACAAAGTAGAGATCAATACCTTCGTCAGCCTTGTGTTCTTAGGATTACTCAAAAAGAAAAAGAAATTACTGGAATACACAAAATAAAGGATATAATAAAATATGCGCAAGCTAAATTTGGAACAATAATACTAGTAAGATTGAACCTGAATTTGCTTGTTTACTTTCTGAATTTTCTAAATTGATGTAAACATATATCAATCGTGGAAGCTATGAAATATTAACAAGGCATTCTTTCTGTGCAACATAGAAAATTATAAATGGCTAGGCAAACGTTGCTGTGGCTGTATCCCAGTACTGTTGCTCCAAGAGAGAGTATAACAGTACTCCTTAAAGGCAATCCTGGCAGACTTTTATTGATTCGCTGTGCTAGGCAGAAAAATATTACAGAAAAAAATGTCATTTGCTGTATAGTTTTACGCACAAGCCAAATTTGAGTTTGCCTCACGCTTGAGAATGTTTGACAAAATTGTTTGGGGGAGTAAATTACTCCATGCTCTAGGACAAGTACTAAGCTTGCCTCTCCTAATATTGTAGCCCCATTTTCCTTCTCCTCTAGCTGGTGAGCTTTCCGAGCTCCGTGACAGTTAACATCTCAGCCTTTCATTTATCATTATCTCTCTGTCTTACCAATTTGATCAGGAAACTTCGAGATGTTCGAGCTGGCCTACACCACGCATGGACACTTGGGGTTGAATGCCCCAACTACAAAAGAAAACCCATCAGTGTCACTTCTGTCTGCTTGTTATTCGTGCACTGACAGCTTTAAAGATTCTAATCGCATCAAAAAGGCAACTAACCTATTCTAGTGCACGTAAAAGACGCCGTTTAGGAAGCGGAGACCTTCAAGGCGAGCGTTTAAGGCCGATTTACGCTCAAGCCGCCCGCCGGCCTCACTCTTACGTTCCTGCGAAAAACTGCACATTTCACACACTGGGGAACAAATTTTGGTATGCACTGCATGTGCGGACCCAGTGTAACCAGAAATTGTGTGCGCCATTCCAGCTCCTAACCACGAGGCTGAGACCGCTTCGCGCAACAAAATGACTACACTTTCATATTAAACCGTCCTCCGAAATCAGCGAAACAAATGGCGTAACGAAATCTGTTTCCTGTGGACTTGCGTAAAATAAAGAGCTTGTACGAGACGCCGCTACCAATCCTGCTGGAATATGCCGAACCATTGCTTCCCATAAAACTTCCTCTTGGGTTGTCACTTGGAAAGAGAAGGTAATACTGAGATCGCGAGTAGCAGTCATGGCCTATTGAAGTGCCTAGACTTTCTCACTAGCTCAAGTGGCTCCGAGTGTGAACTTATTTTCAGTCAGGGGCACATCTCTGTTTTTTAGTTATTTAGTTACGGACTAAAAAAATAACTTGTGCCTCTGGCTTTCTTTTCAGTTACTTCTACAGAATCAGTGAAGAACGACCAAGAGCACATATGGTTCCTCGAAACATCCTATAAACGCAAACTCCTCTCCAGGGAATCCTGCAGCATTGAGTCAGCCTGCCGGAACAACGACGACTTCACGGTGCACCTGCTTTCTACCGGGAACATCAGCTCCTCTGGCTGTCCCTATCATCGGCTGCTTTCAAAACTTCCAAATTTTCGGTCCGCGCAGCTAAATGCGAGCTTCGAACTCGCGGGGACTCCGCTGGAACCGCTGCATGCCATAGGAGGAGCGCTTAATGAAAGCCCTCACAAAGTAGAACATCTCAGTGACTTTCTGCGCTACGTCGTGCTTTGGAATCGTGGCGGCGTATATTTGGACACGGACGTGATCGTAATGAAGTCACTGAAAGGAATAAGCAATAGCGTCTTCTATGAGTCCGAAAATAAGGAAAGTCACCTGGCTAACGGTATACTATTCTTCGACAAGCAGCATCCCGTTCTCAGATGGCTTATTAATGAGTGCGCAAGCGTATACGATCCTCATATGTGGACCGTTTGCGGGCCTGCTTTGATGTCTCGGCTGCCTTCAGACGCTGAACTTTCTCGGCGTGTCAAGTTCCTCGGCAATTCATATTTCTTCAGGGTTCCATTCACAGCATGGCAGGACTTGTTCAACTTAGAAATGGCGCCAGGAGTGCTTAGGACGATAAACGACAGCTACGGTGTCCATTTTTGGAACAAACTTAGCAAGGGGAAACGAGTGGTGCCCGGATCTGGTTGCGCAATTGAGGTTCTCGCTCGCGTCAACTGCCCCGAAACGTTCAGATTAGCCATTTCCGAGGGATACTTTTGAATGCATCGTCAGTCGTAATGACATCCGACTTTGCTTGTAATACCAATGATCTTATTGCTATGCTCTGCCGTAATTAATGTCTTGACCTCGTCGCAGGAGAGCATGGCCCATGGCGAGCTCTTCTGACTCGACACGAGCGATTGTAGAGACAAAACCTGAGTATTAAAAGATGGTAATGAATCAGCCGCTAATAAGTTACCTTTCGAGTTCACAAGGTCCGCCTATAGAATGCGCATTTAGTGCTGTGTATGCTCCCGCAAATACCAAGTAAAAACATATTTTAGAAGAACTTCCTCGTGTTCCACAATACGCCAGTAAGTGCATTTGCGTTATTTACCCTGTATAAATATAGTGGCTTCACTAAGGCAATTACGAAAGCGTTGTAGAAGTTAGAAGCAATACACTTAACGCGGGTTCTTTCAAAACTTAAATAAATGTTCTTTTAGTTCCCATGGTCATTTGCATTTGTCTTGATACAAGTTTACCATGCAGTGCAAGCTGGCCTTTTCATGGTGTCAGGCAACAAAATAAATTTCTGCATTACTTAACAATAGCTTGTCCTGCACAGGCACAATAACACAAACGTCGATTAGAGGCCGCTATAAGACGAGTTTCTGGTGGGTAATTGACCTAATGCAAACAGCGCCACCTTGATAACACGTGTTGCTACAGCCTATGTACAGGCCACTTGGTCAGACGCACGGCTTAAGAGATGCCACAACATGGTCAACTTGTATGTTAGGGCCTCCTCCTGGCATCATCATCAGTTTTCATCAGGATTTTCCCCAGTGTAGAGCAACAGGCCAGAGCAAGCTATAGCTCAGGCCAACCTCTCTCCCTACTTATAAAGGAACTATTTTCTCTCTCTTTAGCAAAAGTTTGACTTCATCGTGTAACAGCAAGAAATTTCAATTGTAAATTAGGGTGAGTATAAGAAAGCAGTGTAAAGTACGGAGATGGAATAATTTCCCGTGGAAGAAGCCACTAGCTATTTCATATATATTGTTTTCAATAAAGGTCCCGATAATTGTCTTGCTCTTGCTGTCTCAGTCTCTCTTGTGTTATACACGGTTGCAAAGTTAGCAATGGTCAATGTGGAATAGACAATTACGATCAGGAAGAATGCGACGCAGCACCTAAAAGTGTCTGAAAGGAGACTGCTGACCTGCACGTAGGAAGTCAGAAGAGAAAAAGAATGATTTTGACAGTCAATAACGTAATTACGTCACCTACCGCTTGGTGTCTCATTTTTTTAAATAATCAGTGAGAACGGACCAGACGTCCTAATTATCAACGAGGGCACACCAGAAAAAGGTTCGAATTCCGTCGCTTCTGCCTGAATTTTTTTTCGGAAATATTTTCAGATAAGTGCAATATGCACGGTTTTGTTTTTAGTTCGGGAAGGCGTATCTCTAATGGAGAAGCATGAAGGCAATGGACACAACCCTGCAGAAAATAGCTGGCAGATGTAACAAAGGGTTTAAGCATACTTAAACACTGCCGTAATAAATTGTTCCACCATTTCTGCATTGCGCCAACCTTCGGTGCGAAAAGTGAACATGAAACTGTCTACAGATCTTCAAGATATATATGCGGACCATAGAATGATGAGCGACCACATCTTAAGTTTGCAACATACTTTTATAAATATGAAGCTTCATTTATTTGAATTGTTTCCAATGCCGTAGAATAAGTTGGCCTTGCTTAATTGATTTGATTTGCTAATGATAGTTTCGTGAAAATAGAATAGTCAATTCTGTGCTAGTATATCAAACCTAGCATGTATGTAAATATTTGAAATTCTCATTTTATTAGCTGTCCTGTTCCTTGTAAAACCCGTCCGCATCTGGCTAGGAAACTTTATCTACTGTCAGCAGCTTGCGTGGATCCTGCGGCGGTAAAGTGTCCCTCAATGAAAAACATGTATACATTGGTCAGCGAATCACCCTGTCTGCAGTCACCGTCTCCTTTCTTCCCTTCGCATTCAGGGCACCATCTTTGATTACCGTGGTAGCGTCTTTGCCGCGAAAACGGTCGTCCATGTGGGAGAACGTTTTGCGCTCGAGGAGTGAGTGATAGAAATGCGAATGAATCATTCGGTCCGTTTATCCTTTACTGGGGCAATTCGGCAGCGGCGTGCACCACACGTAAAGGGGGGAGGCGCATTAGGCCGGGAGGTGCTTTTTGCGCGAGGTCATTGCAATGTTTAATTCCGTTCTCGAACGACGTATTGGTCAGGCGACCTGTCTTATTCGTCCTTACGCTGTTAGGAATGGCCGGCCGAGTAGCAACGTGCCAGCTATTTCAGCCCGCTGCACGTGCTTCGACCGACCCGCGGTGGCGGCGCCCTTCAGATAACGAGCCAGGATGAGAACGCTAACCGACCATGCGCCGCGTTTAGAGGATCGTTGACAACATCAGGGCTGGTCACGTTTGGTGCTCCGTGCATTGTTGGTTAATTTGCCGGGTCGTCATGGTCTCTCTGCGGCAGGGGGATCCCTCGCAAAAAGATGATTGGCGGTGCGGGGGCCCCAGGATTCGTCACACGACTACAGGAAAAAGGCAGCTCTGGAATTTAGAGGCGCCGGCTGGGGTCGGGCGTGACCACCTGACTACGGGGACGTAAGACAATGGATACCACGACGACTGCGCTGCAAAGGTCGTAGGCCCTCGGAGAGAGCACTGAAACCGGTGCGGCATGTGTGTGTGTAAAGCCCCTACCCCCTTCTCACAAAGGCGACCACGAGGACTTTCTACGATGACGTCGAACGATAACGTCGAACGGAGTGGTTATAAGCGGCTGTTGTCAGCTGCTAGGGTGTGCTCGTCGTAGTGCTCGAAACGTACTTCTGAGCTGTGTGCTCGTTTGCTGTATGCTTTGTCTTTCGGGCTCTATTTGGGAGTCACGCTAGACTGTCAATGTATATCTTGTTTAAACTGTAAATAATGTAAATAAACCCTGCTCGCCTAGTTCCTCCCAAGTTCCCCTCTATGACCTGCAACTCGGTTTTCGGTGCCAACATACACGGAGAGCAGGTCGGTTATGACGCGATTCAGTTGTTGGGTGAGACCGTTTGTCTAAGGATGGTAGGCGCTGGTGACCTTGTATATTGTGGAATATGAGCGGAGGAAGTCAGCGATGATAGAGGACAAGAAATAAGGACCGCGATCGGTGAGCAGCTGACGAGGTGCTCCGTGATGTAGAATCACAGCGCGGAGAAGGTAATCGGAAATGTCGGTAGCACAGCTGGTTGGAAACGCGCGTGTAATAGCGTAGCGCGTGACATAGTTTGTCGAGTCAGCGACCCATTTCTTCCCTGATGCTGAAGTATGGAAAGGCCCGATCAGATCGAGGCTGACAAGGAAGAACGGCTCTACTGGTACATCGATAGGCTGAGGAAGGCCGAAAGGAAGCGTCGGTGGCCCCTTGCCACGTTTACACAGTTCGCATCTGCCAAGATCTGCACGGAGTGATAAAGCCCAGGGCAAAAGAAACCACGCCGCACGCCATCATAAGTGCGCGTTACATCAAGATGACCTGCTGTGGGTTCGACGTGAACCTGCTGGAGGACAGTAGAATGTATGTGGGAGTAAACCACCACCGGCAAGTGCTCAGCGCCTTCGGACAAAACACTGTGGTGGTATAAAGTTCCACTATGTGAGGTAAACATCCGGAGCGGCTCGTCACAGGCCCCGGAGCTTCGACGCTTGATGATGAAACGTAACGCCGGGTCACGCCGCTGTTCATCACCGACATGAAGAAAGCCCGAGATAGAACGGAGACAGGCATCGGTGTCAGCGTTGGTGTTGTCGTGCGGATCAACTGGATATCGGGACAGACAGTCGGCGTCCTGGTGTAATTGGCGGGCCTTGTGCACGACGGAAAACGAGTACTCTTGTAAGCGCAAAGCCCAGCGTCCAAGACGGCCTGTATTTATTTATTTATTTATTTAGTACCCACAGCGCCCATTCAGGCATTACAGTGGGGGGGGGGGGGGGGGGGGGGTTACAGATGAAAAACAAGCATCAAAATTGCAGGTTTGCATAAATTTGTGTAAGTCATCAACACATTATTATAGGCCGACAAAAAAAAAAGAGGAAAAAGAAAAGAAAAGCACACAGCTAAGTTGCACACAGCCATATCGGAAACAGGCACGTTGCAGATGTCACATATCACATTTGAAAAAAAAAAAAGAGTACATAATGCACAATGATTACAGAGACTCATAATGAAAAAGCGAAAAAAAAATACAAATCGAATAATAAGTTGCAAAAAAAAAAGAAACAATGTAGTGATTAAGATACAGTGCGACAAGGTGAAAAAAAAAGAAAAAAAAAGAGGCAGTACAAGAAAATGTTATTTGCAGCTGGGATTGTTTATAGGTCATGATGATTGCTAGACGTACACGGGATATTCACCAAGCCTTAGGAATCACAAGATTCTATTGCTTTTAATGCAGAAAAGAACTTGTTAGGACAAGAAATTCCTACAATTGAGGAAGGAAGTCCGTTCCACTGACTGATGGTCCTTGGGAAAAACGAGCTGCTAAAGGCCGATGTATTGCATTTGTATTCCCGATCTTATCTTCTGTTCATGATCATTGCGTGCTGATGTGTAGTGAGGCTGGTTTATGTACACGTCACGCGGAATTCGAGTATGAGAGTGATATATGCTGTGCAAAAGCTTCAGTCGAAACGACGCTCTTCGGTGCTGGAGAGATTGCCAGTTTAGCATTGCCTTAAATTTAGTTGCACTAAACTGCCTGTCATACATTGCTATATCTAGTACATATCTTGCCGCCATGGACTGAACTTTTTCTAGTCTTTCTTTGTTGGTCACTGATGAAGGATCCCACACAGGGCATGCGTATTCGAGCGCAGATCTTACATATGATTTATATAGTAGCTCCCGGGTTTGTTGTGGAGACGCACGTGTACTTCGTCGTAAAAATCCCAAGCTCCGACAAGCTTTGCCTACGGTATAATCCACATGCCGATTCCATGATAAAGAGGGGCAAAAGTAAACGCCTAGGTACTTATATTCACACACCATTTTTACTGGACAGTAGTTTATCGTATATTCAAATTTTCCAGGATTTTTTTTTCTGGAGAACCTCATACACACCGTTTTCTCGAGATTCAGTTTCATTTCCCATCGCTCACACCACTCGTGTATGGCATATAAGTCATATTGAATTACGAAGCAATCACTTTCACATGCAACCTTACGGTATAATATACAGTCATCTGCAAATAACCTAATATGGGACTGTACATTTTCATTAATGTCATTGATATAAAGTAAGAAAAGAAGGGGCCCCAGAACTGATCCCTGAGGTACCCCTGACGTTACATTACTTATTGCAGATTGTTCGCCGTTTACGACTATATATTGTCGCCTCTCGCGTAAATATTCGGCGATCCACGCAATAACTTGGAGATTAATATTAAAACTGGTTAGTTTCTGCAGTAACAGGTAATGTGAAACGGTGTCGAACGCTTTTTGGTAAGTCAAGAAAAATACAGTCGACCGATGATTTGTCGTCCAGGGCTGCCGCTAAGACATGTGTGAACTCTACTAGTTGTGTGACGCATGATAATCCTCGCCTAAATCCATGCTGATTTGGGCTAAATTAAGAATTACTATTATATGTTTGACTACTGCAGTATATAAAACATGCTCTAGAACTTTACTGCACACAGAAGTTAGTGAAATGGGACGGTAGTTATTAATAATGTTGCGCGGGCCAGTTTTATGTATAGGAGCAACCGATGCCATTTTCCAATCAGCCGGAAGTGAACTGTGTTCCAAGGAGTTCTCAAAAATAATTTTCAAATACATTGACACTATATGAGAGCAAGACTTCAACATAAAATTGGGTAAACAGTCAGGGCCCACAGCTTTTGCACAATTTAAATCCCGAAGCAGTAATTCAATGCCCCAAGCTTCGATCACTATTTTAGGCATGGGTGTGGATTCGTGTTTTAACAATTTCAGATCTTTTCTGTGGCGTCGCAAATTGTAACATCGCCATCGGTCAAAGCGGAGATAGAAATGTTGTCTTTTTTATTTCGTTTTATATGCTTCCAAAGTTCCTTCGGACTTCGCTTTATCTTACTTTCTATTGTTTTAAAGTAGGCTGATTTTGTTTGGATTGTAGCGTTGTTCACTTCCCGCGTTGCCAGTTTTAGTTTACAAAAGTTCTCTTTAGAAGGGTATCGTTTAAATGAACGGTAAATTCTTTGCCTACGCTTCACTAAAACATTCAGTTCTTTAGTGTACCATGGCTTACTTCGATTACGCCTTCTAATCAATACCCATGACGGAACAAACCGGTTGCGCAGTTCAAAGATTTTTTTCTTTAAATAGAACCCATAGGTTTTCCACAGAGTACTCATCCGCAAGTGTTTCGAACACAACGAAATATGCTTCCAGTGAAGCATTGATTGATTGGATATCAGCCTCGGCGTAATTGTACATGCACCGATTCTTCTCACTGTAAACGCTTACATGTTTCATATTTATTTCGCTTAGCACGACGTCATGATCACTTATCCCTGGCAATATTTCAGTGTTCTGGACCATTTCTGGCATATTTGTGAAAAAAAGATCTAAGATATGACTTCCTCGCGTAGGTTTCAGCACAGTTTGTCTTAATGAAAGGAGGTTCATGAAATCGGCAACTTCAGATGTGAAGCTAGGAGAGCTTCCAGAGGCTATCGGCTGTTCATTCCAGTTGAGATTAGGCAGATTAAAGTCCCCACCCACAATGACGTAATCGGATGTGATTTTTGTAGCTGTGACAGTGAAATGAGACAATTCCCTGGCTGAACCAATTGGTGGCCGGTAAAAGGAACAGACTGACAGGGATTTGCCGTTCGGGAGTTTCAGCTGACACCAAACAGCTTCACTCCTATCTTCTATAATATTTACCCGTGTAGAAGGATTGCGCTGGTCTACCAAGATAAATACACCACCTCCGTGGTAATTTCTATCTTTTCGATAAACTGTAAAGTTATCAGGAAATACTTCAGAGCTTGCTACGTCTTCATCGAGCCATGATTCGGTGCCAATAACTACACTAGGTTTGACCATGTGCACTAAATTGCTGAAAGCATCAACTTTGTTTTTAATGCTCCTACAGTTGACTACCAAAAAGGAAAGTGAAGTCGATAAGGAGTTATTGGGTCATTTGCACGGCACAACCTTGTCTGAAAGGTCATCATAGGTGTACTTGATGCCGTCTATGTAGAGTGTGTCATGCCTGAATTGCACACGTGCGTCCTTACTTTTGTGTTCCTGAGCAAATCGCCACAGATTTCGCCTTCTCTTGCGCACTGGCTCAGAAAAGTCTTCTGACATACTGATACCTGTATCTTTCAAATTCGTGGCCTTTCCTAAAATCAAATTTTTTTCTTTCAGAGACGCAAACCTTGCGATCCAGGGTCGCGTTTTCCCTTCTCGAAATTTTCCAAGTCGATGGGCTTTTTCGATCGACTCAGGGTTAACTTGCAATTTTGTTGCACATACTTCCTTCAAAAGCAATTCAGATGATGACCAAGATTCGCGAATATTTGTATCAGGTATGCCGTAGAACACGAGGTTGTGCTGCCTACTACGATTTTCAAGATCATCGACCTTATTTTGGAGCAGCTGTATCACCCCGTGCTGTGCGTCATAGTGTGCGATACACTCAGTAACGGCGGATTCTAAGTTTGGTAATACTGACATTTTTACTTCAATTGACGACACACGTGCAGTCAAATCATTTATAGCTGCCTTCTATTCCGCTTGATTCGCCTCAATAGTATTAAGCTTTCGAACAATCACATTTTGCCCATCCAAAATTTTCTGTAGTGTCACATCAGTGCTAGGGCCGGGATTCATTTCAATATCACCACACAGTATTAATAAAAAGAAATAAAAGGCATAACGACGCAACAACAAAATGCGATGCCTTGAGCGGTTTCTGGCGTCGCAATGCATACGTACAAAGTTATACAGGATACGGGGTGGAACCGGCAGGATAAGAACTGCAAATGTTCTACATGGTATACATTCACTAACCTGCATGAGAAGCAGAACATGCGTGAGCGGCATTGCCATAGCACTGCCGGTTCCACGCCCCAGAGGGACACTGCAGTCTGCCGCCTTTTGTAGGCCGGTGATAGCAGCTGTGAACCATGGTTCGTTGACTGTGGATGGACATATGCCGGATTCCACTGAAGCAGACGTCACCGGTCCACGATCACGTGCATTGAAGATTTCGTCGCTGTTGCATGCGAATACTTCGGTGATGTTGGCCATAATCCTGTGGTTGTCGCATTCGTGGCCTGTTGAAAGCGCTCTGGAACTACATCCAACCTGCACGAGAAGCAGAACATGCGTAAGCGGCATTGCCATAGCACTGCCGGTTCCACGCCCCAGAGGGACACTGTAGTCTGCCGCCTTTTGTAGGCCGGTGATAGTAGCTGTGAACCATGGTTCGTTGACTGTGGCTGGACATATGCCGGATTCCACTGGAGCAGACGTCACCGGTCCACGATCACGTGCATTGAAGATTTCGTCGCTGTTGCATGCGAATACTTCGGTGATGTTGGCCATAATCATGTGGTTGTCGCATTCGTGGCCTGTTGAAAGCGCTCTGGAACTACATGCAACCTGCACGAGAAGCAGAACATGCGTGAGCGGCATTGCCATAGCACTGCCGGTTCCACGCTGGCAGTGCTATCAGCAGTGCTATCTTTCAGCGAGGAAAGCTACCTGAGCGCATGGTAATCACTCACTAGCGTGAATGGACGGCCAAGGAGGTACGGCCGAAATATGGCCCGAACAATTACAAGGCATTCACGCTTGGTAATTGAGTAATTGCGCTCTGGGGCAGAGAGCAGGCGACTAGTGTATGCTATGTCACAATCACGGCCGTGCTAGTGCTGGGCAATGACAGCTCCGATGCCATATCCACTGGCGTCCGTCCTAACTTCCTTAGGAGCAGAGAGGTCAAATTGCGCCAAGAGAGCAGAAGACGTGAGAAGGCGAATATGTGCAGAAAAAACACGAGCTTCCGTACGGCCCCATGAGAAAGGCGTATTTTTCTTGAGAAGTTGAGCGATTTCAAAGGCCAGCGATTATCTCACCTATGTATGTACTACCTTCGCTATAGCATTTAGGTATCTCGCTCTATTTGTTACTGAACATCACCAATCACCATATATTTATTTATTTATTCATTGATTCCCTTATTTATCTATAAGGATACCTCAAGTATCCCGGCCTTGTTGTTTTACGTGAGGAGGGTGAAGTATATATATATATATATATATATATATATATCTAACGATTACCGCGATGGGAATGTCACGAATTGTCGCCTTAGGAGAGTGCAGGAGGTGCCCGTCGCTTGGCTCACTTCTCTCATTAATACATCTAAGTAACATCTGCTTGCACTTGACGTAGCTTATTAGCATCAACACTGCTGTGCAGACATTTCTGAGCTACATATTGCTGCCATCCTCAAGCGCAGCCGGTCAGATTCACCACCAATATCTGCAACATTTGTTCTTACAACGAAGTCTGCGCTCTATGGGTTCTCTAAAGCTTCCATGCTTTTTAGTGCTCACCACGATTTCTGCCATCGCAGTGCTCTTTTGGACTTACAACAAGGAATACTTGAGTCCAAGACGTGTTCCGTCAACTGAGTCATTTTGGAAGCAAGCGACGCAGAGAACGAAAGGAAAGACAGGTATGTTTGGGGCATGTCGTCCGCACAAGGCGTCGTGCATGGAATTGCTGAGCGCTTCGAAAATGAAGTCCGCGATCGATCTTGGTGTGTAGTCTAGATGTCAGCTACTCGACAAATGGAGTGGCGTCAAGGGACGAGGCAGCGGGCAAATATGGACAGAATTTTTCATTAGAAGTGACGTTTATTTGAATAGTCGGCATAAACGCGAAAGAGTAGGAGTTTTATTTGCAAACATCTGTAAGGATATCGACACGTGTACCTGTTTGTTTCTCCATTGACCTATTTTCCCCGGATAGCAAATGTTAAACGCTATCGCTCAGCGCAAGACGTGCCTGCAAGGTTTGGAACATGCACGAATGTTATCCTTCATTGTACTTGTTGCGTATGTCTTCACCGAACCATGTATTGTCAGGTTGTATGCGCGATATGCATTGCGGGGTAGTTTCTGGAAACCACACGGGCCCGAGCGATTACACTAGAACCTTCGACGAATGATGTATAAAAGCCAACGCGTTTGACCCGCTGATCAGCTTTCGAAGATCGCCGACTGTCGTTGTGCTTTCAGCGTGCAGCGCCCGCCGACGCAGCGACGCGGGCACGCTATAGCCAACGCTCTCAGCCGGCGCCTCAGTGTCGGTTGCGAAAGAAGTGAATAACCTTGGGAGATGTGTGCTGGAGGCGCAACAACGGCACACGCAGTGTCGTTCTAGAAGCCTGCCACGTTGGTCGTCGCAGCTGCCGCTCGGTTCGCTTTTTTCGCCCGTCTGTCAGAGCAAATGTAGGGATGGCGGCCCAAGAGCTGTGCCGTCGTGCCTACATTTACACTGACGATGGCACGACTTGAGGGCCGCCATCACGTCCTCTTACATGTGTAACTTGCTTTTGTGGGTACAGATTCGCCCAATAATGTTTAGTTAAGCCATTCACAGTTTTGCTACCGTGGTATTTTCACCGCCAGTACTACGTGACAATATCCACACATGCTGTAGCGAGCTGGAATTGACCTTTTCCGGAGAATGAGACATGTCGTGGAAACCAGGTCTGAGTGCACCTGTTGAAATCCCCAGTCCTATCCCTGTATGCACGTAAATACTGTGGTTCTTAGGGATTCCGGGAATCTAGTATGCGATCACGAAGGGGAGATTTTTACCTCGCTGAATTCCTAACATATCCTCGTTATGAGCGATTCATATAATCTCTACTATCGATAAAGGTATCTTGCTGTAGCGTTTGCTTAATTCGTTTAGGCAAGTCATTTACAAGATTTTATAAGCGCTTTTCGCGATGCTCCCATGGATGGACACCGCTATGTTTATTCACGTGGTAACGCTTCCGTTGCTTGCCTCCACCGGCCTCTGCTGCCTTTTTCACTATAGCAGCTTATCAGATTGGTTGGTGCAGGCCCACCAAGCTGCTGTTAGGGTGTGGGCGAAACTTAGTTGATGAACAATAAACAAAGCTTTGGCCGTTACTTCAGAGGACACAAACATGCTGCATATCTCTAATCCAATGCTTATGACGCCTTGTCCAAAGGGTGGAACGCGTGCGGCATCCGCAGCGCTTATTAAAAAGCAGTGGAAACTGCATTGCAAAACAGAGTTGTGCATACTTTCCAGAGATAAATAAAATTGGTAGCACTATCTTTGGTGGGTGGTTTCTTTTTATTTATTTTTGTTTTGCTTTGTACATGACAACGTCTTCTAGTCAACTTGAGGCGGATTCGACGTATCTGAAATCAAGGTATTTTTTTACCACTTCCAGAAAAAAAATTCACCGACAATTACGGTACTCGCTAATGCGAAATTCGAGCGCAGCTGTATACGTCTTTTCATTTCGAGATGTATTGGTTGGCGTGGGCAATCTGTCTCGTGCGGCCCGTTGCAAACGCAGGCAAGTTTGGCGTGACTGCCTTGCTAATCGGGAGATCGCATGAGGCAGCGCATGGGTGACGCGGGGGCGCGATTCATAGCAGCCGCCGCAGACATACCTCCGCTCATTCAGCGCTTTGTTTCTACACATGGTAGCGACGGCGTCATCGGTGAACACAGGGCACATGCTACTCTGGCGCCAGCTCTCGGTTATCGTCCCCGCCGAGGCAGTTATGCGATGCACTACGCTTTACTTGTCATGCCTTCGTCAAACCCTCCTCCTCTGCTTCCCACCTCATGGTTCCGCTACACGCTCCTCCTCCGTTTTCCTCCTTGCGCTCTCCGCTATCACCATCTTCCATCACGCGCTGCACTCCGCGTTCCCTCTTTCATTCTTAGCTGTGGTCGTTGGCTTGGTTAAACAGAAGATGCAGACTCCGACGTTCGCTGCAGGAATGGGCTCCCAAGAGCAACGTTATAAAATCACTTGTTTAGGTGACTCGTAAATATTGTATGAACATGAAAATGGCATTAAATGGTACCTTGTCATAACGATAATGCCTAGCAAGAGCAAGCAGCTACGGATAAAAAAACGAGTATAGGCAGCTGTGAAGCGGCTGGAATGTCAGTCTATGTGTCGCTGTCGACCTCTGGTGTGCCACCTCCAACTGCCATCTATCGGCTGCTGTGCGTGCCGTGCCCGAGTACGATTGAATTTAAAGCGCTTGGGATCATTTACCTTAAAGTGGGTGGAAGCATCACTCGGTTAGCAGTGTAAATAAACAAGACATGTTTAGAGTATTGGTAGAAAAATAAACAGGGGAGAAATTCATAATACCGAATCCGTAGCAAGCGTAGGAAATGGTGCAAGGTAGATGGAGATGTTTTGAACAATAGAAAGAAGATTAAAGAGGTGCATAAAAAATGCTGGAATCAAAATCATGTATCCCGTACCTGAATAATTCAAGCAGGCTTGGTGACTATTTGTCACCGCCCAATTTCTATGGGAATGTCAATAAAGCATCATCACCATCATAATCGATTCTGCTTGAACATAGAATGAAGGAAGAGATCAAGAAAGGTGGCAATCAAGTACATGATAATTGAAAATTTACATAGGCAAGCAGGCAAATAGGCACCCACTACGGGGGGAGGGTGCTCTGGCGCCCGTGCCCCCTCCAGAGCTTTCCGTGGGGGTGGGGGATCAGAGGCCGAAGCCTCCACCCACCTAAAATGTCCTTACCAGAATTTTGTTACTGTTGTGTCGGCTGGCGCTCATCTTGGTAAGAGCACTCTGCGAAGTGCGCATGCGCCACTAAGTGTTAAAAGCAGGGTGCGCCTTGCTAGCGGCCCCCTCTTTCTTGCCGAGCCTTAACCCACAAGCATGGGTTAATAAACGTCGTTCACCCGGAACTTGTCTGATCCTTTCGGCACGCCTGGCGCAAAACGTAACACGTGGCGACGAAGATGGGATTTTGAAGAGTTGCGCAGCGTCAAGGAAGGCAAGTGTTCTCGGCATTCAGCCTCTGTTCAGTATCGACGATTGAAGAGTGCTGCTTTTTCTTCACTGACTGATATCATGAAGGAAGAAGCCAGTGCAGGTGCGACGCAGTTTGCTACTCAACTGGGCCAGATGGAATCATTCGACGTTCCCACGAATGACTAGGCGTCGTACGAAGAACGGCTGACGTCGTATCTTATCGTCAATCGCGTTCCAGAAGGTGACAGAGGACATGCATTCCTGAGCATCATAGGCCCCAGTACCTACAGTTTTCTGAAATCGCTGGTTGCCCTGGAGCTGCCTTCAGCCAAGAGCATCGAGGTACTAAAGAAGACGCTGGGGGACCATCTGTCACCGAAACCGTCGATCATTGGCGAGCGAGTAAAGTTCCACAGGAGGCAGCATGTCGAAGGCGAGTCCATTTCCGATTACGCTGCCGAGCTATGGAAGCTAGCACGAACCTGTGATTTTGGAAGCGCGTTAGATGAATCCCTCCAGGATCGCTTCGTCTGCCGCTTGTTAAGAGAGGATATACAGCGAGTGCTGTTCACGGAGGATAGCAAGCTTACGTTTCAGAGAGCGGTACAGAGCGCTCTGGCTATGGAGGCGGCAACGAAAAGCACTGCGGAAGCCCGTACAGGTGTGTCTAAAGCCAACCCCATGCATATGGTTCAGGAGACTTCGAGTGTCCCGTCGCAGGCATTTTCGCTGCGGGTCGCCGAAACATTTCGGCAAAGCGTGTCGCCACGTAAATGACAAGTGCTATAAGTGCAACAAAAGGGGGCACCTGCAACGAGTTTGCCGTAGCACCTCCGGCACGTCGCGTGGGAAACGCCCCATCAAGGACACTGTAAAAACGTTATCGGTGGTATCCCGCTCGGAAGTGGTAGCCGTAAAGGGCGTATCTGCTCCCAGTATTGAGCCCAGCATCGTACCCATGAAAGTAAATGATGTGACAGTCCCTATGGAGCTAGATACAGGTGCCGCCGTCACAGTCATGCCTTTCAAACAATACCGCCAATTTCTTTCATTAGCCAGGCTCAACCAGGCAGAAGTGAAGCTCCGCACCTATACAGGAGCCCTGGTGATCCCAAAAGGCGTCCTACAAGTCAAGGTGCAGCACGGTGGCAACACGGCGAGCCTTCCTCTATACGTCGTCGACCAGGAAGGGCCGCCGTTGCTGGGTCGGGAATGGCTTCAGGCAATTAGGCTGGAGGGGAGCAAAATCTGGAACGTCCACCATCTGCCAAGGTCAGAGCTGCCTTTTTCTTGTCGTTTAGAGGAAAGGCTGCATGCTTTGATCGCAAAGTACGACTCTCTATTTAAAGATGAGTTAGGCATGATTACAGAAGAAAGGGCCGAGCTGTATTTCAAGCCTAATACGGCACCGAAGTTTCTCAAAGCAAGAAACATGCCGTTCGCACTGCAAAAGGTGGTTGAGCTTGAACTTTCAAAGATGGAAGAAATGGGCATCATAACGGCCGTTGCCACATCAGATTACGCAACGCCAGTGGTACCCGTTATTAAGAAAGACGGTGGCATACGCCTCTGTGGTGATTATAAGGTGACAGTGAATGCGTGCCTTGATGCTAGAGAAGCGTTCAACCAAGTGAAAGCGCTATTGGCACAACCACCTACGCTCGCACACTATGACCCTGAAAGACAACTTAGGCTGTCATGCGACGCGTCTCAGTATGGTGCAGGAGCAGTCCTATTTCATGTCTACGATGCCGCAAGGGCGTGGCCCATTGCTTACGCCTCACGAACGCTATCTGAAGCGGAAAAGAAATACAGTCAACTGGAGAAAGAAGCATTAACCATCATTTTCGGTGTAAAGAAGCTCCACTTCTATCTTTATGGGCGCTCATTCACCTTGGTCACAGACCATAAGCCTCTTCAAACAATATTGGGCCCGACAACCGGGATTCCCACCATCAACGCACCTCTTCCCCCGTGGTGATGGCCGACTTCACCGTGACAGCGTGTTCACGTAGTCGTTGCGGGACCTTTTCAGAGTACCATGCTTTTAGTGGTGGTCGACGCACATACTAAATGGCCAGAGGTTTTCGAAATGAGATCGACAACTACAGAAAGCATGATTCGTTGTTTCACTGAGCTCTTCACACGTTTTCGTTTCCCTGAAACAATTGTTTTCGATAATGGACCTCAGTTTGTTTCGCAGGAGTTCAAGCACTTCGTGCAGGCAATGGGAGTGCGGCACGTCCTCACGGCTCCCTACCACCCCAGCTCCAATGGGTTGGCAGAGCGTTTCATCCAGACCTTAAAGAATGCGCTGCGCAAAGACGGCACAGAAGGAACACTGGAGGTAAAGCTGCATAAATTTTTGCTGTCGTATCGCAACACGCCACATGCGACGACTCGTGAATCACCAGCGGTACTGCTCCTAGGACGACGCTTACGCAGTCGCCTAGATGCCGTAAAGCCTTCCGTGGGGGAAAGAGTAGCACACAGACAGTGCACTCAGGCACTAAGTCGTCCGTGTCGGGAACGTCACTTCCTGGTAGGCGACAGCGTGTTCGCACGTAATTATTCTGGAAAACCAAAGTGGGCTCCCGCTGTGATTGTTGCTCAAACAGGACCTGTCTCTTTCCAAGTACGTGCAACCACCCCGAGGGGCACCTTCGTCTGGCGTCGTCACCAGGATCAGCTGCTACAGAGGCCTACAGAGGACGTTACCCCTAGGCATGGAACAGCTGGCGAAGTTACGACCAGCGAGTTCCTGGTTTATTCTGAGACTGCCGGCGCACCAGTTCCTTCCAGTCCACAACCGCCCATGGTAACTCCGGCAACAGGCATCACCAGCACCCGCCGAGGCAAGACGCTACCCCATGCGAAATCGTCGTCCACCAGATAGATTCTAAGCTGGACTCTGAATGACTGTGTGCTCCATTAAAAGGAGACGTGGTGTTGTGTCGGCTGGCGCTCATCTTGATATGAGCACTGCGAGGTGCGCATGCGCCACTAAGTCTTAAAAGCAGAGTGCCCCTTGCTAGCGGCCCCCTCTTTCTTGCCGAGCCTCAACCCACAAGCGTGGGTTAATAAACGTCGTTCACCCGGAACGTGTCTGATCCTTTCGGCACGCCTGGAGCAAAACGTAACAGTTACCCAGATCACTTAGGGTTTGTTTTTAGTGGCCTCAACCTTCTCTTTTAACATTTTATTCCTACTAACAGCTTACTTCATCATTGTTGGCGCGAATATCCACGGCTTTTAATTCATATTCTTGCTTTATTTTTCCAAATCCTGAGAGTAGGAGGATAAGCACATTACAACATAAGCGGCAGCTTACCCCATCAGAATTTCAACTTCAACATTTTTTTTTTATTTTCCCTGCGAACATCATGCACGGACACAAAATATGTAAATATATGCACAGGACAAAGCTTGTTATTTTTCGAAGAGAAGCTAGCCAACTAAAAATTATTTCGAATGGTATGCATATCCTATGCCTAGAGAAAAATTATATGTTGCTCTATGGTAACCTCGTTCCAAATTGCTTTAAGTGATTTGTTGACCCTAGAAAAAAAAAGCTGCAGACTTGGATGACGCCTTCGGCAGAGACTTTTATCAAGGGCGTGTGAAATTCACGTGAATGATATGTGTCTGGGTATGGCTTCTGTTTCCAGAAGGCATTGCCTACGGCTCGTCAAAAGAAAAACTTCTAATGATTTACAGCATTTATTAGGCTTGGAAACATCGGCACTTGCATGGACATGTCATAAATGCGTATAATTCACTTAGTAACCGAAATGAGGCTAAGTCGGACTCATGAGAAATCACAATCAATAGCTGTCATGCGCTGCAGCATTTATACTCGTACTTACAGTAAAACAAAACAAAAATTAAAAACGAGGCTGCCGTTTCGCCGGAAATGGAAAGCAGTATAGTGATAGTTTACTGTAGGACAATACCACAAAGGAAGATTACACCACCGAAAGCCGCCAGTCTCTTAGTGATGCGAAGCGACTCCGGTTAGAAATTCAATTGTCTCCTACTATGAGGTCTTGTAAATACTTCTATAAGGCGGTCATATCAGCGAAAAACTGTTCGAGGTCACATAAAGTTTCTTCAAATGGAAATGTTATTGAAGGTGATATTGTAAACAGTTATGCGGACTTCATCTTCATCTGTACAAAGTCATCGTAAATCAACGGCTCGTGTTCGTTTTTGCATCGGCGCCATTTTTCCTTCTTGGAATAAAGCGTCGTCTCGACCATGGTATTTCAAATGGTGGAGGCGCTTTAAGATCCCTTCTACCTCAATCAACCTCCACCATCTCGGTTCAAGAGCCAGCCACCCCACTCCCAGCCCAGCCAACAACCGGTATCGCAATCCTGAAATCTTCTCTAGCTTGCCTGGTGAGGACGTTGAAGACTGGCTTGACAACTTTGATCGTGTCAGCGAATACAACTGGAACGAGACATCGAGGTTAAACAACGTACCATTTTACGTCTCTCAAGTAGCCAAGACATGGCTCCTGAATCACGAGAGAGACTTACGTGATTGGTTGTGTTTCAGGGAGCAGCTACGGCGCATTTTTGGCACACCCACGGTTCGTTCGGAATTTGCGAAAAAGAGGCTGTCTGAGCGCGTCCACCATTATCGCGAGTCGTATACCTCGTACATTGAGGACATCCTCGCGCTTTGCCGCCGTGTCAGCAGTGCCATGCCAAAACATGACCGCGTGCGACACCTTCTTAAGGGCATAGGATCTACTGCCTTCAACGCACTTGCCACTCAAAACCCTTCGACGGTGTCGGACGTCGTCTACGTCTGTCAGCGCCTCGACGCCTTGCAAACAATCCGCTTGCAACCGGACTTTTCCGACAACCCCCTGCCAAACAGTATTGAGCGCCGGTCCATCATTCGAGCCATAATTCGGAAGGAATTGCAAGCGCGTGGTTCACCCCCTTGCAGCAGCGCTCACGTCCAACCTGCTTCTACTGACCTGCGCGGCATTAAGAAGGAATTGGCCTCCCTGCAGAACGCCCACCAAAGCAACGCTTCTCCTTGCCCACAACCGGCTTCTTACGCCCAGGTTGCTGCAATGCCAGCCGCGCCGTCTCCAATCACACCACCTGCGTCTGCTCACAATCACCTGGCACCTTTAGTCGCCCGAGCTCCGAACCCGCCTTACTACTCTGCCTGGCGTTTGTCGAGGCCTGTCTGCTATTACTGCGGCTTTCGAGGACATATCTCCCGGTTTTGCCGACGCCGCCAGCAAGACGAACGTCGTGGTTACGCTGCCTTTGAACGCGATGAGCCACCTTCTCGCGTCTACCGCACTTATGACGATAATCCTCCCATTCGCCGATCTCCATCCCTGGCCGACTTCTCCAACACCGAACACAACACACGTGCCTCGAGACGCCGCTCGCCATCGCCGCTCCGACGTTCTGTTTCGCCACTTCGACCTGTCTCCCAACTCCATGTCCAGTGACCGGAAAACTAACCAGTGCAGTTTTTGGAGGGAAAACTGCATCGCCGCGAAGTGCTCCAAGTCCTCCTGAACGTCCTTCGAACATGTTATTCGTGTCTGTGGAGGGTGTGCGTTTGTTAGCTCTGATTGACATGGGAGCTACTATATCTCTTATGCGTGTGGACCTGTGCTCTCGTCCGCGGAAAGTGAAGACGCCTTATATTGGATCATCCTTGATTGGGCCTAATGGAGCAATCATTCGACCATCAGCCCAATGTACAGCACGCGTCTTCATTGATGGTATCCGTCGTCACATTAGGTTCGCGATTTTATTCCCGTGTGCTCATGAACTAATTTTAGGTTGGGACTTTCGTCAGCCTCCGCTTTAATCTCTTGCCGTCAACGTGTAGTTCATATGACCAAGACAATTCATTGCAGCGGGAGTGCCGATGAGCCACGACTGCGTTTTCTCACTGCTGCCGATTCTGCACTGCCTCCCGGTCACGAGCAAATCATGTCTCTCTTCTACGGACCAATGGCGACGTGTTCATCACTCTTCGGTCGCTATCTTGCCCGTGGCATTGTCTTCCCTTCCTGCCTGATGCGGTTCAATGAAAGCTCTGCATTAATCATCGCTTCAAACGCAACTACTGAGACAATCCTCCTACCTCAAGGCTCCGCAGTGACCTGTTATGTGGATACCCAACCAGTCTCGCTGCTTCCTCTTGCCGCCTTGCAAGCTCTTCCTTAACAGGGCAAATCTGCTTCATCTGCCCTTGCTTCCGTGATAAGTCATGACCTTACTGCTGCTCAGAGTGAAGCGTTGATAAAATTCCTCACGAAGCATCAGGCCTCCTTTGATATGGATACTTTGTCACTCGAACAGACATCCGTTGCCTTCCATCGTATCGACACCGATGGCCAGACTATTGTACGCCGTCGTCCCTACCGAGTCTCTTTGGCCGAACGCAAAATAATCGAGGAGAACATTGCCGATATGCTGAAAATAAACATCATACGTCCCTCCGCCAGTTCTTGGTCATCACTCGTCGTTTTAGTGTGGAAGAAGGATGGATCAGTACGTTTTTGTGTTGACTACCGTGCGCTAAACAAGATGACCCGTAAGGATGTATATCCGATGCCCCGTATCGCTGACGCTCTTCATTCCTTGCAAGGCGCGCAACACTCTTCCAGCCCTGGGGCGCTATAACGTAAAACTATTCCATACTTTTCTATTCCAATTCTGCTATCAGCCCTCCACGATTGGTCAAAAACTTTTTTCGACCACGCCTACTTCACCTGTCTATCACGCGACGTCACAAAAACCGCGATACCTCCCCATCTGATATGATGTGTACAGACTGATTATGCATGATTTGACAGAAAAACGAAAAACATTTGTTCCTTATTCGACCCCTTTTCGCCATTAGCCTTCGGCTATTGGTAAAAAGTTTTCGGGCTGCACCCACTTCACCTGCCTGTCACGCGACGTCACAAAACCGCACAAACTCACCGCGTCAAAGTGACGTGTACGCGATAAAGACGCATTAATATGCCGAACAAAACTGAATTTTCTTCGGAATAGCCCCGTTGCGAAAGGAATAAAAGTTGGCTGCCACCGATCGCTGAGATGCTGTCTACTCGCACCTGCCGGGGCGCATGGGTGTATTTGCGTATAATAAAGCTTCTTGCGTGTGCGTGTAACGTTTTCGAGCCCTTCCGCCACGTTTACCACCTCATTCTGCCAACTCTTCTTCGCTGAGGGTTCAGTTTTAGCGTCATTCTTAAGCTTCCGTTGCATGCCGCCGTGATTTTCGACCAGCCACCACAAGCTAAGTAAGGGAAAGCCGACCAATTGCAGACGCCGGCACCACCCTCTTCATCCGGTTATCGATTTTCAGTGTACTGGCTCTGCCCCAGTGAATCCCTCTCCACTTGAGCGTTTTCCTCGCCTGTTGTCAGCCAATTAGATACGACAAGCCGCTCAGTGTAGGCAATGTTATTCGTTTTTCAAGCAAATAAAAGTGACCTCCTATGAACGAGGAGAGCGTTTGATTGGTCTGTTCAGACAACCCTGCGGATGACCGCCCGGTGCTTGCGTCGGTGGTTACGCAAATTTGACGTCAGGAGATTGGAATTGAAAAATATTGGAATAGTTTTACGTTATAGGGCCCTTGATCTTCACTACGGATATTGGCAAATTCCAATGCACGAAGCGGACAAAGAAAACACCGCCTTTTCTACTCCGGATGGTCTTTACGAGCTTAAAGTAATGCCTTTCGGTCTATGCAATGCTCCCGCCATATTTGAAAGAATGAGCGACACTGTTCTTCGCGGCCTCAAGTGGAAAACATGTCTAGGTTACCTCGACGACATTGTTGTGTTTTCCTCGACTTTCACTCACCATCTGCAACGCTTAGCTGAACTGCTCACATACGTTTCTAATGCCGGACTTCAACTAAACACGAGGAAGTGCCGTTTCGCTAGCAGAACGATTAAAGTCCTGGGTAATCTCGTTAGCAAAGACGGCATCCAGCCCGATCCGGACAAAATTTCCGCAGTGCTCAACTTTCCGCCCACTTCGTGCAAAAGAACTGCGCAGCTGCCTTGGACTCGCCTCATACTTTCGACGTATTATCCGGAATTTCGCCAGCATTGCCTCGCCCGTCCACAAGCTCCTTGCTAGTTCCAGTTCAGTCGATTGGAACGATCAGTGTGAAGGCGCGTTCCAAGAACTCAAGCGCGCACTAACATCCCCACCTGTTCTTTGTCATTTTGATGAAAAGGCGCCCACATTACTGCATACTGACGCCAGTGGTCAAGGAATTGGTGCCGTACTGCTACAGCGCGACCACGAATTTTGCGAAAAGGTTGTTGCATATGTAAGCCGCGTTGTCACTTTTGCGGAAAAGAAGTGCTCGATAACCGAACAAGAGTGTTTGGCTGTTGTCTGGTGCATTCAGAAATTTCGTCCATATCTCCACGGTCGATATTTCACGGTTGTGACCGACCACGATGTACTATGTTGGTTGCCGACAATCAAAAACTTACCTGGATGCCTTGGCCGCTAGATACTCCGATTACAAGCATATGATTTCGATGTCATATACAAGTCCGCAAGGAAGCACCAAGATGCCGATGCTCTTTTACGATGCCCATTACCACCCTCATCGGAGCATATCACATCACCTTGTCAAATTGGTCGCACGGAGGACACATCGTCTAACACCGATTTCTTCCTTGACTCATACACCGCCCTTCAGCGCTTTCCACTCACCAGCGCGCCGATTCTTATTGCCATGGTATCATCAATCGCCTTAGCGGTGTTTCATCACTACCCAATGCCAGGCTACGGAAATAGCTCAAACTGTTCAAGTTCGAAGGCGGCGTGCTCTACCGGTACATTTTTCACCCGGAAGGCCATCGATGGGTTCCCTTTCTACCGCGCTCTCTTCACGCTGCAGTTCTGCAGGCCTCACGATGACCCTACGTCAGGTCACTTGGGCCACCACACCACATACAAGCGCTTACGCAGCCGATTCTTTTGGCCAGGTCTTTCCACTAGCATGGCTAGATATGTTGCCTCGTGCACGCCTTGCAAACGCCGTAAGCGACCTACTACTGCTCCGGTCGGGACACTACTGCCACATCCTTGTGCAGCAGAACCGTTCTCTGTCGTCGGCATTGACCTTTTCAGACCACTCCCGCCTACTCCAGACGGCCAATGATGGATTATCACTGCTGTTAACCACTTGAACCGGTACGCAAAAACAGCCTCAATACGTTCAGAAGCTGCCTCAGAAGTATAGTGGCCTTCTCCTTGCAGGCTATCTACTTACGTCACGGGGCGCCTTACGTTCTTTTCAGCGACCGAGGCAAGGCATTTCTTTCAAGCACTCTTAAGTTCCACAAGCGTCCAACAGTGTGCACAAGACAACGTCTAGCTACCACACTGAAACCAATGGCCTAACAGAGTGATTTTCATTGCATGCTGTGCAACATGCTATCCATGTATATTAAACCTGACCATCGTAACTGGGATGCGATTCTTCCATTTGTAACATTTGCATACAAGACGTCTGTTCAGCGGGCCACCGGATACTCTCCATTTTTCTTAGTATGCGGCCGCCACCCAACATCATAACTCCACGTTTCTTTCTTCTCTGGCCCCGTCAACGCTTCACCATTAATTTGCGACCAGATTGTGTCTCGTCTTGCCCAATGTCGTCGTCGCGCCCGTATGAACACTGAAGCTAGCCAAGACCATCGCAAACATTGGTACGTTGCCTCTCACCGCGTCACTTCCTACCTCCCTGGTGACGATGTGCTCCTATGGACACCTGCATGAACACCCGGTTTATATAAGTGAGAAAATTGATTCTCGATATATTGGCCCACACAAGGTCATACAGCAGACCTCGCCGGTGAACTATCACGTTACACCTGTTGATGCCCCAACTGACCGACGCTGCTGCAGAACAGAGATCGTGCACGTTTCCCGCCTCAAGCCCTTTTACCTCCGTTCCACCGTCAAATGTGCGGCCAGACTGGCCGCTTCGGTCAACGGGGGAAATTACTGTAAGCATTTATGAGGACTTCATCGTCATCTGTACAAAGTCATCATCAATCTTCGGCTAGTGTTCGTTTTTGCATCGGCGCCATTTTTCCTTCTTGGAATAAAGCATCGTCTCGACCGTGGTATTTCAATATTTTGGTGATGATGACGTGACCCTGCCTCCACGGTCGCTAGCGTCTGTACTTGCCTTCGGTTCTATTGATCCCGGCTGTTCATTTGATGCCATCGTTTAAACACTCACCGATTTCTGTGCTAAGAAGCACATGGTAGTGCCTAGTAGAGTTATGTCCCTGGACAATAGAACCACATCTATGTTGGCACTGAAGCGCTATGCCGTTCCCATACAACTTCCGAAACACATGAAGCTCGCTGCCTTCGAAGAAATCGCTTACAGTTCTGTTGCGGTCGTCACCGACGAGACCGATCACCCAAACTAACAAACTATATGCCGGCTTGAACTAAAAATTTGGAACATATGTTACTGTTCACGTGAACGTGACGTCTTAGTACAAGTGACATCCCGACAAACTTCAGTGTTTGACATCTGGCAAGGTAAAAACCGCACCACTCTTCCAACTTCGCTCGCTCGCCATGGGATTGACAACTGTTCAGCTTACCCTATCCAGCTGTAGCCTTATCGACTGTCTTCATCGGAACGGAAGATTATTGCTGAGCAAGTGCATAAGATTTCAAAGAAAAAGGCCATGCAAGAGCCCTCGAGCCCGTGGGTAGCACCGGTTATCTTGGCGAAGAAAGGTATTAGTGCCATTCCACTCTGTGAAGACGGATGACCACCAAAGCTGTCTATGCGGGTCCCTTAACGCCAACTTCACCTTCGCTGCGGGTCGGGCTCGTATTTCACTATCTCCAGGATCGGTCTACGTATGGGGAGAGCTCAACGCCTACTTCACCTCCGCCGTGGCTCATCCCGGCATTGAACTAGCTTCAGGATCGGCCCACGTATGGGGAGTGCTTAACGGCTACTTCACCTCCGCCGTGCGTAGGGCCGGTATTGCACAATCTTCGGGATCGGCCTACATATCAGGAGTGCTTAACGCTTGCTTCACCTCCGCCGCGTGTTGGCCCGGCATTGCACTAACTTCGGGATCAGTCCACGTACGGGCAGTGCTTGACGTCTGCTTCACCTCGGCCGAACGCAGGGCCGGTATTGCACTACCTTCGAGATCGGGTCACGTATGGGGAGTGCTTAACGCCTACTTCACTCCGCCGTGGGTCGTCCCGGCATCGCGCTATCTTCGGGATCGGCGCACGTATGTGGTGTGCTTAACGTTATCTTCAACTCCGCCGCGTGTCGGCCAGGCATTGCACCATCTTCGGGATAGGTCCACGTACGGGGCGTGCTTACGTCTGGTTCGACTCCGCGGTGGGTCGTCCCAGTGTTGCACTAACTTCGGGATCAGCCCACGTATGGGGAGTGCTTAACGCCTACTTCTCCGCCACGTGTCGGCCCGGCATTGCACTATCTTCGGGATCGGCCTACATATGGGGAGTGCTTAACGCATACTTCACCGCCGCGGGTCAGCCCTGCATTGCACTGTTTTCATGATAGGCCAACGTATGGGAAGTGCTTAATGCTTGCTTTACCTCCACCGCTGGTCATCCCGGTATGACACTACCTTCGGGGTCGGCCCACGTACGGGGAGTGCTTAATGCTTGCTTCTGCTCCGCCGAGTATCGCGCCGGCATTGCAAAAGCTTCGGGATCTGTCCACGTACGGGGAATCCTTAACGTCGGCTTCATTTCCACCGCGTGTCGGCCAGGCGTTGTACTATCTTCTGGATCAGTCCACGTACTGGATCGTCCCAAGTATGGGGAGTTTTTTTGCTTACCACGCCAACAACGACACGAAAATTTCCTTGGACGGTAGAGGTATACGGCTTCGCTGTAAAAAAGAGATGGCTCTTGAAGGTTTTGGATTGATTACAGGCAGCTAAACGTGGTCGCAAAGAAAGGCGTGTACTTACTCCGACAAATCGATGACGTACTAGACTGCCTGCATTCTGCCTGCTTCTTTTTGTCGCTCCATCTAAGCTCAGTGGCGCGATCGGATATCTTTGTTCCATACGCATTCTGTTCGGTTGCTGCAACGTCACAAAGTGGCTGGTGGAAAATTTGTGAGAACGGGGTGGAGAGATCAGGGAATCGGCAAGTGGTGGTTGCTGTACAAACTTTATATAGTGAAGGCCACAAATGAAAATAACAAAAATATGATGTGCCCTTCCGTGGGCGGCCGTCAGGCTGCCGGTGCTGGCCTCAAGATCATGTCTGGTGGCGACTTCCGCTGCCCAGATTGTTAGCCGTAGCTGCACATCCGGCTCGGAGCTGGCCAAAGTGGCCTCCCGCATATACAGACTAGAGACATCCCAAGAGGCAGGGGCAGAATGTTTCAGACATGAATGGAGAATAGGAGCATAGTGTGCTCGTGGCTGTCTGCAGAGCGTGTATTCGGGTTAGAATGTACCGGGCTGAATAAAGGCAAGTCGGACATGAGAGAGGAAAGTTTGGGCCTGTAAATGGCACCACATGCTCTGTTGGAGCTTAGACAGGAATGTCTCCGGGGAGGGAGGGACAGGCGATAGTTGCGGTAATGACGAGTGATGTCATCGAAGGTGACGGTGGAGTCACGCGTGTCTATCCCGGAGTGGAGGGCGCCAGCTCGGTCTGTCATCTCGCGAGCGATGGAATTTTCCGCCTCGTTGCCAGGGTGCCCCCCGTGAGCCGGAACCCAGAGGAGTTGGATACGACGAGAAGGGGGAGGGGAATGCTCCAGGATGCTGAGCGCACAGGAAGAGATGCGACCCTTCGCAAAGTTGTGGACTGGAGCTTTGGCGCCGCTAAATATGAAACAGGCCGGGGCAGCGGCAATGGCGAGCGCCATAGCTCCTTCCTCTGCGGCAGTAGAGTTGGGGGCAAGTATAGCAGCAACTGTGAGAGGAGAAAGTGTATGGGAAATGGTGGCAAAGGCATAATTTGGATGGGAATTGTATGGCGCCGCACTGGCTTACACAGCGTTGGACTGTGTGACGTACTGGTGCCACAGGGTGGAGGCGCGGGCAGAGTGACGTGTGGCGTGGATCTCAGGGTGCATGTCCTTGGGAAGAGGGTAGTCAGTGAGCATGGCGGATACAGAGGAGGTTAAGGGTTGAGTCACACAGGCAGGGGACGCAGGGGTCAGACGGAGGGAAGAGAGAAAAGCTCTGCCAGAGGGGTGCGAGAAAGGTGGTCGAGTTGTGCCATGCAGTGGGCCCCCACAAGCTCTTAAAGCTCTGAGTTTCGTGGACGCCCTTCGCCAGCAGACGAGAAGTGAGGGTGTAAGTGGCAGATGAGACAGTTCACTTTGAGACAGCTCAACTTGTAGGCTTGGCGGATGACACAGTTCACCTTGTCTCCCTCGCCGCAAGAGAGAAAGATATATGGGAGGGAGTAGACAAAGCAGCTGAGACGAACGAAGGATAAGACGATGGATGTCGTACTCGCGCATGCCTTGGTGCCGGTTAGCGACATGTCGAATAAGTCGGACGGTCTGGTGGAGGGTAGTAGGCGGGAAAGGACATCAGTCTGTTGCCGTTGGATTGGAGGAGAAGACCCGAAATGGCAGGCAGGAGACAGAAGGTACGGGGTGCGATGGGGTGTCCAGATTATGGAGGACCTTGTTAGAGATTTGTTGGGCCCCTGATGTGCAGGTAATGCGGAGCTTATGCAGCGCGGTGTGAACACCTCCTCCATCTCCGGAGTGGGGGCATGCTTGTTAGAGGACCGCCTCTTATGTGGAGGGCTGGGGCAGGAGGAGGCGGCACGACAAGACGGGGCCTAAGAGGAGGCGGACATAGGGGGGGGAGGTGGTGGCAGTGGTGGGGGGGGGTGGGTGAGCGATGGGTTGTATGGTTTGGTGAGGGGAAGAGGTCAGGGAGTGAGCACGCGCGAGCAGCACCTGCAGCTGTTCCTTTAGTTAGGCAATTTCCTTGCTCTGGGCTGTGATTTGTGCTTTGAACTCTTCTTTTTCGGGGTCGGGGGTGGGAGGCTGCGATCCCCAGCTCACATGAGAAGCCTTCAATGGGGTGTCTTACCCCGGTAGCGGTGGAAATTAGACGGAGCGGCGGCGGGGGCTGCGGTCCCGGCCTCATCGCGAGCTAGACCATTGACGGCGGTGGGATGAGCGGGAGCCCTTGGCGGATGGTGTTGACTACGCTGAGTTGGATGGCGTTGACTTGGGACTGGATGTGAGTGGGGAGCGACCTCCCCGGCTCGAAGCGGAGCTATCACGGGCGGTACCCCGCGACATGTGTGCCGCTGCACAAGATGCATTTAGGAATGCAGTCAGCGTGGTCCCGTGCCGCGTGCACAGCTCCACAGCGTGAGAAGCGTCCGGGCCTGGGCTTGGTACATAAATCGGAGCGGTGACCGCGGCTCCAACAATTGACACGAGCTTCAGCCTTGGCGCGGAAGGGGTGGCAGATGAACAGGCCGTAGTTGAACACCACAGTGCAAGGGACTTCCTTCGTGCCGACAAAGGTAATCAAGATGGACCGAGCGCGACCCATCTGCCTTGAGTCGGCGATGGCGTAAGTGCTGCTGGGATTCATAGCCTGCAGGTCCTCGATGACCACCTCTTCGTTTTGATTGTCCACGGCGTTGTAGATTACGCCGTGGAGGGCTTTGTCGGGTGCGGCCACATAAGCGCGCAGTCAGCACAGCTGAGTGGCGCGATGCAACTCAGACTTACGCACATACTGCCGGGTGCGTTGCTCCGAGGGCGTACTGACGGTGAAAGAGTTGTATGGTTTTATGCGTTCGCGGCACTCCGCACGGGCGGCGGTCTACCCAGCGCTGGCGCTGGAACATAGTGAGGCAAGGAGGGCCCAATTGGTGGTTGTGCGGAGGTTGAGGCCACTCCCCGGGTAGAAGACGATCTCGTAGCTTCCGCTGGGAGTCGAGGCAGCGGGACGTGGCGGCGTAGGCGGTGAGTCTTCAGCAATGACGGGGGTGCCATGGTTGACTTGACGTGGGTGTTCGTGGCTGAAACGGCTTCCTTTGGATAGGCCACACGATGGGCTTGGAGCATTTGGAACTACCGGAGGTCGTTATCAAATTCTTGTCGGGAAACGGGTGTGCCCTCGACAATGCATTTCATAATGGCGGCTTCGAGGCAACGGGAGCAAGTGGCGGCGCAGCGGAGGGCGGTGCGACGCTAGGTGTAGCTAAGCGCTGCGGGCGAGGTGGCGTTGCACCGAGCGTTGGGCTTAGCTCGGCGGCCCCGTGGCTGGTCAAAGATGAGGTCCTGGTGAAGTGGTGTTCGGCCGCTCCGGGCAAATGAGGTGCCAGGAAGGTCCTTACCCTTTTGCGTGCTCGGTAGCAGAAACTGGAGGATATACCGAGCGAGATGCGAAAGCCAGGAGCAGTAATCACGGAGCCCACGCGATGCATGTGCGAAGAACGCCGGGCGTCACGGCGCTTTTTTTGGCAAGCGGTGAATTCCCCGGAAATTTGTTTCTCTCGTTTGTCTTCTGCTTGCAGACAGTATACTACAAAACGAAATGTTTCTCGTCTTCGAATAAATGAAATCTTTTTCTAAAAAATGTATCTATTTAGCATAAACACGTTTTCAAATAGGAATACGCGTGACTAATACAATTTCCAACTATTATTTTCTCAGCATCGTCCCTTGCGCAGGAAGCAAGAAAAAATGAAATGACGGGAACGGTGGCGCGATTTTCAGGAGGCAACAACATTCTAGTGGCTCGCTGGCACCCGATGATGGGGTGGAGTTCGCCGCACATCCAACGCACTATTTGTTTCCAGAAACTAAAGCGACACCGGAATTCGTGTTTCTTTTTTCAATTCATTTTCTCGAATTAAACTATGGGTCGGATCTGAACGTGCCATTCCGCGACAGAAGCCGCCGTTTGGATCCAGCCCAATTCACCAGACGCACCATGCGATGTTGGTCTTGTACGAGCGTATAATCCCTTCAACCTTTCCAACTCACGTCACGTTCGGCGCCTAGCAGACGACTTGCTCGGTTGCAAGATGATTCACAGGAGCGTGTCGTCATTTTGACGTCACCGAAAAGGTGGCCGCGCCCCGAGGCCGGCGAGGTCTGCGCGTAGTTAGCTAATCGCGCAAGCCGGTAACTAAACGAACGCGCCGATCAACGATCTTCGGTCGCACCAGGTATTGGCAGATAGCTATACAACCCGCCGACAGAGAGAAGACTGGAATTGTGACAACGGACGGTTTGCTGAAAATTTACATATGCCGCTCGGGCTTTGTAACGTGCCCGAGACGTTTCACAAATTCATGGGTACAATTTTCGTGGATTAAAGTAGAAGATGCGTCTGTTTTACCTCAACGATGTCGTAATCTTCGGCCGTACGCTTGATGGGCACAACACCCGCCTTAGCCTGGTTTTCGATTGCCTTCAGAAAGCTGGATTGAATCTCTACTCCGCAAACTGCCGGTTCAGTGAGTGCCAAATACTGATTCTCGGCCACCTGATGAGCAGTAATGAGTTCGACCTGACCTACAGAAGGTAGAGGCTGTCAGCACCTTCAAGCCACTGCAGTCTCCACGAGAGCTTCGTAGTTTCCTTCGAATATGCTCATCTTTCGGCCGATTTATTCCGAGATTTGCTGAATTGTGCATCTACTCGCGCGACTGTAGCGAAAAGATGGTCTTCAATTGGACACCGGAGTGTCAGTTGTTATTCGGTCAAATCGAGTTCCTACTTACGTCAGACACAATGATGCATCACTTCCACCGTTCTTCACCCACCGAAATCCATACTGCCGCCAGAGGGATAGGCGTCGAAGAATGACGCAGAACATGTTGTTTATGCCAGTCGTTGCCTCAGCAATTCTGAGTGAAATTACAATGCCACGGAACAAGAATGCGTCGCGGCTGTTCTTGCGCTGCTCAGAAATTTTGCTGTTATATCGATGGTCACCCATTCAAGATCATCACCGGCCACCGTCCTTTATGCTGGCTAGTAAGTCTTTGAAAACCGTCGAATCGCACAAGTCGCCTGTTAGCTGCTGCGTTTTTTTCTTCTTTAACCTGAGAAAATTTCCTCATGTTAATGTGCCAGTCGTAAAGTGGTAAAGTGGTATAAGTACACACATTCTGTTTTCAGCCTTGAGAAAGGTCGGTCGACACTGCCAAATCTCGGATTTGAAGAAATGCACCAACGTTTCCGTGATTTATATATAGATATATATATATATATATATATATATATATATATATATATATATATATATATATATATATATATATATATATATATATATATATATATATATATTGCTACACGCCTGTGAGATTCGCTTCCTTGAACGAGGCGCGTGGGCGGAATCACTCGAGAAACAAAAGGAAAGAACGAACTGGGCTCGCGCTGTGAATTTAACCGGACAGAGCTGCAACCGCTGTTCGATCTGTATTCCCCTCCTAGATACCGCGTCCCTGCCATGCCAAGTGGAGAACTCCGGACGACAAGCTTATTTGCTTCCGTTGCCTCCGCATTGGCCACGTCGCTCGCCACGGCCGAACCTCCTGGACGTCGGCGTATTCGAGCTTCTTTTCCCCGTATCCTCCCCCTCCCCCCCCCCCATATGCAGATCCGCTCCGTTACTCGCCTCGCCATATGCCTCCTACCTCTGACGTATCCGTCAATGTCAGTCGTCCTGCTCGCTCGCCATCACCTCAGCGCCATCGCTCGCTGTCGCCCGAGCCACGCCGCAATTCATCGATGACCAATTATGGGCCATCCCGGACGGAAAACTAGGCATGCAGCTCTGGGCGATAGTGCGGCATTACGTTCGTCCTGTCCAAATCTTCCGTTGATGCTCTTCATAAACAAGAACCTAATTGAAGTAGACGTAGATGGTGTTCGGTGGACGGTATTATATGGATACTGGAGCCGAAGTGTCCTTAATGAGCGCTAAACCTATGCCGTCGCCTCAAAAAAGTTCTTACGCCTGCCATCACTCGAGAAAATGGCGCCACTGTTGCCGTCAGGGGTATGTGCACTGCTCGCATAGGAATTGCTGGACGCCAAGTTTCAGTCCGGTTCACCGTGCTCACCAGTTGCCCTCATGACCTAATCTTCGGGCACGACTTTCCCACGACGCATTCTGCCCTCAGCGACTGTGCTACCGGTACGCTGTGCCTCGAGCTTCCTCTTCTTTCAGACGTTCGCCCCGAACAACCGAACAACCTCTGCACTACAACGTCTGTTCGCTTGCCTCCAAAAGCCCTAACCTTCGTCGAATTGGCCTCAACGGCAACCGTGCCTGATGGCGACTATGTCGTCGCATCTATTCCTGATGTGTTCCTGGCGCGCGACATCTCTGTGCCACACTCCGTCGTAACCCTTGCCGCTAATCGGATGTCTCTCCCCGTTATCAATTTTGGCTTGACGAAACAAGTGTTACCTGAAGGCACAGCGGTGGCCACGCTCCGGTCAGTGACCATGTCACTCCTTTTGCAGCCGACGCCTCTCCAGATCCTCCGGATTACCAGCAGGATGCCTTGAACCTCGACGGCCCATGACGTCCCATGGTTCCTCCGGACCTCGCACCTGGCCAAGCAGCCGCCCTATATCGCCTTCTGCTTTCGTACCGCGACATATTTGACACTGACAATCGACCACTTGGGCAGACGTCCCTTAAGCGTCGGATAAACACTGGTGATGCTGTTCCCATTCACCGCCGACTATATCGAGTGTCCACGGCAGATCGGCAAGTTATTCCAAAGGAAGTAAAACAGATGCTCGCCAGAGGTATTTTTTATCCCTCGTCGAGCCCTTGGGCGTCGCCGGTCCTGCTCGTCAAAAAGAAAGATGGCACATGGCGTTTCTACTTTGGTTACCGCCACCTAAACCGAGTTACTTAAAAGGACGTTTACCTTTTACCACGAATCGACTACGCTCTTGAGTGTCTTCATGGTGCCAAATACTTTTCGTCCATCAACCTTCGTTCTGGTTATTGTCAGATCTGAGTCGATGAGCAAGACAAAGAAAAGACCGCTTTCGTCGATGGCCTCTACATATTCAGGGTTATGCCGTTCGGTTTATGCAATGCCCCCGCCACGTTCGAACGGATGATGGACTCTCTGCTTCAAGGTTTCAAATCGTCGACTTGCCTTTCTTACCTCGACGACGTGCTTGAGTTTTCTCCTACATTTCAGACGCACTTTCAGCGCGTCGCAGCTATCCTTGACGTTTTCCGCAAGGCTGGGCTCAAATAAAACTCATCGAAGTGCCACTTCAGGCGCCGACAGATTACAGTGCTAGGCCATCTAGTCGACGCTTCCGGAGTACAACCCGACCCGGAGAAGGTTCGGGCAGGAACGGCTTTTCCTGTACCTCACACTGCCAAAGACGTCCGGAATTTTGTGGGCCTCTGTTCGTATTTCCGACGGTTCGCGAAAGATTTCGCTGCAATTGCTTGACCACTCACTGAACTTCTGAAGAAACACGTACCTTTTACGCGGGGTTCCACTCAGGCTGCTGCATTTTCACGCCTTATCACGATTTTCACCAATCCAGGGGTCTTGGCCCACTTTGACCCGTCCGCAACTACAGAGGTCCGAAGCGATGCCAGTGGTTATGGGATCAGCACCGTCTTATCGCAACGCCAACACGCACACGACCGCCTTATAGCCTACGCTAGCCGGCTCCTGACACCTGCATAGCGCAACTATTCGATTACCGAGCACGAATGTCTTGCTCTCGTTTGGGCTGTTTCAACGTTCCGCCCATACTTTATGGCAACCCTTCTCAGTAATCACAAACCATCATGCTCTCTGTTGGCTTTCGTCGCTCAAGGATCCTACTAGCCGGTTCGGTCGTTGTGCCCTCCGACTACAGGAATATCTCTACACAGTGACTTACAAGTCGGGACGCGAACAACCGGACGCGGATTGCCTCTCTCGCTACCCAGTCCAAGACGCGACATCTACGTCTGATACTGACACCGACGCCAGTGTTCTCCCTGTTTTTTCAGTGCTCCATGTCGCCGACGAGCAGCGCCGTGACCCGTCCTTGCGTATCATCACTGACCGCCTGGAATCGTCACTTGCCGATGTTGCCTTCGCTTATTCACGCTTCAAGGTGGCGTACTCTACCGCCACAACGTTCACCCCGACGGCCCTGCATTTCTCCTTGTGATCCCTAAACAGCTTGGCTCGGCTGTTGTCAACGAGCTACACGACCTCCCCACTGCCGGCCACCTGGGACCTACGACCGGATCCGCCGACGCTCCTTTTGGCTAGGGCTTGCTCGCTCCGTTTAAAGAAACGTTGCTGCGTGTGAGAAATGCCAGTGACGCAAGACACCACCTGTGCTCCCTGCTGGCTACGTTCAACCACTCGACATTTCTGCGGAAAGATTCTTTCGGATTGGTTTGGACTTACTTGGCCCTTTTCCTCTTTCTACTTCTGGGAACAGGTGGATCCCTGTGGCCACGGATTACGCCACGCGCTATGCCATCACCCGAGCGCTTCCTACAAGCTGCGCCACAGATGTCGCCGATTTCCTTTTGGCGACGTGATTTTATTACACGGAGCTCCGCGACAATTGCTCACAGACCGTGGCCGGACATTCCTATCAAAAGTTATTGCGGACATCCTGCAGTCCTGTGCCACGAGGCACAAGCTATCCGCGTCATACCATCCACAAACAAATGGCGTCACGGAGCGTCTCAATCGCACTTTCACAGACATGCTCGCGAAATATGTCTCTTCAAACCACACTGACTGGGACCTTGCTCTACCGTTTGTCACATTTGATTATAATTCATGGCGCCACGACAGAGCCGGTTACTCTAAATTTTTCCTTCTGTTCGGCTGATAAACAGCACTGCTCCTTGACACAACCCTCCCTGTTCACGCGACACCCATCAGTGAATATGCACTTGAAGCCATCTCCCGCTATGCCCACGCAAGGGAAATTGCCCGTGACCACCCTCTGAAGTCCCAAGAGAGTCAAAGGCGTTTGTACGACCGACGATACCGGTCTATGGTCTCCGTCGGGTCTGGTCGGCCTGTCAGGAAAACTGCTTTCTCCTTACACAGGCCCATACCGAGTGCTTCGTGCCGTGACACCCGTCACCTACGAGATCGCCGCTGACGCGCCATGTGCTTCCCAGTCCAGTGATATCGTGCACGTTGCACGACTGAAGCAGTATCACCCTCCCAGTCATGACAGTTAGACGCTCCGGGACGTCGCTTCTGCCGCTGGGGGATTATGCTACACGAGTGTGATATTTGATTGTGTGAACGAGGTGCGTGGGCTCCATCACTCGAGAAAAGAGGAGGAATAGCGAACTGGGCTCGAGCTCTGAATCTAACAGGTCAGCGCTGCAACCGCTATTGAAAGTATAACGTGTAAATAGTTGCCTGTCCTAGTGATTCGTCCTTCGCGTAAGAATATACAATATATATATATATATATATATATATATATCGCAATGTACTAGGATCCATAAATGATGACCCTAAGCTACTGCATTATGGTATACGACAGCGCTTTACCCATGCATCGTGACTGCATTCACCCTCTCAGCGGTCACTCTACGCTCATCGGTGTCCCAAGAAGCACCGCCGCCTTGCGGGCCAATTATCACTGTGGAATTCTTACATCAAATTGCATAGATCATACATAGACAAAAAGAAAAAAAATTCAAGCGAGGCTGCGAATCACAGTCAGCCCTTCCTCCACGAAGCGGCTCCAAGATTACTGTCAATCGCGTCACACTGTAAGCATAGGCTGAAATTCGTAGAAAAGATCAGGCTCCTGTCCCGGCAATGTGTTCCGTGTTCTCAAACTCCGTCTTTCCGAAGTAAATTTCTACTATTTCAAGCATTTGTCTCGCAAACCATACTTAGTTAAAGGGAATTTTCCACGTTTCAATAACTTCTCTCGTCGTATTCGAGCGCTGATTGCCCTGTTATCGATTGTTCACAAAACGTTCAAGCATTTGTCTCGCAAACCATACTTAGTTCAAGGGAAGTTTCCACGTTTCAATAATTTCTCTCGTCGTATTCGAGTGCAGATTGCCCTGTTATCGGTTGTTCACGAAACTTTCAAGCATTTGTCTCGCAAACCATACTTAGTTCAAGGGAATTTTCCACGTTTCAATAATTTCTCTCGTCGTATTCGAGTGCTGATTGCCCTGTTATCGGTTGTTCACGAAACTTTCTCTCAAGTCTCTAAATATTTTAAGGCAGTTTGTCGTGTGCGTATCATGACCACGCACGCTTATATCTCCTTCCGTTTCTCTACCGCGCGTGCGCTTTAAAACCACGGCGCTGCAATTAGGCTTCAGAAACTTTCCTTTCCTTTCTTCTTCTCCTCCCTTAAATTCGCTCTGTTAACTACTACACGCACAGACAAAGCAACAGCGCTCGCACTCGATCCCATAGATGAGATGAATATATATATATATATATATATATATATATATATATAGAGAGAGAGAGAGAGAGAGAGAGAAAATTATCAGTCATAGCACTCGTAGTACAGCCTTCTGGGACGTTCTCTTTTTCGAAAGTAGTCTTATTAGTGTTATTATAATTACACGAAGGTATTTCGTCCTCGTCAGCAGCAGTCCTTGAGATACTTACTCGGGCTAGCTTCCCACGCTAAGAGTGCCGCGCTGGCCTAGCACGTGATCAAGCTTTTCCTAGTCTCTAAAGCCGCTCGAGTTCGCTCTTATCCACGGACGGCCACTTTCCCAAAAAAGTATGCCTTCCAACCAATCCACTTTCGCGGACAACATCAGTCCCTTTCCACGTAAGTATGAGGCTCTGGACAGGAGCTATGGCGCTTCAAGGTAACCGGGAGCCTGACGGAGCAACCGACTGAGCTATCTTTCCAGGCAACATCCAAGGGTCACCAGTTCAAATCACCTGTTCTCTTCTTCCCCCCCCCCTTTTTAATATCCCCCTTTTTCTTTTTTTTTTAAAGAAGGGCACAAAGAATCTTCTCTATTATGTATGGCCACACATGTGCAGGCCATAAATACCAGGTTCTCTAATTGAACGCCATTTGTGCGGTATAACCGAGCTCAGATTGGTCCAGCTTGACTGACCAAATAAGGCCCCACTGTAGGTTGCACTCGTCATTAGGTCTTTCCCTCTCGCGATCAACAAGAATACCAAAATGCCGGACTAACTCACTCATGGTCTTATCGTAATTCCGGAAGTCCTCGTCGGAAAGACGAGCTAAGCAACAGAACACGTCACAGAGAATTACCCCCAAAGAACAAGGAGGCCGAGTGCCACGGTCTACAAAAAGGGCCGAAAACATTCAGTGCTATCACCTCCCCTGAAATGGGGCAGACTAAACTATGCCCACTGCACCTTGAACTGCTGCGTTTCCCTGCCATTTTTTTTCATTTCCCTTTCGTACCCTTTATGCCGCCTTATGCGTTCATCCTGTTCTTGCCTTCTGTGGTGTTGGATATCATCCCAACTGAAGCGATCTCGCTATCATCTCTGCCATTTGCCTCCATTGCATTGATAACCTTCGCCTGCTTTATCTGCTTCCCACGCTCGATCCCGAATTCGCCACATGTCGGGTTTAGATCCGTCCTGGGCAACTTCTTCCAATCAATAGCTACCTTTCTTTTGCCGAGAAGTTTCTCAAGAAATTAGGTAAAGAGGCAAGTGTCTTTCACCGAGGCTTCCAAGACCCTTGTCACCAGGAAGAGCCGGGTTTAGCCTGGCCATTCTCAAGGAAAAAAGGTCGTGCACTCACCATGCCGAAGTCGAAGCGCGCGCAGAATATATCACCGTGGCCATCCAATGTTGCGACCGGGGGTCCGAAATCGTGGCATCCATTCAGCGTGGAGGAGTAGAGGAACGTGGGGCTGGGTTCGATATTCAAGAAGTTTACATACGCACGCTTGTATCACCATGTGTACAAGAGTTTTGCAAGGTGCACACAAAATAAGTTCATGATCAAGCTCTAGCAATCGCTGTCTCCAAGCATCCGTCTCTCTTTTTAACCCCCGCGTTGTCATTGTCCACTCGCCTTGCCCCAATCCGGCGCTAGGAGACGGGTGATGTCATCATCATCATCATCATCATCATCATCAGCCTGGTTACACCCACTGCAGGGCAAAGGCCTCTCCCATACTTCTCCAGCTACCCCGGTCATGTACTAATTGTGGCGATGTTGTCCCTGCAAACTTCTTAATCTCGTCCGCCCACCTAACTTTCTGCCGCCCTCTGCTACGCTTCCCTTCCCTTGGAATCCATTCTGTAACTCTTAAAGGGAAGCTGAAACACTTTTCGAAAAAAATGAGTTCTCTGCGGCACTCTACAGTTTTGAGTCACCTGAACACGAATATCTGGTTCAAAAAGGGCGGAAACAACCGCAAGCGGCTGTTTTTCCAAGAAAACGCGCACCAGCGCCTCAGGGCATCGCGCGAACGCCGCTGTTGCCCGTGATTGGTCGGGGCCGCTGTGACGTCATTCGCGGCAGTCGCCGGTTGGCGCCGCCGTTTCAGAGCGTAGCACGCTGTTCTGTTCTGGCTTCATAGCTGAGTTGTAAGCATTATGGAACGTTCTCGCTGTCTCGGACAGCTTGTGTTTTCGCCGTACATGTTCGAACCGACAGCCGATACGGAAAGCGATGGCGGCAACGACGATGTTGAGTGTGCCACCAGCGAGAGCGATGTGTGCACCTTCTCACGCGTTGGAAATCTCAGCTGGTACGTATGTTTTTTTTTTTTTTTTCATTGGCTGCACGTTCCAATGACGGGAGAAAAAATGCGCTAAAGTGTCACTGGGAACTTGCTGCTGGAAGAATGCCGAAGCACTAACTTCTCATTAGATTGTAAACACGGGTGCAATTACGCGATGTCAAGCACCTTGCCGCTGCTTGTCTAAAGTTCCGTGGCTTTTTGCGTGTTGATACACGATCGCGAACATAAGTGCCGCGTTTGGCTACTTCAAGCTCTTCAACATTATCTGCCTGTGTCACACTGGCTGCTTCAAACTCTTCGATTGTTTATGGTACTGGAACAGGTTCATCAGGGGCTCAGTTCTCTAGGTGCTCTCCTAGAACCTGAAAGAGTGCAAGGCAGGATGTCATGAATTTCAGCATATCATGCATACCAGCAAACATGACAACAGTTGGATTACATCCAGTAATTGAAATGCTTTTTCAGTAATTTATGTTGGCAAGTCTACGTTACCTTGAAGAAAGGTTGGCGTCCCTTTAAACTTTGCTTTTTGCTTCTTGTATGCATGAAAACTTTTTGGAAGCAATCGTAAAGTAATACCATTTTTGAAAGCGGTAATCGCTAATGTAATTCAAATCGATGATTGTAATAAGAAAGTAATGAGTAATGTAATATAATTACTTTTAAATAATAATTTTGTCATGCCTGATACATAGCTAGTTCTCTAGGTACAAAGGCAGGCAAAGCAATACAGGCAAAACAGCGATGCCTGTATTGGACTAGACGACGTCGAACGCTGACAAGTTCAATACCTCACAACGTTACTTCGTTATTTGAGCCCGTTCGCCTTGCCACGGGCGCGGCTGTGCCGACGCTTGTTTTAGCGGCATTTCGCTGCTGGTAGCAAGCTGTGAGTGCGAAATCTACGGAACGAAGTTTTTACACGCTGAGTTCAACTACTGTATCGCGAGCATGAAAATATTACCGTAACGCCTCATGTCGTGCCATTTGAACACGAATGCTGAACAGCTAAACCTGCGGGCACCGCGTGGTAGGACGAATAGCAAATATCACGTAATGCACAAGCGTACCCCCGGTCAGTTATTTCACCGTACCAAAACAGCACCGAACAAACAGTCGTAGTACAGTGTTCCGTGACACAGCGGAGGGGAAAAACGGGATGAAAACGGCTAGCTGTTTGCACGCATGTGCATATTCCCTGCTGTGCCTCCACCTCGCTTCGTCAAAGGCCGCTGTGAGGCCGTTTGTTCGACACTCAGGTGATCATCTGTTTAAAACAATGCTCGTGTGCACATTGAAACCCTTACCTCACCCTTTCTCCTCTTGGCGAAGGCCGCTCTTGGAGGTTTCGAGGTGTTTGTCTTGTGGGAGAATATAGACGGAACAACGCCGGGCTTCAGTCGCGCCGATTTAATTGGAATACCGATTGCCCGCATCGTTCTCAAGCTCCGATGATAACCACTGTCGCGGAAATGCTCCGAGCACAGCACAGTTGATTTCGTCGGCACGAAATCATCGCTCCTCACCGCACGGACCCACTGCGCTGCAAGTTTCTTGTCCTTCGGAAACATGTGAAACATCACATCGTCTCGCCCGCCTGTGTTCGCACAGCCGAATGTGCACAGAACGAGGGCAGGTTAGGCGCCCTTGGCTGTAGGCACTCACGCAGCATAGAAAGGAAGCACAGTTCACGAAAATCGCAAAAGAAAGCTAACGTCAGCGGCGGCATATCTCTCGTAGCGTCGTTTAGTAAAGCGCAGGACGGGAAGAAACATGCCAGCACATGCCAGCACGCCGGTCCGGCAGTACGGTCCCCGCGAGTGACGTCACTCTCGCCGGTTCTCTCCTCTGGCAACCACCTCACCCGGCGCTCTGGGAAGCGACGGGAGCGTGTCCGCGGAGGGGATTTAGAAAGCTATTTCTGCCGCTTATATAACAAAACAAAGAAAAAAATTTCAGAACCGTAAATGAATAGGTCCGTTCTTCCCAACCCCAGCAATTCATGGAAATTGAAAACCGCTTCAGCTTCCCTTTAATGACCATCGGTTATCTTCCCTCCTCATTACGTGTCCTGCCCATGCCCATTTCTTTTTCTTGATTTCAACTAAGATATCACTAACTCGCGTTTGTTCCCTCACCCAATCTGCTCTTTTTTTATCCCTTAACGTTACACCTATCATTCTTCTTTCCCTAGCTCGTTCCGTCGTCCTCAATTTAAGTAGAACCCTCTTGGTAAGCCTCCAGGTTTCTGCCCCTTATGTGAGTACTGGTAAGACACACCTGTTATAAACTTTTGTGATGTCATGTCATGTCATGTTGTGGTGATGTCATGTCCCACCAATCCGGAGGTTGGTAGCCCTTTCCGTCTGAAGCAAGCTACAGTGACCCCTTCTCCGGCACGGAAGCAGCTGTTTGGGCAGAGAACAGGCGATGTGAAGGATGTCTCTTCCTAACAGAGCTACTACTGGTTGAAGACATCTTGGCAGACCCTCCCGTCTTCGCAGAACCACTCCCGACACAGCTACTCCTGGTTGGAACCGTCTTGGTAGATCCTCCTGCCTTCGTAGAACCTCTCATTGCAAGACCTCACTTGTGGCCAATTATCCCGTTTGAAGATGGCTTTGACGATGCCGCAGGCCCCTTCCCTGTTACCGTGTTATCCATGACCGATGGTTGCCACGGGATAAATGGTCGGTCACAACAGGGCAAAAGTATGCCACAGCCAGAATCTGGAGACCACTCAGCCCATTCCAATGGAAAGCGAAGGGATCCAACCGTTGAGAACCGTAGGTAACGTACACCTGCCAGAAGCGCTTGGGTTTAGAGTGGACGGAAGCATCAACGGGTCAGCAGCCTAGATAAACTTAGACATTTAGTGCATTGATATAAAAAAGGAGGGAAGCGGTTGATACGGCTGAATCAATTGCAGGCACAGGTAGCAGTACATGATAATACAGAAGTTTATGGGAAGCAAAAAAATGATTAATGGCATGTATAAAAAAAACGCAAGACGAAAAACATGTGTAGCATACCTGAATACATCAAAGACGCTAGGTGACTATAGGTCACCCGCCCGTCTCGAATGGGATGCCAATAAATCATCATCATCAGCATGGGGATGGCCGAACCTGCGAAACTGGCCGGCTCACTAGTAATTCATTCTTCGCTTCGGTACCTCCCTGCGTCTCGTATAGTCATTTTCGGCCACCGACCCGGCCAGCCCTTCTCTTTGTCTCGGAGTTGTCGTTCATGGCGGCCGCACCGAGAACACAGATATAAATTGAAAAAATATATCTACTACATCTACTGCTTCTTCTTATCCTAAGACATTAGGGTTCATACTTATTATAGTGGATTGGCCAGGACTCTGCTCGATATGTCAGGTTATATAGTCGTTAACCAGCACAAGATAATAACCGCTCTCTTCGTCTTCTACTTCACTCGCGTACAGGGCAGCCTATGAGAACTTGTAGATTGGGTTGTGCGGCAATATGGGCCAAGCGATGCGAAGCTTTATTGTTCAGAAGAAATGAAGGAGACGTCGGGAAAGCAAAAGAATTTCGTACCTTAATTTCACATTCCCGAATCGTGGCCAGGTCCTAATTGTGGTTACGTGTCAGTATTACACAAGCATCTACCTCTACATCTCATGATGAGGATTAAGGACTTTTTTATAGGTCGTACCCTCTAATGGGGATAGGCCAATAATCAGGCGGCAGTAGATCGCTCAAGAAAATGCTTATTTGAAAAGAAGGTAACCAAAGTGAAAGGAAAAATAAAAGGAGATACTGGAATGGCAACGCCATCGAGAAGCTATGCGAGTACATCAACGCGTGTTGGAAGGAGGGCCAAATTCCGCAAGAAGGGAAGACCGCGAATGTTATACTCATACCAAAGCCGGGCAAACCGCTAGAGGTCCGAAACATGAGGCTAATCTCCCTCACGTCGTGCGTCGCGAAAGTGATGGAGCATGCCTGCCTCAATAGGGTGACGACGCTCCTCGAGGAGCAGGACGCATTGGGCACCCACATCATCGGTTTCCGGAAGGGACTTTAAGCACAGGACGTCATGCTGCAGATCAAGGAACAGGTCGTGAACGTTCCGAGCACGCACGTGCGCGCCCTGCTCGGGCTAGACCTCAAGAGTACCTTCGACACTGTGAAGCGCATGGCCATACTGGACAAGATCAGCCGACTCGATCTGGCGTTGAGGTTCCACCGATATGTCAAAAATTTCCTGAGTAAGCGCGAGGCAATGGTGAAGATCGACGGGGCCCCGCCGTGAATGGTCCGAACGGGTGGTGCGAGAACGCCGCAGGGCTCCGCACTCTCCGTCATGCTTCTCAACCTCGTCATGATCTGCCTGCTGGAGTGTCTCGACGCGATAGAGGGCATCAATCACATGATCTACGCAGACGACGTGAAGGTGTGGACCACGGACAACAAGAGCATTGCCGAAATGCAAGACCGGCTGCAGCGGGCCGTGCGGAAGGTGCAGCGGCATCTCGAAGACACGGAACTCGTCTGCTCACCTGACAATTTCGGAGATCCTGCTGCACGAACCGCGCAAGAAAGGACCCCTCCCGCAGGGCGTGCTAGACACTCATCATTTGGGGGTCCGCGTGACGACGAGGGAGGGGACCCGAACGCCGACGGTGTCCAAGTTGCAAGTGCTCGGCCTGTGGCTGGAAGAGAACATAGCTAACCGCGAGCTGGTTGCCCGACTGCAGAAGAAAGTGGCCGCCGTCACACACCTCGTGCGGCGGGTCGCCAACACGAGGAATGAAATGAAGGGAGACAAAGTTACGAGGCTGATACAGGCGTACGCGCTGAGCCACATAGCGTACGTCGCCGCGTATGCCGTCTGGAACAGGAGCGAAACCAAGAAGCTGAACGTGGCAATCCGCAGGGCGTTCAAGAGCGCCCTAGGAGTACCCCAGTACACGCCAACCCACATGCTCCTCGAGCTGGGCGTACACAACACGCTCGAGGAGATGACCGATGCGCGGAGAATCGCGCAGCTGGAGAGGCTGTCGAGCACCAGAACGGCACGACGAATCCCAGACCTGCTCGGGATTAGGCGCGCGGACTGAAGGAGACACTGCTACCGAAAGTCAGGGACGCCATGCCATGACGGTAAACATGCCCAAGAACATCCACCCGGTGTACGACGTGCAAGGAGGTAAACGCAGGGCGGTAGCAATCCTCGATGAGCACGGTAGACGAGAAGGTGTCCTCTTCATTGATGCAGCCAGTTATTCGCGGCCAGCCGGTGAGCGTGATGGCGACGAGGGACGACGACCATCACCGCCGCTACCACGGAATGTGCGAGACGAACCGCATTCACCAACACTACCATCACTACTACTACTACTACGACAAAAACGGCAGCAGCAACAGCGGCAAGATCGACACGGCGGGCTGACGCCGTCGGCGCCCGCCTTCTCCATGGCACTCGTAGATACAAAGGAAAGGATCAGAGTCACAACATCAGCGAGGCTGCCGTCGGCAGAATCAGCGGAGGAGATGGCCATAGCCCTCGCGGTATTCCACGGAGGTGCGGAGGATAGGCTGATCATTAGCGACTCCACATTACCGATTCGTAACTACACCAAAAGTTGGGCGTCTGCGGATGTAGTGCGCATGCTCAACCCCAGGTCCGGGGACTTCGGGTCCGGCACGATTACCAACAAGTCCCTCAAGTGGTTCCCCGCGCACGTTGGGGAGCTTGGCAGTAGCAATAACAATAGCCGCGACAACAATGACAACAACAATGCTAACGGCCGAAGACCCACCGACACCCCACCCAACCACGAGTGCGCCCAACTCATCGCGAGGCTGCTTATCTGCCGCTACGCGGTCACCCAGAGGTCAGCCGCTGCCGTTGTTGCGCGGGACTCCAGCGGAGGAGTGAAGGCGACGGCGGCGGCCACCCCGTCCGGCACCGCCGCTGTCGTTACCAACACAACCCAAATCGCGGCGCACGGAGCTGGGGACAACGCGGACGCGGACCGCGATGTCGAGGAGTTTCCGGGCACGTACCGAGAGGTGCTTGGTTACTACAGAAAGGAACTAAGGAAATATCCACAACCCCACAGGCGGCTGCACAGGTCCCAGGCGGTAGACCTGAGGCGGTTGCAGACGTGCACTTTCATCAACCCCTACCACCTGCACCAGCTGTGGCCTGCACTGCAGCCGTCGCCCGGCTGGCCGTGGTGCGAGCACGAACGGGCCGATATGGCCCATGTGCTTTGGGAATGCCAACGCCATGAGGAAGAAGGACCAAGAGGAAGGGGGAAGACAACAGCAAGTCCCTCTGAAGCCGGGCGCCTCGCTTAGAGATGGCAAGCCGCCCCCCTCGGCGAGGCACCCGAAGACCAGGAGTGGGCCATCCAGCGGGCTAGGGCCATTGCCGAGGATCTCGGAAGATTTTCCTCGGGCTATGAACCCTTCGCAGCATAGCCCCGGGCACCAACAGCAATAACCGTTGGACAAATGAAGTTTATTGATATCCTCCTGGAATAATTAGACCAGTATGCCAGCGAGCACACTAATTGAAGGGGAAGTTTAAAAGAAGTTTTAATCAAGGAGATAATAAGTACAAGCTTAATAAATGAATTCAAGAAACCAATTTCTGTGAAATGAATCCTGATCTGATAGGTAGAATAAAGATACAAAAATTAGCGGGGTAATAGTTTTGTCTTACTTAAATATCAATAACTGCGCAACCAATGTCTGGTTCTAGAGTCTAGTTAGAGGCCCCAAATGATAACATTAACAGTATACTTGTTCCTGCCGCTGTTTTGCGAAGTGGTATTTCAAGTAATATCTTTTTTTTTATGGAATATTGTTGGTATGACAAAAAATTGTGCCCTATTGATTCAACTATCCTACAGTTGTGGCATAGAGGGGGCATCGTTAGACTACCTCTATTGAAAAAAAAGAAAACCTGCTTGCGGGAGGTGACGACGTAGTCTCGTGTATGTAGCTTCCTATTGACGAGAAGGACACCACCGTTTTCTGCAGCAAAAGCTGCTTCTTAAATTCTGGAGATGCTATTTTGTAGGCAGAATTTTCTGTACCTAAATGCCGTGACGTAAGTTGCATCCGGTCCAGCAGTAATGAAGGGTACAGTCAATAACGTTGTGACTTATAAATCGGCCATTTCATTTACATATAAACCACAGTGGCCAGTAGCCTACAGCCAATTTTTTTTTTGTAAAGTTGTGGGGACTAAATTTCGTAACCCACTTAAGATAGCTGTATTCATTGCGTTGGGAAGAAATGAACATTGAGACAGAGAATTCATAGCTACGCGAGCTGACGATTGATTCGCGGGAAGCTTTCGCAGCGCTAGAACAATCGCCAACAATGCTATGAAAATATGCGCAGAATCCGGAAGGGGAATAGAAAAGACCAACCAAGAGAAAGAGAGAAAACGCTTGCGCCAGCTTCTCGTCCAACAGTGAAGCATCAGTGGCTATTATATTGTTTGTTTCCTGCTTAAAAAACGTAATCTTGTAAATGTTCATTCAAATTTCGGAACGCCATTAGTTCAGCATTTGAGAGAACATCGCCAAATTCAATCTGGAGGCTTATCTCGCATTTATTTGTTGGGTGAATCTGTTGAATGTGCCCTTTCCGCTGTGTTAGCTGTGCCTATACGAACATCATCTGAGCGGTGCGTAGTCGCGACCAATGATTATTAAAAATATCCACTTGGTTAAATGGTGAAAGCATACATTTATCTCAGCATCGTAAAATGTTTTGTACATTTGGACTGTAAGAATCCTGAACCTACTTTGTAGACATGGTATTGGCGCTTCCATGTCATGAACGATGTTTGCGAATACACTGAAGGAGCCGAAGGCACAATCGCAGAGCTCCCATTTCGAATAGTATGAGGTGCTGAATTTTATAAAGTGAGCTGCGGTGAAACGAGATGCAAATAAATTCCGTGACCAGACGGACGTAAATTTATTTATCATAATTATTCTACGTAATCTCGTATTTATTCGCAACCCATATTGCCCGTTATTTATCTTACATGATCAGCCCGCTGCGCGAGTTGAATCAGAGGGGACTGTTTCAAATCCGGCTTCTCCAGTTTAGCATCCCATTATACGTGATTCCCACATATTTAGGAGAATCCATTTGTGCGATAAACTATTAACAGCACATCAGTAAATGTAAGCGGGAGTATATAATTGAAATAGGAGCAGCGCACCATTAATGACATTCATCCACAGATGTTCTCAAGGCCTAAGTATCAAGCGCACATAATTATTCTTGCAACAATTCATAAAGTGAATGTAGACCATCATTCTATCCGAAAAAAGCCACGCCACAGGCATACTGGTATGCATGAATCTATTCCGGCAGAGGAATGGAGCTTAAGAATATATTAAATAAAACAGGAGATAACTGCTGCCCTTATGGTACACCGCCATTCTGCTTATACCTAACAACGAGCATCCGCTTTGAAAACCATAGAATTACATTTCCCTTTATAAACGTTCTGAAATTCATTCCGTGATGTATTTCAAAAACCTCTAATTCTCTATTTCCTTTATCAGTCTGGCGTGCTCTACGGAATCATAAGCCTTGGCCACATGTAGGGTCACTAATGTTGAATACACTCTTTAGCGCCGATCAAGCTGTATGCGACTCTCTATGTCTACGCGCGCATACCATATCGAGTAGCCAGATCTGAAGGCAATTTGATTGTGGCTAAGAATTGAGTTCTCACAAATATATGTCATCATTCGGCAGTTCAAAATTTTTTCAGGTCAACCAACTCGGACGTCAGAGACGTTGGTCTATTATGTAAATCACATCCAGTTCCATGTGTTTTTAGGTATAGTAATTAACTTAACGGACCGACTCATTTAGCTGGACTGAATTATGTCCCTCGAGAGGCCGAGCTGTGAACTCACTGCGTTGACATCGTTCGTCCATCTCCTGCAAAAACAGGATCACCTCTAGGAAGCCGATGCCTTAATAACCTTGGAGAAAAGTCAACATGAGTTTTCTAGTGTTTTGAAGACGGAAAAAGTAGTGCACTTATTCGTCGTGGATGGCCACTGGTACGGTTTTCGTAGTGACCGGCGAGCAGCAATTAGCGTGTCCGATATTCCGGTATACGAAGGCGTATTAAGAAGATTGCCGGATTAGCGGAGGCCTAAATGGGAGCGGCCGGAGTGGTCGCCCCACTTGGTTGCGCACTAAGACAAATTCAGAGCTAATACTGATGTAACCGGCTATTGTAACTGCTGTTGGTGTAAATCTTGGGCTGGGGTATAATCGTGTTCAGGAATACGCAAAGGAAGTTACGCTAAGGAAATTGGCTAGTCATAGTTATCAAGCATGCATAGTTCCTCGGTGGCATTTCCGTGGCACCTTTGATGGCCGGTACACGCTCTCACGTTAGAGACCATGACGTCACTTCTTCGGTTACGATAGCTTGTACGACGCGGCCACTTGTGCCCCATGTGCACAGCGTGCTGAGGCGTCGTTTCCGTGGTAACAACACCTTGTTAATACCTATGCGATACTCACGCGATGCTTTATATGGCTGTGTAACGTAATGTTGTAGTTATTTCAGAACTCGCAATATCACTTGATCGTAAACTGTGCACTACAATGTTAACCATTGAGCGAAGTCCCAAACATTGACGTCACATCCGTCGCCCAAGTACACAAAATCGCAGCATCGTGATGCTTATATCAATGCCTACAAACAAGTTGTCTTCTAACTGTTGCAAGGTCTTTTTGGACTTGCCGAGGAAAAGTTAACAGACCACGTCTAGCACCCTTCACGCTGCGAGATAACCTGTCACTGAAGCTAAGTCCTCCTGATGACGTCACAAACGAGAAGGAGCCACGCAATATTTTCGGGGTTAATAGGGATTAAGCATTGACTAATTTAGCGCTTTGTTGAGGTGCGACGAAATGAAAAGTAGGGTCTCCCTCCTTCGACGAAAAACAACACCAGCGCATTTTTAAAGGCAAGCAAAATGCATAGATATCATAGTTGGCGCTATGCAGGCACCTTTTGTACCCACGAAAGCTGATGAAGTGTACACATCCCTTGGCCTTGAAACGTCAGGGGTACTGATCCCAAACTAAACAGAAGTGTGGGAACCCAGTCGGACGAGTGCATGTTGCACGACTTAGGTTTGATCTCTGATTCATATTACTGAGTCTGAGATATAAAGGAGCGCCTTTTACACCAACATCATCTCAGGAAGTGTACACATCTTTTTACCTTGAAACGTCAGAAACCTCAAGTGCACTGACCCACGACACTACAGAAGTTCAGAGACCCAGTATAACATGGGCATGTAGCACGACTACCTAGGTTTCCTTTTTGGATCAAATTAGTGTGTCTGAAATTTACAGGGGCACCTTTTACACTCACACCACCTGATGAAGTGTCCGCATCTTTTGGCCTTGAAATGGCAAAGGCACTCACCCGCAACTCAACAGAAGCTTGGAAGCCCAGTAGTTCATTGGCACGGAGCACGACTTTCTAGGTTTCACCTCAGATTGAAATTATTATTCAGTGGTCGGTCTTTTTCGTTCGGATTACATTTGTACATGGTACACACAGAATGTATGTTGTAATGGTTCTGAAACGCCCGGCAAGGTGACGGGAAGTAATTAATAAAGGAAAAATGAGACATCCACCCAAACGCAACTAAGTTCTGCGTCATCATTCGTCCGGGACCAGGACGACTTTTTCTTCAACTGCGAGGCGTTTCCTTCGAGGCAACCGTATGGGTTTCCTTTGTAGCATTTGGCTACCTTTGGCTGGATGCCTAATTTTCTGTTTATTAAGAGTTTGTATGTGTTTCGCCATACAAGTGTTTCAGATATATGTACAATATTTTAAGAATACGCTATAAAATCACGATAGGAATGAGTTCACAAAGGCGGGGATAAATCGCACATACAGTTGGGCCATTCCACGGTGAGTCTCCCGAAGGTATCGCTCAACCATCTACGATTTTCCTTGTAAAATTTTGTTGATTGGCTAGGTTACTCCGATTGAATTCAATATATATATAGGTATTAAAATAATTCCATCCTGTTTATAAATGTAAAGATTGATGAAATCTTCAGGGGCCTGAAAAAAACGTTTTTTCCTGTTTTCACAAAAATACAAAAAAATTGAAAAAACACTATTGCACACAGAGTGATGAAAACCCCGGCACATTTATTTCTGTAAGAATGAAAAGAATATAGTTGTTATATTATTCCATCCTAAAAGGGCAAGCAAGCTTCCGGGTTCAAAATCTAGGCACTATTTCACGTCAAGGCATCGATTTCACATGAAAACGCTAAGACCGCCATTTGCACTGATCTGAGTCCGGTTAATTTCCGTTTGACGCGTCAACACTTTGCTGCGCAATGGATGAAGCCTTCCGCACATTGAGGTTTGAATTGCAGGCACGCAATTTTTTGCACGCTATCCTCTAGGAGCCTGTTGCGTAGCTTGGTATGCACATTTTCAAACTTTTACCAGCTTCTCTGACATGTCGCGGAGGAAGGCGAAATTTACAGTACTCGACAGGCGAGGGCGCTCAAGGGTTGAGTGATTCTGCGGAGAATCTGTTTTTTTTTTCTCTATTTTTAACTTCATCCTGGTTAAAAAAACGAAATACCTTTTTTCCGAAATTTTTATAGTTTTTTTGTTTTCAACCTCTTACATCTCTAATCAGTTTCCGTACTTTCAGAAGTTGCTCAAGCACTCGAAACACGATTTTTGCAACAAACACCAATATAAGAGTCATATTTGTTCCTAATGCTTCACAAATTCGTTTACTTAACGTAGAAAGATTCAACTTCAATATGCATAGGAGCTTATTGATGACATCGGCAAGAGAAAGCTTCTCAGGAATCCCGAATGCTGACAAGGAACACCAAATTGACCATTTCTTTCTTAATAAAATTACTATTCATTTCATTATTGTAAATAGTCGACCAGTGTCATATACCAATAGGAAACTAAAAATATTAGGCGCCAATACATTGAAATATCATGGGAAACTTGCAAAAATTAGGATTTTGGTTCAGATTCATTCGCGATTTTTGCAGTGATGTACTCCTAAAAGCATGAAAAGATTCATTAGACGTGCCTGCGTATTGGCATAGGTATCATTATTTTATTTTGGGTTTCGTTTTAGGTGACATATGAATTCTTGAATTTGGAACCTGCGCCACCTCAGCATAGTTCCTTGCTAACACGTTACCGCAAAGCGCGGTGGCTGCTTTTTGTCAGGCGATTGGCGCGCACAGTTTGGTATTGTAACGCAACCTACCTCAGCACGTGAGAGCTCTAGTATGTTGCCCCCTCCCATTATATGTAAAAAAAATTCTTTGTTTGTTCTCTTGTCCTTCCTCCTAAAGTATGCAGGGAGCCGAGAGGCCGCGCGAGAACTCTGAAAGAATATTTTTTTTTATTGTGTCTTGTATTTTTTTTTACTTCAATTTAAAAAGAACTGTCTGAGAATTCTTAAAACACACATTTAAAGCGGATGACCAAGAAGCTTTCAGGCCGGGTCCAGGCTTAAAGCCGTACTCCCTGACCGGGCGCTGGCTTGAAGCCATGGCCCCGTGCTATACTTGGGCCCGGTTAATAAAGGGACTAAGTCGTGCCTTTTCGAGCACACGAGAACATCATGCAGTGCGTGGTTCAATGCATTCTGTGCCAAGTTGAACTGACACATCCAAAGACCTAGCTCTTACTATACCATAGCGAATGAAATAGAAAAGCAGATAAATTTCAAGTTCTTTTTCTTTTCCACAAGAAGCAACATTGCTTTCGCGTAAGGTAAAACAAACTATAAAAAACACTTCAAGCAATTTCCCTGTTATCACTTTTCCGATGACCGTATTGCAACTCTTTATACTATTATGATATGTTGGCGCTAACGTGATGGGTGTCTCATTCTATAGTGCGTTTATTTTATGCTGTATGCTTGTGAATTCGCCTGTTTCTATATATACACATATATATATTCGCATGCTAAATGACGTCATACGACCAAATCGCACCATCAAGGTGCGCACCAGCGGAAAAATAACACCGCAGGAAATGGTCCAGATCACTTATCTTTCCATGGAAGAAACAAAGATATTGGTCTTTTAGTGCTTATACACTGGAGCTGATTAGACCCCATAAAGGTGAGGCTGACATAGACGGTAGAATCTGTAAACAGAAAAAAACATTATTTTGTTACATACAGGCCGAGCCTGGTCATGCGCACGTGGGCCTTGGCTAAGTTTACTATATATACTGCCTGGGCCCGGGCGTTCCATTGGGAATCACATTATTCATCCATTTAAGAATCGCTATCCTAGTCATGCCATCATCACATCGCATTTGTAGTTTCAACGAAGTCCTTGCTTTGTCATTCCGCAGTCGTCACTGCGTTGGCGTCATACAGTTGTCGTAAACCTTGGTAAGCGAGTGCCTTGCCAAAGTGGCCAGGATACCGGCGCATGTCGCTTATAGCTGACGCAACTGAAGTGCTACAATGACCACCACATCTGTTAAATAATCACTTGAGGAATACGGTGTGTCGCTACATTACTCAAATGCTAATCGCACTAAAATCGACAGTCATCGTAAATGACTTCTGCCATAATTTTTAATACGAGTAGCAGCCATTGCGTACTTCAGCCACGTTTTAATGGGCAAGCATTGTATCACGAGTACCCCATCAACATCTGTCTATCACGCGAAATGTGTGATGTCTTCTATTTGCGCAAATATGCGTATTTTGCGAAGACGTTTCAACGTTATAGTAGTGTAACTGCAGATGGCTGGTAGCTTTATAAGTAATAAGGAAAAATTGAAACCCGGCGCATTATTCGGAGAAAATACCCATATGATCAGAATAATGCACACCTATAGGGATACGTACGGCTCTGTAGAAATCGCAGGGGGAAACCTGTTGTAGGTGTTGGCGAAATTTAAAATTAGGAGTGGGCGAACTTGAAATTTGGAGTTGGCCGATATGAAATTTGAGGGTGGACCAAGTTAAACTTGGAAGTGGGCCAACTTAAATTTGGCGGTGGGCCAACTAGAAATTTGTGGAAGGGCCAACTTGAAATTGAAAGATGGGCCAACTTGAAATTTAAGGGTGGGCCGAGTGAAATTTGTGGCTACGCTTACGCATACTTGGACAAATCCACTGGAGTTTCTCCATAGATTTAATCTATCTATCTATCTATCTATCTATCTATCTATCTATCTATCTATCTATCTATCTATCTATCTATCTATCTATCTATCTATCTATCTATCTATCTATTTATCTATCTATCTATCTATCTATCTATCTATCTATCTATCTATCTATCTATCTATCTATTCTTTTGTGCTATGTGAGCCAAGGGACAACATGGCCACAATTAGTGCATGACCGGGGTAGTTGGAGAAGTATGGGAGAGGCCTTTGCCCTGCAGTGGGCGTAACCAGGCTGATAATGATGATGATGAGCCAAGTTGTACAATAACGAATGGTGACGTGGTCTTTCCATTGTCACAATCATCGTCACCTCGTTGTGCTCATGGCGCTCTCATGACGCTGTCCTAATATCGTCATCAATTTAGAAACGTCATCAGATTCTCTTCAAGACGCTGCCATGTCGGTTTCGTCATTCCATCAATGTCATTCCTAATTCGTCAGTTCATCGTAGTCAAGCTGTATTGATTCAATCGTGAAAAAGCCGCCGCGGTCCTGTCATCGTCGTCAATTCTTAGTCCTTATACAGCCATCATCATGGGTTTGTTCTCATACCGCGGTCGTGTTGTCGTCATGCCAGCTTCGTGATACCGTTGTCGTCATAACACAGTCGTCGTCCTACCGCTGTCGTGACGCCACCGCTGTCACGCTGTTGTCCTATTATTGCCATCATTTGAGAAACGTTATCTCAATGTCGCCATGCCATCATAATATCACTTTCGTCGTTCCATCGATGGCATTCTTTCTTTGTATTTCCTTCTTCATGACAACACTGTGGGCATATAGCCGTCGTCTTATAGAATTACTGCAACTTTGGCAAGTCAGAATGAACTTATTTTAATTATGCTGCACTGCGTCCTTTTGTCATTTCTCTGCGTAGGTGTGAACGAGTGTGAACGTATTTTCAGTCAGAGGAACATGTCCGTTCGTTAGGAATTTATTAGGCATCAAAAAATAACCTGTGCCCCTGGCTTTCTTTTCAATTACTTTACAGAATCAGCGAAGAACGACCAAGACCACATATGGTTCCTCGAAACGTCCTATAAACAGAAACTCCTCGCCAGGGAAGCCTGCAGCATTGAGTCAGCCTGCCGGAACAACGCCGACTTCATGGTGCATCTGCTTTCTACCGGGAGCATCAGCTCATCTGGCTGTCCTTACCATCGCCTACTTTCAGAACTTCCCAATTTTCGGTCCGCGGGGCTAAATGCAGGCTTAGAACTCGCGGGGACTTCGCTGGAGTCACTGCATGCCATAGGAGGAGCGCTACATGAAAGCGCCGACAAAGTGGAACATCTCAGTGACTTTCTGCGCTACGTCGTGCTTTGGAAGGGTGGCGGCGTATATTTAGACACGGACGTGATCGTGATGAAGTCACTGAAAGGAATAACCAATAGCGTCTTCTATGAGTCCGAAAAGAGTGAAGGTGTCCTGACTAACAGTATACTATTCTTCGACAAGCAGCATCCCGTGCTCAGATGGCTTATTAATGAGTGCGCAAGCACATACGATCCTCATTTGTGGACCGTTTGCGGGCCTGCTTTGATGTCTCGGCTGTCTTCAAACGGTAAACTTTCTCGGCGCGTGAAGTTCCTCGGCAATTCATATTTCTTCAGGGTTCCATACGCAATGTGGCAGAACTTGTTCAATTCTACAATGGCACCAGGAGTGCTTAGGACGATTAACGGCAGCTACGGTGTTCATTTTTGGAACAAACTTAGCAAAGGGAAACGAGTGGTGCCTGGATCTGGTTGCGCAATGGACGTTCTTGCTCGCGCCTACTGTCCCGAAACGTACAGCTTAGCCATTTCCGAGGGATACTTTTGAATGCATCGTCAGTCGTAATGACAGCCGTCTTTCCTTGTAATACCAATGATTTTATTGCTATACTCTGCCGTAACTAATGCGTTGACCTGGTCGCAGGGGAGTATGGCCCATGACGAGCTCTTCTGAACTCGACACGAGCGATTGTAGAGACAAAATCTGAGTGTTAAAAGAAGGTAATCAATCAGCCGCTAATAAATTGTCTTTCGGGTTCACAAGCTGCGCCTATAATGAATGTGCATTTAGTGTTGTTTGCGCTTCAGCAAATACCAAATAAAAGCAATATTCTAAGCGAACTTTCTCGTGTTCCACAATGCGCCAGTAAATGCATTTGATTTATTTACCCAGTATAAATACAGTGCCTTCACTAAGGCTCTTCCGAAAGCATTGTAGGTGGTAGAAGCATTACATTTAACGCTGGTTGATTCAAAACTTAAATAAATCTGCTTTCACGTCGCATAGACATTTGCACTCGTCTTGATACAAGTTTAAACCGCCGTGGTTGCTCAGTGGTTGTGGTGTTGGGCTGCTGAGCACGAACTCGCGGGATCGAATCCTCGTCGTGGCTGCCGCATTACAATGAAGGCTAAATGCGAAAAAAAAAAACGTGTACATAGATTTATGTGCAAGTTGAAAAACCCCAGGTGGTCGAAATTTTAGGAGTCCTCCACTACGGCGTGCATCATATTGAGAAAGTAAGTGGTTTTGCCACGTAAAACCCCATAATTTCATTTAATACAGGTTTACCATACGGCGCAAGCTGACATTTCCATTGTGGCAGGCAAAAAATAAATAAATTTCTGCATTGCTTTAGCAACAGTTTGTCCTGCGTGCTCGCAAGGACACAAACTGGTCTCTTCCGTCGCAAACGTCTATAAGAGGCTGCTATAAGAGAGTTTCTCTTGGGTCATTGACCTAATGCAAACAGCGCCGCCATGATCACAAGTGGCGCTACTGCCTTTGTGCAGGCCACTGCGTTAGGCGTACGGCTTTAGAGATGCCACATCATGGTCAACATGTATATAAGTACCTCCTCGTGTTATCATCTTTCATCAGGCCTTTTCCTCCCCGTCTCTTTTCTCCAGTGTAGCGCAGCAGCCCAGAACAAGCTATATTTCACACCGACTTCTCTGCTTTCGCATAGAGGAACTTTTTTCTCTCTCTTTAGCAATAGTTTATGACTTCATTGTGTAACAGCAAGAAATGTCAATTGTAGTTAAGATGAGCAAAAGAAAGCAGTGCAAAGCACGGAGCTGGAATAACTTTCTATGGAAGAAACAGCTAGCTATATCATAGACATTGTTTTTAAAAAAGGTCCCGTTGAATATTTTTCTTTCGCTGTCTCACCCTATATTGTGTTTCACAAGGTTGCAAAGTTAGCAATGCTTAATGTCGAATAGACAATAACGATCAGGAAGAATGCGACGCAGGACCTAAATGTTTCTAAAATGAGACTGCTGACCGGCGCATATGAAGTCAGAAGAAACAAAGATTGATTTTGACACTCAATAATGTCATTACGTCACCTACCGCTTGGTGTCTCATATTTTCAATAATCAGTGGGAAAGGACCAGATGTTCTACTTATCAACGAGGGCGCACTTGAATGAGGTATGAAATCCGTCGCTGCTTCGTGGTTTGTTTTTCGGAAACGTTTTCAGATAAGTGCAGTATACATGGTTTTATTTTTATTTCGGGAAGGCATATTTCTAATGGAGAAACTTGAAGGCAACGGATGCGATCCTGCAGCAAAAAAGCAGGAAGATGTTATAAATGGTTTAAGCATACTTAAACACTGCTGTAATAAATAGTTCCAGCGTTTGTACATTCCGCGAACCTTCGGTGCACCATATGAACATGAAACCGTCAACAGATCTTGACGCTATAGGCGGCGGACCATAGAAAGGTGAGCGTCCACATAACAAGTTCACAACATACTATTATAAAGGTGAAGCTTCGGTTATTTAAATTGTTTACAACACCGTAGAATAAACTGCCCTTTCTTAATTGATTTCATCTGCTAATGACAGTTTTGTGAAAATAGAGGAGTGAATTCTGTGCTAGTATCTCAAACCTGGCATATATGTACATATTGTGATACAACAGTTATCACGACGTTTATTACGCATCGTAGATGCGGCGAACCGACCACGTCCAAAGCACGCATCACACAAGAGCGAGCCCCACAAGCGATGATGAAGAAGAACGCCATATGAACCCCACATGATGATGGTCATGTACAGATGACAAAGTATAGCTTATAAATGCCCACACTAATGTCCCCTCGTGCGAGAGCGGCCATCCTGGCCGCAATTCAAAGGGGCGGCGAACGGCTCGTGAAAGGATTCACAGGGGAAACGTGGAGAACCTCAGCAGCGCGGCCGCGGCGGTCATTAAGTTAACCAGAGAGGTCTGCTCCAAGACTTTGTAGGGGCCGATGAACCGAAGCTGAAACTTGTCACACAAGCCAGGGGTACGAACTGCTGTCCGGAGTAGCATTTCCTCGCCAGGCCGGAAGCACACGACGCGGAGAGAGGCGTCGTAATGCTGCTTGCGGTCCTGTTGCCGTGCTTTGGTGTTGATGCGGGTGAGCTGGCGACAACGCAGAATGCGGGACACATGTTCTTCACAGGAGGATGAGCATCGATCGACAGTTGACGCGAAGAGACGTCAAGACAGGAAGAGAGCCAGTGACCACAGACAAGGTAAAATGGCGAGTAACCGGTCGGGCGTTGAACGGCGGTATTGTACGCAAAAGTCACGAATGGCCAAATTGCGTCCCAGTTTCTGTGATCTGGTTCGATGTACATAGCTAGCATGTCTGACAGCGTGCGATGAAATCGCTCTGTTAGGCCGTTGATTTGCGGCTGGTAACTGGAGGTAGTCTTGTGGGTGGTTCCGGAGGCTCTGAGTACTTCGTCTACTAGTTGCGAGAGGAATGGTTTTCCACGGTCACTCAGGAGGACGCGAGGAGCACCGTTACGCAGTGTTAAGGCTTGAAGTATGAATGCAGCAACTTCAGACGCTGAGGCAGAACTCACACAAGCTGTTTCGGCATAGCATGTCAAGTGGTCAATGACTGCCACAATCCATCGTTTACCCGTGAGAGTCACAGGAAGAGGACCGTACAGGTCAATGCCAACGACTTCAAATAGTTGCGACGGACACGGAACCGGTTGCAGTTGTGCGCTTGGAGCTTTCGACGGGGGAGCTTTCGACGCTGACATAGGGCGCAGGAAGCGACATACCTCGCTACACTGGCGAACAAGCCAGGCCAGTAGAAGCGACCTTGGATGCGGTCATAGGTTTTCTGGAACCAAGGTGACCAGCAGTCATGTCATCGTGAGAAGCCTGCAGGACATGAGCACGTAGAGAGCGTGGCAGGACAGGAACCCAGCGTTGACCGTAAGGGTGATAGACATGACGGTACAGGACGCGGATGTCAATCTTAAATTGCGTCAGCTGTTGACGAAGGCGGGCGTTAGGCGGGCGCAAAGCTCCTTGAAGGTGGTCTATGATGCGCCGACAGTAAGAGTCGGCAAGTTGATGAGATTGGAAGAATCTGTTGCCGCGCGTAGGCATCTCGTCTACAGTGGCCAACGAGAAAGGATGTGAAGAGGGGTCGTGCGATAGCTTGTCACGGATGGTAGTTGGAGGTCCATTGCATGGTGTCGTAGGAAGCGGACAGTGAGAAAGTGCTTCTGCATCCTGGTGTTCTTTTTCTGCCCTTGTAGGTAATAGTAAAGTGGTATTCTTGCAGACGAAGGATCCACCGACCAAGTCGTCCAGACAAGTTCTTCAGCGTCGAAAGCTAGCATAATGCATGATGGTCTGTAACGATGGTGAAATGATGGCCGTGAAGATAAAAACTTCTGCACAGACCAAACGATAGCTAGGCATTCCTGCTCGGTGATGGTGTAATTCTTTTCGGCGTTTGTGAGAACGCGACTTGCGTACGCGACGACTCTCTCACCTTAAGTGTCGTCTCGCTGTAGGAGAATGCCACCAATGCCGTGACCACTAGCATCCGTATGCAGGAGAGCAGAAGCATCTTCATCAAAATGGCGAAGTACTGGTACAGATGTGAGAGCGCGCTTTAGATGGGCGAACGCTGATTCACATTCGGGAGACCACAGAAACCGAACATTAGAACCCAGTAATTTGTGCAGAGGTTACGCTATTGAGGCGAAGCCTCGTATGAATCGGCGAAAATAGGAAGCGAGGCCTAGGAAACTGCGCAAATCTTTGGTCTTTTCGGGACGAGGGGAACTGCCGAACTGCCGGAACCTTGTCAGGATATGGAGGAATGCCGTCTTTGCTCACAATATGACCTAATACTTTGATCGTCTTGCTCGCAAAATGGCATTTCTTGGTGTTTAGCTGAAGTGCAGCGTTGGCAAGGGACGTGAGAACTTCATCCAGACGTTTCAGGTGCTGAGAGAAGGTTGATGAGAAAACAAAAATATCGTCCATATAGCACAAGCAAGTCTTCCACTTCAGGCCACGAAGAACGGTGTCAATCATGCGCTCGAACGCTGCGGGCGCATTGCAGAGGCCGAAAGGCATGACATTAGACTCGTAGAGCCCATCTGGTGTCGAAAACGCTGTTTTCTCTTTATCGTCCTCATGCATAGGTAGCCGCAGCGCAGATCGAGACTGGAGAAGTACTCGGCACCCTGCAGGGAATGCAAGGCATCATCTATTCGCGCCATATGGTATACATCCTTGCGTGTGATCTTGTTAAGTGCTGGGTAGTCGATACAAAATCGAACAGAGCTGTCTTTTTTACGAACCAAAACAACGGGGGATGACCAAGCGCTAGCAGAGGGGCGCATTATGTTCCGTTAGAGCATGTCGGTGACGGTCTCGTCAATGATTTTCCTCTCAGCTATCGATACGCGATACCTTCTACGGCGCACGATGGATGTGCCATCTGTCTCTATCCGATGCGTCGTAATCGAAGTTTTTCCCAACGAAGATGAATGCGCGTCAAACGAAGCTTCATGTTTTTGGAGCAAAGCAAGCAACTGTTGTGACTGCGAAGGTGTCAGGTCGGAACTGATGGCAGCTGCAAGAGCTGAAGGAGATGCGGCCTGTTCAGTACAAAGAACTTCAGAGGAAGCTGCTTTAAAGGAAACAACAGAGATAGAAACAGAAATAGGTCGTGTCGGTCATGTGGAGAACGCGTTGCCCGCTGCAGATGGAGGCGGAGGCCGTTGAAAGAAAATCCCATCGCAATATGAGCTGCTGCGCACAAGAACTTAGCACTGCAAATTGCACGTAATGCAGAAGTCCGTCGATGGCAATACGAGCAGTGCACATGGCGGTAGGTCGAATGGCGACCACTTGAGCAGCGAGTAGCGTAGGTCCATCATAGGGGGTCATAACTTTCCGGAATCCCGAACACAATGCACGGTGAATGACTGAAACACTAGCACCAGTGTCTACCAAAGCTTCGACTTGTACACCTTCTATTACAGCCACTCTACTACTACTCGTTCGATGCAGCTTTTCCTCCAAAAGCTGCAGAATTCAGTTTTCCGGACAACGCTCGGCGAATTGAGAAGCAGGTCGAAGTGCGGACGTAGAGCGGCGAAGGGGTGACGGCGAGTGGCGTCTCGCAGGACGATACGGCGGAACCGTCTCGAATGCTACAGTAGGTGGTGGAGAGCGGCCGCGCGGTGGAGCATAAGGACGGCGTTCACTCAGATCTCCTAGACGTTGGAGTGTAGCTCCGGGCGAAAAGTCATCCCGTTCGTATGCGCCATATCTGCGACGCTCGTCTTGCTGGCGCTTGCGGCAAAAGCGTGCTATGTGGCCACGATAGCCGCAGTAGTAGCAGATGGGACGAGGAGGACGCCACTGCGGATAGCTGGTTTCGGTAGGTGCACTGGTAGTCATGGAAGGCATGTGGGCCGGCGTTCGGTTTTGCGGCATCGGTTGAACGATGACTGGAGTAACTGTGGCTACTTGTGCGTACGTTGGTGGGACCCGAGGTGTTAGAGGGTCCGTGTACGCTGCCCCAGCTATGGACGCCAATTCCTCGTTGACAACGTCTCGCAGATTGGTATCCGATACATGAGAAGGCATAGGCCCTGCGGCGAAGCCAAAATACTGTATCTCTTCTCGAATTATTGCGCGGATCATTGCTCGTAACGTGGGGTTGGTGGCCATAGTGTTTGCAGTGGTGTCTAGCTCCAACCAAACAGATTCTAGTTCGTCGAGGCGCTGGCAAGTAGCGACGATATAAGCTACGGTAGCGGGGTTCTTGAGGACTAAGGCATTGAAAGCGACAGCTCCGATGCCTTTGAGGATATGGCGAACCCTGTCTGATTCGGTCATGGCCATGTTCACGCGCCTACAAAAAACAAGCACATCCTGGATGTATGACGTAAAAGATTCCCCGGGTTGTTGCTGGCTAGTTTAGAGCGTCTTTTTTGCGAGGGCGGAACTCACTCGGTCGTAGTCGCCCGTACAAAAATGACTGTTGATTAACCATTGATGTATTGTTGGGGAATTGTTGAAACAACGGACTTCAACAAATTTTCAAAAGCAATTGAGTTCGCTCAACCCTTGCACAACAACATTACCGTTGAGTGTTCTCAATAAACAATTTATTGGGTAATTTGTGTTGATTTTTGTAGTTGTTTTTTTGTTGTGCAGCAGTTGAGTACAGTATACAATAATTAGGACTCGCATATGAAGACATTCCAAAAATTTAATGCGAAGCGTTCCAACCTCATTCCTGTCACTTTGCGGCAGGTAGGTTCTTCTTTCGCGTCGTTTTCATAAAAAGAAAATAATGTGTGACCGATGGGGTGGCATTGAACGTCGGCCGTCGAATCCGGTGCCCTAACCATTAGGCCACGAACGCGCGCATGCTCCTATCGTTCGAAAGCCAGTAAGTTCTGAAATGCTTAGCGCGTGCGCAGCGTGCCACTTCCTCGTGCAGTCGCTACAGCTGGAGCTTTCAAGAGCCTATCTCCAGGACCGCCCCACTTTCGTAGCCGTTTTCGCTCTGTAAAAACTGCAGCTTTAGACTAGCTTCATGACCGCCCAAGTTCATAACGATTTATTTCTTCGCCGGTGTACAAATGCCATCGTCGTTTTAACATACACTAGATGACATAACAATTGGTACGATCCAAAATGAGCACGTTTCGGGGAGCAGAAGAATGCGAAGTTCACTCGCTAACACGGAGACTACGCGCACGTGGAGTTTGCCCTATTTGCCTGAGGTAAAAAAGCATCCTTAGACACCTCGATTGTTCATGTCAATGGTTTGTGCAAATTAAAAAATTCAGCATGTTCAGCGCCCCTAGCAGAGAAAGCACAAATTAAAGTATTCGACCAAATTACAGTAGCTCCACTTGCGCGCTTACGCTGAAACGCGCCTCGATTGATTTTTCGCCCTGTGTGGCCATTTGTTGAACTTGAGAGTGTGCGGCGCCTGGCCCAACAATGGAGGTAGGAGCGCGCTGGAAAGAAAAAATATACAAAAGCGTGGTGCCTGCTCCACTCTGGAGAGGAAAAAATATACAAAAACGCGGCGCCTGCTTCCACGTGACACCGATTGGCCAAATGAGGGAGCGGAGGAGGCTGGGGAGACAGGAGGCGTGGAGGAGGAAGCGCGAGGGTGAGCGGGGTGGCGGAAAGATCAAAGAATGGCGCTACTTTTGAAAAATTGAGGGGTTTTACAAGGTAGCGTTCGGATGTGTGTGTGAGCGCACGCGGTTGCAACCGTTGTAGCTTCGTTTTGAGCACGCTTTTGCAACAGTAAACATCGTGACCGCTAGTTTCGTAGTGGCATATTTTGGTCGTAGTATTTATTGTTTACGCTACAAATTAGGTTGTTCTTAAAACTTTATGAAGGTTAGTGGATGAAAAATTATTACCAATTATTAGTGGTTTTTCCGTGCGGTTACTTTGTGTTTGAAAGGTTTTTATAACTCCATACGATAGTGAAGCTGTGAACGGCTTTCGGACTCAGTTAGTTGGTTGCCGTTGTGTAGTGAATCACGCCTCGTGCTTTTTGATGAAAATATTTTTTTCTTTTCGGACATCGTGACGCACATTTTGGTGAAATGCTTTAACGACGATAAGTGGGACGTTCATCCGTTGAAGTCGTTGGCTGACCCAGCTACAACTCTTCGACTGATGTGCGAGCCTGGCTGTTTTGATGAGCTGCGCGGCAGAGGTCATGATCTCTGTTGGAGAGAAGGCACCCCGAAACAGTCGCAGCCGAACTTCTGCAGATAGGTAAGCAATCTCGTTTTCTTGGGCACGTAGCCTTTTTTCTATTTTGACATTGACAAGCGTGAGATGTTAAGCACACCGTTCACTTTCTTCAAGCAAACCGTATGCCCCGGAGCTAAAGCGCGCGATACTAACGCTCGCTGCCACCGTCACTTCGTTTGAAGCAATAGTAGGCGATGAGGCAGCGGCGCCCCACGTGCGTAAAATTGCATTGCTTCGTTTGTTCCTGTCTAATGACCTTTTCTTAATTTGTATGAGAGAACACAATTGGAACATAGGGATCAGCTTCTCTGAGCAGTGATAATTTTGTACAGTGGTCACGCCATCTTTCACAAGGGCTCACGTGGGTCGTCTAAGCGCTTGTTATCGCGTTCCGATACGTGAGAGGCGCGCTGCCTTTCAAGGTATTTAGGCAGACACTACGAGCTTAGGAGAACCGCGACAAATAATTGTGCAGCAGGTGTGCAGCTGTGCTACTTTTGTACCACACTCGTACCGGAAGGCGGTGTTGCACGTCACGCTTACGCATTTCGTAACTATGGCGGCCGCCGTGGCAGTTTGGGGCTCGAGGTCGTGGATATGATCCCTGCAGCGGCCGCATTCCAAAGGAGCGGAATGCAAAAACGCTCGTGCATTGTGCATTGTAGGCACGCAAAATTTCCAGGAAATCAAAATTACTACGGAGTCCCCAACTACGACCTGCGTCATAATCAGATCGTTGGTTTCGCACATAGGACATCATAATTATTTTTTTTTAATCCGTAGTGGCTCATCGTACGCTTAGTGTGATCACCTTTTGTGCCGTAGCGGTTAAGCGCGCCTAGATTTAGGTTGCGCCTAATGAAGGGGCGCACCGCAATATATATTTCGCCTCCTTGGGATTTGCGGAGAACGGCCAACCGATAAGTAGCAGCTTCCGCGCGGTGACTGTACACGGATACACAGCACAAACGAACAGAGGTGTGGTGACGACGTCGCCAAAGAACACAGACGCGAACGGGCTCGCCTTATCGCCTATCACCGCCAGAATTACCGCAGTAAGCATCTTTATCTAGCGCGGCGCGTTTCCGTTGAAGGCGTACTGTACAATTTTAATTGGCGATAACCGAAACATGCCACCGTTCTCTGCTGCCTCTTTGAGCTGGACCGATCCGAATGTGCGTTGCTTGCAGAAGCGAAAGGAGCGCCACTTGGCGCGTTGTCGCCTCAAGCACCGTTTGTGCGGTGAAGAATGACGCGTGCATGAAGCTAGCTCACTGCGCAGACGCTACCGCGCAAAACGCGCAAGGGCGTGTACACGACGTTCTGCACACAAATCGCGTGGGACGATCGGAGACACGCCGGAGCGGCTAGCTTCAAAGAAGCGGTGCATCTTCTCACTCGTACTGGCACGCTCACGCTCGCATCGCTCTAGGCGTATCTTTTGGTCATTCCAGCTGCTGGACTTCTACCCAAAGATTCGATATCTGCTTGGTATCGGCTATGCACTGTCGTGTGGCTTTTGGTTCTGCGAGAGCCGGGAATATTTCTCCCCGCTGTGAAACATCGCTGTGCGTGTCTTAGCTAACATTTACCGCAGCAACCCATTTCTTTCTTTTCTAGACAGCACTTGTAAAGAGTCGGAAATTTTTACTTGCCAGTATAGTGTGTACTATTTTGTGCGTAGTTATGTGCAGTGTGTGGCAGATTCTGAATCCGCGCAATCTCATTTTCTGTCCGCATTCCCTTCTTGCAGGTTACGCTTGCTGCAAATACCCAGATGCTAAAGTGCTCTACGTCAAGAGCAGCTTGGCGTCGTGCAAGAGACACCCGCTGATATGTGGCTGATTCACTAGCAAGCTCGCATCTCTGTTGCCACTCTCCATCGAGTGGGATTTTTAACTATTTTTTGTGCTGCTGTGTGGTGTACTAGCTGCCGCATGGATGCTGTGAAAGCTTACTTTCGATTTGCTCTGGCTTGGGAGGTATTTCCTTCTGCTTGAGAGAATGTTTACCAGCCTAACCAAGTGATACGTGCGTACTGGAAACAGCAGCGCGAACAGAGGCGGGCGACGGACGACGAAATAGGTAGGAACACGCACGAGTGCAAGTTTATTTTTGAAGACAGAGGTATTAAAGACGCTGGTCAACTTGACAAAGGTAAAGAGCCGTGCATGCGTGGTAGAAACAGCCACGAGCGACAAGAAAAAAAATATGAGAAAGCCATGTCGTAGAATAAACGTGCGTGAAAAACGAGAACTATCGGACAATACTTTCGAAAAAGCCAAATATTTGTCCGATGAGTGATACTACCCAACGAGAAATACTCTTCAGAACTGCAAGTGTTCCCCACTAAGGGCAACAGATAACTTGGTTATGCATTTGTTTCGTTTGTGATCAATAAATATTGCTTCTGGAACTCCTCTGGTGTTGGGGTATAGAGCAGAAAGAACGGTTGTTTCATCACAAAGACCAGAACACAAGAGGACTTATGGAATAATTATTTATTGATCACGAAGAAAAATTCATAAGCAAGATTTCTGTGACCCTTAGTGGGAAAGGGTTGCTGCAGTATTTCTCGTTAATATCACTTACAGGACAAACCTTTCAGTTTTCATGTTGTTCTTTTTTTTTGACGCACATGTTTGTTCTACAGGACATTTCTTTCGGTCCTTTTTTGTTGTGCCGGGCCGTTTCTGCTGCACATCCATGGCTTTTTCTTTGTGAAGTTGGCCAATGTGTTTAAAATCTTTGTCTTCACGAATAAACTTCTAGTTGAGTCAGCGTGCATGTGTGTTCCTACCTTAATTCATCCTTCTCGTCTCTGTTTGGGTGGTTGTCAAATATAAATGCACACCGAATTGGCGAAGTGTCCATAGAATTGATACATGAAATATTTGCGCTGTTTATTTCAGGAAGAACGCTATAGGGTCTTATCTCCTCTGTTTTTAACACTGATGTACATTTTTCTAGTTCAACTTCAAGAGTCCTCTGAGGAAGCCAATAAGAGTGATGGTAACTTCATTTGTGTAAGATTTGTGAATTTTATCCATTCAAGGCATGACATGTCACATGCCTGTAGGTATGCAAGTATTCGTGCTTATTAAACATACTAAGCTCTAGTTTTCGGTTCTCATGACGCTGCTTTGTACTGTGCTGCATTCTCCAGGCGCAGGAACCTTCTTTTATGCAGTCAGTGCATGTGTTCTTTATGTATATATTGGAGAAAAAATTGTCTTGAGTTTAAATATACATGGTTATCACTTGTAATTTTTTTTCAACACGGGTGCTGTATCTCCCTTCGTCTTTGTTACTTCTTTGGCCCAATTTTTATGCAACTTTTATGTATTTTATGCAATAAATTTCTGGTAGCATTTTAATAACCTTTTACCTGCGCAAATGAGGTCATTGGTTTTTCGTATACGCATTTGCGTTTTTCACTGTCTCACCAATCTGGCTGTGCAGTCATTGAAACCTTTTCCAATCCTTTATGACTATTTCTGGGGTACTTGATACTGCAAGTACAGGTGACCATCTATTTGGCACTTTGGAATTGTGTTAGCCGTGTGTTACTACCAATTTTCTGGGCTAAATAATTATTTTTACTCTTATCGTTAAAGGTTTTAGCCTTGCTTTATCTCTTTATTGACTGAGGTACCACTTAGTTGCTGTGTATATTGAAAAAGGCCCCAAAAAGTGCTCTAATTAGCTTCGCAAGTCCAGATAATTTAACTGAAAATGAGCTCACTAAATTGAGGAAATACCACCAAGAAACTCTTCTGTACCTCAATTTAACATATACAATTGGTGGACTGTTCTTGCAAACCTGGCTCGTCAGAAACATGATTCAGATGTTCACCATGCCCGACAACTTTCTAAATGATGTCTCATCAATTAATAGCTAAGTTGAGGGATGTTATTTTATAAAATAATTGGGCAACCTAAAAATATATACATCTCGAAGACAAAAAGCTCAGACAAGTCTACTTTGGTACTTCATTAAATTTTAATCGCGGTGAAAGACGTGTGCTAAAGCTTGTATATGTTTACGTGAAGTCATTTGTTTCAAGTCTGTGTTTTGGCTTCTCACTGTCAGCCGTAACTGTTCCTGTGATGGATTAGTGTGCGAAACATTTTAATGTAACGTATTCAGATGTCTTGTGTGTATTCACACGCAAGCAGCTTCAAGTGTTCATGTGTTCAAAGTTGGTTGTTAAAAGGGTAGGCTTAAGGCCTGCCTTTTGAGTCGCTTTGCCTTCTAGTCACAAACTTAAGTCGCAAGTGAAGACCACAATAATCGTTTTGATTGAATTCATATGTATATGTGTTTTCAGATGTATTCACACTGTTAAGAGTGCTGTAGGTACTAACCTATGTCTCCAGGTTCGATGTAGTGGTGCCTTATGTACTGTAATTATGTTTCATGGGCACGCATCTTTAGTGTAAATAAAGGTGCTTCAAATTGATCAGTCTCTCTTTTCCTTCTGTTTGTGTTTGTGAAAGTTATGAGCAGGCACCGGGGCATGCAAGTGTGAAATGCAAAGCGATTTCAATATATGAATAAAAATCCACTAGCCCAACGAAATGTCAATCATATTTCAATGGAGACATTTGAAATCTCAATGCCATCTCAACTGGGCCATAATGCACTTTTCAGTGCTGTGACAGCAATAACTCAACAGCAGGTCAACAGAACTACCACAACGTCAATTCAATGCAGCATCAATGGTAACCAAACAACCATTCAACAAAATAAACACAACGAGCCGTCTAAGCACAATGGAATTTCAATGGTAACTTAACAATTATTCAATATTGAGATACCCAATGCTGTTTCAATTAAATTTCAGTGGCCAATATTCAAGACCACTCAACAGTCAGGCCAACAATTCTCCAACAAAATTTCCACAATTCCTCAATGAAAAACTCAACATTGACCAATAATAATTCAATGCCTTCTCAATAATTTTTTTGTACGGGCTTCCAACCAATCCTCGACGTCTTCACCGCGAAGTCCAGCAAACAGATGGGGATCGAGTTGGTGCCCACTGACAATCCAATACGGAGAGGCTGGGGTAGCCGAGGCCGACGTGGTTGAAGTAACTTCTAATTTTATTAGCTATCATGTCCCCTGTAAAATTCATTCGCGTCTGGCGAGAGAACCTGATCTACTGTCAGCAGCTTGCGATGGATCCAGAGGCCATTAAGTGTCCCTCAAAAGAAAACATGTATAAATCTGCCAGCGAATCACCATGTCTACATTCACCGTCCCATTACTTCTCTTATAAAATTACTGTTGAAATGTTGTTGGCCTAATGTTGATGAATTGTTGACCCATTATCCTTTCAAGAATGCCTCAATTATTAGTCAAAGCACGGAGCAATTATTCAACAATAAAGTTCTTGGGTAACTCACAACAAAAAATCGTTGACTAAAAGCTGTTGCCACGTTGTTAAATAGTATTGAGTATTATTGACCCATTGCTGAGTAGTTGCCAACAATAAAGTGGTTGACTAAAATGTGTTTTTATTTATTTGTTTATTTACATACCTACTTCGCTCATTGGACATTACAGTAGGGAGGACAGATAATCAATAAATAATACAACAATGCACACTCTTAAAAAGGTTAAACACTTCAGACCATGGGTACAATACTGATCATACATGTGTTACATTCTGAGGGAGCGCATGAGACTGCACTAAGAACAAGTTTCGCCCAGGTAACAAGATACACTCATTAACACAGCATGCTGGCTAACATTGCAAAACAAACATCAAAGAAAGTTTCAAATGGCAAGTACATTTTTATCTACAAACATATGCTTGGAGAGCAGTGGGGAATGTGACATGAGAAGCAACTTCAATTAGTTCAGGAGGCAGCAGGTTCCACTCGTGTATTGTACAGGGAAAAAGGAGTTTTGGTATGTTGAGCGAGAGTATATTTCCTTTATCTTAAGTAAGTGGTCGTGGCGCCCGTATATGTATATTGGTGGCTGTAGATAAGTCTCTTTGTTTAGTGGTGTGCGATTGAAGACGGTATCTCGTAGGAAAGAGAGGCGGGAAACACCACGGTGTAGTGAAAGATCTTACAAAATAAATGTGCCGTTTTATTTCAGTGATGATGCTTGGAAATGAGTAAATGCCGGTTATGAAACGGGCCGCACGTTTCTGTATCGCTTCTAAGCTAATGACAAGAACTTGTGTATGCGGGTTCCACACAACAGACGCGTATTCGAGAATCGGGCGAACGTTGCTTAGGTAAAGTGTTCTCTTGACATCTAGAGGCACGTGCCTAAAGTTCCGTTTAATAAAATTAAGTACTCGCCCTGCTTTTAAAGTGATGCTTTGAATGTGACGATTCCATGTCAGATCGGCGGAAAATGTGACACCTAAGTATTTAGCTTCACTTATTTCTGATGAAGTTCAAGTAATACTGTGTACGGATTGGTTGCCTCTTGCGGGTGAAATATGCTTACATTTTGAAATGTTGAGGGACATAAGCCACCTGTCACACCATGAAGAGATTTTATTTAGGTCTGTCTGTAATACTACTCGGTCGGAATCATTATTAATTTCTCTGTAAAGGACGCAATTGTCTGCGTACAGCCGGATTTTTGAGGTGGTTACTGTGCCAATGTCATTTATATATATAAGAAATAAAAGAGGACCTAACACGGAACCCTGCGGAATGCCAGAAGATGCGCATGCGCATTCTCATTCTGTGCCATTAATTACCACTCTTTGTAAACGACCCGTCATTAGTTATTGAGCCAATAAAGAATTTTTTTCTGATAAATCAAGAAGTGAAAGCTTATGAAGTAAGAGAACATGGGACACTTTGTCAAGCGCTTTCTGGAAATCTAATAGTATGCATTCTGCTTGTAAACCTTTGTCAAATGATGTGAATATGTCATGGGTAAATTCCACTGAGTTACGCATGAGTGACCAGCTCTAAACCCATGTTGGTAAGGAACAAAGAAACTTGTTTTGAAGGTGGGTAAAGATGTTAGTGTAAAGTATGTGCTCCAGGGTTTTGCAACACACAGATGTTAAAGATATAGGTCTATAATTCATGACACTGTCACGGGGCCCGCTTTTATAAATCGGAACAATGATGCCCATCTTCCATTCTTCAGGTAATTCAGAGGTTTCAAGAGATTTGTGATACAGTACTTCTGATACCTTGATACTATATGTGCGCAGGATTTCAAAACAATATTGGGTATCCTATCTGGACCTGGTGCCGAGTGTGGTTTTAATTTTTGGAGAAGGCTGACTATTCCAAAGTAGTTAATAGCAATATCCGGCATATCATCAAGCGCGTAGCTCAAGAAGACTGGAAGATGTTGAGGTGCTAGCGTGGAATACACAGAAACAAAGTAATCATTAAAACAGCTTGATTTATCTCTATCATTAGTAACAGCTGCACTATTGTGGATTAACGGAGGGATACCAACATCGTCTTTACTGTTTGATTTCACTAGTTTCCAAATTTCCTTTGGATTTTCTTTAATTCTCGAACCAAGAGAGTCAAAATACCGCTTTTTTCCTTTTGTGACTTTCATCTGGATTTCAGAACCAAGTTGTCGAAGCTTAGAAAATCGCAGTGGATGGGGCTTTTCTGTATACCGTTTGAACATACGATTCCTCTTATTAAGTAGTACCTTTATGGGTTTATCAAACTAAGGTATATTTTTTCGGTGTTTGACAGAAAGAAGCTTAGATGGAATGTGGAAAACATTGAGCTGTAAAAGTTGTTCCTTGAACAGCAGCCGTAACTCGGAGACAGATACAGTGCTGCTTTGTTCTGAGAAAGTATCGAAGTTTGACTCAAGCGTGTCAGAAATACGAGAGTAATTTCCTCTATCAAAGAAATAAACTTTTCTTGGTTTCGGTGGCGGTATGTACGGCTTGGGAGCAACGAGATGGGCAACCACTGCATCATGCTCGGTTATTCCGGGAACTATGGAAACAGATTGCAGCAATGAAGGAGAGTTTGAAATCAGAAGATCTAAGGTGGAAGCGGCATTGCCATGGCGCCGTGTTGGTCCCTCCACGAATTGATAAAGACTATGCGTTGCGAAAAATCGTAAAAAGCCGATGACAGGGATGATCACGAAGGAAGTACTGGCAGCTTATTAATCCACTGCGCATCTGGCATATTAAAGTCACCACCGACGAGAAAGTAATCAGTTGAGACCGTAAGTAATAAATGAGAAAGGGTATTAAAATTATGACTGCTGTTGTCATTAGGCGGACGATAAAATGCTCCAACTGTAAGCTGTTTGCTATGTTCTAGTACAATTTTGCACCAAACAGATTCACAGCTGTTATCCCCCAAATCAACTCCAAAACTTGGCAAGCTGTGCTTGACCAGAACAAAAACGCCCCCACCGTGCGTATTGCGGTCTTTGCGATAGGCCACGTATTCCGCAGGAAATATTTCAGAGCTGGAAATTGATTCATCCAACCAAGATTCAGACCCCCTAACAATGTCAGGGCCAAAAGAAGATACGAGCCCTGTTAACCCGTCGGTTTTGTTCTTGACCCTTCGGCAATTGATAAGCATAACGTTTACCAATGAAGGACGGCACGGCACATACTCAACAGGGCGGCATCGGGGAACGCTGACGGAACCATTAACTTCAGTAATAGGGATTGCTCGACGCCGTTTCAAGTTCCCTTTTCTTTGCAGCACGATATTATCACTATCAGCGTCGCAAATGAAGTTTCGTCCGTCCATACGAAGCTTATCGTGCCTTAGTTTGTACGAGGAGGACCGAGCCTTTGCAAATTCGGAAAGTTTCCTGTGGGCTAAGCGTACTGAACGAGAGAAGTCTTCCCAGATGGAAATGTCACTTGTCTTCAACTTCGGACCCGCCCCCAATACCGCATCTTTATCTTTGAATCTAACATAGCGAACAATTACGGGGTGGTTTTTATCTTCACTGTAAGTGCCCAGTCTATGCGCTCGATCAATATTTAGGGGGTCAAGCTGTTCATATCTTGTCGAATTATATTGAGTATTATTGAGCCATTGTTGAGTGTTTACAACAATAAAGTCGTTGACTAAATGCAGGTAACTTATTGTTGAATAACATTGAGTCTTATTGAGAAATATTAAGTTTCGAAGTATATGTGAAAAACACACGCACATGTGTATGTTTGCGTCTTTTGCAAATGTATATTGTTTTATTGATCACTTAATCACCATTGCATATATATACAGGGTGTTGTTTCACGTTATTTGAACCATATACGTATATACCGAGTGGGCAGTGGAATAGGTCCCCCTGCCCAGCATGTATATACGCCTATGGTTCAAATTAAATGGCTTCTCTCCGCCCCCACTTCAGAGAGTGGCGGAGGAATGTGCCCCCTTGGGTGCCCCCTGTCCACCAAGTAGATACGTTTGCAGTGCAAGTTACGCTAAGCGCCCTGCATATTTATATATATATATATATATATATATATATATATATATATATATCGATAGATAGATAGATAGATAGATAGATAGATAGATAGATAGATAGATAGATAGATAGATAGATAGATAGATAGATAGATACGACTTCATGATAGCGGCATTTATAGCTATTGCAAGGTTTTGTTCGAAAAGTTGATGCACCTCATGATAAACTCGCGCTCATTCACACACGTTTTCTTATGCCGGATGTTCGAGCTAACTTTAGCCAGACTTTAAAAAAATATGGGAAAGCCACGTGGCCAGATAAAACCAAGGTAATCTTTTCATTCCGCCGAATTGGATAAATAATCTTAATTAATTATTCGACTTCTCAAATATTATAGTACGTTAGATTAAAAGTGTCAATGAGAAAATTGTGGACCGACATGAAAAACTCCCGATCCAGCTTTCTGTTGCTCAACACATGCTACAGAAAAATATTTCTCCGAGCGAAAGTAGCCCGCAAATGTACAGAACATTGCCGCGCGACTGGCCGCTTGAGGCACTTTGCGTCTACTTCTGGGCTTCTTTCACGCTCGAAAACATACTCTTATGTAGCACGTGTTGAGCAACAGAAAGCTGTATCGGGAGGTTTTCCTGTCGCTATACAATTTTCTCATTGACATGCTAATTTACGTAAAACACTCTACGCGCGCACACACATACACGCGCATATATATATGAGACATACACGCGCAGATATATGACTCCAGGATAGAGGCATGTATGGTTGCCGCAAAGTCCTTTGTCAAAAGTTGATGCACTTCTTGGAATAACACTTTCTCTCTTTACGCGCATTCTTTCTTATACAGGGTGTTTCAGCCAACTTTAGTCAGAGTTTAAAATTATGCCAATGCACTCGAAAACGACGCGACCAAATGCATGTTGCTCACTTTTGTATGTAGTGTGTCGCGCTATTTTCACATTTTTCTTAATTAGATGATTAAAGAATAATTAACCAACTTCTGAAGCAACAAAGTTAGGCAAAAATTCCAATTAGAAAGTTGTAGAGTACTTTGCAAAGCGTCCGATTAGGCAATTCCTAACTTTCTATCCATTAAGTATTAGTGTTTTGCAGCTTACAGCGGATGTCCACGAAAAAAAAGAATACCACGTGACATACCAGCTTGCGCGCCGCGATTGCAACGCTCCCAAACTGTCCGCGTACAAACGAACATAGAACCTTGCAGATGTGCTGACGCTTAAAAGGCGATAGGGCAGGGACGAAAGGCATTGAATGTGCTATTTACGCTAGCGATGTGCTTCCCTCGCGGCGGTTATGATAGCGATAAGCAGTCGGGTATTCACACCGGCTAAATGCTATGTTCGTTTGGTGCGGTAGCTTGGGAGCAGTGCAATTACGACTCGCAAGCGAGCATGTCGCGTAGCGTTGTATTTTTTTTTATTTCGCGGACATCCGCAGTAAGCTGAAAAACACTAATACTAAAGAGATAGAAAGACAAGCTGTTTCTTCGGACGTTCTGCAAACCAATCTGCAACTCTATAACTGCAATTTTTCCTAGCTTCGTTGCTTCAGAAATTGGTTAATCATTCCTAACTGATTATCTAATTCAGCAAAATACCACAATAGCTCGACAGACAACATACAAAAGGGAGCAAGTTGCATGTGGTCGCGTTGTCTAAGAGTGCATCTCAGCATATTGTTGAATTCTACAAAACGTTAGCTGAAGCACACTGCGTGTATATATATATATATATATATATATATATATATATATATATATATATATATATACTACTAGGAAACATACATAACCTAGAAAGTGGATGGCGGAAACGGCACCGCGGTAGCTCAATTGGTAGAGCATCGCGCGGCTAATGCGAAGCTTGTAGGATCGTTCCCTGGCTGCGGCAAGTTGTTTTGTAGAGTAAAGCTACACTATGCGGGTTGGAGCCGAGCTTCGCGTGCTTCAGCGCCTGCCATACTGCGCATGCGCGAGAGCCGCGTGACGTCACGAGAGGCGCAGCTGCGTCGCCCTCGCCGCCGCCGCGGCCGCAGCCAGCGCGCGCTCCTCGCCTCCGCCGACCAAGGCGGATTTAAAGTGGTGGCGAAGGCTGGGCCGAAAAGTGGTTTAGCGCGACTGCAGCACAACCAGAGGATGGGGGCAAAACACTCATATAAAGAAATGATAAAGCTACAAAATTGGAATGTAATCTGCCAACAGAAAAGAAAAAATATATTAGCACCTTGTTTTATGAAAGAGATAAGTCATTTTATTAAAACCTGGCAAATTTTGTATTTTTGCAACACTCTTGACCTGCCCCCTATTCATGAGTGTGCGGTGCATTACAGCGCGTCTTTGCAGGCCTTGTTTCGATACCCGGCTAACCCGGCCACAGTGGCGGGAGCTTACGAAGCGATTTCTTATCGCCAGCTGTCTGCGATGGCGCGCCTGGTAAAGCGTATAAATTTAGCTCGCCGGTCTCAAAATGCTCCTTTTGCGAAGTTTTCGTCGTCCTTGCACGTCGCTTCTTTGTCACCGTTCGGTAAGATTTGCAGCCCGCTGCACCGCTGCGGCAGTTTTCTCGGTTTTGTCGTTTCCTTCGGCGTGCGGCCAGTGCGAAGTCTTTTTCCGTCTTCGCACGCTTCGCGCTCTTCTTTTGAAGCGCTTAGCGCTTCATTTCAAGATGAGCTTGCGGCATGTGAAGAAACGATGCTCCGTGGTACACTGCGACAGCGTGGATAGTACCATTGGTGTCACGCTACACCGATTCCCGCTGGACTTTCACAGGTGAGCTCTTGACAGTGTCGTCTGCTCTAGGTATGCGCGATAGCTTCGATATGGTTTCGCCGGGCTGTTCGCTCGTGTTTCATAGCTGTAACCCGTTCGTGCGTACTTGGCTTCATGTTTTCGGGGATATTTATGTACTACACTGCAGGGCACACACTTTCAGTGCTGAGGTGTGCGAAAGAGGCCCACATTTTTCTAATTTATAGTGAGTTTCATGCAGCTGACTATCACCAACGTGAACTTCACACCGGGCTCTCAGGAGCAACCACGTGCACGCTACTGACCGGGAGGCCCATTTAGAACAAAGTTTGCTACCTGACAGCTCTGAGTACGACATTGTTTAGTTTTGCAAAACCATGAAGGCAATTTGAGGATCCCCTCGCAACTGGGAGTATCGAAACTCAGCCTCGTGTATGTGCGCGGCTTTGAGGAGGCTTTAACTGGATTCGCTCAGCAGGAGTTATTGCCTGCCTTGGTATTGCTGTCCTACATATACATGACTGTCAGGGTAATTTTAAACGCACTTCACTCTCGTCACTCGTTGAGCTTAGAAAAGCAGCTAGCCGCGTGGCATGAGGATGAGCGTTACCGCACTCTGGGGCGCAGAGAGCTTGGCGCGAGCATTTACTACCATAGTTCAGATGTAATGCAAGTATAATTTACTGCAGTTAGCAGTGACAGGAATAATGACGCATTGGCGTTTCGAGTATGCGTATTCCTTTTGGCGCAGTTGTATCTAACGTGCATGTTGCATCACGTCCAGGTGCCGAGCGTGGGCGCAGTTCTGCCGCAACGTCAGCCTGGAGAAGGCGCCGTCGCAGCTACGAGAACTCAGGATTTGCTCGAGGCACTTCGAACCATCTGTGTATCTGCCGTCAGGAAGGCTGCGACACGATGCTTTGCCTACTCGAGCAAGCATTGCCGGTAATTTTTGTTATCAAACTTTTAAGGCATTCGCCGCTCTTGAAATGTCAGGTTTTGTGAAAAAATGAAATTTTTCCTTTTGTCGTAACCGTAAACAGTCTAGCGGCTTTTGCAAAACGAATTATGTATCTGTCTTGTGGCTTTAAAAAGTACAGTAAATTTTTACCTGCACCCTGCTAAGCGAAAACGAAAATGGAAGTATCGCTTTCACGTGAGCACATGTAATTATATACATGTCGTGTGTGTGTGTGTGTGTGTGTGTGTGTGTGTGTGTGTGTGTGTGTGTGTGTGTGTGTGTATATATATATATATATATATATATATATATATATATATATATATATATATATAATATTCGTTTTACGTCTCTTGCATGCAAGTTTAGCGATTCAATAGTTGTCAGTATTTGAATCAACTAGACGCCCACACAAGGGGGTGCTCCAGCCCTTTTATTTGTGTACTTTCTGTATGCCGTGCGACATTGTACAAGGCGTATTTTTCCGCTGTTGGGATCGAAACTTTTCTCCCGGTATGCACTGTACACTGTATGTGAGGTTCGTGACAAATGTCCAACATAGCATAGAATTAGGTTTGTGCTTGTGGTAAGCTAATGGCACAAGCTTAGTCGGCGAAGGGTGCTCAAGCGAATTTCTAGGCACGGGTGCGTAAAAAGTACACTGACGGTGTGAATACTCTTGCCTGATATTTCCGGTAAAAAAAAAAGGATAATGGAAGTGGGATATTTGGTAGTCTGGTATGGCAAAGGGCTCCAAAGGATCTTAACGTGAGTCTGTCAGTCTTCCGGTTCAGGCTGTTTGATGCCGCTAGCCACTTCAGCAACGGAAACCAGGCGACTCTACATGTTTTGCAGCAAGTGGGAGTTGAATCTTTCATATTCACCGTGAAACCTTGTCTCATGAACGGTCCCTGTCGTGTCCAGAGGGCATTCTCGTCCTTCCTTTGATAGCTCAAAAGTGAGGGGGAAAAAAGGGTGAGCCTTCCTAAATGTTTGATGAATTTTAGTACTCCAGAACTTTGCTTTCTTGTATGCAGAGCTTCTTTTTTCACCTTCAGTCTTATCAGGATGCAATGTTATGCCGACTTGGGCAAGGTACGCTTGGTGAAAAGCTTCTCGAGATATTGTATGCTCATGTGTTATGTATCAAAGCACGCACTTTAACGATTATAGAAATGCACTAATAATTGTTTGTGTTGTTGCCTTTTACCTCAGTATTCATGCTAGCGAAAGCCAATGTTTGTACAGGTTTTTATTTTTTGCGATAATTGCTTACGAATTCATTCTTGTTGCATCTCATTGCGTAGGCCATAGGCTGACCTGCATAAATCTGTAAACAATATGGGGCACATTACATGATTTGCGAGCTATCGTTGTTTGTGTGATAGGCGAATTTCGCACTCTTCAAAGTAAAACATAGCATATGAAAATTGCAAATGATTTACTGGTGCTCCACAGCTGCTGATGACATCAAACTAATGTGCCTAACGATTAAGGGTGGTAAACAGAATTTTATTTCATTAGATAAGCATTTTTCTTTCTAGAGTGATGACAATGTGAACCGCATGCTGTGGAAGCTATAGTTCTTTGGAAATTATTTACTATAAAGGTACTGAATTCTCTTTTCTCTCCGCAATAATGTTGCCATTTCAGACACCTCAAGCGAATGCAGCAGCGACATGGACTGTTCACAATCTCTGAGCGAAACTTCGGCATCAGTGCGCCGGGCTGGAGAACCAGGTGAGCAGGGTTGTATGCATAACTGACATAAATCTTTTGAAAATGGTGACGACTGAAAGCTCATTGGATTGCTTCCTATGATAGCTGCTGTCTCCGGTGAACCTGTTTCCAAGGGGTACGTCCAGAGTCGGCCGTCCCAGTCGCTGCTACTCTTCCAAGAAGGTGATTGTTATTTCGTATCTGCTCGAACAGCCTGAGGAGGTATGGCTCAGAAATATGCTACAATTCCTTGTCTGTGCGCTGTGCAGATGCAGATGGTGCCAGCCCTACTGGTTCTACGCTGAACCAAGCTTGTTCCCCCGCCAGTGGCTTCATAATGGTTCAGTGTAAGTGTTAATTCCGCCTGTGGTGCTTAGTTATTATTTGTGCATTGTTGGGTTGCTGGCTTCCCTGTCAGAACTGTGCTGTCACTATATTTTGTTCTTTATATTCTGTGGGCGCAGCTGACCACACATATGCAGGACCAAGCACTGAAGCAAGCGCTTCATCTCTGGAACCTGGCACGGCAAGGGTGGCCGCAACACTGTCAGCGAGTGCTGATCTGTCACCAGGAGCTCCGTTCAGCAGTTCGCCTCTTTCTTATGAAGGTTAGCAATTTTACAACGCTTTCGCAATATTGCGCACTTTTTGGTGCTACAGGACTACATGCAGCTATGACTAAACCCGACGTAGCAACTTATTGCTCTTCCGTCGACTCTGTACGTTGCAGGATCTTTCACCAGCCCCATCAATGAAAGGCGGCCACTGCAGAAACTTCGAGCCAAGCTCAGGCAGCTGCGTAACCGCAACAAGAGGCTGCAAGGACTGCTGCTTCAGCGCCGTCGCATGAAGACCACTGCCGAATTGGTAGATAGTCTGCGTGAGCATTTAACACCAGCTGTTGCTGCTTTTGTTGAAGCTCAGTTAAAGATGCACAATGTCAGCAGGTTTGGCCGTCGATGGTGCAGCCAAAACAAAACCTTTGCTTTAGGTTTATACTTCCACAGCCCAAAAGGTTACAGATATTGCAGGAAACTCCTGAAACTTCCATCTGTTAGGTCACTGCAGCTGTGGCTTGCACGCGTACCATTGAGGGTTGGATTTTATCCTGAAGTTTTTGATTTGATCGAGAAACGGGCAGCGTCTTTTCCACGGCAAGACAGGGCTTGCACCATAATTTTTGATGAAATGCATGTTTCAAAGGAGCTGTCGTACAATCCAGTGTCGGACAGATTTGAAGGCCTTGAAGAGTACAGTGCAGCACAAGGTCCAAATCTTGCAAACAAGGCGCTTGTGTTCATGGCCAAAGGAATATGTACGCCGTGGAAGCAGCCTCTTTGCTACTTCTTTGCAGATAAGGCAGCGCCTGCGACTGTTCTGCATGACCTTCTCTTCAAATGACACAAAATGTTGGTTTGAGCTGGATTGCAGCCTGTGGCTGTGGTTTGTGATCAGGGAAACCAAAATGCTTCTCTGTTTTCGAAACTTGTGACCCCTGAAAAGCCGTACTTAAGTGTGAATGGTGAACCGTTTTTCTTTATTTTTGATCCACCGATTTGCTCAAGTGCTTGCGCAATATGCTCTTCAAGTATGACTTCAGGGTAGGCAGTGACACAATTAAAAGCTCGTACATACGACAGGCTTATGAGAAGGATCGAGAAATGCAAATTCGGTCCATCCCAAAGTTGAGTGCCCGGCACTTTAATTTAACTTTTGCTTCGAAGATGTCTGTGAAACTCGCAGCACAGGTATTCCGCAATCATTGCGCTGCTGCATTGTGCACATTGGTAACATTCCAACAGTTGCCATCAGAGGCTATCCACACAGCCAGATTTGTTGAGACTCTTTGACAGCCTAAATACTTCACAGAAGCGGGGAAAGTCTCCGTATGCATCTGCAATTTGTGCAGGATCTGTGCATGAAGAGTTTTTGGAAGAGTGTATTGCAGTTTTCGAAAACATCGAAGTTCTAGGCTGTGCGCGGCAGCCTCTTTGCATCCGTGGCTTCTGCCAAACTATGAGGCCAGTGCTGCTGTTATGGAACCACCTGGCCTCTCGCTATGGTTTGACATACCTCCTTACCAGGCACCTGAACCAGGATTCACTTGAAAACACCTTTGCTATTGTTAGGTCGAAATCTGGATCGAACAGCAACTCGTCTTGCCGGCAGTTTCAAGCAGCATTTAGGCATCTTTTAGTTAGCAACCTTTTCAAACTGTCGGAAAGCAGCAACTGTGCTGAAGACATGTCTAGCCTTCTAGCCACTCTCCCAGTTTGTTTATCTAAGTCTGCTCCTTCTCTCTGTACAGCTGCCACATCTTTGCCAGTTGCAGTAGAAGTTTTGCCATATGATTATCAGTCTCCAATACTAGAGAACAACATTGTCTATTTTGCTGGCTGGCTTGCCTACAAGTTTATGAATGATCACAGGTGTGTTACAGGGCCACATACGTGCGAGGTGAGGCTAGAAAATGCCGCCTTTGCCGATCAGAGCCAAGTTCTCTTGTACTTAAGTGTCAAAAATCCTGGAGAAGGTGACTTTGGGAGCCTGTCAGTTCCTACACCCTCGTTTGTAGCTTTCATCAATGCTTGCGAGCAGGTTTTTGTCGCATCTAGTTCCAATATTGTGGGAAAAGAACAAGTAGGGCATGATCTGTGCATGTTGCTTCATGCTAAGGTAGAAAAATCGCTGACTGTGTGTGGTGATGACGTTAATGTTGGTTTGTTTGCCCTGTTCGTCAGGGTGAGGCTGCATTGGCTTGCACGCAGAAAAAATCTTGAACTGCACAGTCAAACTACTAAACGGAAAGCCACGAAGCAAGCAGTGAGGCTAAGCAAATGAAAAGGATGCAATTCCCGAGCTGTTGGCTGAATATTTTGTGAAGTTGCAGGCTATTATGCAGCCTGTGCAACAAATCAGCTTAGTCTGGTTTAACGGTTGCAAAGGGTTTTTTTCTGGTTCACAGCCTGGTTTTATTCTTTTATTTTTTACTTGTGTATTTTGATTTGCTAGGATGTGACGTGGTTGCTCACAGGGGCAATGGTTTAACAATGTAGTAGCATCTTTCATCGTTCATTCCACTATGTCACTCTTTTAGGGTACTTTTATGCCATGTACAGCCTGTTCAAGTGTCACCTATGTACTTGTGCAACATTGTCAGATAAAACGCCATACCGATAAAGCGAATGCCTCTGAAAGGAGACTTTCTAGGCAATGGATTAACCTAGTTTCCGTGGCGCTGGGATTAATTTTTCCACCTGCTCGCCCCCCCTGCAGTTCCGTGCTGGCAGGTATAATGAAATCAACCATTGTCATCATAACTACCACTCGGCACCACTGGCTACCAGGCCACCTTTTAGCAGGCTAGTTGCATCTCAGAGTTTTTAGTAGGATCTTTGTCAGCGCAACGAACAGAACAGCGCTGGACTTTTATCTGGTTATATTGTAGCGTACAGTACACTGATTACATGCTTTACTGCCCCGCGAATGTCCTTGCACTTCACTGTACGCTGTACTTCATGTGTACTTTTGTTGACGTAAAATTACTTCAAATTGATCCGGCTAACGACTAGAAGTACTCTGGAGATGGTACGCCGGCTCAATGTATGGTATTTGTTCCTACGTTGAGCACGTTTGAGGGTGCTAAAGCTGGCTTTAACATTGCCTTGCAGATGTAAACGCACCTGCTATATTCTTTCAGCTGAAGAAATTAAATGTGAAGAATAATCCCAGTGTGCTCTATGGTCTGTGTTGATGCGCCTACTTATGTCATGTTATGTTTGCTTCAATTGAAGCTGTCGTAGCATTGTTTTCTATACTTTTCAATTTCCTAACTGACAACGTTCGTGGCACTTCAGGGCTTTTTCCTATCTGCACTGTGACTATTGAGATGATTAGCCAACTTAAACAATACTGCTTGTGCTGCCTGTGACATGTATTTTTTGTTTGTGTGCCAAGGGTGTGCTTTGAGACTGTATTTGTTTGGTTGCTGCAATAAACAATGAATATGAAACTATGAAAACCATACTTGCCGTACACTATTGCGAACTGTGCACTTGAGCCAGTGCTTTGTGCATCATACCTTGCTGTACTCAAAAGCTCTCAAAAGTACTAGCACCAGTATTTGCACTACGAATCATGCATGCTTCGCCAGTGTCTGGAAGTGTTGCTGCCTTTCTATGCTGCCCCTCCTTTACCAGTCACTTTCATTGCGTTCCCAATTGCACATTAACAAGGCAATAACTAGCAGGAACTCGAGCACATTTGACTGGCAAAGGTTGGGGCGCGCTGAAAGGCAGCAACCTTCGATAGGTACGGGCTCGAAAACGCGGATTCTACAGAAAGACCGCTTTATAATTCGCGCCAAAAGCATACGTATGCGTGACGTCATTCTACGTCACGTTTGCGTAGTTTGCCCCCCAAAATCCAGGGGGCGCTGGAGTGCCCACAAGCCGCCATTTTTTGGACCTATGGGCGTCTATGGAGCCTTCGCTACCAGTACATCTACCTTGCGCCGACTGCGGCGCATTCCAGAGGTGTGACGTTGCAGTCTCCGCAGACGCGCCGGCGCGCTGTGCGCCCGCTGCTGTACATACGATTAGAGCTGTGACGGGCTAGGGCCGGGCCGAAAGCCCGGACCCGGCCCGCGGGCCGGGCTCGGGCTATTTGGAGATTCTCTTACTCGGACTTGGGCCCGGGTCAAGCTTTCTATGACTCGGACGGACCGGTCGGGCTCCCCGATCTCGACTGCGTACCTTATGCGAAAGTATGGTTTCGCATAAGGTAAATCGGTATATATTCACGATTTTGTCATATGGAATGCAAGAGTTCAACATTATAAGGTCATTTAAATAAACTGATTTTCCTGATATTGTTTCTTTTTGTGTCGGTGTCGCCTTATTGCAGGTCGGGCCTGGGCCGGGCCTTAACCCGGCCTAAGGCCGAGCTGGGCCGGGCCGGGCGAACTCAAGTTTCTTTAGCGTCGGGCCGGACCGGGCCGCCTGTGGTAGTGTAGGGCCCGGGCCGGGCGCGGGCTCAGAATTGCGGCCCATGCGGCGCCGCGCGGCACTGCGCATGCGCAAGAAGGGCGCACCGTGCGTATATATGCGCGGGAGAGACGGTTGGTGCAGCGCGCTCGACATGGAGATTAAGGAGAGTCGAGCCACTGCCAGTCGGCGCAAAAGAGTGCAAAACCTAAATTCTTCAGACGCCGAGGTTGTCGCTTGGTAGTTGGCTGTCGAGCGTCGAAAGAAGGAGCGTGCCAAGGCAAAACGTGCGGTCGGGACAACGGAGCAACGCGAAGAACGCCTAGCGAAAAGACGTCGCCAAGAAGCTCAACGCCGTGCTATGGCCTCCCAACAACAGCGGCAGGATCAAGAGAGGGTCACAGACGATCCCAAGACTCGTCGGTGCACTGAACATGCTATGAAATTCGGGGAAAGTGCGACTGCGTCTACACTGTTCCTCTCGGACTTTGTGAACAATCCGGTTGGGCCCATTTGTGAACAAGGCCACATCCGGATAAGCTAAGTTTAGCAAGCAAGGCAAGAGATTACCCAAGAATAACCGTACCTTTACGCTACGTATATCCTGGCATATCTGAGGTAAGCTGCTGCCAATTTTTCCATCCACTTACATTTCCATTAATTTGTCGTTTCGTGATTTCATTTATTAAGCACAAGTAATTTTCCCTATCTAGTACATGGTGTCAGTGTCTGTTGGCTTCTTACGATATATATATATATATATATATATATATATATATATATATATATATAGTAATTAGAGAAGAAGACAAGTAAACGCCCCTGCAAGCAGTCCCAGCGGCGGCCATTGTAAGTGACCAGTGCCCTGGCTGTGTGTTAGGAAACGGCATATCCTCCGCATTAAATATGGGCAAGATGGCGGAGCAACTTAATAAAATTCAAGTCTGGAGTTTTACATGCCAAAACCATGCTTTGATTGTGAGCCACGCCGTAGTAACGGACTCCGGATTTATTTTGACCACCCGAGGTTCTTTAACCTGTACCGAACGCGCAGTCCACGGGCGTTTTTGCATTTCACCCTCATCGAAATGCAGCCGCCGCGGGCGGCATTCGATCCCGCGCACTCGAGTTAGTAGCGCAACGCCTCAGCCACTACGCAACCACGGCAGGTGCGGCGGAGAATGTAGCGAACATACATGTAGTTATTAAAGGGTGCGTTTCGCTTAGATGTTACCCCTTAGCCCAAAATAGAATGAAAAGAAAAGTGTGGCCGATATCTACGACATGGTGCTTATATTTTACATGGTGGTCAAAGCCTTTTCTGTGACATAGACGGGGTGCTGGCCAATGGGCTGGGAATCTGCTTAGCCACCAAGCACAATCTGCGCTGCTATACATTTCCGGGGACAAATCGTATAACGCAGCAGCACAGGCACAAATGTTTAGGAATGGGACGACAGACCGTCTGCGGTTTGCCATGATGTCGCACGAACAAGCACAAACAGCGACATTTCTGTACTTTTCTAGTCGATAGTTCAGTTCTCATGGTTGTTGTACGCATAACTGTTTTTTTTTTAATCCGAACGATGAAAACTGTGCGCGCACACATGGCGCGGCGTTTGCGACGTTTGAGTTTTGCGCCACTTCCCGCGCACTCGATTAGCTCCGTCCGGCGCACTGCGTTACTGCGATAAAATGAAGTATTTCATCAAAGAAGCGAAGCAGAAAACTTTCGTACACCTGAAAATCGCAGTATTTGTTCAGCAGTAACATTATATTACAATACTTGTTATTAAATGTTACAATTCATGATAATAACAGCGTGTATTTCTATGCGTGTACCTGTATGATGCCGCGTTTGCGCTGTTGACGCTTCGGCGCATTCCGGGAGTTTCTGCACACCGTTTGCTTGAGAGCTTCGTGCGTTTTCTGCGTTCTTTGTGTGCCTCGCTGTGACTTCTTTGGAATAGTCCTGCGAGTTGATCGCTTTTTATGGGCTTGTTGCCTCGAAGATCGCCATGATCGCCTCCGTCTCAGCGACATCAAAGGTTAGTCACTGTTTCGAATTCCCCTTGTTCGCCCATTGCGACGCGGTGAACAAAAGCGCGAAAATGCCTACAGCGCTTGTGCGTGTCTGCCGCGCTCCTCTTTCCTTTCTTTCATTCCTACGGCTATACTTCCGTTGCTAGAATTGGTTATACAGCATTAGATTTGTGCTATTGAAGATGGGGTTTTGTCCTGGTTTAACTTCACAGTCGGCTTGTGGTGACGTAAGGCAGCTATGTGGGGCCAGCAAAAACAGGGCATGTTGTACGTCATGATTTCTGGTAAGGTGTTCGAGCACCGACTGAGTTAGCCTTATTAATCAGCGCAAAACAGTGCGACGTGAAACCATCCGAACTCTACTGTAATCGAAGATATTTCGCTTGTGCCCCGCCGTCTGGTACATCGCGTCTGAGCGGGCTTGTCGCAACGAGGGGCGGTGGGATACGCGAAAATGTATTCTGTTGCGCTGTTCGCTTCAGGATCAAGTCACCCCGCGTTGCTGCAAGGCCGCTGACACGCCGTGCGGCAGACCTTCGTGCGATCAAAATACACAGAGGAGGCTATCGCGCGATAATAATAAAGTATTTCAAGGGAGTACAGGCAATTATATGTGACACGCGAGATAAAATAGGGGTGGTGCCACCGAGTGCTGCCAAATGATCGAGTCACACATCTTGCCAACCACGTGTGTTTTGTTTTCCACCAGTTCATCCGCATTCAACTTTCTTTTTTCATCTTTATTCGACGCCATCGAGTGCTTTGCGCAAACGGCTTCGCGTAGGTCTCTTTACATGCACGGAAACGGCAGATTCTTGGCACTCTAGGTCCTACTTTACTGGGATAGAACAATCAAAATATTGTAATAGCTTTAAATTTCAGCTTTTCGCACTTCAGTAACTGATTGATTTAACAAAGTTTTAAAATCAGTAAAGGAACGAGATGCCTGGGCATGTCTGGCCTGTCGTCCCATTGTGTTTCCAGGCGGCATGTATACGTTAGCGGCAACATAAACGTCAATAATTAGCAAAGTTTCTTGTGACCATAGAAGTAGTTAGTTATGTCAAAAAGCTACTTTTGCTTTGCATTCGAGCACTATAGAGAAGACAGATTGAAAGGGGAGAGCATCGTTGTGCACGGAAGGACGCTTTGCCACAAGCTCGGAATAATGCTTTGTCGGTGGAGCAGTTCTGCGAAATACTTTCTTTGAGAACAAGCAAAACTTCAGTGGCATTAGATAGACGGGAACCAAAAAAATGCAACACTAGTTTTATATGAAGGAGCTGCCTTTAAAATGTAGCCATAACAGTTAGGTAGATGAACAGAAATAATTTTTAAAATAAGGTGAGGAATGAGAAATAAATTATTTGACCAGCTCACACTGCCATTGCAAGAGCCGCCACACTTCAGTGTTTTGAATCAGTCATTTATATCCGTCCATTTATGTCAGCCTAATGGTTCATGTAGCTCTTTTCATTGTTGTTTTTGGTTCATCGTGGCTTAAGTTTCAATGCTGACATCTCTTCTTCAAATTCAAAATGAGCTGGGAGGCACTCCAGCTGGAACGCCAAAGGTTAATTCTTTAGCCATTCATTCTGTAGCGTCACCATGATCAAATGCACTGATGCCATGAAAATGTATTGCAGGTAGCATAAAAAAACATTGCTGATGCAACTGCAAGCATTTCCTCCAGTGATAAATTGGTGCACAGTGCCTTCAGTAGCAGACATCGTGACTTTAAGCACTCAGCTGAAAGATTCTGCAATTGCACTGGGAATGGGAGCGAATTTCAGTGTCACTTGTGAACATATTGCTACGGGGATGTTGGGAGTATAGGACTGTATTTACAATGCATATACAAGTAGGGTGAATAGGGTTAAAATGGCTGACTAGTAACAACGCGCAGCAGCCAGCGTCTCGCGATCTTCTTCCTCTCTCTCTCTTCTTTCATCCTTCCGTAACAGGACCCCGAGTGGTGAAGCGCCGTCTCGGCGCATGGCAGGCGCAGAATTGCGAGCGAAGTGTAAGTTCAGCCGTGAAACGTGCACGACGTCAACAGGCGGCGGACTTGAGGATGGATGAAACTGTAACGGCGCAATCTCGTAATCGACGTCGTTAACGTGACGTAGGACGTTATAAGGCCCTTTGTAGCGAGAGACAAGCTTCTGGGAGAGGCCGACCCGACAAAATGGTGAGCAAAGCGGCACCTAAGCAGCTGGGGCGAACTGAACATCGCGATGGCACCGGTCGTAACGCTCTTTTTGCACATGTTGCGAGGCTAATAAGTGAGATCGGGCGACTTGAAGCGCCATGTGAGCGCGATCGATGGCTTCACGAGCGTACTGAGTGGCAACACGGGGCACAGAAGGTACGATGGTGTCAAAGGGCAAAGTGGGGTCGCAACGATACAAAAGATAAAGGGTGAATATCTTGCGGTGTGATGTCGGCACGAGTTATACGCGAATGTCACGTAGGCCAGCGTGGCGTCCCAGTCGCGGTGATCGTTGGAAACGTACGTCGAGAGCATCTCTGTGAGTATTCCATTAAGAAGTTCGGTAAGACCGCTCGTTTGTGGATGGTAGGCGGTGGCCACCTTGTGCTCCGTGGAACAATAGCGGAGGAGGTCGTCCACAACTCGAGACAAGAACGAGGGGCTGCGGTCTGTAAGTATTTGTCGAGGTGCACCATGCTGGAGAATCACGTCGTGAAGCAGAAAATCGGCGACGTCAGTTGCGCAACTTTTCGGCAACGCCTTTGTTATCGCGTAGCGTGTCGCGTAGTCAGTAGCGACAGCGATCCACTTATTCCCTCGAGTCGTCGTCGGCAAAGGGCCAAGCAGGTCAAGGCCTACGCGAAAGAATGGTTCAGAGGCAACTTCAATTGGATGGAGTCGGCCGACAGGTGGTAGGTGAGGTTTCTTACGGCGTTGGCACAATTCGCAAGTTGCAACATAACGACGCACAGAGCGGTAGAGACCCGACCAGAAGAAACAGCGTCGTACGCGGTCGTATGTACGCAAAACTCCAAGGTGTCCCGCCGTCGGTGTATCGTGAAGTTGTTCGAGAACGACGGATCGCAGATGACAAGGAAGGACAAGGAGCAACTCAGGCCCGTCAGGGTTGATATTGCAGCGGTATAGGATGCCGTCATGCAGCACGAACATGCGGCACGTGCCGTCGGGACTGCCAGATTTCACTCCGGCGATGATGGACTGTAAGAATGCGTTGCGTTTTTTTCAGCGCGAATGTCAGTCTTGTCGGTCAAAGCCGTCACGAAGGTCACCGGATCATGCGCAACAGGATTGGGGGGATCCACGGGGTGACGCAAGAGGCAGTCAGCGTCCTTGTGCAGACGTCCAGACTTATAGTTACAACAAATGAAAATTCCTAGAGCCGCAAAGCCCAGCGACCAAACCGTCCTGTGGGGCCCTGGAGGGAAGACAGCCAGCAGAGGGCGTGGTGGTCTGTAACGACCGAAAACGTGCGGCGGCACAAATATGGCCGGAACTTGGCGACAGCCCAAACTAAAGCCAAGCAATCCCGCTCGGTGATGGAGTAATTTTTCTCAGCAGGTGACAGCAGGCGACTGGCGTAATAGGCGAGAATATCGCCGATGCCATGGCCACTTGCGTCAGTGTGGACCTCGGTCGGTGCACAAGGATCAAGTGGGCAAGTATGAGAGGGGTGGACAGAAACCCGATGAGAGCGGCGAACGCGTGAGCTTGCTCAGGGCGCAATGAGAAAGGCGTGTTCTTGTTTAGAAGATCTGTCAAAGGCCGTGCAACGTCGGCAATGTTTTTGACGAAACGGCGAAAGTAAGAACACAGGCCGACGAAGCAGCGCACGTCAGCAGCTGGATGTGGCACCGGCAAACTGCGTACGGCGTGAATTTTTCCGGATCTGTTTGGAAACGGAATGCGTCAACGAGGTGTACCAACACGGTAATCTGATGGCTACCGAATTGACATTTCGTGGAGTTCCCTTGGAGGCCGGCGTTTCGGAAGACAGCAAGACTGGCAGCGAGTCGGATAAGGTGGCTGCCGAACGTGGGAGAAAGAGCAATAAAATCGTCAAGGTAACAGACAGGTATTGCATTTGTAGCCTCGCAGAAGAGAGTCCATCATACGTTCAACTGTCGCGGGAGCATTCCATAGGCCAAAGGAAATGACTTTGAACTGATATAAGCCATCCGGCGTGATGAAGGCCGTCTTGTCGTGGTGTATTTCATCAACTAAAATCTGCCAGTTGGCGGATCGAAGATCGATGGACGAGAAGTATTTTGCTCCGTGCAAGCAGTCCAAGGCGGATCGAAGATCGATGCGTGGTAGTGGGCAGACGTCTTTTCGGCTGATCTTGTTTAAATGGCGATAGTCGACGCAAAAATGCAAGGTACCATCTTTTTTTTTGCACAAGGACGACAGGCGAAGCCCAAGGGCTGGCTGATGGTTCGATCACCTTTTGCGGACCATTTTGTCCACTTCTGATTGGGTGACTCCACGTTCAGCATGCGATACACGGTAGGGACGCCGACGAATAGGATTCGTGCCTCCGGTGTTCATACGGTGGTGAACAATAGATGTTTGTCCTAAAGGCTTGTCGCCGCAATCAAAGATGTCAAGGAACGATTCGACGAGGAGACGTATGTCCTTGGCCTGTGCAGAGGTGAGGTGATGTGCAATCATCTTCGCCAAGTCATCCGTTAGGAAACCAGAGCTGTGAGCTGCAGTTGGTGCTAAGAAACCGCTCTCGGGATTCAAAGTTTGAATGTCAAATTCGGAAGTATTAGAAAAGCTGGCCAAGAATATGACGGCTGGACGCTCATGAGGGCACAGGCTGATATTCAGAAGCGGAAGAACGACTTTGTTATTAATAATCGTCACCAGCGTATGCGGAAGAGCAACGTTGCTGTTCAAAAGCACGTCGATGATGTGGCGAAGGACATATTCACCGTCCGGAATCTGGCTGTGCGGTCAAAGCGACGTAAGTGATTGCCTCAGGTGACAGACGCACATCTTGAAGCGAACACAAGTGCGGTGAAGCGGCGCTCGGAACATCGGCGACTTGAGGCAGTTTCAACTGAAGAACGCCGGTTGCGCAGTCAATGAGAGCGGAATGATGGCATAAAAAGTCCAATTGAAGGATAATGTCGTGAAGGCAGTTGTCGATTACAGCAAGGTGAACACAAGTAGGGCGGCCGGCTATACTTATGCGTGCAATACATATTCGATCTACAACTAACGCGCCGCCGTCGGCCACACGCAGAACTCTGGCAGCTGCTGGGGTGAGGGCCTTCTTTAAATGTCTACGTAGGCTAAGACTCATCGCACATACGTGAGCTCCACTTTCAACGAGTGCTTGGACACGTAAGCCGTCTATATATTAACGTCAATTACACTTCTCTTTGTCGGCACAGACAGAGAATTTGCTGCGGTAGGGGCAGTGCAACACCACCTCCGAGGGCTGCATTTCTTCGTTTCCGAGAGGGTGCGGCCAAAAGCCATAGGGCTCGAAAGGCGACATGGCTGCGGCGAACGGGAAGATGGGTGACGTGTTTGCGGTGAGCGAGACTGGTGTCCACGCGGCGATGGTGAGCCACTGTACCACGTATTCCTAGCAGAGTTGTCGGCGCTGTTGGAGTCGGCGGTGGGCGAAAGATTGCGGGCATTTCCATTAAAACGGCTCAGGTTGGCCGGCGTGCGACGTGTTAAGGTCCACGAGTTGCGACAGTATCTGGCGACATGACCAATGCGGCGACAGGTGAAACATATTGGCTGGCCGTGCGCGGTTCTCCCCTCAGTCACGTTGCGATAACGCGGAGCTAAAATAGTAGTTGGAGTAATAGTCATAGGTGGAGCTAAAATAGTAGAAGGGCGTTCGTTGGCTCTCGGGTTGGTGACAGCACAGACAGAATGTAGGCCAAAGTTTTCAAGTTCCTGCCGAACGATGGCTTGCATGAGGGGAACTGAAAAAGGAGTAGCATCAGGGCTACGCGAACAGAAAGCTTCGGGCGCCATCGCGTCCAGTTCACCTCGAACGAATCGCACCACGTCCTCTGATGGCGACGCATGCTGTTGTGCGGGCTGATCCTCACACGTCGACGTAGCGGCAGTATTGGGAAGTCTGGTGAATGGGTGCAAGACGCGTCGGCATTTGGCCTGCTCAAATTGTCGGCACTCTTTGACGATAGTATCAACTGTGAAGCAGCTTTTGCACGTGAGCAGGTTAAAGGCGTCGTCAGCAATTCCCTTGAGCACATGCCCTACCTTCTCAGCTTTTGTCATGTCATGATCGCCTTTACGACAAAGCGCCATCGCGTCCTGGATATACGAAACATTGGACTCCATGGGGGACTGGGCACGAGAAGTCAGGTCCTGCTTTGCGGCAATTTTACAGCCGGCTGGTTTGCCAAACAACTCTGTTAACTTCTCTTTGCATTAATCCAAGCTGGTCAGCTCCTCTTCATTGTTTTCGAACCACACGTTTGCCGTGCCTCTTTGGTAGAACACCGCGTTAGCTAGCATAAAGGTAGGGTCCCATCTGTTGATTGCACTCACACGTTCGTACATAGCTATCCACTCTTCAACGTCGGCGCCATCAGTCCCGCAGAAAGTTCCGGGATCCTTGGGGACAACCGAAGGGGACAGCGACGTAGCGGGTGATGGTGACGTTGGAGGCGGCAACGACGTGGATCCCGAGTGCTCACCGTCATTAATGGTGAGGGCGGTGATGCGACGTCCGCTGCGGAGCTCGGTTTCCAGCCGTTGTACCCCGCACCTCCCACCAATATGTTACGGGGAGGTTGGGAGTGTAAGACTGTATTTACAATGTATATACAAGCAGGGTCAATGGGGTTAAAATGGCTGACTAGTAACAACACAGAGCAGCCAGCGTCTCGCGATATTCTTCCTATCTCTCTTCTTTCATCCTTCCGTAACAATATTATATGTAGAATGTACGTTTTTTACTGTATATGCCTGGTATAAGAGGGGCGTTCAAAAAGTGTGCACATTAGTGGTCTACAGTAGTTCACGTATTTCTAGTTTTACCAGGATAAAGGTAAGATGCCCTATGTGATACAGCAGTGCACTGCTCGGTGTATCAAACTAAAACAGCAGCACACACTGGGAAAGTTGGCTCAAGAACGAGCAATATTGGGACTTTCTGCACTTCAGGGGCCAAATTCCAAAAAAAAAAACTGATACTGAGCTGGACGGTGTGTAGTGCCGGTCACCACATGCTGTAGCCAGTGCGGCATCGATCTCCTTGGCATTGTGCCGCTTTAAGATGCAGAAATTGCATCACTGCTCATACAACAGTTGGAAATTGGGAGGTTGAGGGAATGTGGCAGGGCTCCCCTTACGAGAAGCCAGTGCATGCCCCCTGCTACACTGACAATCCTACCGTAATGAGAACCAGTGATGCATGTTATCCTTTTGTGCAGCCATGTGCATTCCTTGATTTAGTTACAGAGACACTAATGACACCCTCAATCATTTAAAAATAAAAAAAACATCGTTTTGAATATCTCCTTGTGTTGTCCTTGGTATTTGGTTGATTATTACGGAAAATAAAGCTCTAAAGCTCAGAGTTCAATTTCTGAGTATCGCCCCAAAATCTTTATGCTTACAACTCACTGTCACATCGTGGATTTCAAGTACTTTTACAAACTTGGGTCGTTTCGGTTCACTAAAAGTTCCTGCCGCTTTTTAATTTGGCTTTTTGGCTTTTGTGGACTACGACCAAAAACACCTTTATTTGTGAGCAGACACCATCAAAATCCATGACGGGACAGCAAGCTGGTGTGGCGACTTCAAGGCAGCAGTGCTACCAATCTTTCCTCTTGCGCATTTTAGTTTACTCAGCCTCTTGTCACGGTACGAGTGAATCTCTTGAATTGTGGGAAGGTCATTTACAGATAAATCTCAAAATATTTTTCTCTTTATTGCTTTCATGTCATGGTTGGTTAGTGGCATTCGCACAGCGCTGCTAAGCACAAGGCCACACGATCAAACAACCGCATTCAGATGGAGGTGAAATGCAAAACTACCCTTGTCTCGTGCAGCTCGAGGTTGCCAAAATTAATCCGGACTTCGTCACTATGGCGTGCCTCAAGATCACATTGTCCTTTTGGAGCGTCAAACGCCAGAATTTAATTAATTTAATTTTTCTTTATTGCTTCTTTAAGCTTTAGTATTCATTATCTCTGCAAAATCTCATGCGCAATGTATTATCCTTAAATATTTAGTAAACAGTAGATAAAAGTGTCTGTTTTTATTTTAATTAGTGGTGATACTGTTGAGTTTTAGAACGGTGGCACTAACAAGGCAGGCAGAATTATAATACAGTGTGTGAGGGCACGATAACGTACGTCGAAGAAATGACTGAGTTTTCCTAGAGGTCCCTGACGTGGACATCAACTGACTGTCCACAAACTTCTGAGTTCACTCCGTGATCTTGTGCAGCCTGTGCTTTGTGAGCCGATTAATTTAATTGATGAGGTGGTGGTTGGCACATACTGCCTTTGTGCCTTATGTACATTTCTTAGAGCAGAGTGGAATCTCGTATTACTTCTGGAGCACAGCAAGCGAACCTGATGCGTAGTGGTAATCTTAGTAACGATCGACAGTCATGTCCCTCTTCGAGCTCCTAATGCTGCTTGCCAACAAAAGCAGCAGCAGTTGCTCAAGATGGCGTGAAAGAGAGTCATTGAAAAGTTTCACATGACCAGGGTCACATACCCAGTGACCCAAGCTTTTTCGGCGGTTCATTGTGAACCCACTTCCCTCAACATAGCAGACCAATCTCTTCCCATTAGACCATGGGCTACCTATTGACACAAATGTGTTGGAAAATAGATACGAACACTCGGAAATATGAAGCATCCTAAGAATGCTAATTACCTTAAATGATACTAGATCTTTTGGATACTTTGTTTACCTTATTGTTTTTCTTGCTTGTGCTGTATAAATCCTTGTCTTTCTAAAACACGTGGCATCCAGACAGCATAAGAAGCTAGTAAGGAGTAAGTTTATCATTCTAGATCTATAACAGCTACACTTGTGATTTAATTGCCGTAGGGCTTTTCTGTAAATGTGCTTGAAAGGCTTAAAACTGCTGTGCTAACATTTACTTAAACATGCAGGTTCACATGGGTTGGAGGAGTGCACATTGAAAAGGTTACCCTTGCACAGCTTACCATGGCCTGCCATGGTGGACCAGGAAAGTTTGCAAGGGCCTTGCTTCACCATATTTTCATAGAAGAGGTGCTCATGGGCCATTTGCTCTATGGAAGTGACACCAAGCGGTAAAAGAGCCTCTTGAGCCCACCAGGGTCAATGCTGTTATAGGCAAGTACCATATATCCTTTTCCACTGCATTTTCACATTTACATTTTGTATATAAAATTAGCAACATGGCATTGGCATAACAAACGGCTTTCAAGTAGCCCATGTGTACAGTTGTGTGCTGCAATAGCCTATCATGTGGAATGACTGTGCATATGTTCTTAAGTGCCTAATACCACCCTATTCAAATGCTTCTACATTTTAAAAGCTGCCTTCATTGCCACAAGTTTCTGGCGACTCCCCCAGATGAAATGAGCTGCATTTGCACATTAGCAGTGCTACTTGACTCTCAATGCAATGAATAGTGGTCTGTGAAGCACGCTCCAAATCAAGTGGCATGGAAGACATGTTTAAGTAGCCTGAAAATGTCATTCTAAAACACGAATTGCAGAGAAGTTATGCTCAAGTGTGGTTACTGCTCAGCTCGGAGAGCAGCACGTTCACCAAATTTCAGTAATCAAAACAGCTCTGCTGGTTCTGTAATGTGAAACTGTAGTTTCACCAATTTTAACAGAATACATTGAATTAAAGTTGCTCGTATCTTAAAGGAGGTCCATGTGATGCCAGGCAGCAGCCTTTCAGCAGAGGGAACATGAGTTGTGTGGCAATTTTCTTTTGGTTGTTTCAGTCAGAGAAACAACAGGGACAGAGTGGCCAGCATCACTGTCAATACTGCTATGTTTAGTGAACGCTTACTCATTCTAAGCACCTAACCTCTTAACATCCACTTTATCACTTTGTATTCTGAGATATGAAAAAAATATATATTTATGTGGTTCTTCCCCATATGCTTAAATAAATTTGAGAATAAGTCCTTGGCGACTACTGTAAAAGCTTCTTGCAGACTATCGGACAAGTCGAATATTTCCATTCCGAAATTGTTGGAATTGTTTCCTGCTTGCTTATTTCGCTTGCCAGTTTAAAGGTTATTATGAACCATTGCTAAACAGATTATGGGCATAAATTAAACAAAACGATGGATGGGCTTTCCCGTGACTCTTGCTTAGCCCGTTCAGTGTCATATTTTGGGGAAAAATATATCTCTCCAATTTAGGAGTTATATATCTTTAGTGGTGTCAAATACTCGAAACATTCGAATTAAATAGTATCCTACCCGATTTGGTCTCTGAATGGTCACTATTTCTAAGTTCGAATATTATTCGAATATTTCAAAACAACAATGAGACATAAAATTTTAGCCAAAATGCGGTAAATTTTCACCTCCTAGAACATAGTATAGACATAAAATGTGAGAACTTGTACGAATAGCAGACCAGGCTACGTTACTTAAGTAGCTGTACTTCCGAGGTTGTGCAGCAATCATTCCTCCTTACTGAACAGTCCTGTGCATGTGAAGAAACATTTTGCTGTTCCATTTTTCTTTTAATAAACAGCTCTTCATAACATAGGTAATGACAGAAACTTGCTAAATTTAAGAAAACTAGGATGTGAGCATCATTTTACATTAATTGTGATATCAGCTGTTCATAATTCAGAAGCTATCCAATATTCGATTTGCTTCTGGCATTATTCGGTTCGGTCTCAAAAGTCACTATTCGCACATCCCTCATATTTTTATAGTAGATTTAAATTCATCATAGTGACTTTCGAAAAAACTGGTCAATCATTGTTTTAAGTGACAATAAAGCGACAAACCCTTTAAATATTTCCAGTTTTACATGCTTTATTGTTCTATGCAGAATAAAGCAGTATATTTCCTTTGTGTAATGACTCTTACGAAAACTTGTTTTATAGTAAACTATGGGAAGTTGCAACGCTCCCAAACTACTGCAATGAGAGACACCAAAGAGCTAAGTGAAAAATCAGTTTTGGAGAAACCCAAAGGGTGACAGCACAACAGGAATATTTTGTAGAAATCCCACAAGGTTGCAGCACCTCCAACACTTCGTTCTGAAAAGGCATATTTTATTCAAAATGTTCCATCGCAGCCACAAATGCATGGCAGTGAACCTCAAAGGGTTAAAGAAGTCAGTCCTCTGGCGTATGGCTCTTACGAGACTGAGTATTTCTTCGTATCTGTCACATTCTGCATGTGTCATTGTAAACAGCTTCGCGCACAACTACAGGGAATCCTCATTATAATAGTCGTTCAGTCGTTGAGGCTGAAAACACGCTTCGCTGTAAGCGGTATATTGATTAAAGTAGAGAGTCCTAAGCCATTTTAAGGCGAGAAGTGGATTCCAATTGCATGTGAACTAGTGAAATCTAACTTCAAATGAAGCCACACTCAATTCTAGTGACAAGGCAGTATTGTATTTGGAGCATGGAAAAGCACAGTGAAGTGCTGCACATTTTAATTATGAGAGTTACAAGAAATAATTTTAATTGTCAATTCTTTAGGTTTTTTTTAGGAACGTGAAAGTTTTTTTCACGTCTGTCTCAAATTTTGTTTCTAATCAAGCAAAGTTGGCATCTTCGACATTGAGGATTTTCATAAAGTTATTTTGCTACAGTGTGTTGTTTCTCTTTGCCCTTTTCTGCATTTGACACTTAGTGAAGTCCTGTGCCACACTGAATAAATTTAAATGGTCATGCTGTGAAGCTGCACCGCGGGATGTTGGAATAGAGCAAGACAAATACCTAAATCGATTTCATTATTACGAGGGCATACTGTATACCACGCTCTTGCATGTGGAATTTGCTTTTTAAAACTTGTTCGGGCTTTTTGTTGTGTTTGCAGACTTCACGTATCGCAAATTTCCTGGTACCAACGTGCCCTATGTAAAGAACTCTGGCCTCGCTTCTCGCATGGGACCAAAACGCTCTGAAGAGCCCAAGTTGTACAGCTCAAACCAAAACACAAGTGTTGTGCTTTTGTAACTTGCTGCATTTTTGTTTGTTTATGTTTATGCTAGTCTCATGAAGAGCCCAATTCGGATTTCTCAAACGAACGTACAGATGTTGTGCCTTTCCATGCCTTGATATATTTTATATTAATTTCTTTTATGTTAGTTATGCTACTCTACTGAAAAGCCCACATTGGATTGCTCAATCCAGAACACAAGTGTTGTGCTTTGTTATATTTCACTATTTTTATGTTAGTTTTTTGTCATATTTCACGCAAGGACAGTGTTTGCTTATTATTATATTTTTTTAGGTATCTTCAGTTATTTCATGCCAAACCACCCAGTTTTGTCAAGAACTGTTGCAGTATGGCAAACCATTTCAAGTTTGCTTGATATTCAAAAGTAGGTGCAATGAGAAAATCTTTGAAAAAATTTGCATTCATATATACACATGAGTCATTCCAGGGCAACGAACCAGCGTTTTTTTTTTTTTACCATAACAGATATAGTTGAAAAAATTTTGATGCATTTGTTGAAGCTCCGAACTCTTTCTCCCCATTTATTTTCCTTCCCCCAAAAATAATAGAATTTGGCAAAAATTGATTGTTCTTGCCCAGCTAAGCTAGACGGCACTGATCCATGTTTCTTTTCGAAGGGAAATTGTATGATGGAGATAGTGAGATGGCGTGACTGCCAAAATTGCAGAAGGCACAAAATAAATGTGGAATCCAGCCTAGTTGACTTTGGATAGCTGCAAAGTATTTGAAGCCTTGCAGTTTCAGTTAATCACCTAAAAACTGTAAAGTTGAAATGTTTTGCAAAAAGCTTCATGTTGAAGGTGAACAAAATCAGCTTTGGTGGCCGGCGCAAAAATATACCTCGCCCATCATTACGTAACTCTACATTCTGCTATGCAAATGTGACAATTTACGAAACGGTATTATTCTTTAAGTGCGATAAATTATTTTTTATAATGTTCGTTTGTGGATCAGACATACAGCATAAATATATGAAGCCTTGTGATCTCGCAAGGAAGCATCGTTAATATAATCAGCAACAAAAACAAGTCAACAAAGTGTGACTGCCTTTTTTTATCATTACAAAGGCAGGTGAAGTCAAGCGCCGCCATCCCGACTCGTATTTTTTTAGCATAAAAGCGAAAAGTGGTCGCCAACGACATCTGACCACGAGAGACTGAACACGGCACATATGACTTTTATAGATGAGCATGTTGCGGCTCTGAAACAGTGGTAAGATGCAACACCACAAGAAGTTGTTGATACTCGTGTAGGTTCTAAGTTTTAATTATGAAGCTGTGTTCTGCTTGCATCGTCACTGGGTTCCGAGGAGCACAGCACAAAGTGTCTTGCTCCCTGTATCTCGCATTGCATTGCAGTTCGCCATGTTCTTTAAAATGCTTTGTATGAACAATATCAGCGCTCTTTCTGGATTTATTGTCTACGTAATAGCAGACATTTATTTTTGTACACTGCATGAAACATATATTTTAGCACTGCAGGACTCCCTCATGAGTTTAACACGTATGCAATGGCTGTATGGTTTACCCATCCCACACCAAGCACAAGCCTCCTTCTGTTAGAGCATACATCTCTTGGCAATGAAATGCAGACCCCAAGACCACTTCTCTGTCGTCTGTGTTGCAGACGAAGCCAGCTTTGTCGTCTGCATTTCCAGCCGGCAAGCTTGTGAGCACATGTGAGAAAAGCCAGTGCTGAGAAAAATTCAAAAAACAACTTTTCGCATTCAAAAATAATGCTTTTTTTAACATCACACATGCTTAGCAGACATGTAGAGATATCTAATAATGTATCATATATTTTTTTGCTCAACTACCCAACTGTGTTTACCTTGTACATGAAGATTCTTGCTAAAGATTATAATTTTACAGTTTCTTTACAGGCGATCAGCTGAACCTTCAGAGCTTCAAATATTGTTCTGCTATACTATGTCACCTGGGCTTCCATTCAATATTTAATTTCTGTCTTCTGAATTTCTCATTACGAAAAAAAATTAACGCATTGCAATTTTACTCAGTTTTGCCAAAAGCACTCGAAGTATTGAAATATTTCAAAAATTTTCTATGTTGGCAGTCGCATCACTTCACCGTTTTTCCATGCACAGCATTTGAAGGCCTCGACCAATACAATGTGCGTTTGAAAAAAATGTTGATTGATGTCCTCCAGCTCAGCTGAGCAGGAAAACTAAACTGTCACTAAAATGCTACAATTTTTGGGGAAAAATAAAAGTGGGGAAGGAGTGTTGAACTCCAGCAAACGTGTGGCAATGTCTTCAGCTATATCTGTGGTGTCCAAAAAACGCTGGTCGATTCGGCTTGCAATGACACACCTGCAAGTGCATCTGTGCCATTGTCAGAGTTGTTTAGTAAAAACTGCATTTTACGTAACTTCATAAAAACGGGTTACTTTGCTATCTAAAGTACATGAGCAATTAATAGGTATAAGTTGGCTTAAATTTACAGGGCAACAAAAACTCTCCGGTAATGGCAATGATGTGCCTTTCTTGTTTGCATGAAACCAGATTTTTTTGTCAATTCTTTCGTTATTTTTGTGTGGCTGTGAACAAAATAGAAATGGAACTCACACAAGGAATAACTTTGTAGTATTCCAGTGCATCGCTAATAGCTGTTTTTTTTTTCATATAAATATCTGAAGCACTCAATATGAATAAGCCGCTTGATATGAAATGACATACGCAGGAACATTATCGTGGCAGAAAACACGACTGGATCGTGCAGCAGCCTATGCATCATAATAAACTCCTCTCATAGCATCCCTTACTTTGATAGCCATGTTTCAAAAGTAGATAAGGCTTACTGAAATTGGCACACACCATTCAACCAACAAATCAGGATTGTACAGAGTGATCCTTTTTCAGTTTTACAGATATTTTTTTTAAGTTGCCGGTGCCACGTAGCATAATTCTTGTTCTTGATCTGGGTTACTCAAAGGTGGATATTACCAACAAAAGAAATGGAAACATGTTCAACTGATTCTCACAAATTTACTAATTCACTTATAACATTACGGCACATAGTGCAGTTTACAAATTGTAGCGAGTGAGTTTGAAAGACGTATTCACTTGAAATGAATTTCGAGGATGACAGGTTTCGAGATTTTTCCGTGAATGTGAGGCAAAATGCACGGACATCCCAGTTACTTTTGTGCTTCAATGCATAACAGGGTCTTCTGTTAGAAAAAGTAAGTGCAACCAACAGTGCATTTCTACAGCCAGTTTGATGGCATCTGTCCCGTTAGAGGTGTCATCCTGGAAATTCGTTCGAGTGCATACACCTTGTAAAATTACCGCTAGAATTACAAAAAAAAAATTATTAGGAAGTGATTTCTTGTTGGCTGAATATGCGTGTTGATTTCTCGTACAAGTAATGTTTGGCACTCTGTATGTAGAATTATGTTAGCTGCCACTAATAATTCTGAACTAATAATATTATAATATAGTAATAATTTTGATCAAAAAGCTAATAAATTCTATGAAACTCAAAGATAACATATCAGTGTCTTAGTTAGTGATGTGGGCTCAAGCGGATCGTGCCATGTTTATGGTACCACTGGCTACCTAATAGAGAAAGCAAGTACCATTGTTGGGTGTTCTTATTTAGTCATGTCAGTCTCCTTGTACATTTATATATTTAGGTATTTATTTTTAAGATTTATTTCTTTAGGAAAATGTGTTTGCTTGAGGGCCATACAGACTACATCTGTCAGTATTCAATTTTGTTATGGTGTCAAGCTGCAGGAAGTTTGTACTTTGCAATAGCAGTTAAGAAATTTCTGATGTTCTCAAACTACTAATGGTTGTACATTTACGCAGATGTTTGGTTACAAATAAACACTTCACTTAGAAAAATGGTTTTTGTCTGTATCAGTTCGGCACTTTTGATTTCGTGAAGGACCATTCACTGTGACATTTGAAAAAGTGGCATGACAGTACTGCTAGCAGCTTTACAATGTGGTATATTACAGGCAACCTAGGAGCATACTTTTGAGCCCAGGTTCACCGAGGCCTGCAATACGACAGCGCCTGTATTTACATTTTACCCCTATCCTCTGACAGCAAACATATCAATGTGGCATCAAAGATAATTATATGCAACACAACATAGCTGAGCAGTATTTTAAGAAAAGTGCAGTTTTAAACACTGCTAAATGCACACTGGGGCATAAAGGACTTCCAATGTAACTTTTGTGTTGACGTTCAAAACACCTGCAACAATATTTCAGAGAACTTTCCATGTTGAGACACAACATATCTTCAACAGTGCTTCAATGGGCTTTCAATTTGACAAACAACACATTTCAACAATACTGCAATGGGCTTTCAACTTTGAGACTCAACACATCTGCAACAATGCTTCAATGGTCTTTCAACATTAAAATACATTCTATTTTCAACAATGCACCAATGATCTTTCAAATTGAACAGCCCCAATGATGTTTCGACAAAATGTCGAAGGCCAACAACTTCCTCAATATTGTTTCAACAATTCCCCGATGTTCTTTCAAGGTCATTGTTTACGTTGAACAATGATATTTCAATAACCTTTCAACAATTTTTGTAAGGTTTCCCTTTGCAGTCAGGGCATCATCTTTGATTTCCGCAGTAGCGTCTTTGCCGCGAACACCGTCGTCCAATGGAAGAACGTTTTGCATGCGAGGAGTGAGCGATAGAAATGCGAAGGAATCGTTCGGTCCGTCCAGCCTGTACTGGGGCAATTCGACAATGGCATGCACCACACGTAAAGGGGGGAGGCGCACTAGGTGGAGAGGTGCTTGTTGCGCGAGGTCGTTCTAATCTTTGTTTCCGTTCCCGAACGAACTATTTGTCAGTTAACCTGTCTTATTCGCCCTTAGGCATAGAGAATAATGGCGTTCTTGGCTTAGCTGCTGGTCATCGGCGTGCTCATTGTTTCTGAACAGCAAGGGCTTCTTGTCTCCGTGCCGGCGGCATTAGTACGGCAACTGTTTCTTTAAAAGAGTATTGATAAACGACAGCTGCGCGTCATGCTTGGCTTGGAAGAACGTCCCCTGCATTCTTCAATTACCGCTGACTATAGGTGCTACTTTGAAGAACCTTATGAATTGCTCAGTCCTCGCTTTTGCGTAGATAAGCATTTCCGGGGCTATGAAAAAAAGTGTTCCAACAAGAGCATCGCTAATGACGCCGCCAGAAGGAACTCAATAATAGCGAGTAATATTACCTAGCGTTATTCAACAAATTTGGACGGCTTGTTCTCGATGCTGCCGTATTGACGCTTTTATTCATTGCCTGTTTTAAGCAGGTCGTTTAACAACCTTTGTGTTCTGGGAGCGATTTCATGGAGACCGGCTATTTAAGATAAGTGCACTAGACTCGACACGCTTAGGTCGGGCACGCGCGCACGAAATTGCCCTTGGATTTTCCATATTCCCCGCAGCCGGAGATATCATCTAGGCAGGGAGAAGTGGGTCTTCGCCGCCGGAATCAGGAGACGACGCCGAAGGCGGGCATCATGACGACGAAAACATGAAGAAATGTACTTACGTCATTCGTACATAGTAGTTACTCGATCAGAGCCTTGAGCGGTTGTAGCTTACTACATGTCTCATCTTAGAAGACAGTGCCTGAGAGAGGCGCCACTATTTTACATACATTACATACCTTACGTACACGTACACGTACATACACGTACAGCTAAACACTCAATTAATACATTTGTTTACTGAAATAATTGCGGCTGAATTCATCTCACGATGTTCGTTGACGGGAAGTCTTAGCATTGAATAACTCTAGCAACACGATGTACTGCCACCGTCCAAATTAGTCATATGTGACGCGTGTACTACAGCGGGTCTTCGCTTTCGTGTGTCCCTAAGGGCACTCGCAGCCGTTAAGCGCCGCTGACGCATATCGCACTGGTGCGTGCGTCTGCTGAAAAGCGCCCCAGGCGGTAACCGGCTCCTCTGTAGCGCTTCTCTGTACACGCTGCGCCATCTAGTGGCGCTTCTGAGTACTAAGTAAATGTATGTCGCCACTCGCTACAGGATGAGGAAGGCGTCCGTTGAAAAGCGGCACATGTGTGCATTGTAGAACAGCCAACTAATTCGTCGGGCCGCTATCCTTGAGGAACGATTGTTACGTGGGTTCCATTCAGCTCATTATCGGAGAAATTTAAAGAATCTTTTTCTTCATTGTAGAGCAGCAGATTCCGAGTGGCGCATACCTCGTTACCACCGTTCGTGTCGAATACGTTCATTGAAGAGTTGCACATAGCTACTGGTACTTATTCAGTGACCAAAGATGTCAGCAAAGAGGTTCATAGAAGACCAGCACAGATTCAATGGCTCAACCCCAGCTCTCCAAACGTAAGCATTACTACATACTTAGTGACCCAAGTGGGTCCGATTGTTGACTTCGAGCTTTGTTTGACCCATTCGACCATGGGCTACCAGCGACCCAAGGAAGCGGGAAAGCGGTTAGATGCAAATATACAAGCATAGATGGATACATAGATCGATAGCCCCCAGTAAGTGTGTGAAGTAGGCAAACAATGGTAACGCATTAAAAACTCTCACCCACGATGAACTCCCCGCAGGGGCGTCTGCGCAAGCAGGCGTTTGGTGCGTTGCGACACCACGTACCCGAGCACACGAGGGTTGGACCCTCCCGCGTGTAGCCGTGCGCGGCTCAGCCGTGTCCGGGGAAAAGGGGATCCTGGGGGTTGAGCCAATGCCGGGTGTTTAGACCTTTACGGCCCCTCGGCGGCGGCAACACACCCCTTTGGCCTCGGCTTCACGTAGACGGCACCCCCGGACTGACCCACCCGGGGGAAATCGGTAGTTGCCTTTTCCTGTCTCTCTCTCCCTCCAATCTTCGTCTTTCTCTTACTTTTCATCTTTCCTGTCTTCTCCTAGCTTCCGCTTACTTCCAATTTTTCCAGGCAGCAAGGGTTAACCTTGTGTGAATAGCCAACCTAGGTTATTTCATATTTGGTTATAGTGGTAATGTACAGCTGGCGCTTGCAGGCCGTGTCTCACACGCCCTGCAGCGCCCCCTTGTAGGACTCCACGGTGGGTGGCTGGCGTTACTGCCGAAATTACAATCTTCTATGGCTACTTCCTTTCCCCTACTACCTGATCGCTCCCTGAAGAGGGGGCGCACCGATGATGTCTTAGAATTTTTCGCCCGTCAAAAAGAAACTTTTCCACGCTTCCACGTAGTCCACTCCGAAACACCAAACAAACCCGTACGAACAATCTCACCATTTCTCGTGTCCAAGTCTCTCACCCAAGTTTTTGGTACAGGTTACAAAGCATCCAGAATGGCAAGCGGTGATCTCCTCTTGGAGCTCCGAAACAAGAAGCAATATGAGAACCTACCGAACCTAGTATCATTTGGCGACGCCAAAGTGACAGTAACTCCGCATCGTACTATGAATACCACCCGTGGCGTAGTCTCCGATGATGATCTCTTGGAGCTGACTGAGGCTGAGCTCTTGGAGGGCTTCAGTGAGCAGAACGTCGTCAACGTTAAGCGAATTAAGATGAGGCGTGACAACAAGGAAATACAGACCAAACATCTGATACTAACTTTTGGCACAAGTGTCCTGCCCGAGTCCATCGAGGCCGGGTATATCAAGCTCCGTGTTCGGCCATATATCCCTAATCCCCTGCGTTGCTTCAAATGTCAGCGTTTCGGTCACAGCTCTCAGAGCTGCCGAGGCCGCCAAACCTGCGCTAAATGCAGTGCTAATGAGCACACTTCTGAATCTTGTGAAAACTCTCTCCGCTGCGTAAACTGTGAAGGCGAGCACGCTGCATATTCGCGGTCGTGCCCATCTTGGAAGAAAGAGAAGGAAATAGTTACGATTAAAGTAAAAGAAAACATAAGTTTCAAAGAGGCACGCAGGCGGGTATCTTTCCTGCCAAAGAACACTTTTGCCGAAGTGGCGCGTCAGGGGGCAGCGCCACAACGGTCTCCGGCGGCTGTCCGTCCCACACCCAGTGAGCCGGCAGTGACGCCATCCGCGCCCCTGGCGGATGCAGCTAGTGCTGCTCCGTCAACCCAGAATGAGGGATCATCGACCCCGAAGGTGGGCGCAGCCGAGGCTGCCCCAGCCTCCGAGGCCCCTTCCAGCGCTGGCAACGGCCAGCGCAGCCAAATCCCTCTGGGAGCCCCATCGACCTCCGGGCTGGTGGGCGCAGGGGTCTTGCCCTCCAAGGCGGGACTCCCTCTGAAAACCTCTCGCTCGCAAGAGCACTTGTCCGGCGTCTCACACGAGGCAATGGACACTACACCTGTCCCCAAGGCGCACCAAACGCCTAAGGAGCGTCGAGAATCACTCGAACGCTTCAGAAAGAACAAAACACCTATTACAGGGCCTCGAAAGGGCTCTGCAATATAAGGCATCCACTCAGTTTCCGTAAACACAGCACCAATTTACCTTAAACATGGATACACAAATCATTCAGTGGAACATCAGAGGTCTCCTTAGAAACCTTGATGATTTGCAAGAACTCATCCACAAACATAATCCAAAAGTGCTGTGTTTACAGGAAACACACTTAAAATCTAAACACACAAACTTTCTCCGTACGTATGTTACGTTTCGCAAAGATCGCAATGATGCCGTCGCATCATCGGGTGGTGTTGCGATTCTTATTCATAGAAGTATTGCATGTCAACCTTTACAGCTACAAACGCCCCTTGAAGCAGTGGCGGTTCGAGTTGTCCTACTAAACAAACTCATCACCATTTGCTCCCTTTACATACCCCCGCATTACCAACTGAACAAACATGAATTTCACTCCTTGATCGATCAATTGCCAGAACCTTATGCTGTTCTTGGCGATTTCAATGCGCACAGCTCCCTGTGGGGCGACTCTCGGATAGATGCGCGAGGTCGCCTTGTTGAACAATTCCTTTTTTCTTCTGGAGCGTGCCTTCTCAATAAGAAAGAACCCACATATTACTCTCTTGCAAACCGATCCTTTTCGTCAATAGATCTTAGTATAGTCTCCCCGTCTGTACTGCCTGAACTTGAATGGGAAGTTACCGACAACCCTTACGGTAGCGACCACTTCCCTATACTGCTAAGAGCATATAAAGAAAACGAATATCCACCATACGCTCCTAGGTGGAAGATTGAGACAGCTGATTGGGAGAAATTTCGATCTCTAACTAGTATCTCATGGGCTGACCTGTCTTCGTTAGGAATTGACGCTGCAGTCGAGTTTTTTACAGCATTCATATTAGATGTCGCATTTAAATGCATATCAGAAGTAAAAGGCTTGGCCTGCAAACGGCGTGTCCCATGGTGGAACGACGATTGTAGGATCGCTCGTAAAAATCAGAACAGGGCGTGGGGGTTGCTACGCGCTTCTCCCACTGCGGAGAATCTTAGCAATTTTAAAAAAGTAAAATCCGAAGGCGGGCGAACCCGCCGACAGGCCAGACGAGAAAGTTGGCAGAAGTTTCTATCGAATATAAACTCGTTCAGAGATGAGGCGAAAGCCTGGAACAGGGTCAATAGGATAAGAGGGCGACAAGCACATGCACTCCCTTTGGTAAACACAGAAGGCGATACCCTACAAGACCAGGCGAACTCACTTGAGGAGCACTTTGAGCACGTGTCGAGCTCAATTCACTATTCCCAATCCTTTTTGAAACTTAAAGAAATAGAAGAACGCAAGCCATTCTTACGAAAATCCAGAGAGAATGAACCGTATAACCAGCCCTTCAGTGTCGCCGAGTTGAGAGCTGCATTGAACACATGCAAAAGCACTGCACCGGGACCTGACCGAGTCATGTATGACATGATCAGAAACTTACATGCTGACACACAACTTACACTTCTCACACTTTTCAACACTATGTGGGCTGCGGGATACCTCCCACCCTCATGGAAAGAAGCGATTGTGGTCCCTGTTCTTAAGCAGGGTAAAGACCCTTCCTTGGCGGCAAGTTACCGACCGATAGCTCTTACAAATTGTCTCTGTAAGCTTTTCGAAAAAATGATTAATCGCAGACTTATACACTTCCTTGAACTCGCCAATATGCTCGATCCCAATCAGTGTGGATTCAGAGAAGGGCGATCGACTGCCGATCACCTTGTGCGCATTGAAGGAAATATCCGCGATGCATTTGTTCATAAACAGTTTTTCCTATCAATATTCCTCGACATGGAGAAGGCGTATGACACAGCATGGCGTTACGGGATCTTGCGAGACTTGTCGGGAATGGGCATCCGTGGAAATATGCTGAACACTATCGAAAGCTATTTGTCAAATCGTACCTTCCGAGTAAAAGTTGGTAATGCACTCTCACGTCCTTTTACGCAGGAAACTGGTGTACCCCAGGGAGGCATGCTGAGTTGCACTCTCTTTATCGTTAAGATGAACACACTACGTGCTTAACTGCCACCGGCCATCTTTTATTCCGTATACGTAGACGATATACAAATAGGCTTCAAATCCTGCAACCTCACAGTATGCGAGAGACAGGTACAGCAGGGCTTGAACAAGGTTTCCAAGTGGACAGACGAAAACGGATTCAACATCAACCCCCTAAAAAGTTCCTGTGTTCTTTATACTAGAAAGAAAGGCCTGGTTCCAGATCCTTGTGTTCAAGTCTGTGGACATCAAATACCTATCAACAAAGAACACAAATTTCTAGGTATTATACTAGACTCCAAGCTTACGTTTATACAGCACATTACATATCTTAAAGAAAAATGTCTAAGGACAATGAACCTACTTAAAATTCTATCCCACTCAACATGGGGTAGCGACAGGAAGTGTCTGATGAACGTTTATAGGAGCCTAATTCGATCACGATTGGACTATGGCGCCGTCGCATATAACTCAGCCGCTCCGAGCGCACTAAAGATCCTAGATCCTGTCCACCATCTAGGTATTCGCTTAGCCACTGGTGCTTTCAGAACAAGCCCGATTGAAAGCTTATACGCGGAATCAAATGAATGGTCGCTCCATCTACAGAGAACTTACATCAGCTTTACATATTTCCTAAAAATACACTCCAATCATCAACATCCATGTTTTAACACTGTTGACGATATGACCTGCACTACACTATTCCATAATCGTCCTTCTGTAAGAAAGCCTTTCTCGCTTCGAGTGAGGGAGCTTAGTGAAGAAATGCATGTTCCACTCCTCGAGCTTCGCCTATTGCATCCAGCCAAGCTGCTACCTCCTTGGGAGTGGCAGCTGGTACAATGCGACACATCTTTTATTCAAGTTACAAAGCACGCTCCTGAGGCCGAAATCAAAATGCACTTCCTGGAACTCCAGCACAAGCATTCCTGTGCAGAGTTCTACACAGACGCTTCGAAATCAAATGCCGGGGCATCCTATGCAGCCGTCGGCCCATCCTTCTCGGAATCCGACGTACTGCATCCGGAAACAAGCATATTTACGGCCGAGGCCTACGCATTACTCTCTGCTGTGAAGCATATAAGAAAATCGAAACATCCAAAAGCAGCGATCTATACAGACTCCCTAAGCGTCGTGAAGGCCTTAACCACAATCAGCAAACATAAAAATCCCGTATTTAATGAGCTCTATTCCGTCTTGTGTAAAGCGTACTCATCTAAGCAGCATATCATAATATGCTGGGTACCTGGCCACAGGGGAATTGAAGGCAACGTTCTGGCGGACGAGATGGCCACGTCTATAGTATCGCAAGCCGTTAACCCTACCGCTGAGGTGCCTGTCACAGATCTGAGGCCTTTCTTGCGAAGGAGATTGCGAGACCACTGGCAACGCATGTGGGACGCGGAAACAGATAATAAGCTCCACCTGATAAAACCACAGTTAGGATTCTGGCCCTCTACTACAAAATCGCGCCGAACAGATGTCCTATTCTGTCGTCTCAGAATAGGACACACGTTTGGCACACATAATTTTCTACTAACCGGAAGTGAGCCTCCAGCCTGTGGTAGATGCGGGGAGAGGCTGACCGTACTCCACGTCCTCCTGGAGTGTCGGGAAGCCGAATCTGAGAGAAAGAGACATTTTCCCTTAGCATATCGGCAGCACATTCCCCTTCACCCATTAATGTTACTCGGCCCAGAACCGCTATTTGACACCAATGCACTTTTAAGTTATCTGAAAGATGTTGTATTGCATGTTGTTAGCCCCACATGTTCGTAGCGCCTCCTCTCTTCAGAGGATGGCGCTGTGATAGTTCTTTCGTATAGCACGTGCCTCTAGGCCCTTGTGTTTCAAGGGCTCCGGCGAGGCAACAGTGCTCCAGCTATTTTAACCATCTCATATACTTTCAATTCTATGTCATTCTTTTACGACGGATTTTAATGTTCATAGTATTCGTCATTAGTCATCGCCATAATTTTATATCACGTAGATTTTATGCACTTTACAGCAACTATTTTTAGGCCACTTTACAGCCAAGTCACATCTCCATAATACATCGTCAACATCACCACTTGTCATGGCGCTCTTTGGCCACACCTGGCCCTTGCGCCATTAAACACCACATATCATCATCACCCACGATGAACTTATACAATAAGAGCGCTCCAAGAATATCAATGCCGAAGAAGGCTTGTTTTAGAGGTGCACGCAAAGATTTACAAGACTCTAGTAAGCTATCTCTCAGACTGAAATGTGTGAAATTTCCTGTTAATACATTGGAATGTTTTCTTAAATAATTCAAATATTTCAAGCATTCAGAGCAGTACAGAACCACTATTGGTTGTAAGCAAACTGAATTAATAGATTAGAGCAATTTTATTTTCAATTCAAAAGAGTCTGCGCCGCATGCAGGGCGCATTGCAGTAAGTGTGATTCCGTTGTGTCTTGTTTCAAACCCTCAATTAAAGGAGCAACTACGTGATGGCAGGTCAAATTGAACCAGGATCCCTTAGCCCAGGAATTTGATGGTCTGCACATTATGCCACCAACGCACGCCTGATTGTCTTCTACCTACACTTACGAGGGCTTCGAGACAATTGGCGTGAGCGTTATGCCACATAACAAGAAGTTATTTAGAAAAGCAAGACCATGTGCGCGGGCACCAGTTTTCAATAGGCCACACGCGTGGTCGTACGGACAAGCATAGCGCTGTACTTCGCTTGCATCCCGGTCGCCTAACAGCAAGTGGCATATAAAAGAGACATGAAGGCAGTTTCCTCCATCTTTCTCTGCGGCATAGAGCACTTGGAGACGTTATGTCAAACTGCATCGCCTTCTGGATGAGCCCCACTTTCCGCAGTCTTTTGCTGCTAGCCGCTTGCAGTTTTATACGCCATGTGACCTCCTTCACGATCCAGGATTTAAGAAAACTGGTACGGCTCTTAGTAGGAGTAAAAAATTTGACAGTCACTTTAGCATACGCTAAACAGGATGAAGGCGAAAGCGTGCGCGCTCGCGAGTCATTAAGTTACTTGACATACTGATTCGAATGCGTTGTCACTTCCTATTACTTGTTTTGTCTAACCAAAGGACGTGGGCTCGAGTTCCCTGAACAAATCGATCTTAAATAATTATGCCTGAAATAACTTCGCTTTAATTATCACAAATTCACTTTGGTGCCATAACGCTAGACGGTCAATTTTTCGATAAGGCTGGGCATCGGATTTTCTGTCCAATCAGCCACTTAAAGGGACCCTGAAACGATTTTGACGATTTTCTACAAACGTACTGAGTCGTTAGTGTAGGTCCTTCTGATCGTTAAATGACACATCTAAGCGCTCCGCGTCAAGTGTGTAATTTATCATAAGGTTTTTAACATGTACATCGCTGCCAATCGCAGCACACTGCTCGGCTGAATTTTGAGCCGCCCCTACCCATTTGACGTCATTCACCCAATTCACGTCAGTGGGGCCAGCTATCCGATTGGCTGCCCAGGGTGCGTGATCGATAATGTTTCCAACTTTATTGTGAACAAATGCTCTTCGTAAGAGTTGGAATGTGAGTTCATTTGCTTCTGTAAAAAGAGAATGCACAAGAACAGTTTCTCAGTACACTTAAGCACTTCCGACACACAGCAAGTTTCGTCTGCTTGTGTTACAACGTGCTTCGTTTCGACGTGATCTCCGCGGTCAGGGTCGTTCTCAGTCTTTTTTCGCGAGCACCTTGATTCGCCTTTGTTGCGTTGTGGGCTGCAAACGTAGCCACTTGCAATAAGTCAAGCGGCGACATCGTGTCCCTCTTCAAGGCAGCAGACGAGCGGAGTGGCTCCAACGCATCGGTCTGTTGCTATCCGATGGGCGCTAGGATTTGCGCGTTTGCGGCCGTCACTTTATACAGGAGGATTACTATCACAATAGCGTTTCGCGAGTCCGATATTCGGGTAAGCCCAAGGAGACAGGGCCGCCGCTTCACCATGCCGTTTCACGGGATGAGCAAAAGCGCAAATGTAAATGATCTGTACGGTGCAGCCACCTGGTGGCACAGAGCTCAACGACAGAGTAGCAGTAACGAAATGTATTCTTTGCTGCTGGCGTAAATCTTTCGCAGGAGTGTAATCGTTAACACATTGTTTTTGTAAATGTCTAAAAAGTTTTACATTTGGTTAGAGCAATATTAGCGCTTTGTTTGGCTGGTTAAGCTCTGCGCCAACAGTTGGCTGGACCGTGCAGACGGATCAGCCGCTCACGTACGTATACGCTAAAGTTCCTCCATCAGCTTGAGTTTATGCCTCCACCGCTCTGTTAAAATGCCCAGCTCGCCTGTGGTTACCGGAATACCAGACACGTTCGGCGCTGCGGCACAATGCTCGCAACTCACGCTGCTTCTATAGACCTCGCTTGGGGTCGACTGCCAATCAGCTGGCGGAGAGGATCGAGAGGCTTTTCGCGCTCGCTCCTAGGGAGCCAGAAGTCGATGACAGGATGTGCCATCATGACGCAGTGCCAGTGAAGGCGCTGCTTACCCGCGATTACTTGGCGAATGAGTTCAGCAAAAAATGCATGACTATTAAGGAGGGTAACTTGTAATCGTCCTTAGCTCTCTTATTATGAGACGCTTCACACAAACTGCGGTGCGAATTATAAACTTTATCTGTACCCTACAAGTCTACAAAATATGTCCGAACCGTTTCAGGGGCCCTTTAATAAGTACTCCGACGATAGGGACCGAGCGAAATAACTCTACTTGTGAACAGCTGAAGCTATCAGCGTTGGCACCAGGTTAGGTGGCGAAATCGGAGTGAGCAAATGCCTGTGTGTTATGTATGTGGTGCACGAAATTATTTATAGCACATATATATATATATATATATATATATATATATATATATATTGTAGTGGGCAATATGCATGTGGCGCTGTGCGGACTGCCTACGAGCGGCTCCGCCAGCGCTACTACTGGCGCGTCTTGTATTCTTATGTCCGCAAATACATTCGGTCATGTGTAGCCTGTCAGCGACGCAAGACATCTCCTCATACGACAGGCCCTCTGCAACCTTTTCCGTGTCCTACACGTCCTTTTGATCGGATTGGCATTGACCTTTATGGGCCTCTTCCATGCACTGCTAAAGGAAATCGTTGGATAATTGTCGGAGTAGACCACCTTACAAGATATGCAGAAACTGCTGCGCTTGCTTCGGCTGCTGCCCGCGACGTCGCCGCATTTATGTTACGGCATTTCATCTTGCGGCATGGCGCACCGCGAGAACTGCTCAGCGACCGAGGCCGTGTCTTCCTGTCCGAAGTTATTAATGAGCTGCTCGCCGCTTGCCGCACTATTCACCGCACCACTACGGCATATCACCCACAGACTAACGGTCTAACGGAACGCTTCAACCGCACTCTTGGTGACATGCTCACTATGTATGTTGCGTCTGATCATTCCAATTGGGACGATGTCCTCCCTTTTGTGGCGTACGCGTATAATACCGCCGTTCAGGCTACCACAGGCTTCTCACCATTTTTCCTTCTTTATTGACGTGAACCATCCACTACCCTCGACACCGTGCTACCATATCATCCGGATGCCTCTGAATTCACCCCTCTTTCCGAAGTTGCTCGCCATGCTGAAGAGTGCCGCCAACTGGCTCGCTCGTTCACGTCGGCTACCCAAGGAATTCACAAAGATCGCCACGACAACGGGCAGCCCACACAGTCCTTCGCCGTGGACTCTCACGTCTGGCTTCAGCTGCCCTTCCAATCTCCAGGCCTTAGCCCAAAGCTTGCTCCGAAATATCAGGGTCCGTACCGGGTCGTCGCGTGTACATCGCCTGTGAATTATGTGGTCGAACCGGTGACGCCATCTTCGGACAAACGCCGCCGTGGCGGCGAGACGGTTCACGTCAGCCGCCTGAAACCGTACCACGACCCCCTTATCGTGTCATCCCCTTAGGTCGCCAGGATGGCTCCTCTTCGCCGCGGGGGCAATTGTAGTGGGCAATATGCATGTGGCGCTGTGCGGACTGCCACCGCTGCGGCGCGAGACCCGAGCTCGGGCTGCTGATGCGAACGCCTAGGACTCGCGATCAAGCGCTACTTGCGATCCCGCGTACGAGCTGCAATAAACCCCCTTTCATTATATATATATATATTGTCACGAAAAAGACAAATGAAGATGCACCCGGCGTCGGCGAGACAGACAGCTGTACAAGATGGCGTACACAAAACTCAAAACCGGCGTCCTCAGCCCCCTACTACTTCTTCTTCTTCAGCGCCCACCTCTTGCCGAGCGCGCGTTCCAGTCACTTCTTTCTCAGCGCTGGCGCGTTACACCTAGCGGCATTATTCCCCCGCCAAAAGAAAAGCATCGACCCCGATGCATACTAAACTACGATGCTTACTAAAAAAAAAAAGTGGAAGTGTGGAAGTCGTATAAGATCGGGTTGGCGCCGCCTTAACGCGCGAAATACGGTTTGAGGCGAATAACATGCACTATCTCCGAGTGGTGCTGTCGACGCCGAGGCGACGCGGCACCGTCGGGAATGACCTCATAGTTCACTTCACTAAAGCGGCGTATCACTTTGTAGGGTCCGAAGTATCTACTAAGCAGCTTCTCAGATAAGCCTTGGCGACGGATCGGAGTCCACACCCAGACTTGGTCACCTGGCTGGTACTCAACTTGCCGATGTCGAAGGTTGTAGCGTCGTGCGTCTGTACTCTGCTGCTTCGTGATGTGAATGCGCGCGAGTTGACGTGCTTCCTCTGCGTGTTGAGTAAGTTGCTCGGCGTCGAAAGTAAGTGATGCGTCGGTGTCGTGCGGGAGCATTGCGTCTAGCGTGGTCTGCACCTCGCGCCCGTAGACAAGACGGAACGGTGTGAATTGTGTTGTTTTCCTGAATGGCGGTGTTGTACGCGAATGTAACGTACGGCAGGACTTGATCCCATGTTTTATGCTGGACGTCTACATACATAGACAGCATGTCAGCAATGGTTTTGTTTAGCCGTTCCGTCAGTCCGTTGGTCTGCGGATGATAGGCAGTGGCCTTGCGATGCTGCGTGTAGCTCAACTCGAATATGTCCTCTATCAGTTGGGCTGTAAAGGCAGTTCCTCTGTCGGTGATGACGTATGATGGGGCACCATGTCTGAGGACTATCTGATCTATGAAGAACTGGGCAACTTCGTAGGCCGTGGCACGTTGTACAGCTTTCGTCTCGGGGTAGCGTGTTAGATAGTCTGTGGCGACTATAATCCACTTGTTTCCGCTGGCTGACAAGGGAAAGGGTCCCAGAAGATCCATGCCGATTTGATCAAACGGCGCGCTAGGTGGTGCGATGGGTTGGAGTAACCCCCCGGGTTTCAAAGACGGCGATTTCCTGCGTTGACACTCACGGCAGCTTTGCACGTAACGCTTCACCGTGGTAGAAAGTCTGGGCCAGTAGTACGTCTGGCGCACTCTTGCAAGAGTACGTGAAAATCCCAAGTGTCCAGACGTGGGTTCATCATGGCAGGCTAGGAGAATGTCATCACGGAGGGCGGCAGGTATGACCAATAGATACTCTTTGTCGCTGGCACTCGAGTTTTTCTTGTAGAGAGGACACCCTTTCGGAGGCAGAAGGTCGATAGATTGCGAGAAATGTGTCGTGGAATTGTAACATTTCTGCCTTCTAGGTGATCGATGAGAGGGCTTATTTCGGCGTCCTCACGCTGCCGTGTGATCAGGTCAGATGCGGTGAGGGCCCCAAGGAATGCGCCGTCTTCGTCCATGTCCTTATCACAAGTTTTGACGGGAGCGCGCGACAACGTGTCTGCATCTTCGTGTTTGCGGCCCGATTTGTAGACGATGGTAACATCGAACTCCTGCAGACGGAGACTCCATCGAGCAAGTCGTCCGGACGGGTCTCGTAAGTTGGCTTACCAACACAAGGAATGGTGGTCTGTCACCACCTTGAAAAGGCGACCGTAGAGATAAGGCCGAAATTTCATGATGGCCCACACAACCGCTAGACACTCTTTCTCGGAAGTGGAGTAGTTGATTTCGGCGCGTGAAAGGGTGCGACTGGCGTAAGCGATCACTCGCTCGACGCCTTCCTGGTGTTGAACGAGTACAGAGCCAAGACCGATGTTGCTTGCGTCTTTATGTACCTCGGTGTCCGCGTCCTCGTCAAAGTGCGCGAGGACGGGTGATTCCTGGAGGCGCTGCCGTAACTCGGTGAAAGCTGCGTCCTGCTCATCCGTCCAAACGAAGGGTGTATCTTCTCGCGTGAGGCGTATGAGTGGTTCGGCGATCCGGGAGAAGTTAGCGATGAAGCGACGATAGTACGCACACAGACCGAGAAAGCGGCGTACTGCTTTCTTGTCACGAGGAGTCGGAAAAGCAGCAACAGCAGATGTTTTATCTGGGTCAGGCTGGACGCCATCGGCGTTCACGACATGTCCGAGAAACTTCAACTCTTCGTAACCGAAGTGACACTTTTCTGGCTTTAGTGTGAGATTAGCGGAGCGGAGAGCCTCAAGTACCGCCTCTAAACGCTTCAGATGTTCTTCGAACGTCGCCGCAAACACGACGACGTCATCTAAGTAAACTAAACAACTGTGCCATTTCAGACCCGTCAGAACAGTGTCCATCATTCTCTGGAATGTGGCCGGTGCAGAACACAGACCGAATGGAAGTACTTTAAATTCATACAGTCCATCCGGGGTAACAAAGGCAGTTTTTTCGCGATCTCGTTCGTCAACTTCGATTTGCCAATATCCACTCTTCAAATCTATGGATGAAAAATACCTCGTTCGCCGCAGTCGATCTAACGAATCATCGATCCGCGGAAGCGGATAAACGTCTTTTTTTGTGACGTTATTCAACTTTCTATAGTCAACACAGAACCGAAGCGTTCCGTCTTTCTTTTTGACAAGGACCACAGGCGACGACCAAGGGCTTTGGGATGGTTGTATGACGTCATCGTCAAGCATTTCTTTCACTTGTGCATTAATCACGTTGCGCTCTTTCGCTGATACGCGATAAGGCAGTTGTCGTATGGGACGAGAATCGTCATACGTGATTATTCGGTGTCTCGTGATGGCCGTCTGGCGTACCTTAGAAGAAGATGCAAAGCACTCCTTGAACCGAAGTAGCAACTCGCGCAGCGCTTTTTGCTTTTCCTCCGAAAGGCCTGGATTGATGTCGATATTGCTGAGTGTCTGAGCTGGGTTGTCCTTTGTCATAGACGCAAAACATTCAGCAACGTCCGCTATGGGCTCAGCAAAAGCGATAGTAGTACGACGAAACAGGTGCCTATGTTCCTGGCTGAAGTTCGTCACGAGGAGCGCAGAATGTCCACCTCGAAGCATAATGAGACTGCGGGCTGCACATACACCATGAGTCAGCATAAGGGAGGAGTTATCCTCTGCAACAGCTTCGCCGTCGCGCAGATCGTCGCATACGACCGCTACCAGGACACTTGCGCGTGGTGGTAAAGTTACACTGTCGGCGTAAACCCGAAGCGCGTTACGTCGGCATTTGTCGCGGATGTTCGCTGCTCTCTCTGTCGAAAAAGTAACCGTGCGCTCCCGGAGGTCTATAACGGCACCATACTCTCGCAGAAAGTCGACGCCCAAGATGAGGTCCCGAGAACAATCGCGGAGTATAAGGCAGCTGGCTGGAAACGTACACCCACGAATTTCTACTCTGACCGTGCACATGCCCAACGGTGTTACGATATGCCCGCCAGCAGTACGAACTTGCGTTCCAGACCAAGGCGTGATAACTTTTCTGAGTTCCGTCGCTAGTTTTCCGCACAAGATTGAGTAGTCGGCACCCGTGTCCAATAACGCACTAACGTGGCGGCCATCGAGCACAACAGGTATGTCTAGCGAGAGTCTGTCGCTGAGTTCGGCTGCTGTCGTCGTTGAATCGTTCTGAATATACCGTGCTCGCGTCGATTGGAGGTCTCCGGAAGGGCGATTATCAGCGGCCTCGCCCCCAAAGGTCGCTGCTCTTAGTTTTCCCGGCGAGGGCTTGGCGATCGTCCCTGCGCTGCCATTGGAGGGCTTCTAGGAGTTGGGGAAGATCGCCTGGGGGACGGCGAGCGCGACTGCCGCCGCGGGAACTGTGGCATACCCTGCTGGTTCAGGTACTCTTCAATTGCCTTAGGCCTTTCACCATACCTGGGCCTTGGTGAATCCGCGGCAAATCCTTGCAGTCCGAGGCGGCGGTATGGGCACTCGCGGTATACGTGACCGGCTTCTCCACAGTGATAACACAGAGGCCTTCTGTCCGCGGTACGCCAGATGTCAGATTTCCTTTCAAGCGGGCGCCGATCCTCCATACATTGGATCGGTTGCACTGATAGGAGCGGCGGGACGTATGACGCAGCGTAAGACGTGGCGGGGATGAAATGGGTCGGAGCGCGGACAGGGGCTCGCCCCAATACTTCCGCATACGACGGCCGCTGCAACTGTGTTGTCACAGGTGGCGCATTGCTGCTTGGAACGGGACATCGGACCGCTTGCTGCACTTCACTTCTCACGAGGGCAGAAATGGAATCCAGCGTGGGCTGAGGTGGGCAGCTGAGCCGTTGAAGCTCATCACGCACCACCGAGCGGATAACGTCTCGGAGAACGTCCAGGTTCCCAAAGGCAACCGCGTCCGTCAGTGAAGCAGCATTCGCGTGCCTGTCATACGTAGTGGAGCGTTGGTCCGAAGGTGAAGTAGCGTTCATCTGCCTTTCATAGAAAGCTGAGCGCTGGTGCAGCATCTTTTCTATCGTGGTGGCTTCGGTTAAGAATTCAGCCACGGTCTTCGGCGGGCTTCGAACCAGGCCAGCAAATAGCTGTTCTTTAACTCCCCGCATGAGATGGCGCAGCTTCTTTTCCTCTGACATAGTAGGGTCCACCCGACGAAAGAGGCGCGTCATATCCTCTACGTACGACGTCACGCTTTCATTCGGCAGATGAATGCGGGATTGGAGCGCCCGTTCGGCTCGTTCGCGGCGATCAACATTGGTGTATGTCTCCAGCAAGGCACGGCGGAACTCGAGCCACGATTTGAGGAGCCCTTCTCGGTTCTCGTACCAAGTGCGAGCACCGTCCTCCAGGCTGAAGTAGACATTTCTCAGCTTCGCCGCGTCACTCCATTCGTTTATCTCAGCAACGCGCTCAAATTGGGCTAGCCAGTCTTCTACATCCTCGACGATATCCCCGTGGAAGACTATCGGCACTCGGAGATTCTGCAACAGGTACTGAGTTGCCGTTGTGGCCGTACCTTGCGTAATGGTCGAGAGAGACGTCGATGTTCCTTCCATACTGGTCCGTGGGGGCGTCGATGTTGTTGCGGAGCGAAGATCAAGCTCCGGAGGCAATCCTCGGATTCTCCTGCTGGCCCGGTGAACAGGGGTGTCCACTAGTATAGGGCTGGTACTCCTGCTACCTGGAGGGGTTTGTGGCATCGGATGAACCGTACCCAGCACCTCCACCACTTTTGTCACGAAAAAGACAAATGAAGATGCACCCGGCGTCGGCGAGACAGACAGCTGTACAAGATGGCGTACACAAAACTCAAAACCGGCGTCCTCAGCCCCCTACTACTTCTTCTTCTTCAGCGCCCACCTCTTGCCGAGCGCGCGTTCCAGTCACTTCTTTCTCAGAGCTGGCGCGTTACACCTAGCGGCATTATATATATATATAATGAAAGGGGGTTTATTGCAGCTCGTACGCGAGATCGCAAGTAGCCCTTGATCGCGTGTCCTAGGCGTTCGCATCAGCAGCCCGAGCTCGGGTCTCGCGCCGCAGCGGTGGCAGTCCGCACAGCGCCACATGCATATTGCCCACTACAATTGCCCCCGCGGCGAAGAGGAGCCATCCTGGCGACCTAAGGGGATGACACGATAAGGGGGTCGTGGTACGGTTTCAGGCGGCTGACGTGAACCGTCTCGCCGCCTGATTCGCCGCCTGAGTCCCGCCGTCAAACTCCAAAAAACATCTTCCAGCGATGTTTGGAAGCAAGTGTATGGTGTGGAATGGGTTGTCACCTAAAGAGGCGGCTCTACAGGAGAGATAGCGCGGACATTACACATAGTGGACTGTTTGTTATATGCTATCTGTCCTGCAGAACCACTTCGTTACATGACAATGTGGTTTGCACTTCTGATCGTGGCGTTGTATATAACCATAATATTTTTACTGTCTGCAATCAGTTCATCACATGTCTAATTTCCCTTTTCGGCCGTTTTCTTCAATCAAAAATTACGGAGGTGTACCACAACTTGGAAGAGGCTAAACCGATAAATGTTTAGCAAAAACCTATTTAAGCCTACATCTTGCCTTGGTCGCCTACGACGTGGCACAAACGAATGCGAGCTGTTCCATTTTTCACTGACGATAACCACGATTAAGAATAAACACGATGAGCGACTAAGCACTTCTTGAGATTGTCTCTCCACGTGCTGCAAGCGGCGACCTGGCCGTACGACCGCATCCATTGTGCAAGAAATCCAAAGCACTTCTGCTGAGCAAAAGCCAGATTCGCTATAGACATCGGTTTCCAACAGCTTTGAATAGCATTGCTTCCTTCGCGTTTGTTTAATTGTTAACTCAACCACTTATGCAAATGGACATAGAAATGCATAAACATTATATGAAGTAGCATGCCGTGATCTTGATATGTTATTGTCGTCAAATATCAATGATGCTGTTTATTAGCTGTCATATCACCGTGTTTATTTTCCGCTCGCGGATGGCCTGTGGCGCCACGTTGTGAGAGTATCGCATGTCATCTTCTACTAATATGTCATGAAGATAGAGTTGTGTTGTCGCAAGACTTTTAGGAAATGTTTATTTGTTCTTATTTCAGAACTCTTAAAACAAGCGTTAGGTATATGGCGTAGATTGATGCTGGCGGCATAAAGAGGCGTAATTCTACTAGACTAACAGTCAAGCTTCGCACAACGCTGAGCGAAGAACACGTGTGCCGAATGCTTCTCATTTCCAGAAATGGCATTGCTTCGACGGATTCATCGGCTTGCCAGCTGCGCAGTTGAAAGCAGTTGCAAACTCTTGCATATTCATCAGTGGGACGTTCACTCTGCAAAAATAAAGAGAGACAAAGAATGTTTGTCGCGATGTATATCAAGACTGAGTGCAGAGATAGACTAATTGTGTTCCAGTATATGCTTAGTGTATACAAGTATTTTAGCGGTATGTACTGGCTCTTATATTTACTGTGTAACAAGCAATACAACGTAAACATATATGTAAGTTACGTACAATATTGGCAATGGGAGGAACACAGCATAAAATTCTTCGGAAATGTTAACTTGTACATGCATCGAAGTAACACGTGGCCATATGCAAATTTCCCGTTGGATGACTTCTCTAGTTCAATACTAGTACGCAAATCATTTGTGTTGCCCTTGCAGAGACTCTTGAAAGACGGGTGTCTTGTGCGCACAGTGCGGGTAGCAATTTCGATATAAAGAGAAATTGTTTAACTTGTCCTATATAGGAAATGTTTAACTTATCCCCTACTTCAAACTGGTAGCATCACTATCTCCACCGTCATCAGCCTATCTTGTCACCACTGAAGTACAAAGTTCACCCCTAGCGTTTCCTAAATGCTGCTGCTATACATAAGATGACTTGATGATGATGATATGTGGTTTTTAATGGCGCAAGGGCCAGTTATGGCCAAAGAGCGCCATGACAAATGGTAATTTAAAGAATTTATTCTGAATGGCGTGGACAGTGAAATTATTATGGTAGGTGTGACATGACTGTATAAGGGCCTAAAACTTTCGCTCTAAATGACGTAAATATATAGCTAGTAAAATAATGACACTGATTAATTATGGACATGGACGATGGCAGTTGTGTTTTGATAAAAACATAAGACCAGACAACAGTTACACTCAATCATCAAGAGGGCCCTCGAATGCAAGGGCTGGTAATCACGTTTTAAAATTTCCTGGCCAAATTATTTTCAGAATGTCGGTTTCAGGTAAGAAATCTAAAACTATTTGCAGTTTAAAAAGCGGTTCATCACTAAGAAAAAATGCAGGGTGAAGTGGTATATTTTCCCGATATGCAGAATGGAAATACTTTTTCCTCTCTGTTTCTATTGCAGGGCACTGGATAAGAACATGGAGGACAGTCAGGCTATCGCCGCACCTACTACAAGTAGGAGGATCGCCGCCAGTCAATAGGTAGGAGTGAGTACTGTAAGTGTGTCCTATTCTTAAACGGCAAAGAAGTACTTCCTTGTACCGTGCTGTTTTGTCACTTATCCAATTCCGCAATGTTGGTTTTATAATGTGTAATTTATTCAATGTTTGTGTATCCCACTCTGCTTGCCAATGTTTCCTCAATTTACGGCGCAAAAAGGGCTTTAGGTCTGCGGCAGGAATAGGGATATTTCTATCTGTGTCGCTAAAACTCACTGACGTAGCGTTTTCATCAGCAGCTACGTTACCTTTTATACCTTTATGGCCAGGTACTCAGCATAGGATAATCGCTTGGTTGCAGATATATGCGGAGCACAACAAGCTATACAGCTCATTCAAAACGGGATTCTTATGCTTTCGTAAGCTAATAAGGGCTCTCACGACACTTAATGAGTCTGTAAAGACAACAGCCTTAGCGACATTTCTGCGCCTTATGTGTTTAACAGCCGAAAGTATACCGTATGCTTCTGCCGTAAAGATACTGGTGTGTGGGTTTAGTGGCCCTGATGTTGAAAATGAGGGTCCGAGAGCTGCGTAAGCAACACCAGCTGGAGACTTCGAAGCATCTGTGTAATATTCGTGACAGGAATACTTCTCTTTAAGTTCAAGAAAATGAGATTGTATGTGAGCCTCAGGTGCTTGTTTAAGATGACTTCGGGCTATGCCTATTCCTTAAAGGGCAACAGCGACGATTTCTGACCATGTCAAGGAAATGGAATATTCACGCTCACCCAAATCCCCTGCAACGCGTCTGATGGTAGAATTGTTACATAATTTGGAAAATAATTCTAAATACGAATAATACCCCAAAACGAAACCGAAACCTGACTGCGAAGCCGAGCCAACTTCATGCACGTCACGGGATGCACACCAGCGGGAAAGGCGCGCAAGACATGCCGGTCTCGCCCGCTGGGCAAACGAAAGTGTCGAAGAGCAGACGCTCAGCTGACTCGTGACCACGCCGTACCTTCCTTCAGGTCCGAGGTCAGACAGGCTATCTTCGTGCTCAACCGCAAGTCTGCGCCGGGTCCGGACGGAGTCACCAACAGAATATTGAGAAACCTCGAGGACACGTCTATCGTCTTTCTGACGAACAAAACCAACGAGTCCTGGAATAGCGGCGTTGTTCCTGCAGAATGGAAGATGGCCTGCACGGTTCCCATTCCCAAGCCCGGCAAGGCCCCGAACATCGAGAACCTCAGGCCGATTTCTCTAACCTCCTGCGTCGGCAAGGCCATGGAGCGCGTCGTCCTCAACAGGGTCAAGGGGTACCTCGAAGACAACAAGGTTTACACGTACACGATCCGCTTCCGCGCCGGACTCTCGACAAAGGATGCAATGAAGCTAATAAAGCATCAGATTGTGGATGGCTGTTCCAGAGACGCCAAGGCTTTGCTCGGACTGGACCTCGAGAAAGCTTTCGACAATGTGCTCCACAGGATCATCGTAAAGACCATTTCAGACCTCGGTCTCGGTTCCAAATTCCATAGCTACGTCAGCTCTTTTCTAACGGACAGGAAGGCCAAGCTTTGCATTGGGGACTTCCGCTCCGACGATGTGCCCCTCGGAGGGCGGGGCACTTCTCAGGGCGCCGTCATCTCACCCACACTGTTTAACATCTGTATTATTGGTCTTTCCGGGAGGTTGGCACGCGTAGAGGGCGTCAAGCACGCCGACGCCATCACCTTATGGTGCTCCGGCGGCAGCGAGGGCAGAGTCGAAGAATCCATGCAGGAAGCGATCGACGTGATCGAGGAGTATCTCCGCCCCACCGGACTTCGATGCTCCCCCGCCAAGTCGGAGCTTCTGCTTTACAGAAAAGAGAAGGGAGGCAGACCCAAGGATTCGAAGCCAGTCTCCGAAAGCAGCATCAGTCTTCGCACTTGTGACGGGGGGGGGGGGGGGGGGTGATACCCAGGGTCGACGTTAGTGACGAATTCGACGGCGGGAACGGAAGAGCTCCCGAGAAGACCTTCGCAAAGATGGACAACGCTTTCAGCCTCGTTCACAGAATAGCAAACAGGCCCCGAGGAATGAAGAAAAACAATCTCCTCAGGCTTATCAATGCCTTCGTACTATGTCACTTGACATACACAATTTCTGTGCACAACTTGCTAAGAGCGGAGCGAAACAAGCTCAACGCTGTCATCTGCAAAGTGGTCAAGAGGGCTGTCGGGCTACCCATCAGGACCCATACCGAGGATCTCCTCAAGCTGGGGCTGCATAACACTGCCAAGGAGATTGCCGACGCCCAAGAACGCGCACAGCTCACTCGCCTGAGCACCACAGCGGCAGGTAAACATATCCTCGAACAGCTGGGTTACCACCCTGCAGGATTCCCGATCGTCAGTACCCCGATCCCTAGGAGCATTCGAGACAAGTTCAAAGTGGCCCCTGTGCCCCGTAACGTCCATCCCATCCAACACGAGGGCAGACGGAAGGCCAGAGCACCAGCCATCCTCAAACAGATCAAGCAACGTGACATTAGAGCAAGCTTCGTCGACGCCGCGGAGTCCAGCAATGGGAAGACCTTTGCCATCGTTGTGGTCGACTCCAGCTGCAAGATTTCCAATAGCGCCTCCATTCGCACTTCAGACCCCGGAGTCGCCGAGCAAGCCGCCATCGCCCTCGTCCTGCTAGACGGTCGTGGGTCCGAGATATATAGCGATTCCAAAACGGCAGTTAGGGCTTTTCAGAAGGGTTGCATCATCAAGCAAGCTGCTCGTCGTCTTAGCAGCTCGAGATGCTTGCATGCATGATTTAACCCACTGGTTTCCCGCTCACGTAGGGTCGGTCGAGGGTGCTACCCCGAACCTCAATGAGTCTTCTCACGAGGCTGCGCGTGACCTCACCGACCACGCTTCCTCTGCAAGAAGCACCTACTCCCCTCCTCCCTACGGCCACAGGGACGCTCCCGCTAATCACAACGAGATTATTAAATTCTTTTACCTGTCTAGAAGCATCTTTCCAGCCCCTCACCCCAAGTTGAATAGGGCGCAAGCCGTTTCACTTAGACTTCTGCAGACCAGCACGTATCCGCATCTGTCCTTTCTCTACGAGGCTTACCCGGACGTGTATCGCGACGACGCCTGCCTCTCCTGAGGGCAGACCTCCACTCTAGCGCACATGCTCTGGGAGTGCGGGGCGACATACACCAAGTTCATCAAGGAGGAGTGAGACTCGCTTCTGCGTATGCCCGCTCTAGAAAACAAATCCTGGCTATCCGGCGTGCCCGTGACCGGGACGGTCGGCTAGACCTGCCGGTCCCGACGTGGGACTAGCCGGGTGCGCGACGAGTTCGCGTCCTCGCCGGACCTGCAATAAAGTTTCTTCACTCACTCACTCATTCATTCCTTAAGGTGACGTCAGCTGCACCAGCTTTTCCGATCTGTCAAACAGTGGCAGCTAAGATTCCGACGAATTCAATAGGTGCAAATCGCCGTTCGCATTCGATCCGCCACCACGGAAGCCAGCGTCCATGCGCAACATGTCGCGCTGCAACATGAAGACCAGATTTGCCCTAAGCACTGATTTTATACGTGCTGCTTGCTTTTTTGGGTATTTTTCCCCTTCTGAGGGAAGTGCTTCGCACACGCTATCAATTGTGGAGCACGACTTCCCGCATTTATATTCCGCAACAACTCCGCTGGCAGCCTAAAGCACCAACCAGTGCATTTGTTTACATCGACAAGTTCGGGTGCGGCCACCGCTAGCGGAAAGACGGGAGCCCGTTGCAGCAATCTGCGGTGCGCCATCACCGGCACCTCGTGAAGTGTCGCTGCGCATGCGCAATCGCAACGATAGGCGGCACAGCGTCTGCTGCATTTCCTACACCGCTTCCGCTCGCACTGCTTCCATGTTCGCATTGCCATGTTGTCAACGGCATCAAAGTTTTCTGACTAAGGCGAGATTTACACGACTGGATGGATTGTCTATCTAGCCAACGGATGAGCATGGCGTAGCTCAGCGCCACCGGATCACGCCACACTTAAAAACACAGGAGACTAGGTGCTACCGGCGTCAGTTTATGCTGCTCAACTGCTTCCCAGTCCTCGGACTTAATCGACACTCTCTCCCGTCATGTAAATCAAGCCTAAAAGCCAGGCTGTGTATGTGACAGCATTCTTGATGCAAAGTCGTAGGCGCAACTACATCTGCTCTGCCGAGAATAACGAACACCTAAAGCACACCAACATCAGTGGGTTTATGGAAAATGCTGAAAGCCCCATTGTCCCAATTTTAATGATCACAAGTTTGGATATGGTATTGGTCTCCGTCACCCTTTATAAAGAACTGGCGAGATTTTGTGCAGCTTCATATATTTGTAGAAAATCGCTACGCAATGGCTATAGTGACAGAGTACCAATGCTGCGCGACTATTTCCGATGGTGATGCGACAATTTATAAGGCGCTAGTTGCTGCCGCTAGCCTGGAACGCAGAAACTGCGTGTGTGGCTTCTGGAAATACCTCACTGTTTCCTGCTATGCTGGATTATGGCACGATTGTCGTTGATAGCAGTGCTGCAACCCAGCTCGAATCGCATCCTGGGCTCAAACAACACAAGCTGGATGTGTCGTCCAACAGGGGTGGTATTTTCGAGCGATCACTCTGTTACTTTGAAGATTGCTTGAGACTGGGCACTGCACTCGTTATAGTACAGTGCTAGGTGCTCATGGGTGACATCAATTAATGTCAAAACATTCATTACAAAATACGCAGATTTCGCACATGTTAGCACCAGCGAGTGACACACCGTAGCTAGCGGGAGATCCTACTAAGGTGACGTTGTTATTGCGCCTACATACATTTTTCGTATTCTCTTCATGAGCACAGTTGATGTGTGCCGTAAAGTAGGCATAGACTCGGACATTACGCGTATGATCGTTCAGCTAGAGAACGCGCAATTTTATCGCGGATACGCCGATCCCAGTATTAGCAGGGTTGGTAGCTGAACGAGGCGGTTCTTTACGCTACAGTAGTGATTGTTGCTTACTTGTTGCCTATTTGAGATACAAAGGGAACAGTGCCCATCGGAAGCTACATGATGAGCCAATATAACAATACGTAAAAATACACCCACGTGCGTAGTAACAGTTAATTTATGGAACTGCCGGTGAATGCGAGTGGTAGCCTTCGAGAACAGCAATGCACCGATGTCGATACGGCGCCGTGTGGTGGCATATAGATATTTCTGTGTGTACCATACCAAATGAAGAATGGTTTACTTCAAATTGATATGGTGAAAACTGGACTACCCAAGTAGTTTCCTTCATCCCAATGGCCTGATTAATATCAGGTCAGTCGCTCAGTTCCCCCAGCAGTAGATACACGACCTCGGATATTGTGATAGGCTTAGCCTCGGCTCATTGCGATCGAGATCGAATGCTGACGGCTGAAGTTCGTGCGTCCATCAACGCAACACTTCTTGCCTCCGATTTCTCGCCCGTCCTCACATACCGTAGCTTTTCGTCACGATAACTTCTCACGCCAAACACTAGCTCACTCCTCGGCCCTGTCGTCTGCAATGAATTCCCAACATGCTCGGCGCATGCCTTCTTTTACGTCATACCTAAATGGAACCACTAACTGAGGAGCAGGCAAGGCTTGTGGCACGACAGAATAAACAAAATTAATTTTTAAGAAAGCAGCGTAATCCTGAAGCCTGGTGTTTTCAAGAAATTGCGGAAGCGAGAGGAAGAACGCACTCAGCAAAGTTTAGTTGGATTTGTTGACGTGGAAACATCACCGGCGTTGCCCTTTTATAGCGTCGCATAAATGCATAAATTATTCCCTTCATGTCCCAATAGTATCGAGGTTATCTTGGCACTCCCTCACGCTAATTAATCACTGGTTTATCTGCGGTACGCGTTACACGGCCTTTCAACCTATATTTCTTTTAATCGAGGTTACCATATCGGTTATCACATTGAACGTCCCTGAACGCTGCGCCAAACATCTTTTGTTCCATGTATCTTTGCACGGCCCTCAGATTCTTCTCGTCCTTCTTTATTGCTGAATATAGAAGCACAACTTAATACGTCCTCATAAACCGTAGTCGTACCTGCTTGCTCAAATTTGCTAGTCATACAAAAGCGGCGGTTTACACTTTGGAGCTTGGTAAGGGCAATTACCTGGCACTAAGGAAGTGTTAAAAATGAAGACCTACAGGCTGTACATGCAAACAAGAAAATAAAGAAGCTAGAAAAAACATAGGAGCATGAGTTACCTATCTTGAACAAACGTTTTCCTATCGGTGCTGTCTTGAGAATAATCGCTGCAATAGCTCTGCAAAAGAACGAACATTTCAGAACTGATGAACAAGCCATGATGGTTTTCATGCGAATAGTAGAGGACGCGATCACTGGTTTTTTCTGGGATATAGTAAGCAATAGGAATCGCATGTATTGTTAAAATAAGTACCAACATTTCTTTAAGACGTCAATGCGAACCTTGCGACATTGCAATAGGGCGAGTACGTTCTGCGTGTTGAATATTACTGTAAATAGTCCGCATTCGAACTTTCAAATCTGGAAACAAGCCACGACATAGGGGTAATTTATTTCATTTGATCCCACTGCATTGCTTGACGTGATTCTGGACTCCTAAGTTTTCTTCAGCATTATGGTTTCTGTATCATACAGCCTAAAAAAGTAAAGCTAGTGCTTCAACCCATCACTCGTTCACACAGCCACTGAATGTGACATTGTAGAAATCTTTCACCATCCTTCAAATTCGAGACGATACAAATCAACTCTGAATTTCAGACTTCATAATTTTATTATATCTACTAATAAACTAGTTACTTTTACGGTCATTCCATCATCCTGCAGTGTGCGCTGGTAGGCGCGATAGTTGCCACAAACAGAAGTAAATGCAGCGTTAAATGCTGCACACTGTAATAGCCTGCGTACCTAGAACCTCTAAATTTGGTTAAACCTTTAAGTATTTTTTCATACACTGTCATACGCCGAGATACTGTATGGAACCAGCTTCAAAGAATGCACTGCCATATTAAGCCCCGCATGGGATTTCTCGGGTTGCATGAGTCCTCTTGACAGCAGGCAATAACAGTCACGTTATTGTGAGAGATACGCGAATGGCGTGTTCACTTTCATCCATGAAAAGCTTAGAATATTGTTTGGCCGGAATACAGCGCCTTCGTGAGATAGCGTAAACTAAATGCCGCCACACCCTGCCAAGGCCACCACGACGATACTCCGGAAATGCGTTTCTCGCGGTTTCTCCTTCAGAAAAGACTGGTGCGTTGTCATGCCCGAGCGGTGGATGATTTTCGAAGCGTGCAAATACGAAGGCGAGACTAAGGAGCAGTTCTATCTCCACTGGGAAATACAGAAATCTTAGAGCTTCCACTGGACGCTGAAAATGAACAACGCGTGCGTGTAGCCGCTACTTGTGCTTAAGTTCGCAATCGAACTACTTGCGCGATCGCCTAGAAAGCTACTAACTCGCCGAAAGAGCTGTGGCAGAAAAGCTTGTGCTTTTATCGCGCGAAAACTAAAACGGAGTGAGCTGATCTATAAAGCGTGTCCGCAAGCATCATTCTGCCTTTTTATTCACACATAAGCTAGGCGCAGTGCATCACTCGCAGCTTTTGCACTAGCGGCCGAACAATAGGGATTGCAGAGTGCGCATTTTACTTTCTATTTTAGTTGCTCGTAAAAAAAATGCCCGTACAGAGTTTTCGGTGCGTTGTTCTATATGACGGGCACCGGAAGCTTTGTATTTTTACATGACATTAGTGACTAGGGTGGGTGCTGGGGCGCAAAAATAATGGCAACGTGGTGTTTTCCTTGTTTTTCCAACTCGGGAAACATCATCTTCATTTAGAGACGGCTCTAAGCAGGTTGCCCCATCGGCATTCAGATAATTTCTCAGCGATTCTCACGTCAAAATCCTCGCGGCAATAATCGCTAAAAAGCTGGAGAGAATATGTGAATAAGCGCTATCACGTTCAGGTCGCGAAAGCTGCCCCTTCCGCCGCGCTCCTCTAGTTTCCTTATGTTGTCCGGTTTTAGTGTACCAGTGCATAGTAGATGAAGAACACCTGGTCAGCGGTCATGTTCAAAGACTCGAGGCGGTAGTCCTTTCCCAGGTACCGCTTCGTGAACAGCCTCTGCTGAAAGTCCTGAAACGATGAGAAACACATTGGATAAAACACACGCCCGAACGAAGCCGGCATTTCCAACATATTATTTGAAACACACAGAACAGGCGTTTGACTAGCTTACATGTGCGATTGTAATTATACGTGAGCAGCTCCTACATTGTTATTAGCCCTTTCATTGAAACAGAAGTGGGGTATTTCATGTCCCGAATGAACATCGAATATGAAAAACAGTGGCAGAGCTCGCGGCCGGAGTTGCGGCAGTAGCCGCTTATTCCAGACCTAACTTCCCTATACACCGAAAATAAGAAGTTTGCGTATGAATTCGACCGTATATCTTGAATAAAGCCATTGCTTTGCTGCACTAGTTCAAAGTGCCTTGCTTCCGTCCTATGCTAGTTCGAGTTGGAGCACACGTCGCAGAATAACCGCCCATAGCGGTCAACAGAACCCTAGAAAATACATAAATATGTGTTAAGAACTTACTAGCGGAAATTAAGTACCAGCATTCCCCTTGTTCTAAAGTATTGCTATGCGTTTCGGGTGTGATAGTGTTGCGCTAGAAACATGAAGGAATGTGTGTATGGGGACTCATCCTGTGTGCAGAGAATACCTCACTGGTGTTACCCAGCTCATAGCAACATGCATTGTTAGTAAATGCCTAATGAATGATATTTTATACTTGACAATTTAAATCATGTCTGACATATATATGATACCTTTTTTTCCTGAATGTATGAGAGGCGCACAAGTTCCATTTATGAAAGTACTAATGAGTTCTTTTAACTTTAGGCATCATTAGAACGCTACTTCACAACATCAAGGCTCAAATTCGTGACACCTGTGGGAAAAAGGGCATTTCACATCCACCGCCTTGTCCTTGAGTGACGCTGGCTAACACCGCCACGATTCATCTTAGGCACATACGCATTATACCCGAGAATGTGGCTCGCCTTCAACTGATTTTATTATTAAACATCTCCCCGGCGATTACGATACTCACTAACGGCACATTTGAGCGCAGCTGTATACATATTTTCACTTGGCGGTATATTGGCTGGCGCGGACAGTCTGCATTGTGCGGCACGTTGCACGACTGGCGCATGTTGCACTTTGGAAATATGGCGCTGCTGCCTCAGTAATCGGGAGATCGGGAGAGGAACGGCATGGGTGAGGGGTGGGCGTGATTCAGAGCACCCGCCGTAGACAACCTCCTCTGATACAGCGCTTTCCAACAGACGACGCGCGCTACTCTGGCGCCATCTCGTAGCCATCGTCGACGCAAAGGCATTCGTGCGCAGCCACTACGCTTTTCTTCTCACGGTTTCGGCATGCCCTCCTCCTGCGCTTTGCTCCTCGCGATCTCTTCGCTCTCGCCGCTTTTCTCATCACCCACTGGGCTCCGCGTTCACTGTGATGTTTCGTGGTGCTCGTTCGCTCGGTTACCAGGTAGGAAACCGACGCTGGAACGCGCGTCTAAAAGCCGCGCTCTGAAAACACCTACAAGGTTAGGATTGACCGATCAAGACATCAGATAGAAAATTAAAGAAGCAACGTAGGCACCTACCCAATTTCAGAGGAATCACTTTTTCTTCAATGCTCGATCAAAGACCCTTGTGAGGTTTGGATAATGTAACTCTCTATGGGCGAGAGCAGTTGATTGCAGGCATACGTACATATTGCAAACATGCGCACAGATTACAACACCAATATGCCATCGATTGTGCTCACCAATAATGAGTTACGACTTGAGATCCAGATATGATCTTGCGAGCAACTTTCACTAGGTATATCACTACTTGTTACTGGACTAGTCGATTTATACTTTTAGGTGGAAAGGAACCTTCGCCGCCCCAAGAAATGACAGTACGGAAAAGGGCGCACAGGACGGGCCGGACGACATTTCCTGCCTGATCATTTCTTCACGTAGTGAGGTGTCTTTTTGCACCGTAATAAGTATGAAGTAGAAAAGAACAGTTTGTGTCAGGTAATATTTCGTGTGGGAAACTGCTTGTGTGTCTTTTTTTCTTGGCAGCGAAATTCTTATTTCCGTCAAGCAGCCCAGTGCACTTACCTCGAACGCGACGCGTAAAGCAGCATTTTCTCCAATTCTCGTGAATACATATGGTGCATGCTGAAAGAAAATAGATGACGTTGGGTTAATCACTGGCGCTACCTTTCAGTGAAAAAAGAATATAGCTTGAAACTACATGTGAATGATTTCCCACCTCGCTGCACAATAACCTCGCTTTGTGCTACGCGGTGAAACAATGTTCAAGGGCCAAATATTATCACCATACTGCTCAGGACCCGACACCATGTTTGGTGATTCTGCATCGCCTGCGATCGTGACTGGTTTAGTGGAGGCATATCCTCGTTTGTACCTGATCGCAAGCGCGAAACAACCTTTGAATTTCAAACAATGCCGACAACAGCTTTTTGGGGCATGCCACAGAACATACTGTTAGCGTGAGCACGCCTCGGTTAAAAACTGTAGGATGCTAAGGGCATGTCTTCTAGATCAACGTAATTGCCCTTATTCTCTCTGTCGATAAATTTGTGCATTATCCTCCGCTTTCGTTGTCTACGTTCTGCGCACCTCCAAACCCATAATTTAGGACATGACGTGCGCAATACTAAATGTACTAAATTCGTGTGTTATTTTCACTCGAAATAATAATAACAAGTGACAGTAATAGACTACGCAATATTACGTGAACGTGTACCGGCTACGTTTCGCACGTGAAACTTTTGCAACAAGCATCGCACGGGCGTGCTATCTCCGCATCACTCTTTTTCTGAAGTTGATCTTTGTCGGGATCCCAATATCAGGTTTGCAGACAGACGCCAACCCGCACCTTCCCCTAGCGAAGAGGGCGCGTCACCAGCTGTCCGGTGACCGGCACAGTGAGGTGCTCGCGACGCCCGCGAACTACCGCGCACTCGATAATATTGCTCCTCGTATAGCCATTTTATTGCAATGGCTCGATGGTCGGGTAGCCAAGGATGTCATTACTGTTGCGTGGCGAACGGCTAAAACAGCGACAAGAACACCCTGGGTCTTGTTACGAGCACGGACGCCGAAAGTTTCTGTAGGTGTTGCCTTCGAGCACACCGCTAACCCTCGAAGATATTTAAACTGCTGTTATTTGTTTTTACATCATCTACTCTTCCGTTTCGAACCCTTTAATATGGCTCGAGCCCCAGGCAGACGCTGTTGAAGGTCCCTGAAATCCTGTCCCCGTAAGAACTGCAGGTAGCAGCTCGTAGCAATTGTGGGCAGCCGCGACCACTAGTGGCAACGGTGCTATATAGATCTACGAGCCTCGTCTACCATGTCGGAGCTGAATGCAGCGTTTGCGATGGTCTACGCAGATTTTCGGCTGCAAGGTGCTGAGTGTGGGATTTCATCTGCCGAGTTTTACCAGGTTTTGTTGAAGGGTTAGAACAAAACGGGGGATTCGAGATATTGTTGTCGCCTAGTTTGGGTGCGGTAAGATAGCTTTGTACAGTAGACAAAGCAGCGCTGAAAACAGCCAACAATTTCGGATTACTGCGTAAACCGGAGTTTTTGGAGTTGGCGAAGGAGTTGCAACTGGATGTCACTGACGCACTCCGATAACCACAGTTGATTGAGGCTAGTCTTGCCCTAGAGGCTGAGGATGATGAGCTTACGGAATGCCTATAGATGATTAGAGACAGCGAGTCTGCAAAAAGCCAGGCAGGAGAGCGTGAGCAACGGGAGCGTGAAGAAGGAAAATGTGGAGAGCAGAAAGAGCTGGAGCGTGAGGAAAGGGAACACGCATTTGAAACGATTTGTCATTGAAATGGACCGCGCTGGAGCAGCAAGATAGAAGAGAGAAGGAAACAATGAAGGAGAGCATCATCATAATCATCATCAGCCTGGTTACGCCCACTGCAGGGCAAAGGCGTCTCCCATACTTCAACAACCCGGGTCATGTACTAATTGTGGCCATGTGCTCCCTGCAAACTTCTTAATCTCATCCGCTCACCTAACTTTCTGCCGCTGCCTGCTACGCTTCCCTTCCCTTGGGATCCAGTCCGTTACCCTTAAGGACCATCGGTTATCTTCCCTTCTCATTACATGTCCTGCCCATGCCCATTTCTTTTTCTTGATTTCAACTAAGATGTCATTAACTCGCGCTTGTCAGCGGCTGTCAGCGGAAGCGTTCCGGCAGAAGTTCCACGAAATGGAAAAGGCTAGGAATCAGCCCTATACTGAGTTTGCATATAAGCTTATCTCAAACATGGAGGAATAACTCAATGAACAAAAATCCAATGGTGATCACGCGAAGGTGTTCAGTTCTGCGCACTTGAACAATTTGATAACCAGTTACCTGAGAACGCGAGGTACGGGGTTCAAGATAGGCTAGAAGTTAGCGCGATTACTAGAGCCGCTGAACTAGCCGAATAGATTGTGACGTGTCGGGCTCACGAATTCAGCGACGGTCGAAAAGGCGATCCCAATTTAGGGCTCAGCAGGCCGAAGCGCAGGCTCAAAAACAGAATGCACATGCTTATGACTGAGGGCACATGAAAATGTAATACTTCCGGGTCGGAAGGGATCCCTGAATTTCAGGCAGAGCAGCAAAAAAGAAATTGGAAGCGAGGAAATCCTTTCTTTGTTACGATGGTCACAAACAAGGGCATATTGCTGCGCAAAGCGACAAGGCAAAGATAGTGTTTTTATTGATTGGTTGCAATAACGAGAATATGAAACTGCTCGAACCGTCCATGCGCGACTCTGAAGTAAATGGGAAACCATGTCACTTACTATGCGACTCCGCGGTTACTATGGACGAGGTTCACAGCTCTTATGTGGAACCTAGGATGTTCACAGGTGAATGTGCCTGGATTAAGAATTTTGAAGGTCGCAGTGCATGCCTTCTGGTCGTAAAGGTATCTATTAAAGGTCCATCGCCAGACTTGAGACGAAGCTGCCGCATCGCCTGCGTTTCCTCCGGAGTAGCCTTATCTGTTCTCAAATAGGTCAGATCAAAGTCTGCGCTATCAAGGCTAATGTTTGGGCAGGTTAGCGTGATGGCTCCAACGAGATCTAAAGCTCGTGAGTTGACTGCAAAAGTAGTCGAGGAAACAGTACTAACTGAGGCGGATGGTTTTCACGAACGTCAGAAAGCGGAGATCAAAAGTGCTGCCACGTTGGAATTGCAGAGGTTTGGATCCTAACAAGCAGAGGTAGCGATAATGGCAGCGGGTGAGTTATTTGAAGAGCAGTCGCCAGATTTGTTTGTAGCGCCTACGTGGTAAAGTCTACAGCGGCTCTTAAAGGTAGATAGTTCAGCCTTGAAGTCCGAGCAAAGCAAGGACCCCAGCCTGCAGAACATCCGAAGCAACTTATACGAAGGGGTCGCGCACAAAACAAAGTGAATTTTTATGACAGCGGCGGCATAATTTACCGAAAGTATGTAGATCGCAGAAGTGTCACATTTGACCAGCTGCTCGTGCCTCAGGCTTATGAGGCAGGATCTTCTGCCCTTGTCGCACGGAAGCTCACGGGCTGGACACTTAGGGGCCAAGAAAACTAAGGATAGACTATTAGAGGGGTATTATTAGCCAGGTTATTTCCGCGACGCAGAGCAATTTATAAGGACTTGCCACGCATGTCAGCGCGTGTTGAACTCGGATGAACAGGCAAAAGCGCCGATGAAGCTAGTGGAGATCATCACTGAGCCCTTTCGCAAGCTCGTAGTCGACACAGTAGGCCCACTTCCAGTAACAGCCTCGGGATAGTTAATAGCTCATGCGCTCCTGTGGATACTCGCGCGAGTTGGTTCTCTCACCGAAGCACAGTCCAACCAAGGCAGCGCGTGTTCTAGTACACCAACCACTACCTTTCTAGATCGATGTGGGGTAAGGCTCATTCATAGCTCAGTGTAACATCCGCAGTCCCATTCCGTAGAGAAGCAACAATCTGTCATGAAGGCCGCGTTAAGAGCGTTATGCTTTGAAAGGAAGGCCGACTAGGAGCGGTTCTTGCCTGCTACCATGTTTGCGCTGAGGACTGTGGCGCGTGAAGCGAACGGTGTTTTGCCACCAGAACCCATATACGGGCGCTCTCTGCCATTGCCGCTGCGCATGCTTCACGAACCATGGTAAGGGCGCGGGGAAGACCCCCTTGTGGTCGCTTACGTAGTTAAGTTAGTAAAATGGTTAAGGAAGTCACAGAAGCTGTCAGAAGAGGCCATGTTTCAAGCCCTGCATAGGTACAAGGTGTATTAAGACCACCCAACCAGGACCCGCCGATTTGAAATCGGCACTGAGGTAGTGATTTGGCCACCATCGCAGAAAAGCAAGCTCTATGTGCAGTCGGAAGATCCCGCAAACGTGGTTCAGAAATTTTATGACACGAACCACGTTATGAGCCTTCCTGGAAAGCGGAAGATACAGCAGCGTTATCACTGCAATCTACTCAAACCTTACTGAGAACAGTAAACAGTGGCGTGCGTGATGTAAACGTTCTCGAAGAGATTCCGGTAGAGTTTCCGGGGCTCGTGTTAGTCACTAACGGAGAGGCTAGGCAACAACTAATTAGGGAACTAGTCTCTAAAGCACAGCTGGAGCCTGACGACGCTGCAGGAAATCCTGTAAAATTTCAGGACTTATTCATAGATAGACCAGGAAGGGCGCCTATTCTTGTACACGACATTGAGCTTACTTCTTCGGAGCCAGTACGTTCAAAGGCTTAACAAATGAGATCATGGATGCGGAGGTGAAAAAAAAATGTTGGCTCTAGATGTGATCGAGTGTTGTGAGAGCAATTACACCTGGCCTTCGACCTTAGTTCAGGTAATGGGCAAGGATCGGCGTCCATGCGTAGATTGCAGCAGGCTAACCGCAATCACTAGAGATCAAATTTATCCCGTATCAAACATCGAAGAGCGCATTGAGGAATTCAGTAGCACCTGATTCATTTCTACCCTAGTTTTCGTTCAATGCTACTGGGAAGTTCCGCTCACAAAACGGGCTAGAAGATATGCCGCCTTCATATTTCCGTTGGGAACGTCCCATCCGAAGGTCATAAGCTTCGGTTTAAAAAATGCACCGTACTGTTTCTCACGCCTTATGTACAAAGCATTGTGAGGACAGGAAGAGTTCGCCTTGCCTCACTGAGATGATGTCGCCATATATTCTGCATCCTGGTCGGGGCATATGCAACATCTGAGGGCAGTGGCCAGGTTTCATGAAGCAAATTTAACCGTCAAGGCACCAAAATGCCAAATGGCGCAAACGAAGTCACCTACGTCGGTCACGTAATAGGACATGGCCGTTCGCCGTGCCTCTGAAAGCTGGCGGCGATAAGAGATTTCCGGCCGTTGCACACTATTGGATCTTGCCGTTGAGTGCGGGAGTTGGCCGATGTTGAGGAGGATTTTGAGATGAAATTGAAGGTTCATTTACATAATATATAATATTAGCACAAAGTAAATAACAGTCAAAAAATGAATGAATGAAGGAATGCTTGTGTCTGCTCCCTTTCTCGCTTTTAACCCCTTCGGTGTCTCGGGGTCACGTCATTTTCGGCCAATCGCCGAGTCCGCTAAGGTGTCGTGATTTTCCTCCAATGGCAGGCGCCCGTTCACGTGCAGTCACATTCGGCAGATCGGGTCGCTCCGAGGGCTCCACTGTGACTTACTTACGGGTGACTCACAACCGGTGTTGCCTTGGTGTTGCCTCCCCGTCTTAAAGCGCTCAGCTGGTGGAGACGGGTTGTTTTCGAACGAGCTTTTAAGCTGCAAAACAGCTTTGCTCGGGACCAAGATTACCTTGAACCGTGCCTGGCTCCCGTTGCACTTTCGGGAAAAGTCAAGCAGGGGTGGAGACAATAGCTCGACGGGCGGCACCTGCGGTGGGGGTCGCCAACTTCTCTGACAGGTCCGGGAACGTGTTAGACGTGTTCCTGCACCCAATTGGAATGCGACGACGATTGGATGTGGTCGGGGAACTCGAGTGATGCCAGGAAAGCGGTCCGTATCTAACCGCTCCTCCTCCCCCCGGTAGTTCAGAATGGCCGGTGAACTCAATTCGCTGGCCATGAGGAAGGCTGATGGAACATGTAGGGTACTGGTGACAAGACTCGTGTGACGAATTTCGGGATCCCGGGCCCTGGAGAACTTATGTAAAACAAAGGAAACAACATAGCCCTGCACCACGTGCAAGCGCAGGTTCTTCACCCCTGACTCGCCAGGCTATGACTACGTAAAAATGAACCCTGTTTTTTTTTTTTTTACTTCCCAATTTTGATAAATCAATTCCAACCACCTTTACGCGATCATAACTTAAGCAGCCTAACTTCCCGAACAGCGTGTTCTTACCCTATCGCAGTGGCGTACTTATCGCACGTACGGTTACCACTGAACAGTCTGGTAAACTCCACAGGTACCTAATAACAATCGCGTTAGCTTTGTGGTCCCTACTCAGAAGGCGTACTTGCGTCATACGCAAACCTTTTATCATCCCTACTCACGTTTCCTCCTCTAGTGCATACAGGACACGTACTTTAACGAACAACTAAACTTCCGTCTCTTATACGCTCCGCAGAACCCCTAAAAATGCGTCTTCTAATAACTAATTCCAAGCACGCTTACTAGAGAAGTCAGAACACGGCCGTCCTCAACACACACGAGCGACCCAGTCATAAACATTCTGCTTCCTTCAGTCCGCACACGACACGCGCTAATGGAACTAACAACGCTTCTCAGTGCAAACTATGCACTTACTGAAAACTTACGCGTTTAACTTTGGAAACTTCGAAAACACTTCTAGAAAGAAAGAAGGTTAACTAATGCCCACGCACGTTACCACAGACCTCTCACCGAAAACCTTGAGGCTTCAATTTACTCTTAAGAAAAAATAATCTACTCATTGATTAACACCTCGCGAAACTTAAGGTTTACATATAACGCGTCTTTCAAATCTCGGAGCTTCTCAAACGACAACATAAACAATGCTCATAACTTACATATTGAAGTGAATTCAGTCTCAAATCGCGAAAATTTTCATATGCTCAAAAATAAAACAAAACAGCACGTTTCACTTCTACGGACGCTCTCTTGGTCTCCCGTTCCAAACGTTTACGACGAATTCATACTTTTGAGCCGTACTCAAGGTGGTTGCGGTTCGAAAGCGATTCTGGCTACCCAGGAACAACAAAAGGACCAACACCCTATCAGCTCCTTCAAGACGTTGCAGTGTCTAGTCAATTTGCGTCCCGACGCCAGGCTTTCATCATGAACTCGACTGACCGCGTCGCGACTGCGTACTGCCTCGCCTCGTCTTGTCACTTTGCGCTCCTTCGCACTACATGCTGCACCCCGAAAAGAACGAGGCAACGACGAGGAACATAACAGCCCCGTGCCCTTTGTCCGCGTCCACGCAGAACATGCTTCTCGGTCTCTTTTTGACCTGTGGCTCGAACGTGCTTGATGCGCCAACGTCGTCAACGACGACCGCAGCTTTCTTCGTGCCCTGGCTTTTTGCATTTGTCGTCGCCTTTGGCTGCGCTACATTATTCACCGCCTTCCAATCCTTACCGTGCTTCTTTCTACGGTGATTTTTCCTCGAACTCCCTTTTATGCCGCCTTCTCGCGCCACAAGCTGGCCGGTACACACCTCGTCGGCCTAGATCGCTCTCCTACCCGAACAGTCTGAGTAATTTTCATTTAAACCAACTCTCTCTTTCCCACGACTGACGGACAGCTAAAATGACTCTGGAACAAAGCAGCAGCCTTTACTCCAGCTATGCAACTCGCCCTCTTGCAAACTGCACTCTACTGCTTTGCCCAGCTCACGCTGTGCCTCGGCACAGAGCTCGTCGGTATCGATCGCTGTCTCACCCTCACAGTCCGAATGATTCATAACTAAACCTCCCTCTCTTGGCTCGCTAGACCGGCGGACAGCTGCACAGATCCCTGAACAATGCAGTTGTCCTTTGAGCTACGCAGCTCGCAATCCTGCGAAATGCCCTCAAATGCATTGTCCAGCTGGCACTGCACTTCGGCACGCAGATCTCACTCCACATGGGTGCCTGTGTCTGTCGGGTCAGCAGTACTCTGTACTTGATTAACGACCTCGTTAACATTACATGCGACGTACACGTGCGGTGACTCAGCCGATTCATTCCCAGCTGGCCTAGCTGGCTCTACAGTGATCTGTTGGCAAATCACCTCGTACCTTTCCCTACGGCCTTTACTGGCCTCTGTTGTCACTAAGACATCGTTAGCAGTTAGCCTTTTCCGTTCATCTATGAATGTGCTGCTAATCTCACAGGTACTGCTCCACTCCTCAGCTTTTGGCGAAGATCCGCTAGATACTGTCTCTTTTTTTTTTTGCACTGGACTACCTACAGAATTTTCAGACAGCCATTGTCTTTGTGACTTTACCTGCCGCAAATCTTGTATCTGTTTTTTGAAGTGTGCCATCTCTTTCTCATGCTTTTGCCGTTCTCGCTCACGCTTACGTTATTGACGCTCACGCTCACTCTCACGTTCTTGACGCTCACGGTGCCGTATTTGATGCATCGTCTCCCAAGCAATCTGAATGCTTTCATCATCATTACCACTATGTTGAATTGCCTTTTGGATAGCTGGCTTTCTCATCTTTTCGTCTGCCTCAACTTCCAACTCGTCGCACAATAACAAGTCTGACTTCGTCAACCTTCTAAGATCCATGGCAGCTGCCCCGACTGGTGGTTAGAATTGTTTTCCTTAAATGAGTTGTGCAAACACACAACGTGCAACGAATTCCCCATTCCTAGAGCTATCAAAATAAGCACGCAAAATTTGAAGTCTGGCGAATCAAAAAGAAAGAACCACGCGCTCACTCACGGATGCAGCACCACGCCATCTGGTTCATCGGTCTGCTGTTCCCGGTTCCCCGGGACTCCCTACGTCGAAGGCTCTTTCTTATTTGCTGTACCCAGTTCCTCAGGACTTCTTTGGACGAATGCTTTTTCTTCTTCGCCGTTCCCAGTTCTTTGGACGAATGCTCTTTCTTCTTCGCTGTTCCCAGTTCCTCAGGACTCTTTTGGTCGAAGGCTCTTTCTTCTTTGCTGTTCCCAGTTCCTCAGGACTTTTTTGGACGAATGCTCTTTCTTCTTCGCTGTTCCCAGTTCCTCAGGACTTCTTTGGACGAAGGGTCATCCTTATCGCCGCCACCAGTTATTGGATCTTGCCGTTGAGTGCGGGAGTTGGCCGATGTTGAGGAGGATTTCGAGATGGAACTGAAGGTTTATTTACATTAGCTACAGTAATAACACAAAGTAATTAACAGTCATAAAGTCCTTCATGGCCGGCAGCAAATCGGACGCTGCGGCCCGTGGCAAGAACGAAAAAATGAATGAAGGAATGCTTGTCTCTGCTCCCGGTCTCTCGCTTTTAACCCCTCCGGTGTTTCGTGGTCACGTCATTTTCGGCCAATCGTCGAGCCCGCTCAGGTGTCGTCATTTTCCTCCAATGTTAGGCGCCCGTGCAAGTGCAGTCACATTCGGCAGGTAGGGTCGCTCCTAGAGCTCCACTGTGACTTACGTGCGGGTGACTTACAACCGGTGTTGCCTTGGTGCTGCCTCCCCGTCTGAAAGCACTCAGCTGGAGTAGACGGGTCGTTTCCCAAGGAGCTTTTAGAGCTGCAAAACAGCTTTACTCGAGACCAAGATTACCTGGAACCTTGCCAGGCTCCCGTTGTACTATCGGGAAGAGTCAAGCAGGGGTGGAGACAATAGCTCGACGGGCGGCACCTGCGGTGGGGGTCGCCAATTTGTCTGACTGGTCCGGCAACGTGTTAGACGCGCTCCTGCGCACCATAATTGGAATGCGACGGCGATTGGGTGTGTTCGGGGAACTCGATCGATGTCCGGAAAAGGTTCCGTATCTAACAAACAAACACAGACATTCGATGTTTCTTAGGGGTCGCCGTGTACTATCAGCGGTACAATCCCAGGTATTCTGCAATAGCTTGCGCTCTTACTGATGCTCTTCGAAAAACTGAGCTACAGAGTGTCCTATTGGAAGAAAAAAGGTATCCTTTTTCAACGCCCTGAAAAGCGCGCTGATTAGTGAGCCCGCGCTGAGATCGCCGGACTACACGAGGGGATTTGTGGTTCAATGCGATGTGTCGCACTATGCGGACGGCGTACTATGCCAAAGGGAGAAAGCTACAAGGCACACCCCGTTCTATTCCGAAGTTGTCAACTCACTAGTCGAGAACAGGCGTACAGCGCTAATAAGAAAGGGTGCGCATGTTTCGTGCGGGCTGTTCAAAAATTGTCTTGCTATCTTGCGTGCTCGAGGTTCGTTATTGAAACGGATTATTGTCCTCTTAAATGGTTGCAGACAACGTCTTCTAAAAATGGCCATCTCGTGCGCTGGAGTCTCGCTTTACAGTAATATTCTTTTGAGATACGCTATAAAAAAGGATTTCTCAATGGCAATGCCGATGGCTTGACTCGAGTTCCTAGATCGAGAATCAGCCTCATGCGTTTCCCAAAAGTGGTGTTTTTTTTTCCTGGCGTAGGATAGGCACGGTCTTAATTTAGTAGAAGTATTTGGGTTTGAGATATGTCTTATGAAGCATATAACAAGTTCATGTGTGCATTTAGTGCTGCTGTAAGTTCTGCAAAACTGTCAATTTTGAGTGCCAAATAATCCTGCTGGTGCTCCACGACAATTGGTCTCGCACTTGTTGAGTGAGCGGATGAGTATCGGTGTAGTTCTGCCAACGCGTGCTATGAATGAGAAAGTATTGTAGACCCTCCGGAGGCATCAATACTCCGGCCGATACGTTGAGCGACGCGGGAAAGCGCCCACATTGTTTCATGCTTGAGAGAGCTGTGCGACAACCGGCGACCGCTACAAGCACCGACTTGCGTCATCACTCTGGCCAGCGGACGTACTCCCCTGGCCATGGGATCCCCTTCGGCGGCGGGGCAATCTGTTATGGTTCACTGTGTACGGCGAGGAAGGAAACGGATGCCAAGCGCCTTAGACACGACGTGCCTAATCGCCACGCTCGTAACAAGATAAGACTCGTCCGTCGCGTGTGTTCGACGGGATTATGCACCAGTGCGAATCGTACTCTCCACTATCCTCCGTTGAACCCCTCTACGCCAGCGAGTGATTTTTCTGCGACTTCGTGTGTGTGGGTTGGCCAGCGTGTTGACCCAACGTTACCGGCGTTTCCTACCTCTACAGCAGTGCGTGGTTATTCTCCGTATTCCTCTGTAGCGGTGACCAGTGTGCTGACAAGGCCATTTACCAGGGAGCAAGAGAATGCGGTTGCACGGATGGTGTAGCGTATAAGGAGGCCAGTGAAACGTGACATACAGCTGTCTTTGTTTGGGTGCAGGAGCACGCACGCCGAATGTTTCTGCGCTTTTTGTCTTGGAATGCACCACTCACCCGTAACGATGCAATAAACTTCTCCTATTTCTTTTTACATCATGTCGTCTTCCCTGCTGAGCCCTTTCCGATGGTCAATCTGGTTCGAGCTCGAAGCAGACCCTGTTGAAGGTCGCTGAAATCCCGTCGCTGTAACAACTGGAGGTACCAGTTCGTAACAATTGGTGGCAGCCGTCACAGCCTGCAGCCGCTTGTAAAGCTATAGTTTCCCCGATAAATGCTATGAAAAGGAACGCAGACAGAAATTGATGACTGTCATCCACAGAATCATGTATGTCGGAATGGGAAGGTTTCTTTTTCGTGAATGCTTGCTGTTATTCGCGGTAGCTTTGTTGCTTTGCCTTATAGGTCAGTCATGACAGTTTGCTCGTGACGACTACAATGTCGCTGCAGCTCAATTTTCATGTGCATTGAGTGACGCGGTGAGCGGCGGCTTATTTGCGCGTGCGATCGGTAACATTCCTTGCGTAGAAAATTTCCAGCAGTTGAGCGCTTTAGCACAGCTGTATCATTAGCTAGCCCATTTGTCAAGAGAACACGAAGTGTACTGTGCGACAAATATACATACATAATTGCTTACTTATCTTTACAAGGAGCACGTCGAAAGCAATTTTAGGCTTTCTATACCTGCTTGTACTTCTCAAAGTAAAGCATAAGTAGTAGTACCTCTGAATAACCAGAGAGCGGCAATACTGTGCGCTAAGGATATATCTCTTTGTACATTGAATGTGTGTCATCAAAATCAACCAGCATTCATATCAGAACGGTCACTCCGATCACGGTGGCCAGTTGTCGGATCATAGTACATTCCTGAATAATCGCTCATGCCATCCAAGAACGTACAACAGCGTTTGCCTTGCGCGAACAGTGTGGTTATAGCAGTCAATCTTGCAACAAAATCTGCAACTGCATTCTATAATTTTATTTCTTGCGCACAGTGACAATTATTAACAATAATAATTACCGAAAGACGGTCACCGCTAAAAACCAAAGTATGTATAATATTAAAACAAGTTAGCTCGCGCAAAACATCTTGTGATTTTACGGTTTGTGCTTTTGTATTGAGCTAAACTGAAAAGCGAAAGCTCACGTGCAATCGTTCTTCACAAATATGCTTCGTGAAACGCGCACTGTCGCCCGATGCAATTTACCCTATCACTATCTTACAAGTGATACCGACGTTTTGCCCTCAGCGGCTGATTTTCTTTGTCAGCGCTTATAAACGAAAACTCTGCCATCTTTTACTGAATTAAAAGTTATTGTGCTCGCAGCGTCCAAACAAGGCGTAGAATAGTGCAAAGGCTAATCACCGACTACTTGCTGAGGTATACTTACGTAGTCATTAGCGCGATATTGTTTAGAAAAGCAGTCTTCCTTTGTTTTTAACGCTTCAGACGTTTCCCTCGTCCAGTAGACGCTGAATGGTTTGTAAAAGTTTTCTGCAGGAAAAAGAGTGAAAGAATTGAGCTAGAGCAATAAGTAAATTACGAGGTCCTTATCTTCCGTGAACGCCTCACACACGGTCAACAGATAAGCAGACCGTCAGCGCAATGCCGCAAACTTTCCAACTTCAGCGTATCGTATAAAATTCTGCAATAGCGGCGTTTTCCGCCACTCTCAGAGGCCGTACACAACCCTGCGTATCAATTAGAGATGGGGAGATCGCGAATTCGACAATATGGCGGCATTGTACAATGTTTTGAATGACGCCCTCAGTCAAAACCACAAACAATGGAAGGCGTTGAAAAGCGTTCCTGTCTCACTGGAAGCTAAAGAGAGAGAAAGAGAGAAAGAAAAAATAAAACAATAAAAGAGAAAAAAAGAAGGTGGCAGATGTCTTTTTTTTGCTTGCTCTTTCGTTCGTATAATTGCGCTTAACCACCAATGGTGTCTAAGTCCAGCCAAAAGCCCCACGGCCAAGAAGCGGCCATTGTGAGATAGGTGGTAGAGGGAGTTGTGGTTGGTGAATAATGTGATAAATAAATGTAAGAACATAAAATAGAATGAAATATCGGAAAGAATATTTAAACTATATTTATATATTTTAACGTAGAGAAGGCAAAAATATTCTAAAACCAAGATGCGAGTTTTCCTTTGTGATGCAAATACATTTTTCTGCATATCATAGAATTACGGATTACACAGCATGAAAGGTGACACAGTTTTAAAGATTGCGAGGTGAGATAAATAAACTTTTTGTTGTAGTTGTCAGCTGCTATGAGTCCTTTGGCAGGCCTCGGTTGGGTTATAACCACCTCAAACGGCACACCTGCAACCATTAGTTCTTGTGTACAAAGCCTGCGTGGTTATGCGACCAATGAAAACGTGCAGTGCCGCCTACGGTACAGGTACGATATGATGAACTTCTTTTTCTGTAAATCAATTGATATGTCGGGAACTTTGCCCATGTGAATCGATCAAACTACTGTGCAAAATATAAAAAAGATGGGGGGGGGCTTGTGGTTTTCTTGTTGCGACGTCGTCGTATGACTGCCGCTTTCGGGAACCACCTCATTCTTAGCGCAATGTCCGTGTTCAGGGTGTGCGTCATGGAAAAAGCTCGTCATCCCCATCGAGTACGCCTCGAGCGTTATCACAGTCAACGCTCTTTTGACGACAACGACGTCAAGCAATAAATGTACAATAGAACGCAAGATTTGTGCGACCAACTATGCGCTGTACACGATTTCATTCTCTACTGCTACTGCAATGGCTGTTGTGGTCTCTGAAGTACATGTACAAAAGCCATCGCCACCGTGGTCTGTGTCCGTCGCAACACATCTGTTATTACGCCCCTGAGCCTCGTGAATGACCAGTGCTCATTGCTACAGTAACGGTAGTGCAAATAAAACTGACGGTGATAGCCAATGTTTTGCTTTCACCACTGATAGATCTCTCCATTGGTTTTGCACACGTTTGCATGTATACCGCCTGTTACGTGGCAGGAACTTATAAGTTACAACTCTAGCGAGAAACCGCTAAATGTCAAGGCTGTTATATTAGCAAGTCTGTGTGCTTTAAGGCCACCTGCGTGCCCAGCAAATTGCGCACTGTATTTTCAAAACGTGGTTACACGTGATCCGGTTTGTAAGAGCGAGGTGTAAACGACATATACGAATAATGGACAAAGTTTTTCTGTGAACAACTTATGGCATGCTGTGCTATTTAGAATAACGAGGCGGCCTGACGACAGCACAGTAACGTCCTCGACCACAATGCATTTGAGAGACGGACGGCAAAGGGGCACTCAGTTCGGGCATTTTAATTGATATCGCAGCAAAATAGCTACGCATACGGCAGGGGAAAGCACAGCCCGTAAATTTGGGGCCCTATTGATTTTGCTAACCTACTATTACTGAAACATGCATCAATTTATGAAACAAGAATATAGATGCTAAGATGATGCCGTGCGCTCTATCGGCTAATATAAAATTTGTATTTTGTACTACCATAACAAACTTCATTCCAATAGACTGAAGTCAACAATTCAAGAAAATGAAGTCAAGTTCGTAGTATTAAGTAAAGTTCGTAGTATGATCCTTTATGCGCTTTCGAGTGGGTCATTGCTTTTACGGAGTAACTAAACCTCGATTTGTTGAACACTCAGTCATGTGTCACACAATTAATTACTGTCTGTGGGCATTACAAGACAAGCGAATGTCGACATTTAGCCCTGCTGACGGAAGGCGCCGCGTTTAACTTCCCATCCGACATGGTAGTGCCTTCAGTAAAGTGGTCGTGCTTCGCAATACTCAGTTTATTGAAGCGAATTGGAGCGCCATATGGCAACAAGAGATCATTTCACTCGCGGATCAGTTGCCCCTTCGGTTTTCCCATGCCACCACTGGACAGCGTTGGCAAAAAAAGTTACATTCACGTATACGTAGGGCGTTGCAGAAGAGGTTAGTAATGAAACGCAAAGAAGAGCAACCTATTAAGAGACACCTATTATCTTTCTCCATGATGTCACCAGGGCTCAACAGTTGATAGCCTTCTGCCTTTCACAACATAACTTCCTAAAAGAATTTTATCAATTGGCTGACATTTCTTTTTACTAAAGACCTGTACCCAGAACTTGTGTTTTTAAAGGTGTGCTTAAAACGTAGCATTTTTGAGAGAAATGGGAGCAGCATACAGTGTTCATGACAATAGGTACCCTCAATATGGCAGATAGATTATCTCGAGAGAATGATGGATCCTGTTGTTTGTGGATACCCCCCAAAAATTGAAACTCGAGTGAGTGTCCCTTCGACCTAGCCCTGTCAGTTCGAACTTTTATGTCAAAAAGGTGGTGCCGCTGCCTAGGGAACTTCACATGAAAGAATCCCGGCGACTTAGCTCTAGCAGTTAGCTATGGCTGACAGAAGGGGTAACGATGACGGCTAGAACCGACGAAGTCCTGGAGCAAGGTGTTAGACCGGGCTAGTTGGTATTCCATGCTGATGTAACTAGCGCAAAAGTGGACACGGGACACTAGTAAGGCGACATTGACAAACACTGGATTAGGGACCCCACCCACCAGGGCGCACTTTTTCCATAAAAAAAACAAAACAAATTGTCATGCTTCAGCACACTAGGAAAACAGAGTACCTGAAGTAAAGGTAACGTTTGTTGTCTTGCGAAAAAGAACAATGATTTGAGTCTGCAAACGTTTTATTACGTTTAGTTAGAATTATAACATGGTTTTTATTAACGCTCTTGAAGGTTTGATCGCGCAGTTGATCCTTCATTTTAGCACAATTATGACTGCAATCATCAAATGGAAAAGTCAGAAGGAATCTACACAGATAAATACTTCTTCGCAGTAGTTTCGTACAGACGCTGGAGAATAGCGCTCTAGAAAAACAAAGCAATTTGACGTCGCTAATGGCCTTCCTTATGATACGGTTCGCCGTAATGCTGGTTTGACTGTACATAACTCCCAGCTGATCTCCAACGCCGAACCGACAAAATACGATGTCAGAAATAAAACTTACGGATTACTAGCTAAAACACCACGCCAATGTATGTTCATGTAAAGAGTACGCAATGTAACTTTTGTTTTAGAGCGGCTGATAATTTTGTTTCAATAAAAAAAATTCAGTAATGCGCCGCATTTTTCCTTCCTCATTACACCAGCACCAACACCTTTCCCCTTCCTGAGCACACTAACACACATTTTCGCGTGACTTTCGAAAACGAAAGAAAAGTTGTGTCCCTCTGAGAACACGCTTGTTTTGTTGCCCTCTCCACTCATAGCGGGTAAGAGATGCAGTACGCGGTCCTGGGATACGGGTATCGGCAATGGGCTCACTATTGGGTATTTACTTATTGGTATGATTTCAATCACTTTTCTATACAACTTTACGCATGTTTAGTTTTGTAGTTGTTGACTTGAAAAGCAGTACAGGAATTTGCTGGAAGGCGTATCTCGTACCGGGAAATGTTTCACGAAACAAACAAACAGCGAGGCGGTGGCCAATGGCGGGAACGTGGAACATCCTGGAGAAAAAAAAAAGTTAAGGAGAATTAAAAAGAGATTGCAGTGCATTTTTTGCGTTCGCTTATGTCCCATGCGTAACTAATTTCACCTGTAATGCGAACTTCAATATCTAATATTGTCTTACATTCAATATTACTTAAGGAATTGGGGCCGGCGATCGGATATTATTCCCTTCTAATTTATCCCTGTTGACAACTAATTCAATGAAATGTGGGTTTAACCTATTCAATAAAACAATCTGCGTGAATACAGTGGGTAATCAGTTAAAAAAAAGGAGAACCATGTGCGCAGCTTGCGGGATGCCCAACGGCTTCCTGTAACTTTGACGCAGACTTCTTTGTTGAGTCCAGACGACTCGATTTGGTAGACCCCTGCACCAACCACTTCGACCACAATATATTGCCTAAATACTTGGTGCATAAGCTTCGAATGCGGTGAGTGATATCAGACAATGACAAGTATGGAGTCTCACGTGGTGTAAGACGACACTACACTGAAGAGGAACATATTTTCAACTTTACTATTAAATTCATCTTCAGCCTATTCTATGTCAGGATTTGATGATGCCTGCAGTAGGTATTCCAACTTTTTATTCTTCTGTAAGTTTCGTTGTCGTGAACAGTCTACCCTGTGAGTAACTGACCTGGATAAACTTATTCATGCGCAGACTCTGTAGGCTGACTGGCGATCGTTAATTCTTGTTCTTTTGCCAGGCAATCGAACATTAGCTTTCTTTTCTGCACATTATTCTTCAGCCATATTCTTACACTTTCCCGATTAAAATCCTTAAATATTTCTTGAAAATTGTCCCTAGCGTTGCTGAACAGGAAAATGTGGTCTGTGAGTGGAAGATTGCTAAGGTAGTCACCGTTGATCGTTACTCTTAATCCTTCCCAGTCCAGAAGCTTCAAATAAAATAAATTATGAGGTTCCGCGCGCCACAATAACGATCTGATTATGAAGCACGTCGTAGTGGAGGACTCCAGAAATTTACCCCACCTGCGGTTCATTAACGTGCATTTAAATCCAAGTACACGGATGTTTTCGCCTCCATCGAAATGCGGCCGCCATGGCCGGGATTCGATCCCGCGACCTCGTGCTTAGCAGCGCAGCACCATAGCCGCTAAGCCAACCACGGCGTGTTAAAAGCTTGAATACTTCTTCTAAGCATGTTGTGATAGCATTGGGGAGATTGTGTATTCTTGGATTCAGGAAAAAAAAGTCAAAAACGACGCACACAGGAAACATGCAAGAGAGGAAAAAGGCTTGACCAACTAGCCCATCAACGTGTTCTACTAGTGCTTCCTTGAATAACGCCTTTCTTGATGGGTAATTTTCAACCTTTTTGTGAAAATGCAACGTACCTTCGAAAATTTTGTAGATATTTTACATGATATTCACACATGCTGCCTGTACTCCTTGATCACGCAATGTCTTTATGACCGCTGGCGTTTCTGCGGAATCAAATGCATTTTCATAACCTCTAAAAACCATATAGAGAGGTTTGTTTCATTCCGCAGACTTTTTAGTCCCCTGATTGATAATATAGATGTGATCCACGGTAGAATACCCCTTCCTGAAGGCTTCCTGTTCTCTTGTTTGATTGAAGCCAGTTGTTGCTTTGAATAAATTACGTAGGTGAATATTTTATGCAATGCTTCAAATCAGCTAGTAGCTTATAATTATTCTATTTTTTAACGTCTATCTAATAAATGGTGCAATGTTGGTATTTCTCCAGCTCTTAGGTACGCTTTAAGTCGTGAACCATTGCGTAAAAGAGCCGCGCGCTTTTCGAGCATAACAATGCCTCCATGTTTGATTAAATAGACTGTTATTCTACCTTCCCCTGGTAATTTGTGAGGCACACACCGGGCAAAGCCGTTTTGCCTTCATCGCTAGACTTCACTTCCTGCTTGTCAGTACTGCCAAAGAAGGTTGCGGGGCTTCTCTGGGTGCTGTACAGCTCAGTACAGAAGTATTCGGTTACTTTTGCTGTATCATCGAAATTGCTAATCACCTGAATTGTCTTATCTTTCACTGCATAAGTGTTGCCCTGTGGTATGCCAAGTTTCCTTCTCACTGATCTCGTGCTGCGTCCATTCTTACTGTTTCCTCAATCTTGGCGACATTATAATTTGAAATACCACTTCCGTTCTCCTCGTTTATTAGCTTTGACAGTTGAAAAGTTGTTTTCTGATGTCTCAAGTTAGACACTTTCATTCTTTGTCGTTATCTTATTCGGTCACTTGTTTATATTCAATATTAGAACGACAGAAAGCTGAGCTAGTCGGTAAGAATTCATAATGCAAAAAAGACAGGGACACAAGAGAAGTGGAGAACACGAATGCCGACTATCAATTGAAGGATACACTGAGGCGAAAAAAAAAAGAAAGAAGACACAAAACTCACTTGTGCATTCTTTGGAATGGTAGCACCACGTGTCATTCAGGTACAGACCGGCACGTGTACCTGATTGACACGTGGTGCTACCATTCCAAAGAATGCACAAGTGAGTTTTGTGTCTTCTTTCTTTTTTTTTCGCTTCAGTGCATCCTTCAGTTGATAGTTGGCGTTCGCGTTGCCCACTTCTCTTGTGTCCGTGTCCCCACGCTTTATCCTTTCTTGCATTATATATTCAATCACCATTTTGTAGTTTCAGAAAAGACTTTCTCACTGTTATAGGAGTCATCACTAGCCAGAAAACACGCAAAGATGGAAGATGTTAGTTATTTATTATGATTTAGATTTTTTCTTTATTGTCCTTTTAAGAGAGACGGTCAGTTGCTAAATTACGCAATGCAATTTCAGCAAATCATATACTGACGAGTGCAGTATGGCATATATAGACAACTGTGTTTTATCCGCGGTTGAGGTTCCCTGCGAAGAATGAGTAACTTTGAGGACAATCCATGCGCATTAGAGCTATAGGTTCGTAAAGCGTGGCAACTCTTATCCGAAGGCACACGTGGCCATGAGTGATGTTTCTTGCGAATATGCATGTTATCTTCAAGAATAAAACTGAGCGTAGGATTCACCGATCACTCAACGTCATTGCCACTGGTCAAAAGACAGTTTACAGGTTGTTAATGTAGCTGTTGAGAGTATGATAGCGCGAAATGGCATTCGTCTATAGTGCAAACCTAAATGTTCCTTTTACGCAATATCCTTTGCGGGCGAGATGCGGCTGCCATTTACCGTGAAGAAGTACAGCGCGGAGATTTTTTTCGGCCTGTTTATCAGAGAATTCTGGCATGCACCGCGTGTTTCCTTCCATCAGTCATCCTACTAAACTACCAAAAATGCCTTGTGACGAAAACGGCGAGTAGTCGAATGAAATGAAGCAAGCCTTAAGCACCTTCGTTCCTCCAGATTAGTTGACTACTACCAGCAATGCGGAAATAGCAATTATTATTCAGAGTATGCCAGAATATTCAACACGCACTCAATAAATCGACTTGCCCGATCTTCTGCCTAGAACGCTCGAGGAGAATAAGTTCACTGTTTGCCACTTTACACCAGCCAGCCACAGTCGCATCCTCCCTTCAGAGCTCGTGCATACTTCTGTGCGGCGCACTGAGTCTTCGCAGCAACTTAGTAGCCCTACTTGGATGCTAGAAAACTAAGAGTGGCGGCATATCGTTAACACACGGAGCAGACATGTTACGCCTATTTCCTAGTTTCTCTTTCATGTACAACTTTCTTGCCCTCTGACGATGCATCGCAAGCTCATTAGTGTTGCGTTATTTTACTATTTTGATTTCATCAGTGATTCGGCGTCTCAGAGTGCCGTCACGCGGATTCAGTGAGCGAAACCTCGGCACGCTTTTAAAGCAGACGAGCACTGAGGTGTGCTACCCTACACACTTGGTTTTCCATCTCGCGACACTCACCATGCGGCTCTACACACGTTGCCATGGAAGGCAAAGCTCGTCAAAATGGTAAAATACAAGACAACTAATTTATTAGAATTATCGGCTACTGTGTGAGCGCATTCCTGTTCGAGATCTCCGCACGCTCCCGCGGCACCTTCAGATGAATGAGCTCGAGGTGCCATGACCTCCGATTCCACTCTCGGCACGCCTCCACTTTCACCGGTTTATCTAGTTTCCCTCTTGGGCTATCATAATATCGCCGCTACCTCACGAGCGGCCGAACATGAAGGAACCACCTAGTCAAACCGTCGGCGCCATCTTTAATTTGTTTATAGTTCCACCGAGTGCTTTCGCATCTAAGTTATAGAAAAATTCGAGCTTTTAACGCGGTCGATAGAAAGGAAAGGGTTGGCATGAGAATACGCCACGTCAGCACAGGAACATTCGATGGTGGTCGGACAAATAATATTACTCCAAAAGAGGAGACACACCTGCTGCACACCACAGGAAGGGTGTCAAGTGTGTAGGGGCATAACATATTTGTAGAATGTTTAGATAGCTAGCGGGACAGTAACGGCATCGGCGATATTTATTCCGATATTGTGTTTATAACAATAAGCGGCGCTGGCGCGTAACATTGCCTAGCCCTCCATGTTTGAAACGAAGAAGACGCGCGCGCAGGGTGCGCCCCTGGCCACAAAGTGCCTTTATTTCGACATCTTGTTGTCTTGCGCTTTCAATGATTCACGCTTTGTTCACTGACTACCGTCGAGGTAACTCAGTCGAGCAGGAAATTCGGTGCATCCTGCATAGCAGCTAAGCTGTTATGTTGCTGTTGCTACGTACGAAATTATTATTTCGTTCTTTCCCAGAGATTCGCGTTTCTGCAGCACCATCTCTTGCATTCATGGCAATAAAACATTTTTCACATAATGTTACGGTACCCAAAAATATAGCATATGCTAACACCTTCTGAAATAACCGTCAATGCCTAATAAAATATGCTATGATATCACTTAATCAACATGACCAAAAAGTTGTTCCAAGATAATGACAGTTTACTGCCGGGAAAGCCATACGACAGCGTCACCTACCTTTCTCGGGGTGAAGTCGGAATGGAGTGATTGAACATTCCCATGGGAATCACTGCGTATGTAGGCCGAGAAAAAGTAAAATACAAACTGTTAAGGGGAAACGCTATAGATATAGCGCATGCGAACGAGAAAAGTAATTTTATTTGTTTCGTTGCAACAGCACACGCAGTCGTAGAATTAAAGGTTCTGTCTGAAAAAAAATCTGTTCTTTTTTTGTGGGTGAAAAAACCACGATATATAATGATCAGGCACAGGTATTGGGGGATTCCTGATTAATTTTGACAACCTGGGGTTTTTAATGTGCACCGAAGTCTATGTACACAGGCGTTTTTGTATTTTGACACAATCAACATCTAGCCACCATGGCCGGGACTCAAACCCACGACCTCGTGCTAAGCAGCGCAACGTTATAGCCACTAAACAACCATGCCGAGTTCTGCAAGAAGGTAATAGAGCTCGAAGAGGCGGCATGCGGATGCGAAGTCGTAATTTTTCGTGATGGCATTTCTGCGACTACGCTCGCACGAACTATAATTGGCCAATTAGGTAAAGCCTACACAGTATATATATGTATATATATATATATATATATATATATATTTATATATACGGTATCTGATCCTGAAAGAACCCTGTGATGGGGAATTACAGGAAATCAAGCATATAAAATCAACCCACTTGATTATGAACATTACGATAGAGTTAAACGTCGCAAAATCATTTTTCGCTGATCTGTGCGGAAGAGCCGATGAACTGAAAATCCCCGGGTACAATTTTCTTTTCCCTAATGCCCTCGATAAGATATGATAAATATAGCGCCAGCACTTTCGCGCAGATCTGTATGCCTCATTACCAATTTGTTGGTTCCGCGGTCTTTTGACTTTAAGTGATTTCTATAGAATGTCATAATGCTTGCTGGAATACTTCTGGAATCTCCTTAAGCTATGCGCTATCATATATCTATCAACCTCAGGACTCTCCTATAGTCTCTTTCAGACATACCAGGGAACTGTAGGAACGATAGAGAGGCTTGTCTCACTGCTCATATTCGTGATCACAAATATATTGCGTGAGCGGACGGAAATATATCGGTAGATGTTTTGTATTTCGATTCAAGATTAGGCCTCATAATTTATACGCATTTATTTTGTCGAACCAGTTGCAGGGGCCCTATAACGTAAAACAATTCCCATATGTTATTATTCCAACCTCCTGACCTCAAATTTGCGTAACCGCCGACGCAAGCATCGGGCGGTGACACGCTGCGTCGTCTGAACAGTCCAATCAAACGCTTTCTTAATTTGTAGGTGGCGACATCTCTTTGCTTTCAAAACAAATAGCTTTGCATACATTCAGCGATTTTTCGTTTTTAATTGGCAGCCAGGAGGCGAGGAGTACGCTCAAGTGGAGAGGGTTTCGATGGGGCCGATCCAGTGCACTGGAAATAGATAACCGGATGAAGAGGCTGGTGCTGGCGTCTGTAATTGGTCCGCTTTTCCTTACCTAGCTTGCGATGGCTGGTGAAAAATCGCGGCGGCGTGCAACGGAAGGTTAAGAATGCCACTAGAACGGATCCTCAGCAAGGAAGAGTTGGTGGAGCGAGGTCGTAAACGTGCTGAAAATGCTCGAATACGTTACATGCCCACGCAAGAAGGTTTATTATGCGCAAATAAACCCGTGTTCTCCGGCAGGTGCGAGTAGCCAGTGCCTGAGCGATCAGCAGCAGTCATCTTTTATTCCGTTCGCGGCTATTCAGAAGAAAATTCAGTTTTGTTCGGCATATTACTGTATCTTTAACGCGTGCAACGTCACTTTGACGCGGTGAGTTTTCGCTGTTTTGTGAAGTCGCGTGACAGGCAGATGAAGTAGGTGCAGGCCGGAAACTTTTGACCAATAGCCGAGGGCTAATGGCGAAAAGGTGTGGAATGAGATATAACTATTTTTTTTCCTTTGTTCGATGCAACCATGCATAACCAGTGTGTGCACGTCATATCAGATGGGGAGCTATCGCGGTTTTCGTGACGTCGCGCGATAGACAGGCGAAGTAGGGGTGGCCCAAAAAGTTTTTGACCAATCGCGGAAGGATGATAGCAGAATTGGAATAGAAATTTTGGAATAGCTTTACGTTAGAGCGCCCCAGAATCCAACCTAATTACCACGATTGAACGGAGTGACGCATGTCCGCTACCAGCGGCCACGTCGCAGCATTTGCGCTGACGACCGTAACATACCACTCCAGGTGCTACCAGCACAGAGACGCACAGAAAATACGGATTCGACGTAATCGATCCCTTATGAGTGCAGTAGCGGTTTGCAGACTTTCACACCCTTATCCCGCCAATGAGCTTTGACTAGAGCTTTGGCCAGCTCTGATCTCGAGGATCAGCAACGGCTAATATCTAGGGCCAAGTACGTGGACCGAACTCATAGCATTCTGGAATGAAGGCGCCTTTTCAAAGCTACATTCACATAGCCTTTATTGTCTCTCTCTCTCGACGTGACCTTTCGTATACGTGACCTTTCGTATACGTGTTGTTTGCTAATTGCGAAACGGGGCGTACAAACTAGCACAAGCCTGCAGCTCTATTATTTGATGAAGGTATAATTATTTCGTTATATTTCTGTTGTTATTTTGCTCTTGTCAGAAAATATCGTATATATTTTGCTCGTTACCAGCTTAAGCTCACGCTAACAAGAGTGTGGGAGCATTTTCAGGAGCTCTCTTGTGCGAGCCTTGCTTAGGTAGCATTAATTTTACTGTCACAAGAATTCGTTACAAAGTATGATTGAACAAACATAAAAATGACTATGACAAAATTACAATGAAATAATACTCGTATATGCACTGAAATATACAAGACCCCATATATTCACACGATCAACTTTTGGTTTTTACTGCGATAGCAACTACATAGACACTCCAAGCGCATTTTTGGGGTCGCCGTCGCCGTGAGGCTCCGCATAAGGTCTAAGGACGACAAAATTGTCGCCGCGCGCCGCATGCTCTACGTGCGAGTGAAAGCTTGCGAGGGTGGCTCAATCTCGCGCATGAAAGGGAGGAAAGCGGGAGGAACCACGCCATACCGTGTCGCACGCAAGGCTCGGAGGAAGGGTAGCGGGGGGGGGGGGGGAGGAATTGTACTAGGGCGGCCCGGGCCGGTTGAATCTTGAAAGCTGTCAGCAACGGGCACAGAGTCCGTCATGCGCTGTGTTTTCGCGGCTTTGTTCGCGTTGATGCGAGAGGCGACGCAATGTTGATTCGCTCGGTGCTACTGCCGCTTGCTCACCCGAAGGTTTTGATAGCGAGTTTCCGCGGTCATCGAGTGACATGCTTGTGAGCGCGTGACACCATGCTTGATAATTTAGTTAGTAACCCTATGTTTACAAGTTTATGCTGCGGAACAAACTACTACCCTCACTTCGTACAGCTGTCCGCTAATTTGCTATGGCAATTGGTGATTTGCCTTTCGGGCGAAACTGCGACTTTTTTGAGAAACTTGTCAAACATGATTCCGCATCGCATGCTGAACTACATGTTCCCGATCCCACTCACGTCATCTGTTTCAAAGAAGAGATTGATCATGAAGTGTTTCGTTGCCGATGTGATATGCCACATGTACCAGTTGCCTAAGCTAACTTTAGCCAAGGCTTAAAAATATACCTACGCGCTCTAAGAAGACGCGATGAAATAGTTGCTGTTGGCTATTGTCTTGAGTGAGTCACGCGTTTTCTTATATTGCCTTTATTTGCGTCTTAATTGTGCGTAATTACGGGGATGATTCACCTGTGAGTTGTGTATATTTACCCGATCTCGCAAGTTATGCGGCAAAACTTCCAAACAGAAAGTTGTATATAGAGCGTTTGTGGAAACACCTAATTCGGCAGCTACTTGCTTGTTGCATATTCATTTTTTTTTTTTGCGTCCAAAAGGAAGTCCGCAAAATATCAGATAAAAAAAGCCTGTGAAACGCCCGCCTCTGCTTCGTGTATTAACGAACAGCGCATCTAGCCTGGTCTGCTGCCACTTAAATTGTGACAGGGTAACGACGCAGGCGTCGGCCGCGGGATTTGCGTTAGCGATCGCTACCGTTTGCGCTGGGTAAAGCTGCCCTCTGACATCTTAAGCGACAGCTCACCAGGACAAATTCGCTATTCGTTCTGATCCGGAACATTTCAGACCACTGCAATCGCGCATATCACATCCTTTTCTTCACCCCCCCCAGTTCGCAACCTTCCTTCAGGAAACAAAAAATAGTGCCGTATCAAGTAGGAAGTCAGACGCTGCTGGTTTAGATCTTTCCTAAAACGCTCCACAACTTTCTGTTGGAAATTTTTGCCCTAAGGTTAATACTTGCAAAGGCGGTTACCTAATCTGGATTAAATAAGCAGCACTTGTTTTATGCAGCTGCAGGAACCAGAATTTTGTGACGTCCTGCTAGAGTGCTTCGCCTATTTCTTTACCTTGGCTAAATTCGGCACAAGGACCCGGTAAATCACTAATTTTCTTGCAAGATAACCTGATCAGAGATTGCGTTTGGTTTCCTGCCTCAGTGCATGGGGGTTCGGAGTGTTTCTTTTTCTATAATTTCTTTCTGCGCAAATACAGATAACTTCATTTGTGTCTCTTTTGTGATGCCACTAACAATATGGCTATAAGCGTGAGGGCTATCAGAGGGAAGTGGTCATTGGGAAGAGGGCTACGGATGCGCGTGCATTGTGACTACGGCGAAATATAGGCACATTGGTTTTGAGTTGGTGAGCTTGTGCCCACAAGTTTGCATTGGCAGTCACTGCACAGGTCAGTCCGCTTTTCGCCATCTTTAACAGATTTAGGGAGGCCAAGAACCGACTCACCGACAGTTTCGTGCTGAGGCCAGTGGAGGCAATCGGTGTTAAACAGAGTCGATGCGTGTCTGCAAGATGGAAGGAATTGATGCAAACACTGTCTTTTATAAGGTAATTTAGTAGGGGGCACATATAGCACTGCTTGTCACCTGCGGTGCGGTTAACGGTAAAGCACTGGCTATTTAAAAGGAGATGGTTACGATGAAACTGCACCTTTGTAGTAGACGCAATCTTGAGTTCTCCCGAAGCTGCAGGCTAGTTTTTTACTTGAACGCTACACACAAAGGATTTTTGCTATCTTTCGAAGCATGCAGGAACTATAATCGAAGAGTATTATTCAGGATGCCATATTTCCGCTCGCTTACTTCACTCCTGCGAGCATAGACATTTCTGTTCGAAATTACAAGCATAGAGAACATCAAACTAGAAATTTTCGTCACCACTTTATTACAAACAGTACCGCGAAGTCAAGAATATGTATTTTTTTTTTTCAGTAAGGACCTTTTGTATTGAGTTCTGCCGAGATTTCGGCAAGATTTATGGAGGCTACACTTATTCCACCTAGGGATAAGTTCAAAAAGGTGTACACTAGAACAGACGAGACGTCGAACCATTTAGTCATTTCTGCCAAAAAATTCTTTCAATTTCTTGTACTTATTCTTACTCCTCCAGCCCCTATGACCATGTTTTTCTATCAACATATAGGACCGTATAAGATAAAACTGTTCCAACCTCCTGACGTCAAGCTTACGTGACCACCGATGCAAGCATCTGGCGTTGGCTCGCATCCTTCTTAGAACAGGCCAATGAAACGCTTTGTTCGTTTAGAGGAGGTCATTTTTGTTTGCTTTAAGGCAAATTTCTTTGCCTTGCTTGACAGGTTTTGCTTATCTAAGTGGCTGACCCGAGGCGAGGAGCACGCCAAAGTGGAGAGGGTGTTCATGGTACCTGCTATAGGCTAGTGACAGTAGATAACCTGATGAGGAAGGGGGTCCCAGCGTATGCTGCTGGCCCGCATCTTGTTTAGCTTTCAGTGAATGGTAGAAAATCGCGGCGGCGTGCAACGGAAGCGTAAGAATGAAGCCAAAATGGGTCCTAAGCGAAGAAAATTTGGCAGAGCGATGTCGTGTACGTGCTAAAAGGTCTCGAGAACGTTATACAGCCACGCAAGAAATCTTATTATTGGCAAATAAATACATTCTCCCTGGCAAGCTCGAGCATCCAGTGCCAGAAAAATCACGGCCAGCCATCTTCTATTTATTTCCGACCGGGACAGTCTACGGCTATTCTGAAAAAGAAATCAGGGGCCGAACTCGCAAAGCTTTTCGTTCGTAAATTATTTTATTCTTTGGGTGATAGCCTTCGCTAATAATATATCCTGCATCACTGTTGGCTGGCATGAACGCTTTAAGCGTAAGAACGTTTTGTGAATGCAGGCCCAGTTTTGTTCGGCACATTAATACATATTTACTGCCTACACATCACTTTTACGCAAAGAGTTTTCGCTGTATTGTGACGTCGCGTGATAGATACGTGAAGAGTGCACAGAACGCGAACGTTTGACCAATTGCGGAGGGCTGATCGCGGAAAAGGCGCAGGATCGGAAATACATTTTTTTTTTCTTCGGTCTAATCATGCTTAATCGAAGTATAAACTTTATATCGGTTGAGGAGCTTTGACGGTTTTTTTGACGTTGCGTGACAGACAAGCGAAGTGTGGGTGGCCCGGCAAAAAATTTGACCAATCATGGATGGCTGATGGTAGAAACGAAATAGAAAAGGTTGGAATAGTTTTACGTTATAGAGCCTTTAGTATCATGCTTTGGAGCATGGCCAAAAAAGCAATACGTGGCTTCAGGGAGCTACGCACTGCACAATTTACCATTGCAGCACAACTTAAAGGAAATACAGTGTATTTAGTAAAAGTATTCGGGTGCTTTCCACACGCAACAATCAAGTAGATACCGATATACATATATGTATAGTTACACTGGTATGCATGCCAATATTACGCATAATGAGTTTTTAGGTGAACATAATTAAACAACGAAAAATAAATATGCGAGAGACACACGAGCAATATACATAAAGCTATATTAACTACTTCCATAGACAAACTCTTTACGTATACGCAAAAACTAGGAAAAGAAAGATAAACAAGTAATACACAGCTTGACTGTTTGATTAAGCAGCATGATTCTTGAAACTCACAGTTTTTTAACATTATATAAGTGTGGAGTCGAGGTCATGACCCTTATTTCATAGACCAATGTATTGCCCATCATCCTATACATCTCAATGTTGTTTAAAACGCTGGAACTAAAAGCCACCAACTTTTCTGATTCAATTCTTTGAACTGAAGTTTTATTTAGTACACAAGAAAGACGAACTGCGCACCTCTGGTCTTCCAGGATGTTCTGCTTTGGGTCGCTCCACGCAGACCCGACGAAGGCGCTCGCTTTCAGGAAAATGTCCAGCGAAGAATTCACGTTTTGCAATTTTGTCTGCATCTGAGGGAGTGCGAAATCACACTTGGCATCACTTTAACAATCATGCTGTTCAACTCTCTCGAATTTTTCTTAATGTTTACGAATTTGTGATTGTTTTACAATCTTACGACAGCTGCGTCAAATTTTGTGCAAAGTTCTGTACCGTATAACTAGATACTCACTTGAATAACGAAATGCTCAAAGAACAACAGAGGGATTTTTTATTCATGCAGGTTTAATAAAACAAGTTTCTATGCCAGATGAAATCGGTAACATCAAAGTAGCTTTTGTCAGTTTAATTCCGTGCATAATTTATTGTGGAGTGTGCGCTGTATTTAAACGTAAATCATCGTAATAAAATGCGTGTGTATCCCACAAAGGGTTCGCGCCCCGCGAAAACTAAAAAAACAAAATCTGAATAGCATCCACCCCCAGCACTCCTCATTCGGGTAGTCTCTTCTGTGTTTTACGTGTTTCAGGGTTGACAGGTTGGTAGGTATAAACAATCCATTTCGGTTACGTTGCATTACCGTAATAAAAAAAAGGACAGGTAGGACGCTGGATGTGGTAGGTCCTTCAGTAATTCGTCTCTTTATTTTCTCATTTCTTTTAAGCTCTGAAAATGTATGAAATGTCGCTGCTCAATTGAAGTGTAATGGTCATATTTGCGTTCTTGATAAGCCAGCCCCTAGCTCTTCGAGCAATTTTGCGGCACGGTTTTTTGTAGTGGCTACAAGCTAACCCAACACGCCTGCACAAGTTATGTGTGTATGCTTGTATTCTAAATTTGATAAAACATGCCTGTTATCCTTAACCTTAACCTGTTATCCTTATCCTTAACCTACGAAGAGCCCACTTAAGTATGCTTTATTTGGCTCTTTTTTAATTATACCTTGAAGCAACATCTCTCTCTGGGATGACCGAAATTGAATTGACTGAAAGATTGCGTATCACTGAAAGTTTGGAGTTAGTGACTTAATTCGGACATATGCATATGGCCTAGAGGCAGTGCATGCATACGCACACCGGCACACATAAAGCGTTGGAGCAGTTCCCGTTAATATAGCACATGAGGAAAAGAGACAGGAAAGAGGTTCTAATTGAAAACAAAAGGGTACGTATATTTGCACGATCAATCTAAGGTCGCACAAGTAAATTTTTCATGCACAGTGTAATTACAAAACATGAAACTTCTTGAGGAACCCGGCCGACAAAAATAGTTATGGTACAAAACATAGATAAAATATTTTACGGGAACTTGTGCAATAAGTGGTCTCGCAAAGCAACCAAAATCAGAACAAGACAACCGCTGTACCTACTTTACTGCTCCTCTGTCGGCGTCCTGTTTCATGCTGTTAAATTCATTCCTGCCAACAATATTGTTACTATTTACAGGCTATATTTACAACAGCGGTCGCAGCGCCGACCGGTTAGATTCAAATCGCGAGCCCAGTTCGTTCTTCCTCGTCTTTTCTCGAGTGATGGCACCCACGCGCCTCGTTGAAACAAACAAATACCATACGCGTGTAGCATAATCCTCCAGCGGCAGAAGCAACGTCCCGGTGCGTCGAAATGTCATCACTGGGAGGATGATACTGCTTCAGTCATGTAACGTGCACGATATCACTGGACTGGGAAGCAGATGGGGCGTCAGCGGCGAACTCGTAGGCGACGGGAGTCACTGCCCGAAGCCCTCGGTATGGGTCTGGGTAACGAGACAGCAGTTTTTATGACAGGCCAACCTGACACTACGGGGACCATAGAAGCACCAAAGAACCAGACGGGAAGTGTACGTCTCGGTGTCGCCGGTCGTAGCTCAAAGGTGTGCCTTTGACTCTATTGGGATTTTAGAAGGTGGTCAGGGGGAATTTCTCTTGCGTGGGCACAGCGGGCGATGGCTTCAAGTGCATATTCACTGGTCGGTGTCGCGTGAACATAGAGGGTTGTGTCGAGGGGCAGTGCTGTTTCTCGGCCAAACAGAAAGAAAAATTGAGAATAATCGGCTGTGCCGCGGCGCGTAGAATTATAAGCAAATGTGACAAACGGTAGAGCAAGGTCCCAGTCAACGTGGTCTGAAGAGACATATTTTGCGAGAATGTGTGTGAGAGTGCGATTGTGACGCTCCGTGAGGCCATCTGTTTGTGGATTCTAAGACATGGATAACTTGTGCCTCGTCGCACAAGACTGCAGGACGTCCGCGATAACTTTTGATAGGAATGTCCGGCCAGGGTCTGTGAGAGGTTGTCGAGGAGGTCCATGTAATAAAATCACGTTGTGCAGGGGAAAATCGGCGACATCTGTGGCGCAGCTTGTAAGAAGCGCTAGGATGATGGCGAAGCGCGTGGCGTAAACCGTGGCCACAGCGATCCACCTGTTCCCAGAGGTAGAAAGAGGAAAATGGCCAAGTAAGTCCAAAGCAACCCGAAATAATGGTGCCGCGGGAATGTCGAGCGGTTGAAAGTACCCAGCAGGGAGCGTCGATGGTGTCCTGCGTCGCTGGCATTTCTCACACGCCGCTACGTATCTTCGAACGGAGCGAGCAAGCCCTGGCCAAAGGAAGCGTCGATGGATCCGGTCGTAGGCATGTGACACACCCATGTGACCGGCAGTGGGGAGGTCATGAAGTTCGTGGAGAACAGCCGAGCGGAGGTGTTTAGGGATCACAAGGAGTAATGTAGGGCCATCGGGGTGAACGTTGTGGCGTTGGAGTACGCTATCTTGAAGTGTGAATAAGCGAAGGAAACTGTCGGCAAGTGACGATTCCAGGCGGTCATTGATGATACGCAAGGACGGGTCACGGTGCAGCTCGTCGGTGACACGGAGCAGTGCAAAGACAGAAAACACAGGCGTCGGTGTCTGTATCAGACATAGAGGTCGCGTCTTTGACTGGGTAGCGAGAGAGGCTATCTGACTCCTGGTGTGGCGTCCCGACTTGTAAGTCACTGTGTAGGGATATTCGTGTAGTCGGAGGGCCCAACGACCTAGCCGGCCAGTAGGATCCTTGAGCGACGAAAGCCAACAGAGCGCATGATGGCCTGTGATTACTGAGAAGGGCTTGCCATATAAATATAGGCGGAACTTTGAAACAGCCCAGACGAAAGGCAAGGCATTCGCGCTAGGAAATCGAATAGTTGAGCTCTGCAGTTGTTAGAAGCCGGCTAGCGTAGGTTATAAGGCGGTCGTGTCCGTGTTGCCGTTGCGATAAGACGTCGCCGATACCATAACCACTACCATCGGTTCGGACCTCTATAGGTGTGTACGGGTCAAAGTGGGCCTAGACCGGTGGATTGGTGACAATCGTGAAAATGGGGCAGCCTGAGGGAAACCCTACGTAAAAGGCACGTCTTTCTTCAGAAGTTCAGTGAGTGGTCGAGCCATAGCGGCGAAATCTTTCACGAACCGTCGGGAAAAAAAAACAGAGCCCAACAAAACTACGGACGTCTTTAACAGACTGCGGTACAGGAAACGCCGTTGCTGCTCAAACCTTCTCTGGGTCAAGTTGTACTCCGGAAGCATCGACGAGATCGCCTAGCACTGTAAACTGTCGGCGCCCGAAGTGGCACTTCGATGAGTTTAATTGGAGCCGAGCCTTGCGGAAGACGTCAACGATAGCTGCGACGCACTCAAGGTGCGTCTGAAATGTAGGAGACAACAAAAGGACGTCGTCGAGGTAACAACGGCAAGTTGACCATTTGAAACCTTGAAGCAGAGAGTCGATCATCCGTTCGAACGTTTCGGGGGCATTGCATGAACCGAACGGCATAATCTTAATTTGGTAGAGGCCATCTGGAGTGACGAAAGCGGTCTTGTCTTGCTCATCGACGGAAATCTGCCAAAAACCATATCAAAGGTCGATGGATGAAAAGTATTTGACACCGTGCAGACGATCGAGAGCGTCGTCGATTCGAGGTAAAGGGTAAACGTCCTTTTTAGCAATTCGGTTTAGGTGGTGGTAATCAACGCAGAAACGCCATGTGTCATCTTTCTTTTTGACGAGCACGATCAGTGACGCCCAAGGACTCGACGAGGGTATCACAATGCCTCTGGCGAGCATTTTGTTTCCTTCCTGATGAATAACTTGCCGCTCTTTGAAAATGTCCCAGCTGGAGAGCTCGATCTTGTACGTGCGAAACCAGACACGCGGTGTCCCGTCCAGATAAAAGATCACATTGGCAAGCATGATGGTAGGGTCCCAGTGGTGGCTTTGGCTAACACGCGCATACATGCTGAGCCAGTCGTCCACGTGAACGTCATTTCGGGAAGAGATTGTCCCAGGATCATGGCGACTAGGAGCCGTAACCTACGTTGTGGTTGGCGCTGCAGGCATGGGTGGCGACGGGGTGGTTCCATCGGAAGCCATGGCTGAGAACACGACGGTGCGGCCGCTTCGGGGCTCGGTGGCGAGGACGGGGAACGTCCCACCTCCACCACAATGTTACGCGAAGGACGAGTCAGTAAGACGAGCAACTATTTACAGGTTATATTTAGCACAGCGGTTGCAGCGCTAACCGGTTAGATTCACAGCGCGAGCCCAGTTCGTTCTTCCTCCTCCTTTCTCGAGTGACGGTGCCCACGCGCCTCGTTCAAAAGTCATATACCACACACGTGTAGCAATATTAAAAAAAAAGATTTCCCACTATCATTATTTTTCAGGGATAAAGAGAATCCGGTACGCGACCACTCAGTGGTGTGAGAGAACTAAATATGGACGAGCTGGTGTACAATAATCTTAAGAACAAAGCGCCAGCACACAAGGGATAAAGTTGACGAATACCGATATTTTTTTCTTCTTCGCTTCATCCATTTGTCTTTTGGCACTTTGTTCTCACTTTTTCATAATGACACCCTTGTTTATTCGTTCATTTCATTTAATTTATTTCTTAATGTACCCATGAACAAATCTACGCCTTAGTATTGCTGCAGTTGTGTTAGACAAAGAACAGAAAACAGAAAAGAAAACAGAAAACCTGTAAGAACAGTGGAAGAGCTGAAAATATCTATGTGCAGTGTGCTTTCCATCGTGGAGCTAATACACAAATAAAACTTTCTTCACATTAGGGCTGATTACGGCAGCCTTAGATGTCATCAATGCGTTTTAAACATTATCTTTATAACCCTTTCTAAATATTATACATGAAGATACTACTGCAATTATTGCACTTTCGATGTCTCATTAAGAGTTAAGAATTGCAAGAATCATCGACAGTAACACTTGCACAATACCCCATGCCTATCAATGCTTTATCGAAATTAGGAAGGAACATAGCCGTGTTAACCACGGTACGGAATTGTACTAGTTCTACGGTGGTACGTCAATTATTTTTATTCCTCTCCAGTACGAGAAAGCCACATCAAATATTCACTTGAACGAGTCCAAATAAACGATGGTAATAATAATATTGGAATTATATAAACGCTCAATAAATTAGATAAATATGACAACGAAACCAAGTCATAGCTCACCTGCTTCGCGTAGTCGATAACTGTCTGGTGAAAGAACTGCCGCAGGGGAAACAAGGAATACAGGTTGATTGACCTTGCCTAAAATGCAAACAGAAGCATTTGTAGTGGTGCACATCTGTGATGGAAGCGTGCCATTTCATCCAGGTATCTTATAGCATTACGCTGAATAGCTCAGGAAAATATGACTGTTGATAAGATTGAAACATTCCCTATAATTCTACTTTACCTGAAGAAATACAGATGAAATTATATTTCTTTCCACTATCGAGCCTCCACGTAGGAATTACCGTGCACTTTCAGGAATCAAAAGTAGCAGTTCTGCCCGAAAGGCGAAGCAGGATTGCGGTAGAAAATTTGTAGACAGCGATACAAAGTAATCTTATCAGCCGCACAAACTTGTAAACATTCGTTTACAAATTAAATTAACAAGCCTGGTGTCAAGCGCTCACAACAAAATACGGACAGATCTCAATCCGTGACCGCGCACGCTTGCTGTCAAAATGCTGGAGTGAGAGCTTGGGAGCAGCAGCGAGCGAACTGACCTCCGTGCACCCTCTCGCTTCAACGCTAACTAAGCGCCGAGAACTTAGCGCACACGAAGCTATCAGCACTCGTCGCACTCTGTCCCCGTAGACGGTCCCCGTAGGTAGGGCCCACGCGGCCGCGCCGTACGCAGTCGCAGTAGAGCGCCCCCCCCCCCCCCCCCCCCCTACCCCATGGTGCTTAGCGCCCGCCGGATAACAGTGCGCTTCCTGCCCGCTTTCCGAGCTTGCTTGCACAAGGCTGGCCCACCATCTCGGCTCACCCTCGCACGCTTTCCCTCGCCCACACACCATACGGCGCGCGGCGACGACGTTATCGTTCTTGGACATCATACGCAACATGACGGCAACTGCGACGCCGACAGAGCCGCAGAAATGCTGCCGCAGTGTCCATGTAATTGCTATCGAAATAATATATAGGGCGATATTTACACATATCTCGGACAAATGCAGCGGTGGTGAGCGTTGTCCCTAATAATGTGACGAAATTATTCCATGCTGTATCGTGTTTGATGTATTCTATCGCATCACATATTTTTGTGAAATGCTTGCTTCTAAAAGACAGGCGTGTGAGGCTTGAGTGAGAAACAACGTCCGCAATACTAAACAGCTTTCATTAGTAGCCCTGGAAATTAGTGTTACTAAATCCATTTAACACGGAGCTGCGCCTTTATTAGCTGTAGCAGCTCTGCGACGGCTCCGTAATGCTATTAGGATGTAGCAATTTCTAGACAACATAGTTAAGCTGCCATGGTCTGCGAGGTGTTTATGAAATGCACGATATAAAACGTGACAGAAGGGAATGAAGGTATGCCCTAGAGCAGTTTATAGCAATAAAGAGGCCTTCAACAGCAAATATGATTGATGGCCGATTTGTGCGCCTCGGGTAAAACGAATTTTATTTTTCCAAAAGATAACAAATTATTATTAGTACGTCTGTTGAAGTGGTAAGCTGCTAATACTTTCTTTAAGATACTTTCTTTAAGTGATAGAATCGGGGGGCCTCTGTTACAACCGAAAGCGTAGCAATTATCATTTCTGACAAGTAAGGAGTGCGCGCGTTGAAACAGTGGGCGGGTTAAAATCGAGTAAATACGTCATGTTGAACGCACCATGTGACGCTATTTATGCGAAAATGTCATCTTGCAGTTCGTGGCAGTGACATTGGCCATGTGTAGAGATATTGGGAATAAATTCTCTGATGGTATCTTCACCACTGTTATGCTTTCACAATGTTCAAATACTTCTTGATATCGGGCACAACACTTATAAAAAACTTAAACACACTCGCAAAACTGAAACGCCCTTCGATTACAAAAGTTGCGATGGATTACAAGTGACTGCAATATACTGCGCATTTCTTGTACCAGCAGGATAATGCTGGATTGATGAATTCCTGCTGATTATTCAGGATGACGACTTGAATTTACAAGCTGCTACTACATTAACGAGTTCTGTTTAGTTCTGTTCTACTTGGAGGACGTATTTTCTCATTGGTGAGATTGCATTGGCAGCTTTCTCGCGAAATATATTTTTATTGCAGCCCATTTTTTATGTATAGAATCATTCAGTTGAAATACTTTAAATTATTGGCACTATCTTCTAATGTATAATAAAAACAATAACAAATACACTGTTTGGGTTATAATTCGTTCTAATTCCTTTGTTCGTTTTGAGAACTTGAATAAAAAAAGTTTGAGCGCTTCGGTTCCGAGATCAGTGAACATGAAATTAAATAAAAGAGGAACAAGATATATTTACATCAGCTACGAAGCTTATGCACTTCGTCGGATTTCTTGATCCGCTACACTAGCATACTGGCCTTTCGCGTCCATAAACAAAGACATCATAAAAACAAAGCGCGACCACGCGCGGGAATAAAGCTATAACTATGAGCACAGGCACTTACTGTAAATTTGAACACCGATTATCTATGTTTTCATCAGCTGTTTAGTTGATGAATGAAGGCACGATGGTCATGATTCACATTTTTGTTGCCTGAAGCTGACTGTAACATAACACAACCTATACGGGATACCCATCCTAGACGTTGAGGAGCCTAATTTCACGGATTTACCCAAGTGCATATCGAAACATGTTGCCCAGAAAAATTCGCTACAAGTGAGCTGTTGTATTCGTTTCAGTGCGTTGAAGAAAAGGCTCCGCTCAAATAAAGAAAACTAGTATCACTGGTACAAGAACCCGAAGTATTCTGGAGACGCTCCTTTCGTGTATCTTCTTCTGGGATACACTTCCTTTCATTTAAACGGCAATTTCCCGTGGTAATCGAGAACAAGCAGTCCCCCACGACATTCTACATCCGTATTCTTCACATGCCACGCAGCAATCATATGGGATTCGTATCATACAGCAGTAGTTGAAGAGATATAAGTAGATTACCGCACGCCGCAAATAAACCAAAAAACAATTTGCCGCGCCTCAAGAGAACGCTTGATAAATGACCATACTGACCTTCCACCTAAACATCTGCCTGGTCCAATTGTCGAAGTAGGTCATTCTTCCTACCTGGTCAATGAATGTGCTCCGCAATTCCTCCGCAATGACGTCAGCCTGTGCACATTGACAGCAGCATTAGGATCTTACCCAAGTGCGTTGTCTCCTAACCGTGCTCATGCAAATTTGAGCGGTACATCAGAGCAAACAAAGCAAATTTAGAATGAAAAACTGTTTGCCAAAATTCGTAAGTGCAACAGCGGTAGATTTGTACCTGATTTTTGTAATACGGCATGTATATATCGATTTCTTGCCGCTTGTCTGAAGTGCAGCTACCACATGCATACACGCAGTACGTCAGCAGCCGCTACTAATCAAACTGCAACGTGCAGCGAAACGCCAAGGCTCCAGTACGATGAGTAGCAAGAATTGCCTGCACCTCCCTTGCAGTGCAAGAAATAATTGAATAGTTCAAATGCTTATTGAGCATGCTTGGTATATTAATTGTTGCAAGATGTGGGCTACCTAGTTCGCTTTTATAGCTGAAACGTCTTGCTTTGAGTAATGAAACGCGCACGCAGTCGTGGTGTCATACCTACGGAGAGCAGAACACGGGCGCTATAATTTAAAGCTATTGCGAACTTTTCTATTCCTGCTCTGCGATCAGTCCTCCATGATTGGTCAAACAATTTTAGGGCCACCCCCCTAACTTTGCCTGCCTCTCAAGCGACGTCCCGAAAAACGCGAAAACACCCCATCTGATATGATGTCTGTACAATGATTATTCATGTTTAGGCCGAAAGAAAGAAAAATAAATATTTCTCAATCTATGCCTTTTTCGCCACAATACTCTGCCCTTGATCAGATGATCTTGCGCTGCACCAGCTTCGCCTTTCTGCCACGCGGCGTCACATAACCGCGAAAGCTCACCATGTCAAAGTGACGTGTACACGGTAAAAACGCATAATTGAGCCGAACAAAACTGAACCTTTCTTTTCGTAATAGCCAGGGACTGTCCCGTTTTAAAAGGAATTGAAGATGGCTGCCCGCCGATTGATCTGGCATTACCTACTCGGAGTGGTCGGGGAGCATGGATTTAGCTTCTTAGAATAAATATTCTTCCGGGGCAGTATAACGTTATGGTGTCCTTTCGAAAAGTATACGACATCACTTTGCTAACTCTTGTTTGCTGATGATCCATTCTGGGAGAATTTTTAACGTTTCATTGCACGCCGCCCCGATTTTCTACCATGCACCGCAAGCTAAGTAAGGGAAGCGGACCAATCGCAGACAACCAACAACCCTCTTGATGCGGTTTTCCTCTTTCACTGTGCTGGCGTTGCCCCATCGAAACTCTCTCCACTGGAGCGTGCTCCTCGCCTCTTGTAAGTCAATTCGATAATAAAAACAGTTCAATGTACGGAATGCATTCCGTGTGAAGACAAAAAAGTGAGCTCCTATAAACGAGGAGCGGGTTTGATTGGGCTTTTCAAACAACGCTGTGGGTTACCGACCGATGCTTCCCTCGGTGGTTACACAAATTTGACTCCACGATGTTGGAATAAAAACAGCTTGGAATAGTTTTATGTTATGAGGCCCAATTTTCCGCAGAATCTGTTCGATTGAATGTACAATATCTGAACAAATTTTCGCACTATGTAGGCAGTCATTTGTTCCGTAATCAGTTTTACTTTCCTGGTAGCTTTCGGATATACGTAAAACACTTTTCTATGCTATTGTCTGTAGTTCTCTTTGGCAAGCAGTATGCCTACACAGCAACGGCATGCGTCACACATGCACTGGGTGTGTCATTTTTTACGAGCGTCCATGACACAACACTGGCCAATTTTGATGGAGGATTTCCAAGCTGTGCGACGAAGGGGCAACCGTAAAATGATATATTTGACTAACACTGAACATACTTCGCCAGTTTTTTGTACCAAAAACTGTGCACCTATGACAGACGCTCTTTTGGGGGCTACTGGATAGTTTGGACCGCCTCGGGCTTTCAGCGTGCACCCAACGCGTACTACACGAGCGTTCTTAAAGTGCAATTGGAATGCACCCACCATGGCCGGAAATCGAATCCGCTACCTCGTGTTCAGAAGTGGATTATCACATCCAGCAAGCCTTCATGCTGAGCATCCAATCAGTTAATGAGCGATTATAAAACAGTTTACAATGTTCCACGCCCTTTTTACTGTACTGTCTTGCTTAGCCCAAGCAACATAGCACGAACACTGCTATTCAACCATAACCTTACGCCTGTGAACATTACCAGCGCAAATAACGGTAGTACTCGATGCGAACATACATGTCGCTCTCAAAGGTACCAGTGTTAGTGAAAGTTGCATAGGCCTCATTTAAATACGAAGGCTTTTCCTCTACATTGTGTGTTTACACTGCACCTTTCTTGTGGAGGGTTACTGGTAATTTAGGAACTCCTTCTGCTGTTTTCTCGATTATCCCTGATGTTCATGCTGTTTCCTTTCATGTGTGGAAGGCGCATGAAAGGCTTTATTCCCACGAAAATGCCAGGCCACGCTACTGCGCATTACTCAGCCAGCTCGAAGTGCTTGTGCTGTAAGATGATGATGCTCGTACGAAGAATCGCTTATGTTGTGAACACTGGCGTTTCGGACACCCTAAGCAGAGAAACATTAAGGTGTACTTAGAGTGAGGTTTGCCACTCTTATGTAGTATCTGTTTATTTTGCTGTGTACATAATTTCAGTTTTTGTTGAATCCGACGTTCATAGCACCACTCAGTATAGTGTCAAAATACGCCTTGTGTTAACTTTTCGGAAGGGCTGCCATTCTTGTCGGCTGCTTGGAGAATAAACCGGGCCCTTGCGGTCATTCCTCCGCTATAGTTTCTTCAATAGAATATTTAGCCCATATTCTCCGATACCAACGTTGTCACTAAATAACTAGCAGGAAGAGGGATTCTAACTCAGCCAGAATTTGACCTTGCTTGAGAAGGGAACAGCCTGCCTACAATTTCCTCCTTATACCGGCAAAAGATGGAAGCGCTGAGCAGCTTCAAGTTTATTGATTCTTTAAAGTTGTACGTTCTTTCCTTATCTTAAAAATTTGAATGAGCTTCATTTATTAAAACGATTTCTTATTTTTGATACACGTGTCATATTTTTGGCAGCCTCACATGTTGTGTTACTTTTCCAATCATTTTAACTGCCATGGTAACCCAGATGCTATGGTGTTAGCGCAAGGCCCGCACTTTGATTAGAGGTCGCAACGGCGACATTGCGATACACATGAAATGTAATAAAATAAACTCTACCGCATGAAGACATGGGTGCTTGTTAATTCCAGATTGATATGGCGAAAATTGTTCTCTGGAGCCATCAATTACGGTGGCTCTTGGAAATCTCCTTTTGCTTGTGCACGTAAAGTGCAAATAATCAATCAAGAATGCAATCAATCATCAAAGTCCAGATACTTGAGTTTTGATTACTGAAAACGTTGAGCCAGTCACTTATTCCTACCAACCGACGTTAGTTGGTAGGAATGACCACAGCCTTAAAATCGGGGTGCCATTGTGCCGTACTAACCGGTACAGGGACTCATTCATCCCCAGGACAAGCACGGACTGGAATCGCCTTCCCGCCTCAATCGCACTCATCACCGACCCTACTAACTTCAAGACCGCCGTTCAGAATGCCTTTTGGTAGTATTTTTGTTAATACCTTTTTGTTTGTATTTTTTACTGCATTACTTCTTGTTTTGACTCCACTCCTTTCTGTAACGCCTTCGGGCCTTGAAAGTACGTGAAATAAATAAATAAAAAATAGTTAGTTTTGCTGTCTACCTGTGCACCCCAAATCTCTAGAACATCCTTATTTAGCTTTCACATAGCGACGTACAAACGAAAGTAGCATGCCAGCTGTGCGTGCAAAGGGCGTTTCGTGAACTCAGCTCCCTCACCATGAGCTCCATGAAGATTGCCGTGTCATTGGTGGCACGGGCGAAGGCCACCACCAGAATGCCAGGAAGCAACCGGTCCACGATGTGCAGGCAGAGTCGCCACTTGCGCGGGGGCACACGACCGACCACAGCCTCTAAGGTCGCCTCGTCTAGCACTCGGCCCGTCGCCTGCTGGGGCGACTTCATCTTGCGGCGCGGCATCTGTCGCGCCGCCGCGTAGAGCGCCAGCTCCCACAACGCCTCCTTGGATTGCAGGAACGGGGACAGGTAGGCGGTTGCGTGGAAGCCGACGTACCGGTACACGTGCTCGCTGTGTTATCGAGCGCATGCGGTTGTAGGCCGGCAGTAAAACTAGATGCAGCGACAGCTGACGAAAATGATGCCAGTTTTTATATAGGTCTCACGTAACGCTTGAGGAGGCTTCGTAATTCCGAGCGTAAAATGTAGGAGAGACGGTCAGGTAAACGATTCCATGCGAAGCAACTATTCGTGAAAAAAAATGAAAAAAATAAAATTGCATACAACGACAGCTAAGTGTATGTAGATTACAATTGCTATGTCTCCTTTAAAGGCGCAGTCACGCAGGCGGCCCTACCAGGTTTTCTGCCACTTCATTGCATCTGCACATCAAGCGGCGGCTTACTGTCTCCGAACCACCACCACTGATGAGGGGAAATAGCCGTGGGTTTTATTCTTCACCGGTATGGCATTTTGATGAGAAAGGAACGAACAAAAACAAATGATATTCAACTATTTATATCGTCACCACACGCGCTTCATCTTACGTCTACTCCAGGGGGATTGTCGCTTCCTGCGATCATGAATTGCTACTGTCTTGCACAAGCCACTTTATCTTTATGCGAGCAAATTTCCTAAACTATTTGCCGCACCTTGTCCGCTCTCGCCCTGGGCTGCGATCCCCATTCGTTGGCACACATCCTGTCGCGTTATTAGACGGCCAGTTGCCTGCTCTAGGCGTCATAATATTTTCCAAAATAGACATTTCCCCTATTAACGAGGCGCTTAACCATTTTCTTCCGATGACTCCGTACACAGCCTTCCGATATACTTCGAGCTCAAGTTACAGTACCACAAGTTAGTCACCCTTAGTAAGGATTGACTCTTAGCTTTTCTTGCGACGGGTTTGTAAGCTCGGCCCTTTGACATTAAACTGCGTGATCTATGTACACCTATGAGTTTAAGCCATGTTTATATTTTCTCTAAATTTCCTCCTAAATATCAGGGTCAAATGGTGATTTACGATATATTGGAAGTAGCCTCCTCCACACTATCAACTTTACCTGCATGTGAACACCAACCTTCCGCTTACGGCAACTTTAGACCAAGCGCAGGCTTGCAAAAGAGGATGTGGTACAGAAGGAGGGATCACAAATATAGAGGCACCAGCTAGTGTGTTCCTGCTTTATTTGTACTTCGGGGGCTACGTGAGCCACCTTGTGTAGGTGGAACAAGATGTGTAGCGAAACGCAGCTTCAGAATCTTTCATATCCCTTATGGGTGCTACTTAACCTGAAGTCAGGCACAGCTTTGATAGGCAGGCTAGCAATTACAACCTCGCTTTATTCTGCATGGCTGCCTAACATCACCACAGTGTTTTGCACATTAATGCCCACATCGACGCTCATTGATATTGTTGCTATGGTCTCCAGTAATTTCCTCTGAGTCATTTTCACCGTTGCTGCACAGGACAATGATTCTCGAATCGCATGTTGCTCAGATGCCCCGCTCATTGATAAATAAAAATATATCCTGCCAACATACTGAATATTTCTTCCATGCGTACTATGACTAGCATCACCCAGATAGTTTCTCCACCTAGACACTAGGGTTCCTGGTTATTCTTTTGCGAAGAACTTGGGTAGCTTGGCAATCCTCTTTCAATAGTTCTTATACTCACGCTGGTCTTCTGTGACATTTCACCACGCAATGACACCACGACTGCTGATATCTACACTAAAGCAATTGTTCTTTTATATTCAATTAAATGAACATACAGCGTTTGGTTGTGTATTCCCGAGATTTGGCAAAACTTTAATGACAACACGGATGGAAGAGATTGCAGAAGTTCCTTTCTAAAAGCCGCCTGTTCTAAGGATTGATTGATAATAATTCTTGCCTTCATGCTATGCAAAACTCCCAAATTCATATTTTGCATACTGCCGATAGCAAGCTAATTCTGTCTATGATTTGTCTATTCTTTGAAGACTTTTTTTCATGCATTTCTTTGGCATAATTCCACTTTAACAACGACGCATTTCTTGCAGTCAGCCGCAAGCTTATCAAATACAGTAGCTCTGTCATATATTAATAAATGTGCTCTTATTGTATATTTTCCTGTATTGTTTCCCCTTGATCATGATTGCAAAGCGACGCAGCGTACATAATTACTCTCCTTGTACTTATTTTCATTTGAACGTATTATTGCGCCGAAATTTCTAATTCTGGAAGTTGCCTTTTCACAAAATTAAGAACACGACGCATTCGCCTCAGGATTGTTTCAGATTCAAAATTAGCAGACGCATATGGTTTCAAAATGTGTTCCTCTCACATAAGTTGCAACGTAGTGGTCTTCCAAATCGTTGTTATGAACGCAACCAAATTTTGCGTGGGTATGCCAATCAACGCAACTCATGTTCACTCTTCTGATTATTTTGCGCACGTGCCATCCTGCCGCTACCTGTATCCGCCTGTGTCTGTGGTATTAAACTCTTTTGCAGCTAGAATTATGTGCAGCTTCTCCATGCAATTCTGCACTTTGCATTACCCGTTAGGGAACTGCATTTCTCACGGGCCCCCAAACTTGGTTTCCCCAACATGTTGCGCCTGATCCAGGTTATGTAGCAACATTGTGTCCTCGTTTCTGTTTCTTTTAAGTAACTGGAGAGCAGTGCGATCGTACTTTGCGGTATACTTTTCTTCTACATACGTTTTCTTACGCCATCGTCACTAAGCAACGCGACAAAGCAGCGAATGTGTCATTATGCAGCCCTCCTATCCTACCGCGAGCAGACGTATGCATGACGATGCGCGAGCAGACAGTGCTTTCGTTAATACCTAGGAAGAAAAACATGTTCAGTTCATAACGATGCGACATTGACCAAGAAGAGGAAGATAGTTCTTGCTTTACAGAAATCAGTTCTAAGTTTTTGAAGTATATTGTGTACGATTGGCCTCATCGCCTATCCTGATCTACGTAGAAGCAGCGAATGGGTAATTCATTTGTTTGTTTATTTTTTCTGCTCTACTTGACATCTCTGCTTAAATGCTGTAAATTTATTTTCCGCTTACGGCATAGTCTTTATAAGAGTTTTGATGACAGTGAGTAGCTCCTGGTTCTTGAGCAGAACTGGTTGGTTGTCACCAATGTAGCTGCCTGATCCATTCATGGCTTGGAAGAGCTGAAAATCACAAGAAATTGCTGCTAGAGACGCATTTTATTTATCACCCACACGCTAATGCGTGCGTATAATTGCATCATTTGTAAGGCAAAGGCATTTGAGAAAAGTGAGTGTGCATCACACTTTTTTTTTTCACCTGAACCGCTTTCGTTTGGTTGGAAGCCGCTCCACCGTTCGAATGATTCCCACATCCCTTCTCCCGATAATATGAACCGCGCGTTTTTTTTTTTTATTCTCTGAACTGTATGCTCTAACTCGTAGGAATAGACACGTTAGCAGAACTTTTGTAACTTCCATGCTACATACTGCTAGAATACAAGCAATTGAATCGCATTTTCCTGCATACTCCATTCATTCATGGCAGGCCCAATTTTGTGGTAGCCAGTAACAAATAGTCTAGGAACAACTCGGTGCATCTGGTAACGATAAGTGGGAATTCATTTCAAAATCCACTTGGCGTGTCATCCTTATATCGAAAGACCATGGGGGTTGTTGTGTGACGTTCAGTTCGAAGCCATTCCTCCTGCACCAAAGGGCATACCTCTCAGGCATCGACAAAGACTCGACCTGGTAAGCTAGCATTGAGAAGATTCCGCGATTATAAGTCATCGTTCCACGTGCATTGTTGGTTGAGAGAAATTATAGTCAGTCAAAAGTTCATTAATACTCTACAGCTAGATGTAATCCGGTTAGTTTTGTGCATATGGTTGGCTCGTTTTCCAGCTTTGAGTGAGTTATTGACGTTTCACAAAGAATCCGAAGGGCAGCATGTTAGTTCTAATCGCTGCACTTATCGAGCAGTTAGGCAAAAGATTGCTGACAAACATCCTACCGGTTGAAGCACGGCGACTGTGTCCCAGGTTTCCAGGCTGTAGTTCGTCATCCGCTCTTGGGAAGGCCTGTCTAACAGCGAAACCTGCCATTGCGAAGAAAACTTTAAAATGCATAATGTGTTCAAGGAATTATTGACACTTCCTTAGTTTACACAGGCGCAGCTCTACAGTCAGTCATCAAAATAGCGTATATGATGGGCCTGACGTATTTTGAGCTTATTTATGAAACAAGTTGGGGCACTATGAGGAAACACCAATGCGCGTTTTGTGTAGCCATAAAAGGATAGGCATGCCTACCGGAGACAAGTACCGTGAGAAACGGACAGCGCAATCGACCCACCTTGGTGACTGAGCAGCAAAGCAGCTGCGCTGCAAAGCACAAGATCCCAGGATCCAGTCCCGGCCGAGGCGGCACATTTCGGAAGGGGGGGGGGGGGGGGGGGTGCTGAACGCAAAGGTGGTTTGGAAAAATGGCTGTGTGCCGTGCATTGGGTGCACCTTGAAGAGCGCCAGGTTGACAAAAATTATTGGGAGCCTCTCACTGAGGAGTTTCTCCTAATCAGGTTGGAGTATGGAAAGGTAAAATTCCTGAACAATTTTTTGGTATAAAGTTTGTAAACAGGGATGAAGTGCCTCAGACAGGCTGGCCAACGTTTCGATAGGAGGACCTATCTTCGTCAAAGGCCAGGTCCTCCTATCGAAACGTTGGCCAGCCTGTCTGAGGCACTTCATCCCTGTTTACAAACTTTATACCACAGTGTGCTATTCCATCTGTCAGCCCCTTTCTTGTTTTTGAACAATTTTTTTGTCTTTTGCGACACAAAGGTGCACTATCAACTGACAGGTCGCCCTGTGGCGGGAAACAAGGTGGACAAAAACATTTCTGCCCTACCAATCGCAACAGTGCTACAAACACTTTTGCAGTGTTTTATTGGCCTTATATGTTCAATTAATCTCTAATTCGTGCGATTCCTGCTCCGCCCTACATAATAACGACTGCAGCTAAAATAAACTTTAGATACAACACCCATACGCAATTATGCGAGCTTCAGGCTTGCTTTTGAGTAGCACCTGTCGGTCCTTTTTTCGCCGTTAGCCTCCTCTTCTTTTTATATGCACGCGGCGCATAACTTCGTTAAATATTTTGGAGCCGCAAACACAACATTAACCCCTTTTCCACTTCCTATTTTCTTAAGTCGGAGCCACAAGGCATGGGAGCATAGAATACTCCCGAATCTCTTCCTATTCTTACTGCTTTTCGCGACCATCTGCGTACTATCAGAAATGATGAATTTATCAATGATTCGGAAACCGTGACTACTGCATCCCGAGACTAACCTGTATCTAGTTAGCCCAACCCTTGAGTTTTAAAGCTAACGCCTCTTTTGCACTCAGACGCCTTGTTGATACAAGACCTAAGGCAATACATGGCTCTTCCTTCCAAAGACCAAAGAGGGCTTTGACAAAACATTTAGCAGCGGTTTTGAGAAGGTCCCAAGATTTTGCCATTTGACGTGGTTAACCTAGGACGTCAAAGTAATGTCTAGAAATTTAATTAGATTATGCTCACCCAATTTCTTACTTATCTTCAACCTTACATCTTTTACATTAAGTTCCTCAGTTAAGGGGGGACGCGGGTTTCAAAAGTCGAAAAATCGCGAAAAAACCGATTTTTCAAAAAGTATATATTTCGGCTATACGTGTTGTAAACTACCTTTCCTGTAATTATTAACGCCTAATTCACCGTGGAAATGCTTCTAATTCGATATACAACAGGCCACGGCAGCCCCCGAGCCGCGAGCGAACGGCGAAAATAACCAAACATTGCGCGCGCGCCATTTCCATGCCGCTGAACCGAGCGCCGCCATCTTGGTCTTGTTTTGCTTGTGAATGCTTGCCCTTTCCCGTGTTGCCTTCGCCGGCGGCGGCCGCGGCATGGTAGAAGCATGGCTTGCACGAGATTGGAGGCCTCGAAGCAGTGTTTGAGGTTCCCGCGTCTCGAATTCGAGCTGTGATTGGACGAAGCGCGCGCTCCTGGAGAACGCGGGGGAGAGCGTGGCTGCTATTGGCTGCTGGGCACGCTGACACGTGGTCTCTCCCCCGGCGCGTCGTCTGCCGCTGCTCGCTCCGTTGACGGCGTTCTTTGTGCGCTCGCTTTACTCTTCACCATTTTCGAGATCGCTGTCTTCGCTACCGTCGGGATTCTTGTGGCGTGTTTTGAACGGTTTTGTGCACCCTACGGATCGTCGCGCGTCCGTTCACGATGGTCCCTAAGGGGAAATTCAAAACGCAACATGCGTTCGGTGCGCGGCGTCGTTCTATGAATGCCGTCCGCATGGCGAAGTTGGCAAAGCGCGTTGCCGGCGATTGCGGAGACGCTTCCTGCAGTGCTGCCTCTGCTACACCGCTAGAAGTCTGCGTTGCCACTTCCAGCGCCGTACCTTCCGAGTCAGCAATGCAAGGAGACGGCGTTTCAAGTGTGCCTGCTGTCCTGACCGCATCAACCTCGGCGATCGCGGCACCCTCTCTCGCGTTTGTCGCCGTGAGCAAAGACGCATCGTCGACCGTGCGCGTGAAAACGCACTTTCTGACGCCGGAGGAGATAGAGGCGGCGGAGGCACAACGTAATGCTGTGAAAAACAAACTTGGTGCCACGCCCGCGACGCTACGAAAATTTCAAGCGATGTCGCCCTATCCCGCACCTGCCACTGCTACTACCGTAGATGAGGTATTTTGCCTTGTGCAAATGTGTGTGTTCGGCCACCTGCTCTCCAAAACCTTGTGCCAGCGCTGCCTTTCAACTGGACTGACAATTCAACAAGGTACCCAGTTCGGACTGGCTACAAAGCTTGAGTTGGTATGCCCACATTGTGGGATTATTGCTAATTCTTGGAGTTCACCACGCCAGAACGCAGGAAATGCTTTTGAGGTGAACATCCGAGCCATTATGGCTATGAAGCAATTTGGTAAGGGGCAGACAGCTGTAAATGACTTTTGGGCTGCTATGAATGTATCTCACAGAGGACTTCATCACAAGACGTACCAGGAACATCTGAAGAAGACATTCAGGGGCCCAGAGACTCAACGCATGGAGAGTTTCTATTCAGAATCAGCAGCTGCTGTGAAAAAGGTTTACCAGGGAATGGACCCAGGATTTACCAGAGACATTACTGTGGTCTATGATGGCACCTGGCACAAGCGTGGACACACATCCCACATTGGAGTTGGGGCAGTGATAGAGTATCACACTGGCCTCATCTTGGATGCAGTTGTCCTCTCAAACCAGTGCCTCGGGTGTCAAACAGGACCCAAACCAGAAGACTCCGAGTACTCAAGCTGGCGTGAGCAGCACATCTGCCAAAGAAACACTGATGCGAAGTCTGGAAGGATGGAGGTCGAGGCAGCCTTGATCCTTTTCGCCCGTTCACTGACAAAGCACAACCTCCGTTACACAACGATTGTGTCCGATGGAGACAGTGCCACCTACTCTGCCCTTGTGAAGGAGAATGTTTATGGGCTAGTCCCAGTTGTCAAAGAAGAATGCCTCAATCACGTGCAGAAAAGGATCGGGGCTGCACTGCGCAACCTAGTGCAAAAGAGTGATAAGGCATTGGGAGGGAAAGGAAGGCTGACAAAGGCTCTGATCGACAAGCTGACGGATTACTATGGCTGGGCTTTGAGAAACAACTCGAATGACGCGGCAGCAATGCAGCGTGCAGTGATGGCGTCCTACCATCACATCACATCCACCGATGCGGAGCCTCACCATGACCTATGCCCAGAGGGCGCTGGCTCATGGTGCCGCCACAAGGCTGCTGAGGCAAATGGCTTACCACAACCAAGGCACAGGTACAATCTGCCAGGCTATGTCGCTGAGGCTATGCTGCCTGTTTATCAGCGCCTCTCCGAGCCTTCCCTTCTTCAGCGGTGCCTTGGAGCGAAGACTCAAAATGCATCGGAATCATTTCATTCTGTTCTGTGGTCACTGATGCCCAAGGAGCAGCATGCATCCCTGATTGCAGTGGAGACAGCACTGAATGATGCAGTGATGCGGTATAATGCTGGAAACCAAAGGGCCACCAAAGAAATTTCTCTGTCTGCGGGACTCACACCTGGCCACCTAGCCATCCATCGAGCCGTGGAAAAAGATGCCCTGCGCATGGGAAAGGCTGAGAAGCGAGGTCAAGCGAAGACTGAGAGGCGGCAGAGAAAGAAAGCCTGCAAAGACACCGCAAACTATTCTGCGGGGTCATTTTAGACCCAGAAATGTTGTGTCAAAACTTCAAGGGCCGTTTTCTCGAAATGAATTTTTTTCCTGGTGTGGCTGCTTATGCAAGCAGTATCTCTGGAACCGCTAATCAGATTCCCACCAGGTTTTTTTTATTGTGTGCCTGAATAAATTTATGAGGGCAAGACAGGCCCACTTTTTCAAGTTATTGAGTCTGGAATTTATTATAAGCAATCAAAATTAGGCTAATGCAAGTCTAATTAGTAACACTAAATTCAATGTTGTGCTAAAACTTTTCAGCAAGGAAATTAAAAAAAAGGGCTCTGTCTTGCCCTGTGGTACCTATTCAGGAATCTTCATATTGAATTTGACAGTGCTAACACATTTTGCAAGTTCTCCAGGCATGTCATAAGGAACCTATGTGAACCATTCTGATATACTCCTGTAACTTGAGTACCAGTGTACGTAGCTCCATGAAACTTTGTAGTTATTCATATGTCTATGCCATGAGTGTACCCTGAAAATTTCATTCAGTTATCTCAAGAAACAAAAAAGTTGGTGTTCGAAGGTAGCCTCCTCTTCTTTTTATATGCACGCGGCGCATAACTTCGTTAAATATTTTGGAGCCGCAAACACAACATTAACCCCTTTTCCACTTCCTATTTTCTTAAGTCGGAGCCACAAGGCATGGGAGCATAGAATACTCCCGAATCTCTTCCTATTCTTACTGCTTTTCGCGACCATCTGCGTACTATCAGAAATGATGAATTTATCAATGATTCGGAAACCGTGACTACTGCATCCCGAGACTAACCTGTATCTAGTTAGCCCAACCCTTGAGTTTTAAAGCTAACGCCTCTTTTGCACTCAGACGCCTTGTTGATACAAGACCTAAGGCAATACATGGCTCTTCCTTCCAAAGACCAAAGAGGGCTTTGACAAAACATTTAGCAGCGGTTTTGAGAAGGTCCCAAGATTTTGCCATTTGACGTGGTTAACCTAGGACGTCAAAGTAATGTCTAGAAATTTAATTAGATTATGCTCACCCAATTTCTTACTTATCTTCAACCTTACATCTTTTACATTAAGTTCCTCAGTTAAAGAGGCAAACACGTTGTGAAATTGGTTCCTAGAATAAAACAAAAACAAATTATTATCCGCGTATTGAAACATCTGCTGTACTCGGTTACTCAAAGAGCGGCATATTTAATTATCAGCATTACTTAAGTAAATATCACTAAGGGAGGGACAACCATGGAACCAATCGAAATTCTTGGATTGTGCGCAAACAAACCATCTTTCTACCCTACTAGCATCGACTTCAACTACATGGACACAATTTCCAATGAAGCTTGCGTTGAAACACCACATTGATCTGCGATAACTGATTCTTGAACTTTTTCGTTAATACACTCCGTAACACGTCTGAACAACTTCTCATGTGGCTGAGTTATAAAGGCAGCGTTCAATATCCACACCGAAAGCTAAGAGTCTATGAAGAATCCCCTGTTTCAAAAATTTCATAGTTGCAGGGAGTTATGCATACCAAACGTGTCTATCAAGCTTAGTGACGCTAAATAGTTATGTAACTAACGACAACATATTGCGAAGTCTCTTTCTCCAAAATATCGTTCGAAAAGGGATTTCTTGGCTATGCGTTTTAGCCGAAAAATTAAATCCAGTTGTAAAGTGAGCGATTCGACCTTGTGACATTACAAACAATCTTTTCTAGCTTCTGCCTATCCAGGAGATCACCTGTGCGTTCATTAACTTTAAACGGCTTAGTCACACACTGCCCTAAAGTTCTACGCAATTGTCCCCAAAGATTTTTCTGAAAACATGCATTCTAGATTTAGCCAAAACAACCGCCCTCATCGGCTTCTAGGGGTTTAAGCTTGCTCGCTACACAATCTGTAACCAATGGCCAGATAGCATCTGACCGCATCAATTGAAAACCGGACGCCGTGATGCTGGTGATACTCTATGAAATACAAAGTAGGCATTCTTCTTCAGCAACAAATATAGTTATGCGGCGCTGTAGCCTCAACACGTCCGCATGTTTCCATGTGAGGCTTCATGAAGTATTTAGGGCCCAGAGCTAAACTACTGCGTAGTTTGTGGTTTATGATGGCATGAAGGCCACTTTGTGACGCGACCAGTGAATAAACAGACATCAAACAACATCAGGTACTTTGGGTTCTTTAATACTTGTCAGGCTTTCTCCTAAATGCGGCTGTACCATGTACCCGGTACATGGTACAGAACACTCCGTACGCTGTACTGTCCTCGGCAATTTGTAGACCAGCACTAATGCAGTAATTGTAATGTAGTTCTGTCTTTTTTTAAAGCGCAAAGTATGTTCCAAGGAAAACTATCAAGTTGTATTACCAGCAACGAGTAGAGAACAGTTACTTTTGTGAAACGGCTGGATTAGTAGAATGCTCTAGTGCATTTGTGGCTGTCGCGCGCAGTCCATAACAGAGGTGATGTTATTGGTCCAGGGCACACGCAATAGTCGAAAATCGGGCTTGTCAATTTAAACCACTTAGGGTAATCTTATCATTAAGGTGGCCGAAACTGGCAAGAATCCAACAACATTTCCTTCCGCAAACGCTCTTTCTCATCAACTGAGATACCTTCAGTATAGCGTATTTTTCCTGCCATTGACAGGCGCCTATATTAAGCAAGCCGTCTATTGTGCAAATTGCTTCACGAATAGCAGCCATAACCTCAGATACAACACTGAAGGACAAAAAAAGAAAACTATTTCGCAGAAAACACCGTGGTAAAACAAAAATGTTCTGGTCTTTTGGACAAATCGTCTAAAATTTTCATCATCATCATCATCAGCCTAGTTACGCCCACTGCAGGGCAAAGGCCTCTCCCATACTTCTCCAAACGTCTTAATGTCATCCGCCCACCTAACTATCTGCCGCCCCCTACTACGCTTCCCTTCCCTTGGAATCCAGTCCGTAACCCTTAATGACCATCGGTTATCTTCCCTCCTCATTACATGTCCGGCCCATGCCCATTTCTTTTTCTTGATTTCAACTAAGATGTCATTTACCCGCGTTTGTTCCCTCACCCAATCTGCTCTTTTCTTATCCCTTAACGTTACACCTATCATTCTTCTTTCCATAGCTCGCTGCGTCGTCCTCAATTTCAGCAGAACCCCTTTCGTAAGCCTCCAGGTTTCTGCCCCGTAGGTGAGTACTGGTAAGACACAGCAGTTATACACTTTCCTCTTGAGGGATAGTGGCAACCTGCTGTTCATGATTTGAGAATGCCTTCTTCTGGTTATTTCTGGTTATTTCAGTCTCATGATCCGGATCCGTGGTCACTACCTGCCCTAAGTAGATGTATTCCCTTACCACTTCCAGTGCCTCGCTACCTATCGTAAACTGCTGTTCTCTCCCGACACTGTTAAACATTACTTTAGTTTTCTGTAGATTAATTTTCAGACCCACCCTTCTGCTTTGCCTCTCCAGGTCAGTGAGCATGCATTGCAATTGGTCTCCTGAGTTACTAAGCAAGGCAATATCATCAGCGAATCGCAAGTTGCTAAGGTATTCTCCATCAACTTTTATCCCCAATTCTTACCACTCCAGGTCTCTGAATACCTCCTGTAAACATGCTGTGAATAGCATTGGAGATATCGTATCTCCCTGTCTGACGCCTTTCTTTATTGGGATTTTGTTGCTTTCTTTGTGGAAAATTACGGTGGCTGTGGAACCGCTATAGATATCTTCCAGTATCTTTACATATGGCTCATCTACACCCTGATTCCGTAGTGCCTTCATGACTGCTTAGGTTTCGACTGAATCAAATGCTTTTTCGTAATCAATGAAGGCTATATATAAGGGTTGGTTATAATCCGCACATTTCTCTATCACCTGATTGATAGTGTGAATATGGTATATTGTTGACTAGCCTTTACGGAATCCTGCCTGGTCCTTTGGTTGACAGAAATCTAAGGTATTCCTGATTCTATTTGCGATTACCTTAGTAAATACTTTGTACGCAACGGACAGTAAGCTGATCGGGCTATAATTTTTCAAGTCTTTGGCGTCCCCTTTCTTATGGATTAGGATTATGTTAGCGTTCTTCCAAGATTGCGGTACGTTCGAGGTCATGAGGCATTCTGTATATAGGGCGGCCAATCTTTCTAGGACAGTGTTCCCACCATCCTTCAACAAATCTGCTGTTACCTGATCCTCCCCAGCTGCCTTCGCCCTTTGCATAGCTCCCAAGGTGTTCTTTACCTCTTCCGGTGTTACTTGTGGGATTTCAAGTTCCTCTAGCCTATTCTCTCTCACCTTATCGTCGTGGGTGTTACTGGTACTGTATAAATCTCTATAAAACTCTTCAGCCACTTGAACTATCTCATCCATATTAGTAACGATATTGCCAGCTTTGTCTCTTAACGCACACATCTGATTCTTGCCTATTCCTAGCTTCTTCTTCACTGCTTTTAGCCTTCCTCCGTTCCTGAGAGCCTGTTCAATTCTATCCATATTATAGTTCCTTATGTCCGCTGTCTTACGCTTGTTGATTAACTTAGAAAGTTCTGCCAGTTCTATTCTAGCTGTAGGGTTAGAGGCTTTCATACATTGGAGTTTCTTGATCAGATTTTTTGTCTCCTGCGATAGCTTACTGGTTTCCTGTTTAACGGCGTTACCACCGACTTCTATTGCGCACTCCTTAATGATCCCCATAATATTGTCGTTCATATCTTCAACACTATGGTCCTCTTCCTGGGTTAAAGCCGAATACCTGTTCTGTAGCTTGATCCGGAATTCCTCTAGGTTCCCTCTTACCGCTAACTCATTGATTGGCTTCTTATGTACCAGTTTCTTCCGTTCCCTCCTCAAGTCAAAGCTAATTCGAGTTCTTACCATCCTATGGTCACTGCAGCGCACCTTGCCGAGGTTCGCGCAGAGTATGAAGTCGATTTCATTTCTAGTCTCACCATTCGGGCTCCTCCACGTCCACTTTCGGCCAACCCGCTTGCGGAAAAAGGTATTCATTATCCGGATATTATTCTGTTCTGCAAACTCTACTAATAACTCTCCTCTGCTATTCCTAGAGCCTATGCCATATTCCCCCACTAACTTGTCTCCGGCCTGCTTCTTGCCTACCCTGGCATTGAAATCGCCCATCAGTATACTGTATTTTGTTTTGACTTTACCCATCGCCGATTCCACATCTTCATAGAAGCTTTCGACTTCCTGGACATCATGACTAGATGTAGGGGCGCAGGACTGTACAACCTTCATTTTGTACCTCTTATTAAGTTTCACAACAAGACATGCCACCCTGTCGTTAATGCTATAGAATTCCTGTATGTTACCAGCTATGTTCTTGTTAATCAGGAATCCGACTCCTAGTTCTCGTCTCTCTGCTAAGCCCCGGTAGCACAGGACGTGCCTGCTTTTTAGCACTGTATATGCTTCTTTTGGCCTCCTAACTTCACTGAGCCCTATTATATCTCATTTACTGCCCTCTAATTCCTCCAATAGCACTGCTAGACTCGCCTCACTAGATAACGTTCTAGCGTTAAACGTTGCCAGGTTCATATTCCAATGGCGGCCTGTCCGGAGCCAGGGATTCTTAGCACCCTCTGCAGCGTCGCAGGTCTGACCGCCGCCGTGGTCAGTTGCTTCGCAGCTGCTGGGGACTGAGGGCCGGGGTTTGATTGTTGTGTTCATATAGGAGGTTGTGGCCAAGTACTGCACCAGGGTGGCCAATCCTGCTCTGGTGAGAGAGTGCGTCACCAGAGAGAGTCACCGGGATCAGGCCGCACTCCAGGCCTGTTTGTGCAATTTTCTCATCACACGGTTTTTTTTTTTTATTTTCCGGTGGAGAATTGTGCGGCACCGGGATTTGAATCACGGTCCTCTTGCACGGGAGGCGGATACTCTACCGACCCCGCAGGAGTTCAATTAAAAATTAAATTATGGGGTTTTACGTGACAAAACCACTTTCTGATTATGAGGCATGCCGCAGTGGAGGACTTCGGAAATTTCGACCACCTGGGGTTCTTTAACGTGCACCTAAATCTATGTAGACGGGTGTTTTCGCATTTCGCCCCCATCGAAATGCGGCCGCCGTGGCCGGGATGAGATCCCACGACCTCGTGCTCAGCAGTCTTAACACCATAGCCACTGAGTAACCACGGCGGGTCCCGCAGGAGTTGTACGCCTCATTTAACCTACAGTGGTGCCCTATTTGATCAGTCAAGGTAGACCAATCTGAGCTCGCTTATACCGGATGGATGGCACTCGGCTAGAGAACCTGGTATTTATGACCTGCACATGTGTGGCCATACATAATTGAAGATATATATCTTTCTCTTTTTTTATTTTAGGAGGGTTCCCGTACAGTGATAAAATAAAGGAAAAGACATTAAAAAGAAAGAAAAAAAAAGAAATAAAAAGGGGGAAAAAAGGAACATAACAGGTGATTGGAACTCGTGACCGTTGGATGTTGCCCGGAAAGATAGCTCAGTCGGTTGGTTCGTCAGGCCCCAGGTTACTTTCAAGCGCCATAGCTCCTGCTCCGAGCCTCATACTTACGTGTAAAGGGACTGATGTTGTCCGCGATAGTGGTTGGAAGGCATACTTTCATGGAAAAATGGCCGCTCGAGGAGAAGAGCGAACTCGAGCGGCTTTAGAGACTAGGAAAACTGCCCTAAAATATTTAGACTTGAGGGAAAGCTTCGTTATCAAACGATAGCACGGCAATCAGCACTCGAATACGACGAGAGAAATTATTGAGACGTGGAAAATTCCCTTGAAATAAATATGGTTTGCGAGACAAATGCTTGTAATTATTGAACCTCTTAAAAGATGAGGGGGGGAATAGGCGCTCACCGAGAGGGCATCGTACGCACGAGACCATTTCCATATGGAGGCCCAAATCCAATACCTAGCTAGAAAAACAAACCTAATATATAACAAATAAAATAAAAGCATGGCACTGATCAAAGCTCCCTATATGTCATTGAATGACACATCGCTTTCATTCGCTACAGAAAACTGTTCGATAAAGCAATTTGCAGACCATTGTTCTTTTGAGCATCTAGGATACGTATTTTGTGAAAGTGCACAATGCACTTATTATAAGTAGGAGTATGCAAATATTTGAACTTACGAATAGGAGTCAAATAGTTCTTGTTATTTCATTGGTATGTTTCTTGAAAATTTGCCATTTAAAGTTGTCGCGATTTGTTTATTATACGGGCAACAGCACTCACAGGAGTCTATTACAGCGGTACTCTATTAGAGTCACGAAATTGGTGACAAAAGGAAAATGCCCTCGAAAACGGGAGACAACTGGATGGTGTGAAAAAAAAAAGGAAATTTAATTAAGGGCGTAAAATTGGCTTAGCAGTTGCAGGACAGGCACTATTGGACATGACTGGGAGAGGCCTTCATCCTGCAGTAGACATATAAACGCCGATGGTGATAATAGTTGCAGAGACAAGCGCAGATTGAAGTAGTGACTGATTCGAGTGATTTTGCTGCGGAGAAGCAATTGTTGCGCAGACAACTAATTGCTGAGCCCATACATTGATTACCTGATCAGCCCAATAGCTCCTAGTCATGCAATAGGAGTGCCTTCTCTTTAAGGAGATTACATATATGTTTTTTTTTAAGAAAGGCAGTTTATTATTTTGACGATCGCACCACTTTGGATCCCTGCAAAACGATCTGCGTTGCGGTCATATTGTACTGTTTTTCGCTTCTGAGCAGCTCTGAACGGTAGAGTATATAAATATGATGCAAAAAATATTTTCTTTACGTGACGAAGTCTACAAATTCTTATATTGTATAATCCTTTAAATTGAGAAAATACTCCCCGACAAATTTGATACCCTAAATTCGTTTTTCTAGTATAGTACTACTTGATATCACTGTCATATTTCCTCTTTGAACAACCTTAGTAATAAATTTGTTATGGAATAATTGTTGGCGTCACGTTTCATTGTCATTCCTTCTCTATCTTTTTTCCGTGCTGTAGAGCTTGTATGCAACGGAACACTATGCTTTGAGGCTTTGGTTAAATCAACAACACATATGCATTCTTACTTCACTTCACTACAGAAGGAATTCTTTAAAAAGGTTTGCAAGAAAGAGACACCCATAATAGAATCATTATGAGCCCGGCAGGTTACCGCTCACTCACGTGCGCTTTGAACACATGTTGCCGATTGATATAGCTGTATTATGTTCTGAGGCTCCTTTCTAATCTCAAGGGAGTCAACAGTTTTTCAGACGTAAGCTCTCGCGAAGCCTTCTGCAATTGAGATAACTTAATAAAAGCAGAGTACTTTCTATTAACCCAATAGGAAGAAAATCATCTATTCTCATAAGGATTCAGTGACTATTCGGGCCCATAACACAAGGCGTAGCTTGTGCTCCGTCACTTCAGTTCATAAGTCAAATTGTAGTGGTATGTGCCTGCTCGAGTCACCAAGGAGACCCCAAGCGTCTAAAATTGACTGAATGGAACAGGTGTGGTAAGGTAATCGTGCCATACTCTGCGAATGAATGTTATCGGCAATCGGTTGCTATACAAATAATATTGGTATAAAAGGCAATGCTACTTTCTTCGAAAAAAAATTTGCTCTGACGTTTCAATTCGTGAACGCTGGTTGCGCGCAGGCGTACGGATGTCGCGAACAATCCCAGAGAGCACCGCGGCGTCGAAGCACAAGCGTAAAGGGCGCTAACGTGGCGATTCTCTTCTCCACCTGCAGCAGCCTTCCACCCCCGGCGATCGCGTCCTTCGCGGTGACAAACATAATTTCGCCGATTTCACAGATGGTCCACCTACGCTTGCGCGGAAAATAGAGGACGAGTGAAGGGGACATTTGAGCCAGGGCAACTTATTGTTTCCGTACTTTGCGACGAAAGTAAATCCTATTCAATTTGGCAGATTTCGGAAGCTCGGCCACCAGCAAGTGTTATGAAATTGTAAATGTTAACATCGCTGTATACATGTCTTTTCCAACATATCTGTTACGTGCGTACACGTATATAGGGCGGAAAAGCTGTGATTGTGCTATCCTTTGCACGTGCACTTCAGCGTTGTTCGTACGCCCTAAAATATCGACTGCGAGCGTGTTGGGGCTTGGAGGGACATAATGGCTTCACAATTGTCCACTCCACAAGATGGCTTGCTGTACATATTACTGTAGTGTTGATAAGTGTCCTTTGTTGTCTCCACCAAATTTCCTTTAACTATAGAACCCACCTTGGCAAGCTGTACCGCCACATTGGCGATTGAGTCGCACAAGTCCTTGCCACGCTGATCATCGGGTGCCACAGCCTGCAGATAGGCGCATGCTAGATCCGAGGTGGACGACACTCGATCGCCGCTAACGGCGTCTTGGGGACTCATTAGGGCATCGCCCTCTTCCAGCTGTTGAATGCAAATTCAATATGACAAGTTAATAAAACGTATCATCGCGTCGGAAATCTGACAGGACATCCAGACGTGAACAATCGCTTTCCAGTCCCCTTGCAGGGAACTGAACGGCACGACATATAAATGGTCAGTGCATCGAGTCAGGCTAAGTAGAAATCAACTGCAAGGGCGAGCAAATAATGTAAAATATTTGTGGAAATGAAAAATAGGAATTGTATTTGTTACAAGAAACATCACAACCTTGCGTGGAGGAAAGATGGGGGAAATTTCGCACGTTCGTTTTTTTTTGTTATTTCATTTTCACTATACCTATGACCTAAACTTACATTTCAACAATACAGCGTATTGTGTTATGCAGGCAAAAAGTTATCGAATTCTAGGCGCCACTGCATAAAATATCAGGTGAATTTAATATTGGGCGTAAAGAACTTCAGAATGAGCAGGTGGTGGGCAAGGTAAAATGAAGTACAATGTTAAAGATTAACATCGTGACACAAGATGAAGAGACAATCACGAGGATGGAGTATTATCTCAGAAGCAATTACTTTATTTCCGAATGTGGCAACAAGTTGATGTGGAAAGTCCACATACAAAGAAAAAAATTTGTCAATACGATATAGACCTTGAGCTCTAGCATACATTTCCAGAAGTAGAGATAGTGATGACAATAGTTGAACGGCGATTACTGTGCGTAGTTCCTTGCACTATTAAGTATGATATTTGGGAAGACACATATTTGACTTTTCTAATATGGCAACCTGCTCTAGACACCCCACATGGTACACGTAACAACCTAGTTTGCGCGAGCTGACCTTTTTAGGCTTTCTTTTTTCGTGCGGACTCTCTTCGAGCTAAATGTGTTGCCTGAAAATATATTTTGTGTTTGTCACTCAATTTGAACGTGCAGTGCGTCCAGGATATCGTGTCGATAACACGGAATTCTCAAATACATAGTAGTAGGCTCGTTTTTTCATTTTTGTAACTTTGACTTGTAATATTTGGTCAATTTTTTGTCCTTTATAGTTTACAGTTTGCCCCTGGTTGCTGTAAGGGCTCCAAACTGCAGTATGTGAAAAATAAATAACGAAGAGAGAAGTGGCTGGGTTTGTATTAAGCTGAAAGGAATCCATCGAAGAGGCTTACAAATGCTGACAAATCTTATCGAAAGCGTTGCACAGTACTTCAGTGTCGATTGCGAGCGTGCCAGACACGAATAGGTAGTAGAAGCGGCGTGAGTTGAAGTATCAAGTGCGTGCCCAAAACGTTAATGAAAGAGTCATATCAGATATATAATTTAGATGTGCCATCCAAAATAGTGTCGCTAAGCGTATAAGTTAGCTGACTCGTTTTCACAAGCCTGTCGACTTCAATGGGTTATTGGCACAGCTAACTACGATGTGCGCGGAGTAAATAAAGCGCCAGCGCACTCTGTTCCATGTTTCTAAAGGTGAATCTGGGGCCGTATAACGTAAAACTATTCCAATACGTTTTTATTCCAATCTTCTGACGTCAAATTTGCGTAACCGCCGACGCAAGCATGGGGCGGTCACCGGCAGGGTTGTCTGAAGAAACTAATCAAATGCTCCCCTCGTTCACAGGAGGTCACTTTTGTTTGCTTGAAAAACGAATAACATGGCCTGCACTGAGCGGCTTGTCGTATCTAATTGGCTCACAAGAGGCGAGGAGCATGCTCAAGTGGAGAGGGATTCGATGGGGCCGAGCCACTGCACTGAATATCGATAACCGGCTGGAGAGGGTGGTGCCGGCGTCTCCAATTGGTCCGCTTTCACTTACTTAGCTTGCGTTGGCTCGTCGACAATCGCGGCGGCATGCAACGGAAGGTTAAGAATGACGCTAAAACGCATCCTCAGCAAATAACAGTTTGCAGAACGAGGTCGTAAACGTGTCTAAAGTTCTCGAAAACGTTACACGGCCACACAAAATGTTTCATTACACGCAAATAAACCCATGCTCTCCGGCAGGGGCTAGTAGCCAGTGCCGGAGCGATCGGCGGCAGCCATATTTTATTCCTTTCGGAACGGGGCAGCCTGTGGCTATTCAGAAGAAAATTCAGTTTTTTTTCGACATATTAATGCATCTTTAACGCGTACGCGTCACTTTAACGCGGTAAGTTTTTGCGGTTTTGTGACGTCGCGTGAGAGGCACGTGAAGTGGGTGCAGCCCGAAAACTTTTGATCAATAGCCGAGGGCTAATGGCAAAAAGACGTCGAATCAGAAATAACTATAAATAACTATTTTTGTTTTGTTCGGTCAACTTATGCATAATCCGTGTGTACACGTGATATCAGATGGGGAGGTATCGCGGTTTTCGTGACGTCGCGTGACAGACAGGTGAAGTGGGGGTGGTCCAAAAAAGTTTTTGACCAATCGCGGTGGGCTGTTTGCAGAATTGGAATAGAAAAGTTTGGAATAGTTTTACGTTATAGCACCCCTGCACAAGTTTTCTTTTGCCTCTTTCCCCCGTAGCAACACTATCATGCCAGCATCTTACGTGCGAACTGTTATTGTAACGAATGAGACTGTTCTAGCGCTTGGAAGAAATAGAACACGTTAAAAAAATAAAATACAAAATAAAATCAACATGTAGGCGCTGACTTGGAAGCTCCGGCAAGGACACGAACTTTGGTTCTGTTTTTTCCTATTTTCTGGCTTCCTTTAAATGTTTCTTTTCACCGTAAGATATAAAAGGCCTGACACGCCTCAGCCTTGCCTTATTCCGTGATATATGCACACTAAAGTATTAACACCCTTAAGGAAGCTACACACGTGTTTTTAAACTTTTCCCCCTATGTTGTATATATTGAACAACCACCCTACTCAGAACACCGTACCGTATGCATCTTACCGAGAAAATCAAAACACAACAAAAGAATCTCACCCTATACGATAAGCGTTCATTGACATAATTTCAAGTTCGGTACCGTTGAAAACTTTCTTAGCAGGATGCTAGGTTTCAATGGTAAGATACTCATTTTCTGCGATGAAAGATGTGGCCAAGGGCAAGGTTGCTCATGAAATGAAACTGTTTGAGTTACTGGAAAATTGATACGTTTAATATTTGAAGAACTACAACTTGGCACCTTCGTGGCGAGTGGATAAGGTGCCTGGCATCCATGATTCCCGGGTTCGTATCCAACTCGGGGAATTCCTTTCGTAACCTAGTTTGAATTATGAGCTTGTGCTTTGATTTTATTTACACTGAATGATCACTATTCAGAATGAAACAGAATACAATACACCATAATCACACATTTGGGACCCCAGAACTGTAAGTTAATTGCTGAAGGAGTCACATAGTGTTGTGTGAATCCGTGTAGCAAGATCTGATAAGTGCATGCACACATGGCAATATCTAAAAAATGAAAGAATTGGTACAAAAACTCGCCTATGCATATAACAACTGCAAGGTAGAAAAAATGGGCAGCACAAATTCTGTTTGTCAAAAAAAAGAAAAAAAACTTGATCTAACCGCCGTAAAAAAAGAAGGAAATTGTACTTGTGTCTCCTTTTAGTACGTGTATGTTCAAAGGACTGTTGCGAGTAAATATCCTTTAATAAATATTACCCGCCGTGGTTGTTAAGTGGCTATGGTGTTGGGCTGCTGAGCACGAGGTCGCGGGATCGAATCCCGGCCACGGCCGCCGCATTTCGATGGGGGCGAAATGCGAAAACACCCGTGTACTTAGATTGAGGTGCACGTTAAAGAACCCCAGGTGGTCGAAATTTCCGGAGTCCTCCACTACGGCGTGCCTCATAATCAGAAAGTGATTTTGGCACGTAAAACCTCATAGTTTTTTTTTAATAAATATAAGAATTCTGTAAGTAACACTGGCGCAATAGTTGATGCAAAAAACAATTATAAGACGATGATTAGTTTATGTCCGGAGGAAGTATGTTCCAAAGATTAGCTGCAGCATTTCTGAAGAAAAATGCTTCATAATTTGTAGTCTACAAGAAAATACTACAGCAATTACTTAGGACGTTGTTGGATATTACGGTACGTGTTCGTGCAGGGAAGTTGTAAGACTGCATAGCGTTTCTCAGAAATTTGAAAACAAGAACTACGATACGGAAGCGAATATGAATATGCAAAACCAATTATTCCTAGTGCTGTGTCCTGAGCTAACTAAATTGGTTGAACTATTTAGTGCGTGGTAACCATACCATACGGAATTCCTTGGTATGACGCATCATAAATACTTGCTGCAAAAAAAAAAGACTTTAGTATTTCCATATTGCAAAGGAGGACTAGGGCGTGCAGACACGGACTTAAGAGAAGTTGACAACACGAACGCCGACTAGCAACTGAAGGAATCACTGAGGCGAAAAAAGAAGGAAGACACAGAACTCATCTTCGCAACTGAGTTTTGTGTCTTCCTTCTTTTTTTCGCCTCAGTGCTTCCTTCAGTTGATATTCGGTGTTCATGTTGTCCACTTCTCTTCTCTTGTGTCCATGTCTGGGTGCCTAACCCCTCCATTGCTTTATGATTTCTTAAGCTCAGCTTTATGTCGCTGTGAGATTAGTATTTCCACCTCATTGCGTACAGAGAAAACATTAATAGTTAGTCATTGTTAATATTATAACAGCATTATTGTTGTCTTCGTGCCCCCCCCCCCCCCCCCCCCCTTTGGAACGCATGTAGGGGATGCATACGGGGGGCTAAAGGTAAACAACTTCGCTGTAAAAAAAAAAAAAAAAACATATATGAACTCTGCCGCACTAACCGCCAGTATTTTCGAGTAGCCCTTGGCCTGATATGAATCGAGCGAGACAAAGGCAAGCGGCGCAATGCCCAGCTTGAACTGGACGCTGCCGGCAGCTCGCAGCGCCTCCTCGGAAGAGGCCTTCTGGACGTCCGACAAGTCCACACCTAGAGCAGACAGCACCTCGACAAGCTTGGCGTCAGTGGCCGAGGCTGGAAATGCAAATGATAGAAGGCTCTTGCGGTTACCAGAGATCTTATCAGTGACGCTTCGGTGCCGCGCCGCCTCGCACAGCTAGGTATGGCTTTCGATATGGAGCGGGTGCAATCTCTCTGAGGCCATGCCTAGTTGCCCCTGTTGGGAAGCAAGTGGTTGAATTGAGCTCTAGTCAGGTTTGGCGTAGGAGGGTGAGCATTTGAGACACACATTACATCCAGGGACTCCAACCAATTGAACAATACGCACTTGTGCATAATCAGAAATGCGCAAATTCAGACACGTGGGCACCCTTGCCCCGTTTCCGCGCTGACTTCTGGTCAGCGCTGCATAATTAATTGCGAAATTTGAAAAATCTGATTTCTACGCAAGCGTACCAATCAGTTAGGATATGATTGACCTATGAAAAATGCCCATGTGGGCCCAGCTTCGACAAATCGGACTTCATCGTAAGAAATTATCTTCGGCCAATGAGAGTTTATGATGCAAGGAGGCCCTACGTACCCGGGCAACTTGCTATTTCCTAAAGGTGACGTATTGATGTAGTCATACTGCGCAGTGGTCCAGAGCTTTATTAGCTAATTGCTGAAATTTGCCGTAGATGTTCGCAAATTCGTCGTTTTTGTACAGTATTAAAGCTTTCATTCATACCTACGATTTTCGGAGCGATTTACTTTTGCGACATTCCGCGCTGATTCAAGTTATTTCCTACAACATGGCTTCACTCAATTCATAAGGTTTGTGCGCCGCATCGGTGCACCGGCACGTGCTCGACAATAAAGTTTCTTTTTGCACTCCGTAGAAGACGCTAAGCCGCCGCGCTAGCCTAGTACCTATGAAGGCGTGTTGCTGGGCCCTCAGTCCTGAGTTCAATCTCGGCTTTAGCGGCCACATTACTGCATGGGAAAACTGTCAAAAACGCTCTTATACCCAGATTTAGGTTCACGGTAAAGAACCCAAGTCGGTCGAAATTAGTCCGGAGTGCTCTGCTAGGGCTTTCCTCATAACCAAATCGCGAGTTTGGTACATAAAATTTCATTTCGTTCTTCATTAGACGATGGTCATATGGAGAAACGAGCTCTTCAATTACACACGATTTTACCTCTCATCCCGGCTTAGGATATAAGGCAGTGGCGACTCGCGCAGGCCATGCAGGAAAATAAAATTCTGGTGTGCTCCAGACGCCTTTGCAGCGATACTTGATTGCTTGCATGACACGTGTCTTTCTCGCATGACCTGCCATTATCTCGTCAGCGTACATTCGATAATAACTTACCATAGACGTTTTTTCTTTTGTTTCGCTCAGTAACATGGCACAACATCGGTACCTTATGTGAACAGAAAGATTGTCACTCCGATTCGCAATACCATCTGCGTGATTGGATAGTATGCTTGAATTTGATGCAACGAAGGTGTACGCATTCCGGAAATATTTATGCCGCCAAAGTGGCTGTTGCATGCGCCGAAGAGTTCACTGCACAGAAAATAGTTATGTTCTCTCACCGTCCTGGTTGCACGAGGCCCACACCTTCCAGAGTGGTGACAGGTCTGCCGCTTGACCACCTGCACAAAAATAACCCCTAATAGCTGAATATCGCCCATTCTGTCATAAGTGCACGGATCACAATAATAGAAGTGCGCCTACGTTACGCAGTCATTTTCCGAAATGAAAATTCATGCTTTTACAAGTTTCCGTAGGGTTGAGACATGCACATCTGCCAACTATCCCGAGATATTTCAATACATATAACGATTTTGCTTGCCAATCTTCTAACATTTTCTTGGAAGTCTTCTAATGGCGAAAGGACGCAAGAGCGGTATACCTGCTAGGGGTAAACTTATCCAAGCCAGCTGTGGTGGGTAGGGCAAATCCGCAGCAGTTAAAAAAAAATAGTTGTGATCTCAAAGCAAGCTGTTGTTTGTCAGTATTCGCTCGTTTCAGTTTCCTGTTGCTCGTAAGTTCCGAGCCAGCTTTAAAGCAATGCGTGATTTTCTCCCCCCCCCCCCCGTTCCGTGTCGGGTCGGCGAAACTTTGCACATTGCCGAGAGTCTTGGCAAGTATTTAATTGTGTCGGGGTGTTTAAAACCCAGGAACATCCGGGGAAGCACGAGCCCTGATCGCACGAGCAGTCACAGCTAAACATAAAACGTCGAGGTGGCGAGAAAAGACTCCGCATTGTGGCAAACACTGATGCGCTGCGCCTTAAGGAACGCCCTCTAACAACACAAGCGTGTGTGTGTGTGTGTGTGTGTGTGTGTGTGTGTGTGTGTGTGTGTGTGTGTGTGTGTGTGTGTGTGTGTGCGTGTGCGTGTGTGTGTGTGTGTGTGTGTGCGCGTGTGCGTGTGCGTGTGTGTGTGTGTGTTAAATAGCTCTCGGACACTTTAAAAAACTCAATGAAAATCTAACTGCAAGTTTTCCACTGAGCTTAGCATTGACAAATATTATTAGGCGTAGTCATCATTAAATCACGTAACATAAAAAGTACGTTTCTTCAGAGAGTTAAATAATTCACTCTCTATTAACTCGCTATTAATATGTTAGCTCGCTAACTTGCTTCGGGGTAAATTAGGTTAAAACCATGGAACCTCAGGACGCTAAGCTCATTAAAAATAAAAATAAACCCTTGTTCAGAACAGCTAAATGGTTAGGAACCTCCGTAGCATGGTTAAGACGTAGAGTCCCAAAAAGAATATTGCAGTAACATTCGTAGCGCTAAGCACACGTTATGTGTACGTGACTTGCAATCCATTATAAAAACAACCGAAAGAAATTCTTAACAGTGATTTCCCCTCGAAGAAACTGACACCAAACCTCACTCCGAGGCGATACCAGAGCGCGTATTTTATAAGGATCTCCCAATTCCTTTAATTAAGTCATTTACATGAATGTTCATTCCGGCTATATTGTAGACGTAAACTAAGGTAATGGTACCAATAAAGACTGATGCCTCAGGCGTCTCTAACACCAATACCGGAGCGCCAATTTCTGAAGTTTCATTTACTTTAAACAATTTACATCGATGTCCATTCCGCAATCGCCGAGGTAAACTACAGGTACATGGCACTAAGATCGGTTGAGGCCTCCGGCATCTTAGGTTTAGTTCAGAACCTAAAGGTGTCTACCTCAGCCGGCGTTGACGGTATTAATAACAACATTTTAAAGCGTACAGTCACAAGTTCAGCCTCCATTGTTTCACATATTTTTTAGGAGTCCTCGTACAAAGGGAACCGATCATGTAAGTGGAAAGTCGGGAAAATGATTCCGATCTTTATGTCTGGCGATAAAATCAAGGCAAATAACTACCGATCTATATCGTTCGCAACTAGCACCAGCAAATTTCCTCAATTCATCACACCACCTAGTCTTCTTCCGTCTACTGCGCTTCCCTTCTCTTGGTACCCACTCTGTCACCCTAATGGTCCAACGGTTGTCTAATCTGCGCTAGTTGGAATCCGTTGGCGCAGGACAGGGTTAATTGGCGATCACAGGGCAAGACCTTCATCCTGCAGTGGACATAAATAGGTTGATGATGATGATGATGATGATGACGATGATCGTTAACAACGATTACATTTACCTATTAGAGCATGTCAAAGCTTCTAATAGTGTGCAGCACCTAAAAGTTAACAATTTTTATGCCGAGAGCAACATGCTTTTAGAAAAGCACTTTCCTGTGAGACAACTTATCGAGTTCGCTAATGTGCTATCGCCATACACATAAATTTGTCTTCTGATTTATAGAATCTTTACGGACTTTGCCAAAGTCTTTGATCGCGTTCCCCACTCTAGACTGGCAGCCAAACTAGCATCATTACTTTTAGACAGCCTTGCAATAGCGTGAATAACGAACCTTCTTACATTATCCTGCAAACAGTTTACTCTTACAATCACTCATCTTCATTGCTGATGTGACATTTCGTGTACCACAACATAGCGTGCTGGGGGCGCTCTTCCTTCTCATTTACGTCTATAATTTGCCGTCCAAGATAAGACGTACATCACCAGTCAAGACGATGAGCAAAACGAGAACAAGGTGAAAGCAGGAGCCAACATTTCGACAAGTGGACTTGTCTTCTTCAAGGCAAGGCATTGAAGCTGACAAATCCACTAGTGGAAACGTTCGCTTCTGCTTTCACCTTGTTCTCGTTTTTTTCATCGCCTTGAATTTCCACCTCCCGACTTCGCACTGTTTTCCCTGGATCACCGATCAGGTCATTTGCCGAAGACTGCTTAATTTATTGCATAAAAAGACACCCGATGACCACTTAGCTCTTCAGTGATACGTATTTATTTTTTTGTTGGCGACACTATTGAACGACTGCAAGGCAAAATAAATCAAGAACTCGGTCGTGTCGCGAAATGGTTCACGCCAAATAACCTTACACTTAACATCGACAAAACCAGTATTGTATTCTTCCATTCTAGGGGGAAGGAAACGAATTTCTACTCCCTGTCTGTGTTTTTGAATAATGTCCGGTTGAACAGAGCATGCCGCTACAAATATCTAGGTGTTTGGTTTGAATCTGACATGCTCTGGAAATATCAAATTGGTAAAGTATGTTCCAAAGTAGCGTATGTTTGTCATGTATTGTTAAAAGTCCTTCAATATTTTGACACTCACGTTTTACGGATACTTCAGTTTGCTTTCTACAGAGACACCTTTACTATTGTTTAGAGTCTTGGGGCAGTACGTACAAGACCTATGTAGAGCCTGTCGTCGGTTTTCAAAAAGGGTGCTACGAGTAGTTGCCTTTTCTAAACACTCATCCACGTAAACCTCTGTTTCAATTGCTTCGTGTTCTGTCGTTTAGTGAGGCGTATAAAGTAAGAGTTGTTCAGACAGTTCACGCAATAATAGGTTATATTAATCCGCTACCTAACACAATATTTAATTTTCCAACTCGAAACACGAGGGCAGCTACTAATTAACTGTATTAACTTACCTCTATGTCACAGTGTATATATGAACCAAGTCTTCTGGAGTTTAACGGTGCTCTACTATGCAACGCACTCCCACTCAGTGTAAAGACCAGCCAAAACTATGTGGAATGACTAAAAAACTTCTTTCATGAATGCTCACAGCGTCTTTGTATTTGTATCCCCTGATGTCATAACATAGTATTTTGTTCATTCTATATTTCCTTGTAAAAATAATTTAATAGCGTGTGTTGAAGTTGTCTCGTACAATAAGTACGCTATTCTTATGTCTATTTGTTATTGGACCCCAAACTAGCCGCTAAGGCTACGGGTCCAAACAGTATTGTGTGTTGTGTGTATGCAATGAATTAAGAAAATAAAAAAATAAGTGCTAGATGAATTTCGAAACTGGTGCACGCATTGTTAAATGTCATTAAATGGAATAATCGTAATTTATTTATTTATTTATTTATTTATTTATTTATTTATTTATTTATTTACCATCGCGGCCTTTGAGGCTTTACAGAGGGGGTGGGTACATGGTTGAACAAGGAAAGACTCTAAAGTTGCGGATGAAACAAAGAAAATCAAAGAAAGGTTATATTGATGTTGAAATTACTGACCATCAGCAGAAAGCAAACAAACTGTTTACACTTACTCGCTTAAACAGTGCTCTCACTGTTACTCTCTTGTGGAAATATCTCGGTATCCATATTACAACAAACTTATCATGTAAGGCGCATAGAAAACATGTTACTGCAAAATCTAGCGCATTAGGTTACTTCAAACGAAACCTACGCAACGCCTCTTCAGCTACTTGTGAAATAGCGTACAGAACCTTTCTTTGTCCACAGCTCGAATTCGCATTCGCCCTCTGGTCGTCACATCAGGAACATAAAATTAATTCTCTCAGTCTCTTCAAGATCATGCCGCACGTTTCATCGCTAAAGACTACAGTAGGTATTTTAGCGTTACTGCTATAAAGAAGTCGCTATCACTACCACTTCTTGAACAGAAAAGGAAGATAGCCCTGGTTTGCTTACTGCATGAAATCACGTACAGTCAACATGCAACATGCAACAAACATGCAATAAAGGTCACCAAGTAGGTACTACTTTGCTGTCTTTTTAAAGCCCGCCGGCATATTCTTCAAAGCTGGCTAAATTGCCTCTTGTGCCTCGCGACATTTACGAAGCCCTGTGCTCAGACATTGGGACATGACACTTATTTAAATGTTTGAGTTTTTCTGTCAACGAGTCGGAACTTCTTATAGGACGCTCAATACCTCAGTGCCACATTAAACCTTCACATTGTGCTTCCTTAATACTACAGTTAATTTGTAAATAGCCAAGAAAAAATATTTCTCAACGTTCACAGCTATGCACTCAAATGTACTATCACTTATATTTCTTGCTTGCATTTAGATATGCCGAAGAAAAAATAAAGAAACGCGCTCCTCTACGATCAAGTTACGTTTCATTGCACATTTGCTTATTCTTGTGATAAATGGCCGCAAAAGTGTAAAGCAAAGTATTTCCTATTATCATGCAACGATTCGGCCATTATATTAGTTCAGGTTATAAATTATTGCGGCATCACTAAGCACTCAGCTGATATTTATGCTCCAGTTGTAATACTTCTCATCCAAATAAAGTCAAGCGCACGTCAAATGATATATTTGTGCCTTATAGACTAGCTATTGCTTCAATTTATGCAATAGATATGCCACCTCAATAAATATAAGAATGGTCCTGGATCTACTATCCGTAAACATCCGTGCAAAGACTGCAGTGAAGAAGCCTCTCCTAACGTCACCGACCAATGTAGCTTCAGTCAGAGGTACGCTGCTTCGTATTAGTGCTTGTTTCAGCTGGATGTCATGGTTTCAAGACATCCTTTGAGCCCTTCGTTATTCATTCGGCCGAATTGTTTACTCGAAAACTATTTTAACCCTTTCACTTAAAAGTAAGCTATTCGCCTACTTTTTCCTTTCTAGAATATGCCGAACGCGAGCAACACTATCCCTTGAAAAAAAGAAAACTCCAATTGTCATACATTTCCCTGTCGATATTTCCTCGGGCATCTCTATTCTTTCAAAATAAGTTCTCGATAATGTTACGAGCTAATTTCTCTAGAGCAATCGTGTGAAGCGTTGAAGAACAGAAAATACATAAATACGATCTTTGAAGAAACGCCGCTAGGTCTAATAGGCACAAGGTCAATCGCCGAATCAAGTAAATAAGTCATTAACTAGTTCCAAATATCTCCTTACTTTCTTGCAACACAACGTGCAAATGTAGTTGATTTTGCTCATATAAATTTACTCGCACGGTTTCATTACGCGAAACATTCGGCACAACCAATCTTACGGTTAATGTCGACGGTGATGCGGATAGCATTGAATTTATTATAGCGACAGAACGCCTTGCAACCATGGCAACGAGTGATGTATGAGGCGTGTAGTCAGTGAGATTTTGCTTTCGAGCTTCTCTAATAGTGCTCCTGTATATGCTCCCGCAGGGAGCAGAGTTGCGCATAACGTTTCCGGCGCCGCTCGCATCGCTATTCGCCGAGCGCGATCACGTGGTGCAAAATGACGTCAATTGATCAACTGCGCGCTCCGAAGCCCACTTTACGGAAACGGCGCCGACTCGTTTGTGTCAGTGCCATCGAAATCGCAATCAGCGGACCGTCGATCATGCGTAGCAACGATTGACTCCGGGTTGCAGGTACGGTATTCGACGATATTAAGTTAATGACTTTGGTGAAGTGCTACGAAGCAGATCATTTTGACACTTGTATTCCAGTATGACGGGCTGCAGCGCGCCAAACTGCGCAAATCGCACGGTAGGTGGCAAAGCTTTTTACGCGGTGGCGTGCGGACAGGCTAGAACGGCCGGCTCCAAAAGGGACCAGGATATGCGACGTCCGTTCGCCTTGTTTACAGAGATGAGTTCGATTTGTTTACGCTAAAGCGGTATTTATCTCGAGTAACACTCCTGTACACACTGAAATGCGTACGCCTGGCATGAGAGGTTGTTCACTTGTGCAATTTTTTGTGTATACGTGCAGCGCGACACAGACGCGGTACAAAGAAAGGACGACACGTCTGTGCCGCGCAGCACATATACGCCAAAAGTGTTAACTTAACAACTCGCTCAATTAGCGTTGTTGCTTGTACGATTGTTCTGACTATGTGGCTCCAGAAAAATGTGTGCAGAACAGAGTAAATACTAGCAGATATAATTTGCCCGCTGCACCCTGGCTTTTCTCTGCTCCGTTTCCTTTTAAATTTTTTGTCGGCGTTCTGATTTTTCATGTAAAGTCGATTGATGTGCTGGTGTTCATTGTTTTGTAGTCAGCGAAAACACCGCACGCTCCCGCTTATGAGAAAGCTGCGATAGCTTCAGCATTTACCGCGCGAAACATGCTGCTTGTTCTATCAGCCTTAGATGACGTGAGGAAGGTGAAATTATTTTGTACGTTTAATAAGCGCTGTGTTATAGTAAGTTAACCTGAGTAATATGACAGCACATTTTCTTTATCTCTTCATACTACAGTCCGCAATGTGTGAATAATTACTTTGCCAGTTTGTCATCCTATGTGATTAGTCCAATAAAAATAACCTGTTGTTACTTTTAACTTGTTGCCTTTCCAGTGGCTTTGAATTCTGCCCCCAAGGCTCCAAGAACCAGCACCCATCCCCTGCTGCCACTAGCCATTGGACATCCATTCCCTTCTACGAAATAAATTTGACCTAGAAGCTCGTGCATTTTGAATCTTTTTCCACTTGCAGATTTGCTGCTACGAAGCAGCTGGTAATTTTGCGGTATGAATCGTAAAAATAAGCTTTGCATAAGATGTGCGCATGTGAACATTTGAAATGCGTTTAAATTTACGTGTCTGCACCGCATATACCGAAAACGTGCAGCTGCTGTGAAGAAGTTTAGTGATGAACGATGGTCTACGGTAACTGACATAACTGCAGGCACGATAGTTTTGTTAGCGACATTCATTATTCGTCTCGCTTCGGCATACAAAATGTGCTCACATAATTGTCTACCACACGTGTGTGAAAATTTCTTGAAACACCCTTTAAAACATTCCTTGCCTTCCTCCGCTACGAGAAAACTTGATAAGCATGCTGAAAAAGATTGCTCCGCTTTTTGTTGCAAGGTAATGCGCGTTTGCAGACGAACTTTTGAGCTGTTCGAGCCACGGGCGTAGTCAGGATATTATTTCGAGGGATCGAGGGTGGTCATATTCTTTATATCTACATTCCTGCGTGTGTTTGTATATGTGCGTGTATATATGTACACACATACTAAAACTTCAGGGGGTTGGAACCTCTCCGGCTGCGCCAATCTTTCGAGCTTGGCCTGCATTAAAAAGTGTCATCTTGTTCAGCGCTTGCGTACAGTTGCCGCATGTAGCGCGCGACCTGCAGACAAAAATGCAAATGGAACACCGCGCGGGATTTGCCTCCTGCGCGCGCGAGGAGTGGCTCCACTGCAGACCTGGATCATAAACCGGACATATGCGCAACTCTGCTCCCTGCGGGAGCATATACAGGAACACCTTTCCTTAAGAACACTCGGCGCCACCTGGCGCCGCCGCTGCAAAACTTGCGCGTGACCTGCGAAATGCATGGCACGCGGGTGCGTGCGCCAAATTCCCGGCGGCACAAATACCTAGTTGCCTTAAGTTGGCGTCGGAGACGTTCATGGAAGAGCGGCACATACCTACTCGCACATGCCCAGAGATCTAAGTTGGCGTGAAAGATTTTCTTCGAGCAGAAGTACTTACGCACGCGCCCATCTACAATGACCCATGTCAGCATGAAAGTGGCTCGTTGAAGCACGGCAATTATGTACGCATTGGCAGATACTCAGTTACCCAAGTTGGTACGATGGTTGGTTTCGAACATCTTAGTACAGCACCCCGATGCGCCACCCGTTCGACCACGCATTACCCAGTGACATTAGCGGGTAAACGATTAGATACAAACTCACATCAGTGTAAACATAGACAGATGAGTAGAAACATACAAACATAGCCCCGAAGGTGCGTTAAGTTTATCAAGAATGCTAACGCATCAAAACCATGCGGCTGTACAGTGTTGCATTAAATGCATCTCTCTGCGCGGGGATATAGGCCATTTACAGCGGTTGGCATTCTGAGCACTCAGAGATATTTCTCTGAACTTTACTGCGTACGCCTAATCAAGGTGGACTGCACATGCGTTCATGACAACAAACAGCCCATTTATTATGACGTTTTCGCACCTTTCTCTCGGACCTACAGCATAGGGCGCGTGGCCGCGATATTATCGCACTCGGACTTGACATCACGGCAATATCGAAGCCGACGGGGGAAATTCGTCTGCAGTGTCAAATGGTTGCTATCGCAATAAGAGAAGTACGCCAAATTAGGTGTCGTTTGATTGTAGGGCGCTCACCCGCCGACTTGGAGGATTCACTCAACGCCACCTGGCTAAAATGAAACCGCGTGCAATTTCGCCCGCACTAATACTCCGTTTGGAAGCGTTGCATTAATGGCAAATAACACTTCATCCACAATGTCAAAACAGCGCTTTGCTCTGCACGGTGATTGTCATAGGAATGAGGAAGTCAGAAACCGGTCGTAGGCGGCGTAGTCAAGTTTTTAAATATAGTAGCGCTAATCCAGCGTAATTTAAACACTCTGTAGAACAACAAAATACACCCGTAGTACAAAACAAAAGACTATTCAATCGCAAAACGGTTTTTCCGTTGTGCTTGTGAAGCAGGGTGGAGGGATTTTCGTTAACACATTTACGGCTGCGCCTCACCGCTGAGTATGCGCTTGGCAGTCTCCTCGGTGGCTCCAGTGAGAGCATCGGCAGCGTCGGCATACGCGGCCGATGCATCCGGTGACGCCCGGCTCCAGTCCTCGCACACGTAAGCGTGAAAGTTGTCGCAAGGGTCGATGGTTCGTCCTTTCAGCGTTCCCGAGAGAAATCGCCCTGAGAAAGTGCATATTGGCCATCTGTATGCCGTCAGAGTACAAGTCAGAGTCGCGCACACTCTACATGTACTCAATGGACAAGCTGTGGAGTGACTGATCTTTCCAACGATTGTCCAGTGATGCTATATACGCCGAAGCTCGAAAGCGCGGACGCATTTGTAAGAGTACTGTAGGGGGCTTCAATTCTACGGCACGTACACTGCGAATTACGCTTGCCTGAGTGAGTGGCTAAACGGCCGGCCACAGACTGCCCCAGTGTCGCATAGGGGTACTTCTGTATACGAGACGTGTTGGCTACGCGTGTGCGAAACACACACGTGGCATGAACATGTGTGCCCTTGTTGCAGAGTCCGCCTGTTCTTTTACTCCGTGCGTGATGGCCACCACATCGGCCACTTGAAATTCATACGCGTTTCATTCGCCGTGTGAAACAATACTGAAAACTGAGCTTGTACCTCTGCTTGATATAGAGCAGGCAAACGGTTGAGGGATTCTAGCATGGCCGAAAGCTAGGCGAGGCGTAGTCGCTGTCATTAACATACATTTACAGATGATGCCTTATACGGCAGACAAGAAATTTGAAAACGATCGTGTTTTTAGAGCGTTAATTTTTATGTAATAAATCACTACAGGAGACCCAGGCCACTTCAAAAGATATTTGTACTTTGTCCACATCCTTCACAACTTTTGCATAGACGCCATATTTGTTGTTTAAGTTAACAAAACAATTTCCAAGATTAATCAAACATTTATTTGCGCAAAATGAAAATTAAATGTTCATCGCAAACATGAGCGCCAGTTAACATACAGAACCGCCGTTCGTGTGAAGCCATGAGTTAATAAATTATCAGGTTTTACGTGCCAAACCCCGGTCTGATTGCGAGACACACCGTAGCGGTGGGTTACGGAATATGAACCACCTGGGACTCTTTAACGTGCACGTAAATCTAAGAACGCGGGAGTTTTCTCATTTCGCCACCACCAAAATACGGCCGGCATGGCCGATATTCGATCCCGCGACATCACTCTTAGCAGCAGAACACCACAGCCTATAAGCAAGCACGGCGGCTGTCATGAGTTATTTAGGAATTCTTGTAAATCACTACCCCAACGAGGAGGCTAGACGGTTATTGTTCGTGAGTACTTGAGGGCAATAAGCGGCATGACCGCACTTACACGGCTTAGGACAAGCGCTTGTGGTGCGGTTCTCATTGTGTCCTTGTTTTGAGTTGTGCTTTAGTGCACCGAAGATCTATTGGCTGTATCATTTTACCGAACGTCAGCTACGGCCTTAATGGACGTCCGTTCAAGAAATACCCAGTAGCTATTTGCTAACACTTTGTGCAAATAGCTTGTGTGGATGACACCGAACAGCCTATGAATACGATATATCATTAGCAGTTCTACAATGAAAAAAAAAATGTGTGCAGCTCAGGAAAACACTGCGTAAGCACCGTGTACGAACTTATACATTGGCAATCAAAAGAAACTATCATAGCTGCCGTAAAGTGGTAAGGGTATAATGCGAGAAACGTCAGCTTACCTTCCGCTTCACAGAACGAAGTGTTGCAGAATACTTCCCCTTGCAACGGTGGCCCTGAAAAATCGTGAGACATATTGTTAGATATTTAAGGATATGGTCGTTGAATCATTTATAAATTTTCTAAGGAAACCTGAGATATGCAGTCGTTGTGATTGTTCCCAAAGAGGTGCCCACCATTTTCCTTCAAGGCTCCTGCCGTGACTGCCTGGCTCTCGCTCTTTATTCGGAGCGCAAGCTCGACTAGCGTTTGTGGCGCTGGCTTTCATAGGCGTACATGTAACCCCGCCTGCCTGCTGAGCATTGCAGACGGTAGTGAGAGACTTGTTTGCTTGAACTAGTTGAGCTCTGTAAAGGAACTTTTCTGCCATTTCTGGACACAAACCTGCCAGAATATGAGGCCCGCTGTCCTGTACTAAAGATTGCCTAGGAATCTGCCTTTGAAGTTCTCCTATGGCTGACTTCTTCACCCTATTTTGTACAAGCTAAAATACGTGCTTTGCAGCGCCGTTGGCCGCTGGTTGGTAGGCACCTTGATAGCTATGATGTTAATCATCATAAGGAATTCGTGTAAGTTCACACTTACGAAAGCGGTGCCATTACCTGACCATGCTCCTAAGTATTCCATGCGTTCCAAATATAGCCTGAGACAGCTTATGGTGGCTTCCGAAGATGAAAATGTGACTGGTACCATTGTAACCCGCCTCGCATTAACGATTACTGAGACGCAGAGGCGTTGGAACGGGGCATGAATATCAATGTGCAGGCATTATTCTCTAACAATGTTCAAGGCATTGGTTGCACTGGCTGTGGCATACACGCTTGTTCTTGGCATACAATCTGAGAATTATCCTCCCGAACAATATCGTCGTAGATATTGGGCCACCAGAGGCGACTCGCAGCTATCGACTTTCTTTTCCCAATATCTCGTTGCCCTTTATGCAAATGTTTCAGCACCTCCTACTGAAGTGTCTAGAATGATTACATTCAGCCTCCTCTGGAAGTTGAGCTTCTTGCTTAAGTACATCGTGAACCCTATTCAAGACAGCGTCTTTTTTCGAGGCTTTGGTACTGCTGCAGACGCAAAACTCGAGAGTAAGGTCCTCCCAACATGAATTTGTTTGGTGGACGTTCCACAGTTAAGTTGCCGAATTTCATCCGCTTGGTGGATCTGCTGCACCATCCTCTCCCCTTTCCTCCTTGCGCATCCTCGCTCTCTCCACTTTTTTTGTCCCCCGCTGCGCGCCGCATTCGCTCTCATCTTTCGCTGTGCTAGTTCACCCGGTTGCAAGTGACGCCGACGCCCGCCGCAGGAACGAGCACCTAAGAGCTGCGCTCTAAAACGTTCCGTTCTATTTCACTAAACCAGGAAAACTCAGTAGCTCTTGGACGTTGCTGGGCACAGGCGCACAAAGAACTGCATCAGCCACCTTACGTGGAGCAGGGTGCAGCCTATTTGCATCAGTCATGTGGCCTAAGTACCAGACAGAGATTATTTGGCACTTGCTATAGCCTATAGCTTCGGGTCTATCCCTTGCGTTCGCTAGAATACTTGAGAGATTGTTCTCATTGTGCTTGTCAATTATGCCGTCCACTAGGACTACAACATGATGAAGACGTTGGAGAAGGATTTCCATGACACATTGGAAAATGTATGGCACTGACGAACTTCCAAAAGAAAGTATCTTATACACGAATATACCTTGTGGCGTATTGATAGTTGTGTACTTCCTAGATTCAGGATCGACATTCAGTTGATAAGCATCCTTGAAATCCAGCTTAGTAAATTTGTTCCCACTTGACATTTTCGTCTGCAACACGTCAGCCTTTGGATTTCAGTGCTCGTCCACAATTGCAACAGAATTCAAAGTCACAGTTTAGTATCCACCGATGCGGATGCGACCATCTTTGTTGAGGACTGAACAATCGGGGCTGCCTATTTATGCAAGCGTACAGGTTAAGCTTTTCCTAGACGCTAGAGTTATGCTTTGTCCGCGCAACCTTGAGCGATCGGAAAGCGCGTTTCCCCCTCTTGGCCAGCGGAGAAGGGAGGCTTCGTTCCGGCCGCGAAGCTCTCCACATCTCTGTAAGGTGCCTTGTGGATGTCTCGTGCTGACGATGCCCTCTCGGTGAGCGCATATTTCCCCCCTCATCTTTTAAGAGGTTCAATACATACAAGCATTTGTCTCGCAAACCAGATTTTTTTCAAGGGAATTTTCCACGTCTCAGTAATTTCTCTCGTCGTATTCGAGTGCTGATTGCCGTGTTATAGTTTGTTAACGAAGCTTTCCCCTCAAGTCTAAATATTTTAAGGCATTTTGTCGTGTGCGTATCATGGCCACGCACGCTTATATCGCCTTCCGTTTCTCTACCACGGGATGCGCTTTAAAACCACGGCGCTGTAATTTTGCTTCAGAGACTTTCCTTCCCTCCCTTCTTCTCCGCCCTTAAACTGGCTCTCTTAACTACTACACACAGAACAAAGCAACAGCGCGCGCATTAGATCCCATAGATGAGATGAATATTTACAATTAGTATTAGGGTTATAATTATATTCGAGTGCTGATTGCTGTGCTATCGTTTGTTACCGAAGCTTTCCCTCAAGTCTAAATATTTTAAGGCGGTTTGTCGTGTGCGTATCATGGCTACGCACGCTTATATCGCCTTCCGTTTCTCTACCACGGGTGCGCTTTAAAACCACGACGCTGCAAGTTTGCTTCAGAGACATTCCTTTCCTTCCCACTTCTCCGCCCTTAAACTGGCTCTCTTAACTACTACACACAGAACAAAGCAACAGCGCGCGCATTAGATCCCATAGATGAGATGAATATTTACAATTAGTATTAGGGTTATAATTATATTCGAGTGCTGATTGCTGTGCTATCGTTTGTTACCGAAGCTTTCCCTCAAGTCTAAATATTTTAAGGCAGTTTGTCGTGTGCGTATCATGGCTACGCACGCTTATATCGCATTCCGTTTCTCTACCACGGGTGCGCTTTAAAACCACGGCACTGCAGTTTTTTGCTTTTCTTTTCTTTCTTCTTCTCCGCCCTTAAACTGGCTCTCTTAACTATACTACACGCAGAGACAAAGCAACAGCGCGCGCATGCGATCCCATAGATGAGATGAATATATATATATATATATATATATATATATATATATATATATATAGAAAACTATCAGTCATAGCTCTCGTAGTATAGCCCTCTGGGCCGTTTCCTTTTTTTTTTCGAAAGTAGTCCTATTAGGGTTATTATAATTACACGAAGGTATTTCGCCCTCATCAGCAGCAGTCCTTGGTATAGTTATTTTGGCGGCTAGCTTCCCACGCTATGCGTGCCGCCATCGCACCTGGTTAAGCTTTTCCTAGACGCTAGAGTTATGCTTTGTCCGCGCAACCTTGAGCGATCGGAAAGCGCGTTTCCCCCTCTTGGCCAGCGGAGAAGGGAGGCTTCGTTCCGGCCGCGAAGCTCTCCACATCTCTGTAAGGTGCCTTGTGGATGTCTCGTGCTGACGATGCCCTCTCGGTGAGCGCATATTTCCCCCCTCATCTTTTAAGAGGTTCAATACATACAAGCATTTGTCTCGCAAACCAGATTTTTTTCAAGGGAATTTTCCACGTCTCAGTAATTTCTCTCGTCGTATTCGAGTGCTGATTGCCGTGTTATAGTCTGTTAACGAAGCTTTCCCTCAAGTCTAAATATTTTAAGGCAGTTTTCCTAGCCTCTAAAGCCGCTCGAGTTCGCTCTTCTCCTCGAGCGGCCATTTTTCCTAGAAAGTATGCCTTCCGACTATCGCGGACAACATGAGTCTCTTTCCACGTAAGTGTGAGGCTCGGAGCAGGAGCTGTGGCGCTTGAAAGTAGCCTGGGGCCTGACGAACCAACCGACTGAGCTATCTTTCCGGGCAACATCGAAGGGTCACGAGTTCAAATCACCTGTTATGTTTCTTTTTTTTTTCGCCCCTTTTTCTTTCTTTTTTTTCTTTCTTTTAATGTCTTTTCCTTTATGTTATCACTGCACGGGAACCCTCCTAAAAAAAAAAAGAAAGATATATATCTTCAAATATGTATGGCCTCACACTCACATCTGCAGGTCATAAATACCAGGTTCTCTAGCCGAGTGCCATCCCTGCGGTATAACCGAGCTCAGATTGGTCCACCTTGACTGACCAAATAGGGCACCACTGTAGGTTAAATGAGGCGTACAACTCCTGCGGGACCCGCCGTGGTTGCTCAGTGGTTATGGTGTTAGACTGCTGAGCACGAGGTCGCGGGATCGGACCCCGACCACGGCGGCCGCATTTCGATGGGGGCGAAATGCGAAAACACCCGTGTACTTAGAATTAGGTGCACGTTAAAGAACCCCAGGTGGTCGAAATTTTCGGAGTCCTCCACTACGGCGTGCATAATCAGAAAGTGGTTTTGTCACGTAAAACCCCATAAATTAATTTTTAATTTAACTTCTACGGGGACGGTAGAGTATCCATCTCCAGTGCAAGAGGACCGTGATTCAAATCCCGGTGCCGCGCTATTCTCCACCGGAAAATACAAAAAAAAAACCGTGTGTTGAGAAAATTGCACAAACAGGCCTGGAGTGCGGCCTGATCCCGGTGACCAGAACCGGTAACGCACTCTCTCACCAGAGCAGGATTGGCCACCCTGGTGCAGTACTTGGCCACAACCTCCTATATGAATACAACAATCGAACCCCGGCCCTCAGTCCCCAGCAGCCGCGAAGCAACTGACCACGGCGGCGGTCAGATCTGTGACGCTGCAGAGGGTGCTAAGAATACCTGGCTCCGGACAGGCCGCCATTGGAATCTGAACCTGGCAACGTTTAACGTTAGAACGCTATCTAGTGAGGCGAGTCTAGCAGTGTTATTGGAGGAATTAGAGGGTAGTAAATGGGATATAATAGGGCTCAGTGAGGTTAGGAGGACAAAAGAAGCATATACAGTGCTAAAAACCGGGCATATACTGTGTTACCGGGGCTTAGCGGAGAGACGAGAACTAGGAGTCGGATTCCTGATTAATAAGGAAATAGCTGGTAACATACAGGAATTCTATAGCATTAACGCGAGGGTGGCATGTCTTGTTGTGAAACTTAATAAGAGGTACAAAATGAAGGTTGTACAGGTCTACGCTCCTACATCTAGTCATGATGACCAGGAAGTCGAAAGCTTTTATGAAGACGTAGAATCGGCGATGGGTAAAGTAAAAACAAAATACACTATACTGATGGGCGACTTCAATGCCAGGGTAGGCAAGAAGCAGGCTGGAGACAAGTAAGTGGGGGAATATGGCATAGGCTCTAGGAATAGCTGAGGAGAATTATTAGTAGAGTTTGCAGAACAGAATAATATGCGGAAAATGAATACCTTTTTCCGCAAGCGGGTTAGCCGAAAGTGGACGTGGAGGAGCCCGAATGGTGAGACTAGAAATGAAATCGACTTCATACTCTGCGCGAACCCTGGCATCATTCAAGGTGTAGACGTGCTCGGCAAGGTACGCTGCAGTGACCACAGGATGGTAAGAACTCGAATTAGCCTAGACTTGAGGAGGGAACGAAAGAAACTGGTACACAAGAAGCCAATCAATGAGTTAGCGGTAAGAGGGAAACTAGAGGAATTCCGGATCAAACTACAGAACAGGTATTCGGCTTTAACTCAGGAAGAGGACCTTAGTGTTGAAGCAATGAACGACAATCTCATGGGCATCATTAAGGAGTGCGCAATAGAAGTCGGTGGTAACGCCGTTAGACGGGAAACCAGTAAGCTATCGCAGGAGAAGAAAGATCTGATCAAGAAACGCCAATGTATGGAAGCCTCTAATCCTACAGCTAGAATAGAACTGGCAGAACTTTCTAAGTTAATCAACAAGCGTAAGACAGCGGACATCAGGAACTATAATATGGATAGAATTGAACAGGCTCTCAGGAACGGAGGAAGCCTAAAAACAGTGAAGAAGAAACTAGGAATAGGCAAGAATCAGATGTGTGCGTTAAGAGACAAAGCCGGCAATATCGTTACTAATATGGATGAGATAGTTCAAGTGGCTGAGGAGTTCTATAGAGATTTATACAGTACCAGTGGCACCCACGACGATAGTGGAAGAGAGAATAGCCTAGAGGAATTCGAAATCCCACAGGTAACGCCAGAAGAAGTAAAGAAAGCCTTAGGAGCTATGCAAAGGGGGAAGGCAGCTGGGGAGGATCAGGTAACAGCAGATTTGTTGAAGGATGGTGGTCAGATTGTTCTAGAGAAACTGGCCACCCTGTATACGCAATGCCTCATAACCTCGAGCGTACCGGAATCTTGGAAGAACGCTAACATAATCCTAATCCATAAGAAAGGGGACGCCAAAGACTTGAAAAATTATAGACCGATCAGCTTACTGTCCGTTGCCTACAAAGTATTTCCTAAGGTAATCGCAAATAGAATCAGGAACACCTTAGACTTCTGTCAACCAAAGGACCAGGCAGGATTCCGTAAAGGCTACTCAACAATAGACCATATTCACACTATCAATCAAGTGATAGAGAAATGTGCAGAATATAACCAACCCTTATATATAGCTTTCATTGATTACGAGAAAGCGTTTGATTCAGTCGAAACCTCAGCAGTCATGGAGGCATTACGGAATCAGGGTGTAGATGAGCCATATGTAAAAATACTGGAAGATACCTATAGCGGCTCCACAGCCACCGTAGTCCTCCACAAAGAAAGCAACAAAATCCCTATAAAGAAAGGCGTCAGACAGGGAGATACGATATCTCCAATGCTATTCACAGCATGTTTACAGGAGGTATTCAGAGGCCTGGAGTGGGAAAAATTGGGGATAAAAGTTGATGGAGAATACCTTAGCAACTTGCGATTCGCTGATGATATTGCCTTGCTTAGTAACTCAGGAGACCAATGTCAATGCATGCTCACTGACCTGGAGAGGCAAAGCAGAAGGGTGGGTCTGAAAATTAATCTGCAGAAAACTAAAGTACTGTTTAACAGTCTAGGAAGAGAACAGCAGTTTACGATAGGTAGCGAAACACTGGAAGTGGTAAAGGAATACGTCTACTTAGGGCACGTAGTGACCACGGATCCGGATCATGAGACTGAAATAACCAGAAGAATAAGAATGGGTTGGGGTGCGTTTGGCAGGCATTCTCAAATCATGAACAGTAGGTTGCCACTATCCCTCAAAAGGAAAGTGTACAACAGCTGTGTGTTACCAGTACTCACATATGGGGCAGAAACCTGGAGGCTTACGAAAAGGGTTCTGCTGAAATTGAGGACGACGCAATGAGCTATGGAAAGAAGAATGATGGGTGTAACGTTAAGGGATAAGAAAAGAGCAGATTGGTTGAGGCAACAAACGCGGGTAAACGACATCTTAGTTGAAATCAAGAAAAAGAAATGGGCATGGGCCGGACATGTAATGAGGAGGGAAGATAACCGATGGTCACTAAGAGCTACGGACGGATTCCAAGGGAAGGGAAGCGTAGCAGGGGGCGGCAGAAAATTAGGTGGGCAGATGACATTAAGACGTTTGCAGGGACAACATGGCCACAATTAGTACATGACCGGGGTAGTTGGAGAAGTATGGGAGAGGCCTTTGCCCTGCAGTGGCCGTAACTAGGCTGCTGCTGATGCTGACAGGTTGTATGATGTCTTCCTGCCGCAACCTTTGTAGCTCTTCAGACAGTTTCAACGCAAACGGAACTGTTCTAGTCTTGAAAAAAATGGGCTTCTCTGAAGAGCAAATTTAACTGTGACGTTTTGGAAAGTTCCCGGTCGATCAGAAAACAACGCACGATATGTATCGTCAAGTTGCATGGCATCACTTATGGAATAAACCTAAGCGCTGTTGAAGAGTTCCGTGTTGAATAACATATGTACATACGTCAAGGGACCAATGGTGATTCATCATCTACGCCCAGTAACGGAAGCTTGTATTGGTTATTGCTGAATTTCGCTAATATCTTGTCCTTTACAAGAACATGCTTGGTTTCGTTGCTGTAGCAATATAGTGGAACATTTAAACATGTGCAATGCGGCCTCGGAAACTGACGTTGTAATTTTTCCTTGCGCTTGTTCTTTTGCCAAGCTCCATTCTAAACCATAAAAAATGTAAAGATTAACTTCGGAAGTTTGGTGTAGCGTCAAATAAATTGTTCACATCTGCAAGTTTCTGTAATAGTGTACGAAGTTGCAGCCTGACTTAGTGGCTGTGCTACTGCCTGCACTACAGCTTGCTTGCCGGCATCCCTCTTCTGGCGGTATCTTTGTTGAGGTACACGGCACATCTCTGGCTAGAATTATCATTTTCTATCTTGCATACTTTGACTCTAAGACTTCTCTTGTCGCAATGGTTGCAAGCATCATGTATATCAGGACACTCAGTCACGTAGTGCGCCTTAGCGCCACGATATAGGTTCCACATTGCGCTGCTAAGCCTGAGGCCATCGGATCAAATCCCGGCCACTGCAGTCGCATTTCAATTGGAGCGAAACGCAAAAACGGCCAAGTAACTTACAATGGGTGCGGGTTTAAAACCCCAGGAGGTCAACATTAATCAGCAGTTCCCCACTACGACATCTCTCATAATTGTACCCTTGTTTTGGCACGTAAAATCACAGAGTTTCGTGGGGAACGGTAGCAACTAATATGCTGTACAGGAGGAGCTTGGATAGTGTTAATTCCTGTAGAATACGCTTCACAAGGAGCACAGAGCTCTGATGTTTCAAGTTTCGCAGATTACGTGGCCAGTGCTGACGTTATTGCGCATTCTAACGTGATGTTCCGATCCCAGAGTAGCCTGGTTTGCAATTGAAGATCGTTGATCCCACAAACAACGTGATCTCTAAGCAAGTCGCAGATTAACGTTGCGAAATAGCAGTTTACTGAGAACTTCTTGAGTGCTGCTGCATATTCGCTGACTGACTCATCCCTACGCGGATGCGAGTGTTGGACTTGAAACGACCAACCAAGACTGAATGTTTCAGCGAAAAGTGGTTGCTGAGGTTTCATGAGCGCAAACAAATTGTCAGGTTAGTATCCATAATCTTTCATGGCCCAAAAAGGCTCCGCAGAAATGAGTACGTCTTGGAACCACAGCAACCAACAAAGGTGGCACGAGGGCTGTCACTTGGTATGCCATTGGCATCAAAGTTCTGCTCCATCTGTTCTAAATACTGTTGTCATGACTGGAGGTGGAGCTCAAAGTGCTCAATTGAACCGTACATTGGCATATTGCGGTTACCAGTTGACCCTCGTTGCAATTTTTTTTTATTTTCCCCGAAGAAAACAGCCACACAACATGCTCGTTCTCAACTGTTAATGCTACTGCCTGTCACCTGGCGAAGATTCATTTCGTCTGAACTAAAGCACTACTAGCTTTCAGTGGCGCTAGCTTTCAGAGGTATATATTGTAACACCAAGTAATATGGAATATTTGCCTACGCTGGCCTACACTGAGGAATGTGTCAATGTTCAAAATTCCGTATACGAAACAAATTCTATACGACTCGTATTCTTTTACAAAACACAGTACTCGAAATTGCCCAATATTTTTTTCTGGTCGAGTACTCCGCACTCCGAACAACACTTCGGATTCTCGAGGTAGGAAAACAGACGCACTGGGGGCTATATTCCGATTGATTTGGCCCAGAAAAGCACTAGCTGTTGCTCGGAAGAATCAGTTCCTTAGAAAACATGTGGGGCATATCACATTTGATGTATAGCTTGTGGTCGTTCAATAAGAATGCCCCGAATTTGTTGCCTCGCCATGCTGGCTTCAGCAAGTGGAGTCAAAATGTGTGTTATAGGCGTGGGTGAATATTCGAAGTTTCGAATACCCAGGGGAGCACAACGCATTGTTTTATTCATTAGTAGTCGAAAATGAAATGTTCGGCATTTTCGACCACTAGAAGTTTGCCAAATTTTTCGCAATAACCGAATGTAAGGGCCCTATAACGTAAAGCTATCCTAATATGTTTTTATTCCAATGTCCTGAGGTCAAATTTTTGTAACCGCCGGCGCAAGCATCGGGCGGTCACCCGCAGGGTTTTCTGAACAGACCAATCAAACGCTCTCCTCGTTCATAGGAGGTCACCTTTGTTTGCTAGAAAAACGAATAACATTGCCTACACGGAGCGGCTTGTCTTGTCTAATTGGCTCACAAGTGGCTCAAGTGGAGATGAATAGAGTGGGGCCGATCCACTGCACTGAAAATCGATAACACGATGAAGAGGGTAGTGCTGGTGTCTGCGATTGGTCCGCTTCCCCTTACTTAGCTTGCGGCGGCTTGCCGATAATCGCGGTGGCATGCAACGGAAGCTTGAGAATGACGCCAAAACGGATCCTCAGCAAAGAAGAGTTGGCAGAATGAGGTCGTAAAAGTGCCGAAAGTACTCGAAAACGTTACACGGCAACGCAAAAAGATTTATTACACGCAAATAAGCCCATGCTCTCCGGCAGGCGCGACAGCCGGTGCCTTAGTGATCGGCGGCAGACATCTTTTATTCCTTTCGGAACGGAGCAGCCTGCGGCTATTCAGAAGAAAATGCAGTTTTGTTCGGCGTATTAATGCCTCTTTAACGCGTACACGTCACTCTGACGCGGTGGTTTTCGCGGTTTCGTGACGTCGCTTCACAGGCATGTGAAGTGGGTGCAGCCCGAAAACTTGACCAATAGCCCCGGGCTGATGGCGAAAAGACGTCGAATCAGAAATAACTATTTTTCTTTTGTTGGGTGAAATTATGCATAATGAGTGCGTACACGTCATATCAGATGGGGAGCTATCGCGGTTTTCGTGACGTCGCGTGAAAGACAGGTCAAGTGAGAGTGGTCCAAAAACGTTTTTGACCAATCGCAGAGGGCTGATTGCAGAATTGGAATGGAAAATTTTGGAATAGTCTTACGTTATAGCGCCCTAGAACTCGGCTTAGTGTTCTGCCTTGGCTAAACAAATACTCGCGAATTATCAGAAACGAGACAACGACAAAACTTTTCCAAGCTATACACACATAAAACTGGTAATGCAAACTATGTTTTCTGCTTTGCGGCGGAGGCCCGAATTACAACGTCTTTAGTAGAGGGTTAAAGAGGGTAGTTGTTGCAAATTCTAGATTAAAGTAAGATTATGAATGAATGCGACAAGGAATGATGAAGCGAAAGAGTGGCGCATATTCATATTTCAATATGAAAATGAATTACAACCTTTGATTTTTACTTGTCTGTTATTTTGTGTCCTTGGCGGTCCAGTCACGTGGCTATAGTGTGTACTGTTAAGCTGCAAGCGGTGACATTTCCTTCGCAACAGGTCCTTTTTTGTCTCGACGACACGTGAGAGATTAGCCGCGTTACGTGAATGCGGCAGCGATGCCTTTCACCTCCCCCATTTCGAGCTACCCTCATTCCCGCATACGGCGATAATACTTAGGGAGGCGAATCGCAAAGATGCACCATAAAAGGGCAGATAGCAGCAATAAATTCAACGCATGCGGTGCACGTAAATACTGGCGTGTCATATCGAGCGAGAAAGAGAAAACAGACTATTGCCAGCGTGTGACCCTCCTCCATTCACTAACGAAACGCACTCGCCAGAAACGAGCTCTGGGTAGTTCCAGACGAAAGTTAATGAGCCACGTGCAAATGCTGTCGCGTTATATTACCTACCAGGATGCCCTAAGAAATGCGATTCGCTGCTGGCGCATTCATATAATCTTGACTATTTATTGTAGTTCTTTTTATTTACTTTCTAAAGAACTTTCAACCTTTTTTTATGCATCCATTCATGTAGCTTCTTTGGCAAGCTAGTCATACAGCTGCCCCTGTTTATCGAAAAGCTTGTTTGACGCAAGGATGTGAGGTTCTGCGTAGCTATTGATGCACGTTCTCGAATGACAATCAGGGAAGTTGCATTACAATACGATCCTTTGTTTCTGATGGGATGATTGCTTTTAGCCCTAGTCTCTACAAGTGTGGTGCCTAATTAAACCGAAAATAAATATTCCGGCAGAGAGTATATACGACCTTGTGGAACTATTCGAGATCGGAGATTTACTATTCGTATTCCATGTGCATTCGAAAAAGTTGGCGTTTGTCCATCGCTACTCTCGGCTGCCTTGTTTGCTGAGGCGCTCTGTATAGTATCGACCTTGTCTCCTTCAACAAGCACATCACTCCCCGTGCGTGTGGTGACGTGTTGTTCCTTCGTTTTATTATAGTCACTCTCGTAGTGCTTCAGATAAAAAAAAAATCTCGTTTACGACCTCCTCAGTTCAGAGAAGTTAAGTTTCTTAAAGGCACGTTTGCCGCAAATAACGCACGCACACAAATAAAGACACATAGGTGACCACATGGACGGCGCTCCCAATAGATAGAAATGTTGCCAGTGTCGCCATCAATATGCGTTTTTTGTGTGCGTCTTATGTGCTTCAAGTACGCCTTTTGACGAATACCAGCTCGGCCAGGAAGCAGCTCTCGTGGAGTTCAGTTTCGACAGGCAGTAAGCGTTCGTACCTAACAATAAGAGACGTAACTTTTTTTTTTTTGGAAGAGACTTCATTGAAGCTCTATATTTCGCTTTGTATAGAAACAAGAAGAAATATTCGATGTCCGATTTGGTATTCGATTGTCCTCTTTTGGGCTGCTATAATTTTATTAAATTAGCCCATTTTACTTATCGAACACCGCAGATCCTTTTTTGCTTCTGCATTTGGTTGGGGCGAATCAGCAAACCAGAGTTGTGCGACAGTCAGGTACCAGTGTCCATTAAGGCGCGAGCCTTCTCGACATGACATTGCACAAGATTTTCTCTGCTCGCGAAAAGGCTCGTGCTAGTGGGGTGCGAACGTACCGCCATATCCGGGAAAGCACGAAGCACGGCTGACGTGTCTCTGCGATCGTTATCGTAAAACGTTCCTATTTTAATAATACGCGTTAACAAAACCGGAGCATTACGACGATAAATAAAGCGAAACCTATAAATACACAAAAGAAGATCTTGCGCCGCCTTACTTGTTGGGAGCGTCGACTTCCCATCCCCAGTAGATTGCGTTACGCTCGCCATCTTGGAAAAGGGAAAGAACACAGCGAAATGTAATTTCAGTAATTAATGCGTACATAGAGAAGTGTTTATTATTTACGCTAGCAATGAAAGGAATAGAGGAACCAACAGGCACTTTCTTCTTTATTTGTACTCATTGCATAGCTGAGACCTCGACGTCCGCAGCCTTTGTGCTTGAAACCGCATAGGAGGGGCTATTGACCCGTTGCTTGCTCCTAGTTAGTGGGCTCAAAATGGTGCTCCGCAACTTCTAAAATTAGAGCGAATACATTTGGCTAACACATACTGGGCTACTCTTGCACACATGGACAAATATTCGAGAAGACTGACTGGAGGATGGCCTCCGGTACATCATTGTGAAACACCCCCGCATTTACCGCGGAAGATGCAACTTCAAGTACCGCTTGCAGCAATGTCGCTTTTTGTTCACTGCTATTTTTCTGCTTTGTAGGATTAGTACATTTTAATAAACAGGTAATTTTCCTTCTGCGGTTCCTGCTCAGAATTTTTTTTTTCCTTCATCTATATGGTATGGTTGCTAAATGCCTTATTTTACTGCCTCGGTCTCCGTATGCAACTATTACTGAACAAGTGTGAGGCCGAATTAAAGAAAATGAAACAGCAACAAATCGAGTGAGAAAGCGAACAACAAAATAATAATTTGTATCAGTCCGCGACAAAATCATAAATAGAATAAGGTGCTTTGCGGTCGTGCTCGCTAATGTGATGAAAAGCGCTAAGCATATTTTGACACCAGTAACTCCATGAGCTAAGCGCATGTGAAGACCATCAGAGTTTGAAACTTCGCAAGATTAATAAGCTTGTTGCCACAAAACAGTTGCGTGCAGCAGTGTTTTCTCATAATATAAGTTACATTAGCGACTACAGTGGCAGGCCTAAGACGAGAACGCATGCAAGCTAGCACCAAATTGAACTAATGCAGCTAATGTCAGTTTTGTCAGGTATCTTATCATATATATATATATATATATATATATATATATATATATATATATATGGCACAATATGTCAGAATGATAATCCTAAGATAGCAACTTCAGCTGGCGTTTTATATTACCTCGAAGTGTATACTAAAGCACATTTCTGCCGCTTACTAGTATTCTTTGTGCTCTCAGTATCTTTCTACAGGCGACATATATGATGACTGGAAATTAGGAAAAGTCGTTCCCATCTATAAATCATCTAATAAACAGTTATGGTTTATTAATCGTCTGATCTCCTCACTAAGTGCACCCTGTAAAGTCATGGAACAAGCAATTTATTCACAAATCATACAATTCCTTGACTCGAACAATTTCTTTCATTTTTCAAATCATGGTTTTCGCCAAGGTCTTTCTTCATACTTACACTTATACCTAGACCGTAAACAACAGACAGATGCCTCGTATGATTTCGCGAGCGCTTTCCATAAAATTCCTTACAGGGTCCTTCTATATAAACTTTCTGACCTAACTATTAACCTTAGTGTTTCTAACTGGACTGAAGCATTCCTGAGCAATCATTCTTACGTCATACACCTCATCGCCTCAAATCGCTGGGCGACAAATTCATCATCAGACAGAAGCTTAAATGTGCTGCTGCCCCTTGGAGCCCACATCAAATATATCTTATAGACACCCTTGAAGTAATGCAGAATTGTACGGCCCGGTTTATTCATTTTTCCTATTCGTAACATACCAGTGCATCGTCCCTTAAGCAGAATAAACGCCACTGCTTTTGCACATGGCCACCGAATTGAATCCCTAGCCATTATAAGGTTCCTGCGCATAGCCCGCGACTACCCAAGCTTTATCACCGCCCACTACCGCGCATATCTCATGGCAGCGGCTATCCTTTCCAAGCCGCCTTGCCGGGCACCTACACTGCTACATTATTTGCCTCCTTCATTCCAGTGCCGCCTCAGTTTGGAGCATTTTCCACAGTATTGCCGCTATTAGTTGCCTGTCCACTTTGGGCGTAATGTAAGGGATTTTCTTTCGCGAAAATACCATGTTGATAATATTGGTAATAATTTCGGTCATTCATTTATATCCACTCCTAACGTAATACGCCTTGAGGGTTCCTTAAAGTAACAAAATCAAGTGAATAAGTAAGCATTTATCGCGTAAAAATCTCAAGAGCACCGCCCTCTATTAGTCAATCACAGCCTCACGGCCGAAGAGAAACAGGCCACTGTAATTTTCACGATTTCTCTGGTCACACACCACATTCTAAATAAATCGTAATGTTTTCTGGACTGAAAATACAGCCCTTTACTCATAGCACAGTCTTTCAGAGGCGAATAAATGAGACGTAACTCGTGGGAAAAAGAATCTTCCTCTTCGTTATGCTGATAGCGCAGGACACGATGCGGCTACATTACGAGTACCGATGTGACGTGAGCACTAGGAGTACCTAAGTGCGGAAAGAAGTGTTTCTATGTGAACTGCGCGAAACCGGTCACGTGGTAGAGAGTATATATATATTATATATATATATATATATATATATATATATATATATATATATACATATATAGGTGTATGTATGTATGTATGTATGGAGAGAGCGCTACTGACGAGTGTCCTCTCCGAACCACCGTCAGATGCACTTCACTCCCTCGCAGAGGAAGCGACGTGCGCGTAGACATAAATAGGCTGCAGCGGGTGAGCTCTGTACTTACTGTGCTCTCGCTTTCGGAAGTGGTGGTATCCATCGCTGTGTCTGGTGAGCTGGGAACGTCAGAGCCCGTGTCCACAGTGTATTCCAGCGAGCTTGCTTCCGGAGATGCGCTTTCACTAGAGAGCGTGTCTGACCCCTCGTTAATTGTCACTAGGGGCAGGGGAGTGATCGGTACGCGGCGCTGGAAGTTACAGTGCATGCGATGAGCTTGCCCGATAGCTAGCTCACATCATCAAACACGCGTTATGATGCACACGAGCAGCTACGAAAGTGCAGCAAAGAAAAAAATTTTCCCCGGATGCCTAATTAATGATGCAGCCCCAGTAAGGCTGCCGACAACATATGACAAAGAATAAATTCCTTGAAGGCAAAAATGAAAGTTTTCATAATATTGTATGGTACATGTATAGTACATGTCCATCTCTACACACTTAGGATGTCTATGCCTCAACCTATACGTGAAAATACTATGTGGTTCTAATATTCGTGCACAAAGCGTACCTTGCACGCGCAGCTAAGAACAGCAAGACAGTTTCTGTAGTATATTCCGAGATAACTAGCCAAGAACCTCAGGAATATACAAGAAGCGATAAATAAATATGACTTAGACCTAGAAACAGTGGCGTACCATATGTTTAAGATTATTGTCATTGCTGTAATCTCTCGTAATCCGCTTTTCTTGTTTTTCATGTCACGTGCGAGTACTCTATCTGTAGTTCCTTTTGTGGTTCTTTTAAAGCAAATAATTAGCGCTTGTTAAGCGCGTAAGTTCATTCGCACTAGACGTGCTCTACGAGACCTGAAATAGTTCTGGTTTTACATGTTCGCAATGCAATGTGTTTCGGTGTTTGAACGGTGCAAGCAACATCTTCGTCCATTTTCTTTATTAGTTGAATTGTAAAAAAAAAACGGTGCGCTGCTGCCTTTCATGGGCAGGTACAAAACGCCACTCGGAGACCACACGCTTACTTCAATTGGCAGCTCAACTATAATTTTGAGCCACTGCATCTCACTTAGTTTCTGGAGAAAAGCCTTTGAAATTTTATTTAATATGTATGTTGGATCAATTAAGAAGAAAAATTCCTATTGAAAATTCTGGGTAATTTTTTTCTCCGTCTTTTTTTTTTACCCACCTAAAGGGTGGGTTCGTGAACCTCTTTCACGCCTACCTGAGTAAATGCGTATGGTATGTACCGCTGCGCTTACGTCGCTCTTCTACGACAAAAAAGAATCCTTTAAAATATATCCGCTGCTGGGCCCAATGGAACGCCTGACACATATATTAAGATAGTCTTGTCTTATTAGACATTCACACACAAGGCATACACAGATGTTGTGGCGGTGACTCTAGATGGCGATGCGTGCTAAGTTGGAAGGGCGAGACTGGACCTCGGCTGCACAAGCGTTTCATGCATGGCACACCTAAGCTTTGCCGATATGGTATGTTGATACATTGCTGCAATAATGATTGCATTTCCGTCAACTTTCGTTGTAAAACATGCATTTTTTATGCTTATTTTGATCTAAAGCTTCCCGCTGTGGCTGAACGCAGCTCAGCACGTATTGAATATTTTGAGAAACTCCTTCATGATAGCTGACGCAGCCTTGCTGATAATTTTCATTTTGTCGTGCGTCTTCCAAAATTAAAGACAGAATTCGTAAGGTTATACCGCGAACCGACGCCCTTCGTCCAACTGCAGCGTGATATAGAATGGTCCAGGATAGTGGTAGCATAAATATAAATAGATGTAATATAAGGAGAACAATTATAAGCGTTATACTTAAAAAAACATGCGTTACTACCATTTTACGCACATGTTAATCCCCAGTAAATACAGTGGAGGCATTCACGATTGTTTCATTGTGCCGTCATTGACTGTGGGAACAAGTGTGTCTGTCAATGAGCACTGCATGGAAATGTGAGCAATGGCCGTGCGTAATTTATCATGTATATGTACCTTTCGCTCTCTCGTTTTTGATTTCGGGTTCAAAGGCGGATAAACTTATTGAAACACGAATTCTATATTTTTATTATAACGAAGGCGGTGCCTAACTACAAAGAAAGTAGCTACAAGTCTGGAAGTAAGCCACATAAATGTGCTACTTATTTATCAGCAAGTAGGGGCACTTTCCTGCATTCATATCGATGTTTCATACACAAGTAAATTGCAAGTCCTATTTAGTCATGATCGTGTGGCTCACTATTTAATGTTACTCGTAATTTGGGACAGCTCAGCAATTTCTATCACCGTCTTGGCTTGGTATAGGTTCAGAGGCACTTTGGCGTGCAAAGAGAATGACTTTGCGCCCTACCCCTGACTACGCCTAGTCACTGAAAATTAGCCTAAACGTCCTTTGCGAACCTACTGCGCTCTAGGTGAGATGAGTCCTTTTTTAAACAGTACAACGAATATTAATTTTAAATCATATATTTCATGCTCTAGTACCGACATTAGCTTCTTCTTCTCATTAACAGGCAACAATAAGTGCACACAATATCGATTAATACTACTGAGAACAAAGTCCCGATTAGTCCATATCAGGAGAGTTCGTGCCCACATCACTGTTTTGATGACGGCACAGGGCCACAATGAGCAATGGTTGGTAAAACGCGCTCTTTGAATTTTGCTACCGCCCAGAAAGACTTCTGAATAGCAGAAAACGTGCAAAACTATGCTAGTTCTTGCAAAACATTAAGAGTTCCTGTAAGAAAAATACAGCGTTTTCCTCGCAATTTCTTTTGTCTTACACTTTCGTTACATAATATATAGTTTCATTTGTAGTAGATGACGTTATTGTCAAATGACTAAATAATAGCTTCAATAAGTATTGAGGTAACCATAGCACATGTAATCTAATTTTGATTTATTGTTTTGTACAGTGTTGACGCCTTCACCTTGACGACAGCTGAATGAATGCTTTCTTCCCGTTGCTCTAAGATATGTTCATTGCTGTTATCGCTTTCCCTTGGAGCACGGCAGGCCATGTGCTACATTTACTGTCAGCACGGCTGGATATTTGAATTTGTCGCTTTTTCATCAAAATTTGGATGCTACGAAATTGTACATCCCGTAAAATCAATAAATGTTGTTATAAAATGTCATCTAGCGATAAATAATTTCCCTTTCCTGAACAAAACAATCCACATCTTCGCATACTGTGCATCAAATATTGCTTGCCTGACATGACTGCCCAAATGCCTTTGTAATTAGAAAAAAACGTGCCATATCAATACAAAAATGTTCCTGGTATTTTCGTGAACTGATCACAGCTGCAAGGGTTTTGAAAATGTCTTCGTTTATGGACATATAGAGCGCTGTGTGACCAGCTACCGTTAAACAAACGAAAACTACTGAAAAAAAAATGAATTTTTCAGTTAGAACAGCCATGAATTTTACTGCTAGAGATGACACTTATACCGGAATAATACGTAACATTTCTTTATGATTTTTCTACTAGTCTTGTCGTGTTGTGCGTGTCATTTATGATGGTCCATGCGGTAAGTGGCTATGAAGGAAGCAGCCTTAAACACCTCCAGAATAATTTTGGCAACATCGGATTCTTTAATGCGTGCCCAAAGCTGGGAACAAGGGCGTCGTTGGATTCTGCCCATGGGAATGCGGATGTCATGGCCAACAATCAAACCAGCAATTCTGTGCTGAGCAGTTGACCTACATGGCCTTCTTTATGGCGACAAATGTCGTCTTAGTTGTAGTAGAATGTATACGAGTACAATTTGCCACTGAGAGGCCAGTATTATGTGTGGTTTAAATTTTCAACGTAAACAAAAAGACACACCTTTGTCGTGCCGCTCAAGTCCTCTGTGAACGTGATCAACTCTACTGCAGTGATGACCTCAGATGATGTGACCCTTTCTTCTATGGCTTCTGTCGGCTGATTGGTTTCACCGGCCGTGACCAATATGGCTGTCGACTCAAGTTCAGACGAAATTTCCTGCAGTAATTGTTGTTGTTTGGGCCACATATGAATATGGCCGAGAATGCAGACTGCAAAAAAACTAATAGCTGAAAGATGACGCTACCAGTGAAATGAACGAAAGAGTAGAATCACACCTTTGTCGTGCCGTTCAAGTCCTCCGTGAACGTGATCATTTCTACTGCAGTGATGACCTCAGAAGCTGTGGTCGCAGGCGATTCCCTTTCTTCTATGGCTTCCGTCAGGTGATTGGTTTCGCCGGCCGTGACCAATATGGCTGTCGACTCAAGTCCAGGCGAAGATTCCTGCGCACCGTAAGTGGTACTGTTGGGGCCATAGAAAAGCATCTAAAAGGCAGACTTAAAGTACAGATGGCTGAAAAGATAATGCGACGAGTGCGAAAGAACTGCAAGCAGTCAGCATACGAACTCTAAAGGAAAAGCTGACCGAAAAAAAGCGCAACCGGAAAGATGCCGTCACGTTGCTACGACACCTTTTATAGCGATAGCAATTGCATGGACACTCCATGCCCATTTCTGCCGTCGCCATCGCGGTCATGTTCCGTGAGAAGTCCAAGAGCGATAACACCGTCGCGGCGCGTCGTATGCTGCATGTGCGAGTGGAAGCACGTGAGGAAAGCCAGCGGTCGCGGCTCAATCTGGCGCGCGCGAAGGAGAAAGCGGAGGGCAAAGGCGCGGTCTTTCGTCGCGTCGCGTGGAAAGCCGTGAAAGGATGAGAAGGAGGGAAGGGGGGCGGCGTTGTGCTCAGGTAGCAACAGCGCATTTTGCGACTGGGTACAAGGGGAATATACGATCGCCGCTCAGTCTCGCTTGCAATGTACGGAGGAAAGTGGTGAGGTAGCGCGGGAGGGAGGAAAGGAGGGGGGCGGCTTCAACTCCTCTAACAAGGGCGTACTTTGCTCGGCCTTGCGCGGTCGCGTGCGCCGTACCTTGAGAGGGATCTGCAGCCGGCTCGTACCTTTGTACGCGCTGTGCCCTAGGCGTTCTTGCGCTGAAGAAATAGACAGAACGAAGGTCACTTCGCTCGCTGCTGCTGCCGCGCTTGTTCACAGCGAGTTTCCGCGCTCATCGAGTGTGATGTGTTCATGTTTGCTTGTGCGCGCTAACACCATGCTTGTTGATTCAGTTAGCATGCGAATGTTTCCAAGTTTATACGGCCGATAAGACTACTATCATTACTTCGAAACTGTGTCTTTTTTGTTTGTAGCGCTAAGAATAGAAAGCATTTGCAAGAACAAGCATTTAAACGCAGCACATGCGCCTGAGCAACGTTTGAAATTCATTGCACATATTTCTCAGAAAGATCGAATGGTGATTTATAGAGCTTCTGTGTAAAATTTACGGTGCCTGAAAGGATGTTCGAAAATGTGCCTGAACTAGATGCCGCCACATAGGAGTTAGGCTCGGGATCACTTTTATTGCACGTGTCATCTAAATCGCATCTTGTCGTCTGCGCCTGCGCGCCTGCACAGGATAGAAACATGGCAGTGCCCTCGCGGTCGTTGACTTCAAAGCACGGATGCTATGGAGAGTTGTTCCTCTATAGTTGGGAATACCAACTCTATGAATGAAAAAGGTTTACTGCAACAACTTTGATATTTCTGGGTTGGCAGCTTGCGGCTTTGTCTTATGTGCGAGCAAGCATTCCCCTTCTCGCTTACACCATGAGTTTGGCCGAAGATATCATTTAACAACCTCTGCAACACGACCTGTCAGCTAAAGCGAAGGGACAAGCGACGTCACACAGTCGCAAACGACGTTTTAAATACTGTTGTTAAGCTGTATTGATTACATTGTTTTCTATATAAGATTGGTTTACTGTTGAGCAAGCTTGACACGGCGACAAGAAAGACCGCTGACCCTCAGCTGTGGAAGCACTAGTAGCCGAGCCATTTGCCAAACAGCAATGGTCGGCAAACTCCCTCATGGATCGACTCACTCCTGCCGACCCGCGAGTCTCAATCTGAATGAGCTGGGCTGATATAATTTTGGTGAGTCCGAGTCAGCAGGGCTAGGTAGTATTTAGGGGAATCTGAGTCCGACTGATCACGGCAGAGTAGAATTCTGGTGAGTTTGAGTCAGAAGGAGCCCTGCTGAGCAGATTTTCCGCAAGTCTAAGTGAGGCCTTAAGCCAAAAAAAAAAGTATTTTGTAAGAGAACCTTATTGAGTTCTCACTAGTCTTCCATCCTATGGTATATGTTGGAAAACTTAATTCATGCACAGCCCACTATTCTTCCAACGACTGTGCATAAAAAAAAGAATGGCCGCAGCGCGGAACCGCAGTGCAGGCGTTCAGGGTCACAGAAAACCGAATGTCGATATCACGGCTGTGCACTACCAGGCTGCGTGCGCATCTACGCTTCTAACGAACGCATCTACTAACCGCCAATCTACAATATGTTCGCGGTCCAGTGGTATCATCGAGGACGGTGACATAGAGGCAGACTTTCAGGAAGTTCTCCCGTGAATTGTAGTTTGGTTTGGCATTATGCTACCGTAGGCTTCTTTTACACATAATTCAGTGGGCATACTATTTCTGTGACGCTCAAAATCTCGGAGAGTTTGTCGCACTTATTGCGCCAGAAGTATGGTTAACGAGTAAGCAGCTACGATATGTGTTACTTTTTTTACATTTTTGTCATTTCGGAAAAACTTTAGGCTTCTACTACTTACATTCCACTCCGCAGTTAATGATCGCTCTTAATGCTCATTTGACGTAGTAGTTCTGCGGAAATCCGCAAAGTGGAGAGAAGTAATGAATAAAGGGAAAATCCGACTTCGCCCTGCCATCTGCTAGCCGCCTGGTTAGCTCAGATGATAGAGCGACTGCCCCGGCAAGCCCGTGGTCCCGGGTTCGAGTCCAGGACCAGGACGAATGTTTCTTCAATTCTGAGGCTTTCTTTCGAGGAACCCGCATGGGTTTTCTTTGTAGTAATTGCTACGAACAGGTGGATGTCTGATTTTTTTCTTTATACATTACTTCGCTCCACCTTGCGGGTTTCCGCAGAACTACTACGTCAAACTCTTGCCTTTGCTTGGTGTTGCCGACAAATTCGACTTCGCCCTGTCATCTCCTGCCGCCTGGTTAGCTCAGATCGTAGAGCGACTGCCCCGGAAAGGCGGTGGTCCCGGGTTCGAGTCCCGGACCAGGACAAATTTTTCTTCAACTCTGAGGCTTTCTTTCGAGGCCTATCTTCTATCGCTTCTGTCGGCTGATTGGTTTCGCGGGCCGTGACCTATATGGCCGTCGACTCAAGTTCAGACGAAATTTCCTGCAGTAATTGTTGTTGTTTGGACACATATGAATATGGCCGAGAATGTAGACTGAAAAAAAAAACTAATAGCTGAAAGATAACGCTGCCAGTGAAATGAACGAAAGCGTAGAATCACACCTTTGTCGTGCCGTTCAAGTCCTCCGTGAACGTGATCATTTCTACTGCAGTGATGACCTCAGAAGCTGTGGTCGCAGGCGATTCCCTTTCTTCTATGGCTTCCGTCAGCTGATTGGTTTCTCCGGCCGTCACCAATATGGCTGTCGACTCAAGTCCAGGCGAAGGTTCCTGTGCACCGTAAGTGGCACCATTGGGGCCACAGAAAAGTATCTAAAAGGCAGACTTAACATACAGATGACTGAAAAGATAATGCCACCAGTGCAAAAGAACTGCAAGCAGTCAGCATACGAACTCTAAAGGAAAAGCTGACCGAAAAAAAAGCGGCAACCGGAAAGATGCCGTCACGTTGCTACGACGCCTATTATAGCGATAGCAATTATATGGATACTCCAGGCCCATTTCTGCCGTCGCCATCGCGGTCATGTTCCGTGAGAAGTCCAAGGGCGATAACACCGTCGCGGCGCGTCGTATGCTGCATGTGCGAGTGAAAGCACGTGAGGAAAGCCAGCGGTCGCGGCTCAATCTGGCGCGCGCGAAGGAGAAAGCGGAGGGCAAAGGCGCGGTCTTTCGTCGCGTCGCGTGGAAAGCCGTGAAAGGATGAGAAGGAGGGAAGGGGGGCGGCGTTGTGCTCAGGTAGCAACAGCTCATTTCGCGACTTGGCGCAAGAGGAATTGACAATCGCGGCTCAGTCTCGCTTGCCATGTAGGGAGGAAAGCGGTGAGGCAGTGCGGGAGGGAGGGAGAGGGACGGCTTCGACTACGCCAACAAGTGCGTACTTTGCACGGCATTGCGCGGTCGCGTGCGCCGTATCTTGAAAGGGATCTGCAGACGGCTCGTACCTTTGTACGCGCTGTGTCCTAGGCGCTCTTGCGCTGAAGCAATAGACAGAACGAAGGTCACTTCGCTCGCTGCTGCTGCCACGCTTGTTCAAAGCGAGTTTCCGCGCGCATCGAGTGTGATGTGTTCATGTTTGCTTGTGCGCGCTGACACCATGCTTGTTGATTCAGTTAGCATGCGAATGTTTCCAAGTTTATACGTCCGATAAGACTACTATCCTTACTTCGAAACTGCGACTTTTTTGTTTGTAGCGCTCAGAATAGAAAGCATTTGCAAGAACAAGCATTTAAACGCAGCACATGCGCCTGAGCAACGTTTGAAATTCATTGCACATATTTCTCAGAAAGATCGAATGGTGATTTATAGAGCTTCTGTGTAAAATTTACGGTGCCTGAAAGGATGTTCCAAAATGTGCCTGAACTAGATGCCGCCACATAGGAGTTAGGCTCGGGATCGCTTTCATTGCACGTGTCATCTAAATCGCATCTTGTGGTCTGCGCCTCCGCGCCTGCACAGGATAGAAACATGGCAGGGCATTCGCGGTTGTTGACTTCAAAGCGCGGATGCTATGGGGAGTTGTTCCTCTATAGTTGGGAATACTAACTCTGTGAATGAAAGAAATTTACTGCAGCAACTTTGATATTTCTATATTGGCAGCTTGCGGCTTTGTCTTATGTGCGAGCAAGCATTCTCCTTCTCGCCTACACCACGCGTTTGGGCGAAGATGTCATTTAACAGCCTCTGCAACACGACCTGTCAGCTGAAGCGAAGGGACAAGCAACGGGACACAGTCGCAAACGACCTTTTAAATACTGTTGTTAAGCTGTATTCATTACATTGTTTTCTATATAAAATTGGTTTACTGCTGAGCAAGCTTGACACGGCGACAAGAAAGACTGCTGACCCTCAGATGAAGAAGCACTAGTAGCCGAGCCATTTGCCACACAGCCATGGATCGGCAAACTCACTCATGAATCTACTCACTCAGACCAGCCCGCGAGTGTCGGTCTGAGTGAGCTGGGCTGATATAATTTTGGTGAGTCGGAGTCAGCAGGGCTTGGTAATAGTTAGATGATTCTGAGTCCGACTGAGCACGGCAGAGTAGAATTCTGGTGAGTTTCAGTCAGAAGGAGCCCGGCTGAGCATAATTTTCACAAGTGAGCCTCTTAAGCAAAAAAAAAGTATTTTGTAAGAGAGCCTTATTGAGTTCTCACTATTCTTGCGACCTATGGTATATGTCGGAAAACTTAATTCAAGCACTGCCCACTATTCTTCCAACGACTGTGCATAAAAAAAATGGCCGCCGCGTGGAACCGCAGTGCAGGCGTTCAGGGTCACTGAAACCGAATGTCGATGTCATGGCTGTGCACGGCCAGGCTGCGTGCGCATCTACGCTTCTAAGGAAAGCGTCTACTAACCGCCAATCCACAATATGTTCGCGGTCCAGTGGTATCACCGAGAGCGTTGACATAGAGGCAGACTTTCAGAAGTTCTCTCGTGCATTGTAGTTTGGTTTGGCATTGTGCTACCTTAGGCTTTCTTTTACACATAATTCAGTGGGCATACTATTTCTGCGACGCTGAAATCTCGGAGAGCGTGTCGCACATACTCAGCCAGAACTATGGTTAACCGAGTAGGCCGCTACAATATTTGTTACTTTCTTGACTTTTTTTGTCATTTCGGAAAAACTTTAGTCTTCTATTACGTACATTTCACTCTGCAGTTATAATCATTGTATGCTCAGTGTTATAGCTTATTTGTGGGATGTATATCAAATGTTGGGCCTGGTTACGTCTTCACTAAGACGTCACTTTCCCTCAAGATTTGTGGCTTGTCATCCCTTCGGACGAGCTCTATATGATACTAAATACATTCTTAATTTTTCATATATTTGTGATGAAGTTAATATTTAATGTCTGTAATGTTATTATCACAAATTACAATGCGCCCTTTATGAAGAAAAAGAAGATATGGGTAGACTGTATCGGGGACCCCGCCGCAGGGGGGTAGGTGAAACGTCTTGTGCGCGTTGCATAGGTTGTATGGTCACTACAAATATGACGTAACCAAACGCACTTCTCGTGTCTGGAGACCCTCTAATGCTCTGCACGAGCGACGCACACGCCCTCTCCGCCGAATCATGATAATGGCAGAGGCAGTAGCGCCAATGACGAGAATGTGCCTCGAGCGTTCGTATAATTTCTACTGGAATCAAGTGTTAAGTGCAGCCGATAAGCATTCTTACCTAAGTCGTCAAAGATTAAAAAGAAAGATGTTGGCTAAAGTGTTGATATAAATTTGCAGCAAATTGCCGAAAAGTGAAGGCCGATCTACTATAACCAACAGTGCCTAGCTATTTGTTTTTTGCTGTAGAATTTAGCATATTCACAATGCTGTGTATGAGTGACTAGCACTCACATATTTCATTTCAATGTTCTGCACTTGACCATCGCCTTAGCGAAGGCTAGCATCACAAGTTGCCCAAAACAAGGGAATAAGCACAGACATTTGTCAGTAATGCGCCCTGCTTTGGTAACTGTGCTAATATTGTGAAGCCAAAAAAAGAAAGATTAAACGGTACAAGCTACGTGCGATTTCCAAAAAAAAGTTAAGAAAAATAAAACTCGACAGTTCGCAAGTATTTACCCACGGGATTGTGTTAGCTTGTGCTTTTAATAATAAGGATGGGTCACGAGGCACCAAAAGGAAAACTTCATTTTCTTAGTTCCTGGGTTTCCGAGAGGTTTAGAGCAAAAATGAGTATCATTTCTTGCAGCTCAAGACGCTGAAAGATGAAAGCAGTGCATGCCTAGATCAGCAAGCTATGAATGCCTACCCCTTCTTTCTAGTAGCCTATAATGACAACAATAACTCTGGTAACAAACGAACAACCTTCTGTCCAGCTACATTAAGTGACTCTGAATACTGCGCTATAACCTTCATAGTCTGCTCACAGCCTCCCATAGTATGCATGAGCGTGCAGTTATTTCCTAATGTATCAGGGAACGCTTGCAGAGAGTATCTTACGGTGTAATGAACAAGATTTTTTTCCTATGATATCTTACTTCACTCTTGTGCCACCTTTAAACGCGACTGAAGCTGGGATGCATTCACACTGTCACGCTTTTGCAGAAATCATTGTGCGTTGGGGAATGCAAAGTTGCTGCGCGAATTTGGCATTGGCACTGCCAGAATAACTCCTCTAACATGTTTTTAAGAGTGTGAAAACCGCATTTGTAACCTTTTCCCACTTCCGTGAATGGGATGAGCGCAACGACAAGCAGCCGTGACGTATCTATCTGTTGTACGCTTACCGGCAGCTGCGCAGTGCTCCAGTTTGACGTGGCCTTGACCTCCTCCGTAAAGTCGATCAAATCGGTGGCCGTGATTGCGTCCACAGCAGTAATTACGGGCCCCGCCGTCGTCGACTCGTCCGGTTTAATTATTTCTGAAACCGCCTCGCTGTACCCGCTTGTGACTGGTATCGCGATCGAGATCACGTCCGGGGTGTTCTCGCTATCGATAACTTCCGTCACTATCTCGCTCACTGCGCCCGTGACAAGTAACGTGCTCGAGAACGTCTCTGCGGGCTTTGTCTCGCTGCTGATCACTTCTGTGACTGTCTCCTGATCCCCGTTGGTGACCGGCATCGATGATGAGGCCATTTCCACGGAGCCTTGTCCGCTGCTAATCTCTTCCGTGAATACCTCGCTGCTCCCGTCGGTGACCGGTATGGAGGACGAGGCCATTTCCGCGGTGCTTTGGTCGATGCTAATCTCTTCCATGAATACCTCGCTGCTCCCGTCGGTGACCGGTATGGAGGACGAGGCCATTTCCGCGGTGCTTTGGTCGGTGCTAATCTCTTCCGTGAATACCTCGCTGCTCCCGTCGGTGACCGGTATGGAGCGCGAGACTATTTCCGCGGTGCTTTGGTCGGTGCTAATCTCTTCCGTGAATACCTCGCTGCTCCCGTCGGTGACCGGTATGGAGGGCGAGGCCATTTCCGCGGTGCTTTGGTCGGTGCTAATCTCTTCCGTGAATACCTCGCTGCTCCCAACGGTGACCGGTATGGAGGGCGAGGCCATTTCCGCGGTGCTTTGGTCGGTGCTAATCTCTTCCGTGAATACCTCGCTGCTCCCAACGGTAACCACCTCAGCGGACGACGTCATGTCCCCGCTACTCTCAGAAACGCCACTGCCAGCCATCTGAGAGAAGTAGAGGGGTATATGTCTATTAGCGGGTAAACCCACGAGCACATTCACTATCGAGCTAGAGTCTCTTAAACTTTCTTGTCTTTTGTCGCCCGCGAGTGCGTGAAAAGCGACAAAATATCACGAAAATCTAAAATACCAATGTATGAAAAAATGAAAGAATGCATGGCTCTATGAATGAATCAAGCCACCAAAGCTTTATCGTATAATGTAAAAAAGAAGATGCGAACAAACTGTACACAGATGCGCACTTGGACGCTCATATGGGTCGCCTTTTAGGCTACCCATATATGAAACAAAATGCTTTAACCTAAAATTTCGTAATTATATATTTAGTATATTTAAAGTGTACTTATATAATTTCTAAAATTATATCACAAATGTGTCGTAAAATATAGTATGAAACATGGAAAGTCGAAATCCAAGCTCCGCTTTAATTCGGTATCGCGATAATTTACCGCGACACACAAAGATATAGCTCGTAAAAAACAGCATGATACGAAAGAGCAGGTGCTTATACTAAAGTGCGCTCTAAAAGGCTCATATGTGTAGGATGTAAAAAAAAAGGGCGAAAGCCCAATTGGTATTTTCTGCTACAATAAAATACGTGTAACTCCATCGGCCTCAAAAATGAATGTAAACGAATTGATCAGAACAATCAGACACGGTGAGTACCGCAAATATTGCTCCTGCGTTTACCTCCTCTGTTTTCCTGATATCTCCCTCCACGTTAGCTTTACAGATTCGCCTGGGGGAGGGGTAAAATTGTTTCGACAGAAAAGATTATAGTATGCGCAAGTTCACTTGCCATCCTTGCTTAAAGACCCCGTATCCCCCCTAACATGCATATCCAATACGATCAGATGACGTATAGAAAAAGATCTATGTGGAATCGCACACATTTAATATCGAAATACTAGATATCGGACACATAAGCCATCAGCTTTTTTTTAATTAATAACGATATTTTGCCGATCATACGAAGGATACTGTAGCGTTGTCTTAGTCAAAACAAAAAATATCGGAAAGCAATACAAACACTACTGATTTGTGCTGACCATGAGGACTGGGTGAAAACAGGGAATTTTACTGTAATGTCGTAAAATCTCTCTGCTGTCGTTTTACACACCTAGCTTTTTATTGAATTATTTAGTGATTGACTAACTACTTTAATGGCTACGCCACACGAACCTTTGAAGACGGGTGGATGGATTCCTACGAATATGATACACCTGCCGTGGCGAATGTCCAACAGATACGAACAAAATGAAGTGCAGAACTCAAATATCAGCTCTTTTTTTTTTCTTCAACGTTTTGAATAAACCGCGGGCGCTTGCTCCATACCGAAGCACTCTGTACAAGTCAACACGGATGCGCTAGATCACTTTGGACACGTGCCGTTTTTCTAAGTATTTCTAAGTCTCTATCTGCAGGTACCCGCTGGGTACCTGCAGCCACTTGAAATACCGGTAGAGCAGTAGCAGTCGTGTAGGCTTTGACCTCCTGGGCCCATTTCCAGTATCTGCGTCGGGAAACAAGTGTCTTGCTGTTGCTGTTGACTACGCGACCAGATACGCCATTACGCGCGCTCTCCCAACCAGGCGCGCTACTGATGTGGCAGTTTTTCTACACGGCGTCATTTCCATACATGGAACCCCGTGTTAAATGCTCACAGACCGAGTCCGTATCTTCTTTTCCAAAGTAGTTGATGACATCATGCACGTCTGATCTATCCAGCACCAGCTTACCACCTCCTACCATCCACAAACGAACTGCCTCACTGAGCGATTTAACCGGACCCTTGCATATATGCTGGCGAAATAGGTTGCAGTCTATCGCCGCAATCGGGCCTCCGCTCTGCCGCACAATCCTTCACTCTATAATTCATCTCACTGAGACACTGCCGGCTATTCCCCGTTCTACCCCTTGTACGGCCGGAAACCCACGCTTCCGATCGACGCCTTGCTTACATTGATAACGATCTCAATGCGCGTGATGCCATCGTTCCCTCTGAACACTCTCCACAACTTGCACGCGCTGGCATATCAGTGTCGTAAGAGAATCGGAAGCGTCGCTAACACATCTGTGACCATGTGAAGAAGGTGCACTTTTCGCCGTGCGCACCGTCTGACCCTTTGGATGCCTTCCCGTCTGGTAGGCCTTTGCGGGAAACCCCTGTTTGTTACAAAGGCCCATATCGCGTCGTTCGCCAAGTCGCTGATGTCACCTACGAAATCGCTCCTGTCAGACTTGAAACCTCCTCCGCTCGCACCAACAGTGATATCCTCCGCGCAGCGATGCTCAGGCCCTACAACTATGTGCGCTGCACAGAGATCTAGCGGCACCGGGAAGGTGCTTTTGCAGCAGGGGGAAGTGTTGCGATATAACAGGCGTTTATGAGACATCAAGCAAAGTAAGGCGAAGATGCGCATCTGGGCTTGGCACGAGCTGGTTACCATTTTCGCCTGTGGCTGCGCAACTCTCGTATATACAATGTAAATAGCCTATTTCGTATGTGCCTTTCTGCGCGTGACAATATGCACCAAGCACGACCCGCTATTGTCTCCCCTGTAAGCTCACAGAGTAACCTTGGCTGCACTCCCCTTACGCTTTGTGAGGCCTGCAAACCACGCAGCTCTTAACACTATTTTTGATGCTATGGGCACTTGCGGTGCATCGCTGCGCACTGATCATAGCAACATGGGTTTCAAAAAGATTAACTGAAGCGAAAATAACAAATTTCGGTAAGTTAACTACGACACGTACTCATCAATCAAATGTACGCTCTGCTGGAGGGAGGAGTAGGAAAGATTTTATCCTAGCATTGTTCAATTAATACTTGGAGAAGTATATCTGTCATTTTTTATACAAAATAAATCGAGCTGTACAAGAGAATACGATAAATGTGTACAGACACAGGTGCACTTGTCATGCTTGAGGAGAAACCGTTTTCTCATACTCACGGTGGAGGCCGTAGCATCGGTAGGAACAATCTCGCTCGGAATCCCGTCCACGTCAGACATGGTGACTAACATTGAGGGAGACATCATTTCCGGGGAGCTCGTCTCCAATGCGGACTCGTGCGTGCTGTCAAATTCCGACACGCTAAGGACGTCTGTCGCCACGTCTGTAGCGGTCAAGGTCACCAGCATTGAAGCCGATATCAAATCTGGAGGTATATCGGTAAACGGCGTTAATAGAGGGTCTGCTTGTGCTGAATCCTTAGTTACGTCAGTGAGCTGTCCTACGCTGCTCTCACTCATTAGTGCAGAGGCTGAGATTGTTTCGTACTGGTCTGGCACGGCATTCACTGACGCATTTCCAGTAACCTCCGTTGCTGTATTGGTGTCGCTCAATGGGACCTCATATGATGCAGATATAGTTACCGCATTCGCCATATTGTCAGTTGCGTCGGCTCGCGCCTCGGGTATCCTGACGAGCGTGGCTTGGGGAGGGAAGACGTTCATTTCATCCTGTGCTTTTGTCCCTTTGCTATAATTCGTACTGTTGAAGTCGTCTGTTGTGAAGCTCGACTGTGTCCTTTCCAAACCTGACGCTGATTCAGTGTCAATAACGACCACCCCAGGAACTTCAACGTCTGCTGTAAAATTAAATAATTCGAAACTCTCTACGCCAAGCATAGGAATATAAGGTTGTGTGGTTGGCATGGTGGTTTCTCTCAGAATTTCAAAGGAGGCGAGACCACTCGGCAATGTAGATGCGTTCATTGCACCTTGCGCAGTACTGCCCATTGTCGCGCTGGCAGCGTCCACTGCTGCGGCATCACCAGGAAAAAGAGACATTGAGGTCGAGAATTCAGATGTGTACAGTGCATCCTGCTCTGCTGCTGCCCTAATGTTTGCGCTCACTCTGCTTGGGGATGTGCGATCACCTTGCTGCAGTCTAGCTGTGGTCAGCATGTTAGATTCACTGACTACAGATTGTGTTGCTGTTCTGTCAACGCGTGTGCTCGCGGGATGGGCTGCAACGGCATTAACTGTCAGAAGCGTCACTGCGGTCAAAAACTCAGACGCGTTTCGTACGTCCTGCGGGGAAGTTGTGAGACCGCTTACAGTTGCCGTGTCCAGAGCTGCACGATCATCTGATAAAAGGGTCACTGAGGTCAACAAAGCAGGTGTGTTTAGTGCATAATGTGGAGCATTGGGACCGGTGCAGCTTTCATTACCGCTGCAGTTTGCAGCGTAAGTGCCAGTGCGATTCTCCGGCTTGACGGTCAGTGCCGGTAGCCCAAAAGACGATTGTCCTCCATAGTGTGCTTCAATTTGGCCGCCAGGAGCATTCGAAGGGAACTCATCCCACAGCGTGAAGGCTTGAACTTTGTCTTCCGGGTAGTCGCCGCTTCTTGTCTCTGAATCTCGCGCTGTGACGCCATTGATAGCAGAGTCGTTGCGTTTTTTCTCGAAAGCTTTCAGTGTCAATCCTTCAGTGCTTCCTTTGCTGATCGGTGGACCAGTCACCTTTCCAGTCTCTTCACTGCTGCGATTGATGTCCTTGCGCTGTAGAATAATGTCTTCCCCAGGACGTAGGCGCTGGGAATCGGAAATTGCCGAGCGCTTCTTAGGCAATGCACGCTGGTCATCGCCACGACGAGCGGACGAAGGCGGGAACGCCTGCGAGAAGGACAAACAGCTGCAACATTCAGCCACGTTAGAACATCGGCAGACCCACTGCGATGGCTTAGCTGCCATGGTGTGGCGCTGCTAAACAAAAGGTCGCGCTATCAAATCCCGGCAGTGGCAGCCACATTTCAGTGGGGGCGAAATGCAAGGGTTCCCGTGTCACGAGCATCGGGGGTATACGTTAAAGGTCCTCTGGTGCTCCGAATTATTTCGTTGTCCCCCACTATGGCGTGCCTGATAATAAAATTTTGCTTTTGGCACGTAAAGCCCCAAAACTCACTCAGTCAGCGTCATTAAGGACAGTATAGGAAAAATTATTTGTTCTTCTTAGTAAATTAAATGTTAAATAAATGGAAGTGGAAGTGGAAGAAAAATCAACTGGCCGCTGGTGGGACACGAAACCACGTTGTCGTAGTAGGCCTGGAATGCTGCTCTCACGAATCTAGCGGCGCTGTTTTCTCATCCGCTTTCTTCGGTATTTATGTCTTTCTACTGGCACTAACCCTCGGAGTGTTAGCCAGCGCCACCATTAACGCTAATCACTCAAGATTGCCACCACTCAAGCCTGCGGCAGATAGGCTGCTCCACTTGCGCTGCCATAACCATGAGTGGTGACGCTGGCTAACACTCCCAGGGTCATTTCAAGCAGACAAACATATATACCCTAGAACGTGCATGAGAAAACGGCGCTGCATTAGCTCAATTAGTAAGAGCATCGCACGCTAAGGACGTCCGCTTGTACGCCACCTACGGCCAGTTGTTTTAACGCGATAACGTTAACGGCCCCCTGTCGCAGAAAATCCGGCGCCAGGGTCGATGTCCGCATGAGAAAAATCATCCCGAACCCCGCATCCCGATTCACACAGGCTTTCCGCATGGCGCATCAGCAAATTGACAAAATACCCTACAGACATGATAGCGTCGGGCTGAAAATTTGAATATACGAGAAAACATAATTCGGTTAGGCGGAAACTCAGTTACAAACCCCTTTTCTAGCTGCTGTTTCAGGTCTGTCTTCGTAGGAGTGGCGAGCACCGCTCGGTTCCTTGCAACGTCATCCAGGTGGCCTCGCAATGGTATTACAAGAAAAAAAGACAGCTAGAAAGCTCAGGGCTCGCCTTAGTGCATAGCTTTCGCCACCGACGTTTCCAGGAAAACATCACGGTTTCATATAAGCGGCAGTTACCGGAAAGCGTGAGAAGTAGACAGGGATCTTTAAATGTTATCGCGTTCCAGTCTTATAGGCGAAGCTTAGGTGCCCTCCGAATTATTCATGCACTTTTACTTCCATTTATTCATAATTTCTTGAATTCATTTCAGAAATACAAATAATTTCCTGTGTGCCGTCCTAGAAGTATTGTTTCTTGGCTTTTTATGATTAGACTAATAATAATCGCGTTCCTCGGCTTTCCTTCTCCTCGTTCATTGCATAGCGAGGCTCTTGAATCCGGCGGATTTGATGCATTCAGGTATCTTGCATGGGTTTATTGACCAGTTACCCTCACCCAAGAAAGTTCACATACTATGTGATGCCTGCGATAGATAGGATGCTCCACCTCTACTACCAAGGCTGTGAGCGGGGCCGATCGCTAATACTGCCAAGATTAGATCTATTACACAGAAATTAATACCCGAGAAAGATAATGGGAAAACGGTGCCGTGTTAGATTAGTTGGTATGAGCATGGCACGCGTAGTAAGCAGACGTGAGTTGGTATTCCACCTGCGGCCAGTTGCTTTTTCATCCAGTTTCATGTCCATTTATTTGTCATTCCAATAATTCTATCAAGAACTACAAATAACATCCCTTTTACTGCCCTTGGGGTCATTGTTTGGCGGGTTGTTATGATCTAATAAAAATCAGGCCCTTCTGTTTCATTTCTTCACACACACACACACACACACACACACACACACACAGACACACACACACACACACACACACACACACACACACACACACACACACACACACACACACACACACACACACACACACACACACACACACACACACACACACACACGCACGCACGCACGCACACGCACACACACATACACACGAGGCATTCATTTTATTCTAGCACCGTCTAGAAAAAAAATCGCGATGCATCTAATGGTGATGATACGTACAGATGAACATTATAACAGTGATAAAGAATGGCTGCGCTTAACACACACACACACATATATATATATATATATATATATATATATATATATATATATATATATATATATATATATATATATATATATATATACATAATATTTCCTCCATGTACCAGAGACGTTCGGCAGCAAATTATTGCTACGTAGAAGATGGAAATAGGTTGGTTTATATCCGGTATAAATGTGTGCATCCTGTTGGGGGCCTCACTCTCGTGAAAACAAAAGTGCCGGTCTTCTTCGCGTAGTACTTCCAGAAAATAACGGCCGCAAAAAGGCTGTTTTGCCACATCGCTGTCACTTATGTCACATACAGCAGACAAGCATGCAAGCGCCTTTACGTCCGCCTTGCGGTTCGTGTAATGTTCGTGCCTCTAATTTAATAAACAGCTATCGATAATTTTGGTGGATTGCTATCGTCACAGCACACGTAATTTTTATACATATCTAACCAAAATTACTCAGCCCACTGCTGATCGGGGGTTTGTGTACGTGCGCTTGACGAAAAATTAGCGCTTTCTTCATGCAGCGGGCTACATGGCAAATGACATACGTAACCCCAGACTATAGAAAGCATTATGTTCATTCCTGGGGATGAGTTACATATGTTCGGGCACCGCTAATTGTACGTCCGTGCACAACCCATGACAGAGATGCTTAAATAAAGAGCACAATATGATCTAGATGAAAGCGAAGGAGCAAGACTATCACAAAAAAAAAAGAAAGGAAAAAAAAAAGGCTTGCGCTCACCTGCATGTTGCCGCTGGCAATTGGAATGCTTAGGCTTGTACTGTTTCCCCCTCCTTCCAGGGCAATGAGGCCTGGAAAAAAGCGATAAGCCGGATTCGCCTTGTCGCGAACAAGGGATCACACTATTGACGAGCATTAGCTTCCCATTAACTCAGCTTTATTTATTTGTTATTACACTTCAGCAGTGCCGCCAAATACGGCAGCGATAGCATTGAATATGCAGCCCTCCAGGAGTTAGTACTTGATATGCATGCAAAGCACGAAGCGCGAATTTTGAAAGACGTTACTAGTGGTGCTTTCTAGGTATTTCTTTCCTTTTTATTAGTTTTCAGACTTCTTGGGAACACAGCAGATAAGCGCTTGGCATTCGCCTTCGATGAAGTGCACAACGCTCGTTGTATAAGCGTGCCGAATCCACTCCCTCGACAGGCAATTATTATTCCTTCGCTTTATCCCTTCGCCGACACCCGTGTAGAAAGCAGTGTTTCAGCAGGTTGTTCCATCTTGTGGCTACAGAAAGCACTAAAACCGCCAATTTCAAGTTTTGGATAATGAAAGTATTGTCAGCGACAACCTAACAAGAAAAGGATACGCTGCCCAACTGAAACACAAGTTGCATAGATGCATCAGCCAATTACGTATACTTCCTTCCGCGAAGGAAAACAGTTTAGGTTTTTATAACGGCTATTTTCTCCGTATAGATCTGCCTTTCTGCCACTCATTTCAGATTGACTGCTGAACGACTTCGCAAATTTTATGAGCGATCCCGATATCCGTGCTCACTGAAAGGTAATAGTTTAGCTTGAAACAACCAGCTTTTAAATTCTAATTAGCCTAGCATTTACATTAGTCTAGCGAAGTCATTAAATTGTAAGTGGACTTCAGCTGTCTCTCCTCTCTTCTGGAGATGAAGGGCAGGTGCACTGCATTTCTGTGGTTCGAGCTTATACTGAATTCTTAGGTTGTCGCCGATGGTAGGAGAATGTGTGCCGGTGGCATTAATATTGCGGCGTAACGCGTATGTGGATCCTTTCCAGTGGCGGATACCTACACGAATGGCACAATATAAAGAAGAAATGCTTTCAGGGAGAAGGATGCGAGAGCAGCGGGAGACGCGCGATCAATTTATGGCTTCTTTGTAGAGGCGCATCTGCGTAGCATATAAATGTTGAAACTCCCTCTACAAGAAAAGTATGTTTTAGAAAATTATATATATATATATATATATATATATATATATATATATATATATATATATATATATATATATATATATATATATATATATATATATATATATATATATAAAATAAATTATGGGGTTTTGCGTGCCAAAACCACTTTCTGATGATGAGGCACGCCGTAGTGGGGGACTCCGGAAATTTCGACCACCTGGGGTTCTTTAACGTGCACCTAAATCTAAGTACACGGGTGTTTTCGCATTTCGCCCCCATCGATATGCGGCCGCCGTGGCCGGGATTCGATCCCGCGATCTCGTGCTCAGCAACCTAACACCATAGCCACTGAGCAACCACGGCGGGTTATATATATATATTATATATATATATATATATATATATATATATATATATATATATATATATATATATATATATATATATATATATATATATATATATATATATATATATTGTGAAGCTCTTACGTGCATAGTGGTTTCACGCCTCAGCGGGGGCACCGAAGAGTGGTGAACGAAGAAGACGACGTGTGGCTGGCTGGCTGAATCTCGACAGGCGCTCAGCTGATCAAGGCCATCGCATCTACCTCTACCCGGCTTCAAAGTAACGCCTCTTGTGGGCGTAACAATATATATATATACACATAATCAGAAGCCAACAAACAAGGACACAAGGACGACATCCGGGAAATGACTTGTGCTTAATGAATGCCATGAAGAAACGATAAATTAATGGAAATGAAAGCGGAGGAATAAACAACTTGCCGCAAGTGGGGAACGATCCCACAACCTTCTTACATATATATATATATATATATATATATATATATATATATATATATATATATATGTATAGTCACGTTGCAGTGATAGCGAACAACTAGAAAGAAGTGCGCGCTGTGGACCTAACTATTTATTGCTCGAACCTGCGTCGAGGGCCAAAATTACACTGCGCATTTAGATGACAGCAGGGGGCCAATGCTAAAACGCCCATTGACTTAGTTGTAGGTACACATTAAATAACTCCAGACTGTCGAAATTTCCGGAGTCCTCCACTAAAGCGCGCGTCATTACCATACCTTGTTTTTGGCGCGTAAACCCCCGTAATTTTTTTTAATTACATTACAAGCACACCGATAGTACTTGCCGAGCACAGTGGACGACCGTCCAAATCTGATCTGCGAATCAAACGTATCGGCTATTTGTGTACATGCCTTAAAGAGCCTTCGAGCGGGTAATCGCGTCATTTCTATTACCACTATTCGTGTCACGCACGCAATCTGTTTAGAAACAAAGCTTGGCGACGACATAGGAAACCAATACAACCAACGCTAGCACTCGAGAAACTTCCGATACAAAAAGGCTCCTCTGCAGTTGAAAGATGACATTTCACATTTGTTAGCTGGTCAAGACGGTTACCGGAAAAGATAAATAAGTACACGTGGCCACGTGCCTATATTAAACGACATGGTAGCGGTGTTGCATATAGTACACGGAAGCAAAAAGAAAGTGCACATAGTGAAAAAGTAACAAAGCGGCAAAGAGATAATCTCCCAGAGTTTGTTAGCGTGCGTAAAATGGTTTAAGATGTGCAACAATGGCAGCTTGAGGTCGCGCGTGGCGCGGCTTTGATTGCGTGATGCGGTCCTGAGCGTCCTCATTGTCCAATTCGCAAATACCAGGCATGATCTTGTTTCGTCCGAAATAGCCCGGTAGCGTTTCACTAAGTCCACGTTGTCTAATTGCTGCCTAAACCCAACACGGTCCCCGGACTGGTATTCTACGTAGCGTCTTCGGAGATTACAAGGTTGCCTGTTGCTTATTTGCTTATCCTTGATGCGCAGGTGGGCGAGCTTTCGAACTTTTTCTGCACGTTGAAGACATGCGGCAACGTCGAGGCTATGTTGGGTCGCCTACGTTTGGCAGCATGGCGTGAAGCATCGTTGCCAGGCTCTTTCCGTAAACCAGCTTGAATGGCGAAATCTGCTTTGCTTCTTGCATCGCCATGTTGTGGGAACAGGTTATGCAGGGAAGGACGGCTTCCGACGGTTTGTGCTCAACGTCAAGGTGCCATGCTAACATAGCGGCGACGCTTTTAATTAGGCGTTCCATTAGGGGATTCATCTACGGATGGTAAGCAGTTGTCTGTCCATGGCTTGTGTGGCACTGCAGGATTGCTTGGGTAAGCACCGCTGTAAAAGCGGTTCCTATCTCATTGATAAGTGCTTCAGGGGCACAATTTAGTAAGAGGATATTCTTGAGGAAGAATTTCGCCACTTCAACCGCGCTACTTTTGTCGTAGCTTTGGTTTCGGCGCAACAGGTAAGGCAGTCGGAAACTACGACGATCCACTGGTTTCCAGGTGTTCACGTCGGAAAGGGCTCCAATACTTTCCATTCCAATTTGCTGGACTGGTCGGCAAGCAGGCTCTATCGGTTGTAGAAATCGTGCTGGCCTCATGGGTGGCGTCTTCCGTCGCTAACACTGTTGTCATGTCATAACCTATTGGACGACGTCGGAGATCAAGCGCGGCCAGTAATACTTCCCTTATATCCTCGTGAGCGTAAGGGAACGCCCGTGGTTTCAGGCTGTGAAATCATGACGCAGGGCGCGTATGACTTCTGGCAGCAAGGCGGAGGGTACAACAATAAGGTAGTTTGCTTGGACTAGTGAGAAGTAGTTTGCTACTATTGGACCTGTTTCTCTAGCGAAAACGACAATGATCCATCCATAAACACCCTTGAGACAAAGTCCGTCTTGCCTTGCAGGGACTCGAGGTAGCTTAGTTCAGAGTCGGCTCGTTACTGTTCGGTGAACGTATGCGCATATTGTATTTAAAGACGTGCAGTCGTCTTCGTCCTTTTACCGCGGTGGTTGGATGGCAGCCTGAGACAGGCAGTCGGCATCAGAGTCTTGTCGTCCTGAGTTCTGAACCCGGTGATGTCGATTTCTTGAACACTCTGAGCCTCAACTGTGCGAGCCGTCTTGAAGGGTCCTTTAAACTGGCCAGCTGGCACAACGCGTGATGGTCACTTACAACTTTGAAGGGCCCGGATTATAGGCATGGGCGAAATTTCGCCGTAGCCCAAATAAAGGCAGTACAGTCTATTTACTTCGTAAAACAATTGACTTCCCTTTTCCATAGCGACATGATGGCTTAACCAGCGACCCTTTCCATTCCGTGTTTTCTCTAAACAAGCACTGCGTGGAGCCCTACGATAGTTGTGTGGGTGGGGACTTCAGTATCGGCTACGTAGTTGAAACGTGAAAGCACCGGCGGCGACTGTAAGTGTCGTTTCAGTTCTTGAAATGCTTTGACTTGCGGCGACTCCCACTTGAAATTGACGTCGGAATTTCAGAGGTGGATCAATTGCTTAGCGATGGGCAAAAAGCACTTCACAGAGGTCCCGTAATGTGGGGCAAGATATCTGTGTACACCATCCCGGTCGGCGGGCTGCAGAATGTTAGTGATATCAGCTTTCTTCTGCGGATTAAGACCAACTGCAGAAACAGAAGCTCATCGTAAGCGAAGCCACATATTTCTGGCTTTAGACTGAGCCCATATGAGCTGATGACCTCTAGTCCTGTCCCAAGGCGCCTGAGGTGTTCGACAAAATTCCATCAAAGACGACGACGTTGTCGAACTAGACGACACAGGCGTATCACTTCAACCATGCGAACACCGTGTTCATCACGCGCTGGAACATTGCAGGTGCCGAGCATAGCCCCGATGGCATGAATGGGTTTGTAAACGTCTTCAGTCTTTGCACGATACGTTTCGTCGACGTCTATTGGCCAGTATCCTGTGTTCAGGTCCTTCGACGACAAATACTAAGAGTCGCGCAGCCGGCTCAATGCGTCGTCTAACCATGGGAGCAGTCATACCTCCTTCTTTGTGATCTTGTTTAGCCGACAATATTCGACGTAATAACAAAGGCTACCATCCTTCTTCAATACAAAAACTAGAGGAGACGCGCAAGGATACTTGGAAGGCTCAATGACTTCAACAAGGTTTGAGACCAGGCTAGCTGGTATTCCATCCCGTTCGAAGAAGACAAGAGAAACTTCTATCGCGACTACAGAAATTTCTGTAGTAGGACAGAAGTTCAAAACACATGACTTCTGCGTCTGTAGTTGCGACAGACATTTCTCACGTTACGACAAAACTTCTGTAGTCGCAAAAGAAACACTCTGTTACGCGAAGAGTTCGAAAGTCGCAAAAAACTATGTCTCTCGTGAAAAGGATTCTGATGTCGCTACAAAAAACTTACTGTCGCGACGACAACGTCGCTACAGACGCTTTCTGCCGCAGCGTTAGAAATGTGCCACACTCTATCGCAGGGCCATAAATATTGACATCGCGACAGAAGCGCTTTCTGTCGCGACGCTCCAAAATTTTGTGAGCTTCACATAAGTGGTTCACTGTACTTTTCCCCTACGTGGTATTCAACAACGCGTTAGCCGAATCGGTGAATGCTGACAGCACCGATACCGGTACTGACGTCGACATGATCAATGACTTCTATTTGTCGTAAATAAGCCGTGACAACGCGACACAAGCTTCTCAAAGTCGACCGCTGATTGAAATCATCACATCTGCGGGAACGGCGCCGCAAGCATTTTGTTTAATTTTGTAGTATGTGACACACTGGCCCGGGGACTTGCACGTATTGTCACGCTGACATATTAGTTTATTTCCCAGAAGTGCTGCATAAGCTTTTTTACAAGCGGACAAGAATTTTTGTGCTATTGGACAAGGTTTTGGGAAAATCTGTCTCTCTAGGGTGTCCTTCCCCTGGCAAAGGCTCTACCGTGAGATTATCAGTACGCTGTCTGCATGAGCGCTTATACACGAATCGTTATGTGGCTATTTTGCACAGAACACGCAAATTAGATGCGTGGTCAAATGAATAAAGAGCGAGCGACAGCTCTAGAAATTGCAGCGTTCCATGTGCCCGTTTGGTCAAGCGTAATTCCTCAACTGAGATAGACTGAAAACATGGGGAAGGCAGGAGATGGAAATTCAAGACGATGAGCGAAAGGAGAACAAGGTGAACAAGGTGTCAAGCGTAATTCCTTAACTGAGATAGACTGAAAACATGGGGAAGGCGGGAGATGGAAATTCAAGACGATGAGCGAAACGAGAACAAGGTGAAAGCCGGAGCCAACTTTTCGACAATCCGCGTACGCCGCAGCGAGTGCACTCAACTACCTGGACGTTTTCCGATAAGCATTCGTCACGCCTGCGTACACTGATTTCAGACAGCGTTCTCAACGCCGCTATTTCTTAGCAAGCATCAATGCATACTCAAAGTCTGTTGAAGCTGTGCCAGTTGCATCTCAATCTTATGACGACATGGTCAGCTGAGGTTAACATCAAAAGCATCAGGGTGCCACTTTACCACCCTGCGTCGAATGACGCCGCAGCGTGCAGTTCTGATAGTACAAACTGATAGAATGCTTTTTCTCTACAGGTCAGCGGGCCTTACAGTTTGACAGGCCTAGTCTCAGCAAAGCTACTTATTGCCAAGTCATTACGTACACCTCTCAATACCCTCTGTCTTGATCCCAGAAAGAACATAGTTGCAAAGCAAGTTAAATAGAAAATTCAATTAGACAACGGAGAAGCCAGCCGTATTTTGCCAAGGAGTGATTTGAATGACTTCATGAATTCTAAGCCAGGTATTTTGTTCTGCCAGCAGCACTTATCGAGCCCATTAATGAAACAGTCTTACTACAAACATAAGGCGGAGTGAATTGTCAGAGGCATGGTGACGATCGCAGGCCTGACGATTGAATACATCCAGTTGAGCCAGATACCATCCAGCAGAATTCACACCTCGTCGGACAAAGCGTTACCTGGCGCAGAAGCTGTGACAACTGATGAAACAGCACCAGCAACAGTGAATCTAGAGACATCGACAGATGGTTCGCTAGTAACCATTCTATCGTCAGCCCCAGCTCTACGACCGACAGCCTTCGCAAAAATCCGCCGGCTAAATTTAGATTGGTTTTACCGGAATCAGCTAGAACACATAGACCTGTCTTTCGTCACTTTATACAAAAAACGTGGACGAATAAGGTGTTTTATTACATGCCTATAGAAACTGGCGCCACTAAAAGCTAGTGGTGTTTAAGCTCTTAACAAAACAAGTGCACGCGCCATGTAGCCGGCATTCGCTGCATCAGTTTCGCACGAACATGGCCTGCGCCTCTTTTCTTCGGAGACAATCCTAAGAATAGCTGCAAAATTTCTTGCTGAGTGAAGCGTCCACATGTCCCTGTTTTGCTGCAACCACTGCCCTTTCTGTATTACAACCTTATCTGTCACCGTTGTGCTCACTGTGACCTACCAGTTCTCGAGATAACCTTCCCGAGGTTGCTAACCGCTTTCGCAATAAGTTTTGCTATCCTTGCCCCCTCCCCGTTTTGCCAGAACTCCTGCCGTTAATATCACTAACTTCCATTTATGGACTGTGCTCTGCAGGTGTTCTTTATTTGAACCGCTCACCAGTAAATATTCCCATTCGCTTAGATCACCAGCCAGATGCAACAAGCTTCCTCAGATAACAGCGGTGGCTGTTTTCTGTAGTGAACTACCGCGAGGCGGTGAATTACCATGACTAAAAGTTAACCGCAGCGCAAAAGGTGAAATGGCAAGCCACTCAAATGAGCTGTATTTGTAATAAAAGGCCGTGGGTAATCCTTGGGTGCTATAACGTAAAACGTTTTTCGACCACGCCCACTTCACCTGTCTGTCACGCGACGTCACGATAACCGCGATACCTCCCCATCTGATATGTGTACGCACTGATTATGCATGATTTGACAAAAAAAAATTAAAACAGTTATTTCTGATTCGACCCTTTTTCGCCATTAGCGCTCGGCTATTGGTAAAACGTTTTCGGGCTGCACTCACTTCACCTGCCTGTCACGCGACGTCACAAAACCGCACAAACTCACCGCGTCAAAGTGACGTGTACGCGATAAAGATGCATTAATATGCCGAACAAAACTGAATTTTCTTCGGAATAGCCGCAGGCTGCCCCGTTCCGAAAGGAATAAAAGATGGCTGCCGCCGATCGCTGAGACGCTGGCTACTCGCACCTGCCGGAGAGCATGGGTGTATTTGCGTATAATAAATCTTCTTGCGTGGCCGTATAACGTTTTCGAGCCCTTTCGGCATGTTTACCACCTCATTCTGCCAACTCTTCTTTGCTGAGGGTCAATTTTAGCGTCATTCTTAAGCTTCCGTTGCATGCCGCCGTGATTTTCGACCAGCCACCACAAGCTAAGTAAGGCAAAGCCCAGCAATCGCAGATACCGGCGCCACCCTCTTCATCCGGTTATCGATTTTCAGTGCACTGGCTCTGCCCCAGTGAATCCTTCTCCACTTGAGCGTTCTCCTCGCCTCTTGTCAGCGAATTAGATACGACAAGCCGCTCAGTGTAGGCAATGTTATTCGTTTTTCAAGCAAACAAAAGTAACCTCCTATGAACGAGGAGAGCGTTTGATTGGTCTGTTCAGACAACCCTGCGGATGACCGCCCGGTGCTTGCGTCGGTGGTTACGCAAATTTGACGTCAGGAATTGGAATAGAAACATATTGGAATAGTTTTACGTTACAGGGCCCCTTTAGTACGAATACATTTCTCTAGGCTTACCGGATCGCTCCATCGGCGCTGGTCGAAACAGCGTCAGTCCGAGAGTCAGGCACGCAGAGGCTGCACCAACAAAAATGAGCGCTCGAATCGCCAGTGGCCTTGTGGTGGCACGTCGAGCTCTTGCTGCTTTCTTGGAGGATACATGGGCCATGTGGTGCGAATGTTTTCCAGCAGAGACCAGGACACCCGTTATCGTCGGTGGTCTTCAGCGCGAGAACGAGGTACAGGAAAGTCGCTGGTGCTGACGTGACGCGAACGGCCTTAAGGACAGAAGGCTTCGACAAGAACGAGGGCGCGTGGTGGCGCTTCTTTTTTGTCTTACCGTGCTCGCGGTGGCACGCGCAGATGAAACGCTGGCACATAGCATCGCATCGGCGGTTCTCATCAAGCAAGAAAAGCGAGGTCTAGAACTTAATGACGAAACACTTGCATTTAGAGGATGTGGTAAACCCCATATTTTCCATTTCCTGAACCCTCAAGCTTAATTTATGAGTGCGTACGTCAAGGTTGAAACTATGTCACACTTTCGGAAGAAATATCACGAAAATTTGTTCTTTCACTGCATCACCTACCTTTATAATTTTTGCGTCTTACTAATTATATTTCTTACTTGGACACTTTAGTTCTCTCTACAGTCACGCACCTGTGTTGCTGGACTACAAAGTGACTTTTGGTGTTCCGTAAAATCGTGCCATTCTGACTGTTTTCATGCTCATGTTTTCGTCATAGAATTTTAATATGTATTAAATTTCCTCCTTACACTGACATACATTCTTATTGTGTTTTATCTTCCTTCCACCTATGACTCGTAGGCTTCTGCGTCTGTCCTTCGTAGTGGGGGTGCGTCAGGGAACAAGTAATCAAACAAGTATTAGGGTGATGTGATAGGTTGCGCAGTTTGATACACCTTCCGACGCAACATGGCGTTAAAATGCCATCCAAACTTTTGTTGAACCTTTCGGTGAAGGATTGCATCTCCTGTTGGGATTTCCACTTCGTGTGCCCGACTAACTCATTGCAGGCTTACCTCTTGCAAACTCAGGCAATTCCACACATTCATTTTATCTGTGGCATTTATCAGATAGCTTTATTTGCGGTGCTACACTTTTATCAGCTTTTTTTTCTTAATAGGGCCGTATTCTTTCTTTCCATAGCGCATCTCTCATCCGGATACGCTGTATTGTCTTGCAGGCTGGCCAAAGCTCCGCTTAAAACTATTAGCGCAGTGCTTATGATCGGTATATGATATTGCATTACGACATAGGTTGTCAGTGGTGTAAACATAAAAAGTGAGTGATAAGACAGTTTTGGCCCAAAAGGGGGCATGAACTTAAAGTTTCTTGGAATCACATGTTGCATGGAGAAGGAAGCATACGATGAGAATAAACAAAACTCTATTAGTTGCATTGATCTGTATATATAGCGCGCGATAGGCCAGTGGTGTCACTACGCGGGGCGTAACTAAGGCAGAAGACATGAATATTAAGCATGAAGTGCTTTTAGCTCCCGTTGTCGGCGACCTTGAAGCGACCTTGAGCCAAAATCCAGAGACGTTATCCGGGCACTCAAGACGAGAATGGGACGAGAACAAAACGACAACATCCGGGCATCGTTGCGAGAGCAAAACGAAATCATCACAGGTACCAGACGAAACTTTAAAAAAGTGCGGTCTTTCGCCCCTGAACCCTTGTAAGGACCGCATTACATACGCTTGTTACTGCCCAAACAAGATACAAAAACACTGCGCCTTATTTACTCCTGCTGTTTCTTTACAATATTGCACAATCTGTAACTTCTAGTACGCTGAAGATTTATCTGTCATTTCCAATAGCCACGTTCAAAAGGCAGATACAATGCACGATACAATTGACTGTCATTAGTGCTGGGACAGGGTTGCCTGTGCTCTTTGCAATTCCAGTGGTCCACGAGTTCTGCGGGGCGCGTTTCGCGCCGCCTTCTTCGAGAGATGGCGCCAGGCTGCGCGACCAGGCCGGCAGCGTCCGGCGCGCTGCGGATGATTGTTTGGCCGAAACGCGACTTGCGACGAGGTTCAGTTCAAACCGTGTTTACTATGGCTCAGTAAGCGTTCAGGCCTGCGTCGCGTCGTGGCCGCATGCGCTTCTGCGTCATTCTTCAATTCAACGAGGTCGCCATCACAACAGCTTAAGCCGAGCAATGCAGAAGGGGGATCGAACGCCTCGGATCTCGAGGACTGCGGACGCGCGTCGCATGGGTTCCTCATGTTTTCAACAATATCGCCGCAACCGGGCCGCCTATGACCATGAAAGTTGTTGAGGATCTTCACTAACGCATCAGGCACCCAATTTTAACAGCGGAAGACCCCTGCAAGCAACAGTTGTTCGGCGGTTAGCCCTTTTGTCCTGACCACGCCGGGACGCCGCGCTTCCCCCAGGGCAACACGCGTCTCGACTCCGCCATGACCGCGTTGTGCGGCGTTTGCCTGCCTCACCAAGCCTCGCTGAGCCCAGCCATGGAGTACGCCGTAGAAGGCGAAGTCATTAACCCAGCCGAGCTGCCCGGTGGAACGTGGAAAACGGCCCTGGACATGCAGCAGAGATATTGACGCCGGACCTGAGCCGCATCGAGGCCCGCCAACGGAGAGGCCCCGCCGAAGGGTGAGCCAACACCGACGTCGCGGTGACAGGCCCGCCCGCCTCCGGTCGTGCGCCGTCGACCCATGCCACGTTTACCAGTTAACGATTACAAGGTAGTCTTTCGGCCGAAAGGTGCCGTCAACCTGACCGAAGTTGGGCCAGCTGCACTCGTGGACGCGATATGCGCCGCCGCCAACTTCGACGTTACCCAAGCCCTCCCTGTTGACCAGGTGAGCATCCACCCCACGAACAACACGATCACGGCCAGTACCCCGAACCGGCAGCAGGCCGAGGCCTACGGCAAAATCAGAAAGCTGCAGCACGTGCAGGAGAAGCTTGATATGCCTGTGACAACATACATTCCGGCGTCCGACAACTCGGTGCGAAGAGTGGTGTGCAGGGCGTACAGCTACGAAATTGATCAAATGATTTACGCCGAGCTTCGCAACAGAAATCCCGACCTGCCCATTGGGAACGCGCGGATCACCTTCGCCGGAGTCAAGCCTCCGAAATTCGTACGTTACCTGGCTTTCACGTTTAATGTCTTCGGATTCCGGGAACAGCCGGAGGCCTGCTTCAGCTGTTGGAAGCGGCAGCACCGAGCAGATGTGTACCCTCAACCCCGACCGACAGAACCGAGATGCCAGCGGTGCGGCGAAGATACCGGTGAAACCGGCATCTTCGCCGCATTGCCGTTGGCGAAATGGCGACCTGCTTTTCCTCCTGCGTAGTATGCGGCGGAGGCCATCTGACCGGCAGCAGAAGCTGCTAATATCGGTTTATCCAAAACAAAAGCAGCCCGCCAAGCTAGTCAACGCCAACACCACGCCGTCTCCACGTGAAGGAGCCGCAAGCGGCACGAAAGCGTCGACGAGAACGTCCAGACCACAGGAGCGGGGTCAGGTGAGCGACCAGAGCCGAACCGAATCCTTTCCACCTCTTCGCGGCCGCAGCGCGAGCGCGAGGGACCGGTCGGCGCCCCGCCCACCTGGAGATCGCTCGAGCTCCGAGAGCACACAAGTCGCCTGGGGAACAAACCTCAGCCAAACCTCAGCCGATGCCCCGGAACAAGGTGCTCCAAAACCCGCAGGTAAGGGAGCTGGTGGAGCAAATAATTACTCGCACAACAATTAGCTGCAGCTAATAACAAAACTAGACAATTAGAAAGCTGACATGCGCCTAGTAACGCCCCCAGCACAAAAAACGCCAGCGAGATCATGGCTCGCGTTAGGCGCGGAGCGGATGCAGAAAACGACATGGAGGTAGATGGTGCTTGCCGCACCAAACGCTAGGCCGAAGGTCCCGCCGCTCCGGACCCCTGAATTTCAAATCTAGATCGAGAGCATTCCGCCAACGGAGGTTGCTGAGCAAGCCACCCAAAACAAACAGCTGGTAGAGAGCGTTGCCGCTCTTAGCTCCGCCATTACCGCGGATATGTCTCACACAGGATTAACCGCGACTCAACCCCAATCAAAATCCCAACCTCATCCTCACCTCATCTTCAGCCTCAGGTGGTAACGCCGCCTCCACCAACGCCAGAACCAAACATTCTGCACCACTCGGTGGCTCAACGCGCTGCCGGAGTGCTCACAAGAACACCCAGCACGGTTTCACCGTGCATGGAACCACACAAACAAACGTGATCGCCAACGCACCAATCGTAATCTGGCAGTGGAATTGTAGAGGTTTCCGCTGTAAACGCAGGTCTCTGGAATAGATGCTTGAAGGTTACCAAACCAAACCTCACATAGTTGCCCTCCAGGAAAGTGGGATAGCGGCGAAACTATCAGTTTTTGCCGCGTATAAAGAAATTAGCACTCCAGACATCTCTCCGGCCATGTCGATCATGGTAAAGAGAATTCTGACCATCAACCAATTAAACCTAGAATTCACGGAGGTGTCATGCACCTTCGTTGAAATCCAGCCAATACGTAAATGCGACCAAACTCTCTACATTCTGAGTGTTTATGGCCCCCCTAGAAATAAAAGCCTAGCAGTAGCTACACTAATAGGCACAGCGTATAAAGCTGTAAGGCATGCACAACTCGTCCTGCTCGGAGATTTTCTTGCGCAGCATTCGGCCTGGGGCTAACAAAAATGTCAAAATAAGGGCACTAAACTTTGGGGGACCGCTTAAGGCCTCGGTTTTGCCCTTCTGCTTGACCCTGAAAGACCAACCTGCAGAACCAATATCGTGAATCAAAACACTTCGCCTGATTTGGCCTTCACCGGGAACATGGGCAATGCCATGTGGGAGAATACCGAACTAAACGTAGTAAATTCTCTAAACAACGGTACCCTCCAGAGGCTACAAGCAAAATAAGGTAAACATTAAGCACACTAAATGGGACGCTTTACGGAACGTTCGCAATAGACGCGAACCCGTAACCATTACAAACCTTGAAGAGTGGATATCCACTCCCTTCAAATAGGCAGCTAACTCAACCATTTAGGTAGACCAGGAGGAGAACGGCCTGGCTCTCAATGCTAAATTCTTTCGCATGTGGTCTTCGCAGCAGAGCTTGCAGAAGCGCTGGCTCGCACAAAAACACAATCGTGGCCTACGCAAACGCATCGCGCTACTTGAGCAGGAAGTCGAGAAATACTCACGGCAGCTGAGTCGGGAACACTGGCACCAGCTGTGCGACCACCTTAACGGCCAGCTAATATGCAAAAAGGTCCCTGCGTAAACACCTACTTAATTATTGTATTTATTTATTTATTTAGTACATACTGCAGGCCTATCGGTCCAAGCTGAGGGGCAATAGAATGCATACAAACAAAAGAGAACAAATTTGGAACAAGCAAGTACAAATTTATACAATTTTTATTCACACTGTGTCTGTAGACTGTCGTTCCCGTCTGATATTGTTCTGGGGAAAAGAGAAAATTTAAATGTTTCAGTTCGAGCATAATAGGGTAGTAGTGAGTCCGGATGATGCTGTCTTGTGCGTCGTTTTATTGCAGGCGTTATGTAAGGCGATGGTTTCATTTCAAGCCTGTTGCTGAAAAGAATGGGAAGAAATTCAAACCTTAACAGCTTTCAGCGTGATTCAAGAGTGGGTATGTAATTTTCTGTCATAATTTTAGAGGGAGGGTCCTGTCTTGCGAACTTATGAAATATAAACCTGACTGCCTTTCTTTGTATTTTTTCAAGACGCGAGATATTCGACTTAGTGTAAGGATCCCATGATATACATGCACACACTAACTTTGGTCTAATAAATGAATAATACCACAGTAATTTTACATTAGGAGGGGCATTTCTCAGTTTGTGTCTTAGGAAACAGATTTTGCGGAAAGCAGAAGAACAAATATCATTAATGTGCATCTTCCACGACAATGTGGAATTGAAAGTAACCCTTAAGTATTTGTAGTTGTTAGTTTCACGCAGAGCTGAAGAACCTAGCATATAAGAAAACGTTAGTGGTTTTTTACGAGTAATACGAAGAAATACGGACTTGTTGGCGTTAATAAACATACCCCATTCATTACACCACTTCAATATGTTATTTAAATTCCTTTCGAGGACAGTGTGATCATTCTGACAAGTTATATCCCTGTACAAAGTACAATCATCGGCAAACAGTCTAATTTGCACACCAGGAGTTATGGCTTTAACGATATCATTTGTATACATTATAAAGCGTAAAGATCACGACACACTACCTTGGGGCACCCCTGATGTGATTGGGAGTGGCCGAGCTATGTTCAACTACTGTAACGTACTGAGTGCGTTTGGTCAGGTAAGCAATAATGCAGTTTATGAACATGTCACGTATGCCAATATTTCTAATTTTTCTATGCAATATGCAATATTTCTAAATATGCAATATTTCTGTGAAGATTAATTTGTCGTAAGGAACCGTATCAAAGGCTTTTCTGAAACCTAAAAATATTGCATCCATTTTGCCATTATTGTCGAGAGATAAAGAAAACGAATGAATCACTGATACCAATTGCGTTACCGTCGAATAATCCTTTCTGAAGCCATGCTGAAACTCTATGAGCACATTGTTTTGAGCCAAGAATTATTTTATATAGTTTGCCACGATGGTGCTCCAAGAGCTTGCAGCATTGTGATGTCAGAGAAATGGCACGGTAATCGATCCCATTTTTTATATATAGGAACAACTCGGGCCACTTTCTATTCATCGGGCAGTTGTGCCGACAACAGAGAAGCAGAAAAAAATTCGTAGAAGAAAGCTGGCAATAAGTTCTGGATAACGTTTTAGAAAGATGTTTGGGATTTTGTCAGGGCCACAAGGAGCTTTGGTTTTCAGGTTTACCAACATGTTCACAATTCTAGCATAATAAAAAAAAAAAACCGCCGTGGTTGCTCAGTTGCTATGGTGTTGGACTACTGAGCACGAGGTCGCGGGATCGCATCCCGGCCACGGCGGCCGCATTTCGATGGGGGCGAAATGCAAAAATACCCGTGTGCTTAGATTTAGGTGCACGTTGAAGAACCCCAGGTGGTCGAAATTTCCGGAGTCCTCCACTACGGCGTGCCTCATAATCAGAAAGTGGTTTTCGCACGCAAAACCCCATAATTTAATTTTAGCATAATAAATAGAATCCACATCAAATACCTGTTTCACTGGAAGCTTATTAATGCAACCATCTGACAATGCAAAGACACATTGGAAGTACTGATGAAAATGCTGTGCTATCTCTTCTTTATTAGTTATTGATATGCCCTCAATTATTATCTCTGAAATTGGTTTCTTTTCCTTCATATGGTTGCGGAATTTTGTGTGGTCTTTTTTTAATAAAGTTAGTCAGAGAGTTGTTATAATAGTAACTCCTTGCAGCAGCCACCTTCTGTTCGAGAGAGTTCAGTGCCTCTTTTATTTTAACAGGATTTCCGTTCTTTTTTAACCTTTTTACCTTGAGTTTAATGTGAATAACATCGCGTGTCATCCAAGGTGTATGTTTGCGAACTTTCTTATTTTTACTAAGGATGAATTTGTTTATGCGGTATAGTGGCACAGAATTTTGAACCGATTCCACAGAGAACAGACATCAGTGATGGTAAAATCAACAAGACAGTTTTCCATGTTCTCTATGATGGACACATGAGAATAATCTTTGTAGCTAAGCACTGAGGAATAGTTTTGCACCATCTGTACAACTGGTAAGCTAATGCTCACCAGGCGGTGGTCGAAAGTCCTTCTTCAACAAAAACTAAATAGTCCAAAAAATTCTGGCTAAGAAATACCAAGTCGAGAATTGAACTGCAAGTGCCCTGTACGCGTGTCGGCTCGCGTACCACCTGCTTCAGGTTATAACGTAGCATAATATTGAAGTCAATGTTGGTGTGCTTGCTGAACGTCTTTCCAGTATTAAGGCGCTCCCAATTGATGCTCGGTAAATTAAAGTCACCCACCAATATAATCTTATTCTTTTTGTGCCTGATCATTTCATCCTCTAATTTTTGTAAGTATTCGGGTTTAGTATCCAGTGGTCTGTATATGGCGCAAACAATAAATCTGTGACCCCAAGAGCTTATCTTGACGCGCAAACATTCAATCTCAGGGATATCTTCCACGAGATGGGCAGAAATGCCATTTTTTATTAGGACAGCAACACCCCCCCCCCCCCCCCTGGTGCGCCTGTCTTTTCGGAACACTGTATAGGAAGGAGGGAATATATCGTCACTTATTTATTCATGTAGCCAAGTCTCAGTTAATACAAGAATATGAGGATCATGCTTCAGTAATAAAATTTCCAACACATCAGTTTTATTTTTGATACTGCTGGCTTTAACATTAATCAGTCTGAGCTGTTTATGTGGCCCTTGGGGAGCACGTCAATCGTTTGAGTTTGAGGAATTGTTTAGTTGATTCGTTGTGCGAGTCGAAGGGAGCTTGGGGGAATTTGTACGCGTCTGTTTAGGCATTCATCCCAATAAAAAGTATCATTGCCAATCTTAAGCTTATCATGGATCAATGAAGCACTTTTTTTAAGCACTTGACCCCAGTCAGACTAAAACAGCATCACAAAAGAACCTTTAAAGGATCATACACCCTTTCCCAGGAGATAATCATGCCCTCTTTGAAGCTCTTAAAAACCGCCACTTTAATACAAGCACTGATATTACCCTACCCGTAGCGTATGCCGGAAAGGAAAACAGGGAACTATACAGCAAAATTATGGAATCTGAACTACGTGCTGTCCTAAACAACATCAAAACTACAGCGGCGGCCGGCGAGGACCGCATCACCAATAAAATGCTACGGTACCTAGACGACCAGCAGGTTACCGAAATCACCAATTTTTTTCAACATACACTGGAAAGAAGGAACTATGCCCACCCACTGCAAACATGCAGACGTGATTTTCATACCCAAATCAGGCAAGAGGCTGTAGCTGGACAATCTCCGCCCCATCTCCTTAACCTCTTGCATGGGGAAGGCTAAACAAGTACACTGAAAACAACCGGCTACTGCCTCATATGGTGATTGGCTTCAGATCAAATCTGACCACTCAAGACATTATGGGGCAAATTCAGCAAGACATCGTACACCCTGTCCCTATAAGCGCCAACCGTGCAATTCTAGGGCTAGACATGAGTAAAGCGTTAGAAAATGTGTCCCACCCATCAATGCTCGCAAATCTAGGCCAAATGAATGTCGGGAAGTGCACTCATATCTATATTACAAACTTTTTCTAGGATCGCACTGCGGAAATACATTTTCGCGACTTTAAAAGCGGACAACTTCAATTAAGTGCCAAGACTACCCCTAAGGGTGCGGTCCTCTCCCCGGTACTTTTCAGTGTGACCATGCGAAACCTGCTCCCATTACTGAAAAGGACCCCGCATAGCAAGCACTTCATCTATGCTGATGATCTCAATATCTGGAAATATAGCGGTTCCGTTGGAGAAGTCACAGAAACATTACAAGCGGCCGCGGACGTACAAAATTTTGTGCGACAAAATGGTCTCGCATTATCCCCGACGAAGTCGGAGCTTCTCGTCATCCGAGATAAATCAACTAAACACGCCACCGAAAGGGACGCCACCTCACCTATACGAGTTAATATGGAAGACGGCCCCGTTTCACCCGTACTGACAATAAGAGTCCTGGACATGCTAATTCACCATAAGACCCATAAATCTAAGGCAGTCGTCCGATTACAGACGACAGTCCGCCAAATGGGTGGCCTAATCAGACGAGTAGCCACGCGACACCGCGGTATGAAAGGATGCCGATCTCTGTCGTCTGACGCAGGCTTTCCTAGTCAGTCGCATCGTGTACTCCTTCCCATACTACCACCTACGCCTTTCTGAAATGGAAAAGGTTAGCAGTGTCATTCGCACAGCTCCTAAAGCATTTCTTATTCTCCCCAGGTATGCGAACACTGAACGATTACATGAGCTAGGTATATACAATACCCTAGACAAACACATGGAGGCACATAAAACAGCCCAATGTGAACGACTCTCCAGCACCGCAACTGGCAGAGTGATTCTGAGTAATGTCGGGGCTTAATCCCGTTGTGAATTCAGCAGGATGAAGCACACTACTCGGTGCGGTCAAACTCCGTTTAGTTATAAAACCGTTATCCAAGAACATGCTTCCGGGTAGACACGACAACCGGTGGTCTGCCAGAGCCGAGGCTCTTGAAGAAAGGTAATAAAGCAACCAGCACAACCGCTTCATCATCATCATCATCAGCCTAGTTATGCCCACTGCAGGGCAAAGGCCTCTCCCATACTTCTCCAACTACCCCGGTCATGTACTAATTGTGGCCATGTTGTCCCTGCAAACTTCTTAATCTCATCCGCCCACCTAACTTTCTGCCGCCCTCTGCTACGCTTTCCTTCCCTTGGAATCCATTCCGTAACTCTTAATGACCATCGGTTATCTTCCCTCCTCATTACGTGTCCTGCCCATGCCCATTTCTTTTTCTTGATTTCAACTAAGATATCATTAACACGCGTTTGTTCCCTCACCCAATCTGCTCTTTTCTTATCCCTTAACGTTACACCTATCATTCTTCTTTCCATAGCTGGTTGCGTCGTCCTCAATTTAAGTAGAACTCTTTTCGTAATCCTCCAGGTTTCTGCCCGTACGTGAGTACTGGTGAGACACAGCTGTTATAAACTTTTCTCTTGGGGGATAATGGCAACCTGCTGTTCATGATCTGAGAATGCCTCCCAAACGCACCCCAGCCCATTCTTATTCTTCTGATTATTTCAGTCTCATGATCCGGATCCGCAGTCACTACCTGTCCTAAGTAGATGTATTCCCTTACCACTTCCAGTGCCCCACTACCTATTGTAAACTGCTGTTCCCTTCCGAGAATGTTAAAAATTACTTTAGTTTCTTGCAGATTAATTTTTAGACCCACCCTTCGGCTTTGCCTCCTAGGTCAGTGAGCATGCATTGCAGTTGGTCCCCTGAGTTACTAAGCAAGGCAATATCATCAGCGAATCGCAAGTTACTAAGGTATTCTCCATTAACTCTTATCCCCAATTCTTCCCAATCCAGGTCTCTGAATACCTCCTGTAAGCACGCTGTGAATAGCATCGGAGAGATCGTATCTCCCTGCCTGACGCCTTTCTTTATTGGGATTTTGTTGCTTTCTTTATGGAGAACTACGGTGGCTGTGGAGCCGCTATAGATATCTTTCAGTATTTTTACATACGGCTCGTCTACACCCTGATTCCGCAATGCCTCCATGACTGCTGAGGTTTCGACTGAATCAAATGCTTTCTCGTAATCAATGAAAGCTATATATAAAGGTTGGTTATATTCCGCACATTTTTCTATCACCTGATTGATAGTGTGAATATGGTCTATTGTTCAGTAGCCTTTACGGAATCCTGCCTGGTCCTTTGGTTGACGGAAGTCTAAGGTGTTCCTGATTCTATTTGCAATTACCTTAGTAAATACTTTGCAGGCAACGGACAGTAAACTGATCGGTCTATAATTTTTCAAGTCTTTGGCGTCCCCTTTCTTATGGATTAGGATTATATTAGCGTTTTTCCAAGATTCCGGTACGCTCGAAGTCCTGAGGCATTGCGTATACAGGGTGGCCAGTTTATCTAGAACAATCTGCCCACCATCCTTCAACAAATCTGCTGTTACCTGATCCTCCCCAGCTGCCTTCCCCCTTTGCAAAGCTCCCAAGGCTTTCTTCACTTCTTCCGGTGTTACCTGTGGGATTTCGAATTCCTCTAGACTATTCTCTCTTCCATTATCGTCGTGGGTGCCACTGGTACTGTGTAAATCTCTATAGAACTCCTCAGCCACTTGAACTATCTCATCCATATTAGTAATGATATTGCCGCCTTTGTCTCTTAACGCATACATCTGATTTTTGCCAATTCCTAGTTTATTCTTCACTGCTTTTAGGCTTTCTCCGTTCCTGAGAGCATGTTCAATTCTATCCATATTATACTTCCTTATGTCAGCTGTCTTACGCTTGTTGATTAACTTCGAAAGTTCTGCCAGTTCTATTCTAGCTGTAGGGTTAGAGGCTTTCATACATTGGCGTTTCTTGATCAGATCTTTCGTCTCCTGCGATAGCTTACTGGTAATCTGTCTAACAGAGTTACCACCGACTTCTATTGCACACTCCTTAATGGTGCCCACAAGATTGTCGTTCATTGCTTCAACACTAAGGTCCTCTTCCTGAGACAAAGCCGAATACCTGTTCTGTAGCTTGATCTGGAATTCCTCTATTTTCCCTCTTACCGCTAACTCATTGATTGACTTCTTATGTACCAGTTTCTTCCGTTCCCTCCTCAGGTCTAGGCTAATTCGAGTTCTTACCATCCTATGGTCACTGCAGCGCACCTTGCTGAGCACGTCCACATCTTGAATGATGCCAGGGTTAGCGCAGAGTATGAGGTCTATTTCATTTCTAGTCTCGCCGTTCGGGCTCCTCCACGTCCACTTTCGGCTATCTCGCTTGCGGAAGAAGGTATTCATTATCCGCATATTATTCTGTTCCGCAAACTCTACTAATAACTCTCCCCTGCTATTCCTAGTGCCTATGCCATATTCCCCCACTGCCTTGTCTCCAGCCTGTTTCTTGCCTACCTTGGCATTGAAGTCGCCCATCAGTATACTGTATATTGTTTTGACTTTACCCATCGCCGATTCCACGTCTTCATAAAAGCTTTCGACTTCCTGGTCATCATGACTGGATGTAGGGGCGTAGACCTGTATAACCTTCATTTTTTACCTCTTATTAAGTTTCACAACAAGACATGCCACCCTCTGGTTAATGCTATAGAATTTCTGTATGTTACCAGCTATGTTCTTATTGACCAGGAATCCGACTCCTAGTTCTCGTCTCTCCGCTAAGCCCCGGTAGCACAGGACGTGCCCGCTCTTTAGCACTGTATAAGCTTCTTTTGGCCTCCTAACTTCACTGAGCCCTATTATATCCCATTTACTGCCCTCTAATTCCTCCAATAGCACTGCTAGACTCGCCTCCACTAGATAACGTTCTAGCGTTAAACGTTGCCAGGTTCATATTCCAATGGCGGCCTGTCCGGAGCCAGGGATTCTTAGCACCCTCTGCAGCGTCGCAGGTCTGACCGCCGCCGTGGTCAGTTGCTTCGCAGCTGCTGGGGACTGAGGGCCGGGGTTTGATTGTTGTGTTCATATAGGGGGTTGTGGCCAAGTACTGCGCCCGGGTGGCCAATCCTGCTCTGGTGAGGGAGTGCGTTACCGGTTCTGGTCACCGGGATCAGGCCGCACTCCAGGCCTGTTTATGCAATTTTATCAACACGTGGATTGTTTTCTTTTTCTTTAATCCGGTGGAAAATTGCGCGGCACCGGGATTCGAACCACGGACCTCTTGCACGCGAGGCGGGTGTTCTACCTCTACGCCACCGCTTCACTTTCGCACAACCGCTTATGTCGATGCAAAGCAAAATCTCCAAAGTTACCTAGTGAGCGTCGTGACCGGAGAGGGAAGTATTTGCAACGCCGCGACCATAAAAACACTGTCCACCGTGAAAGCGGAAGAGCCTGCCATTGCTTTGGCCATCACGCATCCCTCCGTGCAAACCGTCCTAAGCGACTCCAAAAGAGCAATCGTCAGCTTTTCGAGAGGCAGCATAGGCGTCGGCTTGGCGCGAGTCCTATACGGGACTTCACAAATGAATATGCTATTGAACTCGTATGGCTCCCTGCCCGTTCGGGGAATCAAGTGCATGAGGAGGCGCATTGGGTAGCCCGAGGTCTAATCAACCGGTAGGTGTGGCCTTCAGACTCGGATCCCATGGTTGAGGCACCGAAGACATGCCACGAAATAACAAACTATTACAAGCACCAAAGGCGGATATATCAGCCTCCAAACGCCAGCCTCACTCAAACACAAGCCTCGGTCCTGCGTCGAATCCAAACTAATTTTTTCCCCAGCCCAAATTGGCTGGCCAAAATTACCAACTGGCAATGGAATCCAATATGTTGAAACTCACAAATCAAACATTGACTACCCAAAATCACATTCTTTGGGGGTACAAGGGCTTACCCCCTCCCAGGTTGCTCCTGCCAGCTCGCTCATAAAAGACGTGGGAGGAGCTGCTGAGAACGCCAGATAAAAGACTACAAAAAGCCCTCGTTGCCTGGGCCGAACGGCTCACTCCTCGTCAGACGCCATTCTAGAACTCTCGTTTGCCAGATCATATTTGAGCAGAATTTTAATAAAGTTGTTGCCACCACCACCCGAGCAATGCAGCCTAATGGAAGGAGAGGTAGGAAGCCTTTTCACGACACCGACTGCTTAGTGAGTTATACGCCTGAGCAGAAGAGCTGGAATGTGATGACAACGCCAAGATTATGGAGCCGCTCACGAAGTGACAGCACCACCACGAAAGGCGGCCATGAGCAGCGGACCACTTCAACGCGACGAGAAGAAAAAGTAGCGACAAACGCTGAGCGAGCTGCACTGCTGAAAGAAGAAAAGCCGTTGGAGGCGGTTGTACCACAGGCAACAAAAATACGCCATTTCGACGCAATTGTTTCCTGTGACAGTGACCGGAAACCATAGCATCCATATGGACCAGTGTACAGTATGGTGTGGTGTGCGATTGCGAACACGGATTATACCTATTTTAAGATTGTGGCTAGTATCATCTCCAACCAATCTGCTTTGCCTGTAGCCATATGATGCTTACATCTACTATCGATTACAGAAGAGCCAGCTGCTCTTTATTTCAACTAACTTGCACTGAAGCACTGAGTAGGCTTGGGTCACAGCGGTCTGTCTGTTGGTCGGTCGGTCGGTCGGTCGGTCGGTCGGTCGGTCGGTCGGTCGGTCGGTCGGTCGGTCGGTCGGTCGGTCGGTCGGTCGGTCGGTCGGTCGGTCGGTCGGTCGGTCGGTCGGTCGGTCGGTCGGTCGGTCGGTCGGTCGGTCGGTCGGTCGGTCGGTCGGTCGGTCGGTCGGTCGGTCGGTCGGTCGGTCGGTCGGTCGGTCGGTCGGTCGGTCGGTCGGTCGGTCGGTCGGTCGGTCGGTCGGTCGGTCGGTCGGTCGGTCGGTCGGTCGGTCGGTCGGTCGGTCGGTCGGTCGGTCGGTCGGTCGGTCGGTCGGTCGGTCGGTCGGTCGGTCGGTCGGTCGGTCGGTCGGTCGGTCGGTCGGTCGGTCGGTCGGTCGGTCGGTCGGTCGGTCGGTCGGTCGGTCGGTCGGTCGGTCGGTCGGTCGGTCGGTCGGTCGGTCGGTCGGTCGGTCGGTCGGTCGGTCGGTCGGTCGGTCGGTCGGTCGGTCGGTCGGTCGGTCGGTCGGTCGGTCGGTCGGTCGGTCGGTCGGTCGGTCGGTCGGTCGGTCGGTCGGTCGGTCGGTCGGTCGGTCGGTCGGTCGGTCGGTCGGTCGGTCGGTCGGTCGGTCGGTCGGTCGGTCGGTCGGTCGGTCGGTCGGTCGGTCGGTCGGTCGGTCGGTCGGTCGGTCGGTCGGTCGGTCGGTCGGTCGGTCGGTCGGTCGGTCGGTCGGTCGGTCGGTCGGTCGGTCGGTCGGTCGGTCGGTCGGTCGGTCGGTCGGTCGGTCGGTCGGTCGGTCGGTCGGTCGGTCGGTCGGTCGGTCGGTCGGTCGGTCGGTCGGTCGGTCGGTCGGTCGGTCGGTCGGTCGGTCGGTCGGTCGGTCGGTCGGTCGGTCGGTCGGTCGGTCGGTCGGTCGGTCGGTCGGTCGGTCGGTCGGTCGGTCGGTCGGTCGGTCGGTCGGTCGGTCGGTCGGTCGGTCGGTCGGTCGGTCGGTCGGTCGGTCGGTCGGTCGGTCGGTCGGTCGGTCGGTCGGTCGGTCGGTCGGTCGGTCGGTCGGTCGGTCGGTCGGTCGGTCGGTCGGTCGGTCGGTCGGTCGGTCGGTCGGTCGGTCGGTCGGTCGGTCGGTCGGTCGGTCGGTCGGTCGGTCGGTCGGTCGGTCGGTCGGTCGGTCGGTCGGTCGGTCGGTCGGTCGGTCGGTCGGTCGGTCGGTCGGTCGGTCGGTCGGTCGGTCGGTCGGTCGGTCGGTCGGTCGGTCGGTCGGTCGGTCGGTCGGTCGGTCGGTCGGTCGGTCGGTCGGTCGGTCGGTCGGTCGGTCGGTCGGTCGGTCGGTCGGTCGGTCGGTCGGTCGGTCGGTCGGTCGGTCGGTCGGTCGGTCGGTCGGTCGGTCGGTCGGTCGGTCGGTCGGTCGGTCGGTCGGTCGGTCGGTCGGTCGGTCGGTCGGTCGGTCGGTCGGTCGGTCCGTCCGTCCGTCCGTCCGTCCGTCCGTCCGTCCGTCCGTCCGTCCGTCCGTCCGTCCGTCCGTCCGTCCGTCCGTCCGTCCGTCCGTCCGTCCGTCCGTCCGTCCGTCCGTCCGTCCGTCCGTCCTCTTATGTAATCCCAGTGACCCAAGCTGTCAACTAGCTCGGGCGACTAGCTATGGGCTCATCGCCATGACTCCTGTAGCAAAACAACTACGGGAATTACAGCAGGACCCGTACGGCTGACTCGTCCGTCATCTGACAGCAACTGAGTGACCTGCACCTCTGGCCACCGCTCGTGCTCGGTGCCTCTTCTTCTTCGTTTCCAACACACTCCCTGCCAGACGAATATGCAACGGCCAGTTCCGAGCAAGTACACTTGCACGGCCTCATTGCATACGCTGGAAGCTAGCTGCGAATGCTGAGCTAGCACATTGATAAGCCGTTCAACTTATAACAGGAGCAGCTCAAGTGACAAACTTGAAGAGCAATAGAGATGGTGACTTAGTGATCGATCGAGGTGAGGATTTGAGTAGCGACGTCTGCGTTGGCTTGAATGGTAACGATCAGCGTCAGGCCCTGTTGTTGCCTGTGGGAGGCCTTGCTCCTCGAGCTTGAAATACGAGTACTTTAGGCTGTAAAGTATGTAAAGTATGATTAGTTGTCCTCATTCGCATTGCGACTCGTGACTGCATCGGCAGTGGCTTTCCATCACAGGCGACGTTGTGGTTCGTCGTAGCATGTGTGCAGCACGTGTGTCTCCGCTTGTGTTCAGCTGTGTTGGACCGTTGTGCGCTGGCGTTTATTCCGGAAGGACGATGTTTGGAGACCTGCGTTTTGACGTAAATGCACGTTGTAATGCTTGTGATCGTCGTTGAATTACCGTTCGTAGTACATGAAACCATCGTTGGCAGTGGCCTTGAGCCTCATCTGTTAAATTACAGGCGCACAAATGGCGGGCAATACGAGACAACCCGACATTACACTTCGACAACATTCTAGGAGGTGGACGTTTTTTGCCTTTGGGAGACTTGGCTACGCTGCTAGTGGACTCCAGTTCCTAATGCGTTTTTGCGGCGGCTGTTATAGGCGGCGTTCCATCGTCGGCAACCTTGCCACTCTCGCCTCTCTTGAAATCACATTTGTTCTTTGCCTTTGCCTTGTTTTCCTTGTCCTTACCGCCTTTCTTGCAGCCCTTCTGAGGCATGGTGATGACTTGTTCTCTGGGCATGAGCACTCGTCTATGGAAATTTGGCAAATGATGAAAGAACTGCGGTGCTGTCCCGGGCCCTTCCATAACGAGGTGAGTTGTGTACTTACTTCTGTTACCTTCCTCAGTATTGTCTCGTATGTCATCAAAATACTGCCTCCTTTCAATTGCCATCGTCTCTCTAAGGCTCTCCGGTACGAACGGCTAAAGACGTGCTTTGTACAATTGAACCTTGGGAGAAGTCCAGGAGGGTTCCCTGGACGGTCCATTCAAAACGGGCTTCCACTGTAATAGCTTAAGGCGAGAATTAAAATATCTAGACGGTTAATAATTCCCAGTAGATATCGGAGCCAATTAGAATAGCTATCTCGTTTTGTCGGAAAGTAGTTGCTTCAGGGCTTCCATCAGTGAAAACAAAACCGAGATTTGTCATCCTGGTCGTGATCGCTTTATCCACTCGTGGACTAGTTACCACCAAGATTTCCGGCACTTCGACGGCATATATATATATATATATATATATATTATTACGATATGATTCCGCGAGAGACGAGCAGCCGCGAGAACGACGAAGAACGAAGAAGTTGGTCGGTGCCCTCGGCACGAGCGAGTGTCAGCCTGGCTGCCTGGCTCCAGTGTAAATAGCGTGTAAATAGCATCTCTCGTCTGTGTCTTTCCACACGTAACATTTCTGGTGGAGGTCAGCGATCCCCGTCCTCACCACGGAACTCCGAAGTGGTCGGCACACCGAGCTTGTCACCATGCCTCCCGGTGACGCACCCGCCTCCGCAACGGCTTCGGCTTGTCCGACAGCTCCAGTCGTCACGGTTGCCCCACATCGTGACCCAGGTGTGTTCTCTGGCCTGGAGGGACAGGATGTCGACGACTGGATCAAGCTTTATGAACATGCCAGCGCTAATAACAGGTGGGACCCAACGATTATGCTCGCCAATGTCATCTTTTATCTCGGCGGCACCCCACGCGTGTGGCACCAAACACATGATGGCGAAATAACCAGTTGGGACAGTTTCAAAGAAAAACTGCGGGAACTGTTCGGCGACCCCATTGCGCGCAAGGCTGCCGCGAGAAAGGCCCTTGCATCTCGTGTTCAGTCACCTACAGAGCCATACGTTTCCTACATCCTCGACGTCTTGGCTCTATGCCGTAAAGCTGACGATCATATGTCCGAAGGAGATAAAGTGGCACATGTGCTAAAAGGCATCGCCGACGACGCTTTCAATTTGCTTGTTTTCGGCAACGTGTCGACTATCGATGCCATTATAAAAGAATGCCGTCGCCTTGAACAGGCTAAGAGCCGCCGTATCTCCAACCACATTGCGCGCCTACCCAACACTGCTGCTACGTCGACATGTGAGGGTCGACCACGTCAGACCACCACCTGTGACGACGTCACCCGCATTGTTCGCCGCGAACTCGAGGCCGCCTCTTTGCCAGCCTTCTCCACGCCGCATCCAGATCCACCAGCAACCACCATTGCGATGATTCAGGCTGTCGTCAGACAGGAATTTGAAAACATGGGTCTGAACACCGTGTGTTCGACGTCTCGACCCAGCGTTCCCCAGTTACCTAGCGGCCCTCCTCGTCCCCGGCAGTCCTTTTCTGCCACATCTCGCCGCAACCCGTCCGAATGGCGTACACCTGATGACAGGCCGATCTGCTCCCACTGCTGTCGCATCGGCCACGTCGCCCGTCACTGCCGCAACCGATGGCCACCACCTCCTCGGACTAACGCCCCCACTTATTCCCGCACCTTTGGACCTTCTGTACCCTATGCCACCCGCCATGAACCTACTACTGCTGATGTCCCTGCTCCGAACCATCGCTACAGCCGCTCGCCCTCACCTCGACGCCAACAGTCTCGTTCGCCCCAACCCCGCCGCTTTTCTTCGCCGCCTATCGCCTCCCGCACCCAGCCGGAAAACTAGGCACTGCAGCTTCTGGAGGTGAAGCTGCGTTGTCGACCCTGCCCTCAAATCCTCTGCTCACGTTACCCACGAACCGAAACCTTCTTGACGTTGACGTTGACGGCTATCCTGTCACGGCACTCATCGATACAGGAGCACATCTTTCTATTATGAGTGCTGCCTTCCGATGACGACTGAACAAGCTCCTCACCCCAGCGTCGGCACGCGTCGTCCGCGTTGCGGATGACGGTACTGTGCCTATCATCGGCATGTGTACGGCACGTGTCAGCATCGCCGGCCGCCACACTCCTGTATTCTTCACTGTAATTGCTCATTGCCCCCCCGACCTTATTCTTGGCCTCGATTTTCTCTCCGCCCATTCTGCCCTAATTGACTGCTCTTCCAGTACCCTTCGCCTCGAGTTGCCGATGCTTGCAGAACCTTCTGATGCACCCCACTGCCGCTTACGCTCCACCGGCTTTCTTCGCTTGCCGCCAAAGTCCATAGCCTACATTGAACTGTTGTCTTTCCCACCAGTTCCTGATGGCGAGTACCTCGTCACTCCTCTGCCCGACATCCCAATACAGTATGACCTCACCGTGCCTCACAGTATAGTTACTGTTACTGCGAACCACATTCGCATGCCTGTCAGTAACTTTGGATTGGCAAAGCAAATTCTACCGCAAGGTATTTGCCTTGCCACCATTGATTGTCTCGGCGACCAATACGTGGCGGCGTTATCGACCGATGGTCCTCGCGACCTTAGCATGCCCATCGCGCCAGCCTCGGGCGTCGATCCCAACATAAAGAAAATGGTTGCGACGGACCTGTCCTCTACGCAGGCTGCAGACCTTTGCGAAGTATTATCGTCCTACCGCGATATTTTCGACTTTGACGATCGCCCTTTAGGCCAGACGCTCGCGGTCAAGCATCGCATTCTTACTGGCGATGCTGTGCCTATTCACCGACGACCGTATCGAGTTTCTGTGTCGGAACGCCGAGTAATTCAAGATGAAGTAAACAAAATGCTCGATAAAAACATCATTGAGCCTTCATCGAGTCCCTGGGCGTCACCTGTGGTGTTGGTTAAGAAGAAGGACGGCACGTGGCGCTTCTGTGTTGATTACCGTCACCTGAACAGCATTACAAAAAAGGATGTCTACCCGCTCCCACGTATAGACGACGCCCTTGATTGCCTGCACGGTTCCAGATATTTCTCGTCTATTGATCTTCGTTCGGGATATTGGCAGATTGCTGTTGACGATATGGACAAAGAAAAAACCGCGTTCATCACACCTGATGGCCTATACCAATTTAAGGTAATGCCGTTTGGATTATGCAACGCCCCTGCCACCTTTGAGCGTATGATGGACTCCTTGCTCCAAGGTTTCAAATGGTCCACATGCCTCTGCTACCTCGACGACGTCATCGTCTTCTCGCCAACGTTCGACACTCACCTTGAGCGTCTCACAACTATACTTGATGTATTTCGAAAGGCGAAGCTGCAACATAACTCATCGAAATGTCGTTTTGGCCACCGACAAATTACTCTTCTGGGCCATCTAGTTGACGCTTCCGGAGTACAGCCTGACCCCGACAAAACTCGCGCTGTCCGAGAGTTTCCGGTTCCGAAGACAGCCGCAGACGTTCGAAGTTTTGTAGGGCTGTGCTCGTACTTTCGTCGTTTTGTTCCAGATTTTGCGACAATTGCTCGGCCCCTAACTAATCTTTTGAAGAAAGGCGTACACTTCTCGTGGGGTACTGCAGAAGCCGCCGCCTTCTCTCGTCTCGTCACTCTTCTAACCTCACCACCCATTCTCGCCCACTTCGACCCTGATGTCCCTACAGAATTACGTACAGATGCCAGCGGTCATGGCGTAGGTGCCGTCTTAGCCCAGCGTCAGCGTGGCAAGGATCGCGTTATTGCTTATGCGAGCCGCCTCCTAGCACCATCGGAGCGCAACTATTCCATTACGGAACGCGAATGCCTTGCTGTTGTCTGGGCGGTTGCAAAGTTCCGTCCTTACCTTTACGGTCGCCCTTTTTCCGTAGTCACTGACCATCATGCTCTTTGCTGGCTTTCATCGCTAAAAGATCCTACAGGCCGGCTTGGTCGATGGGCTTTGAGGCTACAGGAATTTTCGTATTCCGTGGTGTACAAGTCTGGCCGCCTGCACCAAGACGCTGACAGTTTGTCGCGTTACCCTGTTGATGACTCTGACTCCTCCAATATTGCCAGTGCTTCTTGCGTATTCTCGGTATCCCAGCTGCTTCATTTCGCCGACGAGCAACGCCGTGACGCCTACATCAGCGCACTCATCGACCGTTTTGAACACTCTCCGGCCGATGCTACTCTACGCCTCTTCGTCCTCCGCGACGGTACTCTGTACCGTCGTAACCTTCATCCAGACGGCTCTGAGTTCCTGCTTGTAGTACCTAAACACCTCCGCTCCACCGTTCTAGAAGAGCTTCACGACGCCCCAACGGCAGGACACCTCGGCGTATCTCGAACCTATGACCGTGTACGTCGCCGTTTTTTCTGGCCGGGCCTTGCCCGTTCCGTACGACGTTACGTCGCCGCTTGTGAACTTTGCCAACGACGCAAGAAGCCTTCCCAGCTGCCCGCTGGTTACCTGCAGCCGCTCGACATCCCTGCCGAGCCCTTCCATCGTGTCGGCTTGGACCTTCTCGGCCCATTTCCGGAATCTACATCAGGAAACAAGTGGGTTGCAGTCGCGGTGGACTACGCGACCCGCTACGCCGTAACCTGTGCTCTTCCGACCAGTTGTGCAACTGATGTTGCGGACTTCCTGCTACATGATATTATATTGATGCATGGTGCTGCGCGTCAATTGCTTACAGACCGCGGCCGCACCTTTTTGGCCAAAGTCATTGACGACATCATGCGTGCCTGCTCAATACAGCATAAATTTACCACCTCCTACCACCCCCAAACGAACGGCCTCACTGAGCGTTTGAACCGCACCCTTACAGACATGCTATCCAAATACGTTTCAGACGACCACCGTGACTGGGACCTGGCTCTACCTTACATTACCTTTGCATATAACTCTTCCCGTCTCGAAACTGCTGGCTTTTCCCCGTTTTACCTCTTGTATGGCCGCGAACCGACGCTACCACTGGACACTGTGCTTCCGTCCGCCACAGCTTCAACTAGCGATTATGCCCGTGATGCAATCGCCCATGCTGACCATGCTCGCCAACTTGCGCGCGCCCGTCTACAAGTGTCTCAAGACAAGCAGAAACAACGCTACGACCTCCGTCACCGTGATGTCCATTTTGTGCCCGGAGCCCTCGTGTTGCTTTGGTCCCCATCACGTAAAGTCGGCCTTTGTGAAAAACTGCTTTTCTCTTACACAGGCCCATATCGCGTGATACGCAAGGTGACCGATGTCACCTATGAAATCGTTCTAGCCACGCCCACGACGTCCTCCGCTGTGACAACCAGTGACATTGTCCACGTTGCCCGACTCAAGCCCTACAACTCTCCGTGCCCCTTGGATATTTAACAGCACCGTGACGGTGCTTTTGCCGCCGGGGGGGTAATATTACGATATGATTCCGCGAGAGACGAGCAGCCGCGAGAACGACGAAGAAGTTGGTCGGTGCCCTCGGCACGAGCGAGTGTCAGCCTGGCTGCCTGGCTCCAGTGTAAATAGCGTGTAAATAGCATCTCTCGTCTGTGTCTTTCCACACGTAACAATATATATATATATATATATATATATATATATATATATATATATATATATATATATATATATATATATATATATATATATATATATATATATATATATATATATATATATATATATATATATATATATAGTTTCTGTCGGTACTGTGGTGGCTGGGGAGGGTGACGGACACTCGGTCACATGTAAGGGTCACAGGCCGATGCGTTTTCTCGAAGGTCAATAGGTTGATGTGCGCAACGCCTTGAACAGGGAATTGCGTGCTCGAGCAACTTCCCGCCGAACCAATGTGTGCTGACTGCCCGTGTCTAGAATATTGACCTTGCTGGTGCGACAGCACCAGCTGTGCCCGTCTGTGGGAATACGGGCATGAGTCCGGTACCACTCGTAGACACTGATGTTGCTCGAGGTGATGTGCCGATGGACTCCGGCCCACTTGAGCATTGCACTGACGGCGCATACGCGTTGCCCAATATTTGCTTTGACTTAGACTACAGACATTGCACAGCGACTTCAAGTGTTGTCCAGCACAGTGAAGGCATTGCAAATTTTTGGCGCTTTGGTATTCATTAGCGACGTGGTTGTGCTTGGCACATCGAAAGCAGCACCTGCGCGCCTGAAGCCGCCTGCGTTTTTCTTCCGAAGTGAACGATGTGGAGCATTCCCGTATTCTATGGTTTAACGCGTTGCACAGGAGGCAGGGACGTGTGCACGGTGATATCACTTCAGTTGATCGGGCAGCTGCAGAAGGCGGGTTTACCTCATGTAGCTGCGATCCACACTGATGATGCTAGTGGCTTGCCGATGAGCTGGCTTGGTCGAGGTCGCTTTCCTCTGTCGCCTCGACTTCAATTCGTAGGAAGGTCATAAGATGCTTCACTTGCTCGGCGCTGTCTTCTGTAACCGCTGCCATGCCAGCGCGGGTTGGCTAAGACGTGGGCGAGGCGGTAGGGCAAGCCGGGTACGGCGGCGAGGCAAGATGCGCTGTAGGACTCGCGGTGGAGTAGACGGAGACAGGAAGGATTGGTGGACACGGCTCGATAGCGAGGCGGAAGCTTGTCTTGGTAAAGCTGGCTTTTGGTTCGGATTCGAAAGCTGTGGTCAGGTCGGCCTCCAGGTCTGCATGCGTGGACGTATCTTTTCCTGCGCGGTCGAGACGATTTGCTCCAACTGCTTCGTTAAGACGAGCTCGAGGTGCTGGTGCAGCACCTGCACAGGGGTGGTCTAATCTGTAAGCATCTGCTATGTGGTAGGTGTCTGGTTTACCTTTTATAGACAAATGAAATTTCTGGGGAACACTCACAAGTTCATCGCCGTATCATAAGCATTCATATCCGCAGGCCTATGTGTTAGACGTGACATTTCTGAACTAGTTATTTCTTGCATGTGTGCTTCAAAATTGGCGCAATGGGGGCCAAGCAGAACCGACTATTTCCCAAGTTAAATTTTAAGTAGATGCAAAAGGGCACTTAGAAACTCGCATAACAGCGAGCTCTTTCATGTTGCGATTCTCGTATTCCGTGCAACCTCTCTTCAGGGCGTTTGACTGCTCACTCTGGCATTCCTCTTGAACATCCAAAACCTGACAGCTTCGCTGCAGTTTTACAATACCTCTGTCGATATTTGTGCCCCCAAAGACTTTTGGAACTCTATCATAGTTTACGCCATCGAACATGGGCTGACGCCCACGAAAATACGAAAATGAACGGGGCGCGCCGGTGAAGAATGCAAAACGAGGAACTCCGGCGCATCCAAATGTCTCGCTGCTGATAAGCTTCTCCGCGCCCCCTTTAAGGGACGCCCTCTACTTGTCAAATTCAATTACCCACTTGACCAAAGCATCGTTTTTGCATAGGTTCCTAAACGTACACTCGATCAGTACACGTTTTCATAACTAGGCTTCAAGTTTATCATGCGACATTGCCTCGTACATTTTTTTCTGTTCTCCTTGGACAGCGGTAGCAGAGACCAGAATCATGTCCAATGCGACCACCATGGAACCTTGAGCTAATTTGTTTGGCAGTAGGAATGCTAAAGTAGTACTGCTTTACTATTTACGCAGCAAATCACATATCTGTGTGCAGAAAGTATGGTGAGTCTGCGCCTGGCCCAAACGAAAAGTCGCACTTTCTCCCGAAAGGCGAATCAGCGATAGGTTTAGCAAAGTATTAGACAAGTGCACCAAGTAAGAGTCGTAGTATTATTGGCCTTATCAACTGCAGTACACATTCACTCACCAACTAAATTAAACAAGGGCCCCGTCACGCACGCACAGGCAAACCATGAAGATATCTCACTCGATGACCGCGGACAGTTCTTATCAAAAAGATAGCGTGATCAAGAGCGCCGACACCACTGAAGGAAAGCGCGGTTCTGCCTCTGACATCAAAGAGTCTCGAAAAGTACAGTAGGCTGCCTCCAACCCGTGAGAACAGAGCTCACAATATTTCACTAGCAATCGTGGCTCGCACAGCATTTGCACCCACCGCAGAATACCTCCAATATAATGCGTGTGCCCTATCCTAAGCTCGCGCCAGTGGCAGAGATCACACTGCAGTGCTTCTGTAATTGCTATCACAATAAAAAAGCGATCGCTCAGTGCTTACTTGTGGGCATATGCCGTAACAACACGTGGTCGCCGCGCTGTTCTAGGCCGCGCTCGGCGCACCGAACAGCATACAAAAGACAAACATTGCGTGTTCCTAGCTTCGCCGCTTGAAGTACTCGAACTTCTTCTCCAGCCACTGGACGTGCGTGTGTATGTGTGAGAAGGGGGGGGGGGCGCAAAAGTTATAGAGCGAAATATTCACCAATTTTTCAGCTCAGTTAGCTCAGGTTTGAAGCCCTCGTCGCTGTCGTAAAAGAAAAAGAATACAGAGGCTCGGCTGAGGTTTTGTTTGGAAAGCAGTACAGGGGAGAAGGTGGCGGTTATTATGTGAATGCGGTATGGACGAGTACCGAAGAGTGCCTGAACTTGCTGATTTGGCTGCGTTAATTCGCGGCAGCAAAGTGAATTTCACTGCGCATTACTCGCCGCGCGATCATAGTGATTTGTTGCATTTCAGTCATGAGTAGCCACACGGCCACCATAGGTGAGCAGGCAGCTGGCCGGGCCACTGTGCCTTAGCCAAGATGGCGGGCGTGACGAGTGTTCCAAAGTGAGTATGCACTTTGAACATCCTCTACTGCTGCACCTACGATTTTGTACACTCAATTCTTTTGAAAGTAAACACATTGGTGGAACACACATTTATTAATGAGTATCTACTCCAGTCGCTTAAATTACATTTCGCAGAAATAAGCATTTTTTTGTTGAGTTGCTCTTAATATTTCATTTTACGCTTTTATGTCAAAAGAAAAATTGCGAAGAGAAATATGCCAGTACATCTTTCGGGGGTGAAGTACATGTATTGTAACTTGATGCTGCACTCCGCACACCACTTTCTCGCACGCTGTCTTATTATCTGGCACTGACAACGGCTGCAGACGTCCGTTAACTACAACAATTGTGGTGGCGAAGGCGACTTCTCAAAGCACACCAATCCACTATTTCATTTATAGAAATCATATCTTTATTCACTCGTACAGCGTGGCCTATTGCGTCAACCCTGACTCTACACCGCATTCTCCCATAAGCCTAGGAAAAAATGAACAGACTAGTTGAGTTCAATCAGGAGTTTATTGAAGCAATCTCATTCCAGGCACCCTGTAATATCGCAGCCTAACAGCACACAAAACACATTCACGCGAGGTCTTTCAGTCCTTAGTATCCTCAAGGGACGCTGAAGTATCCGAAGTATAATTTCGCGTAGTCACGTCGAAAGTAATGGATGGCGGCAAGCTCACCTTGAATTTAATCACTCTTGCTACCGTGTTACGAAAAAACTTAGAACAATAAATTCTTATAGGATGTTTTCCTTTCAAGTAATGTCCACGAGTTTTGCGTGACGCAGCCTGTGTCTCAGACTATTTCTGACAAGTGGGCTGCGTTGGGCTGGTAGCAGTGTGGGTTTCCGCGAAGGCGTCTCCTTCTCTGTCGTGACTGTTCTGGTCGCACGAGTTCACCTTTTGTAGGCTGGCTATTTCTTGCAAATACTTATGTACAAAATGAGTGAGTAAGCCGCTTTTGTGCAACTTAGAAACGCCGCTGCTCTCGGGCATCTGTTGTGTGATATTAATTTTTGTCGTTCTTATCGCACGAGTCGTCATTGCCTCTTCGAACCAAACCTACGCCTTTTCCTGGCACGTATTACTTTAGCGAAGTGTTCCATAATATTGTTCTATTAATCATCACAAGAAGATAAGTAGAGTTTATGATTGGTTCGTATTTCTATCCTTAGTGTTTATTCAACACGAGGAGCTCTCGTAGTTGTATTTACCACTTTTGCTTTCTTTCTTTCCTGTATATATTGCTAGCGCCGCGTCGATAACAATACTGTCAAAGCACATATCCTATGAGAACAAAGCTCCGAAAGAAAGAACAAGTGAATCGTTGGTATCGCCAGCAAAATAGCCAGTTCTTTGCAAGCACTGTAGCGTGCTAAATGTACGGCCAAAAGAGCGATTAGTCGCAATCCTCGAACGTTACTTTCCTTAGGCGACGCCATGTTGGAGGAAGTAGTGTTGATGTGCGGACAGCATTTTTTTTTGTCATCGAATTTCCTTGTGTGGTCAGCCGAGCACAACCGCATTGGCAAATTCATGTATATTTCCACTTGCAAGCCAGGTCTCCTAACCGCTGCATCAAGGCAGTTGAGCTAAAGTAGCAGATTTATAGATATCTTGCAAGGTTGGATCGTACGACGACAGAATTATCTGCAGCGGACTTGGAAGCTATCACTGCTAAATAGCGGCGTAACACTCAAGAAAACAGCATCAACATCGAGCATCAAAGACCACAGAACAGCCTAAAGATGGGTAGAAGTGAAGCGCTTGTCACATAATTAATGTGCCTCATTGTGCGACTGAAAATCTTAACAGCCTACATTTGGCGAACTCAAATAGCGCGTCCCCATTTAGAGATTTTTCTACGCAGCCACTTCCTGCATTTTCATTGCGCACATTCATTCGAGCGCTCACGGGTCCCTGCTATTGCTCTTCGTTCTTTCATCATGCACGAGAACATAAGCCTAATTGTTTTCGTATCTAATATTTTATCCTTCGCGCCATTCTGTCTTTTATCCCTGCATGCGAGCCAGCAGCATTAGTTTGGTTCCGGAAAAAATGAAAAGCATTCTGTCTGGCATAGTAGTCAAGCCTAATCTATAGCGCGTTTTGTCTAGACGGACAAATATGCGCTTCCTTTGGTCAATGGTCACCCCTGGCCTGAACGTTATTCAACCAAATCATTCGGGGAATGCTGGCAGCGCACGTAGCGGCGAAGAAAATAGTGGTTCTTGCTACTTCTCGAAATGATCACCCGAATGAGAACCCCAAAAACGAATCAACCTTCAGACTGTCTCGCTTTCGCGGGGGTTACGAGTACTTGTCGAGTCCATCGCGTAGAGCCTTGACTACACGCGCGGCCACCTCGGTGAGGCTCTCGCCGCCTCTCTGCTGCTCGCGGAGGTCCCTCCTTCTGCGCCTTCCGGCCGCCGGAACCCCGGCGGCCGCGGCTCCGGGCAAAATTCCCGGCACCAGACCGTGCCCGTAGAGTCCAAAGTGATGGAACTTGAACCACAGTGGGAACACGAGCCACATGACCGAAAAGAGCACGAACAGAGGCAGCGAGGCTACTGCCAGCAGGCCCAGTGGTTCCACCAGGCCCACGCCAGGAAAGTACTCCAGCTCCCGACCTCTTCGGGAAAGGTGTGGGTAAGGATGCACCGCCCGTCCAGCGCTCGCAGCACCGGAGAAGAGCAGCGCTGCCGTTAAGGTGGCCGCCAGGAGTGACACGACCAGCTGGAGGCCGTGCCACGTCCGAGAACTGTGCGCAGTCATCCTGCAAGACAAGAAAGGCGGGGTACTGCGGTGGGGGTGCTTGCTGTTGATTTCAGGCAGTGTTAGACTCGAAGAGCAGAGCTCTTGCGAAGGGTCAAGAACGCCAATCTCTTTAGCAGAAACTTTCAAGATCTGATTCTTTTTCGGGGTTTGCAATGTGATATTATCATACGAAGTAGTACAGAAAAGATGTGATATAACCTTGTGACTACCTGTCAAAAAACTACGGCTGCGAAACATTGTAAAACGGCAAAGATTCGTTTAGTCTTGGCAATTAGCAGTTTGTTTCAATGAGCAGTTATGATATTCCTGAAGGATCGATTCGAGCTGTGCCAGTTTTCAGCTTTCTATAACGGCGACGTTGAACCATATTTTTGAAAAAATATCAGTGGAATCTCTTAAGCAGTATGAGTAAAAAATTGCTACTTTATTACGCGCTGAAAATTACCTATTCGTTTTTTTAGGCTCGAGGAAACGCTCAAACGGCTTCCAAAATGCCTTCATGAGAGATGGAATTATACGTGTGTACTATAGCTTTCCTTGATTGGTCAGAGTCGGTGCATCGTTTGTTCATGAGCTCTTCGAACAAAGAGCCAATTATGAAAATATAAAGAATGCTTGTACGCCTCTATTCAGCATGTATCCACAATCTAGGCTCAAGTGAAGAAGACAGGCACGTGTGTTTTGGAAGGGCGGAGGTAAGACGCGGTGGGAGTAGAACGATAAAGTGGTTTAACGTGGACGGCTGTGTCAACTGCGAATTACCTCCCTGTGTGCAACTGCTTCACCATTTCTATATGCGAAGCTATTGCTAAAATAGGCATTCAATATTCACTTGTCTTCTTAATTAGTTTTCAATAAACAGACTCGGTGTTTAGGCGTTGAGAACATTTCAGCGCATCCCATTTATCGCAAGTCAAAGTCTTCCGAAGCTGTATAGCACACCTAAGAGTACTTACTGCTCACATTTGCTCCGAAATGGTCATTTCCCCACCGCTAATGTGATCTAATGGTAGACGAGAAATTTAAAAATGCATTACAGCCACAACACTCGAGTCACCTTTTGGTTGAGAACTCGACCTTGTCAAAATATTTCGAGCCTTCACTTACTTCATTACAGCAAGATGAAATTCAAGACATAGACCTATGTATGTAGGTCGAGTTGGTTAACATTTGATTAAGCCATTGTAGCGGAATCAGGACAAAGAAAGAACAGAGAACCAGGTACCAAAAACGTTGGTGTCTGGTTCTCGGTTCTTTGTTTTTGTCCTGATTGCGCGACGATGACTTCATCGAACTGTTTATGTATGCCAGACATTTCCCTATTATAGTCAGCATGTGTTGAAGCATATCATCTTAAGAGGAAGCTTTAGCTCGGGCCCAACTCCGACGCGGCCTATTAAAAAACATGTAAAACGCAAAAACGTTTTACTGAGATAACCCCGGGGCTGACTTTAAATAAATTTGTTGCACTTGAGAGAGAATGTTAAGTTCTAGTGACTGTGGGTAGCGGAATATTGATTTAGGTCCTGGATTTTGTTAAAAATATTTTCTAAAATACGAAAGTTCGAAAAAAATGGAAGCACGATGTTTACAGATGCATAGCTCTACATAAAAAACAGATATCGCGGTTCTAAATCCATTAGACCATTGAAAGCGGAAAAATTGGATACGTCATGTTATATCTTACGTGAAATTGTTACGTGGTTTACAAGGGTTCTGCAAAAGCTGCATTCCCATATTATTAAATTTTTTTAGATTCATGTGTGAGATATCACTTTTGTCCGCTTTAGATGTACTATTAGATGCAATTCACGGAATTCTATTATCATGTTTCGTTGTTGAGTTACGGAGTTGCAGACTTGATAGCTTTGTTTTTTGAAAATTTTTGATTTTTGCCATTTTTTAATAAAATATTTACGATGTACATCAAAAATCCGAAACGAGCAGTCACTAGGTTTGAAGTTTTTCTTTGAAATGCAACAAACCTCGTCAAATTGAGTGCAGTGGTTGGCGAGAGAAACGAATTCTCCTTTTACGTGTATTTAGATATGAGCACGCGAACTAAAGCTTCCTTTTAACAGAAAACGTCAATGCACCGCCTGAACAATTAGCAAGAACGAAGCCCAACCTTGCCCTTGTAGTTTGCAACCAGTTATACGTACTACAGTAATTCTTTCTATTCGCATGCAGTGTACGAGGGTGGAGGAGTGGGACAGAAAGTAGAGCAAGCGTTACTGAGGAGCTAAAATAAATTATGCAAGTAAGAAACTCCCACTTACTGTTTTGACTTTATGCTATAGCTGTGAGCATAAATCTTCCCCGCATTCTAGCGAAACGCCCCAACTAGTGCTCGCTCATATCATCGCTTTTCCTTCGTATACGGCCGAATACTACAGCGGCATAGAATACGGGAACGCACAAAAATAAACTTTAAGGATCATTTGCCTTAAAGTGTTATGGGGAGATTCATGTGCTCGACTTGAGGAATAGGCGTTGTATATAGATGGACCTGTCACGCCCGCCATGTAATTCGCGCGTCGATGTTTAAAGTAATTGACTGTAAGAACCGTTGTGTTATTTTCCGTCCGCGTTTTATTTCGCTCTGATATCAGCGTCAGTTTTAGGTCTACGTCACATCACAGCAGAGTGATACCGCCCAGAGAAAGCGCCGTAGACAGCTTTTGGGACTACGAGCAAGCGACAGACGCAACACACTCAAGTCAGCGCTGCAGACTCGCCGGCTGTTGCTTACTCGAGCGGAAAGCCACCGTCACGCGTTACGCGCATGTCGCGCTCGCATGGCGGCGTCGCCGGTGAACCGCCTTCTGGAAGCACGTATGCGTAATTCGTGCGCTACCAAATAAACAAACAAAGAAACGTTCGCACTCTCTCCGCCGCGTGCATACGACAAAGCCACGTCACTGTCTGTGTTACGCCAGTTGCGCCAGCATAAGATTATGGCACGAGATGCGACGAAGCTCACGCGTGGGTGGCGACGGCACCATTGTCATGCGGACCGGTGACCCCTGGAGCGCGACCCTCCGCTGCCGCTAGTGCCGATACTGGGTCGCCGTTTGACTGATCATCAAGGTCAATGCCGCGCGTGCCCCAAATGCGGTTACGCGACCGACTTCGCCTGTCCACTGTGTGGCGATAGGCGCGTCTGAAATGGCGTTTGCTCACAGGGTGGCGCGTGTGCAACGTGTAGAGCCTGCGGCTGCTTGGACGCCAGCCATGTGGACCTGGCAGGTCAATATCCCCACAGACGTCTGCAGCTATGATGCATCGTTCGTTGTTTTGAGGAACCCAAACCAAGTGACAGGCCCGACATTCTTCAGCGCTACTGCAACGCTACTGTAAAAGAAACTGCCGACGACGCTGCAGCTATTTATCGCCCGGCCAAGGCATACATTGCAGCGAAGATGCACATCGGGCACTGAAGGAAACCGCGTGGGAACATTTTGATCTGTTGTAAGAGAGAAAAAAAGTAACATATAGACATCTATATACGATGTGATTACGTTGCTCTTCTGACTCTTTACCATTGGTAAAATAAGCTCGAGTACAACGCTGCGAATAAACACTTGAACACGTCTTATAGGTGACATTTTCGTTAAAATCTCGACAATGTTTCCGGTACACATTGTTAATGCTGTATAGCAAAATATTTTTAATAAGTTATTCATATCTGTGACTACCAACCTCAATTAAGAATACGTGTGCGAACGAAGCTAATTATACTATAAAATCACGAAGCCTATCCAAACTTGTACTTTCTTTCGTAAGTGAATACACACTTAAAATGAAGGCCTATGATTAGACGCGCGTCTATATTACTGCAGAAAAGATTCCGCAGTCAGACAACACTTTTTTGCACTTTTGGTGCACCGTGCTACAAAATCCTATTTTGGAACTGTTTATTGTAAAAGTGAGATGTCGTAGAGGCAGACAGTAATTTGGGCAGTTTCGCCTGAAGCTCGAAGTACTGATCGTGATAGCAAGGATTAGCCTAGCGCTGGAGCTCCGCAGACAGTGTTGGAAGTCAAAAAAATTACGCTGGGGTGACATCGTAGCGCTACAGAGCACGCTAGGTGACTGGCACTGTGCGGCAGAAACACAGCCTTGACAGTTGTCATAGGTTTCCTGTCCATATAACTGATGATGGTGATGATTTATAGACATCCACTTGAAACGGGGCGGGGCCGAATCGTCACCTAGCTTGCTTGAATTACTCAGGTATGCTAAACGTGCTTTTCCTTGTAGCCTTCTTGTACCTCGCGCAGCTGCCTATTCCTGTAATGGATCCAGTCGTATCAGTCACTCCCCTGCTTTTTTTCTACCCATACTCTGAACCTATATTGCTAACCTATACTGTGATGGTCTCATACTTCCGTTTACTTTAAACGCAAGCTCTTCTGCAAGTCGCGTCCACTTACCCGTCACTATTTCTTTCACTTTCTTTCTCATTACTCCTGGACATCCACCTACATATTCAATTGCACTTTCAAACTTTCAACTCCATACTATCTACACTTTCAACTACGCGTCGGCACTAGCCGCTGCAGCGGCTGCCAGCGCGTCCATGTCGGGAAAGCACTAGCGCGGTGAAGCGTGAACCTGCCTCGCGGAGGGCTTTTAAAAGGTTGTCGTTATCTTTAAGTGCCGGCATGTGCCGAGGAGGGAGGAGGGAAGAGTATTTGCATCTAATATCCAGTATTTGCATGGCAAACGCTGCTGTATTGGGATGCACGATAACCTACGATAACTCGGCAGGGACGAAGCTTTATGGCTTTCCAACGAAGCAGTGGGATAAGAAGCGCCGTGGAGTTTGGCCACAACCGGTTCGCGGGGAAAAAGAAGTCCGATGGTTCTTTTAATTTTGATACTCTGATATTTACACCTGAGCGTGTAGTTCTTCCGGCAAAGGCGAAATTTTACCGCGTTTAAAGTTCATCCTCATCATCATTTCACCTTATTTTTGTCCACTGCAGGATGAAGGCCTCCGCCTGCGATCTCCAATTGCCCCTGTCCTGCGCCAACTGATTCCAACTAGCGCCTGCGAATTTCCTAATTTCATCAGCCCACCTAGTCTCCTGCCGTCCTCGACGGCGCTTCCCTTCTCTTGGCAGCGATTCTGCATATCTAATGGTCCACCGATTATCTGTCCTCCGCATTACGTGGCCTGCCCAGCTCCATTTTTTTCTCCTAATGTCACTTAGGATATCGGCTATGCACGTTTGCTTTCTGAGTCACACCATTCTCTTCCTGTCTCTGAACGTTACGCCTGAAAGTTTCTGTTCCATCGCTCTTTGCGCGGGCCTTAATTTGTTCTCGAGCTTCTTTGTCAATTTCTATGTTTCTGCCCCATCTGTTGCATGGGTGGAATGCATTGATTGTACACCTTTCTTTTCAATGATAATGGTACGGGCTACCAGGCATGATTTGACAAAGTCTGCGGTATGCACTGAAACCCATTTTTATTCTTCTGTAAGTTTCCTTCTCGTGATCAGGGTCCCCTGGGAGTAATTGACCTACGTAAACGCAAACCTTCACAGACTAGAGACACACTGGCTATCCCGAATTCTTGTTCCCATGCCAGGCTATTGATCATTCTCTTTCTCTTCTGCATATTAATTTGCAACACCACTCTTACGCTCTATCTCTGTTAAGGCACTCAATCATTTGTTGTAACTCGTCTCCAGTGTTGAACACAGGACAATGCTTTAATCTTCAAAACAGGTTGCCCAAACTATCATGCACCAAGGCTCAATAATATGCAAATGCCACGTAGCTGGACAAAACAAAAGTAAGGTTTCTTGCCGTTGCTTGGAGGTGCTGAGATGATTTTGTTGCATTTCACCCAATTAAACAATTATTATTAAGGCATTTATTAAGTTATCGAATATTCTGATTACAATAAAAGTGTGAATGAAAGTATTGCAGAGCAACAAGAAATGCTCCAGATACCGCTTTCTATAGCTCAATACGTGTTGCATAAAAGTGTTTTGCCGAGCGTGAAAGAAGCCCACAAATTCACGCAAAATTGCCGCGTGCGGCCATTTGGATTATTAATTTAGGTATAATGATGTAATTAGGTGGAATGCAAAAATACTCTCAGTATGTAGAAGCTACGGCAAACATGACCTCTGTTCTGTCTAGCTAGGTGGCTTCTTCATATCTTTAGGTCTTGGTGCATGATAATTGGGACAACCTATATAAAAAGCGGCACAGCTAATCATGCAATTGCTTCCATTGTTTAGGTGTGAATTGATCCTTACCGCTCCTTACGTTGTTTTTCTTTTTTTTTCGCCATAGAAGGGAATATTTGGTCACCTACAAAGAATTCAAAATTATGCAGTAGGCCCTCTGGCGGAAGCGTTAAACTTAATGAAGAGTTGCGTCCTGCTGAATATAATACATTTTCCCGCAAGTCTACATAAAGTCCGCAAGCGGCTCCTATGAACGTTATGAAGGTAGTGTGAGGCACGTATCTGTCGCTTGATATATTTTGCGTACTCATAACTAAGAATGCGAGCACAACAAGGATGTTTAAAAGGAAGAAACTTATTGAATGAAGGGCTGCTTGGGACGCTCTTGTAATAGTGTCACGGACTTAGCCAGCACGTTTATCCGTGCTTGAAAATGCAGTAGCCTGAAACCTCGGCGCCATACACCGACAGAACCTCTTTCACGCCGAGAATATGGTCAGCTTCATAGCAGAATTTGCTTTTGTTATATTTCGTCATCGAAAAAAAAAATGCGCAGTGCTGCGACATCACTGAACAGAAGTGGTACTCGGCCATCAAGAGCTCGGAATACCATTGCCAGCATTGGGCTGTCCAGAGAGCCTGCGATGCGGCGGTTAGGTTAGGCCTAACTCTCCCCATGTAGGAGCGGCCCGCGGTGTCGCCTTAAGCGGCGGTGCTTCCCGGGATCATTTTCAAAAAGTTGTTCGTATCTGCATTCGCGCCGTGCTCAGTAAAAAAAGAATACCAGCCGTTATGAAAACCGAACCGCTGCTCGCGTCCTCGAATCACGTTGGATTGCTACCAGCCTGGCGTGGCCACGGCGCGTTCCCGCCGCGGACGACTGTACTTTTTATTGCGAAGCAATACTACTTTAGGTCGCATTTCAGCCCGTTCCGTGGCGAGGCGGTGGTAGGCACCACTGACCTTTAGCGTGACCTCGCTGCGTGACGTCACACCACGTGACCTAGAGTGACGTCACACCAGCTGTGTAAAACCGGGGCCCCATCTCACGCCGTCGCGAGGCGAGGCGGTAACCATCAACGGCGGCCTAACTCCCGCTCCTCTCACCGGGGGCGCTACGGTCGGTGTGACGTCACACCAGCTGTGTAAAAACGGGGCCCCATCTCACGCCGTCGCGAGGCGAGGCAGTAGCCACCAACGGCGGCCTAACTCCCGCTCCTCTCAGGCATTACTGAGTATATTTACTCAATTACTACCAGCTGATCCGAGAATAACACACTATTGCTTCGCAATCACCAGGCTTAACCAAGCTAAGCCACGGCCGTCTTTTTTTTTTTTCACAAATCAGTTGCAACCTTTTTCAAACCTCCTTGCGTGCAACGCTATGGAGGCTAGAGGGACTTCCTACAGTAGCTGCGTTCGCCGTTGGGTAAAGTTCGATGTTTTCTTGCAACAATTGTGCGTCAATGCTTTCTATATAGGCTCTGTATTGAATGAAATAAGTAGTAATCCTCAGAAACAAACAAAGTCGGATATAAGGCTGCTGATGCGTTGTTTTAGATCATTTTATTTGGGTTGTTCTTTACGGGTATGTTTACTTGAAGCCCGTCGCGGGGAGCCTCGTGCGCACGTTCACGCGAGCGAACGCCTTGGCGCGCAGCGAAGCATGGACGGAACGCGCGGAGTGATACACATTTCGTGACCGAACTTTTTGGCGTAGCCACCACAGCGTTGCACATGATGTGCGAAGCGGAATATAGGCAGCCACAAGCGGCTCTGCTGGCAAAGCTGTGGTTCAAGCTCCTGACGAATACAGGGTGTTCACAAAGAAGCAAACGTTGGTGGGATGCGGAGAGCCGCTCCCGTCGTTGCAGGCTTCGTACTTCAATGGTGCACGAATTGAGACACAATTGTCGTCGTTTGCATAGCTGCAAGCGTTATTGCCCGTTCTGCTAGGGCCAAAGTATCCACCACGTTTTTGGTGTGCACACAGCGGCACGGCAAGAAATACTAGTGCTTGTGCACACAACGCTTGTGATTACAGCAAAGGCAGAATGCTGAGCTGACTTTGCCGCAGAGCCAGCTGAGCGTAGGTTAAGGGCGCTTCGACTTCCGCTTCATCGTGTGTTTTTTTTTTTTTTTTTTTTTTTTGCAGCCAAACGCACTGAGCCTCTCTCGCGACCCTGGGGGCGATTTAACCAATGACCTGCACGCACGAACTGCACGTGCACTGTCCCTGTAGCGTGACAGCACAACGCTGGTGGTGATGCTGACACTAAAACGGTGGTGCTGACGGCGCGAGCCCACCGCGAGTGTCCGAATGATTGCTATTACAATCGAGGCAAAGCGTCGACAGCAATAGCAAATTAGTCGACAGCTATACGAAGTAAGGATAGCAGTTTTATCGGCCGCGGCCGCTCGTAAACATCGGCAGACTGTACTCGTGGACAACTTGCTGAGCCCATGAGGAAAAGCTACGGGCGCGTGGCTGCTGCACATGTGTTACAGCGTCATGTAATCCAGCACCGTTTGACAGGGCTTTTGGTAGCACGGAACAGACGCTGAATCGACGCAGCTTCCACGTGCGACGATTTCGCATTTTCCCAGACGCGGAAAGGAAAAGCCGCAAGATAAGTAAACATTTAAACTCTGTGATATGTTCTGTCTTAGTTATCTGTTATTATTAAGGTGCTTATGTTTCGTCTTCCACAGCCTAAACTAACGTAGATTAAAACGCGGTACCCTTTTCAGACGCGCGCTCACTTGTGTGCGCTTTGCCTCCGTAGCTTTCGCCTCAGAGCCACGGAAAGTTGTCCGCGAGTGTAACTAAATTAACAAACATGGTGTCAAGCGCGCACAAGCCAAGGTGAAGGCATCTTACTCAATGACCGCGGAAACTCGCTCAAAGCGCTGCTGTGAAGAAGCGGAGCAGCACCAGCCTGCGGCCGCCTGGGCTGCCCGTAGTAGAAGGTGACCTCCCTCCCGCTCCCTACCTTCCCTCCGAAGCCTTGCGCGCGACGGAAGGCGGCGCGTTTCCTTCCCGCTTTCCGCCGTTGCGTGCGCGACGCTCGGTCGCGATCGCCGGCTCACCCTCGCGCACTTTTAATCGCACATTCACCAAATGGCGCTCGGCGACAACATTGTCGCCCGTCGACTTGATAAGTAACCTAACGGTGGCGTCGATACCGACAGCAGAAATGCGCCTGGAGTGTCCACATAATTGCTATCGCGACAAAATCTGACGGGAAACTTACAAACCTCAAATGTAGTAACACGCAAGAATATGTGAAATATAAATGATAGATAGTAGAGCTGATCGGGGCTTGTGGCTTGCCTATGCACCGTGAGCCATAGCTACCACGCAAATTGCTTTGCTAAAGTCGCCAAACGTCACGTTTAGGCGATATGCGCATTATTCTGCCAAATTTACAATATTTTCCTCCATAAAGTCTTATTGATATTAGCTGGACACCTTCCCGGCTGGAATTTATAACAGGTTCTCGTTAATACGGGCTCTGAATGTTAGCAACCGTAAAAAGCGCTAATGGTGAAATAATATTTAAAAAATCATCTATCACAAAGTGGAAGTTCATTATTGATAACAAGGCTCAGGTTGCAGGCGGGTATCATAATTTTTTCAGAGCATAAGAAAGTGCGTATAATCAATTTTATTACCTTCTGCTTATCGTTCCTGCGCGCAGTTGCAGAAATGCACAAACAGGCACCGGAGTATTCATGATCAAACATTTAAAGTAACGTCATTTCATACAAAGAGACAAACGCTCAGTAAGCTAGTTTTTGATAACTAAAACACGCTGAACCGGTGGATTCGAAAAGCAGGAGCATTTCTCAAGTTGGACGCCGCATTTATTTACCACTACATTTTTTTTTTGGTAAACAGAGCGAACAAGTCGCCGACAACCAGGTTGGTTGCGCTGTGAATCTCACAATTAGAGGCCACTACGTGATCCGCCCTCAATGTCTTGGCTTCTCATCCGAGTGCAGTTGAATGCCGCAACGAAGAGCTCGGTCCCTCTAAGATTGTCGCGCTGTCAGCGTAACGTATAAGCAGGCATGGGAGCATTGTTTGTACAGCATGGTATTCTGAAAAGTAAGCCTCACTCGCCACCACGAGTTATCTGCGGACGCCAATGAAACGGTAAACGCGAATTCCCGCTTTCCACGAATACGTGAGGTCCGCTCACGCCGCTTTCGATTACAATGTATCTGAAAGTAAGACTACACGCTTATCGACTCTATGGAGATTGCGCCCACTAAGAATTATTTATCGAGCTATGCTGTAAAATATTTTATTCAGAGCCTGCATGAATACGTTATTAAAACAGGCGTGATGTTTTTTTGTGAACCTGCTATGGGGGGGGGGGGGGTTACGTGTAACATAGAGAGGCTCAAAAAGCACCTATGGTATTCAGGAAAAATTTTAGATACCACTGGCAATTCTAATTTTAATGGCTTCATGTCTTAATACATTGTATTTTGTTCTTGGCTTAAGGTCACATATGCAGAGCCCTATTCAATGGGCACCTCTCCACGCATTGCTGTCCGACTTTCTCGGTGGCTGCTTACAAGTTACCAAGGTTCATATACACTGTAAGGGCGTGTCAACGTAGCGCACTTCTGTTACAATGTGCTGTAGAATACTTAAAAAAAGCGTCGAGTAGGTGTATTGACGCCTTGGGCATTTTCTTGTGAGCCTTCATAATTACATAGTATTTTAATTAGGGCTTTTGCACGGCTAAAGGATTGCAAATTAGACACGAACGAATAAAAAGAACGTGCACTCACACCTGGGCCTGTGGGTGTCTATTATTCGTCCGGGTCCACTTCGCGCTTTGTTAAGTCGTTTTCATGCATTACCAACGTTTTCCTGCATTATCAAAAAAATTAAAAAAATTCTGCGGCTGTATGCACAGACAGAGGTTATTTATTGGCTAAATGAAGCACAATGGTATTAATTTACCATTATTGACAGAACGTGGATCGCCGACCATCCATCGAACATACTAGAGCCACCAAGATAATGATTGCATGTTGCAATACATTGCCTACCAAAGTGAAATAGAGCCACATTCAGTAAATACCGGGCTCAACTCACCCGAAGCCCAATCTATGTGGCTTCTTTTTTCTGCCGCCACAGGAAAAAGACTGGCACAAAAAGTAATATATAAAAATGTGTAAACCGCAATTGAAGGAGAAGTACTTGCCAAAACACTCGTTTTACGGACCGTAGGCATGGGCGGCCGCTGGCACGCATCACGTTTCCTTTCTTTTTTTTTTTTTGTAAGGCATCGCTTGCTTCTTTATTTTATTATATAATGTTACTTTCTTTCAATTGCTTTATGGGACGTCACCCTAATGATTCACTGTACGTCGATGTATGTTCCCATAATGTCACTTTTTTTTCGAAGCCCAGTAAGTGCTCGTACAGAAAACTCTACCCCACACCAAACAAATTTTACAGGACTGAGGTACAATGAATGTGCACTTGAAATATTTTCTTAGCTAGGTACACTCCAGGTATTCAATAAATGCTTGTCGACATCTGCTTTCTTTTTAGGTTTGTTCAAAAACAAAATAGTCATAGAATCTAGTACGATTTCTAGATCTGGCGGTTCTTGGAAAGCATAGCCTATTCAATGATCACATGACCTTTCGTCTTTCTAACCAGGGCGTTGCCACTAACTTGTGTGCCAGGGTTCGAGGCACAATCCTTATCACAATAAAGGGCGGCCATCAATGTTCGCATTTCTTTCTCATTTATTTAAAACAGTACCTTGGTTGACAACCTATGGCCTACTTAAGCTAACTTTCTCCTGTACATACCATGGTCGTACTTTTCATTGCCTTTTTTTTTTCTTTTGCTGCCCTCGTTCTCCTATGGTCTTTCTGTTCCATATGCCCTTTCTTATGGAGCATAGTATGTAGGCGCCTACGTCGGTGGAATTCTGAACGTTTCGTTAAAGGTATTTTTCTGGCTCTTTCTAAATTTTCCAAAACAAATAGTTATATGTGCTTCGTAGAATTACACCTATCAGTGGTGTAGCCTGCACCCAGCAACTTTTCCTTCCTTTCCTTCTATTTTCTTTCGGTAGCATATGTCAGCCTATATAAAGTATTCGTTTCTTGAGAAATAACTTTCTCAATAGAGAGGGACATCGGAATTCATACTCGAACGAGCGAATGATAAATAGGCAATGTAGAACGCATAGACTGCAGCATTTGGCAGTGCAATTACATGCATTCTGCTCTAAAGTTAGGGTCTTACTTTGTCATTAAATGCAATGTTACTATGTAGCCACATATAGGAAAATAGAAGCGTTGCTTTTGCATAATTTGATGCGCCGAAATCACTATGGATAGCGAAGCGATGACAAAATTAACTACAAATCAATGTCAACACTCACATGCACGAAGACGGTTCTATCAGACATATTGAAGAGAGTCAGTCCTATCTGCTAGCCCCAAAACCATGAAACTGCATATACCAGCGTGTATATACAAGCCTCTACTGTCTGTTTTTACGCCAACTCAATTTTCTTTCTAGCATACAAGTCTTCTGTAGATATCGAGCATTTTGCTCGTAAATGAATACAGCTCGCGACGTCGTCGCTATTTATTATTTTGTTTCCAGCAAGATTAGAACAAGATTGATGAGTGGTTAGCGGTGCATTTCTTCTGCGCATGGCATCGTTGCATACGTATGTAAATAGCCGAATGGTAAAGCATACTGCGTTGATCCCGTTTGCCTCAGCACAAATGAGTGAAAATGCTAGGTTATACTTTTTATTTACTTGCCTCTAACTTTAACTCCACGCTTATTACTGCTAATTAATGAAGCAAATTTTTTAACATGTTCAAGCAGCGCGATGCTGTGTAGATATGCCCATGATCACGGTAACTGAACAACCGCAACCTAAACTGCCGAGCACATACCTTGGATTCTTCAAGGTGACAAACTCTTTATGTTGTGAGAGATGTCAAGTGAGCAGAATATGTCGCTCAGTATTTCATTTCACACCATCATTGCGCATTTAATCAGCACGCGGTGTGGAAGCTATAGGACTCTTCAATACTTTGAACAGGTTGCAATTTATATATTGCGTGCTTGCATCGCAGATTGCCGAGCAAATAAGCCACCCAATCGTCCGTTTCGGTAAACGCTTCTATACAATTTTCTACAGCTGAAGAGTAAAATCTTTCAACAACCTGCTGAGCTATATTCTAGTCTAATATTTGCAGCCAAAGTACTTGCGCGCACATATATCGGTATTTAGAAAAAAAAGTTGTGAACCACACGTGTTTAGGTCTGCACGCGTGTGACAGCGTACGAGAAGTGCGTGTTTCTTTTTTTTTTTCGTTCTCACTCACTGAGTCCTTCGTCTGGGGTGAAATTCAATAGCGTATTCACTAGTACTACAAGCAGAAACTTCTCAGATAGCGTACGCGTACAATCGCAAAGACGCACTTCAGAAAACATGAGATTCTGTTTCCTAGGTAGTGACTAGATGAGATTCTAGAGTTTTATGTACAAAAAAAAACTATATGATTATGAGACTAGTCATATTAGGGTACTCAGGATTACTTTTTTTCTCATGGGGTTACTCAACGTCACCCAAATGCACGCTACATGAAGTTCTTGCATTTCGCCCGCATCGAGAGGCAGCCGCCGTGGCCGGGATTTGATCCGTTGCCCTCGGGCTTAGCCGCGCAACGCCGAAGTGACTACGGCGTACACGACGACGGGTTTCACATAGTCACTATTCAAGCAACGTCAACCAAAATGGCTGACAATTCGTACGGAAAACGACTGCTTTGTGAATTCATCCCGGGTACCCGTATCCAAACTAAGCTCAGTCTAAAGAAATGCATCAGTCCAAGTGGATCCCTCTCTGACAAGTCATAAGGCGAACAGCGCCCTCCGCTTTGGTACGCCAGTCGTCGACGAGGAAAGCACTCCCTTGTTACCTCAAGGTCGTCTTCCTCCAGTGGCAACCGGCGAGAAGACGGGAAAGTGGAAACGCTTATAGTCCAGGTACCGCGTAGTCCTTCTGGCTTCACTCTGGACGCACGTCTGACCGAGATGCCCGCGCACGTTCTCTCATCGATGATCCATTGGCCTGCCGTAGTTCTTATACCACCAGAGGAAAGAAGAGTGGGCGGGATCGGTGGGCGAGGGCAGATGGCGTTTGTTTGAGCGCGTCCCATATGAATGACGCCATGGCTCTTGTGCCGATACATCCACCGCGGCGAGACTACCGCTGGCGTGTGCTCTGCTGGCACGGAACGGCCCAACGGAGCGAGGCACGCCAGCGCGTCTCGGCAAGGCGATGTCAATGGCATGGGCGACCACGACGTTGTGCGACAGAGGCTGATGCGCAGCCGAGATCCGGACCCCGCAATGCAAACGCGGGGCTATGTGGGACGCCGGGCCGCACGCACCAATGCCTGTTTCTCCTCTTCTCCGCCAACAGCTTATTTCGAAGCTCTTTTCAGCCGTATGGCGCCGCCTTTGCCAGAGAGAGAGAGATAGAGAGAGAGAGCACCCCTGCTTAGCAGTACAGCTCGCCTAAGGAGAGTTCAGAGCTTGTTCCAATTCGTTCCGCCGAGAATTTGCGTCTGAAAGCTGGCGGCCCAGACACGCGCTTACACTGTGATTGTCGACAGGAGAATGGCATGACAGAGACGGTCCGCCAGTATACGGGAGTGAAGCAGCCCTGCTGCAAGAGAACAGGTTAAAGCGCTGCCGCTTTCCTCGCCCGTTTCGTTCGTGCCAGATTCTGGGCATTATACACCACGACGCCAAAGGTGTGAGGGCGTCTGTTACCGGATGCCATCAACGTTGCAGCTGCTTTTCTCTTTCAGGGCAGGTGCGCCGCTCTTTCTCGGCGATTGTGGCTGCGGAGCACTGAGACGTCGCCTCGTCTGCATCGGCGTACCGCTAACTAGAGCACCAAGCTGCGCGACATCACATGACAGCCACATCCTGGAAGGCACAAGGTGGCTGAAGAAGAGCGCGCCTGTTGCGTAATCCTGGAGACATACCGCGCTCTCTTAAAGACTCTTGAAATTAACTCACGGCTTAATTCCCTAGAAACTGGTTTCAACTGGAAAATTGTCGGCGTCTCAGTTTGTGCCTACTTTCTGTCCCTCAGACCGTGAGGCAACGGAGAAGAACGAAGTGATAGAATATGTGAAAAAAAAAAAGCACTACACTTCCACAGTTTCGCATTTTGTGTTCCCAGCAGCTCACCTGCACTTCTCTTCCTGACCGATGCAAACAGCAGACATTAAAGATTGTTGTAGTCAATAACTTGGTATTCACCAAAAGATTCTTCAGCGGCTTTAAACAAAAAGCACATAAAGCAATAATTCATTTATAGCGTACGAAACACCGATATTTCTCAGCACACATGCTGCAATCCGAGAGCAAACAAAGTCTAATGAGACGGCTATATTTACTATAAGCATGTATTCCATCATATTGCCTCAATAAGGAAAAAGGGAAGCACAGAAAGTTGAGTGCGCCCGTAATGCCGCTCCATGCTTCGCTAGTAAATACGACCAAAGAATCGTAGGCGACGCCTCACTGAGATCAATGGACATTTTTCACTTAGAGGACACTCTTATGGCTGATGAATTGAATCAGTAGCAGGATTAGGATTGTTCGCTGGGTATTTGCGTACGTCGGGCCTCGTAGCCGTAATTGCAGCATCAGTATTAAGAAAAAGAAACATGCTTGTGCGATGATTAGTTTCGAACCCGAATTCTCCAGTTCAGCCCGATGCTCTACTCGCACCCATTAAGCTAAAGAAGCATTATTTTTTTCTTTCAATGTATTTACCATGGTTATGACAAAACGTGGTCCGTGTGCAGGAACTATTTAAAGGTCTCGAACACCAGATGGCCATAATCCAATAAAAGGAACGCAAGCATTGCAACATAGAAAATGTTATTCCCACAAATCAACCACTAATTGCATTCTGAGCCAGAAGGAAGATGGAACTTAGCACTTAACCTAAAGAAGATACAAATCCGGCTGATAATCATCTTGTTTATAAATGCAGCTCAGGCGCATATTTATCTAACACGTATTTTTGGGGAAGCCATTGGTTGTGCAACTAGGTCTTGCACACGCCTTTTCCACAAGCGAAGCCGTCACATTAGTTAAAAACATATCAAAATGATATAGCCCTCACACTGTGAAGCCATTCATGAAATAATGTGGCATTATAAATAAGTTTTTCTTTTTTTGGAAATAAAGTTTATTCCCTAGCTCTCTTTAGAAACAATAATGAAAAATGTCCTAGTCTAAAATGACATTCCAATGCTATAGAAACACTGCTTAACACTTTGTCTCATTACAAAGACGGTTGGTGTAAAGACGACGTTACAAAGAACGACGCAGCGTGGCATCGTTACAACTTTTAATCCGATTACTGGGTAAGTGAGCAGAGCATGGCCTGGAGTGCTGCTCGGCCAAAAGCACCTTGTTAGCGGCTCGCGAGCCCAGCTAGTGAAATCTAGGGTGATCGCTATGACGCGTGGTGGTGATGGATGGGTGTGATAACGGTGGTGCACAGGGAATGTATGAAACGCAAATGTCTTTTTTTCTGAAGCCATTTCCTCTCTGGAGCGATTTCTGTGTACAAATTGTAAAAGAAAGCTTCCGTGGAAGAGGAAACTGAATGTTTCGTAAGCTATTGCGTCTACATCTTGTCCTGATAGTCCTATGTATATTGAGCCTTAATATAGCTGGGGGGAAAGAACTGATACTAAACATTTGTAAAGGTTTTTTTTTTATGCAACACAGAATGAAAATAAGCTTTAGACAGCAAGGAAAGTAAAAATAACATTCGGCAAGAAAGTTCGCGCATGTGCTTCCATAAACAAAGTCCAGAAATGAAATGGGAAAGAACCACGATCTCCTCTTCTCAAGGTTAACTTTCAAGAAAGGTGAATTTTTTCTATGTGTATATGGTCTAAAGGGCTCGATTATATTTACCATCCAGTTAGTGCTGGAAGGGTAAGTTTTGATGGCTGTGCATGAGCGACAGTTTTTTTTTAGATACCTTTCGTTCACTATAGCGTGGGCTTTCTATATTACGCCACAGACACACGCATACATCGGCAGAAAATAAAATTTAGGCTGATCTAACGCTATGCGGGAATCGTTGTTATGAATCATTTTTCAGGTAGCCTTGCTGTCTTTTTTTGATTCCTCAGGCGACATTGTTCGAATTTATGTAAATCTCTACAGGATGGACCAGTCCGTTTCTATAGTAATAACAAATAGGTGTGACAGTGTGGTGACCACACGGATGGCATGCAGACTGTTTTCTTGTACTAGGGCAAAGAAATGTTGCAACCTCTTCCGTTCCCACCTGGGCCGATCTCGATGGCGGTGCAGTCTAACGCAGCATCTCAAAAAGCTGACTGCCACGACGGAAGAAGGAAAGAAAACTGGCAGGCTCTCGTTTTGATAAGCGAACTAGTTGTTATGCAACGTGACGCGCACAAAAGAAAGTGATAAGGTTGACTATCATTCTCGCTTTCCATCGTTACGTCTGTCAACTTATAGAAACGAGCACGTGCGCATTTGTAAGAGCAGGTGCTACGCAACTTGCACGTGCGTCAATCGTCAGAAAGAGCTATAGTAAGCTCGATACTTAGCGTGCAACACTGTGAAACGTAGCTTAGGGGTTCGGTCATCAACAATTACGAGGTGTGACACAAAAGAAACGAGACTAAGTGTGTAGCTTGAAAAAAGAGTGGAGTTGGCAACAACTGTTTTGCTGACGTAATCCCACACACCTCCTCTATTCATGCGTCCAGTTTCGACGGAATTGATCACGCCAGTTGGGAGTGCTGCGTCATTGAGTGAACACGTGCAACTGCATTATGCCGGAAAAATGTCTGATGTAAAAACCGAACAGCGAAACAAGGTCAAGTTTCTTGTGAAACTTAAGAAATCAGCCGCGGAAACTCTTCAAAAAATAACAGAGGCTTATGGAGATGTAACTTTGTCTCGTGCACGTGTGTTTGAATGGCAGAAGCGATATTCAGGGGGAAGGGATAGTGTGGAAGATGATGAACGTGCTGGGCGCCCAAGGTCAGCGATTACAGTCCAAAACATTGGCAAAGTTCGTGATTTGATCAGTGGTGACCGAAGATTAAGTGTTCGTGCTCTGGCGGAGTTGGTTCACTTGGAAAGCGAAGCTGTTCGACGCATTTTAACGGACGAATTACACATGAGGCAGATTTGTGCGAAGGTTGTTCCAAAAGTTCTGTCCGTTGACCAAAAACAGTGCCGTAAAGACGTGTGTGTGAACATGTTAGAACGCATTGCAAACGAGCCAAATTTGTGGAATCTGTTGTAACATGTGATGAGAGATGTATTTTTACCCATGACCCAGAAAGTAAGCGCCAGAAAATGCAGTGGAAGTTTCCAGGATCCCAAGACCCAAAAAAGCACGCATGTCAAAATCAAAATTCGAGGCAATGTTAATTGTTTTCTTCGACATTAATGGAGTTGTAATGATTGAGTGGGTTCCCGGTGGTCAGACTGTTAATCAACACTACTACATTGAAGTACTAAAAAGACTTCGTGAAAAAATGAGGAAAAAAAAGGTCACAGCTGTGGAGTGATGAATGGCTGTTGCACCAGGACAATGCACCCGCTCACACGGCCCTATCTGTCAAGCAGTTTCTGACCAGCAAAAACATTACTGTGATGGGGCATCCTCCTTATTCACCTGGTTTGGCTCCATGCGAATTCGTTTTACTTCCTAAAGTTAAATCTTGCTTAAAGGGAACCATTTTACCTCAGTTGAAGAGATTCCGGCAGAAACGGAGAATCTCCTGAAGGGCCTTCCAAAAACCTCGTTCAAGACCGATTACCAGCAATGGTAGCTCCGAATGCAGAAGTGTGTGAATGCTGAAGGGGACTACTCTGAAGGTGATAATGTCACAGGGAACTGATTCAGTTAGTACAATAAGTTATTGGACCAGTCTCGTTTTTTTTTTTTTGTGTCACACCTCGTATTGCTTCACGCGTTTGGTGGTCATATTGCTTAGCGCATTTTATTCATTGAATTATTTGATTTACTCATGCTTCTTTGATATATGAGTGACTGCTATACAAAAGCTATAGGATCCTAAAGTTTGGTTCCCGATGCGTATTATGTTCGGGCACAGACACAACGATTACACCTTACTTCATGAATATGTAATTTTTGTCCTTTCTAGCCTGTAGGGGTTAGTTTGTATTTTCTACGTTTCTTTAGTTATGTGTAATAATACTTCACGTTTAACTATAAATTAGCATAATATGTATTTAACTAGGTATTTAGAATGATAATGAAAACGTTATTTATATAGCCGTCTGTTACTTCATTATGCCCGAAGATGCTCACAATAGTACGTCACATTTGCTGACCACCTGGCCAGGTACGCCTTTAGGTATAGGGTGCACACATTACTTGGAGTTGTCAAAATACCGTCCCGTCATGTGTATATATATTTTTCAATGAAGACTGCTGTTTAAGTTGATAGTGCAGTAGTACATGTTGGATTTGTCTTTTCTCCACGTTGTTTGTCATGATGCCATTCCGCTTTATGTTATGCCCGCAATGTGGACAAGCAGACATCGAAAGCCAACAAGGCTGCGCACATGCTCAAAGGCATACCGCACATCTCCTCGCACTTACTTGTGCTGAAGAGTTGCGCGACTATCAAGGGCATCAATGCGGGATGTTAACAGTTTGAGGAAGGTGACAGTAGGCACATGACAAAAGTTGTTCGCATCCTCATTGCGCGAAGATCAACGTTCTGCACTCACCCATAGAAGAATGGAACATTAGAGTGCGTTGTCTCCCGTGTGATAGAGTCCGCGTGCCAAATTTCAACCTGGACTCGCACTGCGACGACTGAGAACGAGGTATTTCGCATATATGGGTGGTCGCCCGACAGTCGCCGGGTGCTGGCGTCGGCCACAGGACCGATTAGACTTCCGTTCACCACCTGCCGACGATTCTTGCCTTATTTCTGCCATGAGGCTGTATCTGAAGTCCTTCTACAACCAATTTACTTGTTGCAAAATTTCGTCACCCTGTGAACGTTGTGCATTTTTTACTTTTAACGCGGAAAACGTAGCGCTGTCCTGATATTTCCGGCGGTTTCACCTTCCCGATGTCTCCGGAATTTTTGTCGGAGTCAGTTTATATTTTTAGGCCATTTTGGAAGACGTTAGCATAGACTACCCTATGACCATGCTTCTGAAGAAGTGATTTTATTTTCGTGACGCCTTTTGCTAGCTTCTTCCTTCTTGCCGCTTATTGGGCTCCTAAATTTACTATAGATTCTAGCCCTTTTTGACTACTACGCTGCAACAGAAGTTCGCTAGATGCCATAGTCATGGGAATAAAACAGTTCGAAGTCAACGTTACCACGGCCAGGATAGCCACTCACTTTTTTCTACTTCGAGTAAAACTATTTCAATAACGAACGCGATTTTTAACATCTAAATTGCCAGCAAGAAAAATTTTATTTATATGAAGGCGAACGGCACACTATTGTTATGCGTCATCGCGTCCTTTGCGTGGTTTTATCACAGCGAGGTTCGACTGGCCATCTCGGCCGCTCAGCTCTGTACCTTCAGGCGTAGCCTTACCCTAGTGCCAAGGTGCCAATTGTCTAAGTAGGTATACTACAAGCCTATATTTTGCAAGCCTATACTACGCTTCACAGCTATACTGGGGAGGTGCTTGTTTATTATACTGTACTATAAACACGTTTTGCCAATTCTATTCGCTCAATATTGTCGTATTCTTCCTATAATTCTCATGTGCACTGTAAACAGGATTCTGGGTTACCCTCAAGTAATATGCTTTCACTTTTTCCCGAGGAGGAGAAGCAGAGGTGTCACATGGTGCAGCCGGACCCAGCCTTGCGAAAGTGTCCAGCAATCGCTCCGCCTGAACGCCACCTATCAGCTGCCATACGGTCTGATACACTTTGCACTCTAGTTAAACCAAAGCCACCTAGAAAAAAATTTAAGGCTACTGCATCACCTCCTCTCCTTGTCAATACGGCACGAGAGTCGGACGGTAGCGGTGGATGGGGGAGCGCTGCGTTTTTACAACGCGGTGCGCGTTCTGAACACAAATTTTCTCCGTGGCTGCAACGCTAGAGCGGCAACGCGTGGAGCTTTTTCTTGGTGGTTTTGGTGCGGCATGCTGCACCGTAAACGCGATTGCTTTCCTTCGATTGTGCGTGGTTCGTCGTACACGGAAGCACAACGATGCTTGCTTGGCTGTTGTTGCGCACCAAACTGCAAGTCCAATTATGACGGAGGACCAAGTGTCCGAGTGCACAAGTTCCCATCTGACCGAGCCACTCGGGAAGCATGGACGAGAGCAGTTCCTTGGAAGGACTTCTCGCCAACGAGGTACACAGTGGTAAGTATTTCTTCTCTCTGTTGTTATTCTGGGTTTCCAGACGAATAGGTTTCGTCAACATAGTGCGCAATGCATTCGTGCACGCGTGCGCAATAGATGGGTCTCTGCACGTGTCGACGCGCTTGTAAATTCAACATTTTCGTCGCGCTTTATACCCGTAACGGCTTGTTTTTTTTTTTATTTCAGCTGTGTGATAGCATTTCTTTCCATCGGATTACTTGAAGACGACATCTTAAACGGAGGTCAAGACAGGAGAAGTGGTCGAAGTTGCCATGCGAAATATTCGTCTGAAGAAAACTGCAGTTCCGAGCTTGTTTCCCAATTGCCCTGCCTATTTATCGCGTCCGCAAGCGTGCGTTCGAGAAGCGCCGGGTGCCAAAAAAGCCGCTTGGAAGCCACATATTTGTAAAAAACAATAATGATTTCTCAGCAAACCCAAACAGAAGAGGACGCCAAAAATGTGGTTGGTAGCTTTGCGGACTTGCTGAAGGCCCTGCCAAGCTTTCAGAGTTCGGACTTCTGGACAGTTTTGAACAAGGGCTCCAAGGTTTTCTCTTTGGACTTCTCACTTCAATCTGCTCCTGCAGCCCGTACTTCGGTGATCGTGTCCACAGACCTGCGCGTCGAAGTATTTTTTTGGTGAAACGGGTGTGAGGAAGTGTGGTGATGTGCTAGTTCCTGAAAAGCTGTGCGACTTGAGAGATTTGAAAAGTGTGTTACACATGAATGAACAGACACTTAAGGATATCAGCACTGAGCGTTCTGAAAAGGCCCGTCATCTACTGACATTGGTTTCGACATTGCTAGAGGAAATAAGTGGAAAACATTTTGCTTGCGAGTTGCAAGAATGGCATTTGGAAGTGCTTAAATTCTTGAAGAGACAAGTTGATCTTGTTTTGAATAATACTGGCCGATATCCCCCCGATTTATTGGTTTTTGCTAGCCTTTTGTTCACAATTTCACCTCATACATGTAGATTCCTGAGAAGTTCGATGACGCTTAAGATGCCGCATCCTGATACGATCAGAAGACTGTGTTCATCGTACGATGTACGCCCCGAAACGAAGCAGCAAGAATGTAGCTTTCTTTCCTATGCAAAGCGTATTGCAAGCACATATAAAAAGCATGAAAAGACTGTAACGTTAATGATTGATGAGATTCACCTTCAATAATATTTTTATTACAAGGCTGGCTTTGTTACTGGTGCTGCGGTAAATTCATCGACTGCAGCAAAAACTGCCCACGTATTTATGATACAGAGCCTGATCCCTTAAAACAAGGATGTTGTACACATTCTTCCTGTGGCACAAATCGATGCTAAGGCGCTGCACGACTTCCTTCGGAAGATTGTTCTTGATCTAGAGGCATCTTGTTTTAGAATATTCGCAGTAATCTCGGACAATAACTCCATAAACAGAAAAGCCATGTCCTACTTCGCTAAGACGGCAAGTGTCAGCATTGTTTACCAGCATCCTGCTCAGTGGCGTAGCTAGGTGGTCTGGCACCCGGGGCCCATAGGTCTTCTGTCAGCCCCCTCCCCCCCCCGCGGGTGTAGCCGGCGGAAAGAGGGGTGTCTTCAGACGTATATGACACCCCCCCCACAGGCCCCTTGCACCCGGGGCCCACGGCCCCCCGGCCCCCCCTGTTGCTACGCCACTGATCCTGCTGACCCATCACGACCCCTGTTTTTCGTGGTGGACCCAGTTCACATACCAAAGTGTATAAGAAATAACTGGCTGAATCAAAGAAACATTGGCAAATGCATGTATTTTACTGAACCGAAGAGTGATGAGACTGAACCAAAGATATTTACAACATCTTTCAAGGTATTATGCCAGTTGCACGAAGCTGAAAAGCATGAGCTCTTGAAGCTAGCACCAACGCTCACTTTGAAGGCACTGAACCCCTCGAACAAGGAACGGCAAAACGTTAAACTGGCCTTAAAGGCTGCAACGTTCCAGCATGCAAAGGAAAAATCTCAATATGTCGACACCATTTTGACTTGGTGGAAGATTATTAACGTCAAGACGCTAAGAAAAGGACAGCGGTTGCCAGATCAGTTGCAGTGTCCAATAGTTTCATAGTCATGTCCTCAACTAGAATACTTAGAGAGAATAGTTCAATGGCTTAATCACTGGGGAAGCCTCAAACATGACAATGGCCGCTTGACACGTGAAACGCACATATCTTTCAGCAGCCCTACCCACGCCTTGCACGAACATGCCATATACTGTCTCGAAGAGCTTCATTTCGAGTATGTTCTTTTGGGCAAATTTCCGCCTGATAGCTTAGAGGATGGCTTTGGAAAGAACCGGCAATTGTGTGGTGCTAACTACCACGTGTCTTTAAGGCAGATATATGAATCTGAAAAGAAATTGCGTTGGCAGAAGGTTCTGGACCTGCCAGATTTGGACATTCTACTACCACCGAGCGCGAGCACGTTGGAGACAAGTGTATATTCAGGAAATGGCCAGTTTCAAGTCACTGTGACCGACTCTACCATTGAGAAAAAAAATGTCAAGGCTACCGGCACTAACCTATGTGGCCGGCTATTGCGCCCATGCAGCTCTAATAAGTTGACATGCGCATGTTGCAGTGAAAGCCTTGTGAAGCAAGACGTCGGTCTAGATGACCCTGAGAATGCATTAATCACGAATATGACAAGGGGTGGCCTGAAGTTTCCACGAGCAGTTGTAGTTAAGGCTGTACTCTTTACTGAAATTATCCAGTGTCATCCGAAAATTGACAGCACAGCACTGGGACAATCCGGATAATCGCCACAGACGACTCCAGAGATTGGACCCTGCCATGACTTTTAGGCTACCACCGAAAATTCAACGAAGCTGTGCCAGTCTTCTGCACAGACTAAGGCTGGGGGTAGCGTTTACGCGCGGATACGTGCACCTCATGCGACGCACCGAGTCTCCACACTGTGAGGTGTGCAATGTGACTGAGACTATAGGTCATGTGCTTTGTGACTGCCCTAAGTACGTGGAAGAGCGTGAAAGGTTGGACAACGACCTTACGCGTCTCGACAGCGCACCGTTGTCGGAGGACGTTATTTTAGGCCCTTGGCCAGATCCTCAATCGAGTTTCAAGGCCATTCAGGCATTACTGAACTTTTTAAAAACAACGGGCTTGGATTGCAGACTTTGAGCATGCCAAATTGCTTGCGATATGTTCTACATCTTCCTTCTATCGTCATCGTCACCCATCATGCACCTCTTCCCTCTTTCTTTCCCTCTTCCCCTTCCCCCAATGCCGAGTAGCTGGCTAGAGGAATATACCTCAGGCCGACCTCTCAGCATTTCATATCATTAAACTTCTCTCTCTCTCTCTATTGGACAAGCTCAGGACACCAGAATATGCCGTACGATTTTTCAGCCTTCCTAAGCAGAAAAATACTCTAGTCGGCCTTGTGTTCGCTACCCTTCATGACTTTGAGGATGCAGGTGTGTGTGATTTCGTCATCCTGCGCAGGAGGTAATGGGGCATGTTGTACTTGCTGCAGCGAATACACTGCTGAACAACTTGTGCCGCACAGAAAACGACAAATTACGCAACGCCAAGAACGACCCAAAATTGCAGACCTTGAAGGCCTGAGATGTTTCTCATTATTTATTTTTTATTCATGAAGCTCTGTTTTGTCGAACATCTACGTATGTTTGTGTTGACAGAACCCTTGTAAAAAGAAACCTGTGGCGTAGCTAGGACTTATTTGCCTACATTATCAAAATTTAAAGCCTGCATTTTGGCCAATTCAAATGTTAGCGTTTGAGTGCATTGTGCTACCTGTTTATGATTAGAACTCTCCATGCTACCGCAATCCATTAATTGCATGTTTTCCTTTAGGACTGAGAGTAGGCCTCTCGTTTTTGACTTACTTTTCACCATTATCTCAGTATTTTATGAAGACCAAAAAGGCCTGCAAACAAGGCGGGTGGAAATAAAATAACCACAAGAAATGGTACAACAATGACGGAGGCTTATTCTATTTGACAATTATTTGTGCGGGACCCTATACTGATAAAATTTTCACAATAAAATGAACCTCGATATTCGTGTGTCTAGCGAGGACTGTTTTACGCAATGCAAGAGTGAGAATGATAATTGTATATGGAAGATTTAAAATGTTTGTTGCTGAATGCAGTTCTTATCATTTGTGAATAAAGTATATTCTGTGTCTTCAATATGCAGTTTTCCTCTTTCTTTCCGTCTAAGGTTAAAATGACTAAGCAGCATGCAGTTTGCTTGTCTTAGTCCCGACCACACATCACAAGCACAATAAGGCAGGTCGTGTCGCGATACACGCAAAAAAAAATGTCGCCAATCAAGTAATCTAAGGAAGCCATGAAAGAATGTTGCTTTCTATGGTGGTGTTCACTGCGGTGAACCAGCGGCTCCCCCCTTATTTTTTGCGTCAGCTATACGTGTCTTGCTTTGGAACCGAAGCATATGCATTTATAGGTTGCTGTCACTTTACGGACAGCAATAATTTTCCCATGCCTTAGTATCCGCGACGCGCAAAGACACCCTGCAAGCGCAACGAACCTACGTGCGGAGATGCCGACGGCGTCCACTGTCCGGCCCATACGGCTAGCGTGCCTGCCCATGCAGGCAGGCCCGAAAAAAATGACAGGGCCTCTTAAGATCTCTCTTAAGAGGTCAACGGCAAAAGCCTACTCTTTCTCCTCTTAGAATTTGCCTCTTTCTCGTTGCCTTATCTCTGTCTATTCTTTCTTTTAGTCATTACTGCTCACTACTAAGCATATTTAGTCATTTGTAACCACTTGTGGTAAATACAACCCGTCGTTAGACAAGTTGGTCATATCATAGTCATCAGTAGTCATTATAAGTCATTTTAGTCATTATTAGTCACTACTGGTCATTGCTAAGCATATTAGTCATTTCTAATCAATTGTAGTCGTTACACTTCATCGTTAGAGATATTTGTTATTTCGAAGTCATTACAAGTCATTAGTAGTCATTATTAACCTCTACCAATCGCTATTATAACGTTATCACTAACTGTTACTATCAATCATTTTTCATTCTTTAATCTGTTTCATAAGGCGTGATGACGCTTCAGCGAGCACTCCGGTGGTTACGTCTGCTGACACAAACTTCACCGTAAGCCTAGAAAGGCTTTCGCCTTAAAAACCTCGCGTGTGCCCGCCAAGCGGGCGCCATCCACCACTTCTGAGGAGGCGATGAATGAAACCAACACTCCTTCTGTGTATCAGACACCGAAGGAAATGCGTACCCCTGTGGAGCGCACTAGGAAGAAATAAAATTTCCGTATCACGGCGAGTGGAAAGCCTAAATTTACCTCTCATGACAACCGCACAAAACAATTGTGATGTGGCTAGAACAATAAAACAATGACGTAGTAGTGACAGGGAAGAACACAGCAGCAAAACTGTGGATACCTTAACTTTTTATTGGGCAAACCGGTGCCACCAAAATCAAGTTGCACTCAAACCACAACGATAGCGGTGAACACAGTTGACGATCGTCGGAATCCGATCAGCGGATCATGCGCATCGGCTTTTCCATACCAGTCGTGGAATTTTCCGGTGTAATTGCTGGTGCCAGCGAGTCTTCCAAAAAGTACTATACAATTCGCGTCGCGCACACAATGAGATTACACAAGGTGCGGTGACGACAAAGGATAGCACCACCAATAAATGTCTTATAGTGAACGGGCTTAAGAGACCGTTTATAGTGTCCTTGTGTATGGTATCCCTCTCTCACCGTACTCAGTGCTTACTCTCTCCCTTTCTTCCTCTTTCTATTCCTCTTTCCCCCACCCCCAGTGTAGGGTAGCAAACCGGATGCTGTTCTGGTTGACCTCCCTGCCTTTCCTACCCTTGATTTCTCTCTCTGATAAATGCAGGTGGGTCTCCCGCTGAGCAATATCGTTTAACATTTGTTAGCTGGAGAAAAATGGACAACCGAGAAAGATAAACATGTATATATGTCAATACATTGGAACGTCAGGGGTCTAATCCACAGCCTGAATGACATAAAGGGACTCTTACTACACAAGTTTAATCCGACGGTGCTGTGTGTGTAATAGATACGCCTCGATCCTACACACGAGCTTTCTGCGGCAATATGCCATTTACCGCAAACACCATAACGACTCTTTCACCTCATCTGCTGTACCACAATGTGGTGTGCTGAGCTGTATATTATTTATTCTCAAAATGAACTCACTCCAAACTGTCATACACCGTACAAGTAGAGAGAGAGAGAGAGAGAGATGAAGAGGAAAGGCAGGGAGGGTAACCAGATATTAGTCTCCGGTTTGCTACCCTACACTGGGGACGGGGTATAGGGGTTAGGAGGAGGACATAGAGGAAAGCGTCAAAACATTGGCAGTGGCTTAGCTCGGCTATGCCAGGATATACGTAGCGAAAGCTAAGCATAGCATGGTTAGCCTTCCTTAATCTTTATTGCAACTCCAGGTTAGTCTGGTTGTTTAGCTATGTTGCGGCGTTTAGCCAGTCATTCGGTGCGCTGTTCGTCTGTTTCCTGGTCGATTCGTTTCCTCTTCATCTCGTTCCGATGTCGATTCCAGGCCTCCTCCTGCTTATCAGAATTGACGCCGTCCATACTGTCGCCTCAACTGTGGTTGCGGCGCACGCGAGCTCTCCTTTTCAATCCTCTGATATGTTATCAGGCACGCGACGCAGCTGCCAAGGCAAGCGGAGGCGAGCGCCACGACGAGAAACGCGGTGTGACGTCACACCAAACGGCGACCGTGGAAAGGCGCGGTGCTGCGCAATGGCGGCACACCTGTGGCTCAGTGTTACTAGTGGCGCATGCGGAGTAGTGACTAGGGAGCGAGAGACAAATATCTGCGGCGAGGCGCGCGTTGTGACGTCATGTTCGCGGCCGGTACGTTAGTTCGCGGCCAGAAAAGACACACACACACAGAAGGCGTTCCAGTTAAAGGCGTTCACAAAGGCCGGTAGATCGCAAAACGCGCAATAGCGCTTGCACGGCCTTCTGTGGCATTACGTCCTGTCGATGGTGTACAATTCTTTTTTCCAATAGCAGTTGGTCGTCCAGCTGGTCAAGTTCGTGGCGAGGGCATTTCCTCTGTGGACTGTACTGTGGGCATGCGCACAAAATATGGTCGATCGATTCTTCATGGCCGCAGTGGTCACAGGTTGCGGTGTCGGTCATCCCTATGCGGAACGCATAGGCTTTTGTAAGGACAACGGCCAATCACAGTCCATGCAAAAGCGTGGCGTCTCCACGGCGAAGCTGTGATGGTGCTCTACGACTTAATGTGCGATCAAGGGAGTACAGTCGAGAATTTCCTAAATCTGGCTCATTCCATTGCGACGTGGTGCTCTGCCGAGCAAGCAGGCAGAGCTTCCGTGCTGCGTCAGTTCTAGGAAGTGGAATTGGTACGTGGTGCTCCTCGGTATGGGCTGAATGGGCAGCTTGATCGACCCGTTCATTGCCGATAACCCCGCAGTGACTTGGAAGCCATTGGAAAGTTATTTTATGGCCTGCAACACTTATATGGTGCAACCTCCGTGTAATGTGAAATATTAGCTGTTAGTGCGGTCCGCGTCGTAAAAGTGACAGTAGAGACTGCAGTGCCGCCTTTGATTCGCAGAATATCGTGCACTTCTGTGGCGGCTCATCACCAATGTAATGAAGTGCATTAAAGAGGAGCGCTGCGATCTCTGGTGTCCTCGTTGTTGTCGCGTGATACGTTTTAAATTTGATTGTTGTAAATTTCGCTGGTATCGCAATAGCCGCCGCGGAGTTGTTTGCCAGGACAGATCAATCCGTGTGGATATGCGTAGAGTCACGGTAATTATCGCACAAAAATAGTAGCTTGAGCTGTTTAAGCGCTGGTGATGATAGATCAGCTTTTTCGTGATGCCAGGTATTGTGAGGTTCATTTTTGGCTGAGCGAGGCACCATGAATGAACGGAAGGTCTCGCAGCCCGAGTGAAACAAGCTGGCAATGATTCATCATGTGCGGGTATCGTTTGACTGAAAGATGTGCCTATTCTGTCCGTCCGTAGAGAGGATGAGGGGTGATGAGGAGTCCTGGCTAAATGCCTTATATGGGTCCTGAGCATTTCAATTTCAAATTTGGTCTTGACAAGGTGGTCTGCTGTCGTAGCCACTGTTGAAGCACTCTGAGGCCGGCCTCAACAGATCCGGAGCGCTTTAGCCAGAACACATTGTATTGTGCGTAGATTCATTTTACCTGTGTTGCTTATTGCTGGCAAGCTGTATCGCAGAAAGCCTAGAAAAAGCACCTTGTACAGTTGTAACATGGCACTTGTCGACATTCCTCATGTTTTGCCAGTCAAAAACTTGAACAAGTGGCATATGCCTCTCAACCGTTTTTTCACGTATGATACTTGAGAGCTCCATGACAATCCCCTGTCGATTGACACCTAGAAACTCATATGATCGAACGCGTGGTATTATTTGGCCATTTATTATTACGCTGTAGTTTGTCTTGGGTTTGTACGTAAATGGCACTAGTGGGCATTTATCGGAGGAAATTTCCAGTCCTTGATTACGGATGTAGATAGCAGTTTGGGTGGTGGCTCCCTGAATTCTCGCTCGCAACTGTAAGGGTTTACTGGAGACGTCCATATGCATTTGTCATCCGCGTACATTGATAGCCTGACTGTGCTTGGCACGTGTTCAAGAAGGGCAATTAGGGTTGCATTAAATACCACAAGGCTACGTACACTGCCCTGGGGGACACGGCGGTAGCTATAATGTAGAGAAGTATGGCCTTCCTCAGTGCTTACAAAAAAGGATCGCATGGAAAGATAGCTCCGTATCCATTGAAACATCCCACATCCCACCACCCACTCCTACCTCTGCGAGAGCAGAGAGGATGGCTTCATGCGGAACGTTGTCATACGCCCCTTTGACGTCGAGGAACAAAGAAGCGCAGAGACGCTTACGGCATTTCTCATGCTGAATGTAGGTGACCAGGTCGATGGCGTTATCGATCAATGATCGACCACGTCGCAAGCCCGCCATGGCATCCGGGCGGGTGTTGTGGTACTCGAAGTACCACTCTAGGCGTCCTAGAACCATCCTCTCTATTAGTTTGCCCATACAGCTTGCCAAAGCAATCGGGCGATAAATGTTTTATACTATATATGTGCATGACATCCCAATGGGTTACAAAACGTCTAATCTTAGTATCTGCGGGCGCCGAGTACAGCTTAGCTGAAATAGTCTAAGTGGACGAAAGAGAACAGTTTCAAACTAACCTCCCCCCCCCCCCGACTCTTCATAAAAAAATTACATGCATCCTTTTCTCCAACAAAAAAGGTGTACTTGCACACGACCTTATAGACCTTCATGGAGAACGACTATCTGTGAGCTCCGAACATAGATTTTTAGGTATCATTTCCGAGAATAAACTAACCTTTATCTGCAGCATCTTAAAGCGAAGTGCCTCAAGACTATGAAGCTCTTGAAGTTCTTGTCACGAGCCCATCCTGGGGAAGCAACGGGAAATGCTTGATAAGCTTGTACAGAAGTCTGATACGATCACGCCTTGACTACGAAGGCATAATCTTAAGGTCTAACAGAGCTAAGCTTGGAAGCAATGGGACTTATTGATAAAAGCACGCACTTACTTCACCTTTCGCTGTCGTCACATCCTGATTATGTCTGGTCACTAACAATATTACCTGGGTTGACGGATCCCACAATAGTTCAAGGTTCCATTCACTGCAAGCTACTACGCCCTAAAAACAAGGGAAATTATTAGCACTGTGCGATAAAGTGGATTATGCTAGCATGACTAGAGGCTTAGCTGAGTTTTGTACATGGTTCCTTGTTGATATTATGGGCAGATCAGTCGGAGCAAACTGCCAATTGTATAAAAAAAGATGTGACCTAATTCATAAATACAAATGAGCAATTCATATTACATAGCGCGTATCATGCCCTTAGTTCAGTAAACACTGAAAACGCCTGAGCAACAAAAAAGCCATTGTCGAGCAGCCAAAATTTCAAACAACGCATGCGCTTAGGCAAGATACGAGGTACAAAAGCATTTCAGCGCTTTGCAGCGGAAGCTAAACAACGATTCTTTTGTACCACATTAGCAAATTAATTGACAGTCTTAAGTTGTCACCTTCTACAGGAATCGATGGAATTAACTCTAATTTATTAAATAACACCAAACATTACACAAGCGTCGTCCTTTCTCGTATTTTCCAACAATCTTTGTTTTTAAGAGTGGTGCCGCAGGACTGGAAGGTGTGCAAGATTATCCCAGTTATCGACCCATTTCATCAACGGGTGTGTTGATGAAACAACATCTGGTGTCCTCAACGGGTGTCCTCATTATTATTGGAACACGTCGTTTATTCGCATATAACCTAGTTTTTCACATCTGTTGCCTTCTTTCACCCACAGCAACATAGATTTCAAAAAAGTTGAGCCTGTGACACCAAGCTTGCATTACTTATTCATGACATCAGCTCAAGCACTCATCACAATATTGCCATAGACACCCTGTTCCTGGCCTTCGAGAAAGCCTTTTACACGGTGCCACACGAACGGCGATTCCTTAAGCTCGCACACCTAAATCTTAACCCCTTAGTCTTCGACTGGCTGCGTGACTTCCTCATAAACTGAAAAAGGTTTGTCTGTACTTATGGACATACTTCCTCGTTAGCATCTGTTATATCCGAAGGTCCTCAAGGCACTGTCGAACCATTAATTTTTCGAATTTCCATCAATGACCTGCTGACTAACATCTCTTGTATTCGCCTTTTCGCATACAATTGTGTCCTTTACTGTCTTATCCATAGCTTCCATGGTCACATTTTCTTTCAAAACAATTTACTAAAGGTACAAAACTGGCGTAGAACTTGGCTAATATCTGCAAGTGTCAGGAAACCTTCGCAGATCTCCTTCCACCGCCGACCTTCCTACGAAGCATGTAGGTGCGTCGTTTTTGGATCTGAATTATCCTCAGCGTCATCGTATAAGGACCTGGGTTTCATACTGTCTCATGACCCCAGGTGGTCACATAATAGAGCAAGTATAACAAGTGAACCGAACCGTGTCCTTGGCTATGTCCGGTGCAACCTTGTTTAACCCTTCTCACGCAAACCTGCTAACATACGAAACCTTTGTTCGTCCGAATCTGTAATACGCATTCGCAGTTTGGGCCACACACCAGTTTAGCCTACAAAAAGCTTTTGAGTCCATCCAGTAGCTTGCTATTAGATTTGTTTTGTCTTATTATTTTCAGTATTCCAGCGGCACTAAAATAAAACAGAGCTAGTCTTCCCAGTCTCGAGTCACGCAGAAAAATAGCGCGCCTGTCCCTCTGCCATAAGTTCTTTCACTCGCCTCTTGCTCGCACGATTATCGTACCTGCTTATCGCCGTTTGCTCCGCAATAGTCATTCTAAAGCTGCATATTCGCCGCCTGCGCACACTACTGCGCATCTCTACTGATTTTTCTTACGAACAGCGAGCGAATCATCTGCCTACCAACGCTACGCACCGCTTCAATCCTAGCCTTGAAGTATTTCATCGAAGACCTTGAACAAATGTAACCCACCCCTCATATAAAACCCAGCACTAGGGGCATTTGAGATATCAATAAATAAAAAAAACAATTCATTACCATATCTCAAGGCGATCTCTGGCCATAGCTGGCCATTGCACCAATAAACACTACGTGTCACCATCACAGTACTCTATTGACGCAGTAACATAGACCAAAACACTGCGTTTTCCAAATTTAGCATGGTTTTTAGAATCTGTTTAGTAATACTGAAGCACAAATGAAACTTTGGCAGAGGTTATGTTGTGTGGACATATATATGTTGGGTGGACAAAGTAGTTTGATGGCTTTTGCATTTAAGTGTGTTTCGCATATGAATTCTAGAAGAAGCTATTTCTAGGAGCAAATCCCAGAAATATTATAAAATTGTCCCCAAACCGTTTTTATTGGAAAAAAGAACCATCTTGAAACAACAGTGATGCAAGTTTTGTGGATATAAAGAAAAACACGACTAAAATTTTCCCACGTTGCCCAGTGCTTCTTAAGTAAGTTCAAATGGCCTTTGAACGCGCAACTTGTCTCCGCCTGATATATTACCAGGAAAGGTTTATACCAGTCATAACAATGTTATTTTTATGAATAATATGGCCAAGCACGCCGCTTGGGACAATCGGCCAGAAAACATCAATGAGTGATTTGGGGAGACGCCAGTTCGAATTCCAGCGTTCTCTTGCGAACAACCGCGATAAGTCATGCGTTTTTTTTTTTTTTTTGTAATATTTCCTTCACATAGTGCTAGGCCGTTAGAAGACAGCGCGAGCAGTACACGCTTTTCCGTTAATGTAGCCGTTTGTCATGTTTTAAGAAACATATTGAATATGCATTGCAATACAGAAGACCAAATAAAAAAAAAGGTTTCCGGGAGACTTTTAGAGCGAAGCATCCCTCGCGAGTTCAGGCTAGTAACGACGATCTTGTAGTTTTGGTTAGCCGATCCTAAGGAATGTTAGTCATTCGCCACGATTGTGCTGTCTTAAAATTTCAATGTGGGCCGTTCCCAAGAGTATGTACCAGTGGGCATGCGCCGCTCTTCAATGAACCTCTTTGATGCCAGCCTTAATATGTTAATATGTGGCATTGAGTACTTGCTTCTCTACAATGAACTACTTTTACGCCGTTAGGTCACTGTGTAACATGAAAGCAGCAAAAGATACACTGCCTTCCCAACAAGTTGCAACAGGTTGCAACAGGTTCCCAACAAGTTGCAAAGCATTAACCATTCGCTACAGAGAGGTTACGATTCATTAGAACCATTAATATGTAATGTTTCGCCTTACGTAGATGGCGGGTGTTGTTGAATCGTTTTTTCTTTTCACTTGTCTTCTGGGTATGTGAGCCTCAGTAATATTACCGCATGAATACGCTTGTCACTTTCCCTCCGGTTTTGCCGTTCCTATACCGCTCTTCAATTTGTGTCGGTGTGCCGACATTGATCTACGCCACTCTCAAACAATTCATCGTATTCAACTAGCTTTCTCTGGTGAGCTTTGGCTTTGGAATGTCTCTGGGATTGCTTCTTGCCCTTAGGGCTTTACTGAACCACATAGGCACACATTACAGTAGCACCCCGTGGGATATAACCGACGGATGTAATTCGTCTCTTCGCAACGCACAACTCCATTGCCAGAAGCGTTAGATGATCCTTGAAGCTGCTCTCTGTGCTCTTTTCTCTGATCATTTCTAAAGCCAAAACACAGTCGCCCACGCTGACTCATTGAAAATGTGGGTGCTCGATATCACGCCATATTTTAAGTTACATATTCAAGCAATGACTGTAGTTTGTAGATCTAAAGAAAAGAGAATATTGGTCATGCATCATAACCTTCTATTGAAAGGCAGTTCTGATTTCATCCAAGCATGTAGTCGTCACTGGAACTATAGTGCTAAATATTGCAAACCATCTGAAATCACACATAACCAATGTTATCATAAATGTATTGTCGGGTTCGTGACACCAGAGTCCGTATAACCGCAACATATTACTTCGCGTCATACCAAAATATTCCGTGCACCGGGACAATTAGGTCGAAAGTCCGCCGCATCAGATGCCCTTGAAGGTCCGTTGTAGTGGCAAACGTGCATTACATTAGCATGTCAGATGTTCCGCGAAAAACCAAGTAAGACAACAAAAAATCAAACCGAATCGTAGAAACTGTGTCAATCATTGTCGCCTTGGCACCAGTATTTGGGGGGCGCCCGGCAATTGAATGCTGCGCTGAATTCCCTGGACAAGTGCGCTACTATTTTGCAAGCCCTGGCAGCCTGCGCATCGCCGCATGACGTGGCACAGAACCTGTGGAAGAACAGCCGGCTCCTCGCCTCAATGAGCCGCTTGGCCTCGTGGTCAACTTTGGCGGAAGAGGGTGCTAATGCTCCCTGCACAGGCCGCCGCTGGACGACAGCAGCCCAGTGGGCGACCTTGAGCGCCCAGACGGCCACAGGCACGAGCAGCTCCTCCTCCTCGGTAGCGCTGCGACCAAGCGAGAAGGACGCAGCGTCGTGCAGGCACCGATGGTGCAGCTGGATAGCCTCTCGCAGAAATGTATCCTGCTCGACCGAAGCTCTGGTCCGCTGAAGGAGCAGGAGAGCTCCGGACGAGCCGTAGTAAAGCCTGTGTGTCACGCAGTGAGGCAAGAAGTGCAGAGTTAGAGCCATTTTAGGCCTATCGAAAAAAAACAAAAAAAGGAACGTGCTACGGCAGAGCGCGACACAGCAACTGTATCGCTCAAAACCGACAATTTAAGCAATGTGTGGCCTACGTGGAATGAACGAAAACAAAGCAAAAGTTTTCCCACTACCTGAATAGGGGATGAAGCTAAGAAGGAAATGCGCATGGGTTCATATTGTGACTTTAGTCAAGCTCGTCTATAATGAAAGCCTATACAAAAAAAGTTACCTTTAAAACGAAGGAATAATTCTGCCCAGATACTACTGTGATCTGCGCGGTGCGCTACCTCTACAACGAAGTGACCTACCTGTATATCAAAAATTATGCGTCGCTCTGCTAACGCAAACACCAGAGAGAGAGAGAGACAGAGAGAGAAAGAGAGCAGCCAGAGACCAGCAGAGCTGGGGAAAGGCCAGTATATTAGTGCCACCCAGCACACAAGACACACGAGCGCCGGCAATGCCTCGCCTACGGCGTCCACCAAAGGCGCCTGCCTACTATGGCGTCCGCGATTCGCGTGGCCAACGCCGCAGTAGACGCCATGGTTATCTCTACTCTGTTCGGAGCGACGCGTTAGGAGGTTTTTGAGGCACCCTAGCAGGCCCCGAAGAACGCCCCTACTCCCTCGCCTGAATTTCCTTGCCTCGCGCGCCACAGGAAAGTGCACGCATCCGGGCCGCGTTTCTCGCTCGCGTGCGCGCCGCTCCTTCTCCCCTGCTAAGTTTCACCCGCCCTCACCGCGTCGCTATACTGCGCGGTGCTAGTTTTGTTCTCTGCCTTCACTTTCTCTCAGCTCTATATCCCCCAGCTCGGCGAAGCTGCGCACGTAAAGAGGAACCCAGCGAGGTTCCAACAGCTCCGCTCTAAAACATTACTCAAGCACTTATAAAGGCGTTCGACTGTACGTGGCTTTAGTAGTTTCGCTCTACTTCCAGGTGTATGGCAGCTTTCCCTTTGTGTAAAGTTCCTCCAATTTTCTGATTTCCACAAAACTAATTTACTTTCACATGGGGATTCATTAGCCCTAGGCGTTTTTATGTGGTTTTTTTCCTAAGCCGAATGACCCACTGCCTCACACTTCTTAGAGAACTGACGTATTTATTACAACGGTGACCGATGGCCACGTATATGTTCCGTTATCTTAACGTGGAAATCATTTCCTTTTTACGGCAATCCACGCATGCTCTCGCACACATAAAGAGCAATATACCTTCACAGGCTGCAGTTGGGACGGGACGTTATGTAAGGCTAGTATGCTAGACTAAGAAGGTATCTATAAACACACAAATATGTGTAAATGAATGTGCATGTAAATCAAGCCACGAAATGAGTGAAACGGCGCATCTGAAGAAGGCGCATGTTGATATTGTCCCCGTCATTGCTAACCCGTAATTTTGTCCAAACTCGTATTTCGAAAACTTCTTGGAGACCCGTCCTTACCACAATTGCGTTCCTAGTCGCTTTTTGGGTCATGAATTGCAGCTTCAGTATCCCTGTAAATAATTCAAGTATAACACCATATTCCTTCTCCGTGACTCCATTTCGCAATTGTCGCAATAGACGACCGTTCATACCATCGCATTACTGCACATGTATCAACTAAAGCGAGCTCATAGTTAATAATCTCTAGAACTGTTACATCTTTTCGCCCTTCATGTTCGCTCAATAAACAGTTCAGTTGTTTCTTTCCGGCCCTCATGCATCCGCGTTTCCTGCCTGTCAGTGGCTGGCGAGATTGTTAGCGAAATCTGGAGTTAAAATGAGCAGAAGAAAAGAAACTGCAGCGATTGATACGTACGCCGGCTCGGACACCTCCGGGAGAAACATGTCCGGGGTCAGAAAACGTATGTCAAACACTACGTTGTTCTGGAGGCTTCCTCCCACTCTGCCTTCACCTCTTGTTGCAGTGTAGGTGTTGTCCGTGCTTCTCGTGCCTTGCGCTGTGGCCTTTCGTGCCTTGATGACGTTGTGCAGAAAGTTGTCCCTATTACTAAATCCAATGGAGATCTCGGCGTGGTGGTTTGTCTTTTGAGTGTCTTCTTCACCTGTGAGCGACGCAGACATGCTTTTGATTTGCCATGAAATATTACCGGAAGATGCATTATTTACTAAGCCGAGGCAACGCCGTAAGGCGTGACTGTAGCTTTAAGGTAGGTTCGCCCCTAATTGATGAATTCACGGTGTTTAACACCTCATGGCAACATTGCGGCTCTGATAAATGTTGCATTCAGGGCTCTGGATTGTTCTTTTACAGGATTAATTTTTTACTCGGTCAACTAAATCTAAGTGCACCAGAGTTTTAACGTGACCGACATTCTTTGGGGACTGCGCACAATTTCACGGGAATGCCTCTTTCTCTCTGCCTATATTTTCGCCAACTTGTGTCATTGGGTAGTACATAATGTAATGCGCACATCATCAGGCTGCTGTGCTGGGGTAATAGGTTTCAAAACCAACCGTCAGACCTTTTTTGGTCATACAAAACTAGGTCAACTGGTATGTGCAACTGGATATGTGCCGCTCTTCAATAACCCTCTATGACACCAACTTTGGTCGATAGTATGTGCCACTTTTCAATGAAAACCAAATTTTAAGAATTCAGTGTCGATATAGCGGTGAATGCGAGTATTCTGTCGCACCTCTTTGAGGACCTGGATCCATATATATATATATATATATATATATATATATATATGCGCGACCTAGAAAGAAAGAAAAGCGAGGGGCCCGATTTTTATTAGTCATATCGTAAGAAGCTAACAAGCAATGCCACCAAGGACCGCTTAGGTAAAATTACTCCTAGTTCTTAAGTGGATTACAGAAATGATACCTAAATGAAAATGAAAGGGGATAAAAAAGAAATGGCAGCAGGTGGGACACGAACCCACGCTTCGAATTACGCTTGCGAGGCTCTTACCAACTGAGCTACTGTGGCGCCGCTTTCCCATCCACTTTCGTGGCTATTTGTGTTTATCAGCTAGAACTAACCCTGGGAGTGTTAGCCAGGGCCATCACTCGCGATCTTGCCTTGGCGACGGATGTGGAGCAGCCCGAAGCTTTCTGCCGCAGGCTTCACGTCTACGCGACCTTGTGGGGTGAATGCGGGTCAGTAAAGCCACACATGCTACCTGAAGGCATCAATGCTGCTGGATTCGAGAATCTCGCTATGTACTTAACGAGAGCAAAGAAAATCGAGAGGCCCGATTTTTACAAGTCATATCGTCAGATGCCAACAAAATATGACAGCAAGGATAGAGTATAGGAACTTACTTGGTGCTCTTAATTGAAAAAAAGAAATGATGAATAAATTAACTTAATGGGGTTGAAAAATCTTCACCGATGGTTACGATACTCCCTAATGCGTAATTTGAGCGCAGCTCTATACCTGTTTTCACTTCGCGATACATTAGTTGGCGCGGATAAACGGTCTCGTGCGGCACGTTGCAAATGGAGTAAGTGCGGCGCGACTGCCTCGCTAATATGGAGATCGCGGTTAGCCAGCGCGTGGGTGACGCGTGGGCGCGATTCACAGCAGCCGCCGCCGAAAGACCGCCCAGTCGACGAGTGCTACTGGGGCGCCATCTCGCAGCCCTTGTCGCCGCAGTACGCTTTTCTTCTCACGTTTTCGCCACACCCTCCTCCGCTTTATGCCTCGTGGTTGCGCTGCACACTCCTTTCCGTTCTTTTTTTCGCGTTTTTCACGCCCGCTGCTCTGCGCGTTCGCTTTCATCTTTCGCTGTGCTTTTTCGTTCGATTATGCCGGGCTACGACGCCGACGCACGCCGGCGTTCGCCGCAGGAACGGGCGCCAAAGAGCTTCGCTCCACAACACGCGGAAGGTGGGACAGGAACCCACGTCTTCGAATTACGCGTCCAGTGCTATTACCAAGTGAGCTACCGCGGCGCCGTCATCTCATCCACTTTCTGGTATACTTATGTTTACCTATTAGAGCTAACCGAGTGAGTTCAAGTAGTAACCCTGGGAGTTCATCCCGCCAAGGCCATGAGTGGTGGCGTTGGCTAACGCTCGCAGGTGTTTCTGCACTGAAAACAAAGGGACATGGTCGCAGCAGTGCGTACTATTGTTAACAGTTCAGTTGCAAGCCTGAGCCAAGTACGCCCCCTGCTGAATGGGACGCAATATTTTTGTGTTGCTGAGAGACTAGGGTACGCAAAGAGAACTAGCCCCGCAATTCAAAGCTGCAGCCGCTCACATGGCGCCAGCCGAGACAACACACATGATAGTCCTATACACACTGATCTGCAGTTAATCAAGGTACTGGCTTTTCCCTGCGGGTAGCGTGCTTCTGAGGCTAAGTAGAACTCTAATGTATCACTACCTAACAATTCAATTCAATATCTTTCCGACTTTTGCTGCTTCTGCACTCAACAGAATGCGCGCCTACGAGGTGTATTGCGCCAGAATAAACGCTTGAAGTGAACGTACACTATCTTGATGTTTTGATTTGCTTCCTCCTTCTTTAAGGTGGCTCCAATCGTTCAAAAGCCACAGTTTGTCTGTACACTCTACCTTGACGAGAGACAGTTACTTTTTTTTTCCTTTCAAAACGCATTAACAAATCACTGCATTATTTAGACAATCGCAAGAATCGGCAGTGCCTACTTGCACCGACAGCGCCTAAATATAGATCCGCTGTTGGTGCAGGTAAGACAGTCTGTGAATACACATTTTTTTTTTATTATTTCAGGCAGAAACATCAATTTTCCCAGTTAAACCGATTTCTCCACGAGGATAGCAACACGCGGTAATACGCTGAAAATCGCGCTTCGTGTTTTAGTGCAGAACAGGACAGGTGACAAAGCGCAAAACGACAGGCTCGGGCGTTAGCGGCACAAGACAGAGTGCGTGTGCTGATCGCATTGCGCTCGGTAGTCCGTCCCATTCAGTGCTATAAATGTAAGCGTTATGTAGTACGACCTAACCGGAATCAAAGTTTTCCTTAAATAGGCATCCTCATGCGCAAGGACAACCGACCCCTTTCTCGTAATAGCCTGAAGTTTTCGTTTGAGCTGTCCTTTCTTTTACGTGATTTTTTTTTGTGTGTGTGCAGACGAGTAACTGCGCGTTAAACTACAATTTCCGGCAATTCTTCCGATAAGTGACGCTCCGTCGTTGTCTATGAAATGACGGAGAGTTCGTTACTTCTGCGCGTAACAAGTACTAATGCTTTGCAGAAAGCATCACTATTTGGCATTCCGAAATTATACTGAGAAGAAAAGTAGCATTTACCAATTGCGATTGCGTCAAGTCGAAAAGGCTCATAGCCGGGGGTAGTAACATTCAGTCGGTCCGCTAAGCTGGGTAAATTGCGCGCAGCCTCCTCCAGCCGTTCCATCATGACGTTGAAAGCGCGCATACTCTCTTCGCTTACTACCTTCGTCTTCAGCCAGACCATATACGGCTTCGAGAACAGGCTTGCCGTGAAGCGCAGACAGTTGGCGGCCCTTTCCGCCGGGTTGTATGACCGACGGCGAACCATGTAGGCGTATTTCTTCACCTGAGCGTACATGACGGCTAAGGAATAGATGCGAGCGTCCGCAACGCTTACGCGGCGCAGGTAGCTGAGCATCGCGCCTATGCACGTTTCGCCACGAATGATGACGTTGCTTTCGGGCGTGTAAACTGGCTCTGCTTTCTCACCACGGGAACTTTTCAAGGCATCCAACCAGTCTCCTCCGGGGAACGGCGCCTTCAAATCTTTGATCATCACTAACGAGCTGTCAGAAGCGTTGCACGGGGCTCGCAACTTGTCGAGACTCTCGTCAACTTTCCCCATTAGCTCGACGCGGCGCTGGTCTCCGGAGTGCCATCGCGCAAAGGTGTCGTCGAGGAAGCCTTCCACGTAGCCCTGCGGAAGCGTAGATGCGAGGGTGGCGCCGACGTTGATGCTGACGTCCGCGTGGCCACTCGCGGACGACGGGGTCACAGTGGCACTGACGAGCGACGGCAAGCTCGCGGCAACGCTCTCGGCGAGGGCTAGTGCGAAGACGTCTTGGAAAGTAGCCACGTCCGTCGAAGACTCGTTGATCCCCATCTCCAGCAAGACTGCCTCAATGGTTGTCTCTATCGTTTGACCCCCTTGGCGGGGGCGAGCGAAATCGTGGCAAATGCGATAGAAGAGCGCCATGTTGTGCTCCTCGGGATCCAGAAGCATGGGGCTGTCGGCCAGTTCGTCGAGCGCCTGGTGAAGCATGAGCGTGTGGTTGAAGAAATTCTCCTTCGCGTAGCTGAAGCCCTTTTGCCCTTCGCTCCGGGATTCTTCCCAGCGGCCGCACACATACCGGTGGAAATCATTGCACGGTTTCACGTAGGTGTCCGCCGACAGCATAAGCCGATCGATGGCCGACCTGCATGCCTCGTTGTCGCAGAGGCGACGGAAGGCACGCACGTACGGTACTTCATATCTGGCCAGCTTTGCGTCGCGCCGTGTTTCCAGGAAGCTAGCGAGAAGGACCACAGCGATGACGAGCGCGAGAATCAGACAGACGAGGCAGACATACAGGGACCCAGAGGACGCTCTCTGTAGCAGCTTGCTGAATCCGGACGAGAACCCTGCATGTAAGACATTTGGTCGCCGCTGTGTAATGTTGCAATCATTTTTTTTCCTATTCTGTAGAGGGGGACCAGTAAGAACCTTTTCAAATGCGAATCGATTCTGAATAAGAGGTATCGAACACGGAATGGAATATCCAATAATCAAGCGCACGTACGCATATTTACACCATGAATATATATTGCTGTGTAATTAGGTTTCATTCACTTATTGAGTGGTACAACAGCAACAGTAACAGCTAACAGTCAGTGGCAAAGTATCAATGTTGAATAAAGCGTCTCTTATTAGCATTTCGAGAACTAGAATCACCTCTCAATAACAAAAAAAGGGTGATTGCAGACAACGTATCTAAGCAAAAATGATGGTTGTTTGACTAGATTTCGTAAACCGCTGAATAAATTCTTATCGAAGTAGTAGCAGAACTCGTTACAAAAAGCTTCTCGCTTCTTTGTAAAGCATTTGTAAAAACGCCCATTGCTAGGAAAATGTCACAGGTTATAGCATATGCAACTCATAAAACAGATACATGACTAGGCTACCAAAATATTGCACCGACGTTTACGATACCCCTCAATGCCAATCTTCAGCGCAGCTGCTTGGGTGTTTTGAATTCGCTATCTATTGCAGCAAAGAATTTGATTCTCAAGTACAGGGTGCTCTAGGCGGCGGCACTGAGCTACTTCTCAGGCAGCTCGTTCAGCAGCAGCGGCAAACAAAGCATTTCTACCGGTGGCGTCGCTCATTGTTCAGAAAGAAATCGTGACACATAAACGCGTGGCTTGTGCGGAGTATAAAGTCGTTTGATGACTTGAAAGTACCGCCACTCTTTGCAATCTGCCGCCGACACGCGATCTCCTTTCCCCTTACGCGTCCCCCCCACGGGAAGCAATCTTGAGGCTGTTTTTCCGCACGAAGATTGGTCTCCCTGTCATTTCCCTCGGAAACGCGCGGATCTTGCATTTTGCTTGTGTTTTTCTTTTTTGTCCGCGCCATTTTTCCCCTCAGCTCGGCTGGCTCGGCGTAGCGAACTTGCTACGCTGCGTTTCCTGCTCTCTGTGCTAGCGCTATGCCGTGCTGTTGCGCACATAGCTACAGCAAGAAGCCTGAATATACTTACGTAGGTTTTATGATACCACAAGGAAAGCGTGACGGTTTGCGCAGTAAACAGTGACGGCATAACATTGGCCCGAAAGAACTTTGTTCCGACAAACAGTGTTGTTTGTGAGGTGAAATGTCTATCTTATTGCTCGTATCAATGCGTTTCCTAATGCTGCACTTTTTTAATTCCTCCGGCCTGCACACCAGCGTTTTTGCTGCGGCAATTTGTACGTTGCATAAAAATGCAGCTGTCCTCAGTATGCCAAATGTTCTGCTGGGACTCCATCACCTCGAACGTCGTCAACTGTTGTTATGCAGTCGGAAATGCAGCAGTATAGATTCTGATTTCCGCTGCGTGCATTTCTGTGCGCAGATACAGTCTCTCGATCGCACTTTTCGGGATTGTTGGGATCCGTTGCCTGTTTTACTGAAAATTGTATAGGGGCTTGTAGAGGAGCTATTATTTTCAGCTTTCGTCGATGTTTGCGTCCGTTAAACAGCGAATACAGGCCCTGAAAAAAATTAGTAGCAAGTATGCCCGTGGGTTTGCAGGTGAGAAACGCTAGCTAGTCAACATTGCGTTTTTTTTTTTTTAAATTTGAATACGAAAGCCTTTAGATCTTTCTTTCAAGCTCGCGTTGTGAACAGGAAGTATCACGTTACCCAGGAGGGCCATAAGTGACCTAAAGCATGTGTTCAGCCGTGTATGAGAGATTAATGATTAATCAAATTAATTAATGATTCAATAGTGATTGAATTAGGTAGGATTAAGGTTGATTAGGGTGTAAGGAGAATTAAGGTTCATGAACAAGGATGAAGGTATAATAAGGAGGTTTAGGTGGATTAAGATGGATGAGAGAGATTTAGGTGGATTAAGGTGGATTAAGGTGAATTCGAGTAAATAAAGGAGTATTAAGACCGATTAGGGTGTATTAAGGGATTAAGGTGGATTAGCGTGTGTAAAGGAGGATTAAGGTGCATGAACAAGGATTAAGACGTATTAAGGAGGATTAGGGTGGATAAGGTGAATTAGGGTTGAAGAAGGAAGATTAAGAACGCTAGAGTGTAGTAATGAGGATTAGGGTTGATGGAGGGGAATTAAGGCTTTATAAGTCTTTCGCATTTGCGTCTCTTAGGCGATACCTAAGGCTACCTTGGTTTTTTGGAATTTGCTTTGTACTGCACATCCAGCCACGCATGAGTGGTCGACTATAATTATTTGGATTTCTCGGATGCAGGCAATGTGCAGGGGGTGTTCACATGATTGCGCACGCTTGCTGCTTATATCGACATCTAGGTGGAGGCTGGAAATCTTCGCTTCAATAGGGTATGTTCTAAAACCACGTTTTTGTGATTTTCTTCTGTGGGGAACATTGTCCATTGAGTTAACACGAGCCGAAATCATTGCACCAATGCGCTTTGATTACGAAGGTGGAGCAATCAATCATGATAGCGGTGGTCGGTACGTAGTAATACAGAGAATACTCTGCAAGCAATAATGTTTAGCACTGCAGCGTATTTGACCCTACTCCACCCTAATTCAACTTCATCGACCTTATTGCTCCTTGATCGATCGTATTTGCCTTCATCCACCTTAATCCACCATAATCTTCTTTAATGCACTGGAATCCACCTCCAGACACCCTAATGCTCCTTAATACACGTTAATTCATCTTAATAGAATAACCAAACAACCATTAATTTACTTTGATAATCAGTGATCATCTCTTACACAATGATTTGGTTTGCTTTCGGCCTTCCTTGGGTCACGTGATATTTTCTATACCTCACAACGCGACCTTAAAGCCGAGATCTAAGGCTTTCGCTTAATAAGCCACACGCAGATGGATTTGTCACAAGCCATACTAGATCAAACGCGCAAAGTGAAGCAGTTCATGTGGCTGAAAAATTGCCTGGAGTATAGAATTCGCCTTAAAGCTCCTTTTACATCGCTATACCCCGTTCATACGGCTCTAAGAAAAAAACTAACCTCCTCGTGACCGTTGCCTTAAGCATTATCGATGTTGTTATCAGCGTTTCTCAATATTTCCAATACCACAATGGCGCGCAACTGGCCCAAAATAACGCGCCTCCATAGAGTGCTGCGGCCCGTCTGCGGGAGCCCAGGAGCAAAAGCGCGCCGTGAGCCGCACACGCGGGCGGCGGGCGAGGAGAATCGAGGAGGAAAGCACCGCGAGTAGGAGAATGTCGTGAGTTTCGAATTATCAAGGTGCTTTAGCTGAGTGCATTCTTTAGGGGCAGTGGCGCCGCAGGTGAAGTAGCGCATGCGCAATGGGTCCGACGCTCACGTCAGCGCTTTGTTTCCGCACTGGCCGCATGGGTGGTCACCGCCGGCACTTCGTTGCCTCCTCACGCTTTCACCGTATCCTCCTCCGCTTTCCGCCTCATGGTTCCGCTGCGCCCTCCTCGCTGCTTTTCTTCTCGCGCCTCTTTGCTCTCGCGGCTCTTTTCATCCGCCGTTCCCCCCTGGGCGCCGCGTTCGCTCCCATCTTTCGCTGTGCTCGTGCGCTCGGTTACGCCGACGCTCGCCGCAGGAACGGGCACCTAAGAGCTGCGCTCTATAACACTAACTGACAGACTACAAGCGAAAATCACAGGCGGTAATGTGGACGTCTGCCGTGAAACCGAAAATAATTTTCCATTTCCGACTTTTTTCTGGATTGTTTCAAAAACATTTGTCGTTGTCTCACTTCTTATAATTTGCGATGCCTTGTTCGGCAGACGAAGCAAAAAGAACCAGACATAACATTCCGCTGTTGGGAAATAATTGGTTAGCTCAAGTATCCCGAATGGTCTCTTTTCGAATACGAATACAAATAGTCAGTGCGTAATATTCAATTCATATTGGAAATTTTGAATTATTCGCCCACCCCTAGCACTCTCTTTTCAGCATGCAAGCTTGCTCTAGTGACTAACGGTGGATTGAAGTAAGGAATTAAGGGAAAATGAGACATCCACCCAATCGCAGCAATTGCTACAAAGGAAACCCATACAGGTTCCTCGAAAGCAAAGCCTCGCAGTTGAAGAAAAATAATAGTTCGTAATAGTTCTGCGGAAACCCGCAAGGTGGAGAGAAGTACTTTTCTCCACCTTGCGGGTTTCCGCAGAACCATTAGCTCAAACATCTGCCTTTGCCTTGAGTTGCTGATAACATTCGACTTCTCGGTGCCATGTGCTAGCTGCCTAGTTAGCTCAGGTGGTAGAGCGGTTCTGCCGCAAAAGCGGTGGTCCCAGGTTTGATTCCAGGACCACAACAAAGTTTCCTTGAACTTCGAGGCTTTTCTTTCGAGGAACCCGTGTGGGTTTCTTTTGTATCAATTGCTGCGATTGGGTGGATTTATCATTTTCGCTTAATTCATAATGCTCTATTATCTTGTATTCCGTTAATGCATTAATTTCTCGTAATCTTAGTATCTGTTTTCTCATACTTGTTGCCCGTGTATATTGTGTCGTATCATGATGCAAATGCAAAGTATCTTGGACCAGCCCTGGGATATACGCAATTGTAAACTGTGCTGAACATGAAATGATGTTATGAAAAGTGGGCCTATCCTCCCGCACAATCTGGCGCGCGTCCTAAAATCAGATTGGCTTCCATACTTTTGCGATTCAGGTGGTCACCTTCCCTAGGGGCAATGGTACAAACATCAAAAGATCCTTGCAACCGCATCTTGTCCGTAAGGGGATGGTGAACGGCAGACTCCTCAAATTCTGCAAGCAAATCTCGTTTGGGAGTTCAACAAAACACTGGTAGGCTAGTTAGTATTGCGTGTTAATAGTTTTATCGCAAAGAAACGCACGACGCGAGAGCGCTGTGTACGTGCCTTTTCTTGTGCCGCGCGCTTTATGGCTCTACAAGCAATTAACATGACTTTAGGACTCGGTCGAGGTTGTGTGAGCACTCCATAAGTGCTTCTCAGTGATAAAAAGATTGACTTTCTGAAATGCTCACTTGCTGCTGTAACATGCTGTCCTTTAAATCTATATTAGCCGCTGTTTTTACGAATAAAGATTGTGGAAGCTATGTCTGCCCTTCTATTCTCACGTACTTGCGCTATTCGGAATTCTTTACCATGGTATACAAACAGGCCCAAATTTCTGCGGTTGTGATCTCAGAATGCTTTTGTCATACTGGGACATGATTAAGTCCTCTACCATCCCTTCATCATGAGTGAAATCAGACAAGGACCCTCATCATTCAATCTTTCAAATCTCTGATGTTCGGTGGAATCCAGCCCACATTGCAGGACTTTCTCAAGGAAAGCCACCCGACACTTTAGCAGGCTGTGCCAAATGTACTGAGTATGCGCCGCATTCCAATAAACGTCTTTCAGTGTCTACGCTATATAGAGCTGCGCCATGAATGCACTGGATATGTGCCATTCTTCAACGAACTCGCGAAGTTGGGTCATTGTGCATGTGCTTGACACTGGATGTGCGGAAAGCGAAGGAAGAATTCACAGCGTTCGCATGCACCAGCGCGCATGCTTCTCGTCTCCGAGGCAAAGCGTGGACTTCTCGGTAGCGCCACTAGATGGCGCAGTGTGCACAGAAAAAAGCGCTAGAAAGGAACCCAGCTTTCGCATAACGCGTTTCGCAGCATTGATATGCGCCTGGATGCCATGTATTTTGGAGGACACGCGTAAGCTTCCCGTTGGGGATGCTAGTTGGAACGAGTGCTCTTAGGGAGGCGTGAAAGAGGAGCCTCACTGCAGTACACGCCTTATGCATAACTCGTTTTATTTATTATTTGTTTTTTTTTGGCATGAGACCAGATATAGCCAAGTTCGAGGAAGTGCAATTTATATGAGCCTCAAGTGCGCGCTTGGAAATCTCTGTAAAGGAGACTTCGCACTCAGCAGTCTAGCACTCTCAACGCGGTGGAAGCCGACTGGGAGCCATTTGGACGTTCTCTTGAAGTAGTAAGCTTGTTTTTACGGCCAAAGCTTCTAAACGCGTGGGCAAAAGAGTCTTAACTGACGGATGGCTTCGATAAAGCCTGGCAGCCGATATGTCACTCACACTGGTATGATGGATGTTGTACATCTGTATTTTCCTTCAGGGAGCAAGATAGGCTTACATACGCTGTTTGGAGATGCAGGGACCATTCATCCGACTCAACATACAGGCTTTCTACAGAGCGAGGTCTGAAGATGCCTGTACCAAGTCGTATACCGATATGTTGAACAATGTGTAACATCTATAAAGCACTAGGTGTTGCAAAGTTATAATCTATGGCTCCGCAGTCAAGGCGTCACCGTAGAAGGGTATTCCCGATGATGTGCGTGACAGGCCCTTTAACAGGTTCATAGTCTTGAGGCAGTTTCCTTTAAGATACTTCAGCGCCCCCCACCGAGCCGAACCCGGGGACGCTGCAAGACACACAAAAAACGTAGACGTCAGCTATACTTAGCTACTATAACCTATAACCTACTATAACCAACTGTAACCTAATATACAACCTACTATAACGTAGTATAACCCAATACAGGATATACTACACGCGGTTAACCCTTGTCCACCGGAACACGGAAGTTATAGGAAGAGAATCGAAGAAAAGAAAGATAAAAAACAGGGAGAGAGAAAGAAGATTGAAGAAGGGGATAGGAAAAGCCGACTGCCAATTTCCCCCAGGTTGGTCAGTGCGGAGGTGCCGTCTACGTGAAGCAGAGGCCAAAGAGGTGTGTTTTCTCCGCCAGGGGGCCTTAACGGATCAGACACTCGGCATCGGCTCAACCCTAGGATCCCCCTTTCCCCGGACACAGCTAAGCCGCGCACGGTTAAACGCCGGAGGTTCCAACCCTCGTGTACGGATAGTCGCAACACACGAAGCGGCTGCTCTCGCAGATGCCCCTGCGGGCACATAAGTCAATTTGACGGTGTCAATACATTCATTTGCTATATTGACTCAATGCTAAACGCCTCACCCTCGATAGTCACCGTGAGATGTGTACTGCCAAAATTTTCAGGTGTTATTGTATGAGACATTTTTGAAGATTGGCATCACTGCATACTTTTGCAAAGTATCACTGCAAAGCAACTATTGTTTGAAAGAAGATCACCCCGGTGAATGCGAGGACAAGATTTTCTTTGTTTGTGCATATGATCCCTACCCGCAACGACCGCATTCTGCCACGGTGGGAATGTAGAGACACGTGTATCGTGTTTTGGGCCCCGCTGAAGCACCTCAGTTTTATCATGTTCTTCCATAAGCATGCACCACGGCGCCACCCACAGCCCCAGTAAAGCTTCGGTAGGGTAAATGCCAGGTTTGTCCTTTCACAACTGCACAGCCACATTTGCACTATATGGAGCGACTGGGCATGCAGTTATAACAATTTCGTAATTATCTCCAGTTTAATCACGGCAGCCATAAACTGTTTACGACGTCCAATGCTATGCACGGAAAGCCATCTTGGTTCGTAGAAAGTTCATTGTGATACACTTCATAATTTTCTTGCACAGCAATTTTTTGAACACGTGTCACACCGCGCACGGCAAAGACGAACACAGCAAGGAAATTCGTGACTGATTCGCGCCCAAAAACTGAGATACGGGACCATAGCATAGCTTATGCAACGCCAGTCTAGGGGCCGTATATCGTAAAACTATACCAATATGTTTTTATTACAATTCCCTGACGTCAAATTTACGTAATCGCCGACGCAAGCATCGGGCAGTCACCCACAGGGGTTTCTGAACAAACCAATCAAACGCTTTCCTCGTTCGTAGGAGGTCACTTTTGCTTGCTTGAAAAACGAATAACATTGCCTGCACTGAGCGGCTTGTCTTATCTAATTGGTTAACAAGAGGCAAGGAGCATGCTCAAGTGGAAAGGGATTCGATGGGGCCGAGCCACTGCACTGAATAACGATAACTGGATGAAGAGGGTGGTGCCGGCGTCTGCGATTGCTCCGCTTTCTCTTACTTAGCTTGCGGTGGCTCGTCGACAATCGCGGCGGCATGCAACGGAAGCATAAGAATGACGCTAAAATGGATCCTCAGCAAAGAAAAGTTAGCAGAACAAGATTATAAACGTGCCGAACGTTCCCGAAAATGTTACATGGCCACGAAAAACGTTTTATTACACGCAAATAAACCCATGCTCTGCGTTAGGGGCGAGTAGCCAGTGCCGGAGCTATCGGTGGCAGCCATCTTTTATTCCTTTCGGAACGGGGCAGCCTGCGGCTATTCAGAAGAAAATTCAATTTTTTCGGCATATTAATGCATATTTATCGCGTACACGTCACTTTGACGCGGTGAGCTTTTGTGGTCTTGTGACGTCGCGTGAGAGGCAGGCGAAGTGGGTGCAGCCCGAAAACTTTTGCCGAATAGCCGAGAGCTAATGACAAAAAGGCGTCGAATCAGAAATAACTATTTTTCTTTTGTTCGGTCAAATTATGCATAATCAGTGTGTACACGTCATATCAGATGGGGAGCTATCGCGGTTTTCGTGACGTCGCGTGACAGACAGGTGAAGTGGGGGTGGTCCAAAAAGTTTTTGACCAATCACGGTGGGCTGATTGCAAAATTGGAATAGAAAAGTTTGGAATAGTTTTACGTTATAGCAGCCTAGGTCTCGTCGTAATGTGGGAGCTGTGGACTGGCAAAATTTGTCAACTGTAGCATGCGAATAATGACCGGCGCGAGCCACCGAAACGGCGAACGCTTTGCTCGTAACTCCGAGGCTGATTTCCGCTACGACCAACCCTTACCGTGTTTCTCGGAGATGGCTTCGTCAGGGGGCATAGCAAAGTTGGCGTGCCTAGTGAAGTTGCGGAACGGCATCGCACGACCCATGTCGGTGATATTCCTGCGCCCACCGGCAAGAGGTGTCACGCTGGTGCCGGTGCCTTCGGGCAGGCTGCTCATAACGGCGTCCGTACCATCGACGGTGTCCATCGCATAGGCCGGAGACTTCTGCACTGACTCGGCCCCGCTGGCGCCTCCTGCGCTGGCGGTAGAAATGGACATCGTCCGGTATTGAGAGGCACGATGGATGAGCGCCAGGAGAGGGTTGGACCGCCATTGCCAGTCATGGTCGGCCGAAGTGCCGGCGCCCTTCGATTCTGTCTCCGAAGGGCGCGGTCTCTGTGAAAATCCCAGGATACGTGGGTACGTCACTATCCGGCCCATTTATGCTACGCCGAAATATCGGGAAACGTGCACGTAGCAGCTCAAACGAAAATTGAACTTCAAGTCTATATAGATGTTCAAGTTCCGGGCTTAACCGTCTTGAATGAGATGCAATGCGACGAGCCCGAAGGGGAAAAAAAGCCACATACGCGCGTCATATGGCCTACATCCGAGCTCGCATTTAACATGACCATTCTACTAATAGGGCCAGAACCTTATTAATTTTTCGAGTAAATTGGTAAGTTGAAATTGTTCTGCGAATTTAGTAACAAGCACTGGACGTTCACTACTTTCTGTCGCTTAACTTGTAATCGTTATGCAAGTTTCCTGTAAGTTACTGGCAGAAGTAGAACGAATAAGGAGTGTTTGTCACCCAACTAGCGATGTCATCTGAGTTATGAGTCACGGAAAACCTGCCAACGAAACGATATGTGCCCAAACCTGCAATTTGCATGTGATTAAAAAAAATAAACTAAAGGCGACACACTGCACTGTTTTCGGCAAAAAGTAGGAACGACAAAATGTGGGCTTGCAATTTTTGAATAGGCTTTATAAAAGTCCCAGTGTCGCACCAAAGGCGAAGCCTTCAAGCATTAGTGAAGTATTATACATTTGCACGAGGTGAGGCTCACACTTTTATAGGCCATATAAACTGAAATAAAAATTCGCTTACTGAGTCAAAAAAAGCATGCTGTACGCATGCGCAGAAAAACGTGAATACAGATCACTGAACTACGGCGAGCAATCAATTTCGCGACGTTGCCGCGATGAGGACCACCGCTAGCAGGAAACGTGCACCCTGTGCGCAGAGCGAACGCTTTATGCTTTGTGTCATTTCCGTTGTGCGCGACTGCAAAACTGAGATTGCGAGTCCTCCAACGCTAGGCCGCTCTGGAAGACGGCACACAAGAAGCCGCCACTCCTTTCGGCTAGCTGTCAGTCTCCTTGCACCAACCACAGATTACCTCTCAAGATACCGCGCACGCACTCAGCTGCGCGAACGGCGAGGCGCAGCCGTGTCTGGGATAGCGAGAAGACACGTGTTCTTTCGTAGTTCGCGTTTGATCACGTGACCCTCAATGCGAGCCCTACATTGGGCGCGCATGAAGCCATTCCCATCTCGGCTCACCTTCGCACGTGGAGCATAGCGCGTGCGAATTAAATTGATGGGGTTTTACGCGCCAAAACCACTTTCTGATTATGAGGCACGCCGTAGTGGAGGACTCCCGAAATTCCGACCACCTGGGGTTCTTTAACGTGCACCTAAATCTAAGTACACCGGTGCTTTCGCATTTCGCCCCCATCGAAATGCGGCGGCCGTGGCCGCTATTCGATCCCGCGACCTCGTGCCCAGCAGCCCAGCACCATAGCCACTGAGCAACCACGGCGGGTGTGCGTGCGAATTCGCCAGTAGTGTGCGTATAACTTGTATCCCAACAACAAAAGTTGAGTGACAGAAAGTAAACAGAGCATGCATATTTGACGCGCGCATGATTCTGCCTCGAATTATCAAAACACGGCATGAAACGAAAGTGCGTGTGTGTATAAACATTTATTGCCCGTAAGGGATGACACGGGAACTCCGGTACTACTCGCACGCGTCCAGGGAGCCCGATGTCACCTTAAGGGGCAGGGGTTGGTAGACGAAGCGGTTTGCCGTTTCGGCTGCCAGACGGACAATGTTGGCCTATGCTGCCGGGTCTTCGCTATGAAACGCGGTCTCCCATGCTTCTTCGTCCTTGAATAAATTACATCCCGGGGAGTAGCTGCACTCCCATAGGATATGTCTTAGAGTTCCTATTTTATCGCGGAATCTGCAGAATTGGTCTCTCCAGATTTGCCGTTTGCGTGATGTATCTCCACCTGGGGGACATGCGGTTCTCGGCTTGCAGGCGGCGCCAGGTGACTGCCTCTGTGGACGTAAGGGGCCTATCCGGGAGTTGATAATTCCGGCGTCCTAATCTGTAGTTCTCTATGACCTCGTGGTAGGTCGTGAGCGTCTCGACCTTAAAGTTGGGTTGAGGCCGTCCTCGCCCCCGGATAATGAGCGCTCGCGCGAGTGCGTTGGTGGCATCGTCTACTGGTATTTTATAGTGAGCAGGGCACCAGGTTAGGGGCATCCCTCCGTCTATGTTGCCTTTCGATATTATGCTGTGCGCGTAGTCTGATATTGTGCCTTTTCAGAAATTTCTTACTGCCTATTTGCTGTCGCTAATATATCACTTTCGCATCCGTAATAACGTACGCTAGGGCGATCGCCAATGAATAGAAGGATTCCATTGTTTCTTCGTGCTTTGGAGCCATCACCATGAGAGACAACTGCTGATCACTCTCATTTCCTTCTCCTCTTTTGTACATGTGTGTATTATATATGTTGTCCCTTATCAAATGTTATATCCTCTGATGCCACTGATAGTTTCACTCATATAACTCCCGTTATTTCTCCGACACATGTTAAGAATATTTAAGAGGAAGCTTTAGCTCGTGTGCTCTATCTAAATACATGTAAAAGGAGAATACCTTTTTCTCGGCAACCACTCCACCAACTTTGACGTGGTCTGTTACATTTAAAAGAAAAACTTAAAATCTAGTGACTGTTGGTTTCGAATCTTTGAGTTAGGACGTCAATTTTTATTAAAAATTGGCGAAAATAAAATATTTTCAACAAACAAAGCTATGAAGTTTACAACTCTAGAACTCAACAACGAAACATTATAATACAATTCTGTGAAATGCATTTAATTGTGCATCTAAAGCGGGCAAAATTGATATCTTACACATGATATAAGAAGAACATTTGGAAATACAGCTTTTGCAGAATCCTTGTAACCAGCGTAACAAATTCATATGATATTATATAACAAAATGATATAATGGTTGCCGTTTACAAAACTGCGCTATCTCTTCTTGATGCAGAGCTATGAATTTGTAAACTTCGAGCTTCTATATTTTTTTAAACGGTTGGATATTTGAAAATTCTTTTAACAATATGTGAGCCTTGAATAGAAACTCCCCTTCCAGCAGTCACTAGAACTTAACTTTCTCTCTCAAATGCAACAAATTGCATTAAAATAGGTCCAGGGGTTGTCTCAGAAAAGCGCTTTTGCGTTTTACATGTACTACGATAGGCCGCGTCGGAGTGGGGCCCGAGCTAAAGCTTCCTCTTAAGAACTGGTTTACAAGCCACTCAATATAGGACTTTACAATAACCGTCATAGAATTAAGATATAGTAATTGCGGGAAGTACAATTTAAACCATATTGTTTGCTTACATAAAGACAGAAATTTAGATTGGGACGGTACAATTTTTATTACTTGAGTACTAGGGAGAGCCCTATTGTGAAAAAAAAACTGAGATCGCGTAGCAAAGACTCCCACCGTGATTTATCTGATTGACCTAAATTATTACCCGCTGGCTTGTTTAGACCATGTTGACGTGAAGTCTGCACGAGCCCCTACAATGAAATGCAGCAATGCCTCTCCGTCCGCACAGTGGTGTCCAAATTAGCACCTCGGAGAGAGCTGCATGCTGGGAGCTATTCGCGAGCAGTGAAAACGGCATACACGCCATACTTCAGACAAGACTTCCTGTTAACAGGAAGAACATAGCATATGCTAATAAAATACTCAGGAAATAAAATGTTGTGAAATAGAAACAAGTCTGACCACCTCGCTTCCAACGTTATTATAAACAAGCATAGATAAAGAGTGGTTGCAAACGAATGCGAAAGGAAGGTCACCACGTCCGTAGTTCTTGGCTCGAGCACACTACCAGAATAGAATCCACAAAGAGGCAGCAAGAAGACACGGAAATGGTTTAACTGTGCCGTTTAACTTTCAAACTTCCGTACGTTAAAGTGCTTTAAAGAAAATTTTTACTGTACCCTTCGATGTTTATGGAATGATATGTAATATAAGAACCACATATCCTGCAGCGAATTTTCCCAAGCGTAGTTTAAAGCTTCTACATAATGTATACAACCACAACAGTAAATTTTAGGCCTTGATTAGTTGCATCCAGTAAAGCTACGCGCGAAACTTCGTTTGTCTGTTTTTCAGTGGCACTGTACCAGGGAGAAAGAGAACAAAAGTACGCTGTCCGATTCGAGAAACGCTTTTTGTTAAAATAATCCCATTTTGGTACTGCTTTACTTCAGTATTGTCCTCGAATAATGTGAGACTTGTAACGAACTTCAAAAGCTCTTACAAGTATTTGTATTTTTTTCACTTATTAGTATTCCAATCAAGTATTTTCTAAAGTAGCCTCATTTGTACTGCACCCACCTAATTTTTGCCGAGTATTCGGTAATCAAATTACTTTCTTCGGTGACTTGTTCAGGTCTGCCTAAATTTGCATTTGTTCAAAGTCGCCCGTTAATAGCCTCTGTCGGGGCAATGAAGTTTTTGTCGAAAACAACAGCCTTCAGAGACTCTAATGCCGCAATTTAAGGAAGACTGCACATGCGACAGTAAATTAAGCGGGCTAACGCGAGCGTAATGTGCAATATGAGAAATACCCGAGGTTCCTCTATAATGTACGACGGCTAATCAGAAAGTATATCCCCTATTGCTTTAGCCAAATTACGGCTGCAAACGCCAAGTCAACATATCCATTCCAAGCGGAGGAGCTTTCTTGAACCGGCCCGGCCTTGTCTGCCGCTAGCTCCGCGGCACGGCGCTGCTGTCAGTTGTTGAAGATGGCGGCTGTGCTTCGCACGTCGACGGCGTGATGATTCATTTTCTTTGAAGCGAAAGAGAACGCCCGTCGACATACACAGGGTAGTGGTGCCCACGTTCGGGGAAAGATGTCTCGCTTTGAGGAGCGTCGGTTGGTGGTGTCGTGAGTTCGAAAAAGACCGTGAATGCTTGCTTGGCAATGAGCCTTCGGCTAGGCCGCGTGCATCGCTGACTGACGGCAGGGGCATCTTCTGAAATGTAGTGCTGCGATGGGACACATGTCTGAAGCAGTGTAGGGACTATGCGGAAAAATAGTGTGAGGTACGTGTAATAGTACTTGTGCTTGTCATTGCTATCACGTGCCTTATCTTGGCTAATAAAATATATGGGCAAAGGCTTCCCGATTCGCCCTCGTTTTATTACTAGGACTACTTCACGCTTCGGAACGTATGCGCCAATGAGTTTCGGTCTACATGTAGTCTGCGCCAACGTACACGGAAAATATGTAGCTGTAGCAAAGCTGTGTGGGATCAGGAACTGACTCGTTTTAGTGGTCTTGCTGTAGCAGCTCTGCGCCGTGATAAAATGCCGTACATCCTGCTACCCTATGCCGGTGCGAGGCTTGGTGACCAATGTTCCTAAATCCCTCCTGGGTAACATAGCTCTCAATAATATACAGAGAAGGCCACTTCGGCTGACTGGAAACTTGAATGGTTTAGGTGCCATGCCCATAGTACCAGCTTTCTTGAGTATTACAATCTTTAAAAAGAGGTCTGCATGTGATTTTTGAAATGCTGGCACCAAATCAAACGAAGCGTACACTAGAACCTCGTTATAATGAAGCTGAAGGGGGAGCCAGAAATACTTCGTGATAACCGTTACTTCGGTAAATTCCTTATTGCGATTTACTACAAGATATGCCAAATAGGGTGCACAGTTGTCCACATGAAAATGAGATGAAGATTTTAGCGGCCCCTGCAACCGCTACACGACCACTCGTGGGATGAAATTTGAATAAAACAACAATTGAATCTTCCGATTGTGTAACACGCGACTTAGCAGCTGACGTGACACCCTTTAGAGAGCTGCCTTCTATTCCACTGCGATGGTCTGTCACGTCTGCATTCCACTGCCATTCCACGTGGACACACAACACAGCGTGGCGCTGTGTGACCTAGTAGGCAAGCTAACTTCACCGCGCCGGCTTGGCTTGGCCAGCCTGTGATCGCCGAGCTTACACACCGGTGCCAATGCGTTCTCGGAGCCCCACCCCGGCTCGAGACCGCATGCCGCGTCGCAGGGAGAGGCTGAAGTGAATGCACAGCCTGGGTGCGACCCCCGAGATTGCACCGAAGTGGCCCAGGGGCGGCTGCCCGTGCGGTGCGCCATAGGGAAAGGGAAAAGTGAATGCACTAAGGTTTCGCACCACTGCGCGCACTCACGCAGGCTTGCGCGTGGCTCCCGAGCTTGCGCCGGGGCGATCTCGGAGGCCACGCCCAGCTGCGCCTGCCTGCGCACCGCGCCACGCCGAAGTGAATGTGTATGCGGAGCGGAGCTGCGCAGTGTGGACCGGCTTGCGCATCCATGCACGTGCGAGAGAAAGTGATCGGTTCATTGGCACCGTTCAAGTATCTGTAGCTGATACTTTCATAATAATAACAAAATTGTGGTGTTTCACCTACAAGTGCGATGGCGAGCTACTGCTTGTGCGCAGGTGCAGAGCTATGCACGGTGGTCATAAAGCCCAGCGTTCGTCGATGACGTATTCGACTCGGGAACGCGGCAGTTTTCAACTGCCGCGGTGAATGAGTGCCGAACCAAGCGAAAGGTTATGTACTCGGCGCGCAACGGTCAGGTATTTTCTGGTTGTGGAGACGAATCTAGTTCATTATGCTCATTGGAACAATTATGTTTCATTCGATAAAATGAGCATTGGAATACATGGACCTCTATCTGAATTTCAAATGGAATTTCATTTACGTCATTATATCCGTTCTTTAGTTATATCACGTATAGTTTAGATGAAGTTCCAGTGTATTTCCTTTTGTTTCCTTTGGGAACACACGGAGAACCAATGTCGTGGCAACGCATCTAAAGCTTGATTACGCACTCAATATCTACTCACAAGAATTGCCAGCAGCTTCTGAAATCTTCTCAGTTGTGTGTAGCGACCACTCTCATTGGCGTTTTTTTTTTCTACATAAATTGTAGAGAATCTTTTAAAAACCACAAATTCAAGATTCATGGAAGTTAGAATGCTTTACCGCTAATGTTTGCTCTTCTAATCACAAAAGCAATAAAATGCTGTTATGCGAATCAGTGCTCCTTCCTTAAACATAGTTTGGGTCATTTTTAATGCTTCAGTAGGTGGTTTTCTTAGAAGGAATCAAAAGCTCAAGGAGATTAGCTGTCTTCTACAGACGTCACGATTTCGCACGAGTCGCGCGAGAACAGTTGGGAAGGCTGTCACCACAAACCCTTTATACATTTTACAGTGACATCGGCAGGAGTACTGGCTTGTGAATATTCCACCTACACCCACGTAGTGGGACAAACGCAAAAATACAAGTACAATGGTTTCTATGAAGCTGGTGCATTTTTTTGTCCCCCTTTATGTCCCCCTTTTGTCCCCCTTCTTATGAATTAGGATTATGTTAGCGTTTTTCCAAGATTCCGGTACGCTCATGACTTCGAGCGCACCGGAATCTTGGAAGAACGCTAACATAATCCTAATCCATGAGAAAGGGGACGCCAGAGACTTGAAAAATTATAGACCGATCAGCTTACTCTCCGTTGCCTACAAAGTATTTACTAAGGTAATTGCAAATAGAATCAGCAACACCTTAGACTTCCGTCAACCAAAGGACCAGGCAGGATTCCGTAAAGGCTGCTCAACAATGGACCATATTGACACTATCAATCAGGTGATAGAAAAATGTGCGGAATATAACCAACCTTTATATATAGCTTTCACTGATTACGAGAAAGCGTTTGATTCAGTCGAAACCTCAGCAGTCATGGAGGCATTGCGGAATCAGGGTGTAGACGAGCCGTATGTAAAAATTCTGAAAGATATCTATAGCGGCTCCACAGCCACCGTAGTCCTCCATAAAGAAAGCAACAAAATCCCAATAAAGAAAGGCGTCAGGCAGGGAGATACGATCTCTCCAATGCTATTCACAGCGTGTTTACAGGAGGTATTCAGAGACCTGGATTGGGAAGAATTGGGGATAAGAGTTAATGGAGAACACCTTAGTAACTTGCGATTCGCTGATGATATTGCCTTGCTTAGTAACTCAGGGGACCAACTGCAATGCATGCTCACTGACCTGGAGAGGCAAAGGCAAAGGGTGGGTCTGAAAATTAATCTGCAGAAAACTAAAGTAATGTTTAACAGTCTCGGAAGAGAACAACAGTTTACGATAGGTAGTGAGGCACTGGAAGTGGTAAGGGAATACATCTACTTAGGACAGGTAGTGACTGCGGATCCGGATCATGAGACTGAAATAATCAGAAGAATAAGAATGGGATGGGGTGCGTTTGGCAGCCATTCTCAGATCATGAACAGTAGGTTGCCATTATCCCTCAAGACAAAAGTTTATAACAGTTGTGTCTTACCAGTACTCACGTACGTGGCAGAAACCTGGAGGCTTACGAAAAGTGCTCTACTTAAATTGAGGACGACGCAACGAGCTATGGAAAGAAGAATGATAGGTGTAACGTTAAGGGATAAGAAAAGAGCAGATTGGGTGAGGGAAGAAACGCGAGTTAATGATACGTTAGTTGAAATCAAAAAAAGGAAATAGGCATGGGCAGGACACGTAATGAGGAGGGAAGATAACCGATGCTCATTAAGAGTTACGGAATGGATTCCAAGGGAAGGGAAGCGTAGCAGAGGGCGGCAGAAAGTTAGGGGGGCGGATGAGATTAAGAAGTTTGCAGGGACAACATGGCCACAATTAGCACATGATCGGGGTAGAGAAGTACGGGAGAGGCCTTTGCCCTGCAGTGGGCGTAACCAGGCTGATGATGATGATAGCTTGTGTTAGCCAAGAAAATTGAAATAATTTATATATTGTCAAGAGGAAAACACAAAATATTATTTTGGCGCTGAAGAACTCAAATAAATCAGCTCTGCGCCACTGGCCCGGTGGGTCCAAGATATGTGGTCACGGTCTTAGGCTTTAGCAGTTTTCCTATGGCCTGGACGCACCTTAAAATTAAAGCACCTTTGAATTTGCGCGAGTTCCTGGGCTCACTTCGAAGCTACAACTACAAAGCCGCACTTAGCCTGCTACGTCAACGATGCCGGAAGAAGCCAGCGGGTAGGGTACTTTCTAATGTGCGGCCATCGTCTGTAATTGACGACCAAGACGTCGAAAACTACCTGCTATTCTATTAGACGGTAAGCTGTTAGGAGTAGAACGCCGACACTGCACCGACATATTTCTCGCCAAACTCATCTATTGATTACAGACGACCTTAAGGCTATTAATATTCAAGCAATGTAAGGTTAGATTGTATTGCTGAAGACAGAATCATTTGGAATCTGTAGACCTCATGATGAGGTTTACACTTGCTTCGGCTATATGCGACATGCAATGTTCCTGGGATTGGCGCATATTGCTATGGCACTCACTCACCAAGGTCAGATTTGACCATGACCGCATGACGACTACTGTATGTCGACGATGTAGTGACTATGATGAAATGATGAAGGAATGCCGTCAGCGGAATGAGAAGTGCGGTACAAATATGACGGCATGATGACAATACGATGAAAACCCTAACATTATGACGATAGCATAACGACGGCAGCGTGATGACTTGACATGAGCACTACGAGATCGCGACGATAGTGACAACAAAGGCATGAGGATTTTCAGAATGATGAGAAACAAACGACAAAGCTGGAATGAGGACGAAGGAACTACCACAATGGAGTCATGGCAACGCTATGTCAACCGGCATATGTCAACGACTGTACGACGGTGATGTAGTGACGGCCATGGCCTGAGCACGTCTGCAGAATTACGACTACAAGCGGTAGAGTGCTTACGATGGAACTACGAAGGACTGACGTCGATGGAAAGATGACGGCGGCAAAATGACGACAGCGCGACGACAATTGTATGATCTCAATGGGATGACGAAGACTGTGCGCGAGCAGGAGTGACGATGATGGCCAGAGAAGAGTCGTAAGACGAAGCTCGAAGGACGGCAATAGCTCGACTACGATGGCATCAGGACCACTAGCACATACCTAGTAGTCCGAACAAGTGGACAACCGTGGTCTCAAGCCGCGAAAACGATTAGGAGCATAGAAAAATACTATGCATATATATATATATATATATATATATATATATATATGCTGGTAAGCCTCAACGCTTTATTTCTCAGCTCGTGCGCTAAAGACGATGACGCTGGCCATGATGACGAATTTATGCAGATGAAGAAGATGAAGCGGTAAAATAATGCTCGCAAAATTTCCCTCGCGCCGCTGGTTACGCTGGATATGGCGGGAAACACCGTATGAAAGGCTTCAAACGCGAAACATGCACAATCTCTGTGGCACAGCAGCGGCCGTCCAAAGGCGGAACAACTGGAGTGACACGATAGTTAACTGGTGAAGTCTGTTCCCGAGCAATGTAGGGCCAGATAAAACGGGACTGAAATTTCTCGCGCAACTTAGGAGTGCGGACTGGGGTCCACAGTAACACTTCGTCTCCAGGGTGGAAGGAAACGACACGGTGAGATGCATCATAGCGAACTTTGTGGTCTTGTTGACTGGCGTCGGTGTTGAGGCGGGCACGCTGGCGACACCGGGCAATACGCGAAACGAATTGCTCAGAAACTGATGTGGACGAAGGCACGGGGACACCGAAGAAAGGAACGTCGAAGGTAGTGATCGTTTGGCGACCATACACAAGGAAAAATGGCAAGTACCCCGTAGTGCGTTGGACGGGCGTGTTGTATGCGAAAGTGATGAATGGTAGAATAACATCCGAATTGATGTGGTGAGGGTTGTTGTACATAGATATCATGCCGGACAGCATGCGATGAAAATACTCTGTGAGACCATTAGTTTGAGGGTGGTAGCTGGAAGTCGTTTTATGAATGGTATTTGACGCACGGAGAACATCGTCGAGAAGTTTAGAGAGAAAGGACACGTGGGGCTCCTTGCCGTAAGAAGATGGCTTCCAAGAAAAAGGCTGCAACCTCCTCTGAGGATCCCGAAGACAGTGCGGATGTTTCAGCGTACCGTGTCAAGTGGTCTACAGCTGTGACGATCCATCGTTTACCGCCAGTGGTTAAGGGTAGCGGTCCAGAGAGGTCGATACCAACGACTGCGAAAGGAGCTTCGGGACACGGGAAAGGTTGGAGCAGTCCAGCCGGAGGTGAGGTCAGTCGTATGCGGTGTTGGCAGAGCAAACAGGAAGCAACGTATTTCGCTACGCTGGTTGCAAGTTCAGGCCAAGAGAAGCGGCTGCGAGTTCGCTCATAGGTTTTATGGCAACCAAAGTGACCGGCAGTGGGATCGTCGTGAGAGGTCTCCAATATCTGGGCCCGAAGTGATCGGGGAACGACAGGAACCCAACGGTGTCCTTCGGGATGAAACACGTACCGGTATAATACCGAATTTTTTATCTTGAAGTTCTTCGACTGCCACGGAGCCATGCGTTAGATGGGCGAGATGATCCGCGAATACGTTCCATAACGGAGCGGCAGTAGGAGTCATTACGTTGGCTAGAGGCAAACGTATGAGAATGGCTGTATGGGAGCCGGTCGAGAGCTGCGAGCGAAGGGAATGCAGGCGACGCGTGCTGCGGTTTCCTCACGGAAGGTGGTAAGCAAGCAGCATTTGAAGACGGTGGTAGGGGATAACGAGAGAGAGCATCGGCATCCTGGTGTTTTTTTCCAGACTTGTAGGTGACGTCGAAGTCGTATTCTTGTAAACGAAGTAAGGAACGGCCGAGACGTCCCGTTAAATTCTTTAGCGTCGCCCACCTGCACAAGGCGTGGTGATCAGTAACGCCCGTAAAGTGGCCGCCGTGCAGATAAGGCCGAAATTTTTGGACGGACCATACAACGTCGAGACACTCTTGCTCGGTAATCGTATATTTTTTGTCTGCAGCTGTTAGCGTTCGACTTGCGTGTGCAACCACACGTTCCTCAGAATTTTGCTGACGTTGCATAAGAACAGCGCCGATACCGTGTCCGCTGGCATCAGTATGTAGAAGAGTGGGTGTGGCGTTGTCCAAACGACAAAGCACAGGTTCGGACGTGAGGGCAGGCTTGAGGGCGTTCGTGCACGCCGTTCGTGCACGAACGGTTCGTGCACGCCGTCGGAATTGTCAGTCTCGCTCAAGTTAACGAGGCGTTGACAACACGAGATGAAAGCAGACGCCGAAGAGAGAAAGTCCCACCCTAGTATAAGCATGTGAGCACAGGAAGTCAGCACTGCGAACTGGATATGGCAGCGTATCCCGCCGATCGAAACTCTAACGCTGCATTGCGCCAATGGCCGAATCACAACATTATTTGCACCACGAAGAAGAGCTCCACTGTAAGGTGTAGTAAATTTGCGTAGACGAGAGCACAAGCCAGCGTGAATAATAGAAATAGCTGCTCCCGTATCAATCAATGCTAGGACTGGCACACCTTCTACACACACACGAATAAAGCATAGGCCGGGCACGCTGGAGGAATTGTAGTCGGTGCGAGCCATGCAGCTTTCACTCCAAAAACTGCACCATCTTGTTTTCCGATCGGTAGTCAGGAGTGCGGTTGGCCGGTTGCAAGGGTGTGGTCGATCGTCGGAGAAGGAAGGGCGAGCGGTGGTGTCCTGGAATGTATTTGCGAGGCGCTGCGGGGGCGGGAGAAAGTGAGCGTGGGGTGAGCCGGCGCTGGTAAGTACTCGGAGGAAGCAACGGGTCTCTCTCATAAAAATCGTAGCCACGGCGTTGGTCCTGTTGTCATCTTCGGTGAAAATGCGATATGTGCCCACGAATACCACAGCAATAACAAATAGGGCGGGGCTTAGGCCGGGTAGTGTAAAATGGTGTGGCAGGCTGACGGGGCGGTAGAGTCGCCAGATGGTTGGCAGCAGTACCAGGAGCAGGAGGCGCTGTCGGGACGAACGCTGGTTGCATAGCCTCAACCTGAGCGTACTAGGTGGATGGCGAAGGAGGGCCACACCTCGCAGCGCAGGTCATAGAGGTCAGCTCCTCTTTGATGATGTCGCGCAGGCCAGGAACCGAAGGCTGAGTCTGGATAACGGGAGGACTCAGCGGGCCACACGCTTGGAGATCTTCGCGTATGAGAGTCCGAATCAGCATACGAAGGACGAAGGAGGCACGTCACCGGCGACAGGTTGTAAACGTATGGCCTGCAGTGCGTCCAGGTGTTGGCAAGTCGCGATCACATCGTTAACGGTATTTGGATTCTTGATCGCCAGTGCGTTGAACGCGACGTGGGCAATGCGCTTTAGGATATGACGCACATGATCATATTCCATCATGGTGCCGTCAACAGGGCGACAAAGGGCGAGGACGTCCTCGATATAAGAGGTGTATGTTTCCCTGGGAAGTTGCGTGCGTCCATCAAGCTTTTTCTTGGCGACCTCAGAGCAGACGCTGGGAGCGCCAAAAATCTGTCGAAGCTGGTGTTTGAATGCCACCCAGTCAGGCAACGTGCTCTCGTGCTTGAGAAACCAAGTCCTGGTAACGTCAGTGAGGTAGAATGTGGCGTTGCGAAGCTTGTGCATATCATCCCACCGGTTAGACTCACTCACGCGGTCATAATTGTCCAGCCAGTCATCAACGCCGTCACTACGAAGGCCAGCGAACATGGTGGGATCGCGCTGTCGCGTGCTGATGGTCCATGAAGGACGACTGGTGGGGCAGAGACGGTGACGCCGGAGGCTCCTGGAGGATCTTCTTGGGGCATCCTGGCAGAAATTCTGAGCTAGCGAGACGGCCTGAACGAAGCTCAAGGGACACTCGAAGGCGTAGAGGACCAAGGGATCGAAAGCAGCTTCCAAAACTTGCGAGAGAGCTGTTAAGCCTCAACGGTTTATTTCGCAGGTCGCGCCCTAAAGACGATGATGCTGGCCATGATGATGAATATTTACAGATGAAGATGAAGGGGTAAAATAATGCTCACAATATATATTTATATATTTAGTATCTTATTGCGGGCACAGTTATTTATTAATTAGTTCAGAAATTTACGAAAGTTCCGATTCACCTTGGTGGAAACAGGCGCGTGGTCTCTGCATATTTTTTTTGTTAGCAGTTTTTAGGCATTTTTCAGTTTTTACAGTTGCTTGCGGGACAAACAGGTGGATGCACTATCTGCAGAATGCTCTACGTCATAGTGTACGTGCATCTGTAAAACTTAAAAATGACTAAAAACTGCTAACCAAAAAAATATGCAGAGGCAACGCACCTGCTGCAGCTTAGATGAAACGGAACTTTCGTAAATTTCTTAAATACTTGTTCTACAATTAAAAGCAACTTGTACAACTTTCTATACGTTCATTTTAAGAACGACCATCTTATTCATGGTATTCATGGGGATTCATCTTATTCATGGCATGTTGCGGGGACCACAAAAATCGCAAGTTTACTGGTATGAAATTTTGATGTTTATGCGATGCATAGCTCACAAGCGATGCCCACTGGAAACTCCGTTTTTGACATATTCAAAGTGTTAAACAGAAGGGCAGCAATGTCCGAAGCACGAATGCTATTGATGATGCTTGTTGAGAGAAGAATTGTGATTACACGTGTATGCTTGGAAAAGTACATGTGCCGAGGCAAATTGATGAATCCTGCACCTCTAAGGCCACATTTGGACATACTAATTCTGGAAGCCAGGAAGGGGCCCACCTCCAGTGGCATTTACGTGTCGGTGAAACCGAATTCAATCAAAGCATCTCTGAAATACAGTTCACCATTTCATTAGCACGTCGCTACGGATTTGGGATAAATGAGCGCCAATATTATAATTAAGGGTGTATACAGGAACACTATATATATATATCGATATATATATATATATATATATATCCAAAACGCCCTGCATACAGCACCTAGCAGACAGCCATCCACGCGAAACCTGGGAAAGCAGGCAAACAAATCTTCGGTTTCATAGTAAAAAAGTACGCTCACTTACCGGGTGGCGCGGTGGTGTGCCGCTACCTCCAAAGCCAGGCGACGTGTTGGCCATGCTTCGATGTGTGCCGCTTTTGTTCCACCGTTCCCTGGTGAGGCTCCGTTCGTACGGTGATGACTTTGAACCATAATAAAGTGGAGACCGTGGCTCCAAGAGACTCGCAGTGGACTGACTGGCAGCCCCCGCGACTTTTGTTGCCATTTCATCGGCCGGGGACATGCAAACGGTTGAGCCAGAGTACAATGCAGGCGTCTTAGCGACTGGAGGCCCGAAGTAAGCGAAAGTCGCTGATTTCCGCCTCCTTGCGGGTCGACTCATCGTTACTTGGGAGTCTTCCGCACTGCACTTGTCTGTACTTCCGCGAATCTCAGTCACTTTATCGCTTTTTTCTGTTTTGTTGAGTTTACATTCGCTTACTCTGACATCTGCCATCTTCTCGCGATTGTGTCTTGCATTGCTTTGCGGCGTGGGCTTGTCTTGCGGGCTTCCCTTATCCACCACATCCTTCTGCACGTCAGGCTTCTCGTGCTTTGTCCCCTGGGTATTCATCGTTTTGTTAGTCATTGTATATTTGTGTAATTCCAGCAAGTTATGAACGCATGGAAGTCTCGCTCAGAGATACTACAGCGCAAGCAGGGAGATTATGTGCCTTTCATATGATTGTCTAGTAGAGGAAACTATGAAAATTGAATACCGCCGTCCTGCATCTAACGAATATATACTCTGTACGTAATTTACTTCATTTCATTATTCTGCCAAATCTTCGATTTAGTATTGGTAGAACACATGAACAGTATTATTATAAAGCCGTAGACTCTTTTTTAAAACGCCTGTGAATGGCTTCTCACCAATGAGGCATGCTTCAACAAAGTGGCAAAAGCCAGGAAAGCGCAAAGAACTTCAGGGTACGTTACAGCGCGTCGGCTTCTTTGAGTAGCAGCATTTACACCTTCGTGCACGCTCACGCTCCGCGAGTTCTCCAATCTAGTGCAGTGTGCTGTAGCCTCTGCTTGCTTGGGCCCAGTCTCTCTACTCATTCTTCCCAACTGCATTCCTTACCTGCGCCGTGCCAGTGGGCCTGTCATGGTTGTCGGGAGACTGAGTTCTCCCATGCTTCTTTTTTCGAAGTCCATCATGCCACCGCGTCGGTTTCGTATTTACGTCTAGCCCAGTTGTGCTGTTCGGACTTGTCGAATTGGGACAGCGTGTCGGGTCAGGGGCTCCGGGCGGGGTAGGCTGCAATGGTGTGCCCTCCGCAGCACCAGGCGGCGTGGCGCCCCGCCTGGATCTTCGGTGTCCCCGAGCGCTACTGCCCGGTGAACTGAAAGCGTTCGGTGTTGTGGAGTGTGACCCAGCCCGCTGCGAAAGAAGCCCCGAGTCCAGGCCATCCATCTTGTGTTCCTCGTCGTTGTCATCTTCTGCCTTCCTTGAGCGTGCCTGGTTCAAAGAGGACATTACGGAGAAATATATTGTGCTGAACCCACTCTCTTCATTAATCGGTGGCCGCGAAGCATCCTTGATGTAGTTGTTTGCATTAATGCTAAATGTGTTTACATCATGTCATTGTCAGTATTGCTGATAATGTATTTCGTTAAGAAGTGACTGTTCTGATGGGACTCTTCAGTGCATTCGGTACACTATAGTGAGGGGGCAACAGCAGTCTAAAAAGAACCTGTGCAATAGCGCATCTTCGCTTTCATGATTAGTGACGCCGTAGGAAAATGCTGAATTCGCGACAGCCAGGGCTAAGGCTCGAGCCATGTGGACGTTAGTAGCCGCAACACGATAAGCAGTCTTTAGCTACTTCATGCGTTCTGAGCCTATCTATCTGTCTATCTAGCCTGTATTGCCGAACCAATGGTGCAACCAGCTTGGACTCTTACTATGTGCTCGAAGTCGTGATGCCGCCGTGGCCACTACATTGTCGTCATTCCAGCTTTGGCATCCTACTCTTATCATGGCGTCGTCTTCCCACCATTGTATTCATACAATGAAGTTGTCATACTGTCGTCATCATGCCGTGATGGAAGCTCTGTGCCGTCATTCCAGCTTCATCATCCGACTCTCTTCATGCCGTCCTCATCATGCAGCCTTATTGAGAGATCAGAATCAAGGCATCATAGGTATATATTCGCGATCATGCCCTTACCTTGATAGCTTCGGCATATGGTTGTCGAAATGTTGTCGTGATATTGGAATCCATCATGTAACCGCGCAAACGACGAATGACAAAGAAGGAAACACACAGGACAGGCGCGGAACTTCAACTGAGATTTACTCCGGGAAAGCGCACATTTATACATGTATCATAATCACACTAGCTAATCATCGAACAACCATCACTCGACATTGGCATGCAGGCGTGAGTGGCACAAACTTGCATGTAAATAATGGAACTCTTTATCACTCAGTGACACTGAATAGCTGCTTACGCGGCTACCAGATTGCATTTTTATACAGTTAGTTTCATAGATTTCATAGTGATGAAGAGTTCAATTATTTACATTCAAATTTATGCCAATCACGCCAGCATGCCAATGTCGAGTGATGGTTGTTCGATGGCTAGCAAGTGTGATTATGATACACGTATAAATGTGGGCTTTCCCGGAGTAAATCTCAGTTGAAGTTCCGCGCGTGTCCTGTGTGTTCCTTCTTTGTCCTTTGTTGTTTGCGCGGGGACATGGTGCATTCCAATATCGACCACCAACTAGCCCGCCCCTCCCTGTTAAGATGATGCCATCAGGAGCGATTCATTGTCGTCAACCTTACATCCTTATGCCAGTCTCACCATACTGTCGTCGCCATGTCATCGTCGTCACACAGCCATCATCGTGGCATTGTCGCTCGTTGTCACGCCGTCGTTTTACCATTACCATTATTTCGAAAGCGTCATCCCATTGTCCTCGTGTCATCGCCATCTTACTGCCTTCGTTGCTCCATCGGCGTCGTTCCTTCTTCATCACTCTATAATTATGCAGTAAATATGCTCTCGCCATTCAACGGTAATTGTGCCGCTTACGTCATGCCATCGTCATCATTGGGTCGTCGTCTGAATATCGCTGCCATGCATCTGTATAAACACCGTCGTCGTCATGCTGTTGTAGCCGCCACTTTCGTCATACAATTATAAGGCATTCATTGCGGCACCATCTTTGTGATGCCGCCTTTGTCGTTCTACCATGTCAATTAAGCTTCGTCATCTGACTCTTGTCACGCCATCTGGTCCTACCCTTGCCGTTAAAGAGACTTCATAATAAAGTCGTAGTCACGTCTTCGTCATCATACACTCAGCGTCAACCCATCGTCTAAATATTGTTACCAAGCCATACATGCCATTGTGCCGCCGTGGACTCGTCACACCACCGTCATGATCGTTCCATAGTCGTCATTCTAACTTCATCGTCCCACTATCCTCATGGCGCCGTCGTTACGCCATAGTCGTTTAACAGTCGTCGTCATACCGTTGCCTTTACGCCCCCGTCATCACGCTGTTGTTTAACTATCGTCATCACTCAAAGAAAAAAAAATTATGGGGTTTTACGTGCCAAAACCACTTTCGGATTATGAGGCACGCCGTAGTGGGGGACTACGGAAATTTCGACCACCTGGGGTTCTTTAACGTGCACCTAAATCTAAGTACATGGGTGTTTTCGCATTTCGCCCCCATCGATATGCGGCCGCCGTGGCCGGGATTCGATCCCGCGACCTCGTGCTCAGCAGCCCAACACCATCACTCAAAGAACACCCCATTGCGGTCGTGCCGTCGTTGTTATAAAACTCTCGTGATTACATCGACTTCGTTCCTTCGCCGTCATTGATGCACATTCATGCGGTTGTCATTCAACATTGTCATGCCGTCATCGTTATTGCATCATCATCAAGCGATTGCTTTCACGCATGCGTTGTCATGCCATCATTATCATTCCACGATTGCCGCACAATCATCATCATTCATAATGTCATTGTCCTCACGCCGTCGTTGCAATGCTGTCTTCATTATAGCATCATCATCAGTTCACAGTCGTTATTTCAATGTCATCATACCGCCTTGATCGTTCCTTCGACGCCATTCTCTCTTCATTTTTTCATTGTCTTTTCGTCGTCGTCACACAGTTATCGTCATGCTCACGGATGACCTAGGCCCGTGAGTGCCAGAACAAAGTGAGCCCAACCCGGTAACAGGGTATGTCGCATATAGCCGATACTGCAGGCGTCCCAGGTTTGCTACGACATATTTTATGCAAAGGTGACTTCAGGAATACGGAGTGTTGCAACATAGCTGTTATGGTATTCGCAATAGCATGGACAGGCGCTGTGAAATTTGTTCGGCCATAATTTTTTAATTATTGCTTTCTTGTCACGGGAGCATTTCGTAGAACTCGAGTGCCATTTATTGCCCCATCAGAGCATGCGCCGATAAATTCATGAGGAAAGCTTGCGTGCACACACTTTGCCCTATGCACATATTGTGCCTTTTATATCATCTTTATATCCTAGATGTGTCATGGATTGGGGGCTTGCGCTTTTGCAATTCTTGCATGCACTCCATAGAGTAAGTAATATGCACCTAGCTGAGAGATAAATTTCGCGCTGTTAGTCTGCTTGACCAGTGTTCGAATCGACTCAGAGCACAGAGGAGTCGTTTCGTATATATGTTTTTCTAAAGTTCGGTAGGCACATAGGGATTCCTTCAACACACCACGGCGGACTTCAGTAAGTCCATAGTAGCTATCGCTGTAAGAAGACACTCTTGCAACGAGAGTAAGATTGGTAAGCCAGAAAAGCGAAAAATAAAAGTCGCGTGGCAGCTCCACAATGAAGTTTCAGCTCAAGCTTGGCGTGATGTCACGGCTTTGGGTGGCTCATAATATGGGTTGCACGAAAAAATAACCAACGAGAAAAGTTGACACGAAACACACGAGCAAAAACTTTAAAACAACATGAAATAATCACACAAATAAACAGTGTGCAAAGCTACAAGTGCCTGTAGCAGGCAGTATCCTTTTTCTTTCGCCTCCTCTGCAAAAGCTGTCAATTGTTTCTTGTTCGTGCATTTTTGTGCACGTCATTGTCGCGCAACGTACAGTATGGAGGAGTACCCACTGGCTCAAATTTATGTACTTCTGTTGCGATTTCTGCCGCCGTCAGCTTTGGTCTAGTTAAGTATCTGCCTACAAAAAGAGGCGCTGTTCGGCCAGAACTATGCCTTCCGCCATGAAACCGCAAACTGCATATGATAACGATAGATAACATTGTGTTCTAAAGAAACCAGTGCCTGAACTGAGTATGTTACGAGAAATTTTGGAGACCGTAAATGCGTAAGCAATAATTTGATATTCGCGATGTCAAACTCACGTCGCGTTTATTATTTCTATTGATTCATATTTACCATCAAGGTATACACATGTATACAGCTCTCAGTTAAGGCGTAAAGCAATAAATGCCGACATGCGTAATAAAAGCCCTGGCAAGAAATCTATAGTTGATCTGGCATTATATACATCAGAGACAAATTTGAAAAACACAATACGTGCAAAAAACATCAAAATCGTTTCCTAGTATATGAGAAGAACTAGGGCATTATTAAGTTATTTACTGCGGTTTTGAAGAGGCCATGGTGTGAATAATGACCATGTTATGTGGCTTCGAGTTCAAAATCCGAAAACTGGAAGCTTGGCGTCCATTGCACTTCTAATGTGCAATGACAAACTTAGCTAAAATATAGATGCGAATGAATGCTTTATCTCTCTATACTGATATATTGTTTTTGGCCATTGTTTCAAGAGAGTTCGCTGCACAAACTTACCAGTCGAAGTAGTTTGAAGTGGACAAAGACGAAACATGTTCAGGTCGTTAAGCCATCACACTCCGATTGACGATACTGAAACTTTAATGGAGAATATGCATGCAGCGCTGTAGGCACTACAATCGCTTCGGTGGGAGACCCGAGTTTAGGCTGCTGGTCAACAGCTAGGACTGCTCACGCAGAAACGCTTGCGATCTCTCGGGCAAGCTGTAATAGGTCGCGCTTTCACTTGGTGGAAGTGCTCGGTAACCTTGAGAACTGGAACTCCGAAGCCGGACGCTGACCCCTGCTTCGACCATGCTTGACGGAACCACCCAGGAGGTTAAACAACAGCCTTCAGCCGTCATCGTTTATGGTGTGCTGATCATGTCGTGGAGGATTGGCTGTTATACTACGAGCCGGTGAGCCAACACCACAAGTGAGGCGACGCGACCATGTTGCACAACGTGCTGTTTTAATTAACCGGCGTGACGAATCTCGGGTTGTAAAATTTCGAAGATGATTTTGCCATGTTGAGTGCATTCAAGGCAAGTTTTGCAGAAGTGTTCGGGCGCGACGCTGTGCGCAAACTCCGCGTTGAACAGCGCTTACGTGGGCGAGCGCTACATCACCGTGATACTTCCACAAGTCGCATCGAAAGAGTCATTGACCTGTATAAGCGTGTGAATCCGTCAATAAGATTACAGGAAAAGATAAAACACATTATGAAAGGCATTGATGAGGATGCCTTTCAAATGCCCTTGGCCAAGGATCCCCGTACCTGTGCCGAAGATATTAGTTTGTGCCACAGTTTTGGTGTGCTACGGAAACAACACATCTTTGTTCGGCTTCCTCCTCACAGTGAATATTCTTTAGGAACCTTCGTTATTGGCGACAACCAAACAACTTTGCTGACGCTGATAAAAGAACTTTTGCACGAGGAGGTCGCATTACAGCTCTCCATTTTGCCGACCACGGAGAAGCCATGTCATAATTTTGCTCCTGCGGTTTGACAGATAATTCAAGAGAAAGTGACCGTAGCTCTTACATATCCGTTTCAGCCGGCTCCCGTGGCCGCACCTCTGACGTATGCCGAAGCCGCTGTGCCTACTCCTCGTCTACCGGGTTCTCTCCTCCGCCTTTGCCTCAGCAGCCGGAGGCTCCCTTTTTCTATGCACAGCAGGATGCAAATCCTTGCCGGTATGCTCACAACTGTCAAATATGCTATGCCAGCGGCACCCCGGCGCATGCAGCGACCTCCTGCCGCCGGCGCATCCCGGCCTTCATGCGCTTCCGACCATTTTGGTGTTCCACAACAGCCGCCCCTGGAAGCCTACTCTGCTGATGACATACCAGCTCCGGATTCACAGCATTTTAATACTCGTCGCTCGCCTTACCCTCGTCGCCGCTCACTATAACCTATTTGTCGTAGGCCAAGTGTCAGTACTACTGAGGCGGAAAACTGATGTCTGCAGTTCCTGAGCCACGGGCTGCGTCGTCGTCAGAAGATCAAACTCCTTGCTTTCCCTCGCTAACGTTATTGATGTGTCAGTGGATTGAATCAAATTTCTTGCGCTCGTCGATAAAGTTGATACTGTACCCGTTATTACTGAAATCTTCGCCGTCCATTACGAGCAGTAACGATGAGGCCTTTGATACTAACGCTTAGAACAACAGCCAGTGCCGAAGTTCAGCTAGTCGCTATGCGCAGTGCAAGGGTGCTGATTCGAGACAGTTGCTATACTATTGAAGTTTTGGCATTAGATTGTTGCTCCCGCGATGTGATTCTCGGCTGGAATGTTCTGGCCCGCCATCATGCCTTCATTGACTGTGCACGTGCTCAGGTTCAGTTTTCCGTTGTATGCGATTTGCCGTCACGACTTGCAAGTTCATGATGTCAAAATGATATTTATAGCTTCAGGTACTGGCCTTCCTACTCACAGTGCTGTATTTGTCCCTCTACAGCGAATCGCTTACCGAGGTGACTGTCATATTTATACCCACTGCTGTTTACAGTCGTCGCCAGCCTATATTGTTGCCTTTCGCCCTCCTCATGGTTCGTCGTGGTGCTACAAAAATACTTGTTTCTAACCCAAATTATTACACTTTGGCTTTGCATTGTAGCGAAGCTGTTGGCACTATCCAGGCTGCGGACACTTGCGTTATTCTGCATTTTCCTGTTGCCGACGAACTGGCTACTTCTCACGTAACAGCACCGGCACCCCATGTGCTATTTGACAGGATATCACCGTATGTTTTTTATCGCTCTATTTGCAATGAACTCGATCCGACACAACTTGATCGGCTACTTAACCTCTTAAATAATTCCCACGCCTTATTTGAGTTGAATCAAGCATCATTAGGTCGTACAAGTACCATTTCTCAACACATTGATATCGGACATCACGCACCATTACGCCAACGTCCGTACCGCGCATCATGTCCGCCGAGCGTATATGTTATTCACCGAGCAAGTTGAAGATATGCTTGAATTTGGTGTTACCAAATCATCCTGCAGTACATAGTCGTCTCCCGTAGTACTAGTTAAGAAAAAGAGATGACTCGATTCGTTTCTGTGTGGACTATCATCGCCTCAACATGGTTACGCTCTACAGCGCATAGAAGCTCTACCGTGCATAGACGCTCTACCGCGCATAGACGACGCCCTGGATAGTCTGGATGGTACCGAATTCATTCCTTCTTTGGACTTGTCTTCGGGCTATTGCAATGTCGCGACGGATGAGTCCGACCCCAAGACGACCGCTTTCATTACGCATGACGGTCTGTATGAATTTACGGTGATGCCATTCGGCCTGTGCAATGCGCACGCGACATTCGAAAGAATGATGGACAGTACTTTGCGATTGCTCAAATGGAAGAGGAGTTTTTGTTATTTAGACGACATGGTAGTTTTCTCCCCTGGTTTCACCACTCACCTCACTCGTCTACGCGAAGTTCTTACTTGCCTTGCCGCCTCTGACCTTCAACTTAACTTTAAAATGTGCTGCTTCGGAGCCCGCAAACTGACCATACTTGGCCACCCCGTTTCGAACCGCTCCGTCCTTCCCGACCCTGATAAGCTTCATGCTGTCGCACAATTTCCACAAACGGCTTCAGTTATAGAGCTCCGACGTTTCATCGGTCTACGCGCTTATTTCTTCACTTATTGCGCAATTGTGCCTGCATCAGCTCATCCCTCACGAAGCTCCTGGCTGGCCCTGGTGACCTTCGTGATTGGACTCCGGCATGTCACCAGGCCTTCACCACTTTGCGCCGTCAACTTGCCTCACCACACGTTTCATTTCACTACGACCCGAATGCTCCGACCGAAGTTCGTACGGACGTCTCCGGCGCTGGTCTTGGAGCCATCCTTCCGCAATACAAGTCTGGCTTACCGGAATATGTGATTGCTTAACCGAGCCATGCACTCACGAAGGCAGCAAACAATTATTCTGTGATAAAAAAGAGCACTTGGCTATAGTTTTGGGTTGAAGTAAATTTCGTCTTTACTTGTACGGCCACCCTGGCCACTTTTGTGACAGACCACAACACGCTGTTCCGCCTTGCGTCACTAAAAGACCCATCGGAGCGTCTTGGACGTTGGGCACTTCAACTCCAAGAATTTGGCATTCGCCCCATCCATCGCTCCTGGTGTCAACATTCTGTCACAGATGCGCTGTTCGATCACCCACGCGATTTGAGGAAACGCCGTCCACATCCACGAAGTGCCCGCCTTATTCATTTTCTGTTACTGACATGCCTTCTGAACAGAAAAAGGATCTGTGGACTACGCCTTTCATTGAATTTCCCAACACTTCATAAACGGCTGCATGCCTTCGTGCCCTTCGTCGTCAAGCCATCCATTCTGTGCTACGAAGTGCCACTTTGCACCGCCGAAACTGTCAGCCAAATGGTCGAAATGGCTGCTGGTCATCCCTCGCCATTTGCATTCCGACATATGCACGTATTTGCACGAAGACTAACAATAGGTTCATGATAGCATCCTGAAAACCTATGGGCGACACTGTCATCGGTGCTACTGGTGCGGAATTTATTCTTGTCTTAAATTTATCGCGTCCGGCATGTCCTGAGTGCGGCACAAGCAAGTTACCATCGACCTTTATGGGCCCTTTCCGTACAGTTCTAATATCTAGATATCTCTAGATAATTGTCGCGGTGGACCATCTGAGAAGATACGCCACAACTGCTGCACTTGCTTCGCCTGCTGCTAGCAATGTCGCCGCACTCATCCTATGGCATTTTATTTTACGGCGCTTCCCATCGCGAGAACTACTCATCGACCAACGCCAGGAGTTCTATGACATTAGTAATTACCTACTCCCAGCGTGCCCTATTCTTCACAGCACGAATACGATGCACCACCAACAGACTAGCGGTTTCACTAAACAACTCAACCACACTCTTGGTGACATGCTCACAATGTACGTTGCGTATGACCATTTCAATCGGGACAACGTCCTCCCTTTTGTGACGTACGCGTATAATACCGCCACTCGGACTTCCACTGTCTTCTCACTGCTTTTTCATATATGGACGTGAACCATCCTCTACCCTCGACACCATACTTCCGCATCACCCGGTGCCTCCGAATTCACCCCTCTTTCAGAAGTTTCTCGACTTGCCGAAGAGTGTCTTCAAATGCCTCGCTCATTCACGTTGGATACCCAAGACATGTGGAAAAATCGCTGCGACCCCGATCAGCCTATACAGTCGCTCTTCGTGGAATATCACGTCTGTTCATGTTAAACAGCGCCAAAAAACACACGGACAAGGAAGAGGACAGGACCAGCGCTCACTGCCAACAACATCTTTATTCAAGCCTGCACAAATATGTACCAGTCGTACGGGCTGAAAAAGCGAAAGAAAGGAGAGACGATTCATCTTTAGTCAACTCCTGCTGCGCATGCGTCAAATGTAAAACTATACAAATATAAAATACACATTGTGTACACAATCGAAACTGATTAAATTTCAAGGAACTTAAGGTCCTTATCGCAAAGAGGCGCTTCGGCAAATGGCTCCTAACATAGAAATTGAAAAGGCCTCAACAATTTCCCTGGATATCTGATCGCTGTATCGTCTCAGCCCACGCGTGTCTTTTAGACGGGGTGAACAGCCACAGTTTGCACAAAGAAGAGCTAGATTACATACAGCCGGAGTTTAATGACGATAACTAGCCTTCCTTTGTTCCTTTCTCTCTTTCAGCCCGTTGCGAATAGTACATATTTGCGCAGGCTTCAACAAAGATGTTGTTGGCAGTCAACGCTAGTCCGGTGCTGATCCTTGTCCGTGTGTTTTTGGCGCTGTTTAATATGTATGACCCGAACCAACTAGCTCGCATCCACACCCTTCTAAATGATGTCTGTTTTCCGCTGCCATTTCACTCTCCAATCATTAGCCCAATGCTTGGTAGAAAATATCATGGCCCGTACCATATGTTCGAGTGTACGTCGCATGTAAACTACGCTGTCGGACCGGTAACGCCATCTTAGGACATCAGTCGCCTGAAGCCGTATTACGGGCCCCTCTTCTTGTCATCACCTTAGGTCGCCTGGATGACTCATCATCACCGCAGGGGCAATTGTACTGGAGAATATGCATGTATCGATGTAGGCACTGCCGTCGCTTCGGCGCGAGACCCAAGCTCGGGCGGTCGATGCGAAGAGCTTGGTCGGTTCATACAGAAACACACGCGATCCCATGGACGAGCTTTTATAAATATTTCACAACGAGCTCTTAACAGACAGTCCTACTATCATCTCTACAAGCAAATATCAGCAAGAGCAGGCATCAGAGAAGAAATATGGTCACTACATAAGCAATAGCTAAAAAGAATGGTTGCAGTAGCGCTTCAATGTATGGATCAAATCCACTTGAGTTTACTAGCAATAATAGCGTTGTTCATTGCACATCAGAAGTTTCGGGTGGGAGATGCAGCAGCAGGGGAAACTGGAAGCTTAATTACTTCTGCCAGTCAGAGCAGCTCGGTCAGCTGGTGTCAATGGCTCAGACCCATATCACTCAGTAGAGTCATCATTCCGCTGAAGTCCAGGCGGTTTCAGAATGACTTGTCGGTGGGATGCCTCACTTTCGCTTGGACAAAGGATCAGCGCCGCTGCAAAGAAAAACGACAATGATGAAAAGCACGTTAAATGTGAATGCTTTTGGTGGGAAAATGCTTCAGAATATCTTCAAGTCAGCATAAAGCGGATCCATCTTTTTAATGCGCTAACATTCTTAGGGTGCATACAGCACTTTAGGGGGTTTTCTGTGTTTTCTGTATATACACGTTTTGCCACGTCATTTCCTTTCTGTTTAAATCAAAACAAAACACAGAAATATATTCACCCCATTATGGTAACGGCTACGCATTTTCGTATAGCAGAAACAGCAGCATGAAACAAAAATTGGAGCACGCTTAAGCTTCACCTTCATGAGTGGAACGCGATAGCGTTATCGCACTCCGTTCGCACCGCCTACTCAAACGACCTACGCCACTCAAACGTCGCGATCGGCGCAGATAACCGGGCCGCGGAGTGCCATGAAGGCGGACGCGATCATGGGACGAGTGGCGCGCCGCGTGTCGGGGCAGCGCCGTACATTGCGGGGAGGGGGTCTTCAGTGTTTGCCGCAAGATGGCTCTGCGCAGAAGAAATGTAGCAGAAATGTACTTCCCTACTCGTAAAACTGCGACTTCTGTAAGTTACATGGTCATAATTACCAATATACACCGCAGTGTAACTTTCTACGGCGCGTTTCTAAGGCAACACCGCATTCACTAGAGGCGATATTGTCGCGCATTGGCGGAACAAACTCGTGGCTCGTGGAGAAGAAGAAGAAGAAGCCGTGTGGAACGGCTGTGCTCGAAAATGCTCTCTGCTGGAAACAGCGTATCGGCCCCAGGCCGAGGATCGTCGACCCCGTTTTTGACCGAAGATGCAAGTTACAAAGTTGTCCTCCCGCGTCTACCAACCGGTAACGACGTTTTGAATTCTATCTTCCTTCATGCGGACTTGAGTGGCAGACCATACCGTGCTCCTGACTTCCGAGACGCTCTGCTTGAGGTAGTGAATACTTCAGATATTGTAGGTGTCGGACAGTATCAAATGAGCCATGTATGGATGGTTACTTGCGCTAGTAGTGCGGCAAAACAAACTCTCGTCGCTTGTGGTGATCTCCGTGTCAAAGGGCTGAAGTGCATGGTGATAGATCCGGAGACTAAAAACATCAAGCTTAAATTACTATGGCTTCCACCTCACCTTGACCCACGACGCGTTGAAGAGGCGTTCCAGAGCTATGGTCAGGTGAAGTCGGTGGAGAGAGAAGTATGGAGGTGCACTGGTATGGAACAGTGGGTGACAACAAACCGGGAGGTTTCCTTGGTGCTCAAGGACACTATCACCGTAAGCTCAATACCGCACATTATGTCCATTTATGGACACCAGTGCCTCGTACTTATCCCCGGTAGGCCTCCGCTGTGCCTTCGTTGCAAGCGTGTGGGACACGTTCGTCGACAATGCAGAACACCGAGATGCTTACAGTGCCACCGATTTGGTCACTCAGCGGACGCCTGCGTGTCCACATACGCCAATAAGCTTCGTTCTGGGCAATATTACGCAGACGAGCCACAACTGGACCATCTCATGGATTCTACAGAGGTAGTAGATGCCACCGGAGAGACTACAGGTGGCATTAGGGACGAAGACCAGGAGTCCTTGAAGCCAACGCCAAGCAGTCACAACAGCCCAAGTAATACTAGCGAGGCTACAGGCGAGGATGACTCAGTTTGCCCACCTGGCCTAGCAAGCCTTAAAGAAAAGCCCCCTGATGACAAGGAAGAAGAGGAAGAGGCGATGGACATAAGTCAGACAAGGAAACGTCCGGCACCATTCAACGACGAAGCAACAGCAAGTGCACTACAGGTGCCCGAGAAAGTGTCTCCTATTGCTCAGCGACCTCCCTCTCCTGGTAATAATGTGCCGCGCCGGTTTTATCAGCGTAGTCAGGAGAGTGCCACAAAGAAGTCCAAAGGGAGCAAGACCACAGATTTACCTGTGGCCAAGGGCGATAAAACACAAAAGCTTTAGGTGAGCAAAATGGCTACCGCCTTCACCCTCCCCTTATGTGTAGCGACACTCAACGTACGTGGGCTGAGGAATATAAGACGCCAGCAGCAGTTACTACACGTGCTTAGGCAGCATGAAGTTGATGTTGGTGCAGTGCAAGAGACAAAGATATCGTCTGCTGGTGATTTCAACCTTGCGCTGCAAACTTTTCAACCTGATTACGAGGTGTGTATTAGCCAAGCATGTGGTGCTTCCGCTGGATGCTTTTTGTTAATCAGAAAGCAGTTAAATCATTCTTCATTGTCGCTACGTGTTGATGGGGAAGGCCGCCTTACATGCTGTGACCTCTCTTTTCATGGCCGTAATTGGCGGTTTATTTGCGTTTATGCTCCCTCAAAAGTTAATGACAGGAGGGCTTTCTTCCTCTCACTTGCTCCGCTCCTAGATACTGACAGAGATTTGGTACTGTTGGGAGACTTCAACTGTGTTTGTGATTCCAGAGATCACTCATACCTAACTAATCGTTATGATGCAAGTGCTACTTTCCTGCATCAGTTAGCGGAAGATCACAATCTAATAGACGTGGGAGCCTACACACCTTCTTGGGTGCGGTTCACGCACTTTCAAGGCGTCTCCCATGCTCGACTTGATCGTGTGTATGTTTCGACGAATCTCTGGTCTCACATCCACAACTACGCCGTGAAGCCTGTATTTTTCACAGACCACTGTTTAGTAGCTGTTTCATGGGGTCCTCGAAAATTTCGCAAGTTTGCTCCAAACTGGGCACTGTGGAAACTTAATACACAACTTTTACGAGAGGAAAGTTTTGTAAACAAAGTGAAAGAATTATGGCTAGAAATAACACAATGTCAAGAGCTTCCATTGTTTGCTCAATGGGAAATGTTCAAAAATAGAGTGAAAAATGAGGCGATTGCCATTTCATGTGACCTGTCTCAAAGAAAAAAAGCTGAAAAGCATTACCTTCATGATCTACTGCACAAGCTGCACGCTTTCGAAAGCCAGGAACCAGGATTGTATAGTGATGAAATAAATGCAGTTCGCGCACAAATACAGAAATATGAGACGGAAGTGTACAAAGGAGCAATGGTACGTTCACGCACAACTCGCTTCACAGAAGAGCAGCCCACAAAAAGGGCTCTCGGTGATGAAAAGCGATATGCGCTTTCCAAGCAAATATTGGAAATTGAGTCTGGTGGGTCTATATACACAGAAACGTCCCAAATAATAAACCTATTTGAAGCTCATTATAAAGATCTTTTCACTGCAATTAAGCCTCAGAATGGATACGAAGAAAATGCTGATCAGTTTATTTCGCTTATGCCACACTTAGAAGAAGACGATCGCCTCAGCGTTGATGGGCCAGTCACTCGAGAAGAAATTAATTTTGCCATCGAAACGCTTCAGAAAAACAAGACGCCTGGCCCTGATGGCCTTAGTGCGGAATTTTATATAAAATTTCAGGAATTCCTGTGTCCTTTTCTTGAGCAGCTTTTCGAGGAAGCCTATCAGTATGGTGAGCTTCCTCCATCTTTCTATCAGTGCCACACAACGTTGATACCAAAGAGCACTGATGATGAAATAATAAAGAGGGTAAACGGATATAGGCCGATATCGTTGTGTAACGTGGATTACAAGATATTTGCAAAAGTACTGACAAATAGATTGCAAACAGTCATTACTAAATTAGTAGGTGATCATCAAACATGCGGAATTCGAGGCCGCTCTATACAGACAAATGTTCATATCGCACGTTCAGTCCTTGAGTGCATAGAGGGTAGTACGGATCAAGTAGCTCTTCTCCAGATTGACCTCGCCAAAGCTTTTGATAAGGTTCAACACAAATTTTTGTTCCAACTACTGCGACATCTTCAGTTAGGGGATGTATTATACAATGGTATAACACTTTGTTATAAACATTGCACTACAAAGTTAATTGTGAACCGTACCCTCTCAGATATAATACAGGTACAGTCATCCGTTCGTCAAGGTTGTCCTCTCTCGCCTTTACTCTTCGCCATATACTTAGAACCGCTTTGCTTAAGCGTGCTTTGCGACTCGAGCATTAAAGGATACAGGTATGCCGATGAGGAAATTAAAGTGCTAGCTTATGCAGATGACATTGCCTTCTTTTGCGTCGATAAGCCAAGCATTGCCAAGGCAATAGACGCTACCCTGCGTTTCTGTGAGACTGCAGGAGCTACTGCAAAATTTTGAAAAAAGTAGAGGCTTTTGGCTAGGCATGTGGGCACTCACTCCCTCTATATTTGCGAATATTCATTGGAATCAGTCTCCGTTGCGATATCTTGGAGTACCTCTCGATAACTTCCGTAATAGTGGACCTCATTGGACGTCCACGATAACAACTATTCGTCGAAAGGTGACAACCTGGCAGGGACGTGATCTCTCCATTTTTGCGAGAGCTAAGGCATGCAATACATTTCTCGCTTCGAAGCTTCTTTATGTTCTGCAGGTCTTACACTGCTCACGTGTCCATGTCCAGGCATTTCATAGAATATTTGCATGTTTTATTTGGCATTCATCATGGGAAGCCATGAGAAGGGACAACCTTTTTCTCCCGCTTGAAAAGGGAGGCCTGGGTCTTGTGCATTTGTTTGTGCGACAATTGGTGATGCGCTTATTTTACCTTAAAAATGTCCGTCATCCATTCCTGCTCGCAGTTAATCGAGCACGTCTTGCGTCACACCTCCCTTTTCTTTATGTCACGACAAACTTTGCTCAAGAACTACCGTTATGGGGCTTCCTAAAGGAACTTGTCGACACTATTTCCTTCTTAAAATCCAGATTCACCCTTGAATATTTGTTTACCGTTAATCGCACGTCGCTAAATGTAGCACTTATAGATAACCTTTTCCCTGAACCTCTGTACCGAAAGCCGTATCTGTCTCTATTTGGCCAAGATGTTCTTTGCCGTGTCCGTAGAATGTGCATTGCGCCTGCAGCGAAAACGTTTTTCTTTAAGCTGCACACCTCCACACTGCCAGTTAAAACGTGGCTTCAGGAAAAAGGACTGTTCGTACCCTGGAATACAAATTGTAGACTTTGCAATCAACCCGAGACAATAGAGCATTGCTTTATACTTTGTCGTGACGCATTTCATTTTTGGGACATTCTACAAAGAACTCTCAAAAAAGACTTTCCTCTCACATGTTATGGTATCCGGTTCCTTCCTTTCAAAAAGACAGCCAGTAATACACCATACGATTTGTTTATGTTATTAGGACTTCATTCATTATGGAGAAGTCGAATGATCGACAGACATGCCGAGCCACCTCGCTCGACAAGGTCTATCTTCCGTGAAGAGACTGCTCAAGTCCGTAGTGTGGTTGCTACATATGATCCCGTGCCTGAATGGATTTCGCGTCTGGACGCTTGTGTTTGTTTGCCAGAATTTTGAACTGTCATTGGACTGCATACTGTGTGTGAATTTGTTTTGTGTGCGTGTATGTTCATATGTAATGTAACTGCATTGATTTGACACTACCATTATTTCCATGCAATAAAGAAAAAAAAAACTCGTGGCTGAGAGGTAGCGTCTCCGTCTAACACTCCGGGTACCCTGGTTCGATTCCCACTAGCCCATCTTGCAAGGTGTTTTTTATTTATGAAGTACCTTCTGGGATTTATCGCTCACGGCCAACGCCGCTGACGCCGACGCCGACGATACCGGCTTTTATGCGACACGAGCTCCTTAACGCTGTCGCGTTAATACATATGGTGTAAGGAAAGAAAAAGAAACAAATTCATGGAGCCAAAAATCCACAGCAGGCAGTCATACACACACGAACATGTAGATATAAAAACTGAAGGAATTAGTTCTTAAACAGTCTCAAACACAGAAGCGGCCGCGATGGAGAGTGCGATGAGGAGGTAAACAAGTCAGGAATCCTCTTTCCCTTGGCCCCTCCCAGTCCATGGTTGAATCGGTAGTGCATCGGGCTGCTGTGCTGATATAAGAGGCTTCAAAACCAACAAGTGAACCAACTGAAGTCACCAAGTATGTGACAATGTGTACATACTTGCCGCATTTCAACGAACATTTTTCACGCCGTCTTCGGTGACTGTATATGCGCGACTGGGCAGGTGCCCAAAAACTCTGGCACCACTTTGGAACACTAGGTGTATGTAATTCGGTCTGTGCTGGTCTTCGATGAATTGATTTGATGCCTGCTCGAGCCACCGATATGTGCCGCTCTTTAAGGAATGTCTTTGACGCCAACGTGGTAACTAGGTATGCGCCACTTGGAAAGTGCGGCTCTACAGTGACGAAAAAGATACTTTAAATTTCTCAGATGGTAGGGGGAATCAAACCAAAATCACAACGCCAACGCTTTAGTGAACGGGGCCGTGAAAGATCCAGGTATGTGCCGCTTTCAGTGAACATCCCGCCAACTTGGGTGACTGAGTATGTGGCACTGGGTACGCAGCGAGCCAGGAAAGACGTCTCAGCGTTCACAAGCGCCTGCGAATCAGGCTTCTCGTCTCGAAGGCAATGCGCGAACTTCTCGGCAGTGCCACCGGATGGCGAAGCGCGTCCAGAAACCCGTTTGCCGCTTTACGCGCTTCTCAGCGCTCGCACGCACGAACGTACCATGTATCTCCGAGGCCGCGCGCATAATTTGCGGTGGCTCCTCTAGAGGGCGCCGAGTGTCTTGGGGAAGCGCGAAAGAGGAGTCCCGCTTTGTCAGAGGCAGCACATGTTGTGTCGCTATATGTAGTACATGCTAAACGCATTAGCGTTGACAGTCATCGTGAGATGGATTGTGCCGATTATTTTTGTTTCTGTTGTTGCCTCACATTTGTAGTTTATACCCGCCGTTCGCAGGCCGTAAAAATTTGTGTGGCAACCTGATAAGCCCTTCATAGAACATTAGCCAGGAGCTCCCGCTATATCCGCTGAATCTTTTCAAGTGCAACTGACCAAGTGCTTAATAAAATAAAGGTTGGAATTCTGCAACCACCGAGAAATTCAAAATAGTCAAACGTCACTATTTGCAAATATATTTCTGATGAAATCTCTTTGGAAACTTGCCCTAATTACTATGACAACACAAGCGAAAACTTGATTTGACACCTCAACACTGGCAAATACAACGACCTTTTGTAAACAACAAACAATCCCTGTTTGTGGGTGGTATATTAGTCCCATTGACAAAAGCGCTTCTCTGACGGATCAGTCCGCATTTTTATGTCAAACGGAACCCAGTCGATTTAAATGAACGAAGTTTTCTTTAAACTCATGCAGTCGTAGGTCAAGACTTGTCCTAAATCAAGTGGGTGTCGTAAAGGAGACCTGCTGAAAACACACACAGAACAAGAATTTCGGGAAAGCTATAGCGAAGCTGTGAGAAGTGGGCCCGCTCACTCACGCATATACTATAGTGTTCCATGCTGCCATAACATAGTAGGACGTTTTCACCTTCGTTTACAATTTTATCATTTGACAGTAATATCTCATGCGCCCCTAAGGCAAATATAGCGATATGTAAACAAACTGACATCGTATGCAAGTGCTATTACTCTTTTGCTTTACACAAATTTGCATTCGGGCATCGTGGCACTCTTGCTATTGATGAATGTGATAGGCGAATACAGTTTCAGAATTTGTAACCAAGACACACCTATTGTGGCGGCGACCACCAAAGCGAGAATTGTTCCCAATCGTCCGTTCATTGTGTACTCACCTGCACAACATACAAACTACGCTTAGATCACTGCAGAAAAAAGTAAAGATTGTTTAAGTAACCCACGAAAATACTTCTGATACTCCCAATTTGCATCAATTAATTGTTTATTTTTTGCTGCTCCAAGCACCTAAGAGCAAGGAATAGGGATATCCCTGTGACACTCCTCTCGCCCTTTATATGCATAAACATTCATATCAATAAGTGCATTCAAAGTGAAAACTACACCGCTTTCATGCCGTTTATCTCCCACTACTTCCCACTCGAGCTTCACATGTGGCAAAATAAGAACTTTGAGATATAACCAAGGGTGTTAAAATGGTGATAATACGGAATCGAGTACGGATGGTCCAGAATACCAGCTATGGAATATGTGGCTGAATAGCGTACATATCCTGACTTGTTATCAAAGTAAAATATAGACCATTTCCATGGCGATACCGTCGGCGCTACCAAATTTGATCACATGATGCGCATCCATCGCTTGTCTCAGCTGCGCTTGTTTCCCCTACGGTTACAAGGAGTGTGCATGACGCCGATGCGGCTCACGAAATTCTGATTTGGCGATATTACCGAAATAAACCCTTTGGACGACATGAAGCTTTGACCATAGCTTCCTAGGCCGCATGAGATCTTTCAAAGTTAATTGCACCATGCTCAAATGGATCGACCAGCCTAATCGTGATTTCACAAAAAGAGGGCCTAGAAAGGTATTGGATGCCTATAGAATGTACTTCTAAGTTAAAAAGAACTTAGTGTCTTTTGCTCCACTTTCTTTATATTGCACTCTCTTCGAAGGAGCAGATTGTCATGCTTCTTTGTTAGTAACTTTATTGTGTGCGGTCACTGTTTTATTGTTTATTTCCAGCCTAATGGATCGTGGTTTAGCTTAGTTGCGGCATATTTATTAACGTAGCACACAGCTTCTGGAACGTTGATATAATGTATTTTATAATAGCTTGTAGCCAAGACGCATTAGTGCTACTTACGCGCTTACTCCTATGGGCTCTCACGGAAATTCAGCTTCGAAGATTCGTATGCTATCGGTGCACTCTGTCGCCCATCTTTCTGCGTATAGATATAGTAATGCACCCATTCGCGTATTCGTGATAATTGGATGCTACAGTGGGCGTTGAGTCTGAGTCGCGTGTGAGCATTTCAGTGAGCGTTTGAATGCGAGTCACGGTGCATGTCTCTGTACCGCGTGCAAGAAACTTGTTATGCCGGGAAGCGGTTCTGCTCCCTTTGTCATTGTGCAACGAGCTTTAATCACTCTTGCCGCCGTTCCCGGGTTGAAGTCCTTTCTTTAGAGGTCAGCAATACAACCATGGCGGCTGAGTGTATGTTCTTTTTGCTGAAGAAATGTCGTGCATCGTGAAGGGCCGGCACGAAAGGCAGTCCTTGTGTAGCAGCAGTCCCTGAGCTTGGCCACACCAAGTCATCCCATTTGTTGATATGGAACTTACTTTTTTTACAGCCAGCCACTGCATACTACTTCCCTCCACCATTTCACAAATTGCAGCATGAATTGAGTGCAGATCATTAGCGATCACCCAGCTGCATTTTCGATAGCTAATCGCACAGCACCAACTCGTTCCTCTCAAGAAAACTACTCCGCAAAGGCTGTGTGTAAAATGGCTATGGGCGTCATGTTGAAAACAGGCTGTTTTATGAAATTCACATATGCACGTAAACGAGGAGCAAAACGAGAACACGGTGAACGCGGCAGCTAGCGTTTCGACAAATGTACTTGTCTTTTTCAAGGCTACATATGACAAGGCAACATTAAAAAACAAGTCTACTTGTCGAAACGTTGGCTCTCGCTTTCACCTTGTTCTCGTTTTGCTCATCAGCTTGAATTTCAATCTCTGGCCTTCCCCGAGTTTTTCTTAGATGCACGTAAGTTTCATAAAAGGAAAAAGGGTCAACTGAGGAGCTTGAAAGGGAGAGTACTCTACTACTTACGAGTTACCTGGTCCACTGGTTTATCTAAAGTAGCGAAACAAGAGAACAGCACGTGACCATATACACATGGAGTATTGTGCTCAATGGTGAAGGCAACTGCGATACTATGCAATACCCCACACAGTTCTAAAATTACAGAAACTTTACTAAGACACGAAACAGTGTTCAGATTTTCTATATTCGAAAAGAAAGAAATATGGAATAATCTTGAGGAAGAAATCTTGTTGTGCTATAATATTTCTAGTGAATATTTCGAATACCCGTGCAGTCCATATTAGCACCTCACCGGCTGTGTCGAAAAGTAGTTTAAGAGGTTAATTAAAGAACAAATTTGTAAATATGATCGCTTTTTTCGTGATTAAAAACCTTTGATCTACCCGGTGCCCGATCTATCTTTAAAAATCTTGCTTGTCGCTCGCCCCCACACGACAAAGAAGTTAAGCATTTGCGTTCTATCCTTACTCTACTAACAAATGGTCTCAATGTGTAACATTATAACCAGTATAGAACAAAGGAACTATTAATAAACGCGAAATGTAACCAAGGGGAAACTAAAGTGTGAGTAGCGAGCCTCATTGTCATCACCCGTCAAATCAATGCTGGCCCAAGATCGTGTGACTGGCAGCTCAGCAAGGCTGTTTAGGAAAGCTCGAGTTAAAATAATTTGGACATTGATGATGTAATTTAAAATGATGTTGTACTGATAAATTTGTTTTTGTGATGCATACCATGTACTTTCGGTACTTTAATATCTGCTTGCAATTAGTCTGCCTAATATTATTTGCGCAATATACACTCCTCGCTTGTCTTAAATTCTCGATTATTGTTCCACCTTCTATCCTGCGTTTAAACACAGTATTTTTGGCGAAACCTCTATAGTAAGCAAGCGCCACTGGTAAGGAAGCAAACAAGTATTAGCATATGAGCGGTATGCAAGTAGCTAAACATTGTGGTTTCATTCACTTTGATATCGTCGCAGTCACTGAAATGCAAAACTGTATCACGGTATGCCACAACTTCATTTACAGTGCTGTATATGGCATCACAGATGTCTTACTTTTACTTCTCAAAAAGACAGGCTGTCTAATTATGTAACACTGAATGATCCGTCATCCATTAATAATAATTCAGGGTCCACTAAACATGCTCCCACCGCGATACTATTGCACGAAATATTTATGAATTATCAATCGGCCTTTTCCACCGAAATCACGTACCACCACGCTCGAGCCTCTCGCCAGCGCAAACTACAAAGATAAAATTTTTCATTAGCTACATTTTTCCCGTATGAACACGCAAGTCGCCGGAAAATTCATGTTTCACCATGACAACGACATAGTACTCTATGTTCGTTTCACTACGGTGAGCATTTCTGAGATGGCAATGGGGCCGTCTCAGTGAAATGATGAAACGTATTCCTCTAGCGGTTTGATGATGTTAAAAAAGAAAAACATGAAAGAAGGCATTCTCGTGAGTTTGGCGTTAACTAAGAGCCGCATGGTTGTGATATTGCCCCACCGCAATGCATAGCCTGCAGGAAAACATAAAACAGCCACGGCTGTCGACGTCCTTCCTGTCTGTTTCGTTGTGAAGGTTCATACTTTTATAGGGGTTATTCCTCACAAATGCATTTGACAACTCAGCGAACATCACAGGGTGTCACTCATTACCCGGCCCGGAAGTTAGCTGATAAGTATGCCCGTTCATAAGGTGACAATTTTAGCAGTTACTGAAAAGCAGACCATGGCATTAAAAAGAAGGCAAATATTGAGCATTTATTTAAAATATTTGTTAGATCGTGTAACAAGGGTTGGTAGGTCAGTTGAAGGCTTACATTGACTTAAGCGGCTTAGTGAAATCATCAGCTCGGGGCTTCAAACTCTCCATGATATCTTTGAATAATAGTTAGCTTTATGAGAAAAAAAGTGTGGAGTAATTGACACTGTAGAGGGATGTTTGATTTAGAAAATTTCGCAATGGTTAGGGATAGTGAACTTGACACGTTTCTTCGAAGACTTATTTAAGGTGGTGAAGTGACCGCGCAAGAAGAATTTTATATTTCTGAGTATGTGTATCACCTATTGATTCGGTATGCTCAGAGAACAAGATCCATGGGTGTTTCAGTGGAGATTCGTACTGCAGAGCACGTACCGTATAATTGAGTCGCATTCGGCATGATAAATGTCTGTCCGCAAAACATTGAGTGCGAAATGAAACCTAAGTGACAAATATAGAACATAGAACGGGTCCTACACTGCGCCATGGGCGTTCCTGACCCACAAAGAAAGGAAGAGGAGGGCTTGGTTAATGTGTATCACTGCAGCCAGCAAAATTTATTTCGTAGAGAATGATCTTTTCAACTTGGCGAATCAAAGGCCATAACTTTTAAAATTATGCTTCTAGCGCATTTGGAAGATTGAATTGAGTCACTCGCTAGAGTTTGCTTACCACTTGAAGAGTGTGGGAGTAGGCTAAGAGCAATTCGGAATGTAGGTGATAGCTTGAAATAACTTCTTTCGCGTGGACTTATATACGCCTACTTAGCACATCTCCCAACTACCGTTGTAATAAATCAGGAATGAACAGAAACATCATTAGTGAAGTATGATGGAAATTCTTCTGACGTCGGTATTGCCTAATTGCTACGAATGAAGCTGAAAATATCAATTATTGTTAAGTTGCGCGACATCCCATGACAGCCACATCCTGGAAGGCACAGGGTGGCTGAAGAAGAGCGCGCCTGTTGCGTAATCCTGGAGACATACCGCGCTCTATTAGAGACTTTCTTGAAATTTACTCACTGCTTAATTCCCTAGAAACTGGTTTCAACTGGAAAATTGTCGGCGCCTCAGTTTGCGCCTACTTTCTGTCCCTCAGACCGTGAGGCAACGGAGAAGAACCAAGCGATAGAATATGTGAAAAAAAAAAGCACTGCTCTTCCACAGTTTCGCATTTTTTGTTCCCAGCAGCTCACCTGCACTTCTCTTCCTGACCGATGCAAACAGTAGACATTAAAGGTTGTCGTGGTCAATAACTTGGTATTCACCAAAACATTCTTCAGCGGCTTTAAACAAAAAGCACCTAAAGCAATAATTCATTTATAGCGTACGGAACACCGATATCTCTAAGCACATATGCTGCAATCCGTGAGCAAACAAAGTCTAATGAGACGGCTATATTTACTATAAGCATGTGTTCCGTCATATTGCCTCAATAAAGAAAAAGGGAAGCAAAGAAATTTGAGTGCGCCGTAATGCGGCTCAATGCTTGGCTACTAAATACGACCGAAGTATTGTAGGCGACGCCTCACTGAGATCAATGGACTTTTGTCATTTAGAGGAGACTTGTATTGCTGATGAATCGAATGAGTAGCATCGTTAGGATTGATCGCCGGGTATCTTCGTACGTCCGGCCTCGCAGCCGTGATTGCAGCCTCAGTAATGAGAAAAACACATGCTTGTGTGATGATGAGTTTCGAACCAAACTTCTCCAGTGCAGCACGATGCTCCACTCGTACCCCTTAAGCCAAAGAAGCTTTTTTTTGGTTTTCGTTCAATGTATTTAGCATTGCAATGACAAAAAGTGGTCCATGGGCAAGAAATATTTAAATGACTCGAACACCAGATGGCCATAATCCAATGGGAGGACGCAGGCATTGCAGCATAAGAAATGTTATTCCTACAAATGAACCACTAATTGCATTCAAAACCAGAAGGAAGATGAAACAGCACCTAACCTAAAGCAGATACAATTCGGCTGATAATCATCTTAATTATATATGCAGCTCAGGCGCATATTTATCTAACACGTATTTTTGGGGAAGCCATTGGTTGTGCAACTAGGTCTTGCACACGCCTTTTACACAAGCGAAGCCGTCACATTAGTTAAAAACATATCAAAGTGATATAGCCCTCACACTGTGAAGCCATTCATGAAATAATGTGGCATTATAAATAAGTTTTTCTTTTTTTGGAAATAAAGTTTATTCCCTAGCTCTCTTTCGAAACATTAGTGAAAAATGTCCTAGTCTAAAATGACATTTCAATGGTTTAGAAACACTGCTTAACACTTTCAGTCTTATTACAAAGACGATTGGTGCAAAGGCAACGTTACGAAGAACGACACAGCATGGCGTCGTTCCCACTTTTAATCCGATTACTGGGTAAGTGAGCAGAGCATGGCCTGGAGTGCTGCTCGGCCAAAAGCACCTTGTTTGCGGCTCGCGAGCCCAGCTAGTGAAATCTAGGGTGATCGCTATGACGCGTGGTGGTGATGGATTGGTGTGATGACGGTGGTGCACAGGGAATGCATGAAAAGCAAATGTCCTTTTTCTGAAGCCATTTCCTCTCTGGAACGATTTCTGTGTGAAAATTGTAAATGAAATCTGTGGAAGAGAAAACTGAATGTTTCGTAATCTATTGCGTCTACATCTTGCCATGATAGTCCTATGTATATCGAGCCTTAAAATAGCTGAGGGGGAAAGAACTGATACTAAATATTTGTAAAGTTCATTTTTGTGCAACACAGAGTGAGAATAAGCTTAAGACAGTAAAGAAAGTAAAAAATAACACTCAGCAAGAAAGTTCGCGCATGTGCTTCCATAAACATAGTCCAGAGAAGAAATGGGAAAGCACTACAATCTCCTCTTCTTAAGGTTAACTTGCAAGAAAGGTGAATTTTTTCTATGTGTATATGGTCTAAAGGACGCGATTATATTTACCAACCAGTTAGTGCTGGAGGGCAAGTTTCGATGGCTTTGCATGAGCGCCAGTTTTTTTTTTTTTATTATTAACCTTTCGTTCACCATAGCGCAAGTTTTCTATATATCGCCTCAGACACACGCATACATCCGCAGAAAATAAAATTTGGGCAGATCTAACGCTATGCGGGAATCGATGTCATGAAGCATTTTTCAGGCAGCCTTGCTTTCTTTTTTAGATTCCTCAGGCGACATTGTTTGGATTTATGTAAATCTTTACTGGATGGACAAGTCCGTTTCTGTAGTGACAGCAAATACGTATGATAGTGTGGTGACCACACGGATGGCATGCGGACTGTTTTCTTGTACTAGGGCAAAGAAATGTGGCAACCTCTTACGTTCCCACCTGGGCCGATCCCGATGGCGGTGCAGTCTAACGCAGCATTTCGAAAAGCTGGCTGCCACGACGGAAGAAGGAAAGCAAAGTGGCAGGCTCTCCTTTTGATAAGCGAACTAGTTGCTATGCAACGGGACGCACACAAAAAAAGTGATAAGGTTGACTATCATTCTCGCTTTTCATCGTTACGTCTGTCACCTTATAGAAACGGGCACGTGCGCATATGCAAGAGCAGGTGCTACGCAACTTGCACGCGCGACAATCGTCAGAAAGAGCTATAGTAAGCTCGATACTTAGCGTGCAACACTGTGAAACGTAGCTTAAGGGTTCGGTCATCAAAATATATTGCTTCACGCGTTTTGTGGTCATATTGCTTAGCGCATTTTATTCATTGAATTATTTCATTTACTCATGCTTCTTTGATATATGAGTGACTGCTCTACAAAAGCTATAGGATCCTAAAGTTTGGTTCCCGATACGTATTATATTCGGGCACAGACACAACGATTACACCTTACTCCGTGAATATGTAATATTTGTCTTTTTAGCCTGTAGGGGTTAGTTTGTATTTTCTACGTTTCTTTAGTTATGTGTAATAATACTTCACGTGTAACTATAAATTAGCATAATATGTATTTAACTAGGTATTTAGAATGATAATGAAAACTTTATTTATATAGCCGTCTGATACTTCATTATGCCCGAAGATGCTCACAATAGTACGTCACATTTGCTGACCACCTGGCCAGGTACACCTTTAGGTATAGGATACACACATTACTTGGAGTTGTCAAAATACCGTCCCGTCATGTTTACATATATTTTTTCAATGAAGACTGCTGTTTAAGTTGATAGTGCAGTAGTACATGGGGGATTTGTCTTTTGTCCATGTTGTTTGTCATGATGCCATTCCGCTTTATGTTATACCCGCAATGTGGACAAGCAGACATCGAAAGCCAACAAGGCTGCGCACATCCTCAAAGGCATACCGCACATCTCCTCACACTTGTGCTGAAGAGTTACGCGACTATCAAGGGCATCAATGCGGGATGTTAACAGTTTGAGGAAGGTGACACTCGGCACATGACAAAAGTTGTTCGCATCCTCATTGCGCGAAGATCAGCGTTCTGCACTCAGCCATAGAAGAATGGAACATTAGAGTGCGTTGGCTCGCGTGTGCTAGAGTCCACGTGCCAAATTTCAGCCTGGACTCGCACTGCGACGACTGAGAACGAGGTATTTCGCATATATGGGTGGTCGCCCGATAGTCGCCGGTGCTGCCGTCGGCCACAGGACCGAATAGACCTCCGTTCACCACCTGCCGACGATTCTCGCCTTATTTCTGCCATCAGGCTGTATCCGAAGTCCTTCTACAACCAATTTACTTGTTGCAAAATTTGGTCACTCTGTGAACGTTGTGCATTTTTTACTTTTAGCGCGGAAAACGTAGCGCTGTCCTGATATTTCCGGCGGTTTCACCTTCCCGATAATTCCCGAATTTTTGTCGCAGTCAGTTTATATTTTTAGGGCGTTTTGGAAGATGTAGCATAGACTGCCTCATGACCATGCTTCTCAAGAAGTGATTTTATTTTCGTGACGCCTTTTGCAAGCTTCTTCCTTCTTGCAGCTTATTAGGCTCCTAAATTTACTATCGATTCTAGCCCTTTTTTACTACTACGCTGCAACAGAAGTTTGCTACATGCAATAGTCATGGTATTACAACATTTCGAAGTCAATGTTACCACGGCCAGGATAACCACTCACTTTTTTCTACTTCGAGTAAAACTGTTCCAATAATGAACGCGATCTTTAACATCTAAATTACCAGCCTGAAAAATTGTCGTTATATGAAGGCGAACAGCAGACTATTGTTATGCGTCATCGCGTCCTTTGCGTGATTTTATCACAGCGAGGTTCGACTGGCCATCTCGGCTGCTGATCTTTGTACCTTCAGGAGTAGCCTTACCTTAGCGCCAAGGTGCCAATTGTCCACGTAGGTATACTACAAGCCTATATTGTGCAAGCCTATACTACGCTTCACAGCTATACTGGGAAGGTGCTTGTTTATTATACTGTACTATAAACGTGTCTCGCAAACCATATTTCTTTCAAGGGAATTTTCCATGTCTCAATAATTTCTCTCGTCGTATTCGAGTGCTGATTGCCGTGCTATCGTTTGATAACGAAGCTTTCCCTCAAGTCTAAATATTTTAAGGCAGTTTGTCGTGTGCGTATCATGGCCACGCACGCTTATATCGCCTTCCGTTTCTCTACCACGGTTGCGCTTTAAAACCACGGCGCTGCAATTTTGCTTCAGAGGCTTTCCTTTCCTTCCTTCTTCTCCGCCCTTAAACTGGCTCCCTTAACTACTACACGCAGAGACAAAGCAACAGCGCGCGCATTAGATCCCATAGATGAGATGAATATTTACAATTATTATTAGGGTTATAATTATATTCGAGTGCTGATTGCTGTGCTATCGTTTGTTAACGAAGCTTTCTCTCAAGTCTAAATGTTTTAAGGAAGTTTGTCGTGTGCGTATCATGGCCACGCACGCTTATATCGCCTTCCGTTTCTCTACCACGGGTGCGCTTTAAAACCACGGCGCTGCAATTTTGCTTTCCGCAGGCGTACAACTACTGCGGGACCCGCCGTGGTTACTCAGTAGCTATGGTGTTAGACTGCTGAGCACGAGGTCGCGGGATCGGATCCCGGCCACGGCGGCCGCATTTCGATGGGAGCGAAATGCGAGAACACCCGTGTACTTAGATTTAGGTGCACGTTAAAGAACCCCAGTTGGCCGAAATTTCCGGAGTCCTCCACTACGGCGTGCCTCATAATCAGAAAGTGGTTTTGTCACGTAAAACCCCATAATTTAATTTTTAATTTAACACCTGCGGGGACGGTAGAGTATCCGCCTCCCGTGCAAGAGGACCGTTATTCAAATCCCGGTGCCGCACAATTCTCCACCGGAAAATACAAAAAAAACCGTGTGTTGAGAAAATTGCACAAACAGGCCTGGAGTGCGGCCTGATCCCGGTGACCAGAACCAGTAACGCACTCTCTCACCAGAGCAGGATTGGCCACCCTGGTGCAGTACTTGGCCACAACCTCCTATATGAACACAACAATCAAACCCCGGCCCTCAGTCCCCAGCAGCTGCGAAGCAACTGACCACGGCTGCGGTCAGACCTGCAACGCTGCAGAGGGTGCTAAGAATCCCTGGCTCCGGACAGGCCGCCATTGGAATATGAACCTGGCAACGTTTAACGCTAGAACGTTATCTAGTGAGGCGAGTCTAGCAGTGCTATTGGAGGAATTAGAGGGCAGTAAATGGGATATAATAGGGCTCAGTGAAGTTAGGAGGCCAAAAGAAGCATATACAGTGCTAAAAAGCGGGCACGTCCTGTGCTACCGGGGCTTAGCAGAGAGACGAGAACTAGGAGTCGGATTCCTGATTAATAAGAACATAGCTGGTAACATACAGGAATTCTATAGTATTAACGAGAGGGTGGCATGTCTCGTTGTGAAACTTAATAAGAGGTACAAAATGAAGGTTGTACAGGTCTACGCCCCTACATCTAGTCATGATGACCAGGAAGTCGAAAGCTTCTATGGAGACGTGGAATCGGCGATGGGTAAAGTCAAAACAAAATACAGTATACTGATGGGCGATTTCAATGCCAGGGTAGGCAAGAAGCAGGCCGGAGACAAGTCAGTGGGGGAATATGGCATAGGCTCTAGGAATAGCAGAGGAGAGTTATTAGTAGAGTTTGCAGAACAGAATAATATGCGGATAATGAATACCTTTTTCCGCAAGCGGGTTGGCCGAAAGTGGACGTGGAGGAGCCCGAATGGTGAGACTAGAAATGAAATTGACTTCATACTCTGCGCGAACCCTGGCATCATACAAGATGTAGACGGGCTCGGCAAGGTGCGCTGCAGTGACCATAGGATGGTAAGAACTCGAATTAGCCTTGACTTGACGAGGGAACGGAAGAAGCTGGTACATAAGAAGCCAATCAATGAGTTAGCGCTAAGAGGGAAACTAGAGGAATTCCGGATCAAGCTACAGAACAGGTATTCGGCTTTCACCCAGGAAGAGGACCTTAGTGTTGAAGCAATGAACGACAATCTTGTGGGCATCATTAAGAAGTGTGCAATAAAAGTCGGTGGTAACTCCGTTAGACAGGATACCAGTGAGCTATCGCAGGAGACGAAAGATCTGACCAAGAAACGACAATGTAGGAAAGCCTCTAACCCTACAGCTAGAATAGAACTGGCAGAACTTTCGAAGTTAATCAACAAGCGTAAGACAGCTGACATAAGGAAGTGTAATATGGATAGAATTGAACGTGCTCTCAGGAACGGAGGAAGCCTAAAAGCAGTGAAGAAAAAACTAGGAATTGGCAAGAATCACATGTCTCTGTTAAGAGACAAAGCCGGCAATATCGTTACTAATATGGATGAGATAGTTCAAGTGGCTGAAGAGTTTTATAGATATTTACACAGCACCAGTAACACCCACGATGATAAGGTGAGGGAGAATAGGCTAGAAGAACTAGAAATCCCACAAGTAACACCGGAAGAGGTAAAGAGCGCCTTGGGAGCTATGCAAAGGGGGAAGGCAGCTGGGGAGGATCAGGTAACAGCAGATTTGTTGAAGGATGGTGGGAACACTGTCCTAGAAAGATTGGCCACCCTATATACACAATGCCTCGTGACCTCGAACGTACCGGAATCTTGGAAGAACGCTAACATAATCTTAATCCATAAGAAAGGGGACGCCAAGGACTTGAAAAATTATAGACCGATCAGCTTACTGTCCGTTGCCTACAAAGTATTTACTAAGGTAATCGCAAATAGAATCAGGAATACCTTAGATTTCTGTCAACCAAAGGACCAGGCAGGATTCCGTAAGGGCTACTCAACAATAGACCATATTCGCACTATCAATCAGGTGATAGAGAAATGTGCGGAATATAACCAACCCTTATATATAGCCTTCATTGATTACGAAAAAGCATTTGATTCAGTCGAAACATCTGCAGTCATGAAGGCACTACGGAATCAGGGTGTAGATGAGCCATATGTAAAGATACTGGAAGATATCTATAGCGGTTCCACAGCCACCGTAATCCTCCATAAAGAAAGCAACACAATCCCAATAAAGAAAGGCGTCAGGCAGGGAGATACGATCTCGCCAATGCTATTCACGGCATGTTTACAGGAGGTATTCAGAGACCTGGAGTGGTAAGAATTGGGGATAAAAGTTGATGGAGAATACCTTAGCAACTTGCGATTCGCTGATGATATTGCCTTGCTTAGTAACTCAGGAGACCAATTGAAATGCATGCTGACTGACCTGGAGAGGCAAAGCAGAAGGGTGGGTCTGAAAATTAATCTACAGAAAACTAAAGTAATGTTTAACAGTCTCGGAAGAGAGGAGCAGTTTACGATAGGTAGCGAGGCACTGGAAGTGGTAAGGGAATACATCTACTTAGGGCAGGTAGTGACCACGGATCCGGATCATGAGACTGAAATAACCAGAAGAATAAGAATGGGCTGGGGTGCGTTTGGCAGGCATTCTCAAATCATGAACAACAGGTTGCCACTATCCCTCAAGAGGAAAGTGTATAACAGCTGTGTCTTACCAGTACTCACCTAAGGGGCAGAAACCTGGAGGCCTAAGAAAAGGGTTCTGCTGAAATTGAGGACGACGCAACGAGCTATGGAAAGAAGAATGACAGGTGTAGCGTTAAGGGATAAGAAAAGAGCAGATTGGGTGAGGGAACAAACGCGGGTAAATAACATCTTAGTTGAAATCAAGAAAAAGAAATGGGCATGGGCCGGACATGTAATGAGGAGGGAAGATAACCGATGGTCATTAAGGGTTACGGACTGGATTCCAAGGGAAGGGAAGCGTAGTAGGGGGCGGCAGAAAGTTAGGTGGGCTGATGACATTAAGACGTTTGCAGGGACAACATGGCCACAATTAGTACATGACCGGGGTAGTTGGAGAAGTATGGGAGAGGCCTTTGCCCTGCAGTGGGCGTAACTAGGCTGATGATGATGATAAACGTGTTTTGCCAATTCTATTCGTTCAATATTGTCGTATTCTTGCTATCATTCTCATGTGCATTGTAATCAAAATACTGGGTTTCCCTCAAGCAAAATGCTTTCACTTTTTGCCCGAGGAGGAGGAGGACAGGTGTCGCATGGTGCAGCCGGACCCAGCCTTGCAAAAGTGTCCAGCAATCGCTCCGCCTGAACGCCACCTATCAGCTGCGATACGGTCTGATACACTTTGCACTCCAGTTAAACACACATGATATCAAAAAAGTTGACATGGAGCCGAATTCGTTGCGCGTTTTCCGAACCAAGACTACCCACACGGCTCTCCATTCCCTTCCCAACCCTATTCATTCAGACTTCATGGATGAATGGATGGATGGATGGATGGATGGATGGATGGATGGATGGATGGATGGATGGAAGGATGGAAGGATGGATGGATGGATGGATGGATGGATGGATGGATGGATGGATGGATGGATGGATGGATGGATGGATGGATGGATGGATGTTATGAGCGTCCCCTTTGGAACGGGGCAGTGGGTTGCGCCTCCAAGCTCTTGCTATTATACTGCCTAATGTCGTACCAAGGTTAAAAATTATTTCGCTTGAATTGCAGTGATTTGCGCGTAATTCTGTCAGTGGCATTTAGGAATGGCATATTTACGATGCTAAATACGACATTCTTAAATACCTTAACAGCATAAAATGCGCGCATCCGCAATCCAGCTTGCCTATTGATGATCCCGCCTGTCTTGTAAAAAAAATTAAGGAGCTATTCGACTCCGTGAAAGTGGATGACCAGCGAAAATCTAGCAAATTATCCAGCGTAAGACAAGGGTAAATGTATTTATTTTCTTCATGTGGTTGTTGCAGTGACGCAAGCTTTGTGATTACTGTGATATACAATGATTGGTTCGGTTACAACTTAAGACAGAATCTTGCTCGAAGTTGAATATATATACGACCCTTGTTGAGTGGTTGAGTGACCTGGATTGGTGTGGCACTTCAAAGCACTTTTCTAGCACAAACTCATTGAAACACTTCTTGTCTGGTTTTGAAATGTCTACATTGCGGTCTCCAACGATGATCACAGGGGTACTGTCATCACGGCTAACCCATACAGTGTGCGTAGTTATGAATTTCTCGATATCGCACTAGGGTATTCCTGGAGATAAATACACAGTGAATATCACAGCTCCGTCTTTCATTTGTACGGCGAGGACATCCGTCGCCACAGTCACTGGCATCACCCTCTTGCGAGGAAAGAGGACAATTGTACATACATTTTATAGCCATGAACATTACGAGGCTATGCGCCATTGTATTTTTGCTTGCTTCCAGAGGTATGAACCATTCATGAAAGTTTTCGACTGCTGTTCTCTATGTTTTATACGTGATCAGCGAGAATGCAAGCTACTCGCATCAATTTGTTGAGTGCTTGTAGCATCTGTCTTACGGGGCTATGAGTCATTGCATTTTTTGCTGGCTTATGGAGGCATGATTGTTTACGGGGCCATGAGCTATTGATGATGAAAGTTTTTCTTTACGCACACCAGAAATACACGCAACCCTAGTTACATACAGCTTGGCTGTTAAAGAAGAGATAGTAGAACTCAATGTGAAACTCATGATCTCCTTTCAGCAGCGCGCAAGCATCTTTCTGCGTTCGATCAGTGAAATCCGTCGAACTTTAACGTGACGTACCGGAGGACAGCATATCATTCGGCGGCCACCCGAGCAAAACGGTGTGTGACAGCGGTCACCCCATCAGCTCCGCCCCCAGCCAAGAAAGGCCAGTAGACCTCCCAGCCTTCCGGTCCCAAGGCCTCTGCCCATGCAGGCAGAGGCCTTGGGACAGGGCCTCTTAAGATCTCTCTTAAGAGGTCAACGGCAAAAGCCTACTCGTTCTCCTCTTAGAATTTGCCTCTTTCTCTTTGCCTTATCTCTGTCTATTCTTTCTTTTAGTCATTACTGCTCACTACTAAGCGTATTTAGTCATTTGTAACCACTTGTGGTAAATACAACCCGTCGTAAGACAAGTTGGTCATATCATAGTCATCAGTAGTCATTATAAGTCATTTTAGTCATTATTAGTCACTACTGGTCATTGCTAAGCATTTTAGTCATTTCTAATCTATTGTATTCGTTACACTTCATCGTTAGAGATATTGGTTATTTCGGAGTCATTACAAGTCATTAGTAGTCATTATTAACCTCTACCAATCGCTATTATAACGTTATCACTAACTGTTACTATCAATCATTTTTCATTCTTTAATCTGCTTCATAAGGCGTGATGACGCTTCAGCGAGCACTCCGGTGGTTACGTCTGCTGACACAAACTTCACCGTAAGCCTAGCAAGGCTTTCGCCTTAAAAACCTCGCGTGTGCCCGCCAAGCGGGCGCCATCCACCACTTCTGAGGAGGCGATGAATGAAACCTACACTCCTTCTGTGTATCAGACACCGAAGGAAATGCGTACCCCTGTGGAGCGCGCCAGGAAAAAATAAGATTTTCGTATCACGGCGAGTGGAAAGGCCTCGTGAGCTAACTTGATTTGCCTCTCATGACACACCGCGCAAAACAATTGTGATATGGTTACAACAATAAAACGATGACGTAGTAGTGACAGGGAAGAACACAGCAGGCAAAACTGTGGATGCCTTAACTTTTTATCGGGCAAATCGGTGTCACCATAATCAAGTTACACTCAAAGCACAATGGTAACGGTTAACACAGTTGGTGATCGTCGGAATCCGATCAGCTGATCATGCGCATCGGCTTCTCTATACCAGTCGTGGCATTTCCTGGAGTAATCGCTGGTGCCAGCGAGTCTTCCAAAAATTACTACACAATTCGCGTCGCGCACACAATGAGATTACACAAGGTTCGGTGACGACAGACAAAGGATAGCACCACCAATAACACTCAATAAATTTCTGATAAATGCAAGCGGGTCTCGCGCTGAGCAATATAGTTCAACATTTGCTAGCTGGAGAAAAATGCTCAACCGAGAAAGATAAACATGTACATATGTCAATACATTGAAACGTCAGGGGTCTATTCCACAGCCTGAATGACATAAAGGGACTCTTACTACACAAGTTTAATCCGATGGTGCTGTGTGTGGAATAGACGCACCTAAATCCTACACACAAACCTTCTGCGGCAATATGCCATTTACCGCAACGACCGTAACGACTTTCTCACCTCATCTGGTCTACCACAATGTGGTGTGCTGAGCTGCATATTATTTATTCTCAAAATGAACTCACTCCAAAGTGTCATACACCGTACAAGTAGAGAGAAAGAGAGAGAGAGATGAAGAGGAAAGGCAGGAAGGGTAACCAGATATTAGTCTCCGGTTTCCTACCCTACACTGGGGATAGGGCATAGGGGTTAGAAAGAGGACATAGAGGAAAGAGTTAAAAAAATTGCAGTGGCTTAGCTCGGCTATGCCAGGATATACGTAGCGAAAGCTAAGCATAGCATGGTTAGCCTTCGTTAATCTTGATTGCAAGTCCAGGTTAGTCTGGTTCTTTAGCTATGTTGCGGCGTTTAGCCAGTCGTTCGGTGCGCTGTTCATCTGTTTCCTGGGCGATTCGTTTCCTCTTCATCTCGTTCCGATGTCGATTCCCGGCCTACTCCTGCTTATCAGAATTGACGCCGTCCATACTGCCGCCTCAACTGTGGTTGCGGCGCACACATACTCTCCTTTGTAATCCTCTGACATGTTATCAGGCATGCGACGCAGCTGGAGGCAAGCGGAGGCGAGCGCAACAACGAGGAACACGGTGTGACGTCACAATAAATGGCGCACGCGGCAAGGCGCAGTGCTGCGCAGTGGCGGAACACCTGTGGCTCAGTGTTACTAGTGGCGCATGCGCAGTAGCGACTAGGGAGCGAGAGACAATGAAATATCCGCGGTGAGGCGCGCGTTGTGACGTCATGTTCGCGGCCGTGACGTCAGTTCACGGCCAGTAAAGCTTTCGCTTTAAAAACAACAAAATCCGCACACACGGAGACACACACAGAAGGCATTCCAGTTAAAGACGTTCACAAAGGCCGGTAGATCGCAAAAAGCGCAATAGCGCTTGCACGGCCTTCTTCTGTGGCGTTATGTCCTTTCGATTGTGTACAATTCTTTTTTCCAATAGCAGTTGGTCGTCCAGCTGGTCAAGTTCGTGGCGAGGGCATTTCCTCTGTGGACTGCACCGAGGGCATGCGCACAAAATATGGCTGATGGATTCTTCATGACCGCAGTGGTCACAGATTGCGGTGTCGGTCATCCCTATGCGGAACGCTTAGGCTTTTGTAAGGACAACGGCCAATCACAGTCCATGCAAAAGCGTGGCGTCTCCACAGCGAAGCTGTGATGGTGCTCTACGACTTAATGTGGGATCAAGGGAGTACAGTCGCGAATTTCCTAAATGTGGCTCATTCCATTGCGACGTGGTGCTCTGCCCAAAAAGCAGGCAGAGTTTCCGTGCTGCGTCAGTTCTAGATAGTGGAATTGGAAGGTGGTGCTCCTCGGTATGGGCTGAACGGGCAGCTTGATCGGCCCGTTCATTGCCGATAATCCCGCAGTGACTTGAAAGCCATTGGAAAGTTATTTTATGGCCTGCAACACTTATATGGTGTAACCTCCGTGTAATGTGAAATATTAGCCGTTCATATGGTCCTTGTCGTAAAGGTGACAGTAGCGACTACAGTGCCGCCTTTGATTCGCAGAATATCGTGCACTTGTGTGGCGGCTCATCACCAATGTAATGAAGTGCATTAAAGAGGAGCGCTGCGATCTCTGGTGTCGTCGTTGTTGTCGCGTGATACGTCTTAAATTTGATTGTTGTAACTTTCGCTGGTATCACAATAGCCGCCGCAGAGCCGTTTGCCAGGACAGATCAATCAGTGGGGATTTGCGTAGAGTCATGGTAGTTCTCGTAGAAAAATAGTAACGTGAGCTGTTTAAGTGCTGGTGATGATAGATCAGCTTTTTTCGTGATGCCAGGTATTGTGAGGTTAATTTTTGGCTGAGCGAGGCACCATGGATGAATCGAAGGTCTCGCAGCCGGAGTGAAACAAGCTGGCAATGATTCATCATGTGCGGTTATCGTTTGACTGGATGATGTGCGTGTTCTGTCCGGCCGTAGAGAGGATAAGTGGTGATGAGGAGTCCTGGCTAAATGCCTTATATGGGTCCTGAGCATTTCAATTTCAAATTTGGTCTTGACAAGGTGGCCTGCTATCGTAGCCACTGTTGAAGCACTCTGAGGCCGGCCTCAACAGATCCGGAGTGCTTTACCCAGAACACTTTGTATTGTGCGTAGATTCATTTTACCTGTGTTGCTTATTCCTGGCAAGCTGTATCACAGAAAGCCTAGAAAAAGCACCTTATAAGTTGTAACATGGCACTTGCCGACATTCCTCAAGTTTTGCCAGTGAAAAACTTGAACAAGTGGCATATGCCTCTCAACCGTTTTTTCACGTGTGATACGTGAGGGCTTCATGACAATCCCCTGTTGATTATGACACCTAGAAACTTATATGATCGAACGCGTGGTATTATTTGGCCATTTATTACTACGCTGTAGTTTGTCTTGGGTTTCTACGTAAATGGCACTAGTGGGCATTTATCGGAGGAAATTTCCAGGCCTTGATTACGGATGTAGATAGCAGTTTGGGCGGCGGCTCTCTGAATTCTCGCTCGCAACTGTAAGCGTTTACTGGAGACGTCCATATGCATTTGTCATCCGCGTACGTTGATAGCCTGACTGTGCTTGGCACGTGCTCAAGAAGAGCAATTAGGGTTACATTAAATACCACAAGGCTACGTACACCGCCCTGCGGGACACGGCGGTAGCTATAATGTAGAGAAGTATGGCCTTCTTCGGTGCTTACAAAAAGGATCGCATGAAAAGATAGCTCTGTATCTATTGAAACATTGCACATCCCACCACCCACTCCTACCTCTGCGAGAGCAGAGACGATGGCTTCATGCGGAACGTTATCATACGCCCCTTTGACGTCGATGAACAAAGAAGCGCAGAGACGCTTACGGCATTTCTCATGCTCAATGTACGTGACCAGGTCGACGACGTTATCGATCAATGATCGACCACGTCGCAAGCCCGCCATGGCATCCGGGCGGGTGTTGTGGTACTCCAAGTACCACTCGCGGGATCGAATCCCGGCCACGGCGGCCGCATTTCGATGGGGGCGAAATGCGAAAACACCCGTGTACTTAGATTTAGGTGCACGTTAAAGAACCCCAGGTGGTCGAAATTTCCGGAGTCCTCCACTACGGCGTGCCTCATAATCAGAAAGTGGTTTTGGCACGTAAAACCCCATATATTATTATCAAGTACCACTCGAGGCGTCCTAGGACCATCCTCTCCATTACTTTGCCCATACAGCTTGCCAAAGCAATCTGGCGATAAAAGTTTTATAATATATATGTGCATGACATCCAAATGGGTTACAAATTGTCTAATCTTGGTATCTGTGGGCGCCCAGTACAGCTTAGCTCAAATAGTCTAAGTGGGCTAAAGGGAACGGTTTCAAACTAACCCCCCGCCCGACCCTTCATAAACAAAGTACATGCATCCTCTTCGCCAACAAAAGAGGTGTGCTTCCACACGACCTTATAGACCTTCATGGAGAACGACTATCTGTGAGCTCCGAACATAGATTTTTAGGTATAATTTCCGACAATAAACTAACCTTTATCTGCAGCGTCTTAAAGCGAAGTGCCTCAAGACTATGAACCTCTTGAAACTCTTGTCACGAGCCCATCCTGGGGAAGCCACAGGAGATGCTTCATAAGCTTGTCTGATACGATCACGCCTTGACTACGAAGGCATAGTCTATAGGCCTTACAGAGCTAATCTTGGAAGCAACGGGACTTGATAACAGCACGCGCTTACTTCACCTTTCGCTGACGTCACATCCTGATTATGTCTCGTCACTAACAATTTTACCTGGGTTGACGGATCCCACAATATTTCAGGGTTCCATTCACTGCAAGCTCTACACCCTAAAAACAAGGGAAATTATGAGCACTGTGCGATAAAGGGGATTATGCTAGCATGACTAGAGGCTTAGCTGAGTTTTGTACTTGGTTCTTAGTTGATTTTCTGGGCAGATCAGTCGGAGCAAACTGCCATTGTTTAAAAACAAGATGTGTGACCTAATTCATAAATACATACGAGCAATTTATATTATATAGCGCGTATAATGGTCCTTAGTTCAGTAAAAGCTGGAAACGCCTGAGCAACAAGAAAGCCATTGTAGAGCTGCCAAAATTTCAAACAACGCATGCGCTTAGGCAAGATACAGCGAGAGACAAAAGCATTTCAGCGCTTTCCAGCGGAAGCTAAACAACGATTCTTTTGTACCATATTAGCAAATTAATTGACAGTCTTAAGTTGTCACCTTTACAGGAATCGATGGAATTAGCTCTAATGTATTAAATAACACCAAACACTACACAAGCGTCGTCCTTTCTCGTATTTTCCAACAATCTTTGTTTTTAGGAGTGGCGCCTCAGTACTGGAAGGTGTGCAAGATTATCCCAGTTCCAAAGAAAGGTATTACTTTATCACGTAACAGCTATCGACCCATTTCATCAAGGGGTGTGTTGATGAAACAGTATCTGGTGTCATCAACGGGTGTCCTTATTATTATTGGAACACGTCGTTTATTCGCATATAACCTAGTTTTTAATATCTGTTGCCTTCTTTCACCCACAGCAACATAGATTTCAAAAACGTTGATCCTGTGACACCCGGCTTGCATTACTTATTCATGACATCAGCTCAAGCACTCATCACAATATTGCCATAGACACCCTGTTCCTGGCCTTCGAGAAAGCCTTTGACACGGTGCCACACAAACGGCGATTCCTTAAGCTCGCACATCTAAATCTTAACCCCTTAGTCTTCGACTGGCTGCGTCCTCACAAACTGAAAAAGGTTTGTCTGTGCTAATGGACCATCAATGACCTGCTGACTAACATCTCCTGTATTCGCCTTTTCGCATACAATTGTGTCTTGTGTCCTTTACTGTCTTATCCATAGCTTCCATGGTGACATTTCCTTTCAAAACAATTTACTAAATTGACAAAACTGGCGTAGAACTTGGCTAATATCTGCACATATCAGGAAAACTTCGCAGATCTCCTTCCACCGCCGACCTTCCTACGAAGCATATAGGTACGTCGTTTTTGCATCTGAATTATCTTCAGTGTCATCGTATAAGCACCTGCGTTTCATAGTGTCTCATGACCTCAGCTGGTCACATAATATAGCGAGTATAACAAATGAAGCGAACCGCGTCCTTGGCTATATCCGGTGTAACTTTGTTTACCCCTTTTCACGCAAACCTGCTAACATACGAAACCTTTGTTCGTCCGAATCTGGAATACGCATTCGCAGTTTGGGCCACACACCAGTTTAGCCTACAAACAGCTTTTGAGTCCATCCAATAGCTTGCTATTAGATTTGTTTTGTCTGATTATTCTCACTATTCCAGCGGCACTAAAATAAATCATAGAGCTTAGATTTAGGTGCACGTTAAGGAACCCCAGGTGGTCGAAATTTCCAGAGTCCTCTACCACTGCGTGCCTCATAATCAGAAAGTGGTTTTGGCACGTAAAACCCCATAATCTAATCTAATCTAAAACATAGAGCTAATCTTCCCAGTCTTGAGTCACGCAGAAAAATAGCGCGCCCATCCCTCAACCATAAGTTCTTTCACTCGCCTCTTGCTCGCACGATTGTCATACCTGCTTATCGCCGTTTCTCCGCAATAGTCATTCTAAAGCTGCATACTCACCGCCTGCGCGCACTACTGCGCATCTCTACTGATTTTTCTTACGAACAGCGAACGAATCATCTGCCTACCAACGCTACGCACCGCGTCAATCCTAGCCTTGAAGTCATTCATCGAAGACCTTGAACAAATGTAACCCACCCCTCATGTAAAACCCAGCGCCAGGGGCATTTGAGATATCAATGAATAAAAAACAATTCATCACCATATGTCATGGCGATCTCTGGCCATAGCTGGCCATTGCACCAATAATCCCTACGTGTCACCATCACAGTACTCTGTTGACGCAGTGACATAGACCGAAACACTGCGTTTTCCAAATTTAGCACGATTTTTGGGATCTCTTTAGTAATACTGAAGCACAAATTAAGCTTTGTCAGAGGATATGTTGTGTGGACATTCGTGCGAAAGTAGTAGGTGGCTTTTGCATTTAAGTGTGTTTTGCATATGAATTCTAGAAGACGCTGTTTCTAGGAGCAAATCCCAGGTAATATAATAAAATTGTCCCCAAACCGTTTTTATTGAAATAAATAAAACCCATCATGAAACAACAGTGATGGACGTTTTGTGGATATAAAGAAAAACACGACTAAAAATTTTCCCACTTTGCCTATTGCTTCTTAAGTAAATTCAAATGGCCTTTGAACGCGCAACTTGTCTCCGCCTGATATATTACCGGGAAAGGTTTATACCAGTCATAACAATGTTATTTTTATGAATAATATGGCCAAGCACGCCGGTTGGGACAATCCGCCAGAAAACATCAATGAGTGATTTCGGGAGACGCCAGTTCGAATTCCAGCGTTCTCTTGCGAACAACCGCGATAATTCATGCGTTTTTTTTGTTTTTTTTTGTAATATTTCCTTCAGATCGTGCTAGGCCGTTAGAAGACAGCGCGAGCAGTACAAGCTTTTTCGTTAATGTAGCCGTGTGTTATCTTTTAAAAAACGTATTGAATGTGCATTGCAATACAGAAGGCCAACTAAAAAAAAAAAAGTTTCCGGGAGATTTTTAGAGCGAAGCACCCCTGGCGAATTCAGCCTAGTAACGACGATCTTGTAGTTTTGGTTAGCCGATCCTAAGGAATGTTGGTCATTCACCACGATTGTGCTGTCTTAAAATTTCAATGTGGGCCATTCTCGAGAGTATTTGCCAGTGGGCATGCGGCGTTCTTCAATGAGCCTCTTTGATGCCAGCCTTAATATGTTAATATGTGACACTGAGTACTTGCTTGTCAACAATGAGCTACTTTTACGCGCTAGGTCACTCTGTAACCATGAAAGCAGCAAAAGATACACTGCCTTGAAGTCCCCATCAGTTCCCAACAAGTTGCAAAGCATTAACCATTCGCTACAGAGAGGTTACGATTCATTAATACCATTAATATGTAATGTTTCGCCTTACGTAGATGGCGAGTGTTGTTGAAACGTTTTATTTTCTTTTCACTTGTCTTCTGGGTATGTGAGCCTCAGTAATATTACCGCATGGATACACTTGTGGCTTTCCCTCCGGTTTTGCCGTTCCTATACAGCTCTTGAATTTGTGTCGGTGTGCCGACATTGATCTACGCCAGTCTCAAACAATTCTTCATCGTATTCACCTAGCTTTCTCTGGTGAGCTTTGGCTTTGGAATGCATCTGGGATTGCTTCTTGCCCTTAGGGCTTTACTGAACCACATAGGCACACATTACAGTAGCACCCCGTGGGATATAACCGACAGATGTAATTCGTCTATTCGCAACGGACTACTCCATTGCCAGAAGCGTTAGATGATCCTTGAAGGTGCTCTCTGCTCCTTTTTCTGATCAGGTTTAAGGCCAAAACACAGTCGCCCACGCTGACTCACCGAAAATGTGGGTGCTCGATACCACGCCATATATTAAGTTACATATTAAAGCAATGACTGTAGTTTCTAGATCTAAAGAAAAGAGAATATTGGTCATGCACCATAACCTTCTATTGAAATGCAGTTCTGATTTCATCAAAGCATGTAGTCGTCACTGGAACTATAGTGCTAAATATTGCAAGCCATATGAAATCACACATAACCAATGTTATCATAAACATATTGTCGGGTTCGTGACACCATAGTCCGTATAACCGCCACATATTACTTCACGTCATACCAAAATTTTCCGTGCGCCGGGAAGATTAGTTCGAAAGTCCGCCGCATCAGATGCCCTTGAAGGTGCGTTGTAGTCGCAAACGTGCATTACATTAACATGTCAGATGTTCCGCGAAAAACCACGTAAGACAACAAAAAATCAAACCGAATCATAGAAACTCTGTCAATCATTGTCGCCTTGGCACCAGTATTTGGGGGGCGCCCGGCAATTGAACGCTGCGCTGAATTCCCTGGACAAGTGCGCTACTATTTTGCAAGCCCTGGCAGCCTGCGCATCGCCGCATGACGTGGCACAGAACCTGTGGAAGAACAGCCTGCTCCTCCACTCATTGAGCCGCTTGGCCTCGTGGTCAACTTTAGCGGAAGAGGGTGCTAATGCTCCCTGCACAGGCCGCCGCTGGACGACAGCAGCCCAGTGGGCGACCTTGAGCGCCCAGACTGCCACAGGCACGAGCAGCTCCTCCTCCTCGGTAGCGCTGCGACCAAGCGAGAAGGACGCAGCGTCGTGCAGGCACCGATGGTGCAGCTGGATAGCCTCTCGCAGAAATGTATCCTGCTCGACCGAAGCTCTGGTCCGCTGAAGGAGCAGGAGAGCTCCGGACGAGCCGTAGTAAAGCCTGTGTGTCACGCAGTGAGGCAAGAAGTGCAGAGTTAGAGCCATTTTAGGCCTATCAAAAAAAAGAAACGTGCTACGGTAGCGCGCGACACAGCAACTGTATCGCTCAAAACCGACAATTTAAGCAATGTGTGGCCCACGTGGAATGAATGAAAACAAAGCAAAAGTTTTCCCACCACCTGAATAGAGGATGAAGCTAAGAAGGAAATGCGCATGGGTTTATATTGTGACTTTAGTCAAGCTCGTCTACAATGAGAGCCTATACAAAGAAATTGCCTTTATAACGAAGGAATAATTCTGCCCAGATACTAGTGATCTGCGCGGTGCGCTACCTCTAGAAGGAAGTGACCTACCTGTATTACAAAATTTACGCGTCGCTCTGCTAACGCAAATACCAGAGAGAGAGACAGAGAGCAACGAGAGACCAGCAGAGCTGGGGGAAGGCCAGTAAAGTGGTGCCACCCCGCACACAAGACACACGAGCGCCGGCAATGCCTCGCCTACTGCGTCCGCCAAAGGCGTCTACTACGGCGTCCGCGATTCGCTTGACCAACGCCGTAGTAGCCGCCGTGGTTGTCTCTACTCTGTACGGAGCGACGGGTTAGGAGGTATCGAGGCACCCTAGCAGGCCCCGGAGAACGCCCCTACTCCCTCGCCTGAATTCCCTTGCGTCGCGCGCCACAGGAAAGTGCACGCATCCGGGCCGCGTTTCTCGCTCGCGTACGCGCCGCTCCTTCTCCCCTGCTAGGCTCCACCCACCCTCGCCGCGTTGCCATTTGCGCGATGCTAGTTTTTATTGCGAAAGCAATACTGCTCTTCTTCTACTTCTTCGTGATTTGGGAGAGGGAAAATACGCTCAATTCTGCAGCCCATACGGGAGCACGGCGCAGCGTAATGGGGATGGGGGCGGTTAATGAAAGATGGGAGGATAGAGGGGGAAAGGGAGAGTAGGTTTCAGGCAGCAGACCTCAGCATCATCCAGGGGCGATGGCCGGCGCTCGAGGCAGAGGCCGTGCGAGGCCGAAGTCTATTGACGATCTAGGAGCCCGTTTGAGTACACATATTCAAGCAGGCTTGCCAGTGCTGGGAGGGGGTAGCGGGCCGGGAAGAGCAGGTGTGTCTCTGAGGTAGCCGGGAGTCCATACCGTCGGTAGGTGGCAGTGACTGGAGCGTGCTCCTGGGCTAATGCAGGACAGGTGCAGAGTAGGTTCTCGAGGGTCTCGGCGTCACCGCACCTTTTGCAGGCCGGCGAGGCGATGCGTCTCTTGGCATGGAGCCTAAGCAATACTGCTCGCACTTTCGGCCCATCGGTGGTCGTGGCGCCTCCTTACACAGCTGCGCGTCACGTGACCGTGTGACGTCACGCCAGACCGAGAGACGCATAGAGTTTCCTACAAGAATTACTACAGGGAACTCAGGCGCTAGTGTCTACGGGAGCTGCAATGGGAGCGGTTGTCCCAGCATGGGAATTATGGGAAGTACATGGATTTGCGTAAACTTCGCCCTTTTGGCTTCAAACGGCATTGTGACTTTGTTAACTCGTCATTTTCAACAGTATATTGCGGAATAAATAATTAAATAAACATTAAAATTGCCCGACGGCAGGATTCAAACACAGGGACTCTAGGACAGAAGCCTGATATTGAAACCATTAAGCCACGGACGCACGTATCGACAAGCGAATGAAACGCCCTTATGAATTTATCGCGGGCATGCCAGTGCCTTGAGACGCTTGGCGCGTTTCGATTTGGCCACCTGGACAAGCTCAATCGTTGCAATTAATAGAAACTGTACGCGTTCCCGGCGTCTTCTGCACTTCGAAGAATATAGATTGCGCCGAAATATACGACAATAATATTTATATAGCGTAATATACAAAGCCACAAGAACGTCTGAATCCACAAGCACGAAGATCAGACAAATCCATGTACTTCGCATCATTCCCATGGTAGCACAACGACTGCAGCGCCAGAGTTCCCTCTAGTAATTTTGTAGGAAACTCTATGGAGAGACGGGGCCCCAGCTCGCGGAATCGCTGGTGGAGGCGAAGCCTTGCGCGCCGCTGCTGCGGCGCTACCGAGAGAGGGAGCTCGCTGGTGTGACATTACGGCAGACCGAGAGACGGGGCTCCAGCCAACGCCTCCTAGATAACACAAGGCCGGCGCCCTCCGCTTTGTGACATCATGCTACTTGGACCGAAATTTCCATTGCCAAGCTCAACGTGACGAAGACAATGACGCCAAAACCACCGCGGCTCGATCGGGAGCGTCCCCATCAGATACTATGGCAGTCGGGCAAGGTAGCATGACGTCACGGATCGAAGTGCACCGGCCTTGTGTTATCTAGGAGGCGTTGCTCCAGCTCGCGGCATCGATGCGCAGCTCGTGGAGGCGAAGCCTTGCGCGCCGCTGCTGCGGCGCTACCGAGAGAGGGCGCTCGCTGGTGTGACGTCACGCTAGGAGGATAAATGGGGCTACAGCTCGGCTCCTCGCAGTGGTCGGCGCGCTACCTTGCGCTATGTATGATGTATAGCCATAAGTTTAACAAAGGACAACCATGTCCACACCATCAGCCGAACCAAGGCGCAGCCAAGGGTATTGCTTTCGCAATCTTCCAGGCTTAACCAAGCTAAGCCTTCAGCCTATTTTTTCTCTGCCTTCACTTACTCTCAGTTTTATATCCCTCCACTCGGCGAAGCTGCGCACGTAAAGAGGAACACAGCGAGGTTCTAACAGCTCCACTGTAAAACATTACTCAAGTATTTATAAAGGCGTTCGACTGTACGTGGCTTTTGTAGTTTCGCTCTACATCCAGGTGGATGACAGCTTTCCCTTTGTGTAAAGTTCCTCCAATTTTCTGATTTCCACAAAACTAATTTACTTTCACATGGTGATTCATTAGCCCTAGGCGTTTTTATGTGGTTTCCCCTCCATGTCCTAAGCCGAATGACCCTCTGCTTCACACTTCTTAGAGAACTGACGTACTTATTAGAACGGTGACCGATGGCCACGTATATGTTCAGTTATCCTAATGTGGAAATCATTTGCTTTTTACGGCAATCCACGCATGCTCTCGCCAACTTAAAGAGCAGTATACCTTCACAGGCTGCAGTTCGGACTGTGCGTTATGTAAAGCTGGTATGCTAGACTAAGAAGATAATTATAAACACAGAAATATGTCTAAATGAATGTGGATGTAAATCAAGCCAGGAAACGAATGAAACTGCTCATCTGAAGCAGCCGCATGTTGATATTGTCCCCATCGTTGCTAACCCGTAATTGTATCCAAGCTCGTATTTCGGAAACTTCTTGGAGACCCGCCCTTACCACTATTGCGTTCGTAGACGCTTTTTGGGTCATGGATTGGAGCTTCAGTATCTCTGTAAATAATTCGAAAGTATAACAACGTATTGCTTCTCCGTGACTCCATTTCGCAATTGTCGCAATAGAGGACCGTTCATACCTTCGAATTACTGCACATGTATCAAGTAAAGAGAGCTCATAGTTAATAATCTCTAGAACCGTTACATCTTTTCGCCCTTCACGTTCGCTCAATAAACAGTTCAGTTGTTTCTGTCCGGACCTCATGCATCCGCGTTTCCTGCCTGTAAGTGGCTGGCGAGATTGTTAGCGAAATCTGGAGCGAAATGAGCCGAAGAAAAAAAACTGAAGCGGTTGATACGTACGCCGGCTCGGACACCTGCGGGAGAAACAGGTCCGGGGTCAGAAAAAGGGCGTCGACCACTACGTTGGTCTGGAGGATTGCTCCCCCACTGCCTTCACCTCTTGTTGCATTGTAGCTGTTGTCTGTGCTTCTCGTGCCTTGCGCTGTGGCCTTTTGTGCCTTGATGACGTTGTGCAGAAAGGTGTCCCTATAACTAGATCCAATGGATATCTCGGCGTGGTGGTTTGTCTTTTGAGCGTCTTCTTCACCTGTGAGCGACGCAGGCATGCTTTTGAATCGCCATGAAATATTACCGGAAGGTGCATTATTTACCAAGCCGAGGCAACGCCGTAAGGCGTGACTGTAGCTTGAAGGTAGGTTCGCCCCTAATTGATGAATTCACGGTGTTTAACACCTCATGGCAACACTGCGGCTTTGATAAATGTTGAATTCAGGGCTCTGGATTGTTCTTTTACAGGATTAATTTTTTACTCGGTCAACTAAATCTAGGTACACCAGAGTTTTAATGTGAATAGCATTTTTTGGGGACTGCGCACAATTTCACGGGAATGCCTCTTTCTATCTGCCTATATTCTGGCTAACTTGGGTCATTGGGTAGTACATAATGTAACATGCGCAGCGTCAGGCTGCTGTGCTGGGGTAATAGGTTTCAATACCAACCGTCAGACCTTCTTTGGCCATACAAACCTAGGTCAACTGGTATGTGCTACTGGATATGCGCCGCTCTCCAATAACCCTCTATGACACCAACTTTGGTCGATGAGTATGTGGCACTTTTCAATGAAAACAAAATTTAAATAATTCAGTGGACATTTAGCGGTGAATGCGAGTATTCTGTCGCACCTCTTTGTCATATCATAAGAAGCCAACAAACCATGCCACCAAGGAACGCTTACGAAAAATTACTCCTAGTTCTTAAGTAAATGAAAAAAAGGATAGAAAAATTAAAATGAAAGGGGATAAAAAAGAACTGGCAGTAAGTGGGACACGAACCCACGCTTCGCGTTACGCTTGCGAGGCTCTTACCAACTGAGCTACTGTGGCGCCGCTTTCCCATCCACTTTCTTGGCTATTTGTGTTTATCAGCTAGAACTAACCCTGGGAGTGATAGCCAGGGCCATCACTCGCGATCTTGCCTTGGCGACGGATATGGAGCAGCCCGAAGCTTTCTGCCGCAGGCGTCACGTCTACGCGAGCTTCTGGGGTGAAGGCGGGTCAGTGAAGCCCCACATGCTACCTGAAGGCATCAATGCTGCTGGATTCGAGAATCTCGCTATGTACTTAACGAGAGCAAAAGAAACCGAGAGGCCCGATTTTTACTAGTCATATCGTCAGATGCCAACAAAATATGACAGCAAGGATAGAGTACAGGAACTTACTTGGTGCTCTTAATTGAAAAAAAGATATCATGAATAAATGAACTAAATGGGGTTGAAAAAAGTTCACCGATGGTTACGATACTCCATAATGCGTAATTTGAGCGCAGCTCTACACCTGTTTTCACTTCGCGATACATTAGTTGGCGCGGATAAACGGTCTCGTGCGGCACGTTGCAAATGAAGTAAGTGGGGCGTGACTGCCTCGCTAATATGGAGATCGCGGTTAGCCAGCGCGTGGGTGACGCGTGGGCGCGATTCACAGCAGCCGTCGCCGAAAGACCGCCCAGGCGACGAGTGCTACTGGGGCGCCATCTCGCAGCCCTTGTCGCCGCAGTACGCTTTTCTTCTCACGTTTTCGCCACACCCTCCTCCGCTTCATACCTCGTGGTTGCGCTGCACCCTCCTTTCCGTTCTTTTTTTCGCGTCTTTCACGCCCGCTGCTCTGCGCGTTCGCTTTCATCTTTCGCTGTGCTTGTTCGTTCGATTATGCCGGGCTACGACGCCGACGCACGCCGGCGTTCGCCGCAGGAACGGGCGCCAGAGAGCTTCGCTCTACAACACGCGGAAGGTGAGACAGGAACCCACATCTTCGAATTACGCGTCCAATGCTATTACCAAGTGAGCTACCGCGGCGCCGTTATCTCATCCACTTTCTGATATATTTATGTTTACCTATTAGAGCTAACCAAGTGAGTTCAAGTAGTAACCCTGGGAGTTCATCGCGCCAAGGACATGAGTGGTTGCGCTGGCTAACACTCCCAGGTGTTTCTGCACTGAAAACAAAGGGACATGGTCGCAGCAGTGCGTATTATTGTTAACAGTTCAGTTGCAAGCCTGAGCCAAGTACGCGCGCTGCCGAATGGGACGCAATATTTTTGTGTTGCTGAGAGACTACGGTACGCAAAGAGAACTAGCCCCGCAATTCAAAGCTGCAGCCGCTCACATGGCGCCAGCCGAGACAACGCGCATGATAGTCCTATACACACTGATCTGCAGTTAATCAAGGTACTGGCTTTTCCCTGCGGGTAGCGTGCTTCTGAGGCTAAGTAGAACTCTAATGTATCACTACCTAACAATTCAATTGAATGCCTTTCCGACTTTTGCTGCTTCTGCACTCAACAGAATGCGCGCCTGCGAGGTGTATTGCGCCAGAATAAACGCTTGAAGTAAACGTACACTATCTTGATGTTTTGATTTGCTTCCTCCTTCTTTAAGGTGGCTCCAATCGTTCAAAAGCCACAGTTTCTCTGTACGCTCTACCTCGATGAGAGACAGTTACTTTTTTTCCTTTAAATAAGCATTAACAAATCACCGTATTATTTAGACAATCGCAAGAATCGACATTATCGTAGATGCACCCACAGCGCCTAAACATAGATCCGCTGTTGGTGCAGGTGAGACAGTCTGTGAATACACATTTTTTTTTACTTCAGGCAGAAACACCAATTTTCCCAGTTAACACTATTTCTCCACGAGGATAGTAACACGCGGTAATACGCTGAAAATTGCTCTTCGTCCTTTAGTGCAGAACAGGACAGGTGACAAAGCGCTAAACGACAGGCACAGGCGCTAGCGGCACAAGACAGTGTGCGTGTGCTGATCCCATTGCGCTCGGTAGTCCGCCCCATTTAGTGCTATAAATGTAAGCGTTATGTAGTACGACCTGACCGGAATCAAAGTTTTCCTTAAATAGGCATCCTCATACGCAAGGACAACAGACCCCTTTCTAGTAATAGCCTGAAGTTTTCGTTTGATCTGTCCTTTTTTTACGTGATTTTTTTTTTTGATGTACAGACGAGCGACTGCGCGTTAAAGTACAATTTCCGGTAATTCTTCCGGTAAGTGACGCTCCATCGTTGTCTGTAAAACGATGGAGGGTTCGTTACCTCTGCGCGTAACAAGTACTAATGCTTTCTAGAAAGCATCACTATTTGGTATTCCGAAATAATACTGAGAAGTAAAGTGGCATTTACCAATTGCGATTGCGTCAAGTCGAATAGGCTCATAGCCGGGGGTAGTAACGTTCAGTCGGTCCGCTAAGCTGGGTAAAGTGCGCGCAGCCTCCTCCAGCCGTTCCATCATGACGTTGAAAGCGCGCGTACTCTCTTCGCTTACTACCTTCGTCTTCAGCCAGACCATATACGGCTTCGAGAACAGGCTTGCCGTGAAGTGCAGACAGCTGGCGGCCCTTTCCGCCGGGTTGTATGACCGACGGCGAACCATGTAGACGTATTTCTTCACCTGAGCGTACATGACGGCTAAGGAATAGATGCGAGCGTCCGCGACGCTTACGCGGCGCAGGTAGCTGAGCATCGCGCCTATGCACGTTTCGCCACGAATGATGACGTTGCTTTCGGGCGTGTAAACTGGCTCTGCTTTCTCACCACGGGAACTTTTCAAGGCCTCCAACCAGTCTCCTCCGGGGAACGGCGCCTTCAAATCTTTGATCATCACTAACGAGCTGTCAGAAGCGTTGCACGGGGCTCGCAACTTGTCGAGACTCTCGTCAACTTTCCCCATTAGCTCGACGCGGCGCTGGTCTCCGGAGTGCCATCGCGCAAAGGTGTCGTCGAGGAAGCCTTCCACGTAGCCCCGCGGAAGCGTAGATGCGAGGGTGGCGCCGACGTTGATGCTGACGTCCGCGTGGCCACTCGCGGACGACGGGGTCACAGTGGCACTGACGAGCGACGGCAAGCTCGCGGCAACGCTCTCGGCGAGGGCTAGTGCGAAGACGTCTTGGAAAGTAGCCACGTGCGTCGAAGACTCGTTGATCCCCATCTCCAGCAAGACTGCCTCAATGGTTGGCTCTGTCGTTTGACCCCCTTGGCGGGGGCGAGCGAAATCGTGGCAAATGCGATAGAAGAGCGCCATGTTGTGCTCCTCGGGATCCAGAAGCATGGGGCTGTCGGCCAGTTCGTCGAGCGCCTGGTGAAGCATGAGCGTGTGGTTGAAGAAATTCTCTTTCGCGTAGCTGAAGCCCTTGTGCCCTTCGCTCCGGGATTCTTCCCAGCGGCCGCACACATGCCGGTGGAAATCATTGCACGGTTTCACGTAGGTGTCCGCCGACAGCATAAGCCGATCGATGGCCGACCTGCATGCCTCGTTGTCGCAGAGGCGACGGAAGGCACGCACGTATGGTACTTCATATCTGGCCAGCTTTGCGTCGCGCCGTGTTCCCAGGAAGCTGGCGAGAAGGACCACAGCGATGATGAGCAGGAGAATCAGACAGACGAGGCAGACATACAGGGACACAGAGGACGCTCTCTGTAGCAGCTTGCTGAATCCGGACGAGAACCCTGCATGTAAGACATTTGGTGGCCGCTGTGTAATGTTGCAATCATTTTTTTTCCTATTCTGTAGAGGTGGACGAGTAACAACTTTTTCAAATGCGAATCGATTCTGAATAAGAGGTATCGAACACGGAATGGAATATCCAATAATCAAGCGCACGTACACATATTTACAACATGAATATTTATTGCTGTGTAATTAGGATTCATTCATTTATTGAGTGGTACAACAGCAACAGTCACAGCTAACAGTCAGTGGCAAAGTATCAATGTTAAATAAAGCGTCTCTTATTAGCATTTAGAGAACTAGAATCACCTCTCAATAACAAAAAAAGAGTGATTGCATACAACGTTTCTAAGCAAAAATGGTGGTTGTTTGACTAGATTTCGGAAACCGCTGAATAAATTCTTATCGAAGTAATAGCAGAACTCGTTAAAGAAAGCTTCTCGCATCTTTGTAAAACATTTGTAAAAGCGCCCATTGCAAAGAAAATGTCACAGGCTACAGCATATATAACTCATAACACCGATACATGACTAGGCTACCAAAATATTGCACCGACGATCACGATACCCCTCAATGCCAATCTTGAGCGCAGCTGCTTGGGTGTTTTGAATTCGCTATCTATTGCGGCAAAGAATTTGATTCTCAACTACAGGGTGCTCTAGGCGGCGGCACTGAGCCACTGCTCAGGCAGCTCGTTCAGCAGCAGCGGCAGACAAAGCATTTCTACCGGTTGCGTCGCTCATTGTTCAGAAAGAAATCGTGACACATAAACGCGTGGCTTGTGAGGAGTATAAAGTCGTTTGATAATTTGAAAGTACCGCCACTCTTTGAAATCTGCCGCCGCCACGCGACCCCCCCACGGGAAGCAGTCTTGAGCCTGTTTTCCCGCACGACAATTGGTCTCCCTGTCATTTCCCTCCGAAACGCGGGGATCTTGCATTTCCCTTGTGTTTTTCTTTTTCGTCCGCGCCATTTTATCCCCTCAGCTCGGCTGGCTTGGCGTAGCGAACTTGGTACGCTGCGTTTCCTGCTCTCTGTGCTAGCGCTATGCCGTGCTGTTGCGCACATAGCTATAGCAAGAAGCTGTTTGCGCACATAGCTACAGCAAGAAGCCTGAATATAGTTACGTAGGTTTTATGATACCACAAGGAAAGCGTGACGGTTTGCGCAGTAAACAGTGGCGCCATAACATTGGCCGAAAGAACTTTGCTCCGACAAACAGTGTTGTTTGCGAGGTGAAACGTCTTTCTTATTGCTCGTATCAATGCATTTCCTAATGCTGCACTTTTTTAATTCCTCCGGCCTGCGCACCAGCGTTTTTGCTGCGGCAATTTGTACGTTGCATAAAAATGCAGCTGTCCTCAGTATGCCAAATGTTCTGTTGGGACTCCATCACCTCCAACGTCGTCAACTGTTCTTATTCAGTAGGAAATGCAGCAGTATATATTCTGATTTCCGCTGCGAACATTTCTGTGCGCAGATACAGTCTCTCGATCGCACTTTTCGGGATTGTTGGGATCCGTTGCCTGTTTTACTGAAAATTGTATAGGGGCTTGTAGAGGAGCTATTATTTTCAGCTTTCGTCGATGTTTGCGTCCGTTAAACAGTGAATGCAGGCCCTGAAAAAAATTAGTAGCAAGTATGCCCGTGGGTTTGCAGGTGAGGAACGCTAGCTAGTCAACATTGCGTTTTTTTTTTAAGTTTGAATACGAAAGCCTTTAGTTCTTTCTTTCAAGCTCGCGTTGTGAACAGGAAGTATCACGTTACCCAGGAAGGCCAGAAGTGACCTAAAGCATGTGTCCAGCCGTGTATGAGAGATTAATGATTAATCAAGTTAATTAATGATTCAATAGTGATTCAATTAGGTAGGATTATGGTTGATTAGGGTGTAAGCAGAATTAAGGTTCATGAACAAGGATGAAGGTGTAATAAGGAGGTTTAGGTGGATTAAGATGGATGAGGAAGATTAAGGTGGATTAAGATGGATTAAGGTGAATTCGAGTTAATAAAGGAGTATTAAGACCGATTAGGGTGTATTAAAGAATTAAGGTGGATTAGTGTATGTAAAGGAGGATTAAGTTGCATGAACAAGGATTAAGACGTAGTAAGGAGGATTAAGGTGGATAAGGTGAATTAGGGTTGATGGAGGATTAAGAACGCTAGAGTGGAGTAATGAGGATTAGGGTTGATGGAGGGGATTAAGGCTTTATAAGTCTTTCGCATTTGCGTCGCTTAGGCGATACCTAAGGTGACCTTGGATTTTTGGAATTTGCTTTGTACTGCACTTCCAGCTACGCATGAGTGGTCGACTATAATTATTTGGATTTCTCGGATGCAGGCCATGTGGAGGGGGGTATGTTAGGGTAGTTTTAGGGTATGTTTTAAAACCGCGTTTTTGTGATTTTCTTCTGTGGGGGAACATTGTCCATTGAGCGAACACGAGCCGAAATCATTGCACCAATGCGCTTTGATTACGAAGGTTGAGCAATCAATCATGATTGTGGTGGTCGGGACGTAGTAATACAGAGAATACTCTGCAAGCAATAATGTTTAGCACTGCAGCGTATTTGACCCTAATCCACCCTAATGCGCCTTCATCGACCTTATTACTTCTTAATCGATCGTATTTGCCTTCATCCACCTTAATCCACCATAATCTTCTTTAATGCACTGGAATCCACCTCCATACACCTTAATGCTCCTTAATACACGTTAATTCATCTTAATAGAATAACTAAACAACCATTAATTTACTTTGATAATCAGTGATCATCTCTTACACAATGATTTGGTTTGCTTTCGGCCTTCCTTGGGTCACGTGATATTTTCTATACCTCACAACGCGACCTTAAAGCCGAGATCTAAGGCTTTCGCTTAATAAGCCACACGCAGATGGATTTGTCACAAGCCATACTAGATCAAACGCGCAAAGTAAAGCAGTTCATGTGGCTGAAAAATTGCCTGGAGTATAGAATTCGCCTTAAAGCTCCTTTTACATCGCTATACCCCGTTCATACGGCCCTAAGAAAAAAACTTACCTAATATTTCCAACACCAATATGGCGCGCAACTGGCCCAAAATAACGCGCCTCCATAGAGTGCTGCGGCCCGTCTGCGGGAGCCCAGGAGCAAAAGCGCGCCGTGAGCAGCACACGCGGCCGACGGGCGAGGAGAATCGAGTAGGAAAGCACCGCGAGTAGGAGAATGTCGTGAGTTTCAAATTATGAAGGTGTTTTAGCTGAGTGCATTCTTTAGGGGCAGTGGCGCCGCAGCTGAAGTAGCGCATGCGCAATGGGTCCGACGCTCACGTCAGCGCTTTGTTTCCGCACTGGCCGCATGGGTGGTCACCGCCGGCACTTCATTGCCTCCTCACGCTTTGACCGTATCCTCCTCCGCTTTCCGCCTCATGGTTCCACTGCGCCCTCCTCGCTGCTTTTCTTCTCGCGCCTCTTTGCTCTCGCCGCTCTTTTTATCCGCCCTTCCCCCCTGGGCGCCGCGTTCGCTCCCATCTTTCGCTGTGCTCGTGCGCTCTGTTACGCCGACGCTCGCCGCAGGAACGGGCACCTAAGAGCTGCGCTCTATAACACTAACTGACAGACTACAAGCGAAAATCACAGGCGGTAATGTGGACTTCTGCCGTGAAACCTAAAATAATTTTGCATTTTCGACTTCTTTCTGCATTGTTTCAAAAACATTTGTCGTTGTCTCACTTCTTATTATTTGCGATGCCTTGTTCGGCAGACGAAGCAAAAAGAACCAGACATAACATTCCGCTGTTGGGAAATAATTGGTTAGCTCAAGTATCCCGAATGGTTTCTTTTCGAATACGAATACAAATAGTCAGTGCGTAATATTCAATTCATATTGGAAATTTTGAATTATTCGCCCACCCCTAGCACTCTCTTTTCAGCAAGCAAGCTTGCTCTAGTGACTAACGGTGGATTGAAGTAAGTGATTAAGGGAAAATGAGACATCCACCCAATCGCAGCAATTGCTACAAAGGAAACCCATACAGGTTCCTCGAAAACAAAGCCTCGCAGTTGAAGAAAAATAATAGTTCGTAATAGTTCTGCGGGAACCCGCAAGGTGGAGAGAAGTACTTTTCTCCACCTTGCGGATTTCCGCAGAACCATTAGCTCAAACATCTGCCTTTGCTTTGAGTTGCTGACAACATTCGACTTCTCGGTGCCATCTGCTAGCTGCCTAGTTAGCTCAGGTGGTAGAGCGGTTCTGCCGCAAAAGCGGTGGTCCCAGGTTTGATTCCAGGACCATAACAAAGTTTCCTTGAACTTCGAGGCTTTTCTTTCGAGGAAACCGTGTGGGTTTCTTTTGTATCAATTGCTGCGATTGGGTGGATTTATCATTTTCGCTTAATTAATAATGCTCTATTATCTTGTATTCCGTTAATGCATTAATTTCTTGTAATCTTAGTATCTGTTTTCTCATACTTGTTGCCCGTGTATCTTGTGTCGTATCATGATGCAAATGCAAAGTATCTTGGACCAGCCCTGGGATATACGCAATTGTAAACTGTGCTGAACATGAAATGATGTTATGAAAAGTGGGCCTATCCTCCCGCACAATCTGGCGCGCGTCCTAAAATCAGATTGGCTTCCATACTTTTGCGATTCAGGTGGTCACCTTCCCTAGGGGCAATGGTACAAACATCAAAAGATCCTTGCAACCGCAGCTTGTCCGTAAGGGGATGGTGAAAGGCAGACTCCTCAAATTCTGCAAGCGAATCTCGTTTGGGAGTTCAACAAAACACTGGTAGGCTAGTTAGTATTGCGTGTTAATAGTTTTAGCGCAAACAAACGCACGACGCGAGAGCGCTGTGTACCGTGCCTTTTCTTGTGCCGCGCGCTTTATTGCTCTACAAGCTATTAACATGACTTTAGGACTCGGTCCAGGTTGTTTGAGCACTCCATGAGTGCTTCTCAGTGATAAAGAGATTGACTTTCTGAAATGCTCACTTGCTGCTGTCACATGCTGTCCTTTAAATCTATATTAGCCGCTGTTTTTACGAATAAACTTTGTGGAAGCTATGTCTGCCCTTCTATTCTCACGTACTTGCGCTATTCGGAATTCTTTACCATGGTATACAAACAGGCCCAAATTTCTGCGGTTGTGATCTCAGAATGCTTTTGTCATACTGGGACATGATTAAGTACTCTATCATCCCTTCCTCATGAGTGAAATCAGACAAGGACCCTCATCATTCAATCTTTCAAATCGCTCTGATGTTCGGTGGAATCCAGCCCACATTGCAGGACTTTCTTAAGGAAAGCCACCCGACACTTTAGCAGGCTGTGCCAAATGTACTGAGTATGCACCGCATTCCAATAAACGTCTTTCAGTGTCTACGCTATATAGAGCTGCGCCATGAATGCACTCGATATGTGCCACTCTTCAACGAACTCGCGAAGTTGGGTCATTGTGCATGTGCTTGACACTGGATGTGCGGAAAGCGAAGGAAGAATTCACAGCGTTCGCATGCACCAGCGCGAATGCTTCTCGTCTCCGAGGCAACGCGCGGACTTCTCGGTAGCGCCACTAGATGGCGCAGTGTGTCCAGAAAGAAGCGCTAGAAAGGAGCCCAGCTTTCGCATAACGAGTTTCGCAGCATTGATATGCGCCTGGATGCCATGTATTTTGGAGGCCACGCGTAAGCTTCCCGTTGGGGATGCTAGTTGGAACCGAGTGCTCTTAGGGAGGCGTGAAAGAGGAGTCTCACTGCAGTACATGCCTTATGCATAACTCGTTTTATTTATTATGTGTTTTTTTTTTGGCATGAGACCAGATATAGCCAAAGAGCGCCATGACATGTAGTGATGGTTACTCAAATTATGAGTGGTTTGGACAGTGAGTTGCTAATGGTAGATCTACCGTTGCTGTATAAGAGCCTGAAAGCAATTCGCTGTAAATTACGTAAAATATTTGAGTACTAAAAGAATGACAATGACTAATGATTTGTGCTCGATCATAAGGGTTCCGTTAAAAAGTGATGACATAAGAAAACGTGCGCAGTAGCACTACTGCCTCAAGCGGTCCTTGAAGTCAAGGGCTGAGAGGCACGTGCTGTGAAAACATTTTGCACTGTAGCTGTAGCCTGCAAGGCGAGGCTGCGCTACAGATAACCTGGCCAGATTATTTGCAAGGTGCTCACATCTGCTAAATCTTTAGGACTGTTTAAAATTAAAAAAAATCGGCTAATGGTTCAGAAATAATTCTGGGTACAGATGAATGCGGTAACAATATTCGGGATAAAAGCACTTTTTACGTTGGGCTTCTATTTCAGGACACTGTATAAGAACCTGGAGGACTGTAAGGTTGTCGCCACACCTATCAAGTGTCGGAGGATCACTGCCAGTAATACGTTAAAAGTGTGTTCCACAGCTATGTCTTATCCTTAATCTGGAAAGAAGCACTTCCTTGTGTCTTGTTGTTTTCTCTGATAACCATTGCCATAGTCTGGGTTTGATCATATACAGTTTATTTGAAACTTGGGTATCCCAATGTCTTCGCCAATATTTACGCAACTCATGGCGCAGTAAAGGCTTTAGGTGTGTGGGTGGAATAGCTAAGTTTGTGTCTGTATATCCAAACATTACTGACGTGGCACTTTCGTTGCAGCTACGTTCCTTTTTATGCCTCTGTATCCGGGTGCCCAGCACGCTATGATTACTTGCTTGTCCATATAAGCTGAGCTTAACAAGCTGTACAGTTCGTTAAAAACTAGATCTTTGTGTTTCCGTTTTTCACTAGAGCTGTAACGACGCTCAATGATTGTATGAACACAATTGATTTCGCTAGATTCAATAGCTTTATGTGTTTAACTGGGGATAGGATTGCGTGTGCTTCGGCTGTGAAAATTATTGCATGTGTATTTAGCCCACCGGACACAGAAACAGACGATCCCAAAGCTGCGTAAGCGGCGCCAGTAAGAGAGCTAAGCCTCCGTGTAAAATTATGGACTTGAGTATTTCGCTTGAAGTTCGAGGAAGTGCAGTTGTATATGAGCCTCAAGTGCGCGCTACGAAATCTCTGTAAAAGAGACTTCGCACTCAGCAGTCTAGCACTCTCAACGCGGTGGAAGCCGACTGGGAGCCATTTGGACGTTCTCTTGAAGTAGTAAGCTTGTTTTTACGGCCAAAGCTTCTAAACGCGTGGGCAAAAGAGTCTTAACTGACGGATGGCTTCGATAAAGCCTGGCAGCCGATATGTCACTCACACTGGTATGATGGATGTTCTACATCTGTATTTTCCTTCAGGGAGCAAGATAGGCTTACATACGCTGTTTGGAGATGCAGGGACCATTCATCCAACTCAACATACAGGCTTTCTACAGAGCGAGGTCTGAAGATGCCTGTACCAAGTCGTATACCGATATGTTGAACGATGTGTAACATCTATAAAGCACTAGGTGTTGCAAAGTTATAATATATGGCTCCGCAGTCAAGGCGTCACCGTATAAGGGTATTCCCGATGATGTGCGTGACAGGCCCTTCAACAGGTTCATAGTCTTGAGGCAGTTTCCTTTAAGATACTTCAGCGCCCCCCACCGAGCCGAACCCGGGGACGCTGCAAGACACTCAAAAAACGCCGACGTCAGCTATACTTAGCTACTATAACCCATGACCTACTATAACCTACTGTAACTTAATATATAACCTACTATAACGTAGTATAAGCCAATACAGGATATACTACACGCGGTTAACCCTTGTCCACCGGAACACGGAAGTTATAGGAAGAGAATCGAAGAAAAGAAAGATAAAAAACAGGGAGAGAGAAAGAAGATTGAAGAAGGGGATAGGAAAAGCCGACTGCCAATTTCCCCCAGGTTGGTCAGTGCGGAGGTGCCGTCTACGTGAAGCAGAGGCCAAAGAGGTGTGTTTTCTCCGCCAGGGGACCTTAACGGATCAGACACTCGGCATCGGCTCAACCCTAGGATCCCCCTTTCCCCGGACACAACTAAGCCACGCACGGTTAAACGCCGGAGGGTCCAACCCTCGTGTACGGAGTGTCGCAACACACCAAGCGGCTGCTCTCGCAGATGCCCCTGCGGGCACATAAATCAATTTGACGGTGGCAATACATTCATTTGCTATATTGACTCAATGCTAAACGCCTCACCCTCGACAGTCACCGTGAGATGGGTACTGCCAAAAATTTCAGGTGTTATTGTATGAGACATTTTTGAAGATTGGCATCACTGCATACTTTTGCAAAGTATCACTGCAAAGCAACTATTGTTTGAAAGAAGATCACCCCGGTGAATGCGAGGAGAAGATTTTCTTTGATTGTGGATATGATCCCTACCCGCAACGACCGCATTCTGCCACGGTGGGAATGTAGAGACTCGCGTATCGTGTTTTGGGGCCCGCTGAAGCACCTCAGTTTTCTCATGTTCTTCCATAAGCATGCACCACGGCGCTACCCACAGCCCCCAGTAAAGCTTCGGTAGGGTAAATGCCAGGTTTGTCCTCTCACAACTGCACAGCCACATTTGCACTATATGGAGCGACTGGGTATGCAATAATAACAATTTCGTAATTATCTCCAGTTTAATCACGGCAGCCATAAACTGTTTACGACGTCCCATGCTATGCACGGAAAGCCATCTTGGTTCGTAGAAAGTTCATTGTGATACACTTCATAATTTTCTTGCACAGCAATTTTTTGAACACGTGTCACACCGAGCACGGCAAAGACGAACACAGAAAGGAAATTCGTGACTGATTTGCGCCCAAGAACTGAGATACGGGACCATAGCATAGCTCATGCAACGCGAGTCTAGGGGCCGTATATCGTAAAACTATACCAATATGTTTTTATTCCAATTTCCTGACGTCAAATTTACGTAATGGCCGACGCAAGCATCGGGCAGTCACCCGCAGGGGTTTCTGAACAAACCAATCAAACGCTTTCCTCGTTCGTAGGAGGTCACTTTTGCTTGCTTGAAAAACGAATAACATTGCCTGCACTGAGCGGCTTGTCTTATCTAATTGGTTCACAAGAGGCAAGGAGCATGCTCAAGTGGAAAGGGATTCGATGGGTCGAGCCACTGCACTGAATAACGATAACTGGATGAAGAGGGTGGTGCCGGCGTCTGCGATTGGTCCGCTTTCTCTTAGCTTGCGGTGGCTCGTCGACAATCGCGGCGGCATGCAACGGAAGCTTAAGAATGACGCTAAAATGGATCCTCAGCAAAGAACAGTTAGCAGAACGAGATTATAAACGTGCCGAACGTTCCCGAAAATGTTACATGGCCACGCAATACGTTTTATTACACGCAAATAAACCCATGCTCTGCGTTACGGGCGAGTAGCTAGTGCCGGAGCTATCGGTGGCAGCCATCTTTTATTCCTTTCGGAACGGGGCAGCCTGCGGCTATTCAGAAAAAAATTCAATTTTGTTCGGCATATTAATGTATATTTATCGCGTACACGTCACTTTGACGCGGTGAGCTTTTGTGGTTTTGTGACGTCGCGTGAGAGGCAGGTGAAGTGGGTGCAGCCCGAAAACTTTTGACGAATAGCCGAGAGCTAATGGCAAAAAGGCGTCGAATCAGAAATAACTATTTTTCTTTTGTTCGGTCAAATTAGGCATAATCAGTGTGTACACGTCATATCAGATGCGGAGCTATCGCGGTTTTCGTGACGTCGCGTGACAGACAGGTGAAGTGGGGATGGTCCAAAAAAGTTTTTGACCAATCGCGGTGGGCTGATTGCAGAATTAGAATAGAAAAGTTTGGAATAGTTTTACGTTATAGCGGCCCTAGGTCTCGCCGTAAAGTGGGAGCTGTGGACTGGTAAAATTTGTCAACTGTAGCATGCGAATAATGACCGGCGCGAGCCACCGAAGCGGCGAGCGCTTTGCTCGTAACTCCGAGACTGATTTCCGCTCCGACCAACCCTTACCGTGTTTCTCGGAGGTGGCTTCGTCAGGGGGCATAGCAAAGTTGGCGTGCCTAGTGAAGTTGCGGAACGGCATCGCACGACCCATGTCGGCGATATTCCTGCGCCCACCGGCAAGGGGTGTCACGCTGGTGCCGGTGCCTTCAGGCAGGCTGCTCATAACGGCGTCCGTACCCTCAACGGTGTCCATCGCATAGGCCGGAGACTTCTGCACTGACTCGGCCCCGCTGGCGCCTCCAGCGCTGGCGGTAGAAATGGACATCGTCCGGTATTGAGAGGCACGATGGATGAGCGCCAGGAGAGGATTGGACCGCCATTGCCAGTCATGGTCGGCCGAAGTGCCGGCGCCCTTCGATTCCGTCTCCGAAGGGCGCGGTCTCTGTGAAAATACCAGGATACGTGGGTACGTCACTATCCGGCCCATTTCTGCTGCGCCGAAATATCGGGAAACGTGCACGTAGCAGCTCAACCGAAAATCGAACTTCAAGTCTATATAGATGTTCAAGTTCCGGGCTTAACCATCTTGAATGAAATGTAATGCGACGAGCCCGAAGGGAAAAAAAAGCCACATACGCGCAGTCATATGGCCTACATCCGAGCTCGCATTTAACATGACCATTCTACTAATAGGGCCAGAACCTTATTAATTTTGCGAGTAAGTTGGTAAGTTGAAATTGTTTTGCGAATTTAGTAACTAGCACTGGACGTTCTCTACTTTCTGTCGCTTAACTAGTAATCGTTATGCAAGTTTCCTGTAAGTTACTGGCAGAAGTAGAACGAATAAGGAGTGTTTGTCACCCAACTAGCGATGTCATCTGAGTTATGAGTCACGGAAAACATGCCAACGAAACGATATGTGCCCAAACCTGCAATTTGCCTGTGATTTAAAAAAAAAATAAACTAAAGGCGACACACTGCACTGTTTTCGGCAGAAAGTAGCCACGACAAAATGTGGGCTTGCAATTTTTGAATAAGCTTTATAAAAGTCCCAGTGTCGCACCAAAGGCGAAGCCTTCAAGCATTAGCGAAGTATTATACATTTGCACGAGGTGAGGCTCCCACTTTTATAGGCCATATAAACTGAAATAAAAATTCGCTTACTGAGTAAAAAAAAAGCATGCTGTACGCATGCGCAGAAAAAAACGTGGATATAGATCACTCAACAACGGCGAGCAATCGATTTCGTGACGTTGCCACGATGAGGACCACCGCCAGCAGGAAACGTGCACCCTGTGCGCAGAGCGAACGCTTTATGCTTTGTGTCATTTCCGCTGTGCGCGACTGCAAAACTGAGATTGCGAGTCCTCCAACGCTAGGCCGCTCTGGAAGACGGCACACAAGAAGCCGCCAGTCATTTCGGCTAGCTGTCAGTCTTCTTGCACCAACCACAGATTACCTCTCAAGATACCGCGCCCGCACTCAGCTACGCGAACGGCGAGGCGCAGCCGTGTCTGGGATAGCGAGAAGACACGTGTTCTTCCGTAGTGCCCGTTTGATCACGTGACCCTCAATGCGAGCCCTACATTGGGCGCGCATGAAGCCATTCCCATCTCGGCTCACCTTCGCACGTGGAGCATAGCGCGTGCGAATTAAATTGATGGGGTTTTACGCGCCAAAACCACTTTCTGATTATGAGGCACGCGGTAGTGGAGGACTCCCGAAATTCCGACCACCTGGGGTTCTTTAACGTGCACCTAAATCTAAGTACACGGGTGTTTTCGCATTTCGCCCCCATCGAAATGCGGCGGCCGTGGCCGCTATTCGATCCCGCGACCTCGTGCCCAGCAGCCAAACACCCTAGCCACTGAGCAACTACGGCGGGTGTGCGTGCGAATTCGCCAGTAGTGTGCGTAAACTTGCATCCCAACAACAAAAGTTGAGTGACAGAAAGTAAACAGAGCATGCATATTTGACGCGCGCATTATTCTGCCTGGAATTATCAAAACACGGCATGAAACGAAAGTGTGTGTGTGTGTATAAACATTTATTGCCCGTAAGGGATGACACCGGAACTCCGGTACCACTCGCAGGCGTCCAGGGAGCCCGATATAACCCTAAGGGGCAGGGGTTAGTAGACGAAGCGGTTTGCCGCTTCGGCTGCCAGACGGACAATGTTCGCCTATGCCGCCGGGTCTTCGCTATGAAACGCGGTCTCCCATGCTTCTTCGTTCTTGAATAAATTATATCCCGGCGAGTAGCTGCACTCCCATAGGATATGTCTGAGAGTTCCTATTTTATCGCGGAATCTACAGAATTGGTCCCCCTCATTTGCCGTTTGCGTGAGGTATCTCCACCTCGAAGACGTGCCGTTCTCGGCTTCCAGGCGGCGCCAGGTGACTGCCTCTGTGGACGTAAGGGACCTATCCGGGAGCGGATATTTCAGGCGTCCTAATCTGTAGTGCTCTATGACCTCGTGGTTTGTCGTGAGCGTCTCGACCTTAAAGTTAGGTTGAGGCCGTCCTCGCCCCCGGATAATGAGCGTTCGGGCGATTGCGTTGGCGGCATCGTCTCCTGGTATGTAGGAGTGAGCGGGGCACCAGGTTAGGGTGATCCCTCAGTCTATATTGCCGTTCGATATTATGCTGTGCGCGTAGTCTGATATTTTGCCTTTGCAGAAATTTCTTACTGCCGATTTGCTGTCGCTAATATATCACCTTCGCGTCCGTAATAACGCACGCTAGGGCGATCGCCGATGAATAGAAGGATTCCATTGTTTCTTCGTGCTTTGGAGCCATCACCATGAGAGACAACTGCTGATCACTCTGATTTCCTTCTTCTCTTTTGTACATGTGTGTATTATATATGTTGTCCCTTATCAAATGGTATTTCCTCTGATGCCACTGATAGTTTCACTCATATAACTCCCATTATTTCTCCGACACATGTTAAAAATATTTAAGAGGAAGCTTTAGCTCGTGTGCTCTATCTAAATACTTGTAAAAGGAGAATACTTTTTTTCTCGGCAACCATTCCACCAAATTTGACGAGGTCTGTTGTATTTAAAAGAAAAACTTAAAGTCTAGTGACTGTTGGTTTCGAATTTTTCAGTTAGGTCGTTAATTTTTATTAAAAATTGGCAAAAATAAAAATTTTCAACAAACAAAGCTATGAAGTTTACAACTCTAGAACTCAACAACGAAACATTATAATACAATTCTGTGAAATGCATTTAATCTACATCTAAAGCGGACAAAATTGATATCTTACACATGAATATAAAAAAAAACATTTGGAAATACAGCTTTTGCACAACCCTTGTAACCAGCGTAAGAAATTCACGTAAGATGTAAAATGACATATCGAATTTGTCCGCTTTGAATGATCTAATGGATGCCGTTTACAAAACTGCGATATCTCTTCTTGATGCAGAGCTATGAATTTGTAAACTTCGTGCTTCTATTTTTTTGGAACGGTTGGATATTTGAAAATTCTTTTAACAATATGGGAGCCTTAAATAGAAATTCCGCTTCCACCAGTCACTAGAACTTGACTTTCTCTCTCAAAGGCAACAAATTTCAGTAAAATCGGTCCAAGGGTTGTCTCAGAAAAGCGCTTTTGCATTTTACATGTATTTCAATAGGCCGCGTCAGAGTTGGGCCCGAGCTAAAGCTTCCTCTTAAGAAGTGGTTTACAAGCCACTCAATATAGGACTTTACAATAACCGTCATAGAATTAAGATATAGTAATTGCGGGAAGTACAATTTCAACCATATTGTTTGCTTATAAAGACACAAATTTAGATTGGGACGGTACAATTTTTATTACTTGAGTACTAGGGAGAGCCCTATTGTGAAAAAAAAACTGAGATCGCGTAGCAACGACTCCCACCGTGATTTATCTGATTGACCTAAATTATTACCCACTGGCTTGTTTAGACCATGTTGACGTGAAGTCTGCAAGAGCCCCTACAATGAAATGCAGCAATGCCTCAGCGTCCGCACAGTGGTGTCCAAATGAGCACCTCGGAGAGAGCTGCATGCTGGGAGCTATTCGCGAGCAGTGAAAACGGCATACACGCCATACTTCAGACAAGACTTCCTGTTAACAGGAAAACCATAGCATATGCTGCTAAAATGCTCAGGAAATAAAATGCTGTGAAATAGAAACAAGTCTGACCACCTCACTTCCAACATTATTATAAACAAGCATAGATAAAGAGTGGTTGCAAACGAATGGGACAGGAAGGTCACCACGTCCGTAGTTCTTGGCTCGAGCACACTACCAGAATAGAATCCACAAAGAGGCAGCAAGAAGACACGGAAACGGTTTAACTGTGCCGTTTAACTTTCAAACTTCCGTGGGTTAAAATGCTTTAAAGAATATTTTTACTGTACCCTTCGATGTTTATGGAATGATATGTAATATAAGAACCACATATCCTGCAGCGAATTTTCCAAAGCGTAGTTTAAAGCTTCTACATAATGCATACAACCACAACAGTAACTTTTAGGCCTTGATTAGTTGCATCCAGTAAAGCTACGCGCGAAACTTCGTTTGTCTGTTTTTCAGTGGCACTGTACCAGGGAGAAAGAGAACAAAACTACGCTGTCCGATTCGAGAAACGCTTTTTGTTAAAATAATCCCATTTTGGTACTGCTTTACTTCAGTATTGATCTCGAATAATGTGAGACTTGTAACGAATTTCAAAAGCTCTTACAAGTATTTGTATTTTTTGACTTATTAGTATTCCAATCAAGCATTTTCTAATGTAGCCTCATTTGTACTGCACCCACCTAATTTTTGCCGAGTATTCGGTAATCGAATTACTTTCTTCGGTGACTTGTTCAGGTCTGCCTAAATTTGCATTTGTTCAAAGTCGCAAGTTAATAGCCTTTGTCGAGGCAATGAAGTTTTTGTCGAAAGCAACAGCCTTCAGAGACTCTAATGCCGCAATTTAAGGAAGACTGCACATGTGACAGTAAATTAAGCGGGCTAACGGGAGCGTAATGTGCAATATGAGAAATATCTGAGGTTCCTCTATAATGTACGACGGCTAATCAGAAAGTATTTCCCCTGTTGTTTTAGCCAAATTACGGCTGTAAACGCGAAGTCAACATATCCATTCCCAGCGGAGGAGCTTTCTTGAACCGGCCCGGCCTTGTCTGCCGGTAGCTCCGCGGCATGGCACTGCTGTCAGTTGTTGAAGATGGCGGCTGTGCTTCGCACGTCGACGGCGTGATGATTCATTTTCTTTGGAGCAAAAGAGAACGCCCGTCGACATACACAGGGTAGTGGTGCCCACGTTCGGGGAAAGATGTCTCGCTTTGAGAAGCGTCAGTTGGTGGTGTTGTGAGTTCGAAAAAGACCGTGAATGCTTGCTTGGCAATGAGCGTCCGGCTAGGCCGCGTGCATCGCTGACTGATGGCAGGGGCATCTTCTCAAATGTAGTGCTGCGATGGGACACATGTCTGAAGCGGTGTAGGGACTATGCGGAAAAATAGTGTGAGGTACGTGTAATACTACTTGTGCTTGTCATTACTAGCACGTGCCTTATCATGGCTAATAAAATATATGGGCAAAGGCTTCCTGATTCGCCCTCGTTTTATTACTGGGACTACTTCACGCTTCGGAACATATGCGCCTATGAGTTTCTGTCTACATCTAGTCTGCGCCAACGTACACGGAAACTATGTAGCTGTAGCAAAGCTGTGTGGGATCAGGAACTGACTCGTTTTAGTGGTCTTGCTGTAGCAGCTCTGAGCCGTGATAAAACGCCGTACATCCTACCACTCTACGGCGGTGCGAGGCTTGGTGACCAATGTTCCTAAATTCCTCCTGGGAAACATAGCTCTCAACAATATACATAGGGGCAAGCCGAGTCGAGAACCGCAACTGCAAGCCGAGAATGGCACGTCTCCCAGGTGGAGATACCTCACGCAAACGGCAAATCAGGAGGACCAATTCTGCAGATTCCGCGATAAAATAGGAACTCTAAGACATATCCTATGGGAGTGCAGCTACTCCCCGGGATATAATTTATTCAAGGACGAAGAAGCATGGGAGACCGCGTTTCATAGCGAAGACCCGGCGGCATACGCCAACATTGTCCTTCTGGCAGCCGAAGCGGCAAACCGCTTCGTCTACCAACCCCTGCCCTTTAGGGTGACATCGGGCTCCCTGGACGCCTGCGAGTGGTACCGGAGTTCCGGTGTCATCCCTTACGGGCAATAAATGTTTATACACACACGCACTTTCGTTTCATGCCGTGTTTTGATAATTCCAGGCAGAATAATGCGCGCGTCAAATATGCATGCTCTGTTTACTTTCTGTCACTCAACTTTTGTTGTTGGGATACAAGTTATACGCGCACTACTGGCGAATTCGCACGCACACCCGCCGTGGTTGCTCAGTGGCTAGGGTGTTTGGCTGCTGGGCACGAGGTCGCGGGATAGAATAGCGGCCACGACCGCCGCATTCTGATGGGGGCGAAATGCCAAAACACCCGTGTACTTAGATTTAGGTGCACGTTAAAGAACCCCAGGTGGTCGGAATTTCCGGAGTCCTCTTCTACGGCGTGCCTCATAATCAGAAAGTGGTTTTGGCACGTAAAATCCCATAATTAAATTTTTAATCGTCACACGAGCGCTCTTGTCACATTGTTGTTCTCGGTCTTCAATGAGAAGGCCACTTCGGCTGACTGTTAACTTGCTTGGTTTAGGTACCATGGCCATAGTACCAGCTTTCTTGAGTGTTACAATCTTCAAAAAGAGGTCTGGGTGTGATTTTTGAAATGCTGGCACAAAATCGAACGAACCATAGATTCGAACCTTGCTATAATGAAGCTGAAGGGGGAGCCAGAAATACTTCGTGATAACCGTTACTTCGTTAAATTCCTTCTTGCCATTTACTACAATATATGCCAAATAGGGTGCACAGTTGTAAACATGAAAATGACATGAAGGTTTTAGCGGCCCCTGCAACCGCTGCACGGCCACTCGTGGGATGAATTTTGAATAAAACAACAAATGAATCTTCCGAGTGTGTAACACGCGACTTAGCAGCTGATGTGACAGCCTCTAGAGAGCTGCCTTCAGTTCCACTGCGATGGTCTCTCACGTCTGCATTCCACTGCCGTTCCTCGTGGACACACAACACAGCATGGCGCTGTGTGATTGAGGAGGCAAGCTAAACTTCTCCGCGCCGGCTTGGCTCGGCCAGCCTGTGATCGCCGAGCTTCCACCGGTGCCGATGCGATCTCGGAGGCCCACCCCGGCTTGAGACCGCATGCCGCGTCGCAGGGAGAGGCTGAAGTGAATGCACAGCCTGGGTGCGACCCCCGAGATCGCACCGAAGGGGTCCAGGGGCGGCTGCCCGTGCGGTGCGCCGTAGGGAAAGGGAAACGTCAATGCACTAATGTTTCGCACCACTGCGCGCAGTCACGCAGGCTTGCGCGTGGCTCCCGAGTTTGCGCCGGGGCGATCTCGGAGGCCACGCCCAGCTGCGCCTGCCTACGCACCGCGCCACGCCAAAGTGAATGTGTATGCGGAGCGGAGCTGCGCAGTGTGGACCGGCTTGCGCATCCATGCACGTGCGAGAGAAAGTGGTCGGTTCATTGGCACCGTTCAAGTACCTGTAGCTGATACTCCCATAATAATAACAAAATTGTGGTGTTTCACCTACAAGTGCGATAGCGAGCTACTGCTTGTGCGCAGGTGCACAGCTATGCACGGTGGTCATAAAGCCCAGCGTTCGTCGATGACGTATTCGACTCGGGAACGCGGCAGTTTTCAACTGCCGCGGTGAATGAGTGCCGAACCAAGCGAAAGGTTATGTACTCGGCGCGCAACGGTCAGGTATTTTCTGGTTGTGGAGACGAATCTAGTTCATTATGCTCATTGGAACAATTATGCTTCATTCGATAAAATGAGCATTGGAATACATGGACCTCTATCTGAATTTCAAACGGAATTTCATTTACGTCATTATATGCGTTCTTTAGTTATATCACGTATAGTTTTGATGAAGTTCCAGTGTATTTCCTTTTGTTTCGTTTGTGAACACACGGAGAACTAATGTCGTGGCAACGCATCTAAAGCTCGATTACGCACTCAATATCTACTCACAAGAATTGCCAGAAGCTTCTGAAATCTTCTCATTTGCGTGTAGCGACCACTCTCATTGACGTTTTTTTTTTTTACATAAATTGTAGAGAATCTTTTATAAACCACAAATTCAAGGTTCATGGAAGTTAGAATGCTTTACCGCTAATGTTTGCTCTTCTAATCACAAAAGCAATAAAATGCTGTTATGCGAATCAGTTCTCCTTCCTTAAACATAGTTTGGGTCATTTTTAATGCTTCAGTAGGTGGTTTTCTTAGAAGGAATCAAAATCTCAAGGAGATTAGCTGTCTCTGTTGTACAGTCGTCACGATTTCGCACCAGTTGCGCGAGAACAGTTGGGAAGGCTGTCACCACAAACCCTTAATACATTTGACGGCGACATCGGCATGAGTACTGGCTTGTGAATATTCCACTTACACCCACGTAGTGGGAGAAACACAAAAATGCAATAACAATGGTTTCTTGAAGCTGGTGCATTTTTTTGTCCCCCTTTATGTCCCAATTTTGTCCCGCTTCTTATGGATTAGGATTATGTTAGCGTTTTTCCTAAATTCCGGTACGCTCATGATTTCGAGCGTACCGGAATCTTGGAAGAACGCTAACATAATCCTAATCCATAAGAAAGGGGACGCCAGAGACTTCAAACATTATAGACCGATCAGCTTACTGTCCGTTGCCTACAAAGTATTTACTAAGGTAATTGCAAATAGAATCAGCAACACCTTAGACTTCCGTCAACCAAAGGACAAGGCAGGATTCCGTAAAGGCTACTCAACAATGGACCATATTGACACTATCAATCAGGTGATAGAAAAATGTGCGGAATATAACCAACCTTTATATATAGCTTTCATTGATTACGAGAAAGCGTTTGATTCAGTCGAAACCTCAGCAGTCATGGAGGCATTGCGGAATCAGGGTGTAGACGAGCCGTATGTAAAAATTCTGAAAGATATGTACAGCGGCTCCACAGCCACCGTAGTCCTCCATAAAGAAAGCAACAAAATCCCAATAAAGAAAGGCGTCAGGCAGGGAGATACGATCTCTCCAATGCTATTCATAGCGTGTTTACAGGAGGTGTTCAGAGACCTGGATTGGGAAGAATTAGGGATAAGAGTTAATGGAGAATACCTTAGTAACCTGCGATTCGCTGATGATATTGCCTTGCTTAGTAACTCAGGGGACCAACTGCAATGCATGCTCACTGACCTGGAGAGGCAAAGCCAAAGGGTGGGTCTGAAAATTAATCTGCAGAAAACTAAAGTAATGTTTAACAGTCTCGGAAGAGAACAACAGTTTACGATAGGTAGTAAGGCACTGGAAGTGGTAAGGGAATACATCTACTTAGGACAGGTAGTGACTGCGGATCCGGATCATGAGACTGAAATAATCAGAAGAATAAGAATGGGATGGGGTGCGTTTGGCAGCCATTCTCAGATCATGAACAGTAGGTTGCCATTATCCCTCAAGACAAAAGTTTATAACAGTTGTGTCTTACCAGTACTCACGTACGTGGCAGAAACCTGGAGGCTTACGAAAAGGGTTCTACTTAAATTGAGGACGACGCAACGAGCTATGGAAAGAAGAATGATAGGTGTAACGTTAAGGGATAAGAAAAGAGCAGATTGGGTGAGGGAAGAAACGCCAGTTAATGATACCTTAGTTGAAATCAAAAAAGGAAATAGGCATGGGCAGGACACGTAATGAGGAGGGAAGATAACCGATGCTCATTAAGAGTTACGGAATGGATTCCAAGGGAAGGGAAGCGTAGCAGAGGGCGGCAGAAAGTTAGGGGGCGGATGAGATTAAGAAGTTTGCAGGGACAACATGGCCACAATTAGCACATGACCGGGGTACTTAGAGAAGTATGGGAGAGGCCTTTGCCCTGCAGTGGGCGTAACCAGGCTGATGATGATGATAGCCAGTCTTAGCCAAGCAAATCGAAATAATTTATATATTGTCAAGAGGAAAACACAAAATATTATTTTGGCGCTGAAGAACTCAAATAAATCAGCTCTGCGCCACTGGCCCGGCAGGTCCAAGATATGTGGTCACGGTCTTAGGCTTTAGCAGTTTTCCTGTGGCCTGGACGCACCTTAAAATTAAAGCACCTTTGAATTTGCTCGGCTTCCTGGGCTCACTTCGAAGCTACAACTACAAAGCCGCACTTAGCCTGCTACGTCAACGATGCCGGAAGAAGCCAGCGGGTAGGGTACTTTCAATTGTGCGGCCATCGTCTGTAATTGACGACCAAGACGTCGAAAACTACCTGCTATTCTATTAGACAGTAAGCTGTTAGGAGTAGAACGCCGACACTGCACCGACATATTTCTCGCCAAACTCATCTATTGATTACAGACGACCTTAAGGCTATTAATATTCAAGCAATGCAAGGTTAGATTGTATTGCTGAAGACAGAATCATTAGGAATCTGTAGACCTCGTGATGAGGTTTACACTTGCTCCGGCTATATGCGACATGCAATGTTTCTGGGATTGGCGCATATTGCTATGGCACTCACTCACCAGGGTCAGATTTGACCATGACCGCATGACGACTACTGTATGTCGACGATGTAGTGACTATGATGAAATGACGAAGGAATGCCGTCAGCGGAATGAGAAGTGCGGTACAAATATGACGGCATGATGACAATACGATGAAAACCCTAAAATCATGACGATAGCATAACGACGGCAGCGTGATGCCTTGACATGAGCACTACGAGATCGCGACGAGAGTATGACCACAAAGGCATGAGGATTTTCAGAATGATGAGAAACAAACGACAAAGCTGGAATGAGGACGAAGGAACTACCACAATGGAGTCATGGCAACGCTATGTCAACCGGCATATGTCAACGACTCCATGGCAATGACTGTACGACGGTGATGTAATGACGGCCATGGCCTGAGCACGTCTGCATAATTACGACTACAAACGGCAGAGTGCTTACGATGGAACCACGAAGGACTGACGTCGATGGAAAGATGACGGCGGCAAAATGACGACAGCGCGACGACAATTGCATGACCTCAATGGGATGACGAAGACTGTGCGCGAGCAGGAGTGACGATGATGGCCAGAGAAGAGTCGTATGACGAAGCTCGAAGGAAGGCAATAGCTCGACTACGATGGCATCACGACCACTAGCACATACCTAGTAGTCCGAACAAGTGGACAACCGTGGTCTCAAGCCGCGAAAACGATTAGGAGCATAGAAAAATACTATATATATATATATATATATATATATATATATATATGCTGGTAAGCCTCAACGCTCTATTTCTCAGCTCGCGCGCTAAAGACGATGACGCTGGCCATGATGACGAATTGATGCAGATGAAGAAGATGAAGCGGTAAAATAATGCTCGCAAAATTTCCTTCGCGCGTCGCAGCGGCCACCCTGGCCGCTGGTTAGGCTGGATATGGCGGGAAACACCGTATGAAAGGCTTCAAACGCGAAACATGCACAATCTCTGTGGCACAACAGCGGCCGTCCAAAGGCGGAACAACTGGAGTGACACGATAGTTAACTGGTGAAGTCTTCCCGAACAATGTAGGGCCGGATAAAACGGGACTGAAATTTCTTGCGCAACTTAGGAGTGCGAACTGGGGTCCACAGTAACACTTCGTCTCCAGGGTGGAAGGAAACGACATGGTGAGATGCATCATAGCGAACTTTGCGGTCTTGTTGACTGGCGTCGGTGTGGAGGCGGGCACGTTGGCGACACCGGGCAATGCGCGAAACGAACTGCTCAGAAACTGATGTGGACAAAGGCACGGGGACACCGAAGAAAGAAACGTCGAAGGTAGTGATCGTTTGGCGACCATACACAAGGAAAACGGCGAGTACCCCGCAGTGCGTTGGACGGGCGTGTTGTATGCGAAAGTGACGAATGGTAGAATGACATCCCAATTGGTGTGGTCAGGGTTAATGTACATTGATATCATGTCGGACAGCGTGCGATGAAAGCGCTCTGTGTGACCATTAGTTTGAGGGTGTTAGCTGGAAGTCGTTTTAAGGATGGTATTGGACGCACGGAGAACATCGTCGAGAAGTTTAGAGAGAAAGGACACGTGGGGCTCCTTGCCGTTAGAAGATGGCTTCCAAGAAAAAGGCTGCAACCTCCTCTGAGGATCCCGAAGACAGTGCGGATGTTTCAGCGTACCGTGTCAAGTGGTCTACAGCTGTGACGATCCATCGTTTACCGCCAGTGGTTAAGGGTTAGCGGTCCAGAGAGGTCGATACCAACGACTGCGAAGGGAGCTTCAGGACACGGGAAAGGTTGGAGCAGTCCAGCCGGAGGTGAGGTCAGTCGTATGCGGTGTTGGCAGAGGAAACAGGAAGCAACGTATTTCGCTACGCTGGTTGCAAGTTCAGGCCAAGAGAAGCGGCTGCGAGTTCGCTCATAGGTTTTATGGCAACCAAAGTGACCGGCAGTGGGATCGTCGTGAGAGGTCTCCAATATCTGGGCCCGAAGTGATCGGGGAACGACGGGAACCCAACGGTGTCCTTCGGGATGAAACACGTACCGGTATAATACCGAATTTTTTATCTTGAAGTTCTTCGACTGCCGACGGAGCCGTGCGTTAGATGGGCGAGATGATCCGCGAATACGTTCCATAACGGAGCGGCAGTAGGAGTCATTACGTTGGCTAGAGACAAACGTATGAGAATGGCTGTATGGGAGCCGGTCGAGAGCTGCGAGCGAAGGGAATGCAGGCGACGCGTGCTGCGGTTTCCTCACGGAAGGTGGTAAGCAAGCAGCATTTGAAGACGATGGTAGGGGATAACGAGAGAGAGCATCGGCATCCTGGTGTTTTTTTCCAGACTTGTAGGTGACGTCGAAGTCGTATTCTTGTAAACGAAGTATCGAACGGCCGAGACGTCCCGTTAAATTATTTAGCGTCGCCCACCTGCACAAGGCGTGGTGATCAGTAACGACCGTAAAGTGGCCGCCGTGCAGATATGGCCGAAATTTTTGGATGGACCATACAACGTCGAGACACTCTTGCTCGGTAATCGTATAATTTTTGTCTGCAGCTGTTAGCGTTCGACTTGCGTATGCAACCACACGTTCTTCAGAATTTTGCTGACGTTGCATAAGAACAGCGCCGATACCGTGTCCGCTGGCATCAGTATGTAGAAGAGTGGGTGTGGCGTTGTCCAAACGACAAAGCACAGGTTCGGACGTGAGGGCAGGCTTGAGGGCGTTCGTGCACGCCGTTCGTGCACGCCGTCGGAATTGTCAGTCTCGCTCAAGTTAACGAGGCGTTGACAACACGAGATGAAAGTAGACGCCGAAGAGAGAAAGTCCCACCCTAGTATAAGCATGTGAGCACAGGAAGCCAGCACTGTGAACTGGATATGGCAGCGTATCCCGTCGATCGAAACTCTAACGCTGCATTGCGCCAATGGCCGAATCACAACAATATTTGCACCACGAAGAAGAGCCCCCCTGTAAGGTGTAGTAAATTTGCGTAGACGAGAGCACAAGCCAGCGTGAATAATAGAAATAGCTGCTCCCGTATCAATCAATGCTAGGACTGGCACACCTTCTACACACACACGAATAAAGCATAGGCCGGGCACGCTGGAGGAATTTTAGTCGGTGCGAGGCATGCCGCTTTCACTACAAAAACTGCACCATCTAGTTTTCCGATCGGTAGTCAGGAATGCGGTTGGCCGGTTGCAAGGGTGTCGTCGATCGTCGGAGAAGGAAGGGCGAGCGGCGGCGTCTTGGAATGTAGTTGCGAGGCGCTACGGGGGCGGGAGAAAGTGAGCGTGGGGTGAGCCGGCACTGGTAAGGACTCGGAGGAAGCAACGGGTCTCTCTCATAAAAATTGTAGCCACGGCGTTCGTCCTGTTGTCATCTTCGGTAAAAACGCGATATGTGCCCACGAATAAAACAGCAATAACAAATAGGGCGGGGCTTAGGCCGGGTAGTGTAAAATGCTGTGGCAGGCTGACGGGGCGGTAGAGTCGCCAGATGGTTGGCAGCAGTAGCAGGAGCAGGAGGCGCTGTCGGGACGAACGCTGGTTGCATAGCCTCAACCTGAGCGTACTAGGTGGATGGCGAAGGAGGGCCACACCTCGCAGCGCAGGTCATAGAGGTCAGCTCCTCTTTTATGATGTCGCGCAGGCCAGGAACCGAAAGCTGAGGCTGGATAACGGGAGGACTCAGCGTGCCACACGCTTGGAGATCTTCGCGTATGAGAGTCCGAATCAGCATACGCAGGACGAAGGACGAAGGAGGCACGTCACCGGCGACAGGTTGTAAACGTATGGCCTGCAGTGCGTCCAGGTGTTTGCAAGTCGCGATCACATCGTTAACGGTATTTGGATTCTTGATCGCCAGTGCGTTGAACGCGACGTGGGCAATGCGCTTTAGGATATGACGAACATGATCATATTCCATCATGGTGGCGTCAACAGGGCGACAAAGGGCGAGGACGTCCTCGATATAAGAGGTGTATGTTTCGCTGGGAAGTTGCGTGCGTCCATCAAGCTTTTTCTTGGCGACCTCAGAGCAGACGTTGGGAGCGCCAAAAATCTGTCGAAGCTGGTGTTTGAATGCCACCCAGTCAGGCAACGTGCTCTCGTGCTTGAGAAACCAAGTCCTGGTAACGTCAGTGAGGTAGAATGCGACGTTGCGAAGCTTGTGCATATCATCCCACTGGTTAGACTCTCTCACGCGGTCATAATTGTCCAGCCAGTCATCAACGCCGTCACTACGAATGCCAGCGAACATGGTGGGATCGCGCTATCGCGTGTTGATGGTCCATGAAGGGCGACTGGTGGGGCAGAGACGGTGACGCCGGAGGCTCCTGGAGGATCTTCTTGGGGCATCCTGGCCGAAAGGCTGAGCTAGCGAGACGGCCTGAACGAAGCTCAAGGGAAACTCGAAGGCGTAGAGGACCAAGGGATCGAACGCAGCCTCCACCACTTGCGAGAGAGCTGTTAAGCCTCAACGGTTTCTTTCGCAGGTCGCGCCCTAAAGACAATGACGCTGGCCATGATGATGAATATTTACAGACAAAGATGAAGGGGTAAAATAATGCTCACAATATATATATATATATATATATATATATATATATATATATATATATATATATATATATATATATAGATATATAGATATATAGTATGTTATTGCCGGCACAGTTATTTATTAGTTAGTTCAGAAATTTACGAAAGTTCCGATTCACCTTGGTGGGAACAGGCGCGTGGTCTCTGCATATTTTTTTCGTTAGCAGTTTTTAGGCATTTTTCAGTTTTTACAGATGCTTGCGGGACAAACAGGTGGATGCACTATCCGCAGAATGCTCTACGTCATAGTGTACGTGCATCTGTAAAAACTTAAAAATGACTAAAAACTGCTAACAAAAAAAAATATGCAGAGGCAACGCACCTGCTACAACCTAGGTGAAACGGAACTTTCGCAAATTTCTTAAATACTTGTTCTACAATTAAAAGCAACTTGTACAACTTTCTCTACGTTCATTTTATGAACGACCATCTTATTTATGGTATTCATGGGGATTCATCTTATTCATGGCATGTTGCGGGGACCACAAAAATCACAAGTTTAGTGGCATGAAGTTTTGATGTTTATGCTATGCATAGCTCACAAGCGATGCCCACTGGAAACTCCGTTTTGGCATATTCAAAGTGTTAAACAGAAGGGCAGCAATGTCCGAAGCACGAATGCGATTGATGATGCTTGTTGAGAGAAGAATTGTGATTACACGTGTATGCTTGGAAAAGTACATGTGCCAAGGCAAATTGATGAATCCTGCACCTCTAAGGCCTCATTGGGACATACCAATTCTGGAAGCCAAGAAGGGCCCCACCTCCAGTGGCATTTACGTGTCGGTGAAACCGAATTCAATCAAAGCATCTCTGAAATACATTTCACCATTTCATGAGCACGTCGCCACGGATTTGGGATAAATGGGCGCCAATATTATAACTAAAGGGTGTATACAGGAACACTATATATATATATATTTATATATATATATCATGAACGCCCTGCATACAGCACCTAGCAGACAGCCATCCACGCGAAGCCTGGGAAAGCAGGCAAACAAGTCTTCGGTTTAATAGTAAAAAAGTACGCTCACTTACCGGGTGGCGTGGTGGTGTGCCGCTACCTCCAAAGCCAGGCGACGTGTTGGCCATGTTTCGATGTGTGCCACTTTTGTTCCACCGTTCCCTGGTGAGGCTCCGTTCGTACGGTGATGACATTGAACCAGAATAAAGTGGAGACCGTGGCTCCAAGAGACTCGCAGTGGACTGACTGGCAGCCCCCGCGACTTTTGTTGCCATTTCATCGGCCGGGGACATGCAAACGGATGAGCCAGAGTACAATGCAGGCGTCTTAGCGACCGGAGGCCCGAAGTCAGCGAAAGCCGCTGATTTCCGCCTCCTTGCGGGTCGACTCATCGTTGCTTGGGAGTCTTCCGCACTGCACTTGTCTGTACTACCGCGAATCTCAGTCACTTTATCGCTTTTTCCTGTTTTGTTGAGTTTACATTCGCTTACTCCGACATCGGCCATCTTCTCGCGATTGTGTCTTGCATTGTTTTGCGGCGCGGGCTTGTCCTGCTGGCTTCCCTTATCCACCACATCCTTCTGCACGTCAGGCTTCTCGTGCTTTGTCCCCTGGGTATTCATCGTTTTGTTAGTCATTGTACATTTGTGTAATTCCAGCAAATTATGAACGCATGGAAGTCTCGCTCGGAGATACTACAGCGCAAGCAGGGAGATTATGTACCTTTCATATGATTGTCTAGTAGAGGAAAATATGAAAATTGAATACCGCCGTCCTGCATCTAACGAATATATACTCTGTATGCAATTTATTTAATTTCGTTATTCCGCCAAATCTTCAATTTAGTATTGGTAGAACACATGAACAGTATTATTATAAAGCCGTAGACTCATTTTTAAAACGCCTGTGAATGGCTTCTCACCAATGAGGCATGCTTCAACAAAGTGACAAAAGCCAGGAAAGCGCAAAGAACTTCAGGGTACGTTACAGCGCGCCAGCTTCTTTGAGTAGCAGCATTTACACTTTCGTGCAAGCTCCGCGAGTTCTCCAATCTAGTGCAGTGTGCTGTAGCCTCTGCTTGCTTGGGCCCAGTCCCTCTACTCATTCTTCCCAACTGCATTCCTTACCTGCGCCGTGCCAGTGGGCCTGTCATGGTTGTCGGGAGACTGAGTCCTTCCATGCTTCTTTTTTCGAAGTCCATCATGCCTCCGCGTCGGTTTCGTATTTACGTCTAGCCCAGTTGTGCTGTTCGGACTTGTCGAATTGGGACAGCGTGTCGGGTCAGGGGCTCCGGGCGGGGTGGGCTGCAATGGCGTGCACTCCGCAGCACCAGGCGGTGTGGCGCCCCGCTTGGATCTCCGGTGACCCCAAGCGCTACTGCCCGGTGAACTGAAAGCGTTCGGTGTTGTGGAGTGTGACCCAGCCCGCTGCGAAAGAAGCCCCGAGTCCAGGCCATCCATCTTGTGTTCTTCGTCGTTGTCATCTTCTGCCTTCCTTGAGCGTGCCTGGTTCAAAGAGGAAATTACGGAGAAATATATTGTGCTGAACCCACTCTCTTCATGAATCGGTGGCCGCGAAGCGTCCTTGATGTAGTTGTTTGCATTATTGCTAAATGTGTTTACGTCATGTCATGCTCAGTATTGCTGATAATGTATTTCGTTAAGAAGTTACTGTTCTGATGGGACTTTTCAGTGCATTCAGTACACTATAGTGAGGGGGCAACAGCAGTCTAAAGAGAACCTGTGCAATAGCGCATCTTCGCTTTCATGATTAGTGACGCCGTAGGAAAATGCTTAATTCGTGACAGCCAGGGCTAAGGCTCGAGCCGTGTGGACGTTAGTAGCCGCAACACGATAAGCAGTCTTTAGCTACTTCATGCGTTCTGAACCTATCTATCTGTCTATCTAGCCTCTATTGCCGAACCAATGGTGCAACCAGCTTGGACTCTTACTATGTGCTCGAAGTCGTGATGCCGCCGTGGCCACTACATTGTCGTCATTCCAGCTTTGGCATCCCACTCTTATCATGCCGTCGTCTTCCCACCATTGTATTCATACAATGAAGTTTTCATACTGTCGTCATCATGCCGTGATGGGAGCTCTCTGCCGTCGTTCCAGCTTCATCATCCGACTCTCTCCATGCCGTCCTCATCATGCAGCCTTATTGAGAGAGCAGAATCACGGCATCATCGGTATATATTCGCGATCATGCCCTTACCTTGATAGCTTCGGCATGTGGTTGTCGAAATGTTGTCGTGATATTGGAATCCATCATGTAACCGCGCAAACGACGAATGACAAAGAAGGAAACACACAGGACAGGCGCGGAACTTCAACTGAGATTTACTCCGGGAAAGCGCACATTTATACATGTATCATAATAACACTAGCTAATCATCGAACAACCATCACTCGACATTGGCATGCAGGCGTGAGTGGCATAAACTTGCATGTAAATAATGGAACTGTTTATCACTCAGTGACACTGAATAGGTGCTAACGCGGCTACCAGATTGCATTTTATACAGTTAGTTTCATAGATTTCATAGTGATGAAGAGTGCAATTATTTACATGCAAATTAATGCCAATCACGCCAGCATGCCAATGTCGAGTGATGGTTGTTCGATGGCTAGCAAGTGTGATTATGATACATGTATAAATGTGGGCTTTCCCGGAGTAAATCTCAGTTGAAGTTCCGCGCGTGTCCTGTGTGTTTCCTTCTTTGTCCTTTGTTTTTTGCGCGGTTACATTATGCATTCCAATATCGACCACCAGCTAGCCCGCCCCTCCCTGTTAAGTATGTAGTGATGATACCATCGGGAGCGATTCATTGTCGTCAACCTTACATCCTTATGCCAGTCTCACCATACTGTCGTCGCCATGTCATCGCCGTCACACAGCCATCATTGTCGCATTGTCGCTCGTTGTCACGCTGTCGTTTTAGCATTACCATTACTTCGAAAGCGTCATCTCATTGTCCTCGTTTCATCGCCATCTTACTGCCTTCGTTGTTCCATCGGCGTCGATCCTTCTTCATCACTCTATAATTATGCAGTAAATATGCTGTCGCCATTCAACGGTAATTGTGCCGCTTACGTCATCCCATCGTCGTCATTGCGTCGTCGTCAGAATATCGCTGCCATGCATCTGTATAAACACCGTCGTCGTCATGCTGTTGCAGCCGCCACTGTCGTCATACAATTATCAGGCATTCATTGCCGCACCATCTTTGTGATGCCGCCTTTGTCGTTCTACCATGTCAATTAAGCTTCACCCGTCGTGGTTGCTCAGTGGCTATGGTGTTAGGCTGCTGAGCACGAGGTCACAGGATCGAATCCCGGCCACGGCGGCCGCATTTCGATGAGGGCGAAATGCGAAAGCACCCGTGTACTTAGATTTAGGTGCACGTTAAAAAACCCCTGGTGGTCGAAATTTCCGGAGTCCCCCACTACGGCGTGCCTCATAATCAGAAAGTGGTTTTGGCACGTAAATCCCCAAAATTTTTAATTAAGCTTCGTCATCTGACTCTTGTCACACCATCTCGTCTACCCTCGCCGTCAAAGAGACTTCATAATAAAGTGGTAGTCACGTCTTCGTCATCATACACTCAGCGTCAACCCATCGTCTAAATATTGTTACCAAGCCATACATGGCATTGTGCCGCAGGGGATTCGTCATACCACCGTCATGATCGTTCCATAGTCGTCATTCTAACTTCATCATCCCACTCTCATCATGGCGCCGTCGTTACGCCATAGTCGTTTAACAGTCGTCGTCATACCGTTGCCTTCACGCCCCCGTCATTACGCTGTTCTTTAACTATCATCATCACTCAAAGAACATCCCATTGTGGTCATGCCGTCGTTGTTATAATACTGTCGTGATTACATCGACTTCGTTCCTTCGCCGTCATTGAAGCCCATTCATGCGGTTGTCATTCAACATTGTCATGCCGTCATCGTTATTGCATCATCATCAAGCGGTTGCTTTCACGCATGCGTTGTCATGCCATCATTATCATTCCACCGTTGCCGCACCATCATCATCATTTATAATGCCATTGTCCTCACGCCGTCGTTGCAATGCTGTCTTCATTATATCTTCATCATCAGTTCACAGTCGTTCTTTCAATGTCATCATACCGCCTTGATGGTTCCGTCGACGCCATTCTCTCTTCATTTTTTCACTGTCTTTTCGTCGTCGTCACACAGTTGTTGTCATGCTCACGGATGACCTAGGCACGTGAGTGCCAGAACAGAGCCCAACCTGGTCACAGGGTATGTCGCATATAGCCGATACTGCAGGCGTCCCAGGTTCGCTACGACATATTTTATGCAAAGGTGACTTCAGGAATACGGAGTGTTGCAAGATAGCTGGAATGGTAATCGCATTACCATGGACAGGCGCTGTGAAATTTGTTCGGCCATAATTTTTTAATTATTGTGTTCTTGTCACGGGAGCATTTCGTAGAACTCGATTGGCATTTATTGTCCAATCAGAGCATGCGCCGATAAATTCATGAGGAAAGCTTGCGTGCACACACGTTGCCCTATGCGCATATTGTGCCTTTTATATCATCTTTATATCCTAGATGTGTCATGGATTGGGGCTTGCGCTTTCGCAGTTCTTGCATGCACTCCATAGAGTAAGTAATATGCACCTAGCTGAGAGTTAAATTTCGCGCTGGTTAGTCTGCTTGACCAGTGTTCGAATCGACTCAGAGCAAAGAGGAGTCGTTTCATATATATATTTTTCTAAATTTCGGTAGGCACATTGGGATTCCTTCAACACACCACGGCGGACTTCAGTAAGTCCATAGTAGCTATCGCTGTAAGAAGACACTCTTGCAACGAGAGTAAGACTGGTAAACCAGAAAGTAGCGAAAAATAAAAGTCGCGTGGCAGCTCCACAATGACGTTTCAGCTCAAGCTTGGCGTGATGCCACGGCTTTGGGCGGCTCATACTATGGGTTGCATGAAAAAATAACCAACGAGAAAAGTTGACACGAAGCACACGAGGAAAAACTTTAAAACAACATGAAATAATCACACAAATAAACAGTGTGCAAAGCTACAAGTGCCAGTAGCAGGCAGTTTCCTTTTTCTTTCGCCTCCTCTGCAAAAGCTGTCAATTGTTTCTTGTTCGTGCATTTTTGTGCACGTCATTGTCGCGCAACGTACAGTATGGAGGAGTACCCACTGGCTCAAATTTATGTACTTCTGTTGCAATTTCTGCCGCCGTCAGCTTTGGTCTAGTTAAGTATCTGCCTAGAAAAAGAGGCGCTGTTCGGCCAGAACTATGCCTTCCGCCATGAAACCACAAACTGCACATGATAACGATAGGTAACATTGTGTTCTAAAGAAACCAGTGCCTGAACTGAGTATGTTATGAGAAATTTTCGAGACCGTAAATGCGTAAGCAATAATTTGATATTCGCGGTGTCAAACTCACGTCACGTTTATTATTTCTATTGATTTATATTTACCATGAAGGTATACAGATGTACACAGCTCTCAATTAAGGCGTAAAGCAATAAATGCCGACATGCGCAATAAAAGCCCTGGCAAGAAAACTATAGTTGATCTGGCATTATATACATCAGAGACAAATTTGAAAAACACAATACGTGCGAAAAACATCAAAATCGTGGCCTAGTATATTTTTTTTTATTTATTGAATACTGCGGACACGTGGTCCAAGCAGGGAGGGCGAAATATTGTACATACAAAGAAAATCAGATTGACAACGCAAACAGAACAATAAAAAACAAGATTAGGAAGTAGGTTCAATTTATACAATTCCATTCGGTTACAGTTCGAGGAAAAAAAGAAAACTTATATGTGTTTGTTCTTGCAAACTAAGGGGTTAATGCATCATGTCTGCGGTGGCGTGTAGTTCTGGTCGATAACTGCTATAAATGTTCAGATGGGTCAAGGGATAAATTGTTAGTGTGAAGTAGTTTAAGGAATTCAAGTCTCTGTTTTTTTCTTCTAAGTTCGAGTCGTTCAAGGTTGTTAATTTTCATAAGTTCGGTGGGGGAATCACATCTGGAAAATTTGTTAAATATAAATCTGACCGCTTTTCTCTGAATTCTCTCAAGGCTATTGATATTAGTTTTTGTGTATGGATCCCAAACTATGCAAGCATATTCGAGCTTAGGTCTAATTAGGGAGATGTAGCATAGCATTTTAACGTTAGGTGGGGCTTTCTTAAGTTTGTGTCTCAGCAGGCATAGTTTTCTGAAGGCTGAAGCGCAAGTGTTAGTTATGTGATCATTCCATGATAGTGAATTGTTAAGGGTCACTCCTAGGTACATATAGCTGGTGACTTCACGAAGAGGTGATGGACCTAACTTATATGTATAAAGCAGGGGTGATTTCTTATGTGTCATTCGCTGTAGTACGCTTTTATCTGTGTTTAGTGTCATTCCCCAACACCCGCACCATGCAAGAATGTTATTTAAACTACAACATAAACTACCTTGATCATGGAGAGAAACAACATCTTTAAAGAGTACACAGTCATCGGCAAATAATCGAATCTGTACACCACCTTCAACCGTGTTAACAATATCATTAATATATAGAACAAAAAGAAGAGGACCGAACACATTGCCCTGGGGAACACCCGATGTGACCGGGAGGCAGCCCGATTTTTCGCCATTTATCTCAACGAATTGTTTCCGGTTAGACAAATAGGCTGAAATCCAAGAGATAAACATCTGAGGGATTCCTGCATTTTCAAGTTTTAGGATTAATTTATCATGAGGGACCGTATCGAATGCCTTACGGAAGTCAAAGAAAATTATGTCTGTTTGTCCGTTCTTGTCAAGGGTTGATGCAAACGAATTAACTGCAGTGACCAGCTGTGTGACAGTCGAATACCCTCTTCTGAACCCGTGCTGGAAATTAGTTAACATTGAATGTTTTTCTAGATATGTGGTTACGCTTTTTGCTATGATATGTTCGATGAGTTTGCAGCATGATGACGTTAAAGAAATAGGACGGTAATTATCTACAAGTAGACGGTCTCCCTGTTTATGAATTGGTGGTATTCGGGCTGTTCTCCAGTCATTCGGTAACTCAGACGACCATAATGAAGCACGGAATATTATAACAAGAAACTTTCATAAGGTTACAGCATATCTACGGAGAAACAAATTAGGGATATTGTCAGGCCCACTTGAACATTTCGATTTTAGGTTCAGCACCATAGACCGTACACCAGCATACGATATCAAATTCACATCAAGCGGTTGGTTGAGAAGAACTAGGGCATTATTAGGTTAATTACTGCGGTTTTGAAGAGGTCATGGTGTGAATAATGACCATGTTATGTGGCTTCGAGTTCAAAATCCGAAAACTGGAAGCTTGGCGTCCATTGCACTTCTAATGTGCAATCACAAACTTAGCTAAAATATAGATGTCTATGAATGCTTTATCACTCTAAACTGATATATTGTTTCCCGTCATTGTTTCAAGAGAGTTCGCTGCACAAACTTACCAGTCGAAGTGGGTTGAAGTGGACAAAGACGAAACACGTTCAGGTCGTTAAGCCATCACACTCCGATTGAAGATACTGAAACTTTAATGAAGAATATGCTTGCAGCGCTGTAGGCACTACAATTGCTTCGGTGGGAGACCTGAGTTTAGGCTGCTGGTCAACAGCTAGGACTGCTCACACAGAAACGCTTGCGATCTCTCGGGCAAGCTGTAATAGGTCGCGCTTTCTCTTGGATGAAGTGATCGGTAACCTTGAGAACTGTAACTCCGAAGCCGGACGCTGACCCCTGTTTCGACCATGCTTGACGGAACCACCCAGGAGGTTAAACAACAGCCTTCAGCCGTCATCGTTTATGGTGTGCTGCGCCAGCGTGATCCTGCCATCTTTAGCGGCACTGATGATCATGTCGTGGAGGATTGGCTGTCATACTACGAGCCGGTGAGCCAACACCACAAGTGAGGCGACGCGACCATGTTGCACAACGTGCTGTTTTAATTTACCGGCGTCACGAATCTCTGGTTCTAAAATTTCGAAGATGATTTTGCCACGTTGAGTGCATTCAAGACAAGTTTTGCAGAAGTGTTCGGGCGCGACGCTGTGCGCAAGCTCCGCGTTGAACAACGCTTATGTGGGCGAGCGCTACATCACCGTGATACTTTCACAAGTCACATCGAAAGATTCAGTGACCTGTATAAGCGTGTGAATCCGTCAACGGGATTACAGGAAAAGATAAAACACATTATTAAAGGCATTGATGAGGATGCCTTTCAAATGTCCTTGGCCAAGGATCCCCATACCTTTGCCGAAGATATTAATTTGTGCCACAGTTTTGGCGTGCTACGGAAACAACACATCTTTGTTCGGCTTCCTCCTCCCAGTGAATATTCTTCAGGAACATTCGTTATTGGCGACAACCAAACAACTTTGCTGACGCTGATAAAAGAACTTTTGCGCGAGGAGGTCGCACTACAGCTCTCCATTTTGTCGACCACGGCGAAGCCATGTCATAATTTTGCTTCAGCGGTTTGACAGATAATTCAAGAGAAAGTGACCGTATATCTTACATATCCGTTTCAGCCGGCTCCCGTGGCCGCACCTCAAACGTATGCTGAAGCCGCTGTGCCTTCTCCTCGTCTACCGGGTTCTCCCCTCCGCCTTTGCCTCAGCAGCCGGAGGCTCCCTTTTTCTATGCACAGCAGGATGCAAATCCTTGCCGCTATGCTCACAACTGTCAAATATGCTATGCCAGCGGCACCCCGGCGCATGCAGCGACCTCCTGCCACCGGCGCATCCCAGTCTTCATGCGCTTCCGACCATTTTGGTGTTCCACAACAGCTGCCCCTGGAAGCCTACTCTGCTGATGACATACCAGCTCCGGATTCACAGCATTTTAATACTCGTCGCTCGCCTTACCCTCGTCGCCGCTCACTATAACCTATTTGTCGTAGGCCAAGTGTCAGTACTACTGAGGCGGAAAACTGATGTCTGCAGTTCCTGAGTCACGGGCTGCGTTGTCGTCAGAACATGAAAGTCCTTGCTTTCCCTCGCTAACGTTCTTGAAGTGTCAGTGGATTGAATCAAATTTCTAGCGCTCGTCGATAAAGTTGATACTGTACCCGTTATTACTGAAAGCTTCGCTGTCCATTACGAGCAGTAATGATGAGGCCTTTGATACTAACGCTTAGAACAACAGCCAGTGCCGAAGTTCAGCTGGTCGCTATGCGCAGTGCCAGGGTGCTGATTCGAGACAGTTGCTATAATATTCAAGTTTTAGCATTAGATTGTTGCTCCCGCGATGTGATTCTCGGCTAGAGTTTTCTGTCCCGCCATCATGCCTTCATTGACTGTGCACGTGCTCAGGTTCAGTTTTCCGTTGTATGCGATTTGCCGTCACGACTTGCAAGTTCATGATGTCAAAAGGATATTTATAGCTTCAGATACTGGCCCTCCTACTCACAGGGCTGTATTTGTCCCTCTACAGCGAATCGCTTACCGAGGTGACTGTCATATTTATACCCACTGCTGTTTTCAGTCATCGCCAGCCTATATTGTTGCTTTCGCCCTCCTCATGGTTCGTCGTGGTGCTACAGAAATACTTGTTTCTAACCCAAATTATTACACTTTGGCTTTGCATTGTAGCGAAGCTGTTGGCACTATCCAGGCTGCGGACACTGGCGTTATTCTGCATTTTCCTGTTGCCGACGAACTGGCTACTGCTCACGTAACCGCACCGGCACCCCATGTGCCATTAGACAGGATATCACCGTATGTTTTTTGTCGCTCTATTTGCAATGAACTCGATCCGACACAACTTGATCGGCTACTTAACCTCTTAAATAATTCCCACGCATCATTTGAGTTGAATCAAGCATCATTAGGCCGTACAAGTACCATTTCTCAACACATTGATATCGGACATCACGCACCATTACGCCAGCGTCCGTACCGCGCATCATGTCCGCCGAGCGTATATGTTATTCACCGAGCAAGTTGAAGACATGCTTGAATGTGGTGTTACCAAACCATCCTGCAGTACATAGTCGTCTCCCGTAGTACTAGTTAAGAAAAAGAGATGACTCGATTCGTTTCTGTGTGGACTATCATCGCCTCAACAAGGTTACACTCTACAGCGCATAGACGCTCTACCGCGCATAGACGACGCCCTGGATAGTCTGGATGGTGCCGAATTCATTCCTTCTTTGGACTTGTCTTCGGGCTATTGCAATGTCCCGATGGATGAGTCAGATCCCACGACGACCGCTTTCATTACGCATGACGGTCTGTATGAATTTACGGTGATGCCATTCGGCCTGTGCAATGCGCACGCGATATTCGAAAGAATGATGGACAGTATTTTGCGATTGCTCAAATGGAAGAGGAGTTTGTGTTATTTAGACGACATGGTAGTTTTCTCCCCTGGTTTCACAACTCACCTCACTCGTCTACGCGAAGTTCTTACTTGCCTTGCCGCCTCTGACCTTCAACTTAACTTTAACATGTGCTGCTTCGGAGCCCGCAAACTGACCATACTTGGCCACCCCGTTTCGAACCGCTCCGCCCTTCCCTACCCTGATAAGCTTCGTGCTGTCGCACAATTTCCACAAACGGCTTCAGTTATAGAGCTCCGAAGTTTCATCGGTCTACGCGCCTATTTCTTAACTTATTGCGCAATTGTGCCTGCATCATGTCATCCCTCACGAAGCTCCTGGCTGGCCCTGGTGACCTTCGTGATTGGACTCCGGCATGTCACCAAGCCTTCACCACTTTGCGCCGTCAACTTGCCTCACCACACGTTTCATTTCACTACGACCGAAGTTCATACGGACACCTCCGGCGCTCGTCTTGGAGCCGTCCTTCCGCAATACAAGTCTGGCTTACCGGAATATGTGATTGCTTAACCGAGCCATGCACTCTCAAAGGCAACAAACGATTGTTCTGTGATAAAAAAAGAGCACTTGGCTATAGTTTTGGGTTGAAGTAAATTTCGTCTTTACTTGTACGGCCACCCTGGCCACTTTTGTCACAGACCACAACACGCTGTTCCACCTTGCGTCACTAAAAGACCCATCGGAGCGTCTTGGACGTTAGGCACTTCAACTCCAAGAATTTGGCATTTGCCCCATCCATCGCTCCTGATGTCAACATTCTGTCACAGATGCGCTGTTCGATCACCCACGCGATTTGAGGAAACGCTGTCCACATCCACGAAGTGCCCGCCTTATTCATTTTCTGTTACTCACATGCCTTCTGAACAGAAAAAAGATCTGTGGACTACGCCTTTCATTGAATTTCCCAACACTTCATAAACGGCTGCATGCCTTCGTGCCCTTCGTCGTCAAGCCATCAATTCTGTGCTACGAAGTGCCACTTTGCACCGCCGAAACTGTCAGCCAAATGGTCGAAATGGCTGCTGGTCTTCCCTCGCCATTTGCATTCCGAAATATGCACGTATTTCCACGAAGACTAACAATAGGTTCATGATAGCATCCTGAAAACCTACGGGCGACACTGTCATCGGTGCTACTGGTGCGGAATTTATTCTTGTCTTAAGTTTATCGCGTCCGGCATGTCCTGAGTGCGGCACAAGCAAGTTACCATCGACCTTTACGGGCCCTTTCCATACAGTTCTAATATCTAGATATCTCTAGATAATTGTCGCGGTGGACCATCTGAGAAGATACGCCACAACTGCTGCACTTGCTTCGCCTGCTGCTAGCAATGTCGCCGCACTCATCCCATGGCATTTTATTTTACGGCGCTTCCCATCGCGAGAACTACTCATCGACCAACGCCATGAGTTCTATGACATTAGTAACTACCTACTCTCAGCGTGCCCTATTCTTCACAGCACGAATACGATGCACCACCAACAGACTAACGGTTTAACTAAACCACTCAATTACACTCTTGGTGACATGCTCACAATGTACGTTGCGTATGACCATTTCAATCGGGACAACGTCCTCCCTTTTGTGACGTACGCGTATAATACCGCCACGCGGACTTCCACTGTCTTCTCACTGCTTTTTCATCTATGGACGTGAACCATCCTCTACCCTCGACACCATACTTCCGCATCACCCAGTGCCTCCGAATTCACCCCTCTTTCAGAAGTTTCTCGACTTGCCGAAGAGTGTCTTCAAATGCCTCGCTCATTCACGTTGGATACCCAAGGCATGTGGAAAAATCGCTGCGACCCCGATCAGCCTATACAGTCGCTCTTCGTGAAATATCACGTCTGTTCATGTTAAACAGCGCCAAAAAACACACGGACAAGGAAGAGGACAGGACCAGCGCTCACTGCCAACAACACCTTTATTCAAGCCTGCACAAATATGTACCAGTCGTACGGGCTGAAAAAGCGAAAGAAAGGAAAGACGATTCATCTTTAGTCAACTCTTGCTGCGCATGCGTCAAATGTAAAACTATACAAATATAAAATACACATTGTGTACACAATCGAAACTGATTAAATTTCAAGGAACTTAAGGTCCTTATCGCAAAGAGGCGCTTCGGCAAATGGCTCCTAGCATAGAAATTGAAAAGGCCTCAACAATTTCCCTGGATATCTGATCGCTGTATCTTCTCAGCCCACGCGTATCTTTTAGACGGGGTGAACAGCCACACTTTGCACAAAGAAGAGCTAGATTACATACAGCAGGAGTTTAATGACGATAACTAGCCTTCCCTTTGTTCCTTTCTCTCTTTCAGCCCGTTGGGAATGGTACATATTTGCGCAGGCTTCAACAAAGATGTTGTTGGCAGTCAACGCTAGTCCTGTGCTCATCCTTGTCCGTGTGTTTTTGGTGCTGTTTAATATGTATGACCCATACCAACTAGCTCGCATCCACACCCTTCTAAATGAGGTCCGTTTTCCGCAGCCATTTCACTCTCCAATCCTTAGCCCAATGCTTGGTAGAAAATATCATGGTCCGTACCAGATTTTCGAGTGTACGTCGCCTGTGAACTACGCTGTCGGACCGGTAACGCCATCTTAGGACATCAGCCGCCTGGAGCCGTATTACGGGCCCCTCGTCGTGTCATCACCTTATGTCGCCTGGATGACTCATCATCCCCGCAGGGGCAATTGTACTGGAGAATATGCATGTATCGATGTAGGCACTGCCGTCGCTTCGGCGCGAGACCCAAGCTCGGGCGCTCGATGCGAAGAGCTAGGTCTGTTCATACAGAACCACACGCGATCCCATGGACGAGCTTTTATAAATATTTCACAACGAGCTCTTAACAGACAGTCCTACTATCAACTCTACAAGCAAATATCAGCAAGCGCAGGCATCAGAAAAAGAAATATGGTTACTACATAACAAATAGCTAAAAAGAATGGTTGCCGTAGCGCTTCAATGTATTGATGGAATCCACTTGAGTTTACTAGCAATAATAGGGTTGTTCATTCCACATCAGAAATTTCGGGTGGGAGATGCAGCAGCAGGGGAAACTGGAAGCTTAATTACTTCAGCCAGTCAGAGCAGCTCGGTCAGCTGGTTCCAATGACTCAGACTCATGTCACTCAGTAGAGTCGTCATTCCGCTGAAGTCCAGGCGGTTTCAGAATGACTTGTCGGTGGGATGCCTCACTTTCACTTGGACAAAGGATCAGTGCCGCTGCAAAGAAAAGCGAGAATGATGACGTTAAATGTAAATGGTTTTGATGGGAAAATGTTTCAGGATATCTTCAAATCAGCATAAAGGGCATCCATCTTTTATGCGCTAACATTCGTAGGTTACATGCAGGACTTTAGGGGGTTTTCTATGTTTTCTGTATATAAACGTTTTGCCACGTCATTTTCTTTCTGTTTAAATGAATACAAAACACAGAACTAGAGTCACCCCATTATGGTACCGGCTACGCATTTTCGTATAGCAGAAACAACAGCATGAAACAATACATATGGTGTAAGGAAAGAAAAAGAAACAAATTCATAGAGCCAAAAATCCACAGCTGGCAGTCATATACACACGAACATGTAGATATAAAAACCGAAAGAATGAGTTCTTAAACAGTCTCAAACGCACAAGCGGCCGCGATAGAGAGTGCGATGAGGAGGTAAACAAGTCGGGAATCCCCTTTCCCTTAGCCCCTCCCAGTCCTTGCTTGAATCGGTAGCGCATCGGGCTGCTGTGCTGATAAAAGTGGCTTCAAAACCAACAAGTGAACCAACTTAAATCACCAAGTTTGTGACAATGTGTACATACTTGCCGCATTTCAACGAACATTTTTCACGCCGTCTTGGGTGACTGTATATGCGCGACTGGGTAGGTACCCAAAAACTCTGACACCACTTTGGAACACCAGGTATATGTAATTCGGTCTGTGCTGGTCTTCGATGAATTGATTTGATGCCTGCTCGGGTCACTGATATGTGCCGCTCTATAAGGAACGCATTTGACGCCAACGTGGTAACTAGGTATGCGCCACTGGGAAAGTGCGGCTCTACAGTGACGAAAAAGATGCTTTAAATTTCTCAGATAGTAGGGGGAATCAAACGAAAATCCCAACGCCAACGCTTTAGTGAAAGGGGCCGCGAATGACCCAGGTATGTGCCGCTTTCAGTGAACATCTCGCCAACTTGGGTGACTGAGTATGTGGCACTGGGGACGCAGCGAGCCAGGACAGAATTCTCAGCGTTCACACGCGCCTGCGCGTCAGGCTTCTCGTCTCCAACGCAATGCGCGAACTTCTCGGCAGTGCCACCAGATGGCGAAGCGCGTCCAGAAACCCGTTTGCCGCTTTACGCGCTTCTCAGCGCTCGCACGCACGAACGTACCATGTATCTCCGAGGCCGCGCGCATAATTTGCGGTGGCTCCTCTAGAGGGCGCCGAGTGTCTTCGGGAAGCGCGAAAGAGGGGTCCCGCTTTGTCAGAGGCAGCACATGTTGTGTCGCTATATGTAGTACATGCTAAACGCATTAGCGTTGACAGTCATCGTGAGATGGATTGTGCCGATTATTTTTGTTTCTGTTGTTGCCTCGCATTTGTATTCTATACCCGCCATTCGCAGGCCGTAACAATTTGTGTGGCCACCTGATAAGCCCTTCATAGAACAGTAGCCAGGAGCTCCTGCTATATCCGCTGAATCTTTTCAAGTGCAACTGACCAAGTGCTTAATAAAATAAAGGTTGGAATTCTGCAACCACCGAGAAATTCAAAATAGTCAAACGTCACTATATGCAAATATATTTCTGATGGAATCTCTTTGGAAACTTGCCCTAATTACTATGACAACACAAGCGAAAACTTGATTTGACACCTCAACACTGGCAAATACAACGACCTTTTGTAAACAACAAACAATCCCTGTTTCTGGGTGGTATATTAGTCCCATTGACAAAAGCGCTTCTCTGGCGGATCAGTCCGCATTTTTATGTCAAACGGAACCCAGTCGATTTAAATGAACGAAGTTTTCTTTAAACTCATAGAGTCGTAGGTCAAGACTTGTCTTAAATCAAGTGGGTGTCGTAAAGGAGACCTGCTGAAAACACACACAGAACAAGAATTTCGGGAAAGCTATAGCGAAGCTGTGAGAAGTGGGCCCGCTCACTCACGCATATACTATAGTGTTCCATGTTGCCATAACATAGTAGGACGTTTTCACCTTCGTTTACAATTTTATCATTTGACAGTTATATCTCATGCGCCCCTTAGGCAAATATAGCTATATGTAAACAAACTGACATCGTATGCAAGTGCTATTACTCTTTTGCTTCGCGAAACTTTGCATTCGGGCATCGTGGCACTTTTGCTATTGATGAATGGGATAGACGAATACAGTTTCAGAATTTGTAACCAAGAATTACCTATTGTGGTGGCGACCACCAAAGCGAGAATTGTTCCCAAGTTCATTGTGTACTCACCTGCACAGCATACAAACTATGCTTAGATCACTGCAGAAGAAAGTAAAGATTGTTTAAATAACCCACGAAAATTCTTCAGATACTCCTAACTTGCATCAATAATTTGTTTATCTTTTGCTGCTCTCGGCGCTTAAGAGCAAGGAATATGGATATCCCTGTTGCGCTCCTCTCGCCCTTCATATGCATAAACATTCATATCAATAAGTATATTCAAAGTGAAAACTACACCGCTTTCATGCCATTGATCTCCCTCTACATCCCAGTCGAGTTTCACTTGTGGCAAAATAAGAACTTTGAGATATAACCAAGGATGTTAAAATGGTGATAATACCGAATCGAGTACGGATGGTCCAGAATACCAGCTATGGAATATGTAGCTGAATAGCGAACATATCCTGACTTGTTAACAAAGTGAAATATAGACCATTTCCATGGCGATACTGTCGGCGCTACCAAATTTGATCACATGATGCGCATCCATCGCTTGTCTCAGCTGCGCCTGTTTCCCCTACGGTTACAAGGAGTGTGCATGACGCCGGTGGGGGTCATCAAATTCTGATTCGGCGGATATTACCGAAATAAACCCGGTGGACGACATGAAGCTTTGACGATAGCTTCCTAGGCAGCGTAAGATCTTTCAAAATTAATTGCACCATGCTCAAATAGTTCGACCAGCCTATTCGTGCTTTTACAACAAGAGGCCCTAGAAAGGTACTGGATGCCTATTGAATGTACTTCTAAGTTAAAAAGAACTTAGTGTTTTTTGCTCCACTTTCTTTATTTTTTACTCTCTTAGAAGGAGCAGATTGTCATGTTTCTTTGTTAGTAACTTTGTTGGGTGCGGTCACTGTTTCATTGTTTATTTCCAGCCTAATGAATCGTGCTTTAGCTTAGTTGCGGCATATTTGTTAACATAACGCACAGGTTGTGGAACGTTGATATAAAGTATTTTATATTAGCTTGCAGCCAAGACGCATCATTGGTAATTACGCGCTTACTCCTATGGGCTCTCACGAAAATTCAGCTTCGAAGATGCGTGTGCTATCGGTGCACTATGTCACCCATCTTTCTGCGCCCATTCACTTATTCGTGATAATTCGGTGCTAGAGTGGGCGTTGAGGCTGAGTCGTGTGTGAGGATTTGAGTGAGTGTTTGAATGCAAGTCGCGGCACATGTCTCTGTACTGCGTGCAAAAAACTTGTTATGCCGCGAGGCGGTTCTGCTTCCTTTGTCATTGTGCAACGAGCGGTAATCACTTTTGCCGCCGTTCCCGGGTTGAAGTCCTTTCTTTAGAAGTCAGCAATACAACCATGGCTGGTGAGTGTATGTTCTTTTTGCTGAAGAAATGTCGTGCATCGTGAATGACCGGCAAGAAAGGCAGTCCTTGTGTAAAAGCAGTCCCTGAGCTTGGCCACACCAAGTCATCCCATTTCTTAATATGGAACTTACTTTTTACAGCCAGTCACTGCATACTACTTCCCTCCACCATTTCACAAATTGCAGCATGAATTGAGTACAGATCATTAGCGATCACCCAGCTGCATTTTCGATAGCTAATCGCACAGCACCAACTCGTTCCTCTCAAGAAAACTACTCCGCAAAGGCTGTGTGTAAAATGGCTATGGGCGTCATGTTGAAAACAGGCTGTTTTATGAAATTCACATATGCACGTAAACGAGGAGCAAAACGAGAACACGGTGAACGCGGCAGCTAGCGTTTCGACAAGTGTACTTGTCTTTTTCAAGGCGACATATAAAAAACAAGTCTACTTGTCGAAACGTTGACTCGCGCTTTCACCTTGTTCTCGTTTTGCTCATCATCTTGAATTTCCATCTCCGGCCTTCCCCGAGTTTTTAATAGATGCATGTAAGTTTCATAAAAGAAAATCGGGTCAACTGAGGAGCTTGAAAGGGAGAGTATTCTACTACTTACTAGTTTCTTGGTCCACTGGTTTATCTAAAGTAACGAAACAAGAGAACAGCACGTAACCATATACACATGGGGTGTTGTGCTTAATGTAGAAGGCAACTGCGATACTATGCAATGCCCCACACAGTTCTAAAATTATAAAAATTTTATTAAGACACGAAACAGTGTTCAAATTTTCTGTATTCGAAAAGAAAGAAATATGGAATAATCCTTAGGGAGAAATCTTGTTGTGCTATAATATTTGTAGTCAATATTTCGAATACCTGTGCAATCCATATTAGCACCTCACCGCCTGAGTCGAAAAGTAGTTTTAAGAGGTTAAAGAACAAATTCGTGAATATGATGTTCGCTTTTTTCGTGATTAAAAACCTTGGATCTACCTGGTACCCAATCTAACATAAAAAATCTTGCTCGTCGCTCGCCCCCACACGACAACGAAGTTAAGCATTTGCGTTTTATCCTTACTCTACTAATAAATGGTCTCAATGTGTAACATTATAAGCAGTATAGAATAAAGTAACTATTAATAAACGCGAAATGTAACCAAGGGGAAACTAAAGTGTGAGTAGCGAGCCTCATTGTCTTCACCCGTCAAATCAATGCTGGCCCAAGATCGTGTGACTTGCAGCTCAGGAAGGCTGTTTAGGAAAGCGCGAGTTAGAATAATTTGGACATTGCTGATGGAATTGAAAATGGCGTACTTATAAATTAGTTTTTGTGATGCATACCATGTACTTTCGGTACTTTAATATCTGCTTGAAATTAGTCTGCCTAATATTATTTGCGCAATATACACTCCTCTCTTGTCTTATATTCTCGATTATTGTTCCACCTTCTATCCTGCGTTTAAACGCAGTATTCTTGGCCAAACCTCTGTAGTGGCCAAGCGCCACTGGTAAGGCAGCAGACCAGTATTAGCACATGAGCGGTATGCAAGTAGCTAAACATTGTGGTTTCTTTCACTTTGATGTCGTTGCAGTCACTGAAATGCAAAACTGTATCACGTTATGCCACAACTTCCTTTGCAATGCTGTATAGGGCATACCACATGTCTTACTTTTACTTCTCAAAAAGGCAGGCTGGCTAAATATGTAACACTGAATGATCCGTCATCCATAAATAATAATTCAGGGTACACTAAACATGCTCCACTGCGATACTATTGCACGAAATATTTATGAATTATCAATCGGCCTTTTCCACCGAAATCACGTACCACCACGCTCGAGCCTCTCGCCAGCGCAAACTACAAAGATAAAATTTTTAATTAGCTACATTAGCTACATTAGCTCCCGCATGAACACGTAAGTCGCCGGAAAATTCATGTTTAACCATGACAACGACATAGTGCTCTATGTTCGTTTCACTACGGTGAGCATTTCTGAGATGGCAATGGGGCCGTCTCAGTGAAATGATGAAAGGTATCCCTCTATCAGTTTGATGACTTAAAGAAAGAAAAACAAGAAAGAAGGCATTCTCATGCTTTGGGCGTTAACTAAGAGCCGTACGGTTGTGATATTGCCCCACCGCAATGCATAGCAGGCACGTACCCAGGATTTTTTTCGGGGGGGGCCCACCACCTCCGTCATCATCATCATCATAATAATAATAATAATAATCATCATCAGCCTGTTTTATGCGCACTGCAGGACGAAGGCCTCTCCCTGCGATCTCCAATAACCCCTGTGCTGCGCCAACCGATTCCAACTAGCGCCCGCGAATTTCCTAATTTCATCGCCCCACCTAGTGTTCTATCGTCCTCGATTGCGTTTTCCTTCTCTTGGTACCCATCCTGTAACCCTAATGGTCCAACGGTTATCTAACCGGCGCATTACATGACCTGCCCACCTACATTTTTTCCTCTTGATGTCAATTAGAATATCGTCTATACCCGTTCGCGCTCTGATCCAAACCGCTATCTTTCTCTCTCTTAACGTTGTGCCTAGCAATCCTCGTTCGATCGCTATTTGCGCTGTCCTTAACTTGCTCTCAAGTCTCTGCCCCATATGTCAGCACTGGCAAAATGCACTGATTGCACACGTTACTTTTCAATAATAACGGTAAGCTTCCAGTCAGGAGGTGGCAATGTCTGCCGTATGCGATCCAACCTATTTTTATTCTTCTGTGAATTTCCTTCTCATGATCAGGGTTCCCTGTGATTAATTGACCTAGGTAAACGTACTCCTTCACAGTCTCTAGTGGCCGACTGCCGATCCTGATCTCTTGCTCCTTTACCCGGCTATTTATCATTATCTTCAACTTCTGCATATTAATATTCAACCCCACCCTTACACTCTCTCTGTTAAGGTCTCCAATCATTTGTTGTAACTCGTCTGCATTGTTGTTGAATAGAACAATGTCATCGGCAAACCGAAGGTTGCTGAGATATTTGCCGTCGATCTTTACTCCTAAGCCTTCCCAGTTTAATAGCTTGAATTCTTCTAAGCACGCAGTGAATAGCTTTGGAGAAATTGTGTCTCCCTGTCTGACCCCTTTCTCTATAGGTATCTCCCTGCTTTTCTTGTGTAGAATTAAGGTAGCTGTAGAACCTCTGTAGATATTCTTACGCGAAGGACGAGTCAGTAAGACGAGAAACTATTTACAGATTATATTTACAACAACGGTTGCAGCGCTGACCGGTTAGATTCACAGCGCGAGCCCAGTTCGTTCTTCCTCCTCTTTTCTGGAGTGATGGCGCCCACGCGCATCGGTCAAACAAACGAATACCAGACGCATGTAGCAATACTTTCCAAGCTTTTTACGTAAGCGTTCTGTACTCTTTGATTACGTAGTGCCTCTATGACTGCTGGTATCTCTACTGAATCAAATGCATTTTCGTAATCTATATAAGCCACATAGAGGGGCTTATTGTACTCTGCAGATTTCGCGATAACCTGATTGATGGCATGGATGTGATCCATTGTAAAGTATCTCTTCCTGAAGCCAGCCTGTTCCCTTGGTTAACAAAATCCAGTGTTGCCCTTATTATATTGGATATTATTTTGGTAACTATTTTATATAATACTGGGAGCAAGCTAACGGTCCTATATTTTTTCAATTCTTTAACGTCTCCTTTATTGTGGATTAGTATAATGTCTGCATTCTTCCAGTTTTCTGGGACCCTTGCAGTCGATAGACACTTCGTATAAAGAGCCGCCAGTTTTCCAAGCATTATGTCTCCTCCATCTTTGATTAAATCGACTGTTATTCCACCTTCTCCTCCAGCTCTTCACCGTTTCATGTCTTGCAGGGCCCTTCTGACCTCATGGCTAGTTATAGGAGAGTTTCTGTATCCTGTTCATTATCATTACTGTTTCTAAGTGAGGTATCGTGACTATTCTGGGTACTGTATACAGGTCAGCTTAGAATTTTTCCGCTGCTTTTACTATATCTTCGAGATTTCTGATGATATTATCCTTCTTATCTTTTAGTGCATACATCATGGTTTGTCCTATGCCAGGTTTCTTTTTTACTGATTTCAGGCTGCGTTCATTTTTTACTGCTTCTTCAGTCTTCCTCATGTTATAGTTTCGAATATCAGTTATTTTCGCCTTGTTGATCAGTTTTGACAGTTCCGCGAATTGCGTAACGCTGTGTGGCCGCCAGTCCCATACAACCGCGTAGAGCGCAGGACTCTGCGATTCTAGACGTACTGCGCTCACCACGAAAGGTTAGAAAAACACCCACATAAGCACAGCAGAGAAGTGGCTACGTGAGGCGGTTCGACCGATAACTGTTGAAGCGTCATTCAAAACAAGTAATTGTTCTCCACTTCCTGCGGCGTTTTCTCTACTTCCTTTTTAAATAAAAAGATGTTGATCCATAAATATTCTCATAAACAACGGTTAACTTTTTTATTATTCGCTTTTGCTTGCAGTTTGGTTGTTGCCTTAGCTCTCTCCCTTAGTAGATCGCTTAATTTCTCAACTCCTTGCGATTTTTGTTTCCAGTTGCCAATTTTGCACGAAAAGTGCTATACTGTTAGGGAAAAACAGACGAGGTAACGGACGACAGTCATCTTGCTTATGGGTTTAAGGGTTATTGCAGGGTTTCATGATGGACGCTCTTTCACATTATTTTATTTCCCACCTTATCTAACCTATATCACATGTATATGGTTCCGTGCATCTGCCAGCGTCGCGGCGAGCCGTAACTCAAGGAAATAATGAAGCAAAGGGAAAAGTTAAACGCAATTGGCGTTTTCTCCGGCCGTGACTCGTTCCATGAAAGTACAGACCAGCTGAGTAACAGCCGCATCCCTCTCCTAGTCCCAGGATCAGCCTAAACAAAGAAGATTGAACTAACAAAAGCAACAGCTATGCGCGTGACGGTTGAATAGATGGTGACAACTGAACGCATCTCGAGTTAATCGCGCGGATGCGGAATCTATCAGAAAACTGTCCTTCACATTACAAGAGATGCCGATAACTACCGCCATCTAAAAGGAGTGAAAAAGGCAGCATAATGCTGACCGATGAACAGCTGCCAAGTCTCAACATTGACCTGGCGGCGCTTTAGGAATGTGTGAGGAGTGGTGGCGTGGGTGGCGAGGGAGGGGGGGGGGGTATGCCACTTGATTTCGGGGGGGGCCCAGGCCCCCCCGCGCCCCCCCCCCTGGGTACGTGCCTGATGCATAGCCTGCAGGAAAACATAAGACAGCCATGGCTGTCGACGTCCTTCCTGTCTGTTTCGTTGTGAAGGTTCATTCTTTTATAGAGGTTATTCCTGACAAATGCATTTTACAAGTCAGCGAACATCACAGGGTGTCTCTGATTACGCGGCCCGGGATTGAGCGGATACGTATGCCCGTTCATAGGGTGACAATTTTAGCAGTTACTGAAAAGTAGACCATGGCATAAGAAAGAAGGCGAATATTGAGCATTTATTTAAAATATTTGTTGGGTCGGTGGGACTGGGGTTGGTAGGTCAGGTGAAGGCTTACATTGACTTAAGGCGCTTAGTGATATCATACTCGGGGCTTCAAGCTCTCCATGATATCTTGGAATAATAGTTAGCTTTATGAGAAAAAAGTGTGGAGTAATTGACACTGTAGAGGAATGTTTGATTTAGAAAATTTCACAATGGTTACGGATAGTGAACTTGACACATTTCTTGGGAGACTTATTTAAGGTGGTGAAGTGGACCATGCAAAAAGAATTTCACATTTCTCAGCATGTGTCTCACCTATCGATTTGATATGCTCAGAGAACAAGAGCAATGGGTGTTTCAGTGGAGATTCGTACTGCAAAGCACGTACCGTATTATTGAGTCGCAATCGGTATGATAAATGTCTGTCCGCGAAACATTGAGCGCGAAATGAAACCTAAGGGACAAATATAGAACATAGAACACATCCTACACTGCGCCATGGGCATTGCTTACCCACAAGGAAAGGAAGAGGAGGGCTTGATTAATGCGTATCAGTGCAGCCAGCAGAATTTATTTCGTAGAGAGTTATTTTTTTCAACTTGGCGAATCAACGGCCATAAGTTTTAAAATCATGCCTCTAGCGCATTTGGGAGATTCAATTGAGTAGCTCGTTAGAGTTTGCTTACCGCTTAAAGAGTGTGGGAATAGGCCAAGAGCAATTCGGAATGTAGGTGATAGCTTGAAATGACTTCTTTCGCGTGGACCTATATGCACCTACTTAGCACATCTCCTAACTACCGCTGTAATAAATCAGGAATGAACAGAAACATCATTAGTGAAGTATGATGGAAATTCTCCTGACGTCGGTATTGCCTAATTGCTACGAATGAAGCTAAAAATATCTATTATTTGCCTGTAGGTGACGCACATAACATGAAAAATAAATTATTAGAGAAGCAAAAATAGAAAACATACATGTTTCACATTGCTGGTACTCGAATACTGCCGCAGCGCACTGTGTGTAGAGACTTAATAAAGGATTGCATAATATGTTATTGTAGGGCTTGGAAATTTTCATGTTTTCTTGACATCATATGATTTCGTATAATTTTGATATGATTTTGACGCGGTCTCTGTCCTAGTCATATGCTTTGATTTTCTTCCACATTTCCAGCGTGTTTCATATTTCTAGCGTAATATATGCATACAATTTCTGATGATTCACTCAATGTTTGACCCGCACAATCTAAGTCGAAGTCTGTGTGTTCACTTTTAAACTTGTGCTAGCAAAAACAAAATGCATAGACATTTCCCGTCGTTACAGTGTTTCGGTGCAATAATGGCTTTATCTCCCTCGTGGCTCTTGCAATTATTCACTGGCCTTTAGTCCCCACTTGCTGCCAAGGATAAGACCAAGGAACATGGCGGTGGTTAGACCTGCCACGCAGGAGCGGGTCCTAACAATCCCTGGATTCGGGCATGCCGCCACTACTAAGTGAGCCTGGAAAGGTTTAACAAGCGAACCCTCTCGAGTTAAGCTAGTTTAGAGGGCATTCTTGAGGAATTATCAAGCATTGCCTCGGTTATCTTTGACGTCATTATGATCAGGTGAATTGATGAAACCAATACTGTATTGAATAAAGGTCGCGTCTTCTGTCACACACGTCTTCCAGGTAAGAGAATATAGCGAGTAGGATTTCTATTTCATATGAGCATAATGATTAATATTGTTGAATTGTACAGAATACAAAAAGGGTAGCAGTCATCGTAACAAAATTAAATAAAAGATATAGGTTGAAGGTAGCACAAGCTTACGCTCCAACGTCAAGTCATCATAGCGAAGAAATCAAACAGTTCTACTAACACGTTGATTTAGGAGGGAGAAAACTAGAAATTCGTTATGCGGTAGTCATGGCCGACTTTAATGGGAAAGCGTTGAAAAGTCGGGGTATTTTCAAAGAAATGGCAATTCCGTAATTTATTCAAGGAATTGAAAAGAGGAAATGCTGGTGGAATTCAAGGTAAGCAACAGAGTGTGAATAATGGATACGTTCTTCCCAAAGCATAATAACACGAAGTTACTCTCGGAAAGCCGAACTCGTAAAGGAGAAATGAAATAGATTCCACACTCTGTGCCGACCCCTGTATGGTTGAGGCTGTAGACATATTTGGTCATGTAAGCGCTCTGGTTATAATTTAGTGCGGATAAGGGTTCCTCTCAATGTTTACGGATAATGAGCCAAGTCAATCATGAGGAACCATGCCACACTAGATGCAATCATGTTAAAAGCTCATGAATTCAGCCTGGCGCATGCAAATATGCTAATTTAAAACGTAAAAATAACTGCAACATTGAGGGAATCAATCAACAGTTGCTTCACTAATTTCAGAATCGCAGTTCAATCGGGCGTAATTCACCAAAGGAAAAATTAGGCAGCCTATCCCATGTAACATGGGACCTCAATGGAAAGACCTAGCATAAAAGTGACTAACTAAAGATATCACTCAGACGTCGCAGAAATATCAAATCTCTACAAGAATAAAGTAGGTCATATTCGAAATTATAAAGTCCGCAGAATTAAGCAAGTGGAAAATGGGTGCGTCATGAAATCAGTCAGAGGGACAAAGCAAGTTGTATGCAGTGAAAGATAAGCAATGTAATATAATCAGCAATTTCTATTATATTGTAAAGGCAGCCGAGGACTTCTGTACTGTCCCGTTAGAGTACCACGAACATCAACGCAAACTCGATTCGAAATCGTTACGAAAAGAACCTTCGCATGCGAAGGTTGTGGGTTCGGTTCCCACCTGCGGCACGTTGTTATTTCATCCACTTGAATTTCCATTAATTTATCGTTTCTTTATTTCATTTATTAAGCGCAAGTAATTTCCCCTATGTTGTCCTTGGTGTCAGTGTTTGTTGGCTTCTTATGATATGACTAGCTATGAAGTTGGGAATTTTCCAGATAAATCTCGGGCAAGAAGTGACAGCAGAATATAGAATAACATTGCATTCATTCACTTGGCTGCCGCATGCACATTACAAGAACTGTTATATGGAAGCTGTTAGCTACCTGTCGCACGAAGTCATGCAAGGGTACATGTAATCTTTGTGTGCACATTGATTTCTTATGTTCTACTAATTTAACAGGCTCATATTATACTCCGGCTGGATAGCAGCCGAGTGTGGTAATAACACACAGGCCACTTTACGTTCCAGCTGTTCGAAAGGCTGCGAGAGTTGAAGTTACTTTCATAAATGTTCATAAGTCCGTAGCATTAGCGGAAAAAATTCAAACCTTTTTTCGTACAGCCATGCGTTGTCAGAAGTGTCTCAATGCATTGCATTGGTTGAAGAGGCACATATTGGCTGTACCACTTGGATTTCATTGTGCATGCGTAGGCTGGATAAAGAAATCGTACCATATTTTGCCACTAAACTTTTGCTGACGAGTGGAAAGCACTGTTTCTGTTGTAAATAGATGTGGCTTGTACACAAAGCATGCGCATGCTAAATTTCCGGATATAAAGAAAGAAAAGGTATGCTGCATGAACAGAAGGTGCTGCAGTCACATAACCTGACCTTTGATCTTCATTGCGCTCAGAGATTGAAGGGACGGAACTAAGCGAATGGTCTTTTAAGTGCTGGATTTCAGCCAGTTCAATTTGCCAGCACGGGGATTGAAAGCACAGCTGTCCATCTGCTGTTAGGCTGGACACTCTATTTAGTGAGAATTCTAACTACTGCCTTCATGTGAGTTGTATCTCAATGTAATGTATTCAGTTTGTCATCAAAATGCTTCAGAACCACTAGAGATCCTTCGATGTCAGCATCCTCATAATCAGCGGGCAGCCCATAAGAAAAATAGACAAGGTCAATTTTGGATGGCATCCTTCAAGTGCTGAAAGTTCTTGGGATATGGATCAGGTGACACGAGCAAGTGTGAGAAGTCTAGGCCACAGAAACTCGCTTTTCTGATTTGTGCACTATTTCTTCGACCAAGTTAAAATGTGTGGAGCTTTAAAATGTGAGGAGACGAGGAGCAAGCAAATCGAATGCAGCTACCAAGTAATAAAGGTGGAAGTGTAAGCTGTTGATTTTGACTCTAAAGGCACGTTCGCACCGAAGACGCAGTGACTAAAGCGGGCAAGCGGACAACGGGTAAACCTCCAAGCCAGCCGGGCGGGTAAAAGCGGGCGGAAAACGAGGCGGCGAGCCCGATCGCTCGCGGACCAATTTTTCCTTCCGCCCGCCGGAGCTCTGCACATTGCCGCAGCCAGTCGGAACTCAAGACGAGGCTTGCGCGGTGACGATGCTGGCGCGCGCGTGATGAGGACGGATGACCGGTGCCATGAGATGGCGACACGTGTGCGACAAAAACGTTAGATGCTCCGCCTCCTCGGTGGCACGGGCAGCCAGGCAAGCCATCCACTCTGAAGAGGCCCGCGCACTCACCGCCTCACCACGTTTAAAATCCACTTCGCCGCTTAGACGTTCCACTATCGGTGTGAATATGCCTTTAAGCAAACGGGAGAAGAATCACTATCCTATGAGAACAATTATTTTGCATTATGAGCCAACATTCTACAGTCTGTCCAGGAACTAAAATATCAGTATGTAGAACGCACAAATGTATATATAGCAAAGTGCGGCAAACATTTGCACATGTGAATGCTTGTTAACTTGCACTACCTGTAATGTCCGGGTTTGTGCTCTACACTGTACATATTGCACTGACCTGTATACTTTACAAACATCTGTCTCAATTGCACAGATTTTTCCCTCCAGCATCGATTTCTCAATGCGTCGAAGAAGCCGAGGCGCCCCATGTTTGCAGACGATGGGTACCTTGTGTACAGGGCCGAGGAATTGACCAGTTAGCAAATGTCATTGTTAATGCTCTTGGTCAGCAGTTTGGCCGTGGTGTCAAGTCACCTGCACGTGCTGAACCAGGCGCTGTCTACAAGGCAGTCAAGTGCTGCTTCTGCAACACCAAGGGGCACAAATCAAATAAATGCATCAGCCAGATGCACTTATTTAACCAGCCATCAATGTAAGCCAGATTCTCGGCAGATGTCAACACAACGCTATATATTGCCTGTCATCCAAGGGCCGTTCTCAGGGCCACCCATATGTTGTCCAGCTGGTTTGAGATGCTCCTGACCGGTGCCCTCTCCATTTTCTGTTTCGCTACGAATCGCTTTCCTTAGCAAGGTATGTCGGGAAGGTGAGGACACACATCTGGCATAATGCTAGGATTTTTCTTTCGAATTCTATACTTATAGTTTCTGCAATAGCATATCCTGCGCGCGACTCAGGCCATTCAGTGCAAAAGGGATAACAATTGTAGTGCAAGTGTTACATTATCTAGGCCCAAGACTTGGGTGTGGTGATGTCATAGTGGAGGGTGTTTGCACCATATACAGCACAATTTACACGGAGTTTCAGCTGACTTGTGCTGAGGCTTTCAAAAAGAAAAAACGAAAGAAACTAGGCGTGCAGTACTCAGATGAAATTGATTGAGTAGAGTACCCTTTTGAGCAAGTTTAATACTTACGGCCTATTGAGAAATATTTAACTGCTTTATTTTTATGAAGATAGCTGCTGTGGTTATTTTTTCAGGAAAAAGAAAGTGCACAATATCGAAAAGTGTACGATGCGACTATGCACTTTTAAGCAGTGACGCGAGTGCTCTCGTACATGCTTTAAACAAATGAACAATGTGACATGCACACAGGATGCATAAAGTATGCAGATCCGACACACAGCGAGAATTATTTAAGCTAAGCTTTCTTTGCTGTTTGTTTTCATTGATGGCATTCAGCAGTGATGTGGTAAATGTTACCTTGCATACCACTTGTGTTTGTGTGTAGTACACAGAGCTCACAGGGAGACGTGCGCTCCGACGCATGATGTGGTGTTGCGCACCATCCATATCCTGCGAGACTTCCCATTCCCTCACACTATGCATCGCAAGGTGGGTGAGGTAGAGAAATCCTTTTATTGAATCCTTAGCAGAAATAGCTTCTGCCACGTCCTGTGCCCGACGGGCCAGCGCCTGCTGACCGCACAGGCTTCTGTCACGCAGCACGGCCTCCCAGTGTTGCAGTGGAGACATTAGTTGAAGTTTTGATGCTGGACTACCACTTCCGTGTTGTCGCTTTAACGCCGTGGTGCTGTATTGCAGCTTTCCATCTGCAGATCCTGTGTCAATTGTTGGCATGGACACACTTGCCATATTTTTTTTTCAGAAATAGCATAAACAAGCCGTACAATATCTTGAATTATCATTGTAATATTTTTAGTTTACCCGCAACTGTCACCATGTCTAGTTGTAGCGTTTTTCTTTTAGAGAGACTCCATACGAAGTATGCTTTCTGACGGCATCTCTACCTTCTCGCGTGATCATTAAGCGACTACAAAGGTACGCGCTGCAGCTTCTGCAATGCTTTTGTCTATTCCTTCCAGGCACACAACTCTCAATGTATCATTAGCGTTGAAATAGAACACCGCCCATTGCTGAAAGCAGCTTCAACATAGATTCCAATTGGAACAATAGCCACATTCTTGTGGCAATATACATCTTTCTATAGCCATAAAAGGCAAGTTAGCATAGTGGGGCATCTCAATGCTCGTAAAATGATTCAACTCCATGTATCTCCAAAAAACTAAGCTCAAGCAGACACTGTCAAAAACCGTCCTTGTCACGGTGAGTTGGTGCGGGAACTTGAAGGTGTCGCTTTCCTTTCACTTTTGTGTCTCTTACGTTTTTGCTAAGGCTCTTGCCACAGTTAAAGTTGCTCTTGTGGTATTTTAGAAGCGTAATTTTCTAATCTCCAAGGCGACGTCATTTCCTTCATTTTGTTGCACTGTATGCATCAGTTCAGCATCAGTGCAATAAATGGGCCAAACGCCTTAATACGAAATGTTGCCCGGTCTTTTTGGCACGACACTCGTGGATAACATTTTGGTGCGGCTTGGGCGAGACCAAAAGGGAGAAATTGACGCATACAAGCACAAAGGCTAGGCACCGTTCCCTTGTGGCCTGCACACCCACTAGTGTTCAACGCGCACTCCGTGTAGCAACAGCTAGTCTCATCAATTCCTCCTTTCACAAAGATAAACAGGGCAAGAACTGTAGCTTGCTTGATGAAACTAGGCACTTACAACTGCAGCTGAAGCATGTAGTGTGATCAACATGTACAATGTTACGATACTCTTCGCCCTTTTTGTATTTAAGACTTTTTAAACTGCCCACAATCTGATTGCAGCTTTCCAGGGGGCATTCTTACAAAGCCTCCAGAGGTCCTTGGGAAATCCTCCCATGCACCTGCCATTTACATTGCCCCTCCTCCTCGATGTGGCATGCAAGATGGCAGCAGCAGAAGTGGAACAGTTGCAGAGGCTAAGAAAGGTTCTCTTTATAATAGGTTGTATGTAAATCAAACTGATCGAACACAACCGATTCGGTTTCCACTTTTGTCAAGACAATTGTCAGCAAAGCAATGTAGCGCTTTCAGTGAGGCGATACTAATGAATAGTGCATAGAAATTCGCGACAGCCTTGTCAGCTTTCTTGCTGTTAACAGACTGTGTTGGTGAGGTGGTTTAGGCAGGAAATGCCAATGCATGAGGGATCGTCATGGCCATCGCCTCACATCCACCATGTTCAATGTATGTGCAGCATTAATCAGTCCTCTAGATCGAGTACGCTAATGTCACGGAAGGCCGGCACTCAGCCGCATGATACATTTTCAAACCTCGCTTGCTTCCTTTGGGGATCTGAGAAAATTATTGCAACGTGAAACTAAAATCGGGATGTTGCAGTTTTTAATGAAACCATCACACTGCATTTGTCTATTGTTGAAACAAATTTTATTGTACCAAATGCATACAAATTGAATTTGCCGAATCTCCGAAGTACATTTGCTTGGCTTTGGTCATGCAGCTGGCAGAAGAAAACGAGACAGCTCATATGCAGAAAGGTAGCACTTTTTTTGAAGTACACACCTGGTGAAACAGTGTTGCTAACACACAACCAGTGCAAAACGTGTCACCAATTAAAAAAAGAAGGGAACTGCTACACACCATTTCTTGGTTCCTTGGCCACATATTTTCTTTCTTGTGTTGCTGATGTTTAAAAATCTATGCTATAGCAAATTCAGAGTCATCAAAAATCAACGCACGACAGATATGGCCGCTGTGGTGTAAAGTAATGAAAATATAATAATTTTGCTTGCACACTATTTAGTCTGTAATAGAGGGATACAACGTATACAGCACAAACGTTACTCTTCAATCTCAATAAAGAATATGGAATTCGTGGGCTGCAAGAGGGCTACGGATGAATGTTTGGGAGCTGTCATTCTGTAATGTGCCGCGATACCTAAGTACACAAGCATTTTTGCATTCTGCCTCTACCTGGGTGCAGCTTTGTGACCTGGAATGAAAAAAAAAAGACACTTATTTTGGAATATTCGTTATCGCGCTCAATTGACTACCATCAAAACTTGGTGCATCCTGCTCCACATCAGGCGGCAGTGCTCCGTCGAGAAGTATGGGACAAGGCTTAAATGATAGGCTCATACGCACACTGACGCATTTGCTTGCGAGACAAAGTGTGTCGTAGCGGTAGCTACAATTACTGGCCAAGATGTTGTTTCGGTGCATTAAAATGGGGGTGCATTAAAATGTGACTGCCTCCAAATTTGTGGAGTTCCAAAATAGAGGAATTCGTCTGCAAGAATGCAACATTCGCCGCGCTCATAACTTAAAAACAAGAAAATCTGTACGGTAAGAAAGACACCCTGTGCGTATGCAGTGTGCATTGGAGTATTTCATGCAGCCAGTATTCAAGCGCTTTTTGTATACGAAGAATTCATAAAGCAAATTTATGTTCTAAGACTGGAATCAGTTAAGAACACTGGAAATATCTCTATGCGGGAAGGACCTGTTGAGACAGTTGCAGCAATACGAAAAGGGGGAAAAAGCTTGCATTAGTGCAGCTCTAGCCCTTTTGTACTATTAACATATGAACCCACACACCTTGATGGATAATGTTACAAGCCAAGATTGAGGATACAGAAGGTTTCACTGCTACCCGTACTGTTCAAATGACAGGCATTGTGTTGCTGCTCTCTGCGTAGGGCCTATGAATGAAAACCACCTTCAACATCGCACAGTAAGCTACCAATTGCTATGTGTAGGAAGGCTTACAGTTTTTGAAATGCAATTATGACCTAGATATTCGCGTGCTTTACTATTAATGCACTTGTAGTGAACATGTCTTCCAAACTTGAACATCAACTCTGAAGCTGTAGTGCCACCCGCCGTGGTTGCTCAGTGGCTATGGTGTTGGGCTGCTGAGCACGAGGTCGCGGGATCGAATCCCGGCCACGGCGGCCGCATTTCGATGGGGGCGAAATGCGAAAACACCCGTGTGCTTAGATTTAGGTGCACGTTAAAGAACCCCAGGTGGTCAAAATTTCCGGAGTCCTCCACTACGGCGTGCCTCATAATCAGAAAGTGGTTTTGGCACGTAAAACCCCAAATATTATTATATTATTAAGCTGTAGTGCCACTATTATCGTAAAGATGCTTTACACATTTTTAACGCGTTAAGGAGACATTCACAATCTACAATGCCACCATTGATATGAGAGCCATATAATATTGTACTGCATGCAGAAAGGATAGAGCAATCTTACACAAAAGAGTAGTCTCTCCCGCAGCCTTTGAGGCCCCCTTTATAATGTCTCGCCTATGATGCCGCGACATGATATAAAACCATGATGATGTAACTTATGATCGTGAGTTACTCTTGAATGAAAGCTTGTGCGCACATGCACATCCCTGCATTGTAACTCTGGAGTGCACTTACAGTAGGCACACTGTTAAAAGAAGAAAAATAAGGGCAGCAGCAAGAACCAGGCAGAGCAGTGCTATTTGCACCTTCTCGGCTGTTGTCGGTTTAAATCACCTTTGCCGCAGCACAACAGTATTATGCGGTGAAGCATATTTACCCTGATGCATTGAAGCATATTTGAAGTTAAAGGGGACACTGTCACGGGGCCCGTGTTGGTGTTTACGGTTACCCGACAGTATCAGCTCAAGTACTCACACTTGACCTCTTCATGCATTTGCACAACACCAATCGACATTTGAAAACCTCTGTGCCTGCTGCTAATTTCTAAGAGCCTAAACTGATTGCAAACTGCAAATTTCACCAAGTGAAATTTAGGTAAATTGGTAATGCTTTTGGAACCTAATTCTAAAGTACTTTAGTACCACCTGGATTTTTCATTGTCAAACTCGATTAAAACCTGGGATGAGATTGCGCAAGCTTCTAGCGTTATGAATGTTAGCTTCACCTTCTACATCACTGAGTAGGCAGTGTTGAATTGGCGCTCCCGCTTCACCAAGCAGACGACCGCTGACGAAAGCACGGTGAAGGCCAATAATGAGAGTGGAAGCAAACATTCATAAAGCGAGATAGCGAGATGCTTGTTTCATCTCGCCCTTGGATTTAGAGAAAGCAAGGATAATTTCAACACCAAGGGACCCAGGTATGCGTTCAATAACAAAAGCATCTGAACAGGCCACTTCCACATCAGCACTGTGGAAAGACGCTGATGAGCTCATCAACCAGCAGGAATTTTCACTCGTGGCAGAAATTTTCGCTGCCACAATCGAAGGTTCAAAGATATTTGCATGACGACATTTTGGGTTCAAACGAAGATCCTTTTCATCGATGGTGTAAACATGGTGCCCACTGTTGGCTCGGGTTGCGAAGAGCGATCTGCTAATACCATACACTCTAAGCAGCCCTTTTCGATGTCTGAATCGATGGTGACATGCAGTAGGGTGTCACTGCTTTTCAAACATGTCGTGGTGTTGTCCTTGCTTCGTTAAAAATAATATAACTCCAGTTCTGACACTATCAAACAAAAGTGTTGTACTTAAAAAAATTAAATTGTTGGGTTTTACGTGCCAAAACCACTTTCTGATTATGAGGCACGCCGTAGTGGGGGACTTCTGAAATTTCGACCACCTGGGGTTCTTTAACGTGCACCTAAATCTAAGTACACGGGTGTTTTCACAATTCGCCCCCATCGAAATGCAGCCGCCACTGAGCAACCACGGCGGGTAAAAGTGTTGTATTAGAGAATTTTCTTAACCATGAAGCATAATATGCCTGTACATTATTTGCTATGCAGTAAATTATTTTGCACCCCCTGTTGGTGAAGAAAATGCATTTTTGCAATACAAATAGTGTTGATATGCGAGAAATACTTGCTTCGCACTGAGGTTTCATTATTCAAATTTGCTATGAAATAAATGAATTGACATTTCCACACCCATAGTTTTTACTAAAACTTGAAATACCTGGGGCATAAGTTATTTGAGGACATAACTTCTGGAATAGCAACTGCATGCCACGGAAGAGTCAATAAGGGTCTTTGGTGAAAGTAAGAGTCACCAAAGACCCTTACTTTGTGGCATCTTTCAAACCCGATTATATTATTGGGGGATTTCAACTTCCCCAACATATGCTGGACTACTGAGCCTCCGCGCTGTTATCCATTTTCTTCACAAAGTAACGACTTTCTTCATCACTGCTCTTTGTTTTCCCTAGCACGGTTAGTATTAGAACCAACTAGGATCTCGGAAAGCGCTGCTAACCTCCTTGACTTGATGTTATGCTCTCATCGTGACATAGTTATCAATGTTTCATGCTTACCGGGTTTAAGCGATCACCTGGGTCTTTCTTTCAACATATTATCTCCTGTTATAAAACCAATTGTTAAAAAAAATTTACCACTACGATAGGGCAAATTTTGCCCACAATGCTTGCGAATGACCCTAAAAAACATTTTGGCGTGTTGTTACCCCTTCCAAAGATAATTCAACCACGTTGATTGATACCAGTGGTTCAGCGGTACCCGAAGATGTATGTCCCCATATCCTTTCTTTGTGTTCTGTAACAACTTTGTCGCGTGTAGTAACCCTGTGTTACCTACTCTTGAGTGTTGCAATTACGCACCTATGGACTTCATTATGATTGCACCTCTTGGGGTCGAAAATGTAATTAAAATTATCAAGTTATCAAGTCGTGGCGCTGATTTGGTTAATGCGAAATTTCTGAAGAATACTGTTGTTTATTCATCTGTTCTGCTTTCGAAAAATTTTCAGCAATCCTTAGACACCCCTCAGCTACCTGATGATTGGAAGGTCGGGAAGGTGGTCCAACTTCACAAGGGCGGTAGCAAACATTCGCCCCTGAACTGCCGCCCCATTTCCCTCACCAGCATTCCTTGGAAGGTTCTTGAACGTGTTTTGTAGTCACATTTAGCAAAGCGCTTAGACAATAATTCATTTTACACAAAAGCACAACATGGTTTCCGAAAAAACTTGTCTTGTGAAACTCAATTTCTTTATTTTCCTCACAGCCTTCATCTTATTCTCGACAAAGGTTCATTCGCAGGCGGTGTTTTCTTTGATTTCGCCAAGGCCTTTGACAAAGTGTGTCATAAATTGCTTCTATTTAAACTTAGTAAACTTAATCTTGATCCTAACCTGTTCGCATGGCTTGAGCATTTTCTGCTTAATCAGTCACAGTATGTTGTGTCAAACAATTATACGTCCCCATCTAATCCTGTAGACTCTGGTGTACCCCAAGGATCAGTTATAGGCCCTCTTCGTTGCTCAATTTACATTAACGATTTACCCAATGACGTTTGTTCTAATATTTACTTTTTCGCAGATGACTGTTATCTTCCGTGAAATCTCGGACAAATCTGATAACAAATTCTTAAAAAACGATATGAACCCTATCTCTAACTGGTGTGGCGTATGGTTAATGCAACTTAACGTAACTAAATGTAAATGTATGCGTGCAACTCGCAGCAATATTCATCCGCCGAACTATTACCTTAGTGATACTCCTCTAGAGGTCCTAACATCCTATAAATACATGGCATCCGCATAACCTCATCACTTCCTCGTCATCGCACATCGACAACGTAATTAACAATACTAATCGCATGCAAGGTTATCTTCGCCGAAATTTTTCTGCTGCTCCTACATCGCTAAAATTAATTAAAAAATGCCACACGTTTCATTCATAGCAATTACAGCCGCATATCAAGCGTAACTGCCATGAAAAACTCTTTGCTGCCCTGTCTCAGCCCGGCGTAAGCGCTCTCGCCTAGCTTTATTTGATAAACTATATTTCCACAATTCCTACCTGCGGGATAATCTTATATCATCTCCTACCTACATTTTCTGTTGCATTGATCATAGCCATAAGGTCGGAATCATTCAATGCCGCACCAGAACCTGCAACGAATCATTTATTCCTAGGACCTCTCAGGAATGGAACTACCTTCCCGGCGCAGTTGTCGCAATCAAGGACAACTAAAAGTCTCGTTCGGCCTTATCAGACATCATCACTCCCGGATACAATTAAATAATCAATTTTGCTGTAATAACTAACCATTTATTGCTGCTTTGTTTACTTACTTGTGTATGTTTTTACCCACTCCCCTCTGTATACTTTGGTCTTGAGGGTACTATAAAATAAATAAATACAGTTCAAATTTTTACATTCTTCAACAATTGTTTCCTTGTGTGCGTTCATTAAAACCATCTTCAGCCTCAATAATTGACTAAGCTAAGCTTCGATAACAGCTGCATGCTTGGATCGAACGATGCATGTTCCGGCCACTCTAGGGCAGCAGTGTCGGAGAAAAAATATCCGTTACTTAGGAACGCAACTTAGGGTCCTTGTGCACAGAAATCCCGGCTGGACTTAGCCACCTGAAGCTGCTGCACAATGGCGATCACTCACTTTTTGGTATTCTCAATGGCATCCACTTGACTGAGAAGCTCGACCTCAATGACGTCTGACCACTGGCAGCGATTATTTCTCTTTATCCCAGATGAAAATTGCCTACGAACTCTTATTTCGCCAGAAGCACAGACTTTTGCCACATTCAAGAAAGTGTCACTCTCCAAGTCAGTATGGTGAGCATGTCTATCATGCACTTTCAGATCCTGCGTCAGAGTGGAGTTACTATCCCAGATTAATGTGCTACAGACATGACAGAGTGTTTCGTGAAGAGTTTATGTGACCATAAGGATAGAAGGACGATATTAATCTCTATTTTAATTCAAAGCCATCTATTTGAGCACCTTGCATCCCCAAAAAAATTCTAATGCCTTACTTTTCTTACATCTCATATTACGGACCGTAACACCCCAATAAATGGTCCCTAAGGTGGTTATTGTCAGCCCCGAGCAAATATCTCACAGAAAACTTGTAGACAGTCTTGATAAGTGTTGTCAGATTACTTTTCGATGTGTTCTTTATGACAGCACAACATAAAATACGTGACAGCAGAATATAGAATAACATTACATTAATTCAAAGATAGAGGAAATAATGTACTTCGGAAGCTGGCGACCCGGATACGCAAAACATCACAACTATCACAGTGCGGACTGCCCAGCCTGTAGGCCAACGGTAACATTGGATCATGGGCATCCCTTGGGCAGCCCCCAACTCAACGACCAAACCTTCGCCGTTCAGCGTGCCCACTATCGGGCCGTCAAGCATGGCTTGGCAGTCCCTACGTGGGACTAGCCGGGTGGCGCGCCGTCTCTCGTGCTTCTTCTCAGGACCAGGTAAAGTTCTTTCACTCACTCACTCACCACTTTAAGCATACTAGAATGTTCGAAGAGCGGCAACACTATAACTAATACCATTTGAGAGAAACGGTAGGAATTGTACAGATCCGGGCCCACTAGCTTTCCTTCATTATTGTATGAAATATTCACCACAGTACTTTCTCGAATAATCAGGGTAGTTTTTCACTCGACTGAGAAAACAGCGTCGCTACTGAAACAGATAGCTTAAAATGGATTACACTGTTGTCAATCAGGTCATTGAAGAACGTGCGTTATCAGCCCAACCTATGTGTATGAAATGCATATAGGACCAAAATTCATGTGATTCAGCAGAGATCACAGCCGTCTTGGAGGCTGTCTAATGAAGTTGTACAGAGAGCTTCCACGAATATCATTGCAAATATCTGTAGACTCCAAAGGTATTTAAATTTTTTTGAGAAAAACGAAGAAAATACTCATAAATGGGGTGAGACAAAGAGGCACAATCCGTCCAGTGCTATACACTGTGCATCTAAAAAATATATTCCAGCTATTAGACTTGTAAGGACTAAGAGTGAGAATCAAGGGAATCAATCAGTATATCAATCAATATATCAGCAACCTGCAGCTTGCTCATGCCCATGTTTTCTTAAGGAAGGCCGAGGGTGAGGTGCAAGAAAGGGTTGAGCCCTCTAGCTGAAAATGCTTATGAGTGAAGTTGAACATTATTATGCGGAAGTAAAAGCTTGTGATGAATAGCCTGGCAAGAAAACGGGAATTAGTTATTGGTAGTGAGCGTATAAAATCTGTGGAACAGTTTGTTTCTGTAGATATGTGCTTTTAAGGACAACTATTCTACTAATCTATTCAATAACTTAGCTAATCAATACAAGAAAATTTCCAGAATAATACAAGTGCGTAGAAGCACATGCGGAGGGCATTATAAAATTAGCTTTAAAATGAGCTTGCAAACTATGAAATCAGCTGGCCGCTATTCTGGAAAATAAAAGTGTACAAGCATTGCGTTCTTGCAGTTGTAACAACAAATGCTGCCAAAGCTTGGGCATTAACCAAAATGCCTGAGAACAAGATAGGGATAGGGCCACGAGCGATGGAATCAAAAATCTTATTTGTATCGTTAACATACAAAAATACAGGGGTGTGAATTAAAAACTACTTTGGGTAGTCGGTATTCTTGTTCACATTAAGAAGAAAAAGTAGGGATTGGCCGACCCTATAATGCATAGGGCAGGTAACCAAAGGTTTATTAGAGCTACAAAATGGGTGCCAAGGAAAAATAGATGTACTCGGTCTGGACAGATTAGTACAGTCAGATGCATACCATTCGATCAGTTACCGCAAGACAGGTTTAATGAGACATTGCTAGGAGAGGACTTCGTCCACTAGTGAACAGAAAAATCGTCTGATGATGATCCTATCCATCTGCTCTGCTTGAAGTAAGAACGTGCCATTTCCATGCTATTGATTGAAACTGGTGGTTCCTGGAAACATTCCCTTCCAAGCTACGGAGTTTTATATAGTGTAGGCCTGTATGTTTCTTGGCGCCTGTCTCGTACTCATAGAAGCGCAATAATGAAATATTCGTCAAGCTTGTATTCATTGTGAGGCATCGCTATCGTAATAATTAGCCTTAATATGTGCGCTACAGGACGAAGAGCTCTCAGCTGATTTCCCACTTGTAACACCTTCTTTTATCTTAGTCCAGCCTATGCCCCGAAGTTTCCTAACTTATACACAACACTGATTTTTCGCAGTCATCGCAGTTTCTTTGTAGTGTTGTAGTTTCTTTCTCTCAACAGCTGTTCGGTTAATCTGGTGGAGGGCTCCTTAACTTATTTAGCATATAACATCCGCACATTCAACATCAGCCTATTTTATCTCTGCAAGATCAAGAGCTTTCCTGTAAATCTAAAATTATTCCACCTTCGCGCCAGCTGATGCCATCTTATGGATTGAAATTTACTAATTTCATCACACCACCGAAATCACTGCCATGCTTGATTTGAATTAGAACGAAAGGCTAGCTCCATTTATGCTCTTATTCACAACGCTGTTTTCGTGCCTCTAAAAGTTACGCCTGCAGTAAACTTTTATTCCACCCTTCGTTGTGATAGTTCTAGTTTCTCCCAAAGCTTCTTCGTTAAACGCCATCTTACAGCCCCGTATGTTACTGCAGGCAGAATGCAAAGATTGTGCATCTCTTTCTTTTCATATATAGCGATAAGTACATCGTCATTAGTTGGTAATGCCAGTGACAGTCACCTACGGCCTCACCAATATTTATTATTAGGAAAATTTCCTCGTAACCATCACGGTCCCTTCTCAATAATTGCTCCAGATAAACACATGATTCACATATAGAGGCTGACTGCCAATCACCAACATCTCATTATGTTGCGAGCTCTCGCATATTCCGGGCGCACAAATATTAAAATCTTGCATATCAGTTTGTCGCGTAAAATCTTCAATAACTTCTTTCGAGTCACCCCCAATGTTGCTGTGCAAGACATATTGATCTGCAAAGCATAGTTGCCTTAAAGTTTCTACGTTCGTCATCCGAACTAATCCATATCATTTTAACACCCTGAATATTTATAATTTTGCCGGCAAGAGCATTGGAGTTATTGTGGCTCACTGTCAAACCAACTTTTTATTCGATATCTTCCCCGTTTTGCTACCATTTTGCTTCGCCATAAATCCACGACTATTTCAATCTACTGAAAGAACCACTTTTTTTGCAATGTCCTAAAGTTGCCAAGAGAACTTGTCTATACTCCGGAGATTTTTCAGTTAACTGGCTGAAGTAAATGAAGTGCTTAATCTTTTATAAACCCTTCACATGTTTGTCTTCATTGGTTGAAGTCCATCGTTGCCTAGATACTCTCCGAAATTTCTGTAGTGATTATATCCTGCAACAGTGAAACCAGCGCGTGGGCCTCTATTTGTTACATTCTTTACCACGACCATGCACCACCATGTATAGAACCTATATACAACCTGACCTATACAACCGTATCTCTTCCTCCTAATGTCAACAAGACTATCGATATACGCATCTTACTTCTAATCCAAGAAGCTCTCATCACATATATTAAACTTATGCTGATGACATATTGCTTGCACTGCTCATGTCGATTTTCTTACCGTCGTTTCAAACTTGTTTGTTATTCTCGCAGCTGTCCCATTCATAATTTACAGAGCATTAAAATTAGTGTACTGTTTTCAAAGTGGCGGTTACCTTTGGAACTCATGCAGCCATTTAACCTGTTCAGGGGTAAGCTTTTGTTCATGACTTTGAAGTTCCTGCTATGTGCCTTAGGCTAAACTTTTTATAATCTGAAAATTGTCTTGCGATATTGATCACCCTTATTTTGTTTACCTGTGTCATGTTTCCTTGAATTCAGAGCTTCATTTAGGGTTACTGTGTACTTGGCCTAATCTTCGGCGCTTCCTTGTTTCTTCCAACATGGCAATCTTCAATTTCACACATCTAGCTATTAATAATTGGTTTTGTTATTTGAGCAAATTCTATGTCATGTAATATTCTCTAACGATTGTTTCCCTTCAATTTTGTCTATATCCTAGCACAGGTAATATAAACGCTCATGTCGTGCTTTAATTTCCATCCACCTACGGTGTGTACCTTGGCAAGTTGTAAACGCCAAGTGTAGTTTTTTTTTTTTTTTTTTTGTGCCGCAGATAGGGTGCTGGCTTGCACGTTGGTTTAAGTGAAAATACGCTGCTTCACAAAATTATTATTGCCTTATTATGCAACAAAAATGATAACCAAGAGGAAAAACAGGAAAATAAATGCCATGAACAGTGGATTATTTAGGTGACATCAGTGTTTGAAATGCTGCGGTCGAATCCAGGGTGTTAACAACCAAATTTCCAAGGTTTTTTTTCTTCCTTTTAGATCAAAATTTCGCAATAGAAGTAAAATCCGAGGGAATGACGTGTTCCGGGCATTGCATAAAGAGTTCCAAGCAGGCGTATTTCTTGCATGAACACGCTTTGATACGTCCTTGATAAACGTCTACGTGTACGCTTTGATACGCTTTCATACACGTCGAGCCATAGAAGCACGGCTGACTTTTCAGAAGTCCACCGACCTACTTCAGGTACTACTAGTCTGCTAGTCGCTGTACGAAGAACCGTTTGGAAGAGAGTTCTATCTATCCTAAAATATTTTTACGTTTCCCCTTGTGGTCTTCTTCTCAGTCCAACAAACCTCAGCCTGGCTAACTTACGTACTCTGTTGTCGCGTTTTTCTCTATGCGTTTCAATTCACTGTCCATAGAGTACCGACCTGATATGAGCTGACCTTCATATAATCAATGAATGCTTCAATACTTTCAATTTTTTATGTTGCACGCCAAATATTTTGGTGCTCCAGGTGTGCACGTAGTGCTTTACATTCCTCAAATTAGCCATAGTTATTTATGTTTTCTAATAATACCGCCAAACCTTTAGCTTCGGTATATTTGATAGCACAATTAAGAGAGACGAAAATATTTCTTAGGGTACCATAAAAGCATATACCGAAAGTCAAAGTGAAGAGGACTAGTTAGATACTGTGTCACCAATGTATACAAAGATGAGCTGTAAGTTCCAGCACTGATTCTTTTGAAATACAAATCGGGAATCTCGGCACCGAAGACTTGGCGTGGCCTATATACCGTCTAAATTGCTTTCATTTGTATTTCTTGTGACAGCAATTAATTTTTGCGCATGTGCGCATAATAAGGTGTTTCCCATGAAAACGCCCACTAGACACTTTGCAGATACATCAAGAAGTTCGTGACTCTAGCGTTAGTAGAACGAGGCACATTTATATCGCCAAGTGTAGAGGTCGGTGACTACATCACATCACATTATTCCATCAAAAAGACAGGCCGATTCTCTTTTCTGACATCCGGTTTAATTCAATTTTGACGTGAAATTATTACAGCAGCTGTAAATTGCGCCGAGTTTATACCATAGCTAGTGCACAGAGTCGTTATGTTTCGGTGTGTGTCTTCTGCTTGTTGGATTGAAGAATAGCGATCTGCAGATAAACTTGGCGTCATCTAGTGACAAAATGAATCTACAAATGCAAAGCTTGTTATTATTGTGTTTGAGCAAAAACTGAATGTGTATCAAGTTGTAGGCTTGATACACATCTATACATACGCAAACGTGGCAAGAATACCCATTCTCCCTTCGTAGACGCTATCGCGGCGCATTCCACCTCAGTGACTGTTAGACTGACCCGAATCCATATCGCATGTCTCAGCGAAGTTGAACATTTCAGCCGCACCCTTACTCACAGAGACGCGCTCTCTCATGTCGTTATCAGCCTTTCGCGACGCCTCCATTTCCTGAATCACCTCAATGACACTCTTCAGCTCTGCGCGACGGCCTATTCCTCTATCACACGCGCTTCGAAGTGGCGACTTTCGCCGATTTTCGATGCGCCGAACACATAGTTCTATTGATTTTGTGCAGTATGAAAAAATTTTGCCTTTCGAGGTGGTCATCGATTGTGTCAATGAAAACCCCGAGCGTCGGGCTCCTGCCCGGCTTGGACACCTTGGCATTCTCTCTATTTGTCGACTCCGAGGCGTCACTCTTTCCACCGACGAATGTTTCCAGCGCATCCTTTACCCAGTTACGGCTACTGAAGCAAGCCTCGTCCCCGCAAGGAAAGTCTTTCGGAATCACCACTGTCTCTACTTCCTTTCCCATTCTCGGCAATGCCAGAGAGGCACTCAAGTGCTGAGGCACAAGAAAGGTAACTAGCCCTACATTGATCCTCATGGGATTCCTAGATTAAGCCTCGTCCTCGGAAGGAGGGCTCTCTGGGATGCCCGTTGGCTCGGTTTCGGCGTATGACCGCGTTGCGCCGTCACCGATGCTGGAGCCCTTAGCGATCTCCGGCTCCGTTCTGCTGCGTCGTGTCCTTTCTCCGCTCTGCCACTACAGTATCCTGGTCTACCTTGGACGATTCCGGAAAGTCGCCCAAGTTCTCGGGTGCAAGGAAGGTCTCCAGCGCATCCTTAGGCTTCACATGCCTACTCGAACAAGCCTCGTCCTCGCAAGGAACGCCCTCCGAAATGGCCCCTTTTTTTTTATACCAGCGACGCCCTCGCTTTGCTCACGCTGTCTCGCACTTTTCACCTCGCACTTTTCATGCGCTCCATTCACTGACGCAACCTCAGGTTCCTCCAAAGCACATACTTTGCAATGGTCTCTTTGAACTTGTCTCTCGTTCTCCACAGAAATATCAAATGTCGCAACAAATCTTGTTTAGCCAGATCCTACTTCTTGAAGTCGACATCAGGAAGGAGAGCTAAACAACAGGGCCCGTTACCGGGAAGTACCCCGAACAATCCAACAGACCAAACGTCACACTCTAGCTGTACCTCCACGTAAACCTTCTCCGAAAAATTTGGAAAACTTTCTAGGTTTTCGCAACCCTCGAATACGTGATGAATAGACCGTGCCGGCAGCTTCCTGAGATGCCGGATTTCCGTGCCGATTTCCTCTAATTCCTTTTTGAGTACATGCTCCGCCTTATGCATAAATCCTGCTCTTGCTTTCTCTGGTACTCTTCCCTTTCTTATTGTCAATCATAATTTTCCCTTTCGCCTTCCATGTCCCGCCTCATTTCGGATTCTTTCTCGCGTTCGCGTTCCTTCTGGACCTGATCCTTTTAACTATTCCAATAGCTATGACGAATCCCGTGTTTCAGAAGGTCGCCTTTTTCTTTCGCTTTGGCGACCTGTGAATCGCGTGCCACGTGGAGTCTCTAGTTCGGAACGGCGGAGTTGAAGACACGGGACATCTTTCATGGGACACATCTTTCAGTTACTGGCAGAGCTAACTAGATTCGAACCCTTCATTTATCCTTTTCTTTCCTTCTTTTTTCATTTTTACGAGCTATGTTATTTGATATGTGCTTATGCCTCATTAGAGAACATGAAGTGTTTTTTTTTTGTTGATCTGTTTTAAACGATCTCCATTTCCTGGTCAAATGCTTCAGAGCCGCGTGGGTTGTGCGTTCTCTGAGGCATGGTTGAAATAAATTGACCAAAATTTAGTCGCGCTACCTTTGAACTTTGTTTAGGGTCGTTTGCCCGGCGGTCCTGCTGGTTCTAACCTTTGAATCAGATATGGGAGAGCCTATGACCCCTTGGCATATTTCGGAGGGGGTTTGTGTGCTTGTCTTGTCGCTGTCACGCGCGGTGCAGATTTGATCGCTAAATTCTAGTTCCCAGCCTAAGACCCGCAGCCAGCTCTCCCTCCAAGATGGCCATTGGCCCTGGACGTGATCCTCCCGGCGAGCACGGGACGTCGAGAGGGAGCTGAGCCTGCTGAGCCTCTTCAAGGGGCACCAATGAGCTGCCCCCTTGCGAGCCCTCTTCCTGGCGGTGGACGGGCTGTTGTGATCGACCAATCACCCCGTGACATCCTCCGGTCACGGCTACCGCGATTATGGGGAACGTGCTGACGGAATCGTAAAAATGGTTCTCAAAACCGATGACTTATGGCTAACAGAGGAGTACCTCAATCAGGAGAGGTTTGGGCAAATAGTGGAAGCATACGGTTCATCACCTCTCAGTCGCACAAATTGCCATGTCCACGCAAGCGACGGAGTCAGTGTGCGATTGGAATGAGCGTACGATCCCTTCCCCCTCTTTGCGCCGAGTGATGTGGGAGCGTTCCCGAGAAAGATCCCTTCGGATGGAAAAGGCAAGAGACCTCCGGATTGATGACACCTCATGTCATCGGTCTCCTGGTGCAGGATTAGGGAAAGGGACTGAACAATGACCACGCAGGGCATAAAAATAGCAACGGCCGGTGGGAGTGAGCGGCTGCTACAACTTCTTCATGAACTTTTTCTGAACTACTTTGGATTTTCTTGTAAATATGTCAGTTTTACGTGTTTGTGAAACGTCCTCGACATCGGCCCCCAGCCTCAGGTTCACTTACTCCTCCACGAGAAAAGTACATTCCACACCTTCGCACCCCCAGTCACAACAGCGACATAAACATTCACCACAATCAACGGGTGATAGTAGGTCTGAAGCAGCTGCTCCAGGACAATATATCAACTCCAACGGCATAATTCCGAAGACGGCGCTACTTGTTCGATGACATATTTCACGGGAGATGTGCGCTAGATGACAGCGTAGCGCCTTCGTACATTGGCAGTAGTTTGCGACAAAGATCACCTGAATAGGCAGGAAATCACAGTCACACAAGCGCGCCAGGAGGAAAGTGGGCTCGTTGGTGTTTTCGGAGCTGCTACTGCACCGGCGTTCCTAGTCAGAGGTACTTAAGGCCCACGCAAGTTCGCGGCACTCCTCAGGATGTCCAGCAGCGGCCGAAACAGGCGCACACTCGGATGCACAAGGATAGTACGGGAGAATTATGTCGGTAGTGTGTGACTGAAGGTGGCCGTACTTTGAGTAAAATGAGAGATCATGGATTTACACGAGTACAGTCGCCCGGAGATGAGAAGGAACGACTATCAGCCCTTCATGTCCTTCTGTGCGCATAGTTCGGCAGTATAAGATGCCGTCCAAAATGAGAAACAAGCTAAGCGAGGGGTCTGAAGGGTCGTAACGGGGGCGGCTGATGAGGTCACGCAAAGGCGTATCACGTGCTTGCTCCTAGTCGATATGGTGGAAGGCAGAGAGCGTGAATATTCCAGCAGTTGCATCACTGGAGTGAGCAGCGTCGACGGGGTGACGAGACAAACAATCGCCATCCTGGTGTAGCCCACCGGATATCTACAACACTGTATAGGTGAATTCTTGAAGACGTAGTGCCCAGCGACCTAGACGACTCGTTGCATCCTTAAGCGTCAGAGCCAATAGAGAGTGTGAAGGTCCGTTGTAACAGTGAAACCTCGACCGTATAAGCATAGCCGGAACTTCCTGACTGCCCATGCGAGTGCGAGGCACTCGCTCTCTTTGAACCAGTAATAGCGTTCAGCGGGTGAAAGCAGGCGACTTGCGTGTGCAATAACTTCATCACGACCACGTTGCACTGAGCTCGAACCGAGCCAATTCCACAGCCACTAGCATCTGTACGACAGATGGGTTGAAGTGAGCAAGAATTGGCGGAGTAGTCAGCAGGGTGATAATGCGTTGAAAGGCAGCAACTTGCTCAGGACCGCATGAAAAGGGGGTGCCGCTTTTCAGAAGTTAAGTTCAGTCGGAGGCTTAGCAATGTGCGCAAAGTTTCTGACAAGTCGACAGAAATAAGAGCATAAGCCTACAAAGCTGCGGACGTCTTTGGTACAGGTCCGTACAGGAAAATAGAGAACAGCACGAACTTCTGCGGGATTGGGGTGGACGCCAAACGTCCGACGAGTTGACCGAGGATAGTAATTTGACTTCGAAGTGGCACTTTGAAGAATTGAATTCTAGCGCAGCACCACGGACGACGGAAAGAATAGACGAAAGGGGTCCAAGGTGTGTCGCCAAGGTCGGCGAGAACATGATGACATCGTCGAGGTAGCAAAGGCATATAGACCACCTAAAGCTATGCAAGAGGGTGTCCATCATGCGCTCGAAGGTGTTGGAGCGTTGCACAAGCCGTATGGTTTGCGGGTTCGGGGGCCAGAAGGGTGGGAGGCGAATCCCCAATGACGACACATCCTACGGACGCGAGTCCTGTTTCGTGGAGGGTTCGGGCGGTTCAGCCATTATCTTCGCCATACGCTCCTGAGGCTTCTGCCTCAGGAGCGAAGCAGAAAGGCCACTCACCTGTATCGACGCTGAAAAAGAAGCGGGAGCTTGCCATCTTCCCGCGTTCAGAACCGCGATCAGGCGCCATCTTCATTTTCTTCTCTGCGGGCGCGAGCTATACGGATTGTAGCTGCCGGCCAAGGGAGAGTTCACTTCGACATGATTTCCTAATTATGAAATGCGTTCAACTCAGACACGATGGCGTAACAACGAGTAACAAATGTCTTCGTTAGTTTTTCACCACTGCAAGTATGTTTTGCTTGGCGACAGCGTTCTCTTATAGCGATAGTTCTTTTTTTTTTTGGCCCAAGTTCGATGCACAGATTGTGCCTCCTCGCTGGAATGTTTCTGTCTATATTCAACGGGAGATGACTCTGCAGTATGCTTTCCTGAATTACAATTGCGTTCTTGCTGTACAATGCGGCATAGGATAACTAATAATAATGTACTACTTCAAGACGCCTTCTTTCGTTTCGCTGTTGCTCTTCCTGTACGAGTAAAGAAGGTAGGATGTAGAGTTGCCGTATCGGTAGCCCTCCTCCTTTGGTAGAAACGTGTTTTAGCCTACCCATGCAAATTTAGGAGAACATAAAATCTCTGAATTAGGCCACTTTTCGCGCATAATTAGGTTGACTGCCTTTGTGCAGTATTACGATGGCAACGTCCAATTAAGCGATTAAACGGAAACAAGCAAGCTGCTTACAGTATCAATAAAAACCGGTAAATTCTTTCCAAAGCTTCGTACTTGTTTATTTGATTTGGCTTTGCTAGAGATAACGCAGCCGTTCCATTCTCTATGCACAATGTAATATGTATGATTGTTGAAGCAAGCAATACTTTCAAAGGAGGTCTGGCCCTCATTTCGAATTTAAACATCAGGCAATGCGGTAGGTTTGCCCGCCGACTAGATTCCTAAATCAATCCCCATGCGTAATTCTGGGTGGGTTTCTCTGCATCTCCCTTGACCTCTTTCATAAGCCACACTCTAAAAACTAAGGGAGTGCCGGGCACTCTCTTTGAGGGAGTAGCTGCTTGTCCCATATTTCACTCTCTTTTCGAGAGTAGATCGACCCTCTTTGAGAGAGAGTAGGTCAACTCCTCCTGACAGAGTTTTGTTACTCCACCGCAAGGGATTGCTAGTACTCTTCCGCAGAGTGATAATACTCTTCCCACAGGGAGTGCTAGTACTCTTCCGCAGAGTGCTAATACTCTCCCCGCAGGGTTAATAGTACACCGCCAGACCGAGTACTTCTACTCCCCCAAACAGAGTGCTTGTACTCCTTCAGAACAGAGTGCTAGTACTCTTCCCAATACCCTCTTAGCCAAGTCCTGGTCACGCATGCAGGCAGGAAATCAGATCAAATTAGGGCCGCTGATATACTGTTCCCTAGGCGGCTCCTCAGAGACACTGGCCCGATTCCAAGCGGCCTTCAGAATAGGCGTGAGCAAAGTTATGCAGGATTTTAAAGTCATTTTTTCCTGGCTATTTGCTGCCTACCGTGAGGCGTGACTGCTCTGAAGCGGCCTATGCGTATGCGTCACGAACGCCACTGAGGAGAAAAAAAAAACGAATTAACACTTAATCTGCAAATATCTTCGCAAATTTCACAATCAGGAGTCACACAATCTAATTAGAATACAATTGTCTAGGGAATCACATACTTTTCAAGAATCACAATGCTCTATACATCATGTGAATTCGAACCCGCGTACACTCGCATTTGTACAATTCAAAACACACATCATAACCATTACACCACAGCGCCGCCACGCCCAGTCGTGTTCTTTTAGAGGTTATATATATACCAAACGTATTTGATGAATCGGCTGTGCTGGGTGGGGTTTCTCTGCAGTGTGCTGTGCTGTTGTGCACTGGAATACGTGTGCGTTTGCATCATTTCCATTCCTTGCTACGACTAACGAAGGAAGACAACGTAGACGACAACGTGAGAACTATTCACGGCTTGTCGTCACCGCAGGAAAATAACAGATGTGCCGTTCAGCTCATGATCGAGTGCTTCTCCAGTCCATGTTCTCCAAAATACGCGGATACAAAGTATTGCGCCAACCATCCACGTATGTGAATTTAATTCGCGCGTATACTGGTGAGCAACTGCGACGCCAGTACCAGGCATTTCGACGTGCCTCACGCTGCCGTGTAGGCGTTCTTTTCAAGTGCATTAGTTTAGAGTTTGGTTCAGTCCGCTGTGAGCTGTTGTCCTGCATTAGCAGCGGATCGTTAGCGTTTTGAAGCGCATGCATTCCAGCATTTGGAGACTGCTTATGCCGATAGCCGCGTCAAATGCATTGGCACGCATGTTTAAATGACTAATGTGTCCACTTGTTACGCGTGCAATGCTCGTATCCTGTGGCAGTGCTCGTTCTAAAAGCTTCGAAGACCATCTACACTCATGCGTGTGTTCAATTTATATATGCACAGGATGGACTTGCCGGCTAGTTGGTTGAGCATTTTAGAAGAAACAGCGCAACACAAGGACGACGCAAAAACATGCCACACCACGAAGCGCTGGTGTGGTTGATGCTTTTTTTCGTCCTTGTGTTTGCGCTGTTTCTTCTTCCACGATACACGCACACCACAGGTACGCGAAAGTTTAGGAGCATAAGTGGTTAACTCTGTTTTCCCCGTTTTCTCTCAGTGTCAATGGCACAGTGCGTTGCCCGGAATTGTGCACGCTTACGTAACCCCATATGCAGAAATGCATCATAACTTGAAGCCCATGCTTGACTTGATCTAAACGACGCAAGTCGTGAACGCACCAAAAGAAAGGCAGTGAGCGTCTTGGGGGACGTTCGCACCAGGCGTCGTTTATATCAAGTCAAGCATGAGCTTTGTATTAAGATACATTTCTGAATACGGGGGCTAGACATCTGCTTCTTCCAGAAAATGTCGAAGAAACGCCCGCCAAAACCAGGCACATTCGTAAACTTAACTAGGCAATACGAAGCTCCATAGAAAAAAAGAAGAGTGGTATTAAAAGCTTTCAGTATTTTCCTTTACTCCAAAATAGTTGCGCTCTCGTGGCTTCACTGTACAGAGATAGTGCAGCGTTAGCTAGAAAGCATGAATTTCCTAACTCCATGCCAAAATAAGCTTGTAAAATTATTTAGGTGCTAGAATCCAGGGTTTGTAGCGATCCTTGAAGATCCTTTATTTCTAAAATGCCATTTTCAAGGCATTGAAAACCCTTGAATATTTAGAAGTACTGGAAAGTCCTTAAACTTGTACACTTGGCTAGACTTAGCAGACATTGCCAAGCGCTTTTTTTCCCTTCTGTGACACTCTTTCGCATGTCACAGAAAATTGTCTCTGGAGGTAATAGAAGGAAAGCGACATCCTTAAAGTTGAAATTACAAAGGAGCTGCAGATACCACTTTTATGCACATGGAACCGGCGACAAATGTGCTTGGAGGAGCAGAAGCAGGAAGCTCAACAGTTGAGGCATTCGAAGAGAAGCCGTGAAGAGTAAATTGAGAGCGACAGACACAATAAAAAGAAATTAGAAATGACTATTGCTTATTTGATGGTGAAAAAAGCTGAGGCAACAGATGACATCACATACACTGTCAAACCAAACAGTATTCAAGAACTGCAAATGTTGCAGGTCCAAGTAGTTAATTGTGCTATTGCAGAAAAACTTTGAGCGCTTTCTTGAAATGCTTCCTTGTGTGCGTTTAGTGGTGGGTGGTGAAAGGCAAATTAGCAGTCTTTTCAAATGCTTGAAATCACTGAAATGCGATTTTTGTTTTCTTTTGTTTGCATTAAAGTTAACGGTGTTCTTGAACAAGTTATTGCCTGTCCAAACTACTACACACATTGCACGAGGTCCTTGAAGTTACTGTGTCGGGGCCTCGAAAGTCCTTGAAAACCATTGAATTTTTTTCTTCAATATTGCTACGAACCCAGTAGAACAACTGTCATGGAGTAAAAACCTTGGCTGAACAGGGGCTTATACGCAGAGCACAGGAAGACTAGAAATGCAGTAGTAGGCATGGAGGGCCCTGAAAAAAATGTGCCACATCCGCTCGTCTGCCTTATGTTTCTGCACAGACTGTCGCATTTTTAATAGAAGTGCACTTTCTGTTCTACTCCAATAAACGCAACATTAGGAACTCCAGTGTGGGGCAGTCCTTCAGCCAGTGCAGAACTTTTTCTGTACATCCGAGTCAGCTCTGTCATTTTTCCAGCATTGTAGTACAAGATTTGTTAAACTGGTTTAGCAGAATATGAGCACTATACTCTTAAATCAGCTGTTTATTTGTATGCACAAGTTCAGGTCCTCAGTTTGGTTGCATGACAAATTGCCATACCTCAATTGATACAAGAAACAATTTTATTACAGTTTAATGAAATCCAAACAGTAATAATCACAACAATATAATGACATACATTTCTTTTGGTACGTATACAGCCCATGTCTTGGCAGTGTATAAATTCAACTATACACCGCAAGTACTGTGTCCTGACCACTATTATTCACATGTGTAAAACCATCACAGCAATTCAACAAATATCACAGTAATTAGTGACATACACTTTGTAACTGCTTTACATAAGCATAATGTATACAAATGGTCCCTGTGTACCTACACATGACTAGTGCCACCCGAGTACTATTACTCACAGGTGTAAAACCAACAAAGCAGTTCTTTAAAATATATCACAGCGCTGAGTGACGTACATGCTGTAACTCCCTTGTAGAAACTTAATACAAACACGTGAGGACACAGAAAGCTAGCAGTGGGCATACATGGGAATACCACCGCCTCAATACTAATTCACAAGTGTAAAACCAACCAAGCAGTTCTTTAAAGAATATCACAATGCTTAGTGACATACATTTTCTAACTAGCTTATATAAGCTTTGTACAAACATGAGAACATACACAAAGCTAGCGTTGCAAGTGTAAGCTCAACAGAACAGTTCGTTATAGTGACGCACATTTTGTAACTGCCTTATACAAGCTTAGTGCAAGCACAAGAATGCAGAAAAATATAAATTAAAAACTTGCTCTATGCATACACAAACAGATCAACAAATGGTAAACACCGCTTTGAAGACAAATGTGACTGTGGCAAAGCGCAGTGCTGTGCCGGTTGAAATTGGCACCCACAAAAGTATTGAGCAATGCTTAAACCACAGGCAATAAAGTGCTGAAAGACTGCGTCTCTAACGTAACTATTTTAATTCAAATTTCTTGAACATAGGGCTCGCTTGCAGATAAGGCATCTGATCCAACTGACCTGATTTTACACCTGCTACATGCATACAATGCACTCAGATATAAATGGTAATAATAATTATAAAAGGCATTTAAAAACTTGATAGTATGATGAAGATGCATGACTAGAAAAGTTCTGTCCCCCTCGTACTTGTTAAAAAGGTGTAAGTACGACACATTCTTTTTTTCCTCAATTTTTGCATTAATGGACAGCCGGGAACCTCGAACCAACACAAAAAAAAGATACTGCTATGTTAATAGTGTTATGAATAATTTTTTGTGAAAGCTTTTTTAGAGACAAGTTGCAGTCTCGTTTCTGGAGGTTGAGCTGTATCTTGCAAAATAACTTGAAAAGTGGTCACATGGGAGCATGACACTATATCATAATGTTAGTTTCAGTTGACTCTCTTGCCCTACAAGTCGCTGCTCACTGTGGCCAATGATGCAACAGCAGTGTCTGTGTGATTTTCATCACACTTCTGTCCTATGCCATTCTTACCAGAGTTGGCGGCACATATATACCCAAATTTCGATAGTGTTGCTTTATCAGGTGGTTGCTTTTGATTTGCTCAATATCAGTTGGCACTTCAGCTGCATCAAACTTCTTTTTTACCTCTTCAACAACAACATCAACAACAATCTTATGACACCTGTGTTGTCCTTCTAGTTGCCTACAAAGACCAGTCAATCTAGCAACAACACTGACAGTCTCTACTATCTTGTAATGGGGGAGAGGTGTGTCCCACCATGTGTTCCACATTGTTGTCACTATGTGGGCTGGCTGGGGAGGCAACAACTGTAATATGTTTGCATTTGCATATATTAAAGTGATGCTTGTACTGTGTTATAACACCTAACTTAGTCTTGCACTTGCTGCACAATAACACTGGCTCACAGTCGTGGTGAAAAGCTTTTGTATGTTGAGCAAATGAGTTGTATCCACTACAAAAAAAGTCAGTGATAGCACACATGTTGCTCTACCAGGCCTGGTGTGGTTCCTTCTGACACTGCTGCTGATGCTGACGCGCTGCTGCTTGCCTCGTACACTGTTGCAGCTGCAGTAGACATGGCAGTCTCTGTATCTATTGCTGCCGTGTCATCTGTCATGGTAACTTCCAAGTGGTATGGGGCTCACTTCTGCAACAGAGATGTTGTTTGCCCCTTGAGGGCTCTCATGATCAGGGCCAATAATTTCATAGGCATTGTCTCCTGCATCGAAGAACCAATAAGAACAGCATGAATTAATAAACATAGCTCTAAAAAGTACGGACATCAAGACTTAACCACAAGCTTTGCACATAAATGACCGGGCTTAATGAATAATACTTGCAGGAGGAGTTACACAATTGTTTGTGTATATTACAAAAGCGTCATCAGAAGATATTCAAGAGGCACGGGAAACATGTCTCTCGAAACCAAAAATTTTGAGACACTGAGGAGCCAGACTAGATCACTTTATTATGCATCATCACTAAAGTATGTTTTGATATATCTGAAGGAATAAATGCTCAGGGTGGCTTAAAGGGCCCCTAAACCACTTCTCGACATTTTTTGAACATTTCAAGTAAACACGCGTATCGAAATCAGAATGCCGTCACGATCGACGAAGCCAAATGCCAGAGTGCGTAGCACGGCCGGAGCACCACAATATGAAGAAAATGACCCCGTGCGCCTCTCTGGACCTATCCTGCACCCCCAGTTTGTCCTGACGTCACCAGGCTGTCTCTGATGATGTCACCAGTTTCTGGTGCTGTCGATTGGTCGAACGAAAGTGTACGACTGCCGGCAAGGCCTGCAAGCAAATACACACACTCCTTCTATCTCGTCGCGTTGCGCGCGATGCCATTGTGGGCAGCCAATGGGGGCAAAGAACAGAAACGCCAACAGAAGGGTCTCCCTATGAGGCTCTTCAACACGAGTCACCATACAGTTCCGTTGTATTAGCGCCACCCCTCGCAGGACGACGGGCCAGCGCGGCAGCAACAGAGCTCGTTGGTGTTGGCCTGTCCCGTAACATTTGGAGGTGTACTAGGCAAGGAAAAGACGATACTGTCCATATGGCGTGTACCAGATGAAAGAGTAAAATGAGTGGGGACTACTTTTCAATAATCAAACACACGTAGCTCCACTATTACTGCACCGTTTCGAAAAATTCTCGTGGCTACCTGTTCATTGCCTTATTGTGTAGAACTGCAACACCGCAACTAAATTTCAACCTCGGTGGTTTAGGGGCCTTTTAAAGAAGACATTCACAGCTTTTTAGTGACTGTAGATTGTGTTAGCTTCCTTCATAACTCCTGGAATTTAAACACTTCACTTTGCAAGCCTTGTTGCTCGCAGTACCTTTGAGGTGCTCTTAGACGCTCGTCAGCTTCAACTGCCGACACTTTTTGCCCTGCACTGTCCTCGTTGCCCTCCTTTTCTGGTTCATGCTAAAAGAGACATGCGCGATTGACTTGTGTAAGGATTGCGTGATCTTTACGCCCTTCGGAGCACACAAGGTGCACAAAGTGAATGTGTCTGGGTTGTGTCCCTTCGAAGTAGTGAATACTTAAATAGTCATCCTTAGTAACAAAGGTGTCTCTTGTATACAGTATTGTTAACGTGGCAAACATCGGAAAACCAACCAAACCATTTTCAGATGTCTCTTACAATCAAGTGCATCTTGTAATGAGATTCTACTGTACTGAATATTTTTCAACTATGGATCATCTGCATGTACATATAGTCAGAAAGACATGTTGTGTGGAATGGCGAATCGGGAAACAGTTCGTACTCTTACTTTTTGTCCCTAACATAAGCAGCTGATAACAATATGATAAAAAAGCAGGCAATGAGGCTAGAATGGAACATAATCCTTCAGCTCTAAACAGTTTTTTGGGCCCACATCATTCCCTCATATGACATAAGGAAACAACTTGATTGCAGTAATGGCTGCATGTGATCTGAGTAGATTGAAACAAACTATACGTAAGGTTATCCTGCTGGTGATCCTGGCTGCGCGATGCTTCTCATGCTTTTTGGCACGATTCCTTTTTTTCCACTCCACTTTTTTTTCAGATTTTCTCCCCTTTCCCTTCCCCCTTGTGTAAAATAGCACACTTGAAGTATCAAATCTGTTGAACTAACGTGTGTATCAAACCTGTTAACATGTGTGCTTCTCTGTGGTCTGTGTTGTATTTTTGCACTGCACAATTCAATTCAAGATGAAAGATGGAACGTCCCTGCCTTTAGTTTAATTGTGTGTGTGTGTGTGTGTGTATATGTCTCTCTCATGTTTTGAAATATATGTACATTCAGGAATGCCTGCATGCCCTTCTCTCCTGCTCCAGTGACGAAAAGGAGAGCCTGTTTATGTACCATAGTAAAAAATTCAAAGGTTTTCGCTGTGCCCATTACATGCCTTATCATATGGATCTGTCACAATACAGAGTAGCAGTGGTCCATAATACTAGCCCATCCCAACATAATTATAAATTAACACATACCGACATGCTGCGAAACAGCTGTTGCAAAGCCGCTGGTGAAGGCAATTTCCGCAGCACTGCAGTGGTACAGCCGAGTTCCACCTGTATAGTGACAAATCCATATGCGTGTTAGCAACTCAGTAGTTGCTGATGGTTTCATAAGCTTTACACTACACAATAAAGTAATCTAGACAACTTTGTTGGAACAAATGCACATAATTAGGACACCACTTAAACACTAACACGATTAATTGCCCCCAATCTCTCACTCACTAAGGGATAATACTACTGAAACATCGGCGGAGAGCTCAGATTAACACAGCCCATAAAGGACAAGAGTTCTTTGAGGAAAACAGCTATAACAGCGGTTAGTTTTCTTGATCATTTTATGTGGTAGCTTTGATTTAAATGTCATGCAGTACTATAAAATACGAAGTGCCGCATTTCTAGCAGCAGAAGGCGTCGTCAGGCTCATGGTACAACAGATTTTTGCACTGTTTGTCAGTGAGCCGACACATACAAAGAAAACCGAATTCACACATACATATACAGTGTCAAGTGCACTTCTCCTTCTGAAAACGCAGCCACCAGTTCCAATGTTGCTGAAAGGAAAGGTTATATAAAGTGCGAGACTGCATGGAACTGCCACTTATGACTGTAAATGTATGGTCTGCTGATTGCAGAGGTAGTCACATGCTATTTCTAGTCTCTTTTAGAAGCATTACTAAAGAATAAATTAAAATCTATTCATAAGTCACGAATTTCATGCATCCACAGTTTGGCTAAATAACCTGTGAGAAAAAGACATGTTTACCTGGAATAGCAACCTTTTTTCCTGCTGCAAAACTTTCCTTCGAATTAATGAAATAACTTTACAGCGTCATAATGCGTTTCTCGCAACTACTTGCCGGCAGTGGCGAGTTAGTGTTTATATCAGACTCATTGGGCGACAATACTGCCAAACACAAATGCTTCACGAACACGAGAACACGTCCCTCGCAGAGAATAGCAACCATATATGCCTCTGTGAGACATGATCGCACCTTTGTGGTCAAAATGTACATTAGAACGACATCACCATCTCATTAAAAAAAAAAAAGCCTCTGTACAAGGCAGCCGCCAACTGCATAATGTGAAATTGCAACTGATGTCCACTTACTGGTGGCCTGTGTTTGAGTCACTTTTGGCAGTTGACTGGGTGCTGATAAATGCACGTCCTGGGTTGTCCCTGCAAAACATACAGGGTTGTGTCAAATGTTGAAAATATATATATGCCGGCATTTCATCAGTCGCAAAACAAACGAGTAAACTAATAAACAACTGTAATGTAAACAGAGTACACATCATAAGATAGGCCGTCAACTGTTAATGCATTACGCAAAAAACCTAATGCATAGGAAAGACTATATGTATACACACGAAGCTGACACACAATTTAATTCGCTCTAGGTTTTTCCGTGCAGTATATTCAAATTATTATGTCTCGTGGTTAGAGCAAAATTAGTGTAAATTACAAACTAAATTATCTACCCTGTAAACTTTTCTTCAATATGCACCTGTGCGCGCTTCGAACGAGTAGCGTTGTAAAATTTACGTACATGGCATTTAACATAGTTACTGAACACGGATTTCCTTTGCCCTGTGTCGTGTACAGTGAGCTACATATATCTGCCCCCCCCCCTTTTTTGTACTAGCCATACTGCGTGCCACTGCACCTATACGCACGTCAATAAACCTCACGACACAGAAATAAAAAAAGCGCCAATCACCCATGCCTGCATGTTGTAGTGGGCCTAACCTAACCAAGCATGGGCTGCTGCTTTTTATAGTAAACACAGGCACCGTGCTCATTGCAAGTATGTATCATGTCGCTAAGCAAATATGCAATTTCATTGTACCACTATTTTTTGATCACATGGATATATCTGTTGAGAGGCAAGACAAAAAGCAGTCACTTCTCAGAACTAATCAGCTTTCTTAAAACACATTTTTAACTTTTCAATGACACTTGCTGCTATGTGTTTGTCTCCAGAGAGCATACTTGATTTGACTTTCCAATCAGAGACATTACATAAATATACCATGTTAAGATGACTGCCTGGAGCACGTGAGAATTTTCATCTTCGTGTAACATACTGTATCTTGATTTTGTTGACATTTGGTCAAATGGTACACCCAATATACCCACATACTAGTTTTCTTGTCCAAATAACATGTCAATGTATTTTGATTTTTTGGCAATGGCTCCTCTGCACTACGTGAAGTCGCGCTGCACTGGCTCTTTCACATCCTCGTGTCCTTGCAGCTGCCTTCTTGCGTTATATAAAGCGGGTGCCTGAAAAATATTGTATGCAAAAGTCAATACAAGGGCATGGTGCAAAACAACATCAAGACAGTCAAGGCCATGGCAATAAAAAAGTCTTAGCTCTTAGTCTTCCTAGTGAAATGCATGCAAAACATCCAAATGACTGCAACAGTCAACTGCTAAACTAACTTCAATTTTTAGATTTAAGCAAAAAAACAAATAAACCACAGTTCATCCTTGTTTTTCATGAATGTTAGAATACTCCTGCTAATGAATAGAATATTGGTCATTTTCAGACGTCATAGGTCTGTCATGAGTCTGGTGTATCGCAAACACCACTTGTGACACATCCTAAGCACGTGCCCAGTGTGCCCCCCCCCCCCCCCCCGCACCATCCCTGGTTGTGCCACTGCTGAAGCCATAATTTGAGGATTATAGCTGCAAACATGATGCTCAGTAGGGATGAAAATATTGTCCTTCAGCTCAATGGATATATGGATGTGCCTATAAAAAAGGGCAACAAGGTTTGTTATGGCAAGCTTACCCACATTTCAATACTAACAAGTTCACTGCGGCCTGCATCTAAGCTTACTAAAAGGCATGAACTTATTTTCATGCATGAGGTGCGCAGTGGAGTTCATTTTTGACAGACCCGACTACTGCTGCAGTTTGAAATCTAGCATTTTAGATTCTTGTAGGCATGTAAAAGTTGCAGTTAAACCGCAGTTATTAGTTTATTACACCAACCTATTGTTCTGTGTACGACAGACTGGTAACACGGAATTAAAGCAACATTTTATTTTGATATTTTATTTCTCTACTAAAAATATTCAAGCGATAAACACATCTGGATCTGCCATGCTATAGCAAAATGCACACATTACGCTTGTAACCCCCAGAGGAAGGCTGATTTAGCTGTTCATATGACATAACTCTGACACGCCAACTCATATTAGCAAATGCACAGGCATGTCCAAAACAATAAGCGTATGCAAAGGGCCCCTGCAATTGTAATTCCACACAGCAGCCGTTATATTCGATGCCGATGCGTAACTAGCTGCTCGACAATTCACCGAGTTCGTAGACCATAAGCATCCTTTCAGTTTCGCACCGTGCACGAAAACCGCAACAGGAGACAAGACCAGACCTATAATCACACCATTTCAACATGAGCAAAAACAGTTCAGTCTTAGGGATAAACACTGTGAGAGCGATTTAGTGCGCGACGGCGACGAGCGACGGCTTCGAGCGACAAAACGGGCCGTCGCTTGAACAGATGGCTCGGTTCTGGAAATCTAGAAATCTTTGCTCGTCGCCCAGAAGTGCTATGAGCGACTAGCCAATAGCGCGAAGCCGGAACTGGATGTAGTACATACATCGCTCAAATACTACCGATTGTCGCGCGGAACGAGCAAATGATTCAATTTTTATACGTGCAAGGATAAGAACGTACTGCAAGACCTCCGGAAATATTTTATGCTACTTTTTATAGTGAAATACATCAACGTAAATTACTAAAGCACGCGTCACGCGTGACTGCAGCCCTCATGCCGGCAACACCGGGGAGGCGTCGCTCAAAATCGTCGCTCGCACGGAGTACGACTTGTAGGCGACGAGCGAACGCGACAGCCATCTCCGTCGCGTCGCTTGTAGCTGCCGCGCGCAAGATCGCTTATATGGGGTTTATACTTTTTTCAGCATAAAACATGGATTCCTCATGCGTTTTCAGTAAGTTCAAGATAACGCGCCCAACTGACCTCTTGCAGCATGCAGCTGAATGCCTGCGGCAAAGTTTCTAACTAGCACTGGTGCTGCACGTAACTTCAGTGGTCGCAGATTCCCCCTGCGCGAGACACCGTCAAGCGCGCGGTTTATTTATAAAAAAAAAAGCATGCTGCCAGCAAAATGACGCCTTCTGTTATGTGATTCCTTAGTTCAACAGCGTTCCGTACACAGTAGACTGCCAAACTGAATAAATTCAAACACACAAAACGCACGCTAATCACGCTCCGCATAGGCTCGGAATCACGGGCTGGTGAACTAACCATTTTAAGCGTCCTCTCGCCTGGCGTCTTATTGAACATACCATAGTTCTGGCAGCGTTTGCGATTTTTAAAGCTCTTACGGACAACGGCAAAGTGATAAAATCACATGCAGTTATCGCGACGACTGGCTTTTTCGATTGACATCGAGAGACACAGCGCGTATGCCTAGTCCTTTGTCACGTCGGCTAAGCGCAGCGACGACTTCCTGGCGATAGCATGACATATACGGAGAATGTGCACCTAAGTTAGAATTCACTTACCGTGGAGGATTTGTTGTTATATCCAAGGCATGACGAACGACTGTCGTGTTTTCGTTGCGACGCGAGATGGCTGACACACGATCTCCCTTGGCTGGCCTTCGCTGTTGCTCGGTGGACGCTATGGTGGACGGATCACCTTTCTCACGTGACCTTTCTCCGCTGCTGTGTTGTTCCGCGATCTTGAGCGCGCGCGCGCGCGGTGGAGCCACTCCGAGTGAAAAAGTAGAGCGCTCGCTACGCGTTCCTTTGAACTGCGGCGGCCTGTTCTCTTAGAAGCAAAACGATGTGTTCTTTGCTCAGCGTGCATGAATGATACATTGCCATGTTCGGGGCCAGCCACCTACAGTTGAAGCAGAAGATTACGCTACGTTTTGTTTTTTATTGCCGCAAGAGTCTCTCTTTTCTATTGTCGCAAGAGTCTTTTCACTCTCTCTCTCTGAAGGGGAGAGTGAAAAGCACATTTCACTCTCTCCTTGGTGACAGAGTGAACAATGCATTTCACTCTCCTCGACATTTTGCGAGAGTAAAACGACGCTTTGAAGAGTGAACCTGCAGCTTCACTCCTGCGATACCCTTCCTAGTTTTTAGAGTGCATCGAGCAGACAAAGTACTGTCATTGTGGGGGGTAGCAAATGTTCCTCTATGTTAAGAACTGGCAAGAAACAATTTCTGTCCAACTAAACACATATGGTTACCAGCGCGATCACGGAAAATACAAAATCCTGCTATTCTAAACAAGTTATCCAATTCGTTTGAAATATTTATCTGTTCACAACTTTTCAACACGTCCTCTGGCGCGGTTGCATCATAGTAATTAAAATTATACGAGTTTACTATTTTATTCGAAACTGCTCAATATAATAAATAATATGCAAGGGAACCTCTTTGCATTAATGCATTTCTAGATTTGTGTCTTTACGCATGTAGTATGTCTATGTTCACTCCGCCGACTCAAGTATACACAAGTTATTTTACTTTTGGGGTGCCTAAGGGCTCCTTTCTCGGGTAAAGACTTCCGTTATGTTCAACATAAATTGTGTTTCTGAACCATATAATATCTTTAATGGTGGTCATCATCACCTTAACAATAAATTCGCATACTTTACCACATGGCCTAAAAATTGGCAAATAAATGGTAACATTAAAAGAACATGATATAATCAACTTTTCGAAATGTTCGCCTTTGATTTTTGGTTACTCCTTGGAGGTTCCTTCTAGCACGAGGATACCCATTGAAAATACCTGGGTGTTACTTTCTCATATCATGGCTTTCTCTTACTGAGTTATCTCTTTTGCACTAAATAAATGCAATGGTATTCCCAGTGGTGTAGCTAGGAGATCGTCTGGCACCCGGAGTCCATGGCCTTCTGTCAACCCCCCTCCCCTGGGTCTAGTAAGTAAGGCGAGGATATCGAAAATTTTAGGGGAGGGGGGGGTGGATCTTTCACCGTGATGTGTCAGCACCAAGGCAGTCGCCTTGGATACCGCGCATGCTCACCCCTCGCCCCCCCTGGCTTTCGTTCCCATAGATCGCGAAAGCAGCACGTATGAACGCTGTTTTACTTTCTGCACCAAATAACACAGAAGGCTGTCCTGATAACCTGTGATAAGCGCATTTTCACATCTGGTCTTAGACTGTAAAGCTTGCCAGCCAACACAGGAGTCGCATCGTGGAAAATATGGGTCACGAGTAACAAATATATTTTAATAAAGTTTTAATTAGCGGTTTCAGAGGCAATATTTCATTTGCAAAAATGAAGCCCGGCAGCCAGATATTGCCCAAAAACAAATTCACACAAATCATCGTAGGCACAACGGCATGTAGTAATTCGCCTGCGGCAGCCCTGAACGAAAAATCTATTTAAATAGAGTGTCAGTGATGCTGATCTCCCTACCCTATTAGAAACGACTATCTGCTTCCATGCTGCGCGGGCACCAATGCTTTTGCAATTACGAGTTCTCTTCATTCTGATCCATAAAGGCTTTCTTTATTTGCTGCTATTGTCAAACGTGAATATCCAAGCTGTGGGAACGGAATACAGCACGCTTCATGTCCATTCCAGACGTCACCATGCTAGAAAAGAGAAGGCCACGATGAAGCCCGTGCCAGCTAAAGCTTGAGCCTCTGTTGGTCTGCACTGCAATGACGAGAATTGAGATATCGACGTCACTGGTGCACTATTTCACATTTCTTTAGGTACTGCCATACTGGCCACCCACTATACCCAAGTACTGCTGGCTCTAACAACCAAGACGATTTTGCTTACGGAAGACAATTTTGCTGAGTTAATAATGTGACTTTGGGTGTTCAATTCCCGAATTTCCTCTATAATTGCTAACTAAGCAGTAGTTTAAGATATCGTAATTAATTATCTGCCATATTTTGCACGCGACCAAGTTACTAGTGGTCACAAACACACATAACCTGAAAGAATATCGGGAAATATCCTCACAACGTTCACCTCTTTGTAAAATTTCGTGCAGCCAAAACAAGACACTATTTCTGACATTAATTCAACCCTTATAAAAATGACTATTGAACTGTAGTTGGCATATTGCTGATGAATTGTTGACTCAATACAATTTCAACAATACTTCAGCAATTATTTAAAGCACACACAAATAATTCAACAATAAAGTTGTCACAGACGCATCGGCCGAGTGGGCAAGGGACAGTTCCCCCGGCCCACTTTGTGTTACGTCTGTGGTTCAAGTTACGCGAAACACCCTGCATATATATATATATATATATATAGATATATATATATATATATCGAATATCACCAAGTGACGGCAAACAATATTACTTTGGTTCTTTTGGTTCTATTCAGCTACGTGGCATTATGAAGTCATATATACAGATTTATGTATGACTTCATAATAGAGGAGTATCTGGCTGCCGCAAGGTTTTATTTGAAAAATTGTTCCACTTCTTGAAAAACTCTCTCTCTCTCTCATTCACACACATATCTTTTATGCCGGGTGTCCAAACAAACTTTCGCCAGAGCTCAAAAATATGTGAATGCCATGTAGCTGGTTAGAAAAAAAGTAATATTGTTTACCGTCGTTTGTTAATAGTCGAAATATTTTCTCATTCCGCGAAATTGGATAATTAATCATGCAACTTTTGGACGTTACAAAATATGCCCACTTCAATAAGGATGCTAATATTCGTGGGGGTATTGCGTAATAAAATACTACGGGACGCATTCCTAACTAAATAAGGAAATATCTGCGAAGCTTCTAATTCTAGCTTAGCGAATCCTAGAAAAAGCAGGAAACATAGCAACTAAGAGGGTGGTCATACAACGAGGCGCGATCACTCCAACGATATTCCGTGCATTCTTGTAAGTATAAAACCTGTTAGAATGGTAACGATTAGTCGTGATGATGAATGACGAACTTCTAAGATATCGATTGTTTATAGATGAAAATGTCTTATTCAGTAACACTAGAGATGACTTGGAAGAAATTGAAATCGTTGGCAATCGAATTTGAGCTGTCACAGCTTAATATTTTCGCACCATCGTGAGCAAGAGCTACGCAAGAAAACGAGATTTTGGAGATTGACAGTCACCCTCTACAATATGTGAAAGATACGTTCATCTGCGCCAATTATAAACAGGGGACCTGATAAAAAATAAGAAATTCACCAAATAAAAATTGGATGCCATCACGTATTACAGGCTTTAACAAATCATGGCGAGCCGCTTAAACCTACTGCTGTAAAGACATACTGCACAATCATTGAATTATGCCTCCGCTAACATGTCAGGCCGTAACATGAAGGTTATGAAAGAAGCTTGGGAAGAAACAGGCGGTATCGCAATGAAGGTCGGAACGAAAAATTAATAAAGGCGTAGCTTTAAGAGGCCTGAAGACATCTTTGTTAATAAGAGCGCAAATAGAGCTAGCTTTACATTCCAGTTTAAAGTAAGGACGGTAATGAATTCGATGGCGTGAAAAAAATTTGTCAATTTCGAGCCTTAAGATGGCATCAACTGGTACAAACAAGGGAGAATGATTCACAGGATAGACCTCCATCTTGCGGACGTAAAATAGTCTGTTTAATATGCTGAGGTTATACTAAATCACTTCAGGATCTCTTTACGAGATTAATAAGGCAGCTGTCAAGAGAAAGAAAGTTCTGTCGAATATTGCGAATAATCAGAAGGTTTGTGTAAGTAAGAAAATTTCCAGGCATAGGATAGGGTCAGATAAAAAAATATAGGAGTAATAGGAAATCGCTTGGATAGAGCTTCACCATTTAATACACATATGTACGGCTAAATATAGTGAGGGTGACACCTATTTATGATCATTATGACGATCAATACTAGCTTCACGAGGCTCTTGTTATTACTCTTCTTTCGGTATCTGGCAGCCGTCGCAAATAATACAAAATAATACAGGCACACAGCATTTCAGAGTCCGTAGTTGGGGAAAAAAAGCCATTTCGTTCAAGGGCCAATTTCAAGCAATAGTATATGAAAAGGCAGAGTTATGCTTCAAGCAAAGCCAATCACCAGGATCACATCAGCCATGTTTTTTTCACTGCTGGACGAGGGCCCCTCCCAGAGATGAATGATTACGCCTGCCATAAGCTAGCGGATCGAATGGTATAGCTCTCCATTTCCTTATTTCACCACACCGCAGATATTCTGCAGTACTCGACTACATTTCTCTTAGCATCGTGCACATGTTGTCAATCTAAGAAACCACTGGTTATCGGCCCTACGCATTACCTGGCCGGTCAAGCTCTATTTTTTACTCTGAATGTAAAATAGGATTTGCGCTATCCATGTTCACTTTACGTCTAACATTTCTCAATCAATCGCTCGTTGTGTCATCCTTAACTTGTACTCAGATTCATCAAAACTCTTATGTATTTGCAGCATATATTAGTACTGCAAGAAGGAAATGATTGTACAATTTTCTTTTCAAGGATAGCGGAGAGCTGCTCATCATGATTTGACAATGCCAGCCGCATGCCCACCAACCCAGATGCATTCTGCAAATTTTCTTTCAGATATTCATGTAAGATTCCTGCACATCTTGATTACGCAATGTCTGCAACACCGCTAGGATCTCTGGTGAATCAAATCCGTTTTGTTCATCTGTGAAATCCATACGACTAGGTGGTTTGATAACGCGTATTTTTGAATGATTCCCTGCACATGTTTTTCTATTATATGATTGATGACATGAATGTAATCCGTTTTATAATATTAATTCCGGTAGCAAGGTTCTTCGCTCGATCGTTTGAATTCAAGTGAGACACTCATTGTATTGGAAACTACCTCGGTGAATATTTTGTAAAATACGGAAAGGAAACTAATCAGCCCATTATTATACATTTTTTACGTCTATTTAAATATAGTGTTGGAGTTCTTCCAACTATGTGGTACTTTGGATGTCGCGATGCATTGCGTAAACGGGCTCGCGAGCTTGTAAAATATAATATCCCCTTTATCTCTAAACAAAATTAAATTTACTCCATCTACTCCATTCGCTTTTCCTGTAGGTCATGTCCCTGAAAGCACTTCTGACCTCACAGCTCATTTAATATGTATGTTCTATATCCTGTTCATAACCACTTACAATCAATGTGGCGTTAATGCTTTCGCTCGTGTGCCGGTCAGTAAAGAATACTTCTGCTGTATTGAGTATATGATAGGTATTGCTGATTACATCGCCCTGCTTATCTTTCACTGCAAGCACCTTGCCTTGTCCTAAGCCTAATTTTCTTTTCACGGATTTCATGACGCGCCAATTATTTACTTTTTGCGAATTTTTTTCTTACGCTTTATTTTCGGATATCAGTTACTTTCTTCATGTCGAAAAGCGTTGATAGTTCTGCGATGGCTCAGATCTTTTGATTTAGACATTTTCATGCATCGTCATTTCCTTGTTAGGTCCTTTGTTTCATGCGATAGGTTGCCTAAGTTTTGCCTTGGTGAATTACTTCCGAGTTAGAAATCTTACTCCTGATACACGCTTAGTTGGACGACCTCTGCAGCAGACGACGTGGCCGTTAGTCAATACTATATCAGCCACATCAGCTCACTTAACCACATTGACGAAAACAATAATCCATGCAATGCATTAAAATTCCTCAAGAAGGTCTGTTAAGTTAGCTAAACGCCAAAGGGTTTGCCTGCTAAACATTTTCAGATTGGGTTCCACGTGCCGGCCCGTCCGAATTCATAAATTCTTAGCGCCCTCGGCCGCGTCGCATGTCATCGGCATCTGCTTGACAGCCACTGGGGACTGAGGACCAGTGCTTCATGACAAGAGCCAGGATGGAGGTAATACAAATATTTCGCTGACTTACTGTAACGCCGGGAATAATTGTTTTGTAATTGCTATCCAGGTTTCAAATCGAACACACAGACTTCGACTGGCATTGCGTGAGTAAAACAATGATTCAACCAGCATAAATATATATGCATAATATGTTATAAACCATGAAACAGGCTCCCCAAACAGAAAAAAAATAAAAGCGTATGATTCTATAGGAGAGAGACAGCGTCGAAAATTTCAAGCGTACTAACAACATATTGTGCAACCTTCATTAAGTCTGTACACGCACTGCGCTGCGGATATATGAAGTATCAATAACATGAAACACGAGAGGTTTCTGTTTTTGTTCCTGTAACAATTTCTCTTCCATTTTATTATCGTCGCATACATCCAGCTAATAGGTATTTTCGCATTCATTGGGGGCAATTTTGCAATGCCGACGTCAAAGCTACTTTCATTATGCTTCACTAATGATTTTTCCTGCTAATCCCTGCCTTATTACAGCCCTCACTCTGGCATGTGCTCAGTCATTGTATAAAAGCCCCACGTGAAGAAAGTACTTTGAAACTGTCACCGTCATTCCCAATTGCATTTGGCCTGTGCCTACTTTCTTCAACGGTAAGTAAACTCGAGCGAGCGACGGAATTCACTGCTTCCAAATACGCTAGACATATTTTCATTAACTTATTCCCCTTGATTAGCAATGCTGCAAAAAAGAACTCTGCATGAAATACGAGTTTTCGTGGAAAGGTACAAGTTAACAAATCCCGCCTAATCCTTTCCTTGTGAGCCAGTAACGCCCTTCGCACAGTGCGCGACATCTTTCTATGTTCTATGTTCGTCACTAAGCTTTCATTTTCAGTTGAGGGCTTTGCGGGCTGACATTTGTCATATCGAGTGCGATTACCTAAGGCCAAGCATTGATAATAGATTACGTGTCTTGAAATAACCATCTCACGGGAAAGATCTGTTGCACTTGCTTTTCGGCTTATAAAATCAATCCGAAGAGCTGAGATACACAATCACAAATACGAAACGCTTTTTCCACTGTTCTTGCACCATCTGAGAAAGTTCTCAAAAGAAAGGTATCAGAATCCATATCCCCTAAACATTGTGAATTTTTATAAATCACATACTCCTCTTCTCTGACAAAGCTCTGGTAAATTTTTCCAGCAAATATTCTTCTTCTGTGCAAAGCTATTACTGAACGAAATCACGTAGAGTTTGGAGACCCATGACACTGATGTCACCAAGCACCTTGCAGTCAATGTAACCTTTCACCTGACCGGCGAACCCTAGTCATAGGACACAACAAATAATTTAGAGCAATCCTCAAAATTTTGCCTTTTTTGAATGCTACGGTCCACTTTTCTGAAGCTGCTGTAAGTTTTCGGCCGTGCGGACGAGCACACTTATCTGGCAACTCAAGCGTCGGAACATCAGTGATATGGTACCATGTTCGCCGAAACGTCACATGCATTTTTCAGGAGTAGCCCCTGTGAAAGTATGCACCTTCACAACGAAACATATAGGAAGGATAACAGCAGCCGCGGCTTTGAGGTGGTGAGTTTGGTTAGAACAGCGACGCGGAGTGTTCGCACGCTTCAGCTACGTAAGAGCTCAGAGCCGAGCACTGAGGCACACTACGGTGCGGCTACGTGAACCTCGAAAGCTGTGAAATTGGCTAATATGCGTCTGCACTCCCCGCTTAATGGCACCACGCGTACATACATTGAACAAAATATTCAACTTGATTTCCGGTTATGAGGCCAATTTTATATTTCCAGATAGCATCTTAAATAATAATATAATGATAAGGTCATTCTACGGAAATAACGTAACAAAGCGAATTCCTACGCTTAGGACACTAGGACATCTTTACTCGAGTTTGAATTATTCCTAATGAACGAAGGATCATTCAGTCGTACATTAATGCTGTACGTACTCGTGCAAGGGCCGCTTCCGGGCAAGTGTCGCAACCCTATCTTGACAACCCAATATCCGGTGGAAAAAAAAAATTCTTTTGGATAAGCAATCATGCACGTTCGCTGGCGCGATGGCGCGCTCGCGCAACAGTGAATTTTCGCACGCTGCGTATCTGCGTGTGACGCTACTATATGGCTAGAGCCCTCTATTAGTGGCATCTAATATCTGAAGCCATCTCGCTGCGGCTCTTACACGTGACCGAACCAAAACATTCGGGACCATGTAAGTGCCGCACCTTGTCAAAATTCTGAATTATGTGCGGCTCTTACAAGAGTCTGTATGGTAAGAATATGAATAATATGAATCGCAAAGGTAATCGAAAAACCCACTACAGATTCTGCAGTTCTTTACCCTAAATTTTTTGGCTCCAGATTATTCAATATTTGTTTTTTTTTTCGAATATGCAAATGAGAACACGCTTCAGAGTCTCAAAAATCTCTAAATGATTTTAAAGCTTTGGGCGCTATCGCACTATCGTGCTTGCCTCCTTCATTCAACAGAACACTCCATGTCAGTCTGGTCACGTGCTGTTCGCTAGTTTTGTTACATTAGATATACCAATGCACGAGGCAACTAGATCATTCCATCTTTCAAGCTCCTCAGTTGACCGCATGTACTGGTGCAAATTATGTGCATGTATCTATTTTGTAATTACGCCTCTTTTCAGCAAGACACCCATGGACATCTATTAGACAATTTTTGCAGAATAGTTTCCTTTACATAAACTAGATGGCGCTTCCGGTGGTGCACCGCGCGTTTCTTAGATCGGAAGCACAGGCATTCTAAGCCACTACCACTTCTGTCCTACTCTTAGGTGACTAGCTGTTCAAAATGCAGCTTGGTGATCGGTAATGAACTCCATGCTTCAAAAGGTGGAACAGTAGAAGGAAAGACGTGTGCAGTAGTTGGGCCGTAAATATAGCAACTTGCATATTGAAGGAGGCTACGAATCGGTTTGGCAAAACTGAAGGGCTGCTGCTACACAAGGAATAACTTTCTTGGCGGTCCTTCGTGAAACAAGACATTCCTTGAGGTAAAAAAAGCATTCACTCGGACGCCCGGGTTGCATCGCTAACAACTAAATACGTGACTTCAGCCAAGGAACGCCGGCAAGAATACCCTTCGCTGCGCAATGACAAAGATATTAGCACCGAACCCGGCCGCAGTTAGCTTTTCACATTCGATATACAGACACCTACTACGACTAACATTCTAGCTCTCACTCGAACAACCACACCCGACACACATTCAACGCTACTCCATCACGCAATACTCACGAGTAAGTGAATGGGTACATTTATGAATATATGCGCCGAACCATTGGTGACGTAATAAACCAATAGGACACGAATGCCCGAAACTGAACTCCCAGTGACATAAGAGTAAGCGAGTAATTAGTAATAATACGTCTTTGCTACAAGCTATCATAAAGTACACAATAGTGCTCCACGCCCTGTGCGCCTTATGAAGAAATCTGCCGCGACTAGTCAAACGCGCCAGTGTTTAGGTAGAAAATGGGCAATCACACACTGCCCGCCCCAGATTTGCAACTGAGAAATATCACCAGCAGCTCTTTCCAAGATATTGACAAATAAAGAAAGAAGAGCAAAAGCCACGAGTCCTTACTTAATTTGGAACTACAATATCTGGTTACCCTGGAAAGTATTTCCATCACCCTTGTTGTAATAGCATCATATCGGCTGCTCGCACCTTTTGGACAAAGTGTCACGATTTATGGAAGCGCTTATATGTCCTACGAAGCTGTGCAAAAGATCCGTGTCGTCCACCGGCCTAAGGTCTGCAATATCTCCCGAACCAGAACTCAACTGGACCACACCGGCGTCATGCACATTCGTTGTAACCAGTGAACAACAGAGACAGCTGAGGCAAGCGATGGGCGTGTCGCCACCCTTGGTTAGAACTCAATCCTTTTATTACACCGGCAGTCAAATTCCGTTCGGATGTAGAGACACATCAACAGCATGAAAGAGGTGTGGTTTTCGACAGGAACACTGTTACTGATGTGAATACTTTCCTAATGCATACGAACGTCCTACCGCAATGACACACGAGTTTCGCACAGCATACTTAGTAGGTGCTTGGAGCAGCAGGAAGACGAAACATAGATGTCAGTTGCGATAAGCGCAAATTATTCCGCGAAGTATTCAAACCATCTTTTGTTCTCTCGGCAGTAATCGGAGCATAAAATGCAAATTTTGCAGGTGAATACACGATGAACGGGCTACTAGGAAGAAACATGGCTGCGGTGGTAGCCACCCTAATAGGTAAGCTTACGTCCCAACTCTGCAACTGCATTCTTCTATGAAACTCATCAAACGCAGAATGTTCACTATGTGACAGTATATTCGTACAGGGGGAAAGAGTACAGGGTCCAGGCTTGCTTTAGTTCGAAAAATGATTTTTCACTCACCGCTGCATTGTTCTACCTCAAATTTTCCAGAAACATCGCGTTTTCTTGTCGACTTCGTTTAGTACAACACTTCGCACGATTAGTCGCCTGTTTATTAGGACAAAAATAAGAAACTGTTCTCCCCTATGGCAACAATGGTCTCTATAAAGCCGGCCCTAGCACAGACTTGTGTCGCTGCCTGTCAACAACAGCAGGAAGGAGCTGCTGCCGCGTAAGCAGCCGATTTCAAGATGCCGTTTCGTCTGCGAAGCAGCTCCTTCCCGCTGCTGCCGGCAGGCGGCAACACATACCTGTGCCAGGGCCGGCTTTTCGGACGCCATTTTTCCCATAGGCAAAAACAGTTTCTTATTTTTGCCTTAAAAACAGACGACCAATCGTGCCAAGTATTATTCCAAACGAAGTCGACAACAAAATGCGATCGTTCTGCAATATTTAAGCAGGAACAGTAACTCGGTGCGTGCAAAATTTTTTTTCAACACGCGCAGCCAAATATTCAAGATGCCCCGCAGGGGCGTCTGCGTCAGCAGGCGTTTGGTGTGTTGCGACACCACGGATCCGAGCACACGAGGGTTGGACCCTCCCGCGTGTAGCCGTGCGCGGCTTAGCCGTGTCCGGGGAAAAGGGGATCCTGGGGGTTGAGCCAATGCCGGGTGTTTGGACCTTTACGGCCCCTCGGCGGCGGCAACACACCCCTTTGGCCTCGGCTTCACGTAGACGGCACCCCCGGACTGACCCACCCGGGGAAAATCGGCAGTCGCTTTTTCCTGTCCTCCTCTCCAATCTTCGTCTTTCTCTCTCCCCCTTTTACATTTTTCCTGTCTTCTCATCACTTCTCCTCACTTCCTAGTTTCCCGGCGGCAAGGGTTAACCTTGTGTAGCTAGCCAGCCTTGGTTATGCTGTATTTGGTTATAGCAGCGATGTACGGCTGGCGTTGGCAGGGTTTCCCTTGCAGGAACTTCTGTCACGTCCCCTTGTAGGGCTCCATGGTGGGTGGCCGGCATCGTGGCCGAAAACCCAACATTACTTATGGAACATGCTTTCCCTAAACTCCCTGATCGCCCTCAGAAAAGAGGGCGCACCGATGATGTATTCCAGTTTTTTGGACGCCAAGTCCACAATTTTCCTCGTTTTCATGTGATCCACACAGAAAAACCAGCGAAACAAGTCCGAATGATCTCCCCGTTCCTGGTATCTAAGACCCTTACCGAAGTTTTTGGCCCAGGTTATAAGGCGTCGAGGATGGCCAGCGGTGACCTCCTCTTGGAGCTCCGCGATCAGAAACAATTTGAGAAACTGCCCAAACTAGTATCATTTGGAGAGACCCAAGTAGTAGTAACCCCGCACCGCACGATGAACACCACCCGTGGTGTTGTCTCTGACGATGACTTGATGGAGCTCACTGAGGCTGAACTCTTGGAGGGCTTCAGTGAACAAAATGTCATAAATGTCAAAAGAATCAAGATTAGGCGAGATGGAAAAGAAATCCAAACAAAACACCTGATACTCACTTTCAGCTCAAGTGTCCTCCCCGAGTCCATCGAGGCCGGTTACATCAAACTTCGTGTTAGGCCGTACGTGCCCAATCCTCTCAGATGTTTTAAGTGCCAAAGGTTCGGCCACAGTTCACAGAACTGTCGAGGCCGGCTGACATGTGCCAAGTGTAGTGACACTGAACATTCCTCCGAAACATGCCAGAAGACTCCACACTGTGTCAACTGTGATGGCGAGCACGCCGCATACTGGCGCGCCTGCCCGTCCTGGAAAAGAGAAAAAGAGATTGTGACAATCAAAGTCAAAGAAAACATATCTTTCAAGGAGGCACGTAGGCGGGTGTCATACCTGTCTAAGAGTAGCTTTGCCGATGTGGCGCGTAAGGGGGCAGCGCCACAACGGCCTCCAGCGGCTGTCCGACCCACAGGCAGTGAGTCGGCAGTTACGCCATCTGCCCCCGCGGCGGTTGCAGCTAGCGCTGCTCCGTCTACCCAGCAGACGGGGCCATCGACCCCGAAGGTGGACGCAGCCGAGGCTGCCCCAGCCTCCGAGGCCCCTTCCAGCGCTGGCAACGGCAAGCGCAGCCAAATCCCTCTGGGAGCCCCATCGACCTCCGGGCTGGTGGGCGCAGGGGTCTTGCCCTCCAAGGCGGGACTCCCTCTGAAAACTTCCCGCTCGCAAGAGCACGTGTCCGGCGCCTCACAAGAGGCAATGGACACCACACCTATCCTCAAGGCGCACCAGGCGCCTAAGGAGCGTTGAGAATCGCTCGAACGCTTCAAAAAGAACAAAACACCTATTACAGGGCCTCGAAAGGGCTCTGTAATCTAAGGCATCTTTCCGTTTCCGTACACACAGCACTAATTTACATTAAATATGGATACACAAATCATACAATGGAACGTCAGAGGTCTCCTTAGAAACCTTGATGATGTACAAGAACTGATCCACCAACACAATCCAAAAGTGCTGTGTTTACAGGAAACACATTTAAAATCCAAACACACAAACTTTCTCCGACAGTATGTTACTTTTCGCAAAGATCGCGATGATGCAATCGCATCATCGGGAGGTGTTGCAATAGTAATCCAAAAGAGCATAGCATGTCAACATTTACAGCTACGAACGGCCCTTGAAGCAGTGGCGGTTCGAATTGTTTTGCTAAACAAACTTATTACTATTTGTTCGATTTATATACCCCCACAGTACAAACTAAGCAAACATGAATTTCAGTCCTTCATAGATGAATTGCCAGAACCTTACGTTGTACTTGGAGATTTCAATGCGCACAACAGCCTGTGGGGCGACTCTCGTATAGATGCGCGAGGTCGTCTTGTTGAACAGTTCCTCTTCTCTTCTGGTGCATGCCTGCTGAATAAGAAGGCACCCACATATTATTCTCTCGCCAACAGAACATTTTCATCAATTGACCTCAGCCTAGTTTCCCCGTGTATACTGCCTGAACTCAAATGGGAAGTTATGAACAATCCTTACGGGAGCGACCACTTCCCCATACTGATAAGAACATCCAAAGAAAACGAATATCCTCCACAAGCTCCTAGGTGGAAGATAGACACAGCCGACTGGCAGAAATTTCGATCTCTCTCTAGCATCTCATGGGCTGACCTGTCTTCTTTAGAAATTGATGCTGCTGTGGATTATCTTACAGCATTCATAATAGATGCCGCGTCAAAATGCATATCCGAAGTAAGTGGTTTGGCATGCAAACCACGTGTACCATGGTGGAACAGCGAATGTCGGACCGCCCGTAAGAATCAGAACAAGGCGTGGGGGTCGCTGCGAGCTTCTCCCACCGCTGAGAATCTTGACAACTTTAAAAAAATAAAATCCCAAGGTAGGAGAACCCGCCGACAGGCCAGAAGAGAAAGCTGGCACAAGTTTTTATCGAGTATTAACTCGTTTAGGGATGAGGCCAAAGCCTGGAACAGAGTAAATAGGATTAGAGGGCGGCAAACACATTCACTCCCCCTGGTAAACACACAGGGCGATACACTGCAAGACCAGGCAGACTCACTTGGGGAATATTTTGAGAGCGTGTCAAGTCCAACAAATTATACACAGTCCTTTCTCAAATACAAAGAAACAGAAGAACGTAAGCCATTAAGAAGAAAAGGTCGAGAGAATGAGCCTTACAACCGTCCTTTTTGTATTGCTGAATTGAGAGCTGCCTTGAGCGTATGCAACAGCTCCGCACCAGGATCTGATAGAATCATGTATGAAATGCTCAAAAACTTACATAATGACACGCAGGTTACACTACTCACACTTTTCAACACCATTTGGGATGCAGGGTACCTTCCAACCGCATGGAAGGAAGCCATTGTGGTCCCTGTTTTGAAACAAGGCAAGGACCCTTCCTCAGTGGCAAGTTACCGCCCGATAGCCCTCACAAGTTGCATCTGTAAGGTGTTTGAAAAAATGATTAATCGGCGACTCATCCATTTCCTTGAACTGAGCAAAATCCTTGATCCCTATCAGTGCGGCTTCCGAGAAGGGCGCTCCACAACTGACCATCTTGTACGTGTAGAAGCAAATATCCGGGACGCATTTGTACACAAACAATTCTTCTTATCCATATTCCTCGATATGGAGAAGGCGTACGATACGACGTGGCGTTACGGAATCCTAAGAGACTTGTTAGAAATGGGTATCCATGGAAATATGCTTAACCTAATAGAAAGCTATCTGTCCAGTCGTACCTTCCGGGTAAAAGTAGGAAATGTACTTTCGCGTCCTTTTACTCAAGAAACTGGTGTACCGCAAGGAGGCGTGCTCAGCTGCACACTCTTCATCGTGAAGATGAACACGCTTCGCGCTTCATTACCACCGGCAATCTTTTATTCTGTCTACGTGGACGACATACAAATAGCTTTCAAATCCTGTAACCTCGCAGTGTGCGAGAGACAGGTACAGCACGGCCTGAACAAAGTCTCAATGTGGGCAGACAAGAATGGATTTAAGATCAATCCTAACAAAAGCTCTTGTGTTCTTTTTACAAGAAAGAGAGGCCTGGTTCCGGATCCTTCCTTAGAACTGTGTGGACAACGAATACCTATCAGCAAACAGCACAAATTCTTAGGTATCATGCTTGACTACAGACTCACTTTCATTCCACACATTAAATATCTGAAAGAAAAATGTCTAAAAACAATGAACCTAATGAAACTCCTATCCCAGACTACATGGGGTAGTGATAGGAAGTGCTTAATGAACCTATACAAGAGCCTAATTCGGTCTCGATTGGATTATGGTGCTGTAGTATATAACTCTGCCGCCCCGAGCGCACTAAAGATCCTAGATCCTGTCCACCATCTAGGAATCCGATTGGCCACTGGCGCTTTCAGAACGAGTCCCATACAAAGTCTATATGTAGAATCAAATGAATGGTCTCTCCACCTACAGAGATCATACATTAGCTATACATATTTCCTTAAAGTACGCTCTAATCCTGAACATCCATGTTTTGATACCGTTACTGATATGACGTGCGCTACACTTTTCAGCAATCGTCCCTCCATAAGACAGCCTTTCTCGCTGCGTGTGAAGGAGCTTAGCGATGAAATGCATGTCCCACTCGTCGAGCATCGCTTAATGCACCTAACCAAGCTCTTACCTCCTTGGGAGTGGCAGGTGATACAATGTGACATATCCTTTATGAAAGTTACAAAGCACGCTCCTGAGGCCGAAATCCGAATGCATTTCCTAGAACTCCAGCACAAGCACTCCTGCGCAGAGTTCTACACAGACGCTTCGAAGTCAAATGCCGGGGTATCCTATGCAGCCGTCGGCCCATCGTTTTCGGAATCCGATGTACTGCATCCGGAAACAAGTATTTTTACGGCCGAGGCCTACGCATTACTCTCTGCTGTAAAGCACATAAGAAAATCGAAACTTCCAAAAGCGGCGATATATACAGACTCTCTCAGCGTCGTGAAGGCCTTAATGTCACTCAGCAAACATAAAAATCCCGTATTTAATGAATTATATTCGGTCTTGTGCAAAGCGTACTCATCTAACCAGAATATCATAATATGCTGGGTCCCTGGCCATAGGGGAATTGAAGGTAACGTTCTGGCGGACGAGATGGCCACGTCAATCACATTGCAAGCCGTTAACCCTACCGCTGAGGTGCCTGTCACAGATCTGAGGCCTTTCTTGCGAAGGAGATTGCGAGACCACTGGCAACGCATGTGGGACGCGGAAACAGATAATAAGCTCCACCTGATAAAACCACAGTTAGGATTCTGGCCCTCTACTACAAAATCACGCCGAACAGATGTCCTATTCTGTCGTCTCAGAATAGGACACACGTTTGGCACACATAATTTTCTACTAACCGGAAGTGAGCCTCCAGCCTGTGGTAGATGCGGGGAGAGGCTGACCGTACTCCACGTCCTCCTGGAGTGTCGGGAAGCCGAATCTGAGAGAAAGAGACATTTTCCCTTAGCATATCGGCAGCACATTCCCCTTCACCCATTAATGTTACTCGGCCCAGAACCGCTATTTGACACCAATGCACTTTTAAGTTATCTGAAAGATGTTGTATTGCATGTTGTTAGCCCCACATGTTCGTAGCGCCTCCTCTCTTCAGAGGATGGCGCTGTGATAGTTCTTTCGTATAGCACGTGCCTCTAGGCCCTTGTGTTTCAAGGGCTCCGGCGAGGCAACAGTGCTCCAGCTATTTTAACCATCTCATAGAATTGAAAGTATATGTCATTCTTTTACGATGGATTTTAATGTTCATAGTATTCGTCATTAGTCATCGCCATAATTTTATATCACGTAGATTTTATGCACTTTACAGCAACTATTTTTAGGCCACTTTACAGCCAAGTCACATCTCCATAATACATCGCCAACATCACCACTTGTCATGGCGCTCTTTGGCCACACCTGGCCCTTGCGCCATTAAACACCACATATCATCATCATCAAATATTCAAGATCCTGTATTAGCACTTGCGTATGATGTCACTGTGCTTACCAATCGCCGTGCTTGCCTTAGGTGCGCATTTGAGATTCTGGTAAAATAACGAAATTGTAAACGAAGATCAAGACATCCTACTGCTTTACTGCAGCATGGCACTTTATGTTGCAAGCGTCGTTGGACGTGCGCAAATCTCGCTGATAATGATATAGCTGTCCTGAAATTTTTGTTCTGTATGCATATTTCGCAGGACTTATTTATGACACACAGATCATTTACGACAATATTACAGATTTACGACTATATACGAATAAAATAACTCCGTTCATTACAAATGAACTGCATCTCTTTTGACATCAGAATGGCGATTGATAAGGTAGAGAAGCGTCTTTGCCAATAACACTAATATACCACGAAGAACGAGGGATTGTTTGATTGAATGAGCAAAGGCAAGGCGCAGAAGACCAGGACTGAAGAAGGACACAAATAACAGGACCCAAACGACAGGACTGGTTCTTCAGTCCTGGTCTTTTGCGCCTTGCCTTTACTCATTCAAGCATGAACCAACCAGACTAAGGAAGAGTTTTAGTTGGACTTGTTTGATGTTTGCAAGTCGTCATGGGGTACGCCATGGTAGAGGTGTGAAATCACATATTCACTTACGTCCTGATATTAGTTACAGGGAACTTTCAAAGAAATTCCGTTAGAAATGTACCTGCAAACAGTAAAGTCCTAATATATGTATTTTTGAAGGATTGCACTATTATAACATTTATTTTATATGGTATTTCATCAGTCTCACTTTCAAAAGTCAGCCGCTGTAGTGGGAGCTCGTGCCCAATGTTCTATGATGGGCTTATCAGGTGGTTACATGAATTGTTAGGACCAGTGGCCGGCGGGAAGTGAACACATCCGCGAGGCAACAAAAAATATCGCCAAACCCATTTAATGAGAACTGTCTACGCTAATGCGTTTAATATTGAATGTACATAGCAACACAAGACGTGTTGACCATCCAAACAAGCCTCGTTTTGCGCGCTTCAGCCAGAACACTTGGCGCCATCTAGCGGAGCCGCCGCGTATTCTGTGCGGGGCGTCGAAAATGCATAACACTTGCGTGCGTGTGAACGCCGAGAAGCGCGTAATGTGAAAACCAGATTCGGCTCCCTGGGCGTGTTGCGCAATCTGGTATCGCTAACGAGAGGTCCGCGCATGACCTTCGCGACAACCAACGTGACGCGCAGTTCCCTGCCAACGCTGAGAATCGTTTTCTCGCTTTCCGCACCCCCAGTGTCACACCCGCAGGAATTCAAGTCTGCGATATGTTTATTGAAGAACGGCACATAGACAGTGCAGTTGTGGAGCAGCCTGCTTAAAGCGTCGAGTTTCTGCGGTTGAGGAACGTTTGTGACGTGGGTGCGGTTCCACCTACCACCTCAAGAACTTAAACGATCTTTTTTTCGTCGCTCTAGTGTGGTCCATTCCCGATGGCGCAATACCTTGTTGCCATGATGGCGTCAAGGACATTCATTGAAGAGCGGCATGCACCACTGACCCAAGTAGATATCAAAGAAGCTTGATGGGAACCGAGGAGGGCGCACCCGAGCGCCAGAACAAAAAGTCCAGCGTAGCAGGCTCCTACAAAACAAGAAATTATCGAGGTAATGGGGTGCAGATTAAATATGGCTTCAACCTGGGCAAAACACACCTGCTGGCTTTGCGCCAGAACATCGGCAGGCCGTGCTGCAGAGCTGCGACGTTCGGTAGGCGCGAAGTACCGTCAAGCCGAAAGTTGCCTGAGGCCGCTAGGTTGCTCAGGTCTGTCCACTCTTAGGCCGGAGTTGCAGCTGTTGGGAGCCGAGGAAGCCCAGCGGATCCCCAGAACAGGACCAGTAGCAGGCTTCAGAACAGAACTGCTCGGGCTATGCTTGTGCACCGAGCACGCGCAGCTCAGCTTTATTTTGCCCCTCTTTCTCCGCCAGCGACGCGACGCCCGTTGAGACTGTCGACCTTGGTGTCCCCGCGTTGCGGCATCGGAGGGCGCTGGAAGTTCATTGAAGGCCATGAAGGACCAACTTTCACATACCTAGTGCTCCAAGTAGTCGTCAGAGTCTTTGGGCACGTCTGTGTACCTACCCAGTCTACAGTGCATACACAGGGCATACACAGGGACCTATGTCGGCACGCAAGAGGTTCGTTGAAGAGCGACACGTATGCACACATTACCGCACACTTAGTGACCCCAGCTGGTGCAGCGGTTGGTTTCAAACCCTGTTTTCTCCGCACAGCAGCCAATGGAGGTGGGATTCCTTATCTGTTTACCTGCTAATCGCACTGCATCACAGCCGCTCGCGTGTGTTTTTGACTGTTTACGAACTCGTGGCGGTGGCACTTCCCTTTGCTTTTGATATATAAATATATGTTCGTATGTCTATAGGACTGCGTGCTGGAGATTTTCGGCTCGGTTAGATTGTTTCTTTTTCCTTTTCTTAATATGCATATATTCTTATATTGTTGTTTCTGCTATGCGAAAAGGGATATACTTCACAATTACAGAGTTACTACGTCTCGCCGTTTTATTTTCATTTCAATAAAAAATGGGAGGTGGAAAAAACGTTCGACACAAACTACCATAGAAAACACCCTTAAAGTGCATAAAGTACCCTGAGAATGCTAACACCATAAAAATATGGAGGCCCTTTATATTATTTTAAAGCCTTCTGAAGCATTTCGCTATCAGAACCATTCACATTTAACATCCTACTCGTCATTGTCGTTTTTCATTGCAGTGGCACTGATCCTTTGCGCAAGCGAAAGCCAGGCATGGCCGCATTGGGGAGGACGAATGGATGAGTCTGAGCGACATCAGTTAGAGCTGTTGCAGCCAACTGAGTGAGATGCACTGACTGCAGGAACAAACTCAGCTTCGTATTTCATCTTGGTGCTGTGTCCCCCACCTGAAAGCAGCTATGCCCTATGAACAACGCTATTATGATGAGAAAATTCAAGTACATTCGATCAATAAACTTATACACTACTGAAGCATTCATTTTGGCTTCTTTTTTATGCCCTAACCATTTTGCTTTCCTAATCTTTTGATACTTGCTTCCCTTACTGGTATCTGCTTCCAGAGTTGTTAGCAGGACTGTCTGTTAGGATGTGCTGCAGTATCATTTTTGGGGGGTATTATTGCTCTATGACGTTTACACCTTTCGTCTTTCTCCAACTCAGTGGACTGCATCAGGTTTGCTTGTTTACTGAGCTTTATTGAACCAGTGACCCGAAACATGAAATCAGTTTAGAGTGACAAAGTATTCATTGCAAATAATAATTTAGTTCAGTTTTCGGTTCCATACTACAAGGCAAATGGCAGCCAGGCTTACCGTTTACAATTTCGCTCTCAATGTCTCAGAAGATTTACCATTAATCAGACTATGACCTCTTCAAAACCGCAGTACATAACCTAATAAGTTCCTACTTCTCGTAATGTACTAGATAGCTTTATTTGTATCTTTTTGTCCGTATTGTGTTTTCCATGTTTGTATCTGAAGTGCAGTATTTTTATTACATTCTTGATAATTATTTTATTGGTGATGTCTGCATTTATTGATTTGCCGTTAACTCTGAGCTCTATACATATGTATAACTTCACAGTACATATATATGAATAAGAGGAACATGCTCGACGTGAGCTCTACGTAACAGGTATCAAATTATTGCTTTTGTATTTGTGCCAATGGAAACTGACCCTGGTGAACCTTTAACGCCCGAACTCTGTCGATTGACGCTAGCTTAACAGGACTCTTTGAAAAACAGATGAGAGCTGTTGAGGCTTATACAGTGGTGACCAACGGCCATGTCATCTGCTATAGACGTCTGCCACATAAGAAGCGATTCGGGGTAGCATTCATAATGCATAAAGACATCGCGGGCAACATTGACGAATTCTACAGAATTAATGAAAAAGTATCAGTAGTCGTAATGAAACCTAATAAGAGGTATAGATTAAAGGTAAAACAAGCCTGTGCTCCAACATTCAGTCATGGTGATGCTGAAGTATATCAGTCTTAGGAAGACGTTGAATAAGCAATGAGAAAAGTGCAAACTCAGTATATTGTAGTAATAGGCGACTTCAATGCAAAAGTGGGGGAAAAGCAGGCTGGTGAACAAGCAATTGGGAACTACGGCGTCCATTCTAGGAACGCTAGAGGAGCGATGTCGGTAACATTCGCGGAAAAGAATGATCAGCGAATAAACAGCGCCTTATACAGGAAAAGTAGGAACAAAAAGTGAAGCTGGAAAAGCCTTATTGACGAAACAATAAAGTGATTTCATTGTGCCGGATGTAGAAGTGTTTGGTAGGGTAAAGTGCAGTGATCATAGGTTAGTGAGGGCTAGAATTCGGCTCAATTCGAAGAGCGAAAGAGTGAAATTGGTCACGAAGAAACAGGCCAACCTAAACGAGTAGGGGTAAAAGCAGACCAATTAAGGCTGCTAGTTGCAAATAAATATGCAGCCTTAGAACAGAGAAATAAAGATGACATTGAGGTAATGAATGAAACGGTAACTAGGCTGGCTTCAGAGGCAGCAATTGAAGCGGTACCTAAACCACCAAGGCAATCAAAAGGCAAGCTCTCCCAAGTAACAAAGGACCTAATAAAGAAACGAAAAATAATAAAAGTGTCAAACTCAAGAAATAAAATAGAATTCGCGGAACTCTCAAAACTGATCAACAAGGCGAAAATACGTGATATTCGAAACCATAAAGTGAGAAAAACTGAAGAAGCCGTGAGAAAGAAACATGGCATACAACCAAGATATATGCACTGAAAGATAATCAAGGTAATATCATCAGCAATCACGGAGATATAGTAAAAGAAGCGTAAGAATTACATACTGATCTGTACAGTACCCGAGGAGCCATGGTGCCTCCATTCGAAGCAGTAACGAAGAGATTGCAGAGATTCCTTTTATATGTAACGAAGAGGAGAGAAGGTCCTTGCAAGACATGAAATGGGGAAAAACGACAGGAGAAGACTGAATAACTGTTGATTCTTCGACTTAGTGCCAAGGGACCTTGACGAGCCGTTGGATCCTTAAGTGTCGAAAGCGAACAGAGAGCGTGATGGTCCGTGGTAACTGTGAAATGTCGACCGTATAAGTACGGCCGGATTTTGCTTCCTGCCCGTACGGGTGTGAGGCACTCGCGCTCTGTAATGGAGTAATTGCTTTCAGCGTGTGAAAGCAGGCGACTTACATACGCAATATCTTTGTCACGCCCACGTTGACGTTGAGCTAAAACCGCTCCAATTCCATAGCCACTAGCATCTGTATGGACCTATGTTGGGACAGGCGGGTCAAAGTGAACAAGAATTGGCGGAGAAGTGAGCAGGATGATAAGGCGTAGGATGGAAGCAGCTTTGTAAGGACCCCATAAAAAGAGGGCGTCTTTCTTCAGAAGTTCAGTCAGAGGCCGAGCAATGTACGCAAAATTTCTGACAAGTCGACGGAAATAAGAGCATAAGCCTGCAGGGGTGCGGACTTCTTTGGCACATGTCGGCACAGGTCGGCACAGGAAAATGGAGAACAGCAGGAACTTTCGTGGGATGGGGGCGCATGCCAGATGAGTCGGCGGTGCAAATGCTTGACGCAGTGCCCACAAACGCCCGGTATGCTACGCCTGCACTCCGGCACATGCAGCCCCCTTGTTTTGCTGGCGCATCCCGACCTTCATGTGCTTCCGACCATTTTGGTATTCCATAACAGTCGCCACTGGAAACCTAAGCTGCTGATGACATACCAGCTTTGTAGCTTTTGATACAGGTCTTCCTCTTCACAGATTTGTATACTTGTCCCTCTTTCATTCGGATCGCTTGCCGACGCGAAGGTCTTGTTTGCAGCCATTGCCATCTTCAGTCGTCGCCCGCATAAACGTTTTCCGTTTCGTGATTCACCGTAGTGCGACAGACTACTGGTTTCTAAATAAAAATCGTAAATTTCGCCTTTGCAATGTGGCAAGAATATTGATACTATGCACAGTGTCGACGGAGACGTTATTGTGCATTTCCCTGTTGCCGACAAAGTGGCTACTGCTCACGTAACAGTACCGGCGTCCCGTGTGTCATCTGACCGGATATAACCGGATGTCTTTTGTCGCTCTATTGCCGATCAGCTCGACCCAATACAATTTTAGCGGCTGTTTACACTTTTATATGATTGCCGCGCCTATTTTGACTTGAACAAAGCGTCATTAGGCTGCAGAAGTACCATTTCTAACCACATTGATGCGGAACATCAGGCAACACTACGCCAACGTCCGTACCGTGAGTCATCCGTCGAGCGTCATGTCATCACCGGGCAAGTGATGACACGACGCAAAATCTGCTAAGCCGTAAAATGTGCTACGCGAATAACTGTTGCCAACGATGCAGTGCCATATATTTGTCATACAAATAGTGTGGAAAACAATATTGCCTCTTGGAGGGCACTATCTATCGATGTTAGTGATCGTTTGCCTGTCTTTTGTGTCTTATCCAAAACAATAAGGAAGGAAAATTATGATAAAAGCCATAAATTGAGAAGAATAGATGATTCTAAAATAGATGTGTCCAAGCAGATCGTGCTTGATGCAGACTGGTCTGAAGTCCTGAACGAAGACCGCTCTTCAGTTTGTTCTTCAAGATTTTACGAAAAGATACTGGACTTATACCACCAGGCATTCCCAGTAGTTATATGGGAAAAGAAAAGAAAAGTTTAGGAAACCACGGATGACACCTTCAGTTTATAAACAAATACAAGACAGGAACAAGCTGTTTCAAGAGTTCTTGTGACTGAAAGATAGCGATCAATTCCATGAATATAAAAGGTATCGCAATAAACTAAACAAAGAAATCAGAAAGGCAACAGACAACTTTTACGCTAATAAATTTGATGGCGTTCATGATTCCAGTAAACTATGAAATATTTATAATGAAATATGTCAATCAAAACCGACTCATTTAATCCCTGATGAAAGAAAATTTGCCCGCAAGGCTATCCCAGGGAGATACCTTTCCAACAAATTTAATCAGCATTTTCCAACTTGCGGCAGGAAATTATGTAATACGATAAAAGTTGACCCAAGCAGTTATACAAACACAAATTCTTCTGATACTTTATACCTGACGCCTACTAGCGAATTCGAAATAATTAGCATAATTGAATCTAATAATAGAAACTGCAGCTGGTCCCAGCGAGATTAAGGCTGATCCGATCAAAGCTGTAGCGAGAACAATTTCAGTTCCACTGGCGCATATTTGTAAATGCCTTCTAAAGGACAGATACTTTCCCGATGACTCAAAAGTAGCACGTGTAACTCCTGTACACAAACCTGGAAAAAAAGATGACTAGGGAAACTACCATGCTACCTCCGTTCTGAATGTATTCTCGCAAGTAATTGAAGGTGTTATATTGAGAAGAATAACGGACTTTCTAGGAAAACACAAATTGATAATACCCCAGCAGTTTCGATTTTAAAAGAAACAAGTCCACTGAGCTAGCGTTACTAGGCATCAAAGAAAAATTAGCTGAGAAGATTGAAAACAAACAGTTTGCAGCGAGAATATTTTTAGATATTAAGAAAGCGCTTGCCTCAGTTACTCACTCTATAATATTAAATAAGCTACCCTGTTACGGCTTACTGGGCCAATCTTATCAATTAACCAAAGTTATCTGGAAAATTGCAAACAGTGCGTAATATGAAACAGCTGTTCTTCCGATCACAACAAAATCACAACGGGAGTACCACAAGGCTCGATATTAGGTCCCCTTTTATTTCTTTTATATGTTAATGACATCTGCAACATACCCCATACTCAGGAGATATAGTATTTTCGCCGACGATGCAAACGTATTCTTTCACAGTAAAAATTTGGAACAGGACGAATTAAAATCTAATATATGGCTAAGGCAACTATCACTATAGTTACTTGCAAATGACTTACAGTTAAATAGAAGTAAAACAAAGTATGTCATCTTCAGAGCTCCAAACTCACATACAAGTAATAGTTTCAACCTGCGTTTTGAAAAGACAGTGCTTGAAAAGACGCGCAGTGTAAAGTTCCTAGGTGTATTTTTTTCAGGAGGAATATTTATCGGGGAATGAACACATATCCCACCGTCAAAGTAAGCTATCTCGGACAATTTGCGTGCTATGGAAAATAGGTTCCTTAATTCCGAACAGATTGAAACCGGTTATATATCATGCACTAACCCAGTCGCATCTACAATACTGCTTGCTGATATGGGGCTCTACACAGACGACAAATTTAAATAAACTAAAGGTTTTACAAAGGAGAGCTGTTCGTGCTCTTGAACGCGTCCGCTTCAATGATACCACATCTCTATATAAAATGAGGTATAAATTAGTTTCACCAAATCTTCTTTCTACAGAAAAACTCTCACTTTATATGTTCACGCAAATTAAAGAAAACTGGGCATACTTTGAGCGTATCTATCTTCAAACGACCACAGACCTCAATTTTCGTGTGAAAAACTATAAACTACCAATGATTAGAACTAATTATGGGATGCAAAGCTTAAGGTATGAAATGCCAAAGCTCCTAAACGAAAACAACGAAATGTTAGACCTAATAAAGCAATCGCCTTCAATAAAATTGTACATACTAAATATATGTAACCGAAGGTAGCTCGTTGGTGTGATGTGCGGTTTTCATGCGAACTCTGTGTTTTTACGAAGTGAGTTCTAAATCCTTACTCGTGCCAGTTTGGGCCCAATGAATACTGTAGCATTTTTATATGTAAGATATGGTAAAGTACTGGCTGTATTTGTGTTATGATTGCTATGTTTGTTCCCGAATGTGTATTGTTGCAAACCGTGTAGTTAAAAGCTGAAATAGCAGTACTACAAGTATGGTTAAATATTTTTTTATTTTTCGCCCAAACCGTGTTGCTCATGCTATTTTTATGGTTGCACATCGTGTGCTTGTTTTTCTTAGCTTGCAGTGTAACATTTTTTTTCTCGAACTTGCCTTATGAATGCCTAGTTCAAATCTCCCCCCACTGCTTCTTTTTCCGTCTCTCCTCATTCTTACGCTGTCCGGATTGCTTCGCTGGAACGCAGATTGTATAGGGGTCAGGGCCTCAGTCAGGCGCATGCTAGCGCCTTTAGACCTAACCCTTTTGGTTTTCGGTAAGCGAACTGTATGGATCTTGGGCATGTTTGGGCAATGTTTGTAATTTGCAGGAATATTGCCCCTTGGTCATAACAACAATGATTGTAATTTCCAGATGCACTTTGGCCCCAATTTATGCCTAGTTTATCTGCCGATCGCAAATTCTCAGTTCACCAATCGGATGACACACAGGAAAACAGAAGGCCTTGTCGGCGCAAGCTATGGATAAACTTGGCGCAATTTACAGCCGTCATAAGAATTTCACGTCACAATTGAATTAACCGGATGACCGATAGTTTCATCTGCCTGTCTTTTTGATGAAATAATATTCTCTAGGCTAGTCACTGACGTCTAGACTTGGCTCTATAAAATGTGCCTCATCCTACCAACGCTACTGTCACAAACCTTTTGGTGTATCTTCAAAGTGCCTCGTGGGCGCTTCCTTGGAAAACAATTCATTATGTGCATAGGGGCAAAAATAAAATGGTGTCGCAAAAACATTCATATGAAAGCAATTTAGACGGCTTAATTAAATATGCCATGCTAAGTCTTGTGTGCCGAGGTTCCCGATTGATAGTGCAAAGAAAGCAATGCTGGCATTTCTAGCTCATTTTCGCATACATCAGTGACACAGTACCTAACTAGCCCTCTTCACTTTCACTTTCAGCACATAGTTTCATGGTATCTTAATAAATATTTTCTGTTCTTCTGTTATTGTGCTATCAAGTAAATCGGAGGTAAACGATTATTCCTGCTGAGAGCAAATCTAACTTAACATTGCTAATTCGTGCAATGTAAAGTACTACGTACAACAGAAAAATATTACGTGCATAAAATAAGCGTAAATCCAACGTTTTCAAGCATTCATTCACTGCATGAAGATCAGTTCATATCAAGTCAGTACTCTCTATGGATAGTAAATTGGAACGCATGGAGAAATCCGACACAGCAACAAACTAGATAGGTAGCCTAGCCCAGCTTCGTTGGGCTTAGAGGGAGGGCAAGAGATGAAACAAAAATGTAGGATAGAGAAAGCTCTCTTGCTTGCAGATTTTGTTCAGAGACTACCAAGATTGTAGTGCAGGAACAAGGTCAGTGGATTTCAAGAAACTCAGCCATGCTTCTATGGCTGCAGTGTCGCACGTATCAACGCACGTGCAACGAATATAGCTGCTTGAAACTCCGTGCGCTATGCCCTTTATTTACTTTAAAGGAAAGAAAAACCTTAGTAGTACATGGTTAACAACACGATGGATTCGAATTCATCACTTGAAACACTGAAGTCGCTTCAATATTGCACGGTTCATTCTATATTTTTTTTTTTTTGCACTTGATCCATTTTCGTTAGTTTTAAAAGGCGGTAGTGATTTGTACGGTGCACCGTGTTTTCACTTTAAAGCAAGGCACCATGCGTCATATTGCCTACGGCAAAGAAAAACAAAACTACTTTTAAAGTTCAGCACTTGCGGAGGTTGGTACGGTGAGTGGACAGAAATTAAGCAAAAATATTAGCGGTAACATTACCTGCGATAAGAAGTTGATAAAATTGATGAAAACAGTCATTATATGATATTACATCACATAGAATTCACTCAAACAACAGAACCAATTGTTAATTGTTATGTAACAGAAAGGCGACTTCAAGGCGGTCATCACTGTTAATTTCTGTTCATAAAAGGTCCCCCCCCCCCACATCTTCGTTTTTAAAAGCACCTTCCTCCCTTCTTCTTCTTTGGCTAGGTTACACCTTTCCCCTTTTCTGCGTCACTCCTCCAGGGGAGATAACGATGAACGTTGCTTATGGCCGCAAACTCCAGCTGACCATTATTCTTACACCCCACAGTCTTGAGTACACCATGCAGAACCAATAATTTCGCTACTTCGAAAGGTCCAAGAATCCTAGCTGCACTAGCAGGTAGTACTTTTCGAACGAGCACAAGGTCTTATAGTCCAACGTCTGGTATATGGCCTTGGCGCCGCTTGTAAAAATGAAACTTCATGGCTTTTCTTTATCTGTAGCTCTTCTCAGATGTTTTGCAAAGCTCAATTAGCAGTAGCCTGTCTGAAGCTCGAAGCTGTTTGTCTGCGCTTAGCTTGGGACATTACTTTAGGCACCAAAATACGCACTGCGCCTAAGGCTGCTTGTATGAGTCCTGCTATGATGAGCCAGAGCCGCTTCTAAGCAACGTTTCCTGCCACCGTTAAAATTTGGATACATCCACATGAATTGTTTCAAATCGCCTATCACCCTCTAAGACATTACATTTCCCGGCAGCTGAGAGCGCGCACAACGCCGCAATGTGATGCCACGGTTCTCTGACCCCTCTTGAATCTTTTTGTTAAGAATGCAGGTCCATTGTCTGATGTCACAACCTTCAAGTAGCAGAAAATGCTCCTATCCAGGAGGGCTATGACACTTTTTGCGATTTCCTTGCCGGACCGTGCCGCCACCATTATGCCGCATTGAACTATTTTTACCAGGAAAGACTGAGTTTTGCGTACGCCAGGACTTTCAAACTTTTGTCCGAGTGTTTAGGCAACACAAGTTCGTCTGCTCGTGGCCAGTACTTGGTTTTCTTTATCTGGCACAAATGGCATGACCTTACATAGTTTTCAATGTTTTTCTTAATGTGCTTCCACCTAAACCTTTGAAAAATCTTCTATGTGTGCCAGAAACAATTGTGACCGCCGGATTCTGGGGTGCTGTGGAACACCTGAAGTATATTTAAACAAGAGTCTGGGGTACCATGAACTTTCCGTTTTTAAAATATAGGTCGTCAGGTCCTTCCCACAGTTTGGTGGAATTAATTAGCTCATCTGGGAGCTCAGTTGTCAACCGAGACACGGCATCGGCGTCTTCAGGTGGTTTCCTGAACGATGGAAAATTTCGAAGTCATATTGTGGCAATTCATTTATCCAACGAGCAAGCTTCCCTATTGGTTTCAACATGTTCAGGAGGTAAATCAAGGCCCGATGATCTGTATGTAATTCAATGTTTCTCCCACCGATACATGACAGAAATTAGCGCACTGCTATTAAAACATCTGGAGCCTCTCTCTCGGCCGTAGTATTTTTAACTTGAAGAGGGCTGAAGGTTTAGGAATAGTAACCTATCACTCATAGCTGCTGAATCGTCGAAGGTTGTGCGTCGCTTTGGTATAAGACTGCCCCACTGCCGTAGTTAGATGCGTCACACGATATACGGTGCACGAATTCCTGGTGGGCTGCCTGACATTCTTCAGTCCAGAGAAAAGCAACACCATTTTTGGTCAGTTCAGTCAAGCATTTTCCTATTTTAGCAAAATCTTTTATAGACACTATGAAGTGGCCAGCAAGTCCAAGAAAACCTCTGAGTGAAGGCAGATCATGTGGCTTCGTAAGCTTCGAGATTCGTTGCACCGACTTGTTTGGTGCTCTTGGTGACACCATGAAGCACTCTTCCAAGAAAAACTACCGGAGGCTTGAAGAATTCACTTTTTCCTTCGTTCAGCTTCAGATCTGCATCACTAAACAATTGCAGAATTGTGGCCAAGTGGTCAGAGTGCTCTTTTTCTGAACCTGAGTAAACTATAATGTCATTAACGTAGAAGCTGCAAAAGCGTCCAAGATGTAGATTCAAAACAGTATTCGTTAACTTTTGAAACCAAGCTGGCGAATTCTTCTGACCAAATGGCAGTCTATTAAATTCATATATATTGAAATGTGTCACAAATGCTGAAACATATTGGTCTCCTCTTTTAAAGCCATTTGCCAAAAGACCTTTCACATATCCAAGCGAGAAAAGACGTTGCAACCACCAGTTTCGATGATAATTTCGTCAATGTGTCGCATCAGGAAAGGAGCAGGTCGGTTTTTTTTTTTTTAATTTGACAGTAATCAGTTCAAAGTATATACGTTCTGTCTTCTTTCTATGCTATAGTCCCATGCTACACAGCGCTGCCTCGTTTGTGGTTTTACCGTAGGCCCCCAAAACCAACTGGCCTACTTTTCTTTGGTTAACTTACAACCTCGACAAGATATCTTAATTTAAGCAGAGAATGGCATTATCGATCGTTAGCGCTGGCGCGATTACTTCTTTCCGCATTCAACGCGCCAGCTCATAATTGTTGTGGCCCCAAAGTGCTGCATGTTTGATTATTGTTCCTTTCTGCTAACACTTCATTTTCAGGTTATCGTGGTAAGTGCTTCAAAAAGCCTTTCCTTCGCTTATATACACATACATACAGATTTGTCGATGCGCTGCCACAAATATTCGCAAGTGTCTGTGAATTTGTCGTCCACATACATGAATCCGGGGATCTTCTGTTCCACTATTTATCAATTAGACTTGTAGGATAAATCAAACCTTAATTCAGTTTTGCAGTCGCCCAGCGCCCCCACGACAGGGCCACTGCGAATGGGATAGCGCATCCCGACAAGCTTGGAGAGGCCGGTTTTCACAGCTCCCAGTGCTAGCCCCCTAAGGCAGTGACTTTGGCCTTGCGCGGCTAAGCCCGAGGGCGCGGTATCAAATACCAGCTGCGGCGGCCACATTTCGAAGAAAAGTTGAAGGACTCTCAGCCCCCTCCGTGGTCAAAATTAATCCGGAGCCTTCATTTGGACGTGCCTCATAATCGTATTGTGGTTGTGGCTCGTAATATCGAAGAATTTATTATAATTAACCTTAAAGCACTCATCCTTGACCTTCAATATTTTCCCTCCAAACGAAATCTAATCGGTTCAGCACTGCCCCACCTGTTACGAATTACTGAAATAATGGTCCAATGCTTTCCCCTAGGCAGCTGTTGTTAAGGAGACTATACTTCAGCTATTTTGAGTCTATCTATGTATCTATGATCTTACGCCAACCCACTAGCCGAAGTAGTATACCGGCTTGGGGCCACAAGGCATGTAGTCCTTTCAATCCTAATGATGCCAGAAAACCAAGCATGATGCCACCAACTCTCATAAATATAATTCGAAGGGTATCTAATGTTCGCGCTCATCTTTTGTGATATACCGTGGCGCTGAAGTGTTTCTTGAATAATGTAGGAGAGTCCATTGTAAAGGCAGAGGTGCACGGTTGGGTACATGCGTTCTAATTTCATGAACTTAAATACCTATAGGGTTTTACGTGCCAAAACCACCATCTGATTAGGAGCGCACGCTGTAGTGGGGGACTCTGGAAATTTGGACCACCTGGGGCTCTTTAGCGTGCACCTAAATCTAAATACAGGAGTGCTTTCGTATTTAGTTCCCATTCGAAATGCGGCCGCCGTGGCCAGGTTTCGATTCCGCGACCTCGTGCTCAGCAGCACAACACCATAGCCACTAAGCAAACCACGGCACGTTTCATGAATTTGAATTATGTGAAAAAAACCAGTCCAAGCATTCCCACCTACTTCATCAGAAGCGTAGTTCAGCGTGAATATACCGCCGGTATTTTTAACAGCACCAAATCTTAAGAAAGAGCCCAATGTAAATCTTCTTGACATTATTGTTATTATTCAAGTGTTAAGATGATAATCTGCGGATACGTAGCAAGTTGAGAAGTTGAGGGCGTAATACACGAAGTTCCGTTAATTAACTTTTAAATAATTGACCTTAAGGGGCTTAAGCAAATTAGTAGTTTGGAGTCCGTCTTCGAGATTGTGTAGCTGAGCGAATATATGTTCTTTAAACATACTCCTGTAAGAGCTAAGAATCTACATTTTGCAGCTAAGCACTCTCTGGGAGCGTGACGTGGAAAAAGATAGTTGGTAACAACAACCTGACCGCTTGCAGCCTTTTGTGATATTGGCATCAATGGTACAGCTTCCTATTGGGCTGTTGAGCGCGAGGTCGCGGGATCGAATCGCGGCCTCGGCGGCCGTGTTTCGATGGGGGGGAAATGCGAAAACACCCGTGTACTTAGATTTAGGTGCACATTAAAGAACCCCAGGTGGTCGATATTTCCGGAGTCCTCCACTACGGCGTATCTCATAATCAGAAAGTGGTTTTGGCATGTAAAACCCAATAATAATTAAAATTTCAATAATTTTACAAGTTTAGCCTGTCACTGCCCTCAAAATATTGCACTACCGTCGATGTAAGCAAGATAACGGATGTGAACTGCTTGGGAGCTTCCCGCGGGGCCGTGCTGATCAAGGGTGGTAATACTGACTTCACAGGCTCTTTCTTTTTTTATTTCACTTTCAGAAAGAGCCAATGCTATAAAAGCAATGTCATTCGCTCTTGTCTGGTGGACTTAAATATGTGTTTAAATGATCTGCACATTGCATTTGTTTCCAAGAGTAGGTGTAAGCAGGAACATGTTTCCACGCACAGCCACATGCACACACATACCCTACATACCCACTCTCCCTCGCACACGCACACGCTCTTCCTTTCACGCACACAAACAGACGAATTGTCTCTCTCTCCCTCAAACACACAACACGCCCTACCAGATGTTCATGCACACACAAACACGCACACATTTGCCCACACGCATGCATGCTGCAACCAGAACACACCTTGGCGCTGCTTCACATTCACACGCGCCCATGCATGCATCGCAAGCACGCAACCGCATGCACACATGCACTAACACTCGCGTACACGCGCACGCATATGCAAGTGCAGGCATGCACACACGCATACATGCACCCGCGAGCATTCAAATGCAAATACAGAAGCACATACATGCGTGCGCACACACGCGCATACAACCACATGCCGGCACGCTCAAGACGCGCACACGCATAATCGCTCTACCATCTCCACTGCCTCTGAAAAACCTGCGTGTGCAAACAGACTGCATAACGCTCCCTCTACCATTACCATTCCAACGCAACCGCTAATAACTCACATTACCCTTTAAACCTGGCGCTTCCTCAAGTCAGTGTGCCCTCTGCTGGCAGGGTGAAAAAGATTTGCTCCTGTCGTGTGACTTCCCGTACAATTCCTGACCAAAGCACTGGCTTAACGCACCATCAATGTCCCGGCTATAAGTGTCAAAAATACATACCTAGTTAGGAGGGACTAGCCTGTCGTTGTAGTCAGCTTAAACTTACTGATTTTTGACCAATAATCTTAAAGATAATTTAAAAAAGAAAATTCCCGTTGAGTTACACTTGTGCTAGCCGTGAATTTCAGAAGGACAATGTCCGGAACTCCTGGAGCTTACACTATCTGCGGATAGTAAACTCAAACGAATTGAGAGAAGCGAGACAAGAAAAAAGCACAGTGAATAACTAGTCAGTCTACTTACACTGAAAGGGGAGCCAAGAGTGGAAAAATATAAATACTAGGAGACTATGAGAGTAGCTCTGTTCACAGCTGTTCTTCGTCCAGGCAGAACCATTATCATATATGAGCGCAATTCACAAAATGCAGCCGCACTTCTGCCCCTATGCCTTTCGCACATATGAGTGGGTGCATACAAAAAGTGCACTGGTTTGTTACAGCCTGTGCTACATCTTGAGTTCATAGGCTGTTGCCCACCGCATTTCTCTTGTGAATTTACTGCTGTGAAAGAAATGAACCTAGGAAATACTTAGTTTTTAACACGCCAGTCTCGCTTGCATCACTTCAAATGTCACTATTCCTTGAAATCCCGTGGTCACAATAAAACAGTATGACAACCAGGCTGCTTTTTTTGTGTGGCAAGGCAACATCCACCATCTGACTAAGGCATAGAAAACCGAAACTCCACTTACCGTCGGAGACTTCTAAGGTAGAGAACGCGTGTAGATGAAACTGAAGGAGTGCTAGGAGCGGTGATATCAGCAATGATAAGAAATGAATATCGTCGAAGGAAAACAATTCTTACATATAATGGCACCAGGTGGCATTGCCTGACATAGTAAAATTGAATAACTTCATGAGAATGAGTAATGCTAAAGACTGTAGTAATTAAACGACCGAGGAACTGCCAGAGAAAGGGGGATGTATGAAATCAAGAAAAGGAATTATTACATCGCAAGAAACATGGAGCATTAAGCGAAATATAAGCAGATTAGTCTAATTCGAAGACCTTTTCCGGTGAATAAAAACTACTCTTAACGACCCGCCACCGTAACCGCCACCTTTGAAAACAGTATAATCGTTTCATTCTGCCGGTACTAACTTTTAGAGCGGAGGCTACGAGGATAACAAACAAGCTTCGCAAGAATGTGGGGACTACGATAGGAGTGGTGGACGAAGCAAAAAGTAATAATTAAAACGTTCAGACACACGAAGACATCCTTATGGATTAGCAATTAAGCAGATGTAGGTGATATTCGAGCTTGAGATTAACGGGAAGAAAAAGAATTGCTTACGTCGTGTGACACGTTTGTGCGTGGTGATGCGTGGTCACAAGAAATAAGGGAAGAATTAGAGGGCCATTGGCTTAGTTTCGTTATGTTTCAATGTATTCCCTAAGGTAGCTTACAAAAGAACCAGGACAACTCTGGTCTCGAATCAACTCAAAGAACACTATGACGGTAGAAATTGATGTTAAACAATGGATCAACTACGGGTCATCACCCCGATAATTGAGAAGTTGGCGACATATAACCATCCTCTCCATACTACGTTTAGAGATCACAAAACGGCCTCTAATTCAGTATAGATCCCTACCGTCATGGAAGCATGGCGTAGCACAGTAGCACATAAAGTATTCGCAGACCTTTTCGCAAATGCGCGCTCATTTGACATCTATCCAAGGACATCATGGGAAGGAGCAGCATACCGATTAAGAAGGGGTGAGCCAAGGAGAGAATAACTGCAATTTCGTTCACTGCATGCTGAGTAATATGCAAGCTGTTTCCTTCGTGTTATATATTGAAAACTTAGGTGTGATAATCAATGGGGTAAACACTACCGGTCATCTGCTGGCAGATGACCAGTAATGGCAACAATGTCTTATTATTGAGTGCTTCAAATGACTTCGAAGAATTTATTAAGGACATATTGCTGATAACGCGCAAAAAATGGTGTAAATATAAGAATGCAGCGAATAATAGAGAACCCGGCAAGAGAATGAGTATTCGTAATTGGCAGTCAGCCTCTACAGTCTGTGCGAAAGTTCCCCTATTTAGGCGAATTAGTCATAGGGAAACCGATAGAATCGTGAGAACAAATCGACCAATAAATAGAAATATTTTCAAATATATGCCGCATTATTTACCAGTTCGTTACTTCCAGCGTAACACAATGCTTGAAGAAAGAAATGTATAAATCACAGAATTCAACCCGTGCAAACTTTCTCGGAGCTGAAACTTGTAGGATAACAAAGAAGATTACGACTAAGCGAAAGACCGCCCCGCCAGAACTAGAACGAAAAATTATAGGCATTACGTTAGGCGACAGCATTGTAGATTAGAGCGTAAATGGGCATAGGAAAAATTCTGTTTACGTTTAAGAGAAAGGAGTGGACGGGTGCAGTCAATGTATTCCATATCTGGTGCATGAGAACTGTAATTACTATTACATAGTAGAACCCTTTGTCTTTAGTCGACATTAAAGAGGCTGAAAGTGATCCTCACGAGGTCATGCAGGGCCAACATCAGATAATAAGTTCTCGATTGGACTGCAAATATTCGCCAGAACCCATCTTACTACGACTGTCGACGGTAATACGTTATCATTGAATCAAAAATGCGACACAACGTATTGCCGCCATCGAAACGAGTTATGTATGAGGCATGTACTGCAGTGGCACTCTATTTTCGCGCTTCGTTAGGAACATTCGTCAGCATCAAGCGTTGCTGCCGCTGCGGAGCCGGCACGTGGCCTCCGAAATGCCTGGCGCGCTGGTGCGTACGAACGTTGAGAATGGCTCCCTCACTTCCAACAAACTCAGCATCATATATTGAGCGACCCATGTTGCCGAGAGGTTCATTGAAGAGTGGCACATACCAGGTGCATTCAATACACAACTTGCTAAAGCGTTGGCGTGATAGGCGCTCTTTGAAAAGTGGCACATGCCCTGTGCATTTGTGGCGCAGCTGGTTAATGTGCAAGGTTGCTGTGCTTGAGAAAAGCTTGCGACGTGAGTCTCATTGCGCTCGCTAAGGTTCGGAGAATTTTAAGAAGTAAAGAACTTCGTCATTGCGGAGCGGCAGATTCCCAGATGTACATAGTTACACACTACACCGATGCGTTCAATGAAGGCTGGAACACATTTACTCACACACACCCCTTTACCCAATCTTGCGTCGAAGAGGTGCATTGGAGACCAGCACAAACTGACTAGGACATACCCAGTACTCCAAGTCTGTGTCAAAGAGTTTCTTCGAACAGTGGTACCTACACAGTGTCGCGTCTACATTAACCCATGTCGGCGTGAAAGGGTTTGTGGAAAGGCGTGAGGCGATGTCTTCCCCACGTGTTTATTTGGGTTGCCGCCCGAGCGTAAGCCACCACGAGCACCGTGCGCTGATGTGCTGATGTCAGAGATGTTCTCCTTGCGCACCACTTGAGCGCGGGGAACATCAGTAAGCGCAACTTCATCTTCCTCAGCCTACCGGTGCCGGCTCGCCATAGGTTCGTTCGAGAGAGGATCCGATGTGCACATTGCCACATACTCCATGACAAAAGTAGTTCCGATAGTTCAGTCCGAACTCTGTTACTTTCGCACAGCATCATTTGTGGTAAAGCCTGCTGATGCGTCCGGTTACTGTCCTAGAGGAACACCTTGTGACGAGGGCAATATGCCCCTCAGAATCGAAGAAATATAAGGAATATTTTCCGTCATTGTGTAGTGGCGAAATCCCACTGGCACATAAGTAGTTGGACATTTTGGCGTCTAAGCCATTCATTGAAGAGCGGCACAGACCTACTGACATATTACCAGTGAATCAATCTGGCATCTAAGTGGTTCATTGAAGACTAGCAGAGACTGAGTGTCACTACCCAGTGTTTTTAAACAGTTTAGAAGTGTTAGAAGAGTTTCTTCTAACAGCGGTGCCAGAGAGTCCTGTTCTACAGCGACCCATGTCGGTATGAGAGAAGTTCATTGAAGAGCGTTACGTGTGTACATATTCGCATATACTTAGTCACCAAACTTGGTCTCATGGTTGGTTTAAAAACCTGTTATCTCGGGACAGCAGCCAAATGTGCGAACCACTCGACAATGGAGTAGGAGGAGGAGCAGATCTTAATGAAGAGAAACGAGGAGAGGTCGGCCCGGAGAGCGTGTCTCTAGCCTGTTAGTCCCCACTGGCGTGAGGGGCAGATACAGGGTCAGGTAGGTGGCATGTGATTATGATATGGTAGAAAGAGCTACTATACATAATTTGTCCAATACGCGGATGTGTGCTTTAGACACTTAATGCATAAGTAATCTTATCCACACAAAACGTTATTGTGCAAGCACAATTTGCACTCTCTTCACGTCTCTAGAGGCTTGGTTCCATCGTTCCTAGAGACAAGCGTCCAAGCTACTCTCACTTAGAAAGTTCGAAATTGACTTTATGGCGCGTTGGGCATGGTCAATTCAACCGCGCACTACCCACTGGCTAAGGTAGGGGGGAGAATGGCTACATACAAACGTACAGACAGATATAGAAAGATAACCCCTTTAGAGTGCGTGAGGTACCCTAAGAATGCTAAAATACTAACGCATTAAAACAACAGTGGCGGGCCATATGTACAGGCGCTCCTAGAATAATTCGGAACGCCGGACACGCAGCTGCTCGTGGGCGGAGCGCGCCGGCGGATAAATACAGGCAAGATTTGCGCATGCGCGGTCTCCCTAGCGAGCAAGTTTCGCTCCCTAGTGCATCTAGATTGGCGTTGCCTTGCTCCAAGAAGGTAGCGCTAGGTGCCGTGGGCGAATGAATGTCTAGCACAGCGTACATGCACCGTAATCTATAAATAAAGGCTTGTGGATTCCTTGCAGCGTATTCTCGCCATGGTCTACATCCCGTCTGGGAGATAGCAATGCTTTACGTGATTACATGCTAGTGAGGCGGCTTGGCTACAACGGCATCGCTGCCTTATTTTTCCACCGTGTTAGCCTCTCCTGCGAAGTATTAGCTCTTAGTAAAATAGCTCCCTATCCGTGTTACTACTAGCTTCGTAATACGAGGACAATTACCACTATTACATGACCCCTCTTAACAGGTGTGTCTGCGATAGTGGCAATAAAAAAGTTTACAATATGAAATAACGCGGCACGTTCATCGAGGCCAATTTCATGCACAAGAACTCACTTCATGCAAAGGGCACTCTAATGAACTCTTCACGACTCTAGTCATTTATTGGCGCACCCCGTTACGTGGTTCGCATATATTGTGCGCCAATCAATCACGGAATCTGGACCATTGGTAGCGAGTATCCTTACGTATTGATCGCGTGTCAGCGTTTGTTGGCGAAGATACTCATTTTCATGCTCATTTTATTTTGCTCAGAGGAAATATACAATGATAATCATGGGTAGGCTGTGTGAGCTGAATGCAAAAAAAGAAAAATAGGAAGGGGAACATAGTAACTCTAAATGACAGGAAGAACACTGGGTTTATTTTTTCCACAGTAAACAAGAAGAATCGAAACGTAACTGTTTCGTCTAAAGCTGTTGGCATGTTCCGCTATCAATATCTCGCGAATGCGCCGTCCACGTGAAGCGCAGCTTGTACGCGGCGTGGAATTGGCTAGTAGAGCGCATCTACGAAGTCCCTCCTCTCACCAAGGCGCTTCCACTCGCGCGTTATGGCGAGCCAGAGCTCGTCGGCACTGGCCCCTCCCAGATTCAGCTCGCATAAACTTTCCTTCATCATGCCCCACACGTTCTACATAACATCGAAGTCTGCACCTTTCGGAGGCAGACTTCGATTCATCGAAAATGTCGACTTCGAAAATGTCGATTCATCTGTGAATATGACTTCCTTTCATTCTTCAGTCGTCCAGCGCTCATATGCCCTGCCAAACTCAAGGCGCCGGCGTTTTTGGCGCTCCGTAAGGTGTGGCTTTTGTGCCGCGACAAATCCGCGAAGACCAGCCGCTCGCACGCGCCTTCTAATTGTTTCCTCACTGACTTGCACGTTGAGGGCGGTCTTGATCTGGCGGGGGCACTGAAAAGGATTAGCAACGGCTGCAGCCACAATGAGAAGTCGGACTCTTCCGACGTGCATCGGTGTCGTCCCGATCGTGCTGCATCTTTGAGTCGGCCATCTTCATCCCTGTATGCTTGGATTATTCGGTTGACCGCACTTATAGACTTTCCTGTTAGGCGGCATATCTCACGTTGAGGTATACCTTGTGAACTGAGCTTAATTATATTTCTCCGCACATTCATCGGCACTATTTTCGGCATGTTGCCTCGATAGGAATAGGGCGAAATTCGCGTAACTGTCATTGTTTCAATGTGTTCGTATCTCGTTATCAATCGAGCCGCCGATATCATCACGGTTGCATCAGACGAAAACGCCGCCCTTTGCCAGCGCTAGTCACGGTCACCTACCGTAAATATTTTGAGCAAATGATAAATATGGCCCGCACGAAAAAGGAAAAAAAAAAAGTGCCCAAGCACCCGAACATGCAGACACGAGCGCTTATGCTCCAACGCGAGTGCATGCGCAGACACAGCTTGTCACAGACACCACCGACCCAGCCCCCCTTGACAAAACTTTAAGGGGCACCTAGGGCTACCGTTTTGCAGGCACGCAACACAAACTAGATGCACCAGGGAGCCAACCTTGCTCGCTAGGGAGACCGCGCACGCGCAAACCATGGTACTACTTTTTCCACGGGCGCACTCCGCCGGCGAGCGGCCGCGTGTGTTGCGTTCCGAATTATTCTGGGAGCGCCTGTACATGACTGCTTGGTCTGTTTAATTCGGATATTTTGAGACACACAGTCAGCTAACGCAAGAGAGGAGTAATTGGAAATTTGTGCGAAATGTCTTTGTTCGGCAGTGTACATAAGCTAAACACATTAAAGTGACAGTGGTGTTGACCATAATGAAACTGACTATGACAACTAGGTTCACGAGGCCTATCTTATTACGCTTCCAACTGAATGTGGTGGCAGCCGGAAATATAGATGCCCACACAATTTCACAATAGGTAGTCGCAAAAAAAAAAGGTTGCAGCCATGGACCTGTTTCAGCTGACAGCATTTGAAAAGGCTACTACTCACTTCAAAGAAAATATTGCACTGCACTTACTCCTACTGTGTTTCTGTTACCGAAGTATGGAGCGAGCACACAGACCTCCAGTTACGTTCTGTGGATAAATATTTATTATCCGTCCATAAATTCCATACATTTGGTAATTCATCATCCGTAAATTATAGTTCTCCAAACACATAAACAAATCAGTACGTGTGGCCCTGCACCACGTATAAACAAAGCTTGTTTCATGTAAAATGCATTGTAGATGCAAATGCACAGACACGAAATCAAGTGTTCACGCGCTCGCTTTATATAAGGTCATAGTTAAGGCAAATTTCCCAAGAAACGCTTAAAAGTTTATTCGCGCATATTTGCGTGCGAGTATTATGACTATCTGCAAGGTTACGTTATTAAGTTTTTCACACTTTAAGAAAACAGCTGGTGCAGCCTCAAGAATGTTCGATGAACGACTTATGAAGCTGCTACATTATTGGCAACGGCCAGTCATCAGCCGCAACTGAATACACTGGCGAGGCAACCAAAAGATTCGACAAATTTGTGTTTAACTTGAAACTGGTTTTAAACATTATGTGTATCAGAACCATTCGCATGCAACACGCTAGCCATCATGTTTTTTTTTTCTTTTTTTTTTTGTGGCGCTGATCAATTGGCCAAGTTCAAGCGAGGCATTCACCAGAGTTCTGGGGGTTTTTGAAAAGTGTGAAATTCTGAAATTCACACGTGAGTAGCCAGTAGATGATGACCCTAAATATGTATAAATATACTAAATACTCCTAAATAAAGATATGTCAAGTCTTTGAAGACTACACCTCTTAAAACCCTTAAACATAATGGATGTTGCAATATGAAGGTCACCCTCGATTATGCCACAATTTTGTGCCTACACACCGCGTTCACCAGAGGACATTATCGCGCGGTCGTATTCTGCAGCCCTCGCGTTTGTCCAGTCAGATTTCATGAAAGCATGAAAGGTTTAAGGGTCCCGACGGGCGAATTGGCGACTGGCTTCAGCGATGTGGAGAGTCTTAATTTTAAGGATAAAATCCTCTTAGCTCTCTTTATTGGCGACCTTCAAGTGATACCGAGCCATTAGCCAGAGCCGTTATCCGGGCACTCAAACGAAAACATCCGGGCATGTTGCGAGAACAAAGCGAATTAATCCGGGAAACCAGTCAAAAGTTAAGGAAATGCGGTTTCTGGCCCTCAACCCTTTGTACAGGACCGCATCACATATGCTAGTTACTGCGCAAAAAAGTTACAGAAATACTGCTTCTGAGTCCTCTCTAATCTTTGTCCACAATATCATTCAAGATATAACTCGTACGCTGAAGCTTTATTGGTCGTTCCCAATAGCGACGTTGAAAAGGCAGGCACAGAGTACCATGCATTTCATTGTCATCTTTTGGCGCTTAGATAGTGTTGCCTGTGCTCTTTTGAACGCCAGCGGTCCATGACGTGCGCGGAGATGGTTTTGCGTCACCTCGAAAGATGTCTCCACGCTGCATGACGCTTGCTTCAGCCGGTTTTCTTCTTATAGCTGGGAAGCGTCCATACGGACCAGTGCACAGTATGCTGTCGTGCATTCTTGTGCGGTGTGCGGTAGCAAACATGCATTACACCTATTTTAAGATTATGGCTAGTGTCATTTCCAACCACTCTTCCTTGCCCGTTGCCATTTCATGCTTGCATCTACTCTCGATTACGGGAGAGCCAGCAATTTTATTTTTAATTTTTTGCATGGATCACTACACTCAATCATTTCAGTCACCTAACTTGTGGCTCAACAAACGAAGTACTCTGCAGAAGGTGTAAATGCCGTGCCACAGTTGCCACGTCAAAAATTTTACGCAGCAGCCATGGTCCTCCAACGACATGAAGTCATTATGTACCATCAAATTTGCCGCCTCGTTTCTTAACGAGGCTGCAAATTGGGTTAGTTGGTTGCTATTTATTTTCGAATACGGTAACAGCGCAAGAAACACGGGAATAGAAACAATGCAGACATACACAAGTTGTGACTTGCAGTCGAAGATTTATTAAAGAGTCTGGCATTGTGGCATACACATACTCTGCCTAGTAACGCATTGTTTAAACAAAATAAAGAGCAGATATACATAAAGGCTTTAGTAAAGCAATGAACGGGGCTAGTTGGTGGACATTCATGATTGTTTTGCGCTTGTAATACAGCATAATACTAAGCGCAATAGAATCATGCCCATAAAACCGCCATGGTCATACCAGCACATGTCAAGAGAGCGAAGTCACCATGCAGAATCAGGCTGGTCGACTGTCTGCAATGTAATAGTTTCTTTTCACTCAATAAAAAGGAAGGCTTGGTAGCACATGCACCATGGTATTTCCTAATGAAAAAAGTTTCCGGTGAGAAAGAGAGAGAGAGCAAACAAGGATAGGAAAGGCAGGGAGGTCAACCAGAACAGCATCCGGTTTGCTACCCTACTCTGGGGGTGGTGAAAAGGGGAATAGAAAGAGGAAGAAAGGGAACGAATAACCACTGAGTACGTGTGCGAGGGACACACGCACTCAGTACACGTTTCGGGTGATTTACGCATTAAACCCACCTTGTTTCTAAACAACACTGGAACAGTCTGGAAACAGTCTGGAAGAAATTGGCACGTGTTCGAACGCGAAGCCAGGTGCTCAGGTGTCCATCCAATTAAAGAACTGTCACTGTTTTAAGCTACTATTAGAATATCTTCTTACTTGAGCGATATGCAACCGTAGAAAATATCATGGTAGTTATCATATTAAAGCTCTACCGTGGACTAGGAGGGATATTGTGCAGTGTAGGTGCAATGTTTCTTACCTCGACGCTTAAAGTTGATGGGCTAAAAAGACGCTGCCGTGTTGAAAATCAAGTGCCAGTGGAAAAACGGTTAGTATTTTCCGGGCTTCCCAGAAAGATGCATTTGTGGAACGGCGAACCAGCCCATCACCTTAGCGGCAGCTTGAGCCAGATATGGTATATCTTTGCTTCTGGTCGTAAACTCCATGCTCAATCCATAGGTGCTCGTACTCTTCATAATTGAATTCAGAGCAAGAAAAAAGAAAGAAAGCTCGCGATAAACACAACAACAATGCTTTAATTCTCCTCGATGTGGTCACACGATCAACACTGTCACCCACCACCATGTTGTGTGAAGTCACTTAGTCTAAAGAGACACTTCTTGTCAGATTATTCCGTGATAGCTGCATATAATTTCACCACGACTACAACATCTCTTACGATGTGGAAAACATAGGCCAAATAACATGACTGACCTTGCATTCAGTCAGCAGCGTTGAGGCTGTACAAGAAAACGTGAAGCCTCATTTGGCTGTAGGTTGTGCTTATATCACTGAAGCTGCCTTTTAGTATCCCCCCATAGCCACTTTAATTCACGTTTCTCCTACGATCTATAATACTCAATGTATTGGACAAGGTAACTGCGTGCTTATCTACAACTGTACGGATACACTAATTTTTGCGAACTATGCTTCATAATTTCTTGGTCATTTTTCACACCCTACAGGGGAACAGTTATAAGCGCCATATTTTCTCTTATATAATACCACGTTCTCTGAATAAACTTGACTTGGCTTCGAATAGTTGCTATCAGCACATTGATTTATAATCACACGTCTTTCTTTTTATTTGAATGTTCCATGTTCAGCGTAGCTCCATAGCTGTTGATGTCCATCGATCCAATTGAGCAAGCTGTTTCTTTATCTCTGGCTTTAGGTAACACCACGTGCCCCGCTACTGTTCTTGGTTTCAGCATGATAATTACCAATAATATACCTTTTCGCAAGTCCCCGAATAAAATAAAGAAAGGCACTGATTATCTTTTTGCCTCAATGTTTAGGCAGCGAGTCAATGCTTCTTGAATTTTGTCAACATTTTCAGTGTTTTCCTGACGCCCATTCATGACAACGTTATCAAGCACAACAGTAAGGCCAGTACTGTAGGCAAATGTGGGCGATCGAAGATATTACCTGCATCGCTTGCGATCCTGTATTCTGAAAATTTCTGTTGAAGAACTGAATTTATCTAATGTTCGCCTGACATGTTAGCTTACATGAGAACATCTGTTATTACACTATTTGGTGTTCATTCGTCTAACGGAGCAAAGTGAAACTAAGATGCGCGTTCGCGAGAACACAATTAACGACGAATGCAGCGACACGCTGAATTTTAACCATCACGTAAAGTCGCAAGTGCAATGAATCTTGGTGCAGGTGTTTATGCCTCTGCCTTTCAAGCCAGTTACTACCGCCAGAAAAGAAATAAAGAGCGTTAATGCGTAAATATTATTTAAAAACAATGTTGTGTCCCCATTCGTGTGTCAATCTATTCAGTCCGTAAGGTTTAGCTACATGTGGGGGCGATTACCAAATTATGTAGAAAAAACACATAGCAAAATAAGACGCTTTTCTCCTTTAGAACTGGCTCACGGACAATTCACCGTACCAATTATAACAGTGGCATGGCCAAATTCCTCATTGCTGAGCGTATCTCATTTGTTTTGAAACATGCCCTGCCATCCTCAGAATTGTTGCGGAATAGCAGCATGGCACTTTGAAGACTTCGAAAAAAGTTATTTTCTTTTATTGAGGAAATTTAAGATATTTTCAGTTCTCTGTTCGAAACAGTAACTGTTCGAAACAGTCAGTGGCTCCGACAGTTCAGCTATAAAGAGAAATTACCCAATGTATCGAAGTATCTTAAGGTGCTGTAATTATCATTGTGGTTACAATTTGCCACCTGGTACCTCATATCTGCATCTCATACACTTATCGCCTCAATATTTTGTATATGTATTACGATATATTTCTAGCATTTTCGCCCAACCTCTACCACCTGCGCCTGCTTCGCGGTGCACACGCCATGTACGTGTAATTCCACGAGCATAGGTCGGCAAGATATACGTAACTCACTCAGGCTCCCTCCCAACATATTTATTTCTTCTTAAGATCTGCTTAATAGATAGTAATGGGCTAATTGTTGAACGATGATATTGAAGCATCGCACTTACCTCTGACACGTACACGTACACATAGAAAGAAAATACACAGGCGCTGAACTGCAAGTTGTTGCAGTCCAGCACCTGCGTATGTCCTTTGTATGTGTGCGTGTACGTGTAAGATGCAAGTGCGCCACTTCAATATCCTTGGTATCGACTCATTTGCACTCAGACTCACCAGTCTTCGTGTCAGCCGGGCTCACTCTGGCTCAGACTCACGGGCCCGTCTGAATCAGAGTGGGCCTGACTGAGTCGACTTAATTATGCGTAAGTTTTCTTACCTGTGCACACAAATCTCGTGTAGTATGTCCACAAGGCATTGCGGGAAATTCACTTGGGACATGCATTCATATAATTGGCTTTGAAAACGAAAAAGAAGACATGAGGATCCAACAGACGCGTTCAAATCTATGGGGAAATGTACCCTTCGCGAACTGTTTCATTAACTGGTATAAAACTGTTCATCTTCTACAGCACGCCATGCAGCATAGCGGTCACCGACCTGCCCAGCATGACGGCAAGGCGTGGTGATCACGTGAGCAACGTGACCGCAGTCTACATATTTTTCCGGATCGGAGCACTTCTGATTTCACTATCTGTGGGATCGAACACTTTCAAATGGCGCCTTCTCCAGCATCGGTCCACTTCACATGGCGTGAAACCAACTGAGAAGAGACAAAAAACCACGGGGAGAAGTCATAGAGACGTTTGTTTTAGTGAAAGAATTCTACGGTTTAAAGCGTACGCCTGTAACAGGGAGGCTATTTAGGTGTATACTGTCCGTTGTGTGACTGCATAATACCGTAAGGAACAGAGCCAGCCACCAGCAAATCTGTAAAGTTAATACTTCAAATTTGTGTTAATAAGGACTGCATCATCATATACTTACACGCGTCACTGTACTTATAATTGCGTTGTTCCTGCGGCACTTGCCAGCTACAGCTACTGCGATTACCTAGTTTAGCTCATAAATAAAGCAGAACGAACATTTCAGGTACAAGAAACACAAAAGCGTTGTATATTGCTCTCTATTAAGGAAACAGAATTTTAAGTTGCGTATTACTCTTTTAAAGGGCAATATTCCGAGTAGGGTGGCCGTATCCTGCTACTCATAAGAACACCTCTTCACTATCTCCTATATATAAGGCGGCGTTCCCTAGCCATCAATTTTTTTAGGGAAACCTTGGGGTTCTGGTATAAAATCCTTTATTGATATTCGTCTAGGAAACGTAATCACACCAGCTGTACAGAGCAAATCACGGAACAATGGGGTCAGGACAACATGATCCTTGTCATTCATAAAGGTGCCTAAAGCACCATTTGCACTTCTGATAATTCACTGCACAGCACGCAAGAAACCGGAATGTAGGGAGAACGACACTCAACGCTGATTCAAAGAAAAAGAGCTGAAAGGACCCGTTGTACGACAAACATAGTTCACGAGCGCACATTCTTCGGCTTGGTTGTGTGGCATAGTTCACCCAGGAGAGTAGAAGCGACAGAACGAAGGCATAAGAGACGACACACCAGCATCAACACATCATTGTATTCCTTTGGGCCTTCGCTTGGTCTCTCCTGAGCTACGCAGAGAATTGTGCCATATAAACAGGGCCAAGTATCTGTCCTAGTGATTTCGGAACGGTCCAACAGCAAGATGTCATTTTCATAATTAAGAAAATATAGCAAGTCATTCGCGGTCGTCATCATGAGATGAACATACACACCAAAGTTGACACGGACTTGAGCTTCCGTTCTTTGACTTTGTCGTCGTTTTTGGTCGGAGCTGTCTGACGATGCAGTAAAGAGCAAAGCCACTTGATTCATGTTTCTTTAGTAACGACACACCCGCAGATTGTGATTTTTATGTAGGATTGCCTACTGTATCATGAGAGCTCTCACTATGCCAAGTGGCCTATTGCTGAGATTGAGCAACAGACCTCGAAATTGTCGAATGATGTCAAACACTTTGCCGTGTTCAGTTAAAGAGTGCACAGTATGTCGAACCAAAACCCTGATAGCGCATCTGTGGCATTCACTGTTGACCTACCAGGCTTTCACCTAACCTGCAGTTTTCTGCAGTTTTAGAGCGTTCGTGTTGTCCACTTCTCTTGCGTCCGCGTCTGCACGCATTACCCCTTCTTTGCATTATGAATCCTTACCAACTAGCTCAGCTCACTGTTGTTCTTTCTTATTTGGCATTGCCAATTAAGCTTTGCTCTCTTCTTAATTTTAGTAGTTTCAGATTATTATAGAGTCATAAACTTCTTGCAAGCAAGAGGATTAAAGATCGTGTTGCGATTGCGCCCAACTCACTGGAATGGTGCTTATTGTGTCATGACCTGCTTTTAACCACATCACAAGGAGTTGCTGGCGTTGCCTGTAGCTGAAACACAAACTAAGTTCAACAAGCTTGAGTGACATCACCGCTCCGTTGTATCCACTTAGCATATATCTATTAACAGATGCGCGCCCTATAGCGTGGAGGTGCCCGGTATTCAGAAACGCAGCCGTAGGTGACAAGTGAGACGTCAAAACTATGCAATGAAGTTCAAAACGCAATATTTCTTTTTAATATTATATTCTACGCTTCTCCAGACTATGTTTCCCTGCTGTAGGAAATAAATAAGATGATGCAATGACAAGTCGCTTACGCGAATGCACGTGATCAATATGCCCAGCGCAGTGTGTCTTAGAAAATAATGAACTACCTTGTATGTTCGTGAAGAGGGACATAAAATTAGATGTTTCGTTCTGGCCATTTCGCTCTTTTTGCCCAAATGACAAACGACGACAGTTGCTACGGCTACTGCTAAATACGCGAAACCAGGCATGAGCGCTGCACATATGGTGGCCCGCAGCACTTCTTCCTTAGCTACTGACGTCTTCACGCAGCTACAACCAAGACTGAGTGACACGACAAGCTGCCTCGTACGTGCTCGTCAAAGTTTGCACTTCCTAGGTTTCCGTCGCACAACGCGTCTCGGCAAGGTCTTTCCTAAGGTAGCCTCTTCAATTCGTCACTGCCCCACGGTTCGTCGACTCGTGAATCACGCCGGTCGTTTCGTGAATCTCTTCGAAACCGCCGTACTTCTCGATTGCCTTCGACAGAACTTCTTCCAGCCTTATCAGTTCGTCGGCCGTAGGTGTCAATTGTCGCACACTCCGCCTGCGACGTCCTTGGATGGCAGCCGACGTCGCCCCATTAACGAGGAAGAAAGTGTTGGTCATCAGCGACGCGATGATCGGGAGCAAGAAGGCGGACACCGCCAGAGGTGCCATGATGAGGATCAGCAGGGGAAACACGATGTCGTACTCGTTCTTGTAGTCGTGCTTGCCCACGTAGTGGTCGTAATAGTAGTCCCCTTCAAATTCGTCGTAGCGCCGCCTGTCCTGCCTGTGGCGGCGGCGGTGAGGATGGTGGCCGTCGCCCACTCCGCCTTTACGCTTGTCCGTGGCTGGGGGCCAGTAGTTGTAGTACGGCGGATAATCGGCGCCGTCGACGTCGTAGTCTGCCACCACCGGAGTGCTCCCGCTCGAGCCAACGTGAGCACGGCGGCGCAGCGGCGTTGGACCCGCGTCGAGACGGCGACCGTGGCGGTGCCGGCGCACTGGACTACTGCGTGTGAGCCCCCTGCCGTTTCCGACAGCGATGGTTTCGGTTGGCGATGACGTTGTCGCTTTTGGGTACGCTTCGCAGCACACTGCCAGGAAGGCGGACAGCAGGAGACCAACCTTTGGTGGGGAGACCTGCTCGAAGGAAAAGGCGAATAAAAAGACCAGTGAGGAACTCTTGCGCATATGTATAGGTGCTTCAATACGAGCATTCCTAACGAGCATGCACAGTAATCGGTGTGTTTGCACGGACACCACAGTCATAGGTTGAGAAATTTGTCAATTCATCATCTCGAGAGAACAGGGCGGCTAGGCGGTAGCACAGGAAGTCACGGTAGTCTAAAGACTGCACTAGTGCTAGCCAAACAACGTGATAATACGTAGCTGCATGTTTTATTCAAGAAACACACGTATACAATGAACTCGCGCATATCACTTAGTGCCTGTACCGTGTAAAACAAAGCCATAATCATAAAATTTATTTGACAATATGGAACATGCGCGACAACATCGTTAAATTACCCTAATAATAGTAATGAAGTAAAAGGTACTGTATTTTTGTGGAGAACACAGTGCACACAAGCGCGCAAAAAAATGGTCGAGCAAATTAAGTTCCGGTTAAGGTAGGGTAATGCATCATCATGATCATCATGATGATGATGAATACAAAATGTGACATTAGGTAAATAAATGATGAATCGGCATATTTGAATCGTACGGCACGATGCAAGCCGATTTCGCTCAAAAAGCGCGAAGAAAGTGTGAAAAGAGAAATTGTGTTGCTGAGTGTCAGATGTCTGGTCTGCCCGATATTCCGTACATCTTCCACGTAACAACAGGAAGTCTTTGCACTTTTTGTCAGAAGGAACTCATGTACGAGGAGAGTATGTTAATTAACTCTTTGATTTTAGAGGGCTAGATTCAATACAACAAAATTGACCAAACTTGCGTCTAAACGTATCTACATTTTTTTAATTGGTGCCGCCGAGTGCTCATTCACACAGTGGTTATAAAACGTGTATAATTACAGTAGAAGGGCGGACAAAACAAGTTGGCAAAACTGACAAAGTTTTGTAGTCGTCTGCTACTGTGCTCATCTTCGTAAGATAATTGAACTTGATTACTTCCATCAGGACACATTGTCTGCTCAGACTAACCGGACTTTCCTTTCTCTGCTCCTGCCACATAAGTAGCGGACCCAATTCACGGGCAAAGTTCGTGCAGTGATTGGAATTATTCATGTAGCGCAACCAAAATAGGCGACAAGCATGGCTTAGATTACCGCGTTCAATATAATTCAACTTGTGTTCGTGATAAAGCGATTGTCGGTGAAATTATTTGATTATTCGGTTATAGAAGTTTGATATATGCAACATGATGTGGCTATAGAACTATGAGCGATATGTAAAATTTCCATTAAAGAACAATGCCGTTTAATCGACGCCAAACTTTGCGAATGCGTCCTGTAATCATGCTTCATTTCCGAAGCTGCATAGGTACAGTTACTCGCAAGGCGTAATGTTCTATGACTGAGTCACTTGATCGTGGTGTTGCGCGCAGTGGCTCTTGTTACGCACAAAAAAACTTAATTAAAGCTTCTATCGCTTTACGTGTTTTAACCGCGATGCAATTGCGAGGCACGTGGGAGGGATATCGGAGTAATTTTGACCTCTTAAGCCTCTTTAACGTGCGCCTAAATGTAAGTACACGAGGATTTATTCCCGTGTCACCCCCCTCTGAATGATGCCACCTCGGTCGGAATTGAACACGAGACCTCAAGCTCAGCAGCGCAAAAACTAACCAATGTGCTACCACGGCAGGTGGTTGTGTGGAAGACACATTACACTTGCAGTCCTCCAAATGCTGGTACTTATCAATCTAACACTATAGAAAAGCAGACAAGCAGCAATTGGAGAGTTCCGTGCCAAGCAAGCACGCAGTCAGAGCTCGCGCAAGCGAATAAATCAATCAATCCATCAATCAATCAAGTAGACGGAGCGCAGCAGACTACAAATGCGTGTCCCCCTGCAGATGCCACCGGCGCGTTTTTCGCAGGGCCGCCATCGGAAAGGAGTGTGGAAAGGAGTCGTGGCGCGAGCGCTGACGTCTGCAAAAGCCATTCTGTGCATAAGAGAGAGAGATCTATTTACAGAAAGGCAGAGAGGTCGGCCTGAGCTATAACTTGTGCCTAATTCTTATTCTTGTTGTACATTTACTATGTTGTGCCTGTCCTGCTTGGACCCTGTTGTGGTCTGCATTATGCAATAAATAAAAGAAATAAAAATAAAACCAGATATATTGTAGGAGTTGGAGTTAGCCATAGTTGGATTTGGGAGCTCAGGGCAAAACCATAAATGAGGCAGTGCAAAGGGACATGGGCTGGGCCACGTTTGAAGTCAGACAAGAGCAGGGCAAAATTTATTCGGAAGAAAGACTCAGTGATATGGATAAAAATAAATGGGCGGCTAAAGTACGCAAGTATCTGTACCTGAAAAGCGTGGACACAGAGCGAAGGAAGGGGTCAAGAAAGTTGGCAACCAAGTACAAGATGCTTGAAAGTGTAGATCGACAACCAGTAATCATCAGAAAGAAAGTTACAGAAACAGAGACAGCGAATTGGATGCAAAGAGTGGAAACGAAGATTATCATAAAGATTTAGGGGAATGACAATAAAGAAATTAGAAGAGAAAATCTGTACGATAACATGAAGGGCAGTGCCTTGCTATTTGAGGCTCGAGTTCGTTGCCTAAGGACCAAAACATAGCAGAGCAACTATTCGCAACTAGATGAGGCATGCGTGTGCTGCAGATGAAATCCGGAGAATACTAAGCCCATAACCTTATAAAATGCGAAGGGATTCACCCAGCGAGAACCCTAAGAAACGTACAGCTTCCAGAAGTGCTTGGATTTAAAGTAGACGGAAATATGAACTGGTCAGCAGTCGAGATAAGCAAGAGGACTTTAGAGTATTGGTGGAAAAAGCTCGAACAAGAAACTGATACGATCGTGTCCATTACAGGCAAAGGGAGCGGTACAAGGTAGATAGAGAAGATTATAGTTGTGTTCAAGACTGCTAGAAGGAAAAGCATTGATAGCATACCTGAGTAACTCAAGCAGGCTAGGTGACGATTTTGCCCCGGCCGTTTCAAAGGGAATGGCAATAAACCATCATTATCAGTTGTCTTACAAATCGCCAACAAACCGTTTCAATGACGAATCCAACATCATACTTGTACCTGCCAACAGGAGCACCGCAGGGGTCTACTCTTGGTCCATTTCTTTCTTCAATTTACGTGCATGACTTGCTTCAGATATTAACCTCAACCAATGCTCTCATGTACGCTGATGACACTGCCATTATAATTACTCGTAATCATACTTCCGAACTAGAGAGCATCGCAAACATAGAACTAGAAACAATCTCAGGTTGGTATCTCACGAACAAATTACCAGTGTTACGAACCATTACAAGACGGAGAGGCGCCGTTACCCCGATCCTCGCAAATCGCTTAGCAAAGAACAGCAAGCCATCCCCAGGAAGATACAGGCAGGATCCTTCCCGCACCTTTACCTTCAAAAGAAGATGTACCCGGAAAAGTACGAGAAGGAATGTAATTTCTGCAAGACTCAGTTAGGCACGCTCTAACACGTCAGTGGAGTATGCGATTTCGTCAAGGTAATCCCCCCACCTCTTACCTGCCCCACTACCCTACCCCATTCCTCATCCACCCTTACCGAGCGATGGGAGACCTTGCTAACCAGCCCCGCCCTGGAAGACCAGCTCGTCCTGAACTCCAGGGGCCAGGCGGCTAGGCAAGCATATGGGTACCGTGAAGAGGGAACCACTTCCATCGACGGCGTCTAAGAAGATGTTGAGCTCGGCTCAATAAAGTTGTATCTCTCTCTCTCTCTCTCTCTCTCTCCTAATCCTTATAAGTACTTAGGCATGCACATTACATCTGGAGCATGGTAACGGAAAACTATTCCAAACCTTTCTATTCCTCTTCTGCAATCAGCCCTTTCGGGAATGTTCAAAAATTTTTGTGAGCCGCACCCACATCTCCTGTCTGTCACGCGACGTCACGAAAACCGCGATAGCTCCCCCTCTGATACCACGCGTACACACGGGTTATGCACCAGTAGACCAAACAAAAAAACTAGTTATTTCAGATTCCACGCCTTTTAGCCATTAACTTTCGGCTATTGGTCAAATATTTTCGGGCTGCACACACTTCACCTGCCTGCCACGTGACTTCACAAAACCGCGAAAACTCACCGCGTCAAAGTCACGTGTACGCGTTAAAGATGCACTAATGTGCCGAACAAAACTCAATTTTTTTTTCAATAGCCGCAGCCTGCCCCTTTCCGAGAGGAATAAAAGATGGCTGCCGCCGATCGCTCAGGCACTGGCTACTTGCACCGACCGGAGAGCGTGGGTTTATTTGCGTACAATAAATCTTTTTGCGTGGCCGTGTAACGTTTTCAAGCACTTTCGGCTCGTTTACGAGCTCACTGTGCGAACACTTCTTTCCTGATAATCCGTTTTAGCGGACTTCTTAACCTTCCGTTGCATGCTGCCGCGATTTTGACTGATCTTTCGGTTATCGATTTTCAGTGTGCACTGGATCGGCCCCATCGAATCCCTTTCCACTTGAGCGTGCTCCTCACCTCTTGTCAGCCAATTAGATAAGACAAACCACTCACTGTAGGCAATGTTATTCGTTTTTAAAGCAAGCAAAAGTGACCTCCTATAAACGAGAAGAGCGTTTTATTGGTATGTTCAGACAACCCTGCGGGTCAACGCCCGATGCTTGCTTTGGCGGGTACGCAAATTAGAAGTCAGCAGATTGGAATAAAAATATATTGAAATAGTTTTACGTTATAGGGCCTCAGATCTAACTTGAAGGCTTCATATAAATTACATAATCAATAACGCTAACAAAACGCTAGGTTACCTGCGACCTAAATTTTGTCGCGCACCATCTTCTTTGAAGTTAGGTCGTTATAAAACATTAACTCGTATTAAACTAGAATACTCATCAACAGTGTGGCATCCTAGCCAACATTACTTGCTTACGTCCTTAGAACGTGTTCAGAATAACGGTGCTCCGTTCATTATTTCCAACTTTAACTGAGCAGCAAGCATAACAGCAATTAAAACTAATTTGAATCTTGCATCGTGGACCTCGCGACGAAGGATTTGTCGGCTCACTCTGCTCCACAAGTTATATTATCATTCTACCATTACAAAATATCTTCCTCCATCGCCCAATTTCATATTGCGTCGCATGGTCCTATCGTTTCTTACTTGTCTTCCTAAGTCTTTATTTTCTTGTTAGCGCAACAATGTGTTCATTATATTCATGCTCACAAAGTAGTCCTCTAAAGAACGGAACGATCTTCCCAACGAAATTGCATCTATTACTGACACCACAAATTTTCGCGAAGTTTTTGTTGGTATTGGATGAACATTGACAGTTTTGTATTTCGCACTTACTAATTATTTCATTATTTTTCTTACCGAACATTGTATACATAGGAGCCAGAATTTACGTGTTAGCGTTTTTCACATTGTCCGCTTCAGTTTTCTTTCTGCCGAGTCCTCTCTGTAATGTCTTCATGTCCCTGAGGGTATAATAAATAAATGACTACTAAGAAAACTAAGTATGTATTATTCTAGTCGAGAAACAAATTACTTCGGTTAACTGACATTACGTTAACTATTATCTGGACCCAGCTTGAATCAACCAACCTTTTTACATACCTCGGAGCGACCCTAGACAAGCATCTACACTGGCAACATCAGATTGATTCGATTTGCGCGAAGATTACGTCCGGTTGCTGTGCTCTCCTAGATGCGTGAATGATTTGATGTCAGTATTCTCTGTATCTTATACTTCACGTTAGTACAAACTCACCTGATATACTGCATCGAGTCGTGAGTTTGGACATACCATAATTATCTTGAGCCCTTAAGACAATTACAAAAGCGAGCCCTTAGAATCCTTTCATTTTCTGACTACTCTCGACCCAGCAAGGTACTGTTTACTAAACTACGCGTGCTACCTTCTGATTTTCTTCGTGAAGAAAAAACACTACTGAATGCATCCACACTATAGCAAGAAACAACCTTCCGTTTGATATATCTTCATTTAATATTCCTATGCACTTCCAACAGGGAGCCGTACCTTCGGAAATGTTAACTTAGCTGTAAAAGGAAATGTTTATGGTGAGCGTATGCTGGAGTTTACTGGAGCAAAAATTTGCTATAATCTACCGTGTGACCAAAAACTTTCCAACTTTCCCATTTCAATAAAAAATCACTACCTTAAAACTAATGACACACTTTGAGTTCACGCTTACAGTTGATATTATCCGCACGTAATCCCATAGCTACACCTATATTTTGTTGCTAATGTGATATTGCTTTGCGATGTGATATGATTTTACGCATTCCCTGTGATCTATGTGGTGTGACATTATGCATCATTTGGGATCTGCGAGATGTCATATTATTTGGGATCTTTGTGATGTGATAGTATACATTCAATGAACGTCGCTATATATATTATATACCTTGTATAACTTCTACGCGCTCCTGTTATTTTTAGGAGTTTTTAGTTTGTACAATATTATTACCTCTGGCAATTGGTACTCTGACGAGCGTATAGAGTGCCTGTCAACTTTTTGTACGTTTCCTCTAAACTTCTGTGTACTGACGTCTCTAATTCTGACAAATGGTTGCCTGCAATTCATTTATCTTTCTCAATTGGACCCTTCGCTAGCTGCTGGCTATGGTTCAAGCAACGTTTTGCGTTCATTCAGTAATCCAGCAAAGAACAACTAAGAAAAGCAATTATTCAATCAACCAATCATTTAACCATCGTGTGAAAGTATCCTCATTGAAGCACCGGTGCATGAACTGAAGCCCTGCCGGCCACAACGTGTTTTCATTTTAGATGGGAGGCTGCACTGCAGTTATTACATCGAGATCTACCCTTTGACAAGTGTACTCAGCGCACTGTTAAGTGCTATTAAAGAACTGCAGTGCACAAGATTTACCATTGTTCTTCAATAGCTACCCTAACATACCCGTGTAGCAGGCAACGAGCCTGCTGACAAGCTCGTGCGCCCTGCGTTGCATTTCATGTCATTGAAGAAAGCTCCGCAGAATACAAAAAGAGGGCGTAAAGAGTTAGCACTGAAGCTATCAAGAACACCTTTCCCCGTTCCCGCAACAAACACTCACACCAAGTGCAGGTGACATTTCGTTCCCTCGAGGCCGCTGGATATTTGGAAGAGAGGTGCTTCGGCTCCCCCTCAAGTTGCTTCGTCATGTATAGCATGGAGTCGTAATGATGAAACTTGTTTGTGGAAAAGCACAGCTAACCTCAATGGATGGAGCACGGTCAGGTGGGGTCCGGCTCAAATCTGTCTTCGCGATCAGTCCTTCATTGTGTTACCAAACGACTTGTGTTGCCAGCCGTACTGTGACGGACTTCAGGCACTGCCGCTTTTTATAAGTGGCACTCCAGCAAGGCAACTGAACGGCTGTTTTTGCAACGCTTCGACTGCCTGCAGCAAGCAACTCCCCTCTTCCTCCTCTGCGCGTTCATTGCGCCCTATCAACAACGTGCGCGTTTAGACCGGAATGACCTTCGCTTATTTTATTTTTTTTGTACGCAATTATAACTGCATCATTCTTGGGTGCGCTATCGGTCCAGTAGCATCTTACCACCGCAACACCGACACTGAATAAAAAAAAACATATTCCACAGCTGTTTATGACCCCCAATTAAGTTAAGCACTACTGCACGCAAACCACAAACAAGTGAAGCAAGGGAGCCCTAATTTACAAGATATTTCAAGGGCGCCTATTCAATGAGACCTTATGTGCGCAGTAGGTCTCTGGGTGACACCGCTCATTCGAGAAGGTCCGTTACACTCTAAATCTCTTCAACGCAAAGAGACGTCGCGCTGGTGCCTTCTCGCCGTCCGCGCGCCACGGCTGGGTTCAAGAAATAACGAAGAGTAACAGAAGGGGGAATCCCCTCTGCGTCGCCGCATTCATTAAATAAACGCCGGGCACGCGGCACGGTCCCGTGACGGCGTCAATGCGTGCCCTAGTGCTCTCGTCAGCGCCTTTAGTCCGCGCTCAGCGTGCAGACGACGCGTACACGCGCATTTCAATTTTCGGCAGCAAAGCGCGTCGAGACCGCCAAGCAGCCGTTCCTTTCTTTCTCTCTTTCTTTCTCTCGTCGCGCAGCCAGCCATGAATGCGTGTGACCGACCAGCCGTGAATGCGTGTGACCGACAGGCGCGACGCGATGCGCCAGGTTTCCGGAGGAAGCGACGGAAGGAGGCGCCCCCCCCCCCCTACCCCCCGCCACCCCAACCGCTGTCACGGTCACACTACGGCGGATATCTCTCAAGCACTGCGTCTGTTGCGTCGCCTGCTGGCTGCTGTAAATAGTTTGGCATGGACTGCAAAGCCAGAAAGTGCGGGATGGAATCCTAGCTGCGGCGGCCTCATTTCGATGGGGGCGAGATGCGAAAACACCCGGGAACCGTGCATTGGCTGCACGTTAAAGTATCCCAGGTGGTCAAGATTAATGCGGAGTCCACCACTACGGCATGCCTCGTAATCATATCGTTGTTTTGTAACGCATAACACTGGAATTTCGATCTAACTTTTTAAGCTAGTTTAGCGCCTGCAACCTGTGTGTCACATGATACGCAGCTTGACAAACATATCAGGACGTACCCTCGAAGGGGGCCAGAAGACTTTGGAGCGTGGGATCCGCGAAAAAAAATTATGCTTAGTCAATGCGTCTGCTCTTAATTGAAGGATGTAACCGCTAATTTCGCAGGGCTACTTTCACATTCGACTACCACATCATCACCTAAATTGTACTCTGCGTATAAATTTGACTTTTCAGCGAACTTGATTCCAGGTAAACTTTTGCGATCGGCTGTACTCTGCCAGTCGCTAAGGGGACCATAAATACATATGCTTCGTCTTTTGATACTGGCGCATTCCAAACCGAATGTAGTCCTCGTTATTTTTGTTTTTCATATGAAGGCCTGAAATGTACTAATTGCGCATAATTAAATCTTAGTCCGATATGTAATGGCCAGTCCAGACAGGACAAACATTGGGAGGGACGAAGCTGCAATAAACAATAAAGCTTAACAATTAATCGCTTTCATCGTCGTCATTCTAGTGTATAAAACTTACTTGGGCCATAGGCTAACGCGTTATTACATCTGCTGTAAACTCCTAAATTAGTTACTTCCCTGAATGTTATGTTGTATCGATGCTTTAACATATAGAAATTCGCGCCCTTTCTTTACTGAAAATGGTATCGTGCCTACGTAATAACACTTAGCACGTCCTTGTTTGTTTGTGTGTATGCTTATTATTTGATTGGTTCCGTTGATTGCACTGCGCTTAGTTGCAGAAACTGCAGAACATGGCGTTTGCAGAATCTGGCACATTTGCAGAACCTGCTTTATCGCCGGAACGTTTTGTCTCTTTTTCGTTCCCTTTTTATAACCTCTTCATATCATCCTTTGATCACTGATCAATTTACTGTTCCTGGAGAAGCCGGCGACGCAATACTCGCAAGCTTTTCTGATTCCATCCAAATAGGTAATTGATTTACAGACGTCCGTAAAGAAAATATGGCTGCCTCGTCAGCATCCTTCCTTTGTACTGCATGTGCGTAGCAAACAGTTTCTCGCACGATATGTCCTCGTCGACCTAACAAAACTGAGAAACTGAGAAAGATAGAAAGCTTCTTGGTACGTTTCGTTGCTTAGAGTTTGTAAAACAGTCGTTATCTTAATTTTTATGTACAGTACGAAGAAAAAACTTTGAGGACGCTTAAGGTTTACCTTTAAGATCGGAACCCAATAGAATTCAAAGGTCCTTGACTGCTTCTGACGCTTCCCGGAAGCTGCAGCATATGTAACCATAATGCTTTCCTGGAAATGGTTCGCGGCTAACGCTACGCAGGAAGGCGAGCTTTCTGGTTCTTTTTTTCTCACCTGCACCCCACGGCGGGCGCCGCCGCTACCGCAGAAGCGTGGAGACAACCGCCATCTCGGTGGTGTTGCATGGAATCGGGCGGGGCGCGCCACTCCGACTAAGACAGACCTCAAACGGAAAATGGGTCTGTGTTTGAGTTCCCGCGTAGCAGAATTATGTTTTCTCGTATATTCAAACTACAATCTGACGCTATCATGTCCGTAGGTGGCGCGTAAGTCGTACTTTACGAATTTTCTGACGCATTATACTTGGAGAAATTCAATTAGTTCAGAAACGCCTATGTGCCACGTGGAGGGCCTGCATGGTTCGGGGTGATTTTTCTCTAACGGAGAACCCCGCCGGCGCCGGCACATGATTTTCTGCGACACGGGGCCCTTAATGCTTTCGCGTTAAAATATCCCTTCAGTTAATTTAAGTATAAAAGGTGACTCTTACATGTCAAAAGTCCTTGGAATTATAGAGAGACCTGCTAATAGTAACAGTACAACGACATCTCGCATCGCAATCGCTTACACTGCTGGCGTTATCGTTACTGCGTGCATTTCGCCATGGTTCGGCACGGCTTCATGAACAATTGCTCATCGTTAGTTATTTGTTGCTCTTTATGTTGCGATGACGCTGTGTGCTCAGATCACTTTTTCTGAGCCGATGACTCGGGGCATTCACAATTTTTAAAGTGATGTTTCCCGGTAGACCAATCACAACACTTTAGATCGTGTGTAATTCCGAGTATAATAATATATGGACGCACATCTATGCTAATCATAATTCTCCATATTGCAACCAGCTCCGGTTGTCTGTGTATTTTTCTATTTAAGACACTCCTAAGACAGTTGATTTGTACTATTTAGCGGATAAGTGAAGTTGAACACCGTGGTGTATTAATTATCCGGTGACGAAATAGCCTGCAAGGGTTTTATGACAAAAAGCCATGAGTACGTACTCTTCCAGAATAACAACATATAAGTAGATCATGCAGTAATGGCCCATCTTTCCCATGATGTCTATATAAAAACATTCTCGTGTCTCAATGCATCCATTAACGCTACATCTGCAAACAGTAATAAGCTCAAAACTACGCTAAGGAGGCTGGAGTGGTGACGTCACGCTAGTGGGCCACTTTTTTGCGCTGAGAAGCACGCAGCGGACAAAACAGAAGCGCGGCAGGCGCTGCTGCGTGCTTGTCGGCATCGCACGCAGAATGGACACGGAATCACCGACAGAATGAAAACTCTTTGCCAGAAACCTGAAAAACATTGCAAATAAAAGTTCTATAACGCTTCTCAAAGCCATTGAATCAGTAATTTTCTGAAAAGACTTAATTAAAGCAGACACTCTAAACTTTGCGCACACACCAACTATCGTGGGCAGAAGGCACGCGGTCTGGCTGCGGGTCCGAGCTGCCTGACCAAGAAGTCCCTTTCTCCCTGCCGCTTCCGCTTCCAGACTAAAATGCTCTACCTTCGTCTCCTCAGCAGGCAGGACACTACCTCGAGCCGGTCATCTACGACCCGTCGCTCAATCCCATCACCGCTTTGGTGAGAGCGTCGCCACTTGCCTCATCGCCTTGCTCACCGTCAATCAACGGTGACCTATCTTGCGTTGACTGCAGCTCATGTTCCCGATAACAATGCGCCATAAGGATAATTTGTGCTAGTCTCGTGCTAACTGTAATATACCGCTCTTGCTCTAATTCATTCAGTGTCTATTATTACTTATTTCCCGTTTCTTACGTGTGTTAGATGTCTTGTGGGTTACGTGTACAAACGGCTTTGTCCTAATCTGGTTGTTCTGAGGTCATGAATCAGTGACCCAATGAAAAATTTAAATAGAACGTGAACCGCACCTCCCCCCCCCCACCTCCCCATTCTTTTTTAAAACCAAATTTGCACTAGCTGCTGCATGTATTAAGTTCACCCGTGACACCAGAAAACATTGCTTCTAACTGAGGATCTATACACAAAGCAATTCCAATCTGCCTCTGTTTAGTTTCCGCCATTAGCCTTCCACTAGTCAAAATTATTCAGGCCCCGCCCACTTTCCTTATATGTCACGCGATGTCTCGAAAACCGCAAGAAATCCCCATCCCAAAGTAATGCGCACGTACTGGTAATGTACGATTAGGCAGAACACAAGAACCAAAATTATTTCCGACTCTACGCCTTTGTTGGCATTATCCCTCCGCTATTGATCAAAACTTCTTGGGCCACGTCCATTTCGCCTTGTCACGCGACGTCACAAGACCCCGAAAGCTCACCACGTCAAAGTGTCGTGCAAAGACACTAAACATGCGTTATTATGCCGAACCGCGCTGAATTTTTTCTGCAATAGCCAGATGCTGTCCCGTTCCGAAAGGAACAGAAGATGGCTGCCCGCCAATGGCTTTGAAGCTGACTGCTCGGAGCCACCGCCGAGGGCGTATTCGTTTGCCTATAGTTGGAAACGGAACATCCAGTTACAATTAGAGCACATTCCGAGTCACACACTACACGCCTATTAAGCCAATGCGGATGCGCGTTCCTTTACCAGTGTTCGCTCGCCTCGTTCTACTATTTCATGGTTTCCTGCTTGATTGCAGGAAATACAATACTCATCGACTGAAAGTGCACCTTTGTATCCTACACCTCAATTCATCCCTCACTGCTATAGATGAAAGTGAAAGAAACGTGGCTCTTAGAGGCGATCAGGGGCGCTATAAAATAAAGCTTTTCCAAAAGTTTGGCTACAATTCCTCCATCAGCCCTCCACAATTGGTCAAAAAATTCTGGAGCCCCCCCCCCCCCCCTTTCCTGCGCCTGTCTGTCATGCGACGTCACTAAAACCGCGAAAAAGCCCCATTTATATGATAAGTGAGCACTCACGCATGATTAGACCGAACGAAAGAAAGGTAATTTCTGATTCGACGCATTTTTCGTCATTAGCGAAAAAGGCATCGTTTGACCAATCGCTATTGGTCAAACGTTTCCGGGCAGCGCGCGCTTCATCTGTCTGTCACGCGACGTCACAAACCGCGAAAACTCAACGTCTCGAGGTGGTGTACGCGTTAAGGGAGCATTATTACGCCGAAAAAAGCGTTTTTTTTTTTTTTTTAATAACCTGAGAATGCCCCGTTTCGAGAGGAATAGAAGATGGCTGTCCGCCGATCTTTGTGGCGCTGGCTACTCGGAGCTGCCGGGGTGCATGACTTTATGTACGTATAATAAAAAATTATTCGTGGCAGTATAACGTTATCGGGACATTTCGGCACGGATACGAAATCACTCTGCCAACTTTTCTTTGCTGAGGATCCGTCTTAGCGACATTTCTAAACTTCTGTGGCACGCTGCCGCGATTTTCGACCAGCCACAGCATGGCGGGGAAGCGGAACAATCGCAGACGCCGGCATCACCCTCCTCATCCGGTTATCTCCTTTCACTCTGCTGGCTCGGCCCCAACGAAACTCTGTCCACTTGGGCGTGCTCCTCACCTCTTCTCAGTCAATTAGATAAGAAAAACTTCTCAATGTAAGCAATGCTATTCGCTTTGAAATCAAAATAATGTGACATCCTACAAACGAGAAGCGCGTTTGATTGGGCTTTTCAAATAACGCTGTTGGTTGCCGCCCGATGTTTGCGTCGGTGGTTACGTAAGTTTGACGTCAGGAGATTGGAATAGTTTTACGTCACACGACCCCAGTTGTTTCAACAGCGGCTACCCCTTTGTGGGCGCTAAACGACATAGATGGGGAATCGACGTACATGTCACCACAGCTTTCAAAATTGGAGCACTTGCATTATTTCGAAATGTATTCGAGGGGTGTTTTCGCGCTGTAATGTTATGAAACAATTTTATTTTATTCAACAAGCTAATGCTCATTTATTAAGCGTTTTTGTCTAAACTGAATGTCTGTACGGCCCCTTCATAATGAAGTCATACAGAAACGATCAAAGATGGTTATCTAAGTAAGCGAACAGCTTTGTTAATCCGCTGAACGCTCTGCGCATCACTAGAATGCAACAGCTGTAGAAGGACAAATCATAAAACGTCTTCCTTAAAGCTTTAATATTTTTTATGATACGTGCATGAATTTGTTGCGTAATCTTTTGGACGAGCAAAGGAAAACGTTTCCGTGGAGCAATCAATGATTTAAATTTATTTAATCCTAAGTTAACGTTACTGCCTGTCCCAATGAAACCACAGCCAACCGCGCATACTGCACTGAAAGAGGCATTAAAGAAGTGTTTCTCGATGTAAATGTTATTGCAATAGTCGAACTTGGTTGCTGACGTTCCGCTTCGTGGTTCTGTGCACTAAGCTTTCTCATCTGTTCCAGTCGTGGCTGCCGTTCCGCACATCTCTCGACTGTCTAACGTTTTCGAACCTTTTCGAGACGTCAGGCCGCGCCGTAGGACGCCACCCCAAGTTGTCGTGGCACCAGTGCAAGCTAAACATGGGGAAGCACACCAGTTGCAGACACTTGTGCATCTTCTCACTTCTTCTCCTCCTCCGTAACGCCAGCAATGCATAATTACCAGTCGCACCCTTCGGAAGCGTCAGCGCACTCCTCCTTTCCCTGTAAAGAAAAGGACGAGCCGCCTTCCCACATGATGAAGCACCCCTCTACTTCCCCTTTATTCGAACCCGCAGAACTTCCTCGTCTTCTGCTCGGTTTTGAACATCCTCCGCGCCCCGTGATTGTCCGCGAAACAAACTAATGCAGAAGACTTCTAAGTACCACTGTTGTTCCTGTGTTCGTACATGCCCCAAGTCAGCTGTGCTGGGATCATAAAGGGTTTATTCTGCTCCTTATCGTCCACCGATGCTTGCGACGCTTGTTTCATGCCCGTGGTTTTGAGCTTGTCGCCTTTTATGGATTTGTGCTATCGATGAATGGTTTTACGAAGAAAAATTTGCTATGAAGCATTTTCCACGTCGATCTGCTGTAGCCCTTCTTGAAAAGCCTTCTTTCCGTTTTGCTTTCTCGTCTTCGCAGCAAAAGTTGCGGGGACCTTAGCCTTGTGCCTTTTCCTGGGCTGCTTCATTCGCCACTGTGACATAGCCTTGACGATCTGCATTTGCACTGAAGGAGGTTACCGAATCCACGTGCTTGCCCGTCTTGGCGTCCGTTGCTTACTCGATGAGTTGTAGCCATTAGCAGCGCAAACGGCACGCTTCTGTGTCCCGATGGTCTTGCTTCTGTTTCTATTCGTTTGATGAAATGTATTTGGTTTTGTTCCACCAGACGCTCGCGGGCACAGCTGTGAAGGCTGTACGACACCTGAATAGTCTGTCGTCTTTGTCTTGCACTCAGTCTTAAAGTCTACATCTGGCAAACTGCGTTCAGCTTCACCAAAGGTTTCCCGTTTTCCTAATGTAGAAATATCTTCGTTTAAGTACGCATGGATTTTCGCTGTCACCGTTGGCGATAGTTCAATCCATGAGTGAGAAGTTGACTCTGTAAATTGTGGCTCCTCTTTGATGCTTATATCTCGGATCGTTCTTCCTGCGGTGCGAATAGCAATTTGCCTCTTTCCAGTTTCTTGAACTCTTAGTCGTGAGGCTGACATGTCTAACGATCTGGGAGCCCCTTTCTTGAGGTCTAACACGCATAGACTAGATGTGGTGACATAGACGAAGAGCGCATTCTTTCCTGTACTTCTGTCGCAATCCGTTTTCTTAGTGATTCCATGCGGGCCTGTCGAGCCCTTAACGTGTCATCTGTTTCAAGCTGTGCTCTGACCTTAGCTAGAATAATCTGACACCCGCAACTGTCATCTTACTCAATCTGAGCTTCCAATTGGCTGATGTCTACTGCATCTCCTATTATGACGAAAGCCTTAAGTCGATCGTCTTAAAAAAGAAAACGCGTCGTCCGGACAATGGTACAAAAACTATCATCATCTGCAATGACTCATACCCCCGTAAGCTAGCGAAAACTGCAATGGCTCATCCCTCTCTTAATGCAGGGGCTACAAGCGCTTAGCAAAGTGAAGCATACAGTGCATGCATTCAATGGAACAACGCTTACAACGTACAGACACGCGGCGTCTAGTCGAGTGGCACAAAAAAAGAGGCGTGACCTTCTCAATGGTTCATACCCCCGTAAAGCTCAGGCTACAAGCGTTCTGCAAAGTAAAGCGAACATCGTATACATTAATGAAATCACTCATACAACCCACAGAACAACATACGTGTAAATTCCTTGTTGAGAGTATGCAATGTAAGGTTGAAGAGAAACGCCGATGGCGCGAGCCGGGCCCGTTTTCGACGCCGCTTAGCTGCAGCTGAGCATTATAAACGAGTCGAAGTAGCCGAATTCCGAAAACGGCAACGCGACGATGCGAGACGGCGCATTACCAAGCGTGCGGCGGACTTTCGGATTCACGTGTGACAGGAGTGTAACATGCTCCGAAATGTTTTCTTTATCGATTCCCCTGAGCACGTGGTGCTGGTATATCAAGGCGTGATGAAGATGCTTCAACTCACGTAATGCTGGGCACTCCAAATGCAAAAGAACTTCGGCGGTTGCGATGACGCCGGTAACATCCTCGCTTACTAGTCGCCGCCTTTCAAATATGGCCTCCATGATCCACTCCAGTGCCCAAAATGCAGGCAATCACTGGTCGACTGCGACATGAGGCAAAGTCGGCATCATGGTGGCATCTGTCATGAATATTTCGCTTGATGAAGTTCCAGACATCGTGCACGGTAACATTCATTGCAATCTGGGTCTCCGGGACGCTTAATCCTCGCACACCAGCTTTACTTTTCGGCGGCTTCACAATATTTCTCCAGGCTCGAAATACCGTCGCGGATTCGTAAAGACTGCACGATCTCACCTCTGGAGGTCCTGTCTCCCTGGTTCTGGCAGCAAAAAGTACAGAAAAGGACGAGCCGTCTTCCCCATGGGGAAGCACCCCGCTTCCTCCGCCTTTATTCGAGCGCGAAGATGATGATGATGACCCTGACGGCACCACTTCCTCATCTCCTGCTCAGTTTTCAACATTCCCAGCGAATTACTTTCGCTCTGCTGGCTCGACTCCATTAACAACCTTTCAACTTCTGCGCATTCCTTGCCTATCCTCATGCAATAACCGTTTTGATGAAACAAAATGCACTGTAAAATAATTTACACCCTTAAAACTGAAAAAGGGTCTAAATGTGTCTATAACTAACACCCTTAGGGTGTTATTTATATAACGGACCCCGAAGGGTGTGAGTTATAGACACATTTACACTCTTTTTCACCTTTAAGGGTGCAAATTATTTTACAGTGTGGACCGAGGAGGGCGTTTGATTCGGCTGTTCAAAAAAAACGTTGTGGGTCTCCGCCCTCACTTAATTGTAGCGGTAGTTAAGTGAATCCAATGTCGGGAGATTATAATAAAATTTCAATCGAATAGTTTTACGTTATAGGGCCCCTGCTGCATAACACTTACGTAATCATTGATAAGTGTTATAACAACTATAGCAACATAACGCTACCAATTATAACGCTCGTGTTAGTAATTTATTCCAAAGGCCCTATCTAACCCGTACGCAATTAAGTTTGTACGAAAATCCTCCATTTTACTCGCCTAAATCACCAAACTTCGACTCGGTATCAAGTAGACGTCTTTCAACATGACGGGCAGTTTCTGTGCTATTCTTAAAAATACTTATAGCTCAGTGGAGCGCTTGCGTGAACTTTTTACTGAAAAAGTCGTATTTAACCCACGACATTGAAACTTTACCGGCACGTCATCCATAACCTACAGGGGCGTATCCAGGGTCAGGGTGGAGGCACACCAGTCACATGCCCCATCCCCCGATGGACCCTTCTTTTTTTTTTTTGCGAGAAATAGCTGGCATCAAGAGACGTGCGTCAAACCCGCCTGCCCCGTATTTGCTCGAGAAATGGCACGATGTCCTCCACAGCCAACCTCAAGTATTGGGGCGTAAAACACATCATTGATACCGTTGCCTCAAGAGATATAGGCAATATGTGCACACCGGCACAGGAAAAGCAACGGAATCAAGCAGCGGATACTATGCTACACTGAATTAACGCGCACCCTAAACATATTGGTCTACCTTCAGAGAAGCGAAACTTTCTGTTATCGTGGCTCCAGGCCAAGGGCCGCACAGAATTAAGGTTGGGAACACGTACAGAGAGCAGCGGGGATCTCGGTTCGCAGCGCGAAAACTCACTTTTGCATCGACTTCGGGAGTCACAGCCGACAGAGTCGCACAGTGTGAATAACCAGTTATTCACGTGGCTTTAAGAGTCTATCGAAAACATATACTGCAGAGAACACTCTGACAGACCCCCGCTTCCTATTAGGCACTGTGGGAGCACACTGAAAGTTGTGACCACGAAACGAAAGCCCTGCTTGAATGCTGGGGCCAGCTTCAGCTCCCTATGTACCGCACTGTCTCACTTCGTTGCACTGACACAGCGTCGGAGGCGTGATGCGTGTAACGCATGTCAGGTTCAGGTATCTGGTTCATATTTCATGTGGGTCACGTTCTTGACTCGAAAGAACGCAGCCAACTGGCCGCAGCTCGCCCTCGGCAAACAGCGGGGATCTTCGATGCGGCGTGTCGACGAGCTGCCAAGAGACACCCTTGCGGAAGGAGAGAGGCTCCTGCTGTGCCTAGAATCTGTGCTGTGCCGGAACCACTGCCAGCGGCATGTTATTTCGCAGTGTTGGGGATTACAGCGTGCTAAATACGTGGCGTGCATTAATCAGAGCACAATGAATAGTGAGTGTTACAGCTTGCAGTACAGCACTTGCAGGTAAAGCTTTACGCGGCACCTTTAAACAAAAAATAAAAAGTACCCTTAATTTCATTTGAGCGTACAAAACTGGCCCAGTGAGTCGTTAACTTGTCTCTAACGATCTCGCAAGGTGAAACAAGTGGGCCTCATGCATGGAAAATATTTCAAATGCCTTTGCGAAATTAAGAACCTAGACAATATTTATATATCCAGATTATAACTCTTCCAGCGGCTGCTTGTCTGATGTTAAAACTAAATTGATTCACGACGTGGGAGGGTAGCTTCGGTTCCTTTCTTTTTTTCCTTCTTGTTTATTTTTTGTTACTCGTCTTGTTCTTTGTTTTGTCGACGATGATTACGGTACATGCGGCTCTCCAAGAGTCAGATTTTTCATTTTAATATTTTCCTTACTAAATGTCAATTTAACGTTCCAGGAAGGAAATTTAGTAAATGATAAATTACGAAAAATAAATACGAAGGAAAGAGCTTCTTTCAGGGGGCAGCTTTATCTACAGACATCAGTAAATCACTTAAAAGTACGCCCCGTGACATGAAAAGAGGTTTAACCTTATAGACTTGAACAGTAGTGCCTCATGTTCGACCCTGTAAACATTATCACCACACAAATCACACAAATCAATCACCTCGATGGTTAAAAATATCTAAATTTACTACTTCTATTTACATGGCGTATTAAAAGAACGGCAGAGCATGCTCCGTTCCTATTTTTAACCTCCAAGAAGGCGATTCAACAGCGTAATCGGGCTTAGTTTAGCTCGGCTCTCGCAAAACGAACCCGAAATCGAGTGGTCGTGGAGCATATTTCATGCTCGGGCCTGACAAACCAAGCTCGGAAACACGAGTTACACTCGCCGCCGTAAATCATTGGCTACGGCGTTGCACTGCTGAACTCGAGGTTGCCGGTTCGATCCCTGCCGCAGTGGTCGCGTTGCGATAGAGGCGGAATGCCGAAACGGCTCGTGGTAACATCCAATTGGCGCACGTGTTGAACAGCACCAAGTGGTGAAACAATTAATCCCGGGAACCCCACTACAAGTCGACTCGAAATCACATCGGGGTTATAGTACGGTAACACCTCAGGATAGTTCTTTTTCTTTGAGAGTTAGACTAACGTACGAATGTCGTGTGACGTTTATTCACTACCGCATGTATCCACATGCTTCCGCCGTTATGTTTGGTGTGCTTTTTCTGTGCAGCATGTGTTCTTTTTTCCTTCATCACTGTGAGCTATCCATATCCTGCGCAAGCTATGCCACCCATCCACCCCGACATCGAGTGACGTAATGTCTCCATTCTCCTCGCCCTTGTCTTAAGCTAGATCACACTCCTCCTAAAGGTGACTCTCGACGCACGGGGATGGTGCTTCTTCCGCCACGAGAATTAGTCACCGCCTCAAGAATACGAAAAAAAAAAAACAGTCCCGTTCGTTAAACACGTCGTCTACTTCATCATCATCAGCAGCAGCAGCAGCCTATTTTATGTATACTGCAGGACGAAAGCCTCTCCCCGCGATCTCTAATTACCTCTCTCCTGCGCCAACCGATTCCAACTAGCACCCGCAAATTTCTAATTTCGTCGCGCCACCTAGTCTTCGGCCGTCCTCTACTGCGCTTCCCTTCTCTTGGTACCCATTCTGGCACCCTAACGGTTATCTCCTCTACGCACAACATGACCTGCTCAGCGAATTTTTTTTTTCTTTTCATGTCAATTAAAATGTCGTTTATGCGCGTTTGCCCCCTGATTCAAAACGCTCTCTTTCTGTCTCTTAAAGTTACGCCTAGTATTCTTCATTCCATCGCTCTTTGCGCACTCCTTAACTTGTTCTCAAGCTTCTTTGTCAGTCTCCAAGTATCTGCCCCATATGTCAGCACCGGTAAAATGCGCTGATTGTATACCTTCCTTTTCAATGATAACGGTAAGCTTTCAATAAGGAGCTCACGATGTCTGCCGTATGCGATTAAACCCATTTTTATTCTTCTGTTAATTTCCTTCGCATGGTCAGGGTTCCCTGTGATTAGTTGACCTAGGTAAACGTACCCCTTCACATACTCTAGAGGCTGACTGGCGATCCTGAATTCTTCTTCCCTTGCCCAGTCATTCATCATTATCTTTGTCTGCTGTATATTAATCTTCAACCCCACTCTTACACTCTCTCTGTCCTCAATCATTTGTTGTAACTCATCCGCAGTGTTGCTGAATAGAACAATCTCATCGGCAAACTGAAGGTTGCTGAGGTGAATATTCGCCGTCGATCCTTAATCCTAAAACGTCCCAGTTTAATAGGTTGAATATTTCTTCCGAGCACGCAGGGAATAGCATTGGAGAGATTGTGTCTCCTTGTATGACTCCTTTCTTTATAAGTGTCTTCCTACTTTCCTGGTGTAGAATTAAGGTGGCTGTGGAATCTGTAAATATTTTCCAAGGTATTTACGTAAGCGATCTGTAGTCCTTGATTACGCAATGCCTCTATGACTGCTGGTATCTCTACTCAATCAAATGCTTTTTTCATAATCTATGAAAGCCATATAGAGAGACCTATTGTGCTCTGCAGATTTCTCGATAACCTGATTAATGAGATGGGTGTGATCCACTGTAGAGAATTCCTTCCTGAAGCCCGCCTGCTCCCTTGGTTGACTAAAGTCCAGTGTTGTCATTATCCTATTGGAGATTATTTTGGTAACTATTTTATATAATACTGGTACTAAGCTAACAGGCGTATATTTTTTCAGTTCTTTAGTGTCTCCCTTTTTTGGATTCGTATATAGTTTGCATTCTTCCAGTTTTCTGGGACCTTTGCAGTTGATAGACATTTCGTATAGAGAGCCGCAAGTTCTTCAAGCATCATGTCTCCTCCATCTTTCACTAAATGACTGTTATTCCATTTTATCCTGCCGCTTTTGCCCGTTTCATGTCTTGCAAGGCCGTTCCGACTTCATCTGTAGTTATAGGAGGAGTTTCTGCATCTTGTTATCGTTTCGAATGGAGTTCTCCTGAATCCTACGGGTACTGTACAGGTCAGTAAATAATTTTTCCGCTGCACTTATTATACCTTCGAGATTGCTGATGATATTACCCTGCTTATCTTTCAGTGCATACATCTTGGTTTGTCCTATGCCAAGTTTCCTTCTCGCTGATTTCAGGCTGCGTCCATTTTTTACGGCTTCCTCAGTCTTTCTCAAGTTATAATTTCGAATATCACTTATTTTCGCCTTGTTGATCAGTTTTGACAATTCCGCGAATGCTATCTTATCTCTTGAGTTTGACACTTTCGTTCTTTGTCGTTTCTTTATTAGGTCCTTTGTTTTTTGGGAGAGCTTGCCTACTGGTTGCCTTGGTGCCCTGCCTCACACTCCAGTTGCTGCCTCTGAAGCCAGCCTCGTTACGGTTTCATTCATTACCTCTATCTCATCATCATGATCTATCTGTTCTAAGGCTGCAAATTTGTTTGCAAGCACGATCTTAAATTTGTCAGCTTTTACCCTTACTGCTTCTATGTTGACCTGTTTATTCTTGACCAATTTTGCTTTTTCTTTCTTCAAATTGAGGTGAATCCTAGCCCTCACTAACCTATGATCACTGCACTTTACCCTACCTATCACTTCTACATCCTGAACTATGCTGGGATTGGCAGAAAGTATGAAATCAATTTCATTCTTTGTTTCACCATTAGGGCTTTTCCAGGTCCATTTTCTGTTGCTACGCTTCTCGAAGAAGGTGTTCATTATTTGCAGCTTATTCCTTTCTGCGAATTCTACCAGCACATCTCCTCTGGCGTTTCTAGTATCGACGCCGTAGTTGCCAATTCCCTTTTCACCCGCCTGCTTTTTCGCCACTTTTGCATTGAAGTCACCCATTACTACTGTATACCGAGTTTGCACTTTTCTCATCGCTAATCCAACATACTCATAAAACTGATCTACTTCCTCATCGTTGTGAGTGGATGTTGGAGTGTAGGCTTGTACAACGTTTAATCTATACATCTTATTAAGTTTGATTTCGACTACTGCTACCATCTCATTGATGCTGTAGAATTCGTCAATGTTGCCCACTATGTCCTTATGGATTAAGCATCCCACTCCGTATTGCTTCTTACCAGAGAGACCTCTATAGCAGAGGAAATGGCTGTTATTTAGCAACGTATAAGCCTAACCAGTTCTTATAATCTCAATAAGGCCGAAGGTATCCCAAACAATGTCTGATACTTCCTCAAAGAGTACTGCTAAGATAGCCTCACTCGACAGAGTTCGGCAATTAAAGGTTGACAGGGTCAGTTTCCATTGGCGGCCTGTCCGGACCCAGAGATTCTTAGCACCCTCGGCTGCGTTACAGGTCTGACCGCCACCTTGTACAGGTGCTCCGCAGCAGCTGGGGACTGAGGGCTGGGAGTTGATTGTAGATATCATTGGGGAGGTTGTGGCCGAATACTGCACCAGGGAGGCCAATTCCTGTTCTGGGGAGGGAGTGTCTTTGTTCAAGCTTAGTCTACTTAGCGTCCACCTAAACAGCGCTTTACCGACGTAACAAGTATACGTAATCGTGGGCGTTCATCGCAGGCGCCGGCTACTCTTATGACATGTACAAAAATCTAATGTTGCAGTGATAGACCTTCGCAGAAAACAGAGGCGGTTCTCACGCATACACTTCCCAAACACCCCGAAATAACTTCCATTGTAATATCTTAAGCGCTCTGATATGAAGCTCCGGTATGATTTTTACACTTGAACAACGTGGTTATTATAATCAGGCTTACCAAAAAAAAGCATATGGCATATAGAAGTAGTTCACTCTCGCTATTCACAAGTGGTGATAAACCGAGAGTGCCTTCCATGCAATTTACGGTGGCGGGTTATAGCAACAGCACTGTTAACGCGCCCTATACGACCAAGTAGATATATAAACGCTTTGGGTACCACGTACTACAAACACACCACTGCAAAGCATCACTTTCCTGAGCTAGATGTTCTGGTTTCGACCCCAGGCGCATTTTATGGGAGTGAAATGCAAACATGCTCTTGTACTTACAATTATGGGCATGTTGAACAACCCCACGTGGTCAAAATTAGTCAAGATTTCTCCCCGTCAGTGTGCCTCATAATCATATTGTGCTTTTCGAACGTGCCACCCCAGAGGTTAACTTATTGTAAACGTCACTTTTAACTTTGCACGTTTGTGTTTTGTAAGTTACACTGCGCCCTCCTTCAGCAGTTTCTTCAGGACGTTGCTGAGCAAAAACAAACAACATTTTTAACAGACTCGGGGCACACCCTCAACTCTGTGAGATACACAGAAGTAATCGCAAGTTTATTAGAGATCTTATAACAATTATATGAAGCAAACAGACAATAAAGTAAAGAAAACTATGCATATAAAGGTTACCTGTGTATTTTACTGATGTCTATGGGCAATAATAAAAGAGAATACATTTACGATAAGCTTAATTTTCCTTATAAACAAAAGGAGAAATAAAGATGCAGCTTTGGCTCCAACCAGAGGCAAGTTGCCTTTCCTACCACTTTGGTTTCCACTTTTCATTATTAATAATATGAGGACATTCGCAAATTTTCTCTCCGTTCGTAATTAATTCTATATTTCAAAAACACTAAATTATGTTTGCGTTCTTTGGCTTCGTTGTCCAATCTTTAGGGTTATTTATGACTCAATATCGAGCCCGTAGATTCCCCTACTTCTTCTTGTACCTTATTTTTTAAAATTGTACAAGAACACTCTTCCATGGTTTCTCTTTTCTTAGAACAGTACACTCCCTTAACTCTTTAGAGCTTCCCTTCATAGCGTAGACCGCCAGCAGCCGCCATCGGCGCTTTCTGTCGTCAATTAACAGCACCCACGGAAGCTCTCTGCTCAAGCTTCCTCTCAGCGACACAAGTTCAACGAGACGCGATTCAATCGGACAACGAAAAACAGGAAACCGTGCCTTAAACCACGCGGAACACTCACCGCCCGTAGTCCGAACCTGCACAGTCTCATGGCGGCGGTGGGACAGGCCGTCCGCTACCTGTCCCAAACCCTGAGCCAGCAGGCAGTCACCGATGGCACACAGATTAGAACAGACCGCTGTACCACACGCGACACGCGCAAGATCCCTGGACTCTTCTGCTGCGCTACAAGCGTGCAGCACGACAGGCAAGAAAGCGAGCCAATCCGCCAATTCGCCTCTTTATAGCGGCCGGCCAAGTGCATTCAAACTTGCGTCCTCCTCGCCGACGGAAAGGCATGCGCGGACCAACAGACAATGAACAGCATCAGGCAAGTGCACCCCGGTAGTCGAGGGGCCCGCCATAAGCAAACCAGAGAAGGAAAAACACGCCCACGAAAGAAGAGCGGGTTGCGGGCGTCGTAGCGTGCACGCTAGCCGAGACGTCAACGCGTGGCACTTGTCCGCACAAGCAATTTCAAACAAGAAGATGGCAGGCCCTTCGCCCGACCCTTCTTTCCCCGTCCCTCGCGGCTGCAGACATAGCTCGCCCTGTGCCTCTGCGCCCGGTACACAGAGTCAGTTCAGCACGCACGGCAAACTGCGTCAAAAATACAAACCTAGATGCGGCGAAGGGGACTCCGTGGGACGACAAAGCAGATGCGCAGATCTGCAATTACAAACCAAATCCAGAGCAACAACGAGACGGGAACAAAAACTTCCAGGGCCAAGCAAGCGGCGCTTGAAATCAAAAGTGAAAGTGCCCGGCGGCGTCTTTTTGTGCACCGCGGCTTTCTAGGGTAGGGCGCCCCAAGGCAGCTGGCACGGAAGGTGTCCCCAAGCGTGACTTCAGGGTTGCATGACGAAGCCGCGTGGCGGCCGCCCCGCTCTTCTTGCGCCGCCGTTGAAGCCAGTGGTGCGTGGCCGCCATTGCTGCGCCGCACCGATGGCGACAATGGCGGCGGGACGCGGCCGTCGCACTGTGTCGTCGCGGGGTCGACCTGAAGCAGGGGGCGAGGATGTGCCGGCAGCAGGGAGGGCCTGCGTGCGTTCTTTCCAGCGCATACGCCGCTTGCTCCGTATCAAAATTATCATGTCGGGCATCGCGTGCGCCACGCAAACCAGCGCGGCCGACAGATTTGACGAAACAGATTTGTTAGCCTCCCTGTCATCGCTAGAGATAAACTTGACACATGGATAATCACACACCGGGCCTCAGTGAACAGGGATACAAGAGGAAGAAACCATATGGACACGAAGAACAGCGCCGGACGAAAAGGCTGGTGCTGGCTATTCAGGCACATCTAGCTTTGCTAAGGCGTACGGGCCACAGCTCCATCCGCGCACCTCATTTTAATTTGCATGAGGCTAAACATAGAACAAAGTTACGCGTGGTGTAAGCACGCAACTTATCATTACCGCTGTTAGGAGCGATAAACGAGGCCCACGGTTCAAGAAAGAGAAAATAATTGCGGAATGACCCCACTCCACCAAGTTTTAACCCGCATTCCATGAGTGGTAATACACTAAGCGGGCGATTGGTGCCTCCTAGCTGCTGAAGGTCAGTACTTGCTGTAAACTGTTACCACGTCGGCGATATCCACAGTGGGCTTTCTCTTCTTCTCTTAATTTTTCCTCCCCTTTTCCCTTCCCCAAAGTAGGGTAGCCAACCGGACTCAGTCCTGGTTAACCTCCCTGCCATACATTTATCAAATTCAAAGCTTGTGCCTAACTGCTCCGGTGAGCTGATTGTAGGAGCAAAAGAAGATGGCACAGCAATACGGCTTCACTTCCTGCTTCAAAAAATGGCCAGGCTTAGCTTGGTTAAGCCAAGAATGCGTTGCATATTGCGCGGTCTTTTTTATTTATTTTTTTTGAGGGCGAGGTATTGCTTGGCGGCACTCGATTTTCTCGGCAATACTTGGTTATACTTGGATTTACTCGGTAATACTTGGTTTAGCTATTTTAATTCTTGGTCATTCTGTGTGCAAGTACCGGTAGTGAGGCGAGAAGTGCTGGAGGAGCGGGAGTCAGGTGGTGGCTGCGGCCGCGCGCGACCGCGCGAGTTGGGGCCCAGCTTTTCGTCCGGCTGTCGTGACGTCACGTCACGTGGTTGCGCTAAAGGTCAATGGTGGCTGCCCGGCCGCGCCCAAGGGCTGAACTGAGTGATTGCAATATGCAACGCATAAAAACGTGACGTCAGGGCCTCCTCTATTTTGTTCCTTTCTCCTATGTTGTAGCCATATTCACGCTTTACGCAAAGCCTCGCTCAACACGAGCGAATACAAGCTTCGCACACCCATATACTGTCGTTGCCATGACTGCATAACGGCCATTAGGGAACTCGCATGAACGGTGTCGCCAGATTCCCCTCTAGATAATATAGTGAGAAACTGTATGCCTTTAACCCTCCGTGCGCCAGCCGCGCATGCGCCGTCACTAGGACGTCTCGATAGGTACCGCCCTATAAAGAACAGCGGTGGTGGCGGCGGCAAAGCCGACGTCGTGAATGAGACTCGAGCATCTGTATAATTCTAATCGCAATAAAGTGATTCTTAGATGGAGAAAATGAACATCCTTCTAAAATGGGAGGTTCGTTGTAGACATAGGAATATAGCGGGGCCGCAACATTTATGTGGGACGTATTACCAGCGAAGCTGTTTAGGCTTCATACATGCGCTGCATACATTATGCAAACATACTTTTTTTTTTTTCTAATACGGCGCCACATTACGCCAACACAAGCGCCGCCGCGCCGATACCTCCGACGCGCGTGAAGTTATAACCACAGAAGCCCCCAGGCCACGATCCGCCTCTCATTATTCGTCAAACAGTATTTAACGCAAATAACTAATAATAACAATAACTTATGAGGTTTTACACGTCAAAACCACGATCTGATTATGAGGCGCGCCGTAGATGGGGAACTCCTGAATAATTTTGACCACCTGGGGTTTTTTAACGTGCACCTAAATCTCAGTGCACGGGCTTTTTAGCATTTCGCACCCATCGAAATGCGGCCGCCGTGGCCGGGACATTAAAACAAATAAAGCGCATGAAGTCCAGCTTGCAACACAAAGTGCTCTTTCTGATATAGATACGTTTCTCTTACAGCGCCGAATTTATGTGGTTCTATTTGGGCCCAAGATATTAAACTTCTTTATGGAAGTTGGCGCCGTGCCTGTTCGCCTCCGCCGCAGGTCGGCCCGATATTGCACTATCTCTGGGATCGGCCCACGCATTACTGCTCATGTTTCGTAATACGGACGTAAGCCGGTCAGGGTACCCCCCTCCCTCCCGGGAACGCATGCGGTGTATACATACTGCGGTGTTTACCGTCTACAGAAAAACATCTTCGCTGTAAAATTTTAAAAAAAAAGGAAACACAACCTATATTTCACAGACGCACATTAAGGTATAAGCACACAATTTTATTTAAGGACGCTAGAAACCGGGGTGGATCGGTTTACATGCTGAAAGAGAGATATATACAAAACAGAAGGAAAGACTGAGAGGTTAGTCAGTGTAAGTGCCGGCTGGCTACCCTGTGCTGGAGAAAAGGGTAAAGGGAAGAAAAGGAGAAAGAAGAGAGAGAAAAAAAAACCTAACGCGATGCTACGCGCTACAACATTCAAAGACGGTCGCACAATTCACGAGCCCTTAAAAACTTCAGCAAAGCCCTTAAGGACTTGAGTGCCGAAACCCGTCTGGACCAGTGCCCTAGAACTTTTTTATTCTTGGAGGGGCGATTTCCAGTTTTTCGAGCGCCGTCACGAACACGTTTCTTAGCACATTGTAACGGGGACAGTCACAGAGGAGGTGCTCGATCACCTCCTCGCAGCCGCAGATGTCGCAAGTAGGACTGTCGGCCATTCCAATGCGGAAGGAATAGGAAGAGCTTGTGGATGCCACGGCGAGCCCCAGGCGGCACAGAAGTGTTGCTTCCGCTCGTGGTAATCCTGGTGGTTGTGGCAGACGTGGATTCAATCTGTGAAGACGTGCGTTCGTGAATTCACTGGTGTTCCAAAGAGTCTGCGTAAGCTCGCGTGCTAGGCAGCGAAGACTTGTGGCTGCATCTGTTCTTGACAGTGGTATTGGTATAATAAGTAACCATCGTGGGCCGATCGGGCTGCGTCATTGGTTGCGAGTTCTGCAGCCGTCGATGATGTAAGATGAGACCTCTTGAATTTGATGGTGACAGATTTTGCGGGGATTACCACTGCTCTAGCTGCACTTTTAGAGGAGACACGACAGTCCGTATACACGTGGATGCGTTCTTTGTGTTGTCATGTAGGAATGAAAGCACGGTTTGGTTTAGGGCGAAAGATGACATCTCCGCTTTCTTTTTGATGCCGGGAATGGCAAGAACGGCCTGGAGTGTATGCAGGCACCACAGCGGTAGAGATGGTGATGCTGCAGTCGTGAAGTACGACGGTAAATTTCCATGGTTGACGGCAATTATTCTGCTAAACGCTGAACGATCAGTTCGAGCGGCAGGAAGGGGGGCGAGATGATGCGATGGAAGTCGGACGAAGTGCCTGATGTGCATCCTTAAAGGACGCCGAAGATGGTCCAATTTGCACAGGGAAACCGATTAGAGGTGGTAGAGGTTATACAAAAAGCATTGCCTACACATACCACGTGCTAGCTTGAGCTGCACATATTCACTCAGGACCTCATGGCGTTAGGTATGGCTGAAAGCCTTAGTACGGAACTACTGAGTTCTCCTATAGTCCCTTCTGTATTTTCAGGAAACTGCATTACGGAGCCAGGAAGTGAGGCGCTTAGTATTCGATATCTCATTCACAATCGCACTTGCCACTAAAGCTACATCTCTGTTTTCTGCCACGATACTTCTGCTGCACTCGCTATAAACAAAAACAATGAAAGGCAGGAACAGATAATTTCCTTTTAGGGCGTGTCTTTCGGTTAACGTGTCTGGCGTGGCGTGTCTTTCAGTTAAGTTTCAGTTTCAGTTAACGTGGCGTGTCTTTCAGTTAACGTACGAAGGAGCGCGCGGAGCGCGCTGCAAATCAACGCAACCTAGATGATAGTCTAAGCGACGTTAAGCGAAGTGGGGAGAGAGAACCGAGGCGAAACGTCGTAGGCGGGAGAGCGCTGGGTTGACCTCCTCTGGCAGTTACTACACGTTTAGCTTGTGAAACGGACGTGCCGGGTTCGTCTCTTGATAACATCGTCCTCGCGCGCCGTACGCTGTGTGCGAGAGTGAAAGCCTGCGACGATGAGCCGACGATGGCGGTTAAATCTCGCATGCGCAAAGATGGACAGGGGAGGGTGGAAAGCGCGGTCTTCCGTCGTGCGCATGGCACCAGGAGGGTAGGAAGGGGGGTGTGGTACCTCGGTGGCGCGTGGTCGCGCGGGTTTTATCTTAAACTAGATCTGCTTTGGGGGCAGTCTAGGTGGGCCGATGGCTCGTAGCTTGGCGTGCGCTGCGCTCTCGCCTCTCAGTTTGCCTTAAAGCGATAGACAGCGCGAAGGTCACTTCGCTCGCTGCTGCTGCCGCGATTCCTCAAGCCAGCGTTTTGATAGCGAGCGTCCGCGGTTATCGAGTGTGATGTGTTCATGTTTGCCTGTGCGCGCTGACAATGTGCTTTAATTTCGTTAGTACGTGAATGTTTATAAGGGGGCGTCCTACTCCGGTGGCTGCTGCGTATGGCGTGGTTACGCCAGCCCTGTCTTGAATACGATCTGCGGTGCGGACAGTCTAGGCGCATCGAGGGCCGATAGCTTCGTATGCGCTACAGCACCACCCCTACTCTTGCACGTCACCCGCGTTCACGAAGTGAAACGTCACTGTCGCTCTGTTTCCTCCTCTTGTTTTCGCCTCTATCCACGGGCAATGTGCACCGCAGGCCTCCAGTAGGATGCAAGGATGCGCGCACCCCCAGGCGCGGCGCATCGAGGCACCCGAGCCTCCGGGATTGCCAGCGGTGGCGCTCACTCCGAATATTCGTCTTAAATGAAGAGCATGTCTGAGGCGGTTCGTCTTAAGCGAGGTTTTTTTCAATGAGTCTACGGAAAACCAAACAAACGTTCCAATGTTGTTCGTTATATGCGAGAATTTGGCTCAACCGAGTACGTTTTAATGAGAGTTCATTGTATTTATGCCACCTATTTCAATCTACGATTTATACTCGCCGAGTTCGCATGGCCCTTGGAACGAATTCTCTGGAGAACACCAGTTCCGAGGTAATAATTTTTAAATAGCCCGTCGAAATGCACTGGTGTTCCACTTACTTTTGTGCTCCAATGCATAAAATAGCAGTTTCTTAAAGGAGTAACTGGAATGCGAATGCATTTCGTCGGACACATTGAAAAATTAATATCTCGGAACTGGTGCTGTTCAGAGAATTCGTTCCAAGTGAGTACTCCGTGCGAACTCAACGGCAATAATTCCTAGATTGAAATATGTGACCTGAACTAAATAATTAAAAAGTTCATTAGCGTATTTACGTAAATTATTCAATTGAACATTTTGACTTCTTGTAGAAGTAATGGCCGTGTCATCGAGTAATTTAGATCAAGGTTGAGAATTGTGCTATCTGCCATAGGCCATCTTTAAAAAAGCTGGGTGCAGTTTCCACTTGCTGTCTACCGTTTCACAATGTTTATGTGTTTTTTTTTTAATTTGTTTTGTCATCTGCTTTTGTTACGCACCCCTGCTTGGTCTTTCGACCGCAGTATCTTATAAATAAAATAATAAATAAAGAAGAACAGCCTGAATATTTCTTCAAATTCACCTAGTTCTCCGCTTCAGATGTAGTGTCCCCAAGGCGCCGATCGGTCGACCAGCGAAAAAATAAAGTGGCATCGTAACGTAAGTTCAACTAATTACATGCTTTCTATGCGATTTTTCCCCTCGTTTGAAGTTTACGTCATTTACTGTCTTCAAGTAAGATATTTGAGACGTTGCCAAAGATTACTCTGTTTAGAATAAGTTTGTTTCGGCAAGAGATGATGAGTCACAATCACGGCACAATTCCACCAGGACGATAACATAAAAAACGAAACACAGCACGCTTTCAAAGTAATGTCAGAGTCCTCACGCATCAACATAACACGTATACTCAGGGAAAGGCAAAGTTACACATACATTTGATGTCACATGTATAAAATGACTTTCAATATATACGGTGTACAAAACGGTTATGTACGATGATGTGTTTAGAAAAAGCTTATTTCGACAAGAGACGATACGAACACTGAGTCGTAATCACGGCACAATTCCACCAGGACGATAACATGTAAGAAACGAAACACAGCACGTTTTCAACGTAAGTAATGGCCGAGTCCTCACGCACCAACATATAAACACATATACCCACGGAAAGGCACATGTACACAATGGTTATGTACAACGATGACGAAAAAGTGGTGTTTGGAAAAAGTTTATTTCGACAAGAGACGATACGAACACTGTCATAATCACGGCACAATTCCACCGGGACGATAACATGTAAGAAACGAAACACAGCACGTTTTCAACGTAAGTAATGTCCGAGTCCTCACGCACACGTATACCCACGGAAAGGCACAGTTACGCATAAACTAAATGCCACATGTACAAAATGATTTTCAATATATACAGTGTACACAATGGTTATGTACAATGATGATGTGATAGAACACTTTACACAATTTTGAAGTGATGTGCACGAGATGTGTATATACAAAAACGATCATGTATACGAGAGGACACACACAGAAATCACGGGCACCTGCATTCTATGTGCAGTAAATGAATACTTCTGATGGTCTGGCTACAAGAACCAGGCTGGACGAAAATTCAGCCATACGCGTCCATCAGCCACCGACAGCAAACGACATGACCACTGTCGAAGGAACTCTTCTTCTCCAAGGAAGAACAACTCCTCCGACAGAAACGACAGTAGCTCAGAGTAGAGCCTCCCCATAAGTGGAAACAGAGCGCGGTGACGACGTCCCGTGGCAACTGCTTCGCACCGGTTACGCCATAGACAGAAGGCCCCCGCAGCAATTAAAAGTCGTGCGAAGCGGCCACGTGAGCAGCGACCAGATGTAATAAAGCGGTTAACTCCAAGGCCACGAAATCCAGTATGCACGGCCCTCCAAAATATCCTGGCAACGACGCATTGCAGCAGTACATGTTTATTGGATTCTTGAAGGGGGCAATTGGGACACTGCGAAGATGGGACAACGCCCCACCGCTCAAGCCTGTCCCGACTTGGAAGCACTTGCCACCCTAGACGCCACATGAAGTCGCGTAGGTGGCCAGGCAAAAATGACGCCGTTATCGCATCCCACGACACATTATTGGAACGTGCGAGGCGCGCTGGGGAACTAGAGGAAGCAGTAAGACTGACATAGTATCTACTACATGGTTTTAGAGAACGTCTACATCAGGACATACCTGTTGTATGTGGCGATAAAATGCCACGGCCGTACAGTAAAATGTAGGTGCGTTGAACACTTGTGGTCGTGGTTTAAGTGTACGTCCGGTAACATGTAGTGAATTTTCGTGCCAAGGAAATAGCGAGCGAGTTCACGCGCTGGACACTGATCATGCTGTAACAGACGGAGCAGAGCCGTTGTCAGATGGGAAGAGGACTTGGGACCTTTGGAGGCGCCGCGTCCATGAGCTTTCGTGTACTCATCAACCCAGCATCATTCGATACATTGTCCCCGGCTTCCCCCCTCAACCCGGGTTGACTGGGCGGGGGGCTTTGGTTCGGGCCAACGGTCCTTCCCGGACAAGGGGGCTGTTGTGGTGCAGCAACACAGAGTTACTGCACTCAACACACAAGCAGCCATGTCGGTCTTACAGGACTCAAGCCTGACTGACCCTCGGACTGCCTCGGCGCAAAAAAAGCCAAGGCATACAACCATGGAGAGCACCAAAGCCGTCCGCGGAGCAGCGTGACCACCCAAGGGTGCGCCACCACCGGTTCCAGCTCTGGGTTCCATTGAACCAAACAGAACCCCGTAGATCGACTGGCACACACGGCCGAGTCGAGCGACCTTAGGAGCATGCATCATAACTTATTGGATAGCTTTCCACCTGACTCATCAAAAATCACTGCAGGACGGGCCCACACTTCGAGAAACTTCTCGCCCAAGTGCTGCCGCTCCCGGGTGAGATGGAACCAGACCTCCTTCCGTGCTTTCGCAAGTACTTCGTGAAGGCCCGGTGCCCTCCCCCCGAAAACTGCCTCGCGGTGTGCCAACCAAACTTGGTAGGAGCACTCGGCGAGGAGAAGCACGAACTGGTTGACCGCCTGATTAGGCAAAGGGTGCAAAAGTCGAACTGTCTGATAAGGAATGCCTGGGAGATTAAAAAGACTAGCAATCCTACGGAGAAGAGCTGCAGGAAGCGAACACTGCGCAAACGCATGAACCGAGTCCTCACGAGCGCCACAGAACGGGCACACTCCACTATCCGGGACGGCTGTGAAGGGCCTGTAGCCCAAAGGCAGGCACCCTCGCGCCAGGCGATACATGAAAGTGGCTCGCCTAGCATCGAGGAAACCGGCCGTGATGAGCTTCCAGTTTGGCCTGTGAATGGACAGGTCATACCTTTGGCAATGCGGGGGGAGACCCGGGGTAAGGATGTCTACTAACTCTTGGAGTGGAGTTGTAACTACGTCGACGTCGGGGCGAACCGTGCGGAGGCTTACCAAAGAGTTGGCAGCCGCCGTATACATGGTGGACGGGGTACCTGAGCGAGGAACACAGTGGGAAAATGTGCTCTGCGAAAACAAGCGGAGTCGGGTGCTAAGGAAAAACGAGGTAAAGCTTCGAGTGAGGAGCATATCCGAGTTAAGAGCGACCTGGGTCCATCTGACGTGTAGTGCAGTAGCCACGATGCCCAGGTCGGGAATCCCGAGTCCTCCCTTATCCCTGGGCAACTTGAGCACCTGCCTAGCTACACAACCATTTGTACCCTTCCAAAGGAAGCGAAAGAGGACCCTCTCCAAGATAAGCTTGGTTCGGGTTGGAACAGGAGACACACACGCCACATACGTCAGGAACGAAAACAAAAGTGAGCGCAGGATTGTCGCTCGAGCAGTCAACGGGCATGACAACGCGCTGAACTCCTGAATTCTGGTTTCAAGCTTCTCCTTAGCCTGTTGCCAGTTTTCAGGAGACAGACCATCTGGTTCAAATTGGAAGCCTAGAATGCGCAGCCACGTTTTCACGGGGAGACCATGAACGGGCTGCGGACTGGACGGAGTGGAGTTCAAGTACATGGCTGCACTTTTCGACCTATTCAACCTTGCACCGCTCGCTATGCAGTAAATGTCCATGACCGTGGGAGCGGCCCGCTTAGTGATTAATTATCACTACTTGCAGGACCAAATAAAGTTTTCCTTCCTTCCTTCCAAGACGCCGCAAGCTGATGCTTCGTCCGGGACGACAATGGACAAGTCATCCGCATAGGCAAAAAGTGCAACCGGAGGGGAACCTGGTGGGAGGAGGGACCTGCCAATTCTGCTGTCACAGGACAACCTCTGCAGAAGCGGTTCAAAAGCGAGTACATAGAGGGCAGGTGAGAGGGGGTCCCCCTGCCGTACACCACGTCCCACAATGAACGCCTCCGAGACGCGGTCCCGTATGACAACAGCAGAAGTCGGTCGAGACTACAAAGCTTGGACCATCTGCCGAAAACCCACACTAAAACCACCAGCCTCTTCCAAAACACGGAAAAGGTACCTATGGCTAATGATGTCGTCGAAAGCCTTCTGATCAAAGGAGCAAAGAATACCTGAAAGTTTCCTGGTGTTTGCCTACAGGAGAAGGTCCCTCACTGCTAAACCGTGAAGCTGAGTAGAGCGCCCCTGGACACTACATGCCTGGTACGGACCTAAAACTGTGCTGAGCGCTGGTGTGAGTCGCGTACACAGGCACTTTGCTATGAGCTTATAATCGCAGTTCAGAAGCGTGATTGGACGCCATGCTCTCAGATCGGAGCTCCTCGACTCATCCTTACAAAGGAGAGTGATTAGCCCTTCTCGTTGAGACGATGACAAAGTCCCTTCACTGAGTAGCCTGTTCACCAGTGATGTGAACGGCTTCCCTAACACTGTCCAAAATTTAGCATAAAATTCGACTGTAAGACCATCGGATCCTGGACTGCGATTTCGCTTCATAGACTTCAAGGCCGAAAATAGCTCGTCCTTATCTATGGCTGAGTCGCACACTTGCGGCGGCTCAGCTGGAGAGGCAACTGCCTCGCCAGAGCAAGGACAACGTTAAAGCGCCTGTGTTGCTCAAAATCAGAATCCTCGCGTCAGTTTTCGAACCCTACATACTCAGACCGTCCATGTCGTGCAAAAAAATTCACTGAACTAATTTAATTTTTCAAGCTAAAATGCATGGAAAAATCGTAAGCTATGACTTAAACACAACCTAGAGACATAATAGCTCTCGGATTGTAATTTGAATGTACGAGAAAGCATAATTATGTTACGCAAAAACTCAAACAAACCCCTTTTGCAGCGTTTCTACAATGCACAGAACAAAGACAGCGGTCGCCATTTGCGCACGCCGGCGCGTAAATATCTCAAGAGTCCACGGAGCAGTGCTCCTGCTTCCTTGAAAGACTTCTAGATGGCGCTCGCCTCTGCCATATCTTGTGGCAGCGTCTGGCCGCATCTCGACCAGAAAGCCCGCCTTCGTGCATAGCGTTCGCCACGGCATTTCCCGTCAAACATTACAGTTACATACGCTGCAGTTGCCTGGATGCGTCACAGGCAGTCAGGTACTTTCGAATGCTATCGCGTTCCACTCTTAAAGGCGAAGCTACTACTTGAAAAGTTATTTAGCGTAATTGCGTTATTATTTAATTCAATATTTTGATTTCTCGTAGAAGTAATGGCCCACCCTCATCCCGTAACTTACATCAAGGGTTAAAATTGTGTTATGAGTAGTAGCCACCAAAATAGTCTGCTAACACTGGTTTCCCTCCCCGGTTGTCTCACCCGTGTGAGCAGGGGACGTCTACGACGCGTCTACGGGGTAGGAAGGAAGGAAATCAACTTTATACAAGGTCCTGCAGGCCACGAGAGCTTTGGGCTCTCATGGAGTGGGCGTCTCCCACGACGGAACCGGGAGGTTGAGTTTCCTGGCGGCGTCGTGGACCTGCTGGACGGCCCAGAGTTGGGGAGCGAGTTCTTCGCTCCGGATTGCTTCTTCAAACTTGCGCTTGTCCTGTTCGTAGTTTATGTGAGCTTGCGAGCACGGCCAGAGCAAATGATATACGTTAAGGGATATATTGCAATTGGTGCAATAAGACTTGTCGTAGAGCTCAGGCATGTAATGGTGTAGTCAGCTTACGTGGGGTATGTGTCTGTCTGTAGCATTCTGAGTGTAACCGCTTGAGCTCGAGTGAGCGTGCGGTGTGGCGTGCTATACTCTCTACGTTGTAGGTAGTAATGTTTAGTGATTTCATTGTATGTAGTGGGGGCGTCCTTGTTCTCCGAGTGGCCGGGTGAAGCAGCGCGGTCTGTAAGCACGCGCGCAGCCTCGTGTGCCGCCTCGTTAAGGTTGGGGACGTCGCCGATCTTTGGTCATAAGTGTGCCGGGAACCGTATATGGCGTGTTTCTTAATCTCTTTCTTTGTAACAATTCTGAGAGCCTGTGCGCAGACCGTGCCCTTTTGGAAAGCTCTGATAGCGGCTATGGAGTCGCTGTAGATATGGCAAAGATTGTCGTTTTCGTGACGCCTGACGTCACTCGGCTCGAGCCATATGCCCCTGCGAAAATGTTTCTCGTGTGAATACCTCCTGATCGTCATCTTTTTTTTTTTTTCGACAAAAAAGGGGGAATGTTGCGTAATTTTTTTACTGACCAAGTTTGCAAGATGGCTTTCAACGGGCCGCAGTGAACGCAGCATCAGATATTATAATATCTTACGAAATGTATTTAGTCGTGATTGGAATGATAGCTTCAAATTGATGTGTGCCAAATCCCGGTCGCGATTGTGAGCATCAACGTCAGCACTCGACGAAGAAGATGCTTCTTCTTCTTCTTTTTTTTTTTTGTAATCTCGTGCCCACCAGGCATTTTCCATTTTTTGTCAGTGAAGTGCGCGTTCTTTGATTATAGTTGCGTCCCTCGTATTTTAACGTATTTCTAACTGTTTTCTATGTCTCCCATTGTTCTTTTTTTTTCTTCTCGCTGTATACACGCACAGCATTTCCTCTTTAGAAGCTGCAGCTTCTACGGCGCGAGCCTCTAACGTCCTCTTCACCGCGTTCACGGTAAACCGAGCCGGCTGCGCCTCACGCCCCCAATTCTGACAGCCGTTTCTCCTTCAGAACTGCCGAGCATTCGAAAGCAGAGAAGAAAGCTGCATATCGGCCTTCTAATAAGAAAAGCAAGGACGGCGCAATGTCCCGCGTTAAGTCCAGAGTAAGTACATGGGCACCTCGGCTATTTTCATGAAACATACCATGACATGTGGCACGTTTTAGGAAGCTACTCCAGGCCGTGGCTTGCAGAGCTCCCTTAGACTAAGCTTGCTTTGGCCAAGTTTATAGAGATGGCGAACAGGAAAGGTCACTTGGCAGAGGCGCAACCTTGCGGTATATATTCGGATGCAGGGAAGCGAGGGGCGTGTTCGTTCGAGCTACTAAGGTTCAGACACCAGCTACAATATTGTCAGTGCACCGCTGTTTTTGTTTTCGGTCTTGTGTGTATTGCTCGAGGCAACCGATGCTTGAGAACGTTTGCAAATGAGTACAGTCAGGACATTTTGAATTTAAAAAAAAACAATAATAAGGCGATGTACGAAAGTCAAGCAACATTGAGTAGCATGGCCGTTTTCGCGCAATATTCGTGTCACAACATGTCGACGCCGGCCTTACATAATTTCATAGTAACAATGTTGCTCGAGACGGTTTGCTCGCTGTTCAAGTAAGGACGAAGACTATTTCACTGATACGAACGCTGTCTTTATTTAGGGCATAACGGTCTCTCGCCATTTGTGTGATAACACCTTCAGTCAGTTATATTGGTATGCCCAACACATACTTCGAGACGACCGTGTCTACACGCGATGCCCAGTTAACTCTGCCTTGCGTCAGCAGGCTCCGCGCTCGCCCTGCAACTCTAATCTACAATTTCTCTGCCACCTTCGACGATGCTTCGCTTCACTCCGCGCACATTTTAGTCCAGTATACAGAACAAGCTATCCGCTGTAAGCTATACATGGCCTGTGCAACGCAACTTTCCGACTCATAATCTCGAGTAGAATACGAGCTACGCCACGTTTTCTCGTGAACACTAGTATACTGCCGCCTTTCTTTCTCTCAAAGTTCCGCCTGCTGTACGGAACAAAAAAAAAAGGGCAGTATCTTCCTGTGTTCTATTGTTGAATTGCGCGGCCCTTAATTGTGAGGCTCTCTACAGCAAACTGGCCTTCCGCCACCGCGGAAAAGTCGTTGGCTTTCGTTGGCCAGTCACCCAAAGTGCATAACTGGCAGAAGTGGCTGTACGCTTTCTTTGTCATTCAGTTGCTTCAGCGTAAAAGGAAGTTGGAGCTCGGGGCCAACTGCAATTTCTATATTTAAATACATGCAAAATGTAGAAATGCTCTCATGGCACAACCGGTGGACATGTTTGAATATTTTTTTGCATTTTTGAGAAAAAGTTTGTCTAGAAGCTCTAGTAAACATAATTTTGAATTGTTACCTCCACGCTTCTACAAGAATTGTCGAAAATTAATGAGTTTTTAAACTACACAATCGCCAAGCTTAGGAATTCGTAACTCTGCGCCATAAAACAAACATTGTAGCTCTGTAAACTCCATTGTTAGAATTTCTCCAGCGCACAAATTTTGTGTATGAATTTATAGCTTACGTGAAATTGTTACAAGGCTCACGAGGGTCTTGCAAATGTCCTACTTGTAAATTTGTAGTGCGGTGTTTCATACATCAATCATGTCCTCTTTAAATCAATCATTACGAGCTGTTTACGTAAATGTGATATGATTTTTTTTTATTATTGCAGGGTTTTGGTATACATTTTTTTTTCAGTTAATCGTAAACTCAATAAATCAATAAAGTTAATAAAATTTATTGATTTTTAAGAATGAAAAAAAAGAATGATCGCTTGACTTAAAATTTATTTCTAAAGGTACAAGATGTTATCTTTCTTTTTTCTTGTTCTTTCAAATGCGACAAACCTTATCTAATTTCATGCATTGTTCAACGACCAGTTACCGAAAAAACAACCCTATTTCTCCTTTCCGGCGTCATTAGACGGGAGCTCCCGAGATAAAGCTTCCTCTTCAGCTGCGCGGTGGTCTAGAGCTTGTTAAAGCGTCTGCAAGCGTACAAGAATATTCCGGCCTCCGAGCTTCCCCTACACACTTCGTCGCAGCGTGCTTCCGACGAGAGCGTGGCGTCCGCCGACGACTCCATCGAGGAGACGCACAGCGTCATGTCCTTCATCATGTCGCGGCTGCCCGACGACTCCTCCATCGTGGCCGAGGTGGTGGGCGCCGCGTCGTCCGGCTTGGTCGCCGGCGGTGCCACGGCCAGCACCACGACGCTGGCCTTCGGGGCACCCGGCGGCGACGGGGCCCCGGCGCTGCCGCCTCCGTTTCCCGTGGAGGTGCGCAAGCGCCGGGTGCACTGGTCCGCCCTGGGTAGGCACTGGTCCGCCCAGCTGCCCCGGCTGCTCAGGCTGATGCTGCTTCTCGTCGCTCACGCCACTCTCCTCGTCGCCTTCGTCGAAGCGGGATGGGACAGAAACGTGAGGCAAAGCCGTCCGAAGAAGACGTTTAATAAGAGTGCGGGGTTTATATATGGGCGGGCTAGGCAACGTACACGACGCACAGAGGAGCATTTAGTGTATAGGTTCGGTCTGTCGACGGTAACTCGCGGTGGCAGATCGACGGCGAAAAAACAAATAATGGAAAAGACGGTGGACAAAGAAAAGCGCTCAAATACAACGAGAGCATGCGCTCTTTCCTGTCGTTTTTCTTTGTCCTTCGCCTTTTGCTCTTGCTCGTAATGTGTTACTCCAACCGAAGCCGAGTTTATTTTTTGTGTTGCACAAGCAGCCGTCCCTGTGTCCGTCCCGCGCATTTAGCAACGATGGGCTGCCGCTGAGAAAGGGAAAAGAGGAGCACGCTCGCAGAGAGACTGTTGTTCAAACAGGGCCGGCGAAACAGGAATCGTCATCTAAAGATATCATTAGTCAGCGCCCGCCACGTGTCATAAAAGCGTTGTCCAGTCAATTTGCTTCCTTATCTCACCAGTCCTCAAATTGGAGCTCATTGAGCCTATTGCGCGTCAACGTATACCACCGTGGCAATGTTGTGCTGGGCAGCTAAGCGACGGACTTTCAACTCGTTTTCCACTTTTCCGGTGGCAGGCAGGCATTTCAGTGATTGTGCCATTTCGGGATGCACGAAAAGAAGTAGTTAAGCAGGAAAAGTACTTGACCAGAGAAATTCATGCATGCTTTTCGAGAGAAATGCGGAGTAAGCGGCAAAGCGCGATCCACTGCGGCTAGTGGCATGGGAATCACGAGACATATCGCAAAAAAAATACTAAAAGCATAGGCCGAGCTGGACACCAATAAAGGCACCAACTCTTGCTGCACGAAAGAACAGTATCATCCGGTGAGGCTACGCCGATGTCATGAGCACCAACCATCTCAATTCGTGGCGTGAGGTTGGCGAAACGCCGAGAATGAACTGACAAAGTCAGCCACGCAGGGGTTAAAAAGAAATACGTCGCTTGAGCAGGTATAGTGTTGTCTTTAGGATCTCTTGAGTCGCACTCAAGAATTTCGCAGTCTTTAGCTCCCTCGACTCTGGCATATACACATATGCGAGTAGTTTATCAGTGTGCAGAAACACTCTTACAGTTATACATAATAACGATGCTCGCAATATTATAGAAGCACAATTACTGGTAAAGGTTGTATTCTGAAAAGTACTGCCATTTTTTTTCGCCGAATGTTTACGCCGATTTCGCGATTAGAAAATGACGCGAAATTTAAAGGCATGCAAACTTTTCGAGACATTAATATGGACACAATGACGAAAACTAAAAATTAAGTTTGCGGGTTGGTATTGCTGACTGTATGATTCGATTTACTACGTTGAGCAATCTCGCGCGACGCCAGAAGCAAACTGTGCGGCTTAGAGAAAAAATATTGTGCTCGCAGACACGGCAGTCAATTTGGCACGAGCAAGCCGTAGCATCCTTCGGACGACAAGTGACGCATGCAGAACAAGTGTATCTGAGGTGCCACGCGGAAGGCTAGACAGACTGCACTGTTCCAAAAAGAGAGAAATGAAAACAAAAAACAAACAAAAAACGCAAGGAGCTCTTGCGGCCCACGTCAGTGACGCGGCACATCGCAAAAATGTTGTAACTACGAATATGCTCAATGTCTCTCGGTTCGCGAACAATTGGGACGGCGAAATTATAGGTTTTCACATCATCTAAAATTATCTCGCTTCTGTGCGATATCCACAAATAAAATTGCGCAACATGCTTCGACAATTCTTGAAACTCTACAGCGTTATGCATTACAGCATGTGACGCAGCGGCGCACGCGTGCTACAATCTACTGCCATGGTGTAATGGCGGATCGTGGTAGCGCATCACGGTTCGATTGTGACATGACAGGCGCAAGCTGCATTCGCTTATCTTGTCCTCAAAGTGACCGCAGCGCCATTTCCCGCGCTGTGTGTAACGCGAGCTTACGCGATCCCCTGGTTTTCGCCATCCTACCCGGGCATAATTTTGCGTCTCAGTGAAAAATTACCTGCAGCTTTCCGTCTATACCGCGCGCACGGTCCGTAACAGCAGCATGCAGATATCGCTGCTTAATTAGCTGCGACGCCGTGAGGGAGCACGATGCCGAGGTCGTGGCACTGTCATTGCACCCACAGTGCACGAACCGCGTGCTTTCTGCGCGAAACTTGCGCGTTCACAATCATCGATACGTGTTTTAATGTGCGCACAAATATCATCGCCGTATGCCCGCTGCAATTCGTTGTTGAGGAGAGATTTTCAGTTCTCCAAGGTAGGCTTGCTCAGTCCCTCGTTCCCACTGTTTCGTTGCATCGTTATGGCGCACTCCACCATCGTCGTCGTTATTTCCATCATTGCATCATCACTGCACCAGCACCACCATTGCATTATCGTTACATCAATCATGTAGGGGTATATGGAAAAGGTTCGTAATTAAACAGTCATCGCAATGGGGATAGCGTAAAAAGCATGACAATGGGCCTGTCACCTACAAACGACGAGTTTGATTATGCACGTTCGAACAAATAAGATTCATTCCATTATTGCACAACAACACTCGTGTGACCCGGAGCGATCAGCTCGGTGACAGATATTGAGCACCAAACTGCAATAAAGTAATACGTATATGCTATAGAACCGGAGCATTTGCTATTGTTAGTTCGAAAGAAAGTTCACCGGGATAACGTCAGCAATAGCGAGTAACGACACTGCGTGATTCGCGGCGGTAAAGTAGGCACAGCCTAAAGATTATGGCGTTTTACGTCCCAAAACAACCATCTCCTTGTGAGGCACGCCGTAGTGGGAGACTCCGGATTAAGTTTCATGTGTGTGTGTGTGTGTGTGTGTGTGTGTGTGTGTGTGTGTGGTGTGTGTGGTGTGTGTGTGTGTGTGTGTGTGTGTGTGTGGTGTGTGTGTGTGTGGTGTGTGTGTGTGGTGTGTGTGTGTGTGTGTGTGTGTGGTGTGTGTGTGTGTGTGTGTGTGTGTGTGTGTGTGTGTGTGTGTGTGTGTGTGTGTGTGTGGTGTGTGTGTGTGTGTGTGTGTGTGGTGTGTGTGTGTGTGTGTGTGTGTGTGTGTGTGTGTGTGTGTGTGTGTGTGTGTGTGTGTGGTGTGTGTGTGTGTGTGTGTGTGTGTGTGTGTGTGTGTGTGTGTGTGTGTGTGGTGTGTGTGTGTGTGTGTGTGTGTGTGTGTGTGTGTGTGTGTGTGTGTGTGTGTGTGTGTGTGTGTGTGTGCGCGCGCGCGCGTGCGCGCGCGCTTGGCGTGGTCTGACGGATGTCTCGACGCTTCGTCTTCCATCGCCTCCCACCTAACTCGCTGTGACTTGATAGCATTATGACATCCTATGATGCTATGAGCAAGGGTATATGTCGACACCCATAGCACTTGGGCTACCTCTTGGCCATCTGTGAGTGATTGTGGCCTGATGCTCTACTGCCGTTGTACAGCTTCTCCGTCTACGCGTCCACACGACGTCACGTATAGTCGACCGAAACACAAATGCGCTAAAGCACAAAAGACTGCATACGAGACTTTGACTACAGGGCCACTAACGGGTCCAGCAAAGCTTTGCAGAACACAGAGAAAGAAACTCCCCCCGCAAATTAGCGTAGAGCTGCCGAAAGGTGGGAATTTTCAATCTCGAAATCGTCGTCCTGTTGTCGTTGAGTCTGTTTGGAGAAGCTTGCACAGTGTAGGATTGCACGAGCGTTGCATAAAGTTGAGGTCGTTAGGCTAATCGATGTACTAACTGCTGCGGCACGCAGGAGTTCAAATCCCGGGAAAGCCGTTCTGCAGATTTTCTTCCTGTTTACAGTTCAGCGTACCAGAACATTATGCAATCTTGCGTCCGCCTTCTGCTCTTTAAGAACCCCTGGTGCCAGGGTCCGGGCCTCTTGCTCCTGCTTGTGGCATCCTTGGACGTCTGCTTGGCATTTGGGTACTGCTTTCGCTGGAGGTTCATTAAGAAAGCATCCAGCCTCATCGACCGCGCGAACAAGCAGCTGTCCCGGCTCACTGACACGAAGTGCTTCTCCAGGTATGAACAGTTTATTTGAACAATCAAATTCTGCCGCGTTTGCGAGGGTGCGACGGAAGTTGCCACGCATCCACTACTCGCGGCTACTAATTGACGCCCCCCCTCCGCCCCCCCCCCCCCCCCCGTTCACATGCAGTGCAGCAAAATGTCCGCTAAGATGACGTCTCGCAGTGTAACAGCTGAGAACACCTCTTCTCTCCCGAGAAGCGGGTGTTGCCATCCGGTTTAACAATGAAGAAGGCCACGCAGACTGCCTTACATTACGTCGTACTTACAGACTGCTATCCAACGCGACTCCTGTGCCTGAATTTCCGGATGCCCCGGCAGCAGCGGTTTGCTGCTGCGACAATCGAGTCGTTTTCGTGGCTGCCGGCTATAGCGCAGTGGCTAAGGGCCTGCGCTGCCGGCGTACCTCATAATCAGGTCGCTTTCTTCGCACGTAATACCCCAAAATTTATTATTGCTAGGTTATTTCGTGACGCGGATATTTTTGTAGCAACCGTATACGTTTGCCCTATACACGAAATGCCGGAACACATGAGACGTGGACTGCATACTAACAATTATCCTGCTGCTGGCGCTTTACGCTAGCAACCACGTATAGCACGGCTGCTCACTCCAATAGTAAACGTATTAATAATCTGTTCACTGTTCAAACTCCATACCGATAGATGGCGCTATCACCGGGGCAGCTCGGATGCTCAGGTCTACGCCTGCGGTAACCAAATATTCCGTAAAATGGTAATAGCGACATTCTAAAGCTGTCTGACGTCAGGAAAGCCGTTTCTCTATAAGGTTGTTTTAGGTACCTCAAGGCGGATTTCAAAATGTCTTTATCGTAATGCTATACGCGCTGCTTTTCTTCGCTTTCAGGTGCGCCTGTGCCGTGGTCCTTACCGGCATGCTACTGTTTGTCGCCATCGACTCGCGGCTGCACCGACCTCGCGTCACGGCTGCCACTGGAGTCGTGCTGCTTGTCGGCTTCGGTTATATCTTTTCCAAGAACCGCAGCAAGGCACGCAGTCCACGTTACGTACCGCTACGAGCACTAATGCCCGATTTCTATTACAAAGCTCTAATGAAACTCCGCTCAAATAACATCGCCGCTTCGCAAATCCTATTTAGAATGAAGGCCGCCAAAAATGTTAATGTCGACGAGAATGGATTACAAGCTACATGACTTTTGCATCGCATTCTCCGTGTCATTGCTTATACATCAATGGTTTATCTGCGCACACAGTAAGAACTCACCATCCGGCTATTTAGACTTCTCTTGGCAAGCAAAATCCAAAAGCTCGACAGCTTGTTTTGAAGCTCGCAGCTTTGTCTGTGTGCCTCATTCGCGATACTAGACCCAACTGTCTCTTTTCTTTCAACTATATTTTCGCCGTAACTGGCGGTATTGTATATACTGTTGGCTGGTTATGCTGTAGTGTAAGTACTAAAAGAATCTCGAATGAAAAAGCCATTAGAGTTAGGCCACTGAACGTCCACAAGCGAAAGAAAGACAGGAAGGACCTTCCGGTTTCGTTGCAGCTGTGGACAACCAGCGCATGGAAACAAAATATCGCTATAACGAAGTTGTATTCAAAGAGAAACACCTGCGCTGTATCATGCCCTCCAGTGCACTTCCAGCTCGAGATTTTTTCCATGTTAGCTGAACATAATTACTATCGAAAAAGCCATCAGCTGACGTTCTCTCTAATTTGCTTACATTATTCACATTTGAGGTTCTGTCACCTTCTCGTCAATGAGCGGCGAAAAAGCTTAGTCGTTATTGACAGTGTGTCTGTTGTTTGGACTTCGCTAAAAGAGTGCATTGATTCCTAAACGTGCAAGGATCTTCTGTTCGCATGGTATTTCAAGGTATGATAAGCTCTAGTTCTTGCAGTTTGCTGGAGAGAAAAAAACTAGTGGCCAGATACTGAAGCATCAAAGTGAAATACTCCGTTTTTCAAGAAGCAGACAGCAATATGGTTTGCTACCGGAAAATGTTCCAAGAATCGCAAATGCCATGGATGACTTTCAACAAGACAACTTTTGCATTTCTAGACGTTTTCTTTTTTATATTAAAGGACGGATTCTTTACATTACCAATGACAATGCCCCTTGGGCAACTGAGTGATTCCATAATCGAGTACCTGCAAGTTTTGCGTGATATATGCATCGAAAAAACAAGCAATGTGGTTACTAAGCAAAGCCGGTGGGGACTTGATGCTCGGAGGAACGATCTGTACTTACCTCCAGCTGTCTCCAGCTAATATCACTGTCTACAACTGTGTCAAACGTTCTACGCACCAAGTTACAAAATAGCATTTTCTGTCAAATATCTCCTATTGTAGAAAACTCAACTCGAAGCTGTGCTGCTACATTAGTGAGTAAAATGTAGCATTTTAATTTCGTTATTAGTTTTAAACGCAACACATGTTCAAATATAACCTTCCAAGAATGTCTGCTTTTTATATCAGGCCGTCTGGCCTGATCGCCGGCTACCTAATGAAAAAGTCTCAGTTTCGCCCGACTGCGATAACAACTTAGTGGACCACTATACGAAGTAAGTATATGAGTTTTATCGGCCATATAAAATTGCGTACGTTCGCCTATTAACTAAATTAACAAGCACGCTGTCACGGGCGCGCAGGTAAACATGAACACATCTCGCTCGATAACCGCAAAAGCTCGCTGTAAAAATACTGGAGTGAAGAAACGCGGCAACAGCAGCGAGCGGTTTGACGTTTGTTGTCTCTAGCTGCAATGCGAACTAAACGTCGAAAGCACAACGCATACGAAGCTACCGGCACTCCGCGTCTTTGTGCACATCGCAGATCGCGTTGAAGATGAGGCCCGCGCAGGCGCCCACTTTTTCCACGATGCAGATCGCTTGCAAGATACGGCGGCCGCGCGGTCGCGCCGTAAGCAGCAGCCACCGGAGTAGAACTCCCCGCCCCCCATCCTCCTCCTTTGCATCGGGCGCGACAGAAGACGGCGCGCTTCCACCCCGCCTTCCTCCCTCGTGCGAGATTGAACCGCGATCGTCAGCTGACCCTCACAAGCTATCACGCGCACATGCAGCGTACGGCGCACGGTGACGAAGTTATCGTGTTTGGACTTTTATATGGAACATCACGACGTCGGCGACGACTACGGTGACGGCATAAATGCGCTTGGAGTATGCATATAATAATTGCTATCGCAGTACAAGTGTTGACATCAGCATTTGGGCTTTCGTTTTGTTGTTTGACAGCTAATAACGCGACAGAGCCAAAAGTGACCCACGTGCAGAAGATTCTTGTTGTCAAACTTTTCTTTTTCTCATTTATGTTTCCCAAAGGCCGAGGCTGGGCACAATATCTCAAGCTGCCGGCGACACATGGGCTGTTGTATACATAGAAAATTTGAACACTTAAGGCTGGTCGTTTGTCTCATAACAAACACCCTTACCTTTGAGCTTGCAAAAATTTTTACCGCACATGACAGTGAGTTGAAACCCCACCGGCCATGAGAGAAGCCGTACTTAAAAAATGAGCACCAAATTTTACCACCTTCTTCACATGAAGACATCAGACACGAAAGTTTAACTCTGATAGTTATCAAAAATATTTCGTGCACTTTTCGTGTCGCGTTGGCAGGTCAGATTGTTTACTTAGCGCAAAAAGTCTCGAAAAGGGAAAACTGCATTTGTGCCCAGCAGTGATTCGATTTTACCCCTTCTGACTGAAGGTGTTAGTCATGGGACGAAACAAGCACCCTTAAGGGAGCATATTTTTTTACTGTGCAAACGTAGATTTACAGAACCAAAACATCGGCCTCTTCTCATTCCTTTCCTATCGTTATGTGCGTCCTGTTGCAACAGTGGGCCTTGTTTTACACTCCAAATAACCTCTGCTAGCCGTTACTCTTATGTCATTCCGCTGGGAATTTCATCGCTGTTTTAAGGACTCTTGCTGCGAATTATAAGCAACTACGTACACTAAGATAAGAGAAATTGTTGCCAAGCTTGGTCTTGATAGTGTTTCTGTAACACTACTTCCTTGTGTTGAGCAGGTAAAGTGGCGTCCCGTGCTGAGCGGACTGCTGCTTCAGTTTGTGCTGGGCCTGCTCCTCGTTCGTTGGCATGTCGGGAGGAGCGTCCTCGTCTGCGTCGCCGAGAAGATAGCCGCCATCATCTCGTTTGCCGGCCGCGGGGGAAGCTTCGTGTTTGGATACTTGAGCACAGGAGAGCTCGAAGGAGGCCTGCCCCGCCAAGAACCCGTGCTCGCAGTCACGGTGGGTATGCTTCGCGCCTCCCCGTTCTCACGACCTAACTATAGCGTCAGTTGCTGGCAGCCTGTGTGGTACTCTTCACGTAGTGCATATTTAGCGGCGTGCTGTTCTTTTTCTGCAACTCTGCCTCAGCCACTTCAAGTCATTCGTTCTCAATCAGCGATTTTGTTTAATGAATGGAAAGCGCGCTAGCACGATGCGCGTACGCACCTCACGTGGAAATGGAACCCGACAGAAGGTGGTGCACCTGCCCGGACAGGTCTAGTGAAACTGACACGTCATTCAACCGATGTGGCACATTGTCTCCTCATCTTGTGGCATTCGCCTGTACTACCCTTTTCGTTGTTGTTGTTCGGTGCAGAAGCCAAAACAAACTTCTCCCCTGGCAGACATCGCACCTGGCCGGCCTATATGAGCGCAGCATAAAAATATCCTCGCACGGTACAGGTTCTGATGAAGTTGCATGGCAGCTCTTGTTTTTTTTTTTTTTTTACTTTTTAGGCTCTACATCTCATTTTAAAAAAAGATGGATTGCTGGCGCCGCGACTACAAGCATTTATGTATGTATGGAAAAATAACCGGCCAGAAGCTACGCTTTTACATTATCTGTTCCACGGTAGAATGTAGCTGCTTAACGCAATGCTTCGCTTGACATCCGTGGCTCTGCACTCGGTTCTCAACGTGCCTGAACGAGTGTCTACAGTCGTAACGCAACAGAGTGAAAAATGACAAAGGGCGGCAGAGCTTCAGGAAAAGCGATGATAATTCACAGTTCACTGGCGTAGTAGGCTGGATGTTGTTGACGGAAGATACTGGTACGTAATTAAATTCGAGAACGCCAGAAAGTTTAGCTTAAAGTAAACTCCTCTAACTTTATCTTCACGTCCTGAGAGGGTGAAAATGGTTAAAATTACAGTTTTGATAAGTTATACAATGAGGCAGCAGGCGTCCAAGCGTGAATGAACTTCTAAAGATATGTTTCTTTGAGGACCTGCTTACAGCCTAATGTGAATGCTTCAGATAGCAAGAATTCAATTATGGTATGCATGGCTCTGCTATTTCATTAACTGCGCAACTGAGCGCCCTATACGGTGCCCTCAGTCAGCGATCTGTATGGACAGCACACCAGTAGGACGTGAACCCGCTTGGTTGCCGGACATCGTTCTGCTTCCCTTACCAGGCTCACGCACATGCCACGAGCCGCGCAGATGTATTTTTCTCGTCTTCTAATGACGGAAGATACGTGCGCCTCCTCAATCTACCGAAAGAGAGAGAGAGAAAAGAATAAATGAAAGGCAGGGACGTTAACCAGGACTGAACAAGTTCTCTAGAGGGTGTTGACTCAACTCGGTTGGCTGCCCTGCATTGGCCGGAGGAGGTGGGGAGGGAATGATTAAGAGAAGAAGAGAAAGTCTGTGTTGGATGTCGCCGACGTACTAACACTTCTTTGCCTATGTCACGGAATATCACTCAGTCCGGATCACAAACGGTCAGTCAGTCTGGCAGCCTTCAAAAATTGTAGCAGCGCTCCTGTGGCCCTTTGTACAGGCTATATGCGAAGCCATGGTCCCAAAATCTTATTCGACATCAATGGTTTCCTGTCCAACTGATTTAGAGTTATGCAGAGATTATGTATTTCATTTTCAAAGGATGGGCAGTAGCATAGGAGATGTTTTATAGTCTCTTCGACGCTGCAGGCGCTATCGGGCATTCCAATAAAAATGCATATGCATTGGCGATTACAACGCCCAGGCGTAAGCAATACAACATTGTTCGCTCACTTGGGGCAAGCCCAGGCAGCAGCCGCAGTTGCATAGATGAGTAGAGAGAATTCAATCGATGGTGAGTGAATTTATGCGTGTGACACTTCTCCAATGTCATACGCTGTGCTAGCTTAGTGTTGGGCGGCGTCAGTGTTCGATAAAGGTACAGAAACAAGGTTTGTTTCCTCGTGTGCTTTCCTAGCAGCTTCGTCGGTGAGGTGATTGCCGGAGATGCCGCAATGACCCGGCCGCCACTGAAACACGATGTTCTGTCTTTTCGCGATCACATTATGGTGTGTCTCTTGTATCTCCGACAGAACTTGTATGCAGGACCTGTCACGAACAGCCGACAAAAGTAATTGTAGGCCGCCTTTCAGTCGCAGGATAAGGCCCTGCGAATAGTCAACCTACCGATAGAGGCTGCTACAAATCCATTGGCGATAGCGTCCTTGTTTATGATCCCAAATGCAGCAGAGTTGCGCCTATATTTTGCTTTGGCCGCTGGCGCCGCTAGTCACGTGGTCCCTATCACGTGGGCTAAAATGACGTCAAATGTTCTACTGCGCTGCAAAGAAGCCAGCTTCACAAATGCGACGCCGACTTTTCGTTACCTTCAATGCCATCAACAAAGCAATCAGCTGCTTCCGTAACACGCGTGACATGACATGTTATGTCATGAATTCCGTGACATGACATAAATGACAGGCACGCATGGTATGTCACGATATTAATCTCATCACATGCGTAACATGACATCATGAATGAAATAAGATTACATGTGTCACATAACAAGAATGTTGTTGCGTGCATGATATCAAATGCAGACATGACACTTGAGACATGTGCGCTTGACATGACACGCATACCTGGAATGACATACATGGCATATCATTTATTTAATGATGACATATATAACATGACACGGCATGAATGACATGACATGCATGCGTGACATGAATTGCAATGCGAATCATCACGACATGAATGGCATGCATGCATGACATGACATGCGAAGCATGACTCACATTCACGCATGGGTTCACATGCATGGCACGAATTACACGGCATGTCATGACATGAACAGGATTTGCATGCATGATATAACATGAATGGCATGTCTCGACATTTACGACCACGAGCACATGCCTAATGGCCCAAAATAGAAATGCGTGACAGGATATGAATGACGTGACATAAGTTACAAGATAAAGATGCATGCCAGGTCACTCGTCGTCTTTCAAGCAAGGCATGTCATGACATGCATATCATGTCGATAATGTCATAATAAACATGTTATGCCATTCATGTCATAATATACATACTATGTCATGCATGCACGTCATAACATGTCAAGCACGTCATAATGCGTCATTTTTGTCATGCCTTTCATGTCGTGGATGCATGTCATACATATCGCTATATGATACAGTTAAAGAAATTAACACGACGTAATAGACTCAGTCATAGCATTCCTGTCATTTATGTCTTGAAGATCATGTCATACCATGCAGTCATGTTATGCATACGATGACTAAGCCCAATTAAAGGTCATTTAAACAAGCGAACGCTACGGCATCACGATGGCGTACAAGGATGGATGGATGGACGGACGGACGGACGGACGGACGGACGTATGGATGGATGGATGGATGGACGGACGGACGGACGGACGGACGGACGGACGGACGGACGGACGGACGGATGGATGGATGGATGGATGGATGGATGGATGGATGGATGGATGGATGGATGGATGGATGGTAGGACAGACGGACGGACGGACGGACGGACTGTACTAGTTGGGATGTACTAGTTGGAATACCCTGTATAATATTATATTAGGAAGAGAACGCTGAGTAGCGTGCTTTGTTTCCATACCGACGACGTGCGCTACTCTGGCGCCATACCGTACCCATCATCACCGCACAGCCCTTCTTGTGCGGCACTACGCTTTTCTTCTCGCGATTTCTTTCCACCAACGATGACAGCAGCCCTTCGTCGCGGGGAAATCGTGCGACCAGTGCCAGCGGCGACAACAACCAAAGGCCGCGTGACATCAAGCCTTACTCGTAGCCGCTCGCCATCGCCCCTTGCAGGAGTATTGATAGACGTCATACACGCTGGTACTGCGGACCACGGTGTAAGAAGAAGCTACTTCTTACACCGTGCTGCGGGCTGACCTCAGTCGCAGACGCCGCGGACGAGCGTAGCCCTCCCTACCTCATGCCACCCTGCCCCCCCCCCCCCCCCCCCCCCCCCGCCGCGGAAGTGCAGATGAGATCGCCCACGCGGCGGCAACTCAGAGCATGCCCAGGCCGTTTGCGCTCCGCTCCTCTTCCATTTCCCGCTTCATGCTTTCCCTGTAGCCCCTCTTCCACTTTCCTCCTCGCGCGCTCTTTCATCTAACGCGGCGCTTCGCGTTCGCTTTCATCTTTCACCTGTGCTCGTTCGCTAGGTTACAAGGTATAACACCGCCGACGCCCAACGCACGAACGGGCGCTTAAGAGCTGCGCCCTAAAGATATACATGATATAATCGCAATGCATCAGCATAATGTCGTTTTCTGAGTGCACTTATGATGCAGTGTCTATTTTTTCATATTTCGGTACAGCATTCCTTTATTGAGTAATTTTGTACTAGACCGCTAACTATAGCCTTATGACTATGGGCTCATTTTTAGAGCGCATCTCTTAAGCGCCCGTTCCTGCGGCGAGCGTCAGCGTAACCAAGCGAACTAGCGCCGCGAAGAATGAAAGCGAGCGCGGAGCGCAGCGGGAGATGAAAGAAAGGTGATAGTGCAGGAAGAGAGTGAAGCGGAATCATGAGGCGGTAAGCGGAGGAGGAGCGGAGGGAGGACGGCCTGCGCATGCGCAGAGTTGCCGGTGGCCTAGGCATCCACAGGCACGTGGGCTATCTCATCTGCGCTTTCGAAGGGGGCCAGGGTGCCGTGAGCTCGGAAGAGGGGGGGGGGGAGGTGAGGCTACGCTCGTCCGCGGCGTCTGCTGCTGAGGTCAGTCACCGGTACCAGAGTGTTTGACGGGGATCACTGCTCCTACGAGGGACGATGGCGAGCGGCTACGAGTAAGGCTCGATGTGATACTGCCTTGGGTGTTCTCGCCGCTGACCCTGGTGGCAGACTTACCCGCGACGAAAGGCCGCTCTCGTCGGTGGTGGAACGAAAGTGTGAGAAGAAAAGTGTAGTGCCGCGCAAGACGGCCCTTGCAGCGACGATGCCTACAAGATAGCGCCAGAGTAGCATGCGTCGTCTCAATGAAAACAAAGTGCTGCTTGAGTGGAGGTCTGTCTCCGGCGGCTGCTGGGAGTCGTACCCACACGCTGCCTCTCGCGGTCTCCTCGATTAGCGAAGCACGCGTGCTACACTTCGCTCTACTTGGAACGTGCCGCATGAGACGGATTGTCCGCGCCAGCCAATATATCGCGAAATGAAAACACGTAGATCTGAGCTCAAATTTCGCATTAGGGAGTATCCTCGGTGAATTTTTTATTGTCTATTTAAACAGTGAAATCAAGCAAGCGTTTAACGCACAAATCGCAAAAGCATTTCATATCAGGAAAATATAGGAATCTGCTCGCTCTTTTTTTGGCTTAGTAAATTCGTACAAAATATTACGTGTTGCTTCACTAATAAATATAGCAGTGTACAAATAACTGGTAATTGGTTTGCTGAGACACCTAAAATTGAAAATTCGTTGCAGCTTATCAAAAACGCTACTATGGACTTTGAGTTATGTTTTCCGCACTTAAGTTTGAGGTAGGCGGTAAAGGCGAATCGTGCAGTTGCTGAAACTGCACCAATATGAAGGCACGTACTTTCCCTCCCCGCTGTTAACTCTGAAAGCAGTCTGGGAGAAGCGCTCGACTTGCACGGTTCTTTCGCATGAGCTTTTTTTTTTTTGTCAAACTAGACTCGGCTTCTGACCACTCCGCAGGTGGCGTCGACCATGGTGTTCTTCGGGCTACTGGTTTCCGTGCTGTGCCACTACGGTCTTCTGCAGTTTCTGGCGTTCAGGTTCGCCAGGCTGATAGCCGCTGCCATTGGCACCACGGCCCTCGAGTCCTACTGCTCCGCCTGTAACATCTATCTCGGCATGGTGCGCTGTTCTTAGCTTACTCGCTTGCAGATACTTAACCGTCATGGAATGGCTGCCTAAGTACATTGCACATTTCTGCGCATTCTCGTCACTCTGGAACTCGGGATTTCGTTACTTGTGTTGAAAATAGATTCCTGCTGAAAAGGTAGCGTGCGAGTTCAGATAGTTTCGTGCGTTCGTTATTTAATCTAATTATGAGTGCTCTATCCTAGTGTACCTCTCCAGTGCAATTAATTTGGAAGACATACAGAAGTTGGAGAATGCACAAGGATTGCATGCGGGCAAAAGTAACCGTGTTTTTAGTCGTGGTATACGATTCCATAAAAGCGCAACCTGTATCAGCAAGCGCAATGCACAAGTAATCACTGCACCTCTCTATAACTTGGCTGTAAACTTTAATCCTAAAGATTACGGACCACTTTTCAAAAGTATCAACCCTGCGTTTAAACGTATTATGCTGCTGTGACAGAAGTACTGGCGACAGCCATGCCACCTATATTCGTGTGACTCTAAACAACAATCTCATATTAAATTAACGTCACCACTTGGCTACGGTGCAAATCAGCCCGAGTTTCAGAAAGGCGTAGAAGTGCTGGCATATTGTCAGTACACTTGTTTCGCTTGTATATAGCCACCGTGGTCACGGCGCGACATTTTATCGTTTCACTAGACATGCAGCCTTTCATCTTATCACATTACACCTCCATTTTGACAACGCAGATCGACTCGGCGGTTCTGTTAAGGCCGTACCTGGCGCAGCTCACGAGGTCAGAGCTGCACACCATCATGACGTGCGGCTTCGCTACTATATCGGGGAGCCTGTTCGCGGTCTTCACAATATTCGGCGTGTGTACTACGTTTCTCTTTGGCAGCTTCTCTTGCACAGTCATAAAAAAAACACTGAAAGATATGCTACTAAATTTAATGCGATAGCACTATTGGTCGAGAGATCGGGCTATAGGTGGCGCAGCACCGTCTCCGCCTTAGTGTGTATAGGCTATCATGGGCTATCGCGAAGTAAGAGGCCAGTACCTATCTTTCACTTCTTTTTCGATTCTCTGTCAAATGCAAGATGCTTACTAAGGTTAGTTCAGCAAGATACGCCATAGACACTGGGCTGAGCTGCTAGGGTTACAAGGGACACAAAATGGGAAATTGATTGAACGAGTTCGTTTCATCAGTATAAAACGCTCCGATCAAGAGAAAAAAAAACTTCGTGCATGTTAGCTGAGGCACTCAGCGTCGTTGTCAGGTCTAGCCGGTACTTTATCATGAGATGTGGAATGTTCCATTCCCAATGACATCTCACTGCTACAAATCATCCTTCGCATACGTGCAGTGGAACTACCGACGTCTATTCTTGTAAGAGCCGTGTTTCTTCTTGTTTGTACTGTTCCCTTGCTGTATTTTGGCGCTAAAACAAACGAGCCTTTTAAAATGGGCAAAACCGCTATATCTGAAGTAGAAAGTTTTAGAGATGTTTCAGCCAGCAGGTTAGGTAAGCTAAGGTGCAAGTTGAATGTTTAATTTAAACAATGATAAAGTTCTGAAGATTTCAGTAGCGTCAATTGTAATGAGCAGATGCGCACTGTCAGATGCCACTAATATATCAGCGCTACGTTCGTTAGTTCTAGCGCATTTCAATAGCTGATAAATACTCGTTGCTATACATAACTGAGCGCTACGTAAATGCCTATCACAGCCGTATTTTCTGGACGATAGCATCGGCAGGTGCTGGTTTTCCTTATATAAAGAGAGCAAATGTTGCTCATCGTGAAATATCTGAAGACTATGAATAGTGCTACATTCGCTGTTCAATTTGTTTATTATAATTATAAAAACCACCATCGTTCTATAGCTACATTTGATGCTGTTAGCTTGCCGCCGAATAAGCCATTGCGCATTTCGAGGAAGAGGCACGGTTTTTTTTTTTTTAGCAAACGTGCACGTATACCTTTTCCATATACGTAACGTTAGAATTTGCTTCATGACTGCTTGTGCAACCTCCGTTAAAAGAAAGCAAATACGCAGTTTTGATCGTTCGCGTACGTATTGAACACACCACGAGCGATCAATATGTCCAAATGACGCCGGCACGAAGTTTAACTACGTTTAACCTCGGATGCAATCCTTTTGTATTGCATAATGAGTGAAAGGTGCGCAAGTTGGTGGGCGTTTGTAGCTACGCTCGGGCGACGCGGATAATCAATGAGCGCGGCGTAACACAGACAATGGAGGAGAGACGGAGACGTCCCGATTTTCTTATTCGTTTACTTTATTTTGCCCTTGTCACGTCTCAACGCTACATCTACGCATTGCAGTCAGGAGCAAAGATTACGCAGAACCTTCATGTAAATAAAATAATTCGAACATAAATTACACATGCAACCACTAGCGCTTGTTCTGTGCGCTGCGTCCACGTAGCGCAACACCGTGGTAGGGACTACGATCCGTATCCTCCCGAATCGTGTTATTGGTTGACACTACGTACGAATGCGTGCGAGTTATTCAAGCGAAGCTGGTGAAGGCCAGCGATTGATAAAGGAAAGCATGGAACGGTGACACGCCGATAGAACTCACAGCAGCATCCTTCCTCAATACACAGCATCAACGGCATAAAATGCTGCAAAACCATAGAGGAAGGAAAAAAGTGAGGAGACGCCCAACCCACTCCACCCGATTGGAGGAACGCATGGTGTTTTTCATTTTGGCGGCCACGTTGTTGGGGCACAATGGCGATTTTATTATTGTGGTTTGGGTTCATGCGTGTACGTCGTTTGTGCAGGTTTGCGTTAGTATGCGTGTTTTGTTACGCTGTGTTGTCTAGATTCTGCTCTCCCGGCTGTTGTTTTAACCAGTGTTACGTACTCCAGGGTAGCGTATCGTACTGTTGCCGAGTAGTAGCGGCGCCTGCCTACCGAGGATCGACCGACGTAACTTATTGGGTAGCGTGGCGTTGTCGGCGGGCTGCAGGCATACGGTAGACCATGGCGACCAAGCAAGGGCAAGACGATTTCTAGTGCGAAACTTGCACGGTTTATTCAAAGGTAGATGAACGAAAAATGAGAAGAGCATGAAGTCATCAAAAGTACATTTCGGAGCCACTTAAATAGACTCTCTACAATAGTGGCAGGGATCTTGCTTCCGTCGCCGTCACGTGACCGGCACAGAGCTCCTCTGGTTATACCGAGCCTGCTGCAAGGAGGAGGTCGTCCGCCCTCCTGGAACTGTAGACGCCTGCCCGTCTCTTCTGCGCGTTGCGGGTTCGTGGAAGTTCTCCTATAGTTTGTTCGAGGAAAGGGTCTCTCTAAACTAGCGCGCGCGCGCGCGCGCGCACACACACACACACACGTAGGGGCCAGCAGCCGCTGTGCGAGGGATCGGCGTTTCAGTAGCAGAATTCCCCTTAGAGGTGACCAACCCTTAGTTCGTAGCTGGTAGATTCCTGGGAGTTGTCATCAGTCCCCGTGACCGCTCTTGTGACTTTTCTCCCTGGTCCTGTCCGGTGAAACTGGTCTTGCAAGCAGGTCTCGCAACTTTTCGTCTCCTGCGTGGGCAAGCAATCACCCCAGAACAGTGCCGGGCCCAGAACCACAAAGCAGCGAGCACAAGGCCACCCTCCTTCAAGACACACCAGACTTTAAAAAAAAGAAAACCCGCTACTTTTTTCCATTCCTTATGCGCGTCCCTCCCCCCTGAACACTAAAAACAGCCATTTCTTGGAAGCGTTAAGACGTGGTTATTAATATCAGCTAGCAATCGGCTACACTTCGGAAAAACGTATGAACGAACGTACAAATGCCACGGAAACCCAGGTGAGCATGAGGCTTTCGCTACTCTAGGGGCAACGACTCAAACCGTCGGCATTGCCGTTAAGCTTACCCTTCTTGTAGCGAATATCGATGCTGTACTGTTGAAGAGCCAAGCTCCAGCGCAAAAGACGACCGTTTTTTGTAGACATGAACTGCAGCCATGTGAGGGGACAGTGGTCAGTCTCTATGGTGACTCTTGAACCAGCGATATAGCAAGCTAGTTTCTCCACCGCCCATACTACGCAGGCGCATTCTTTTTCTGATGCACTGTATGCTTCCTCACGAACTGAAAGCTTTCTACTGGCGTACACTACAGTGTGTTCGTTCTCGTCATCTCTCTTTTGACAGAGCACCACCCCCATACCCCTGTCACTGGCATCACACTGAAGAATGAATGGCTTAGAGTAGTCGGGCGCGTTCAACACTGGCTGACTCGTTAATGCTTTCTTCAGCATACTAAAAGCCTTTTCTTTTGCGTCATCCCACTTTACCGTTCGTGGTTCTGTTTTTCTGAGAGCATCCGTTAAAGGACTCGCAATCTCGGAATACCGCGGGATATATCTTTGGTAATAACCTGCCAAGCCAAGGAATGATCTGATGTCCCGCTTGGTGCGCAGTTGCGAGAAGTTGTCTATTGCGGTCAGTTTAACCTCGGAAGGCTGACGATGACCTTGCCCTATTACATGACCTAAATAAGCTACCTCCGTGCGCCCTAATTGGCATTTTGGAGCCTTAACAGTTAAGTTGGCCTCTCGTAGACGACACAGCACGCTTCGCAGGTGTTGCATATGGTCCGCCCATGATGAAGAAAAGATTGCTCTGTGATCGAGATAGGGAAGGGCAAAGTCTTCCATTCCTCGTAGCACTTGGTCCATAAGGCTATAGAAGCAATATGACGCATTCTTCAATCCAAAGCTCAGGGCTTTCGGACGAAAGGTTCCCATCGGGGAAATAAACGACGCAAGCCTGCTTGCCCTCTCGATCAATGGAACCTGCCAATACCCTCTGACTAAATCGAGCGTAGAGATAAAATTAGCAGTGCTCACTTTCTGAAGCCTTTCCTCGATATGCGGCAATGGATAAGTCTGGCCCTTCATCATTAAATTGAGCCTGCGGTAATCGATACATGGTCGCGGCTCCTTTCCTGGGACCTCAACCAAGATAGGAGGCGAGGTATAGTTACTCTCTCCTGGCTCGATTACACCTAGCTCTAACAGCTTGTTTATTTCAGCGGTCATGACTTCACGTTATCGAGGCGAAACGCGATAAGCTTTCGAACAAACTGGGTCCGACGAGGTTAACTCGATATCCTGAACGATCGCAGTGGTCCTGCCCGGTATGTCTGAATATACGCCTTTAAATTCAAACACGATTTCCCTCAGTTCGGCCCTTTGATTGGTATTCAACTCCGCCTGTTCTACTAACTTGTCAATGGTCTCGTGAATGTCTTTTGCCTCCGTCACTGCTGTTAACTCTGGAAAGTCGACAGGCATCTCCTCAGGTTGGTTTTCAACGAGGGTTTCAGGATCATTACCTTTTCCCCAACTTCAAGGTGTCGCGTGCGAGCCGTCCTGGCATAGTAATGCTTAGCATTGCTTTGTGCCTTATGCATTTCCTGCTCAGCAATCATTGCGACAGGGCTTACGTTCAATAACTTGCTCCTGCATTCTGCCTCTCCAGACATCTCAGGCTCCGGCGTTTGCCTTACCTCTTCATTAGCTGGTGCACTTTTCGCATTATCCCCTATACGGCTGTCCTGTTCGGTACTGGGTGACGAATCCTCCGTCAAACCTGTTTCCTTCACCACTGGACATTCGTACACTGCTTTGGCCGCTAGCTCCCTTGCCTTGGAACGAGTTAAGGCTTGCACTATCCCTTCACTAAACCCGATTCCCCTGCGTAGCAGCAAATCCTCAAATTTGTTAGAAAACAAATATGGGTACTAAGGCGGGAGATGTGCCGAGACGGTAGCTTCAGTGTCCAGTACTCCAAAAGGGGCTTCGATACGAATCTTGGCCACAGGGATCGGGACAAACACTGGAGGTTTCCACGGCTTGCCTTATCCAAGCACGTTCTCCCGTGAACTTGCCTTCATCTACGTACGACGGGTGCACTACGTCCATTGTGGCTGCCGAGTCGCGAAGCACTGTACACGGTTTGCCATTTACCACGAGGTCTCGAACGTATGGTTCTAGCAAGTTCAGATTTTCTGCGTTACTACTTAGTGAGATCAATACTAGTTTGGGGTTTCTGCACCCCACGGAGATATGCCCCGTTTGCTGGCAGTTGTAGCAAACTACGGGTTTCTTTGCCTTGAAAGCCTTTCTTTCTTGCCTTTCTGCCCTCCCTTCTGGTGGCTCCTTTTCTCCCTCGCTTTCCTCGTCACTAGTTTTTACAGAATCTGACCTTTCCATTGTTTTATACCGACTTGACTTGGACCATCGCTTTGTCTTGTCGGGTCTGTATTTATCCATCTCCTTCTTAGGAGCTTCGTTGCCTTCGTCCGCACGGCGAGTTACGTACTCCTCAGCGAGACTGGCCGCTCTCGTGATAGTGTCTACGACTGGTCTATCCTGAACCCAATACTTGATGTTTACTGGCAGCTGGCGCTAGAACTGTTCTAAAGCAACGCACTGCATTGTCTTTCCGGCGTCGCCGAGCGCACCCACTTCTCTGAGCCATTCCTTCAGGTTTACCTCCAAGGTGTATGCAAAATCTGAGTATGACTCACTTTTGGTCTACTCGACTTTTCGCCTGAATGCTTCTGCTGATAATCTATACTTTTTAAGCAGTTCGCTTTGACTTCATCGAAGTCTTCTGCTTCTTCTTTTCCCATGCGGGGGATGATATCAGCTACGACACGTGGCAGTAACGTAAGCAAGCGTTGCGGCCACGTGTTTCTCGCGAATTCTGCCTTCTCTCACGTGCGCTCAAACTGTACCAGAAGAAGACCTATGTTTCCTCCTACTGCGTAGGGTGCCAACAAGTCTGTCATTCTGCTCTTGCTTTCACGTGCCTCTGTGCTAGGTCTTTCACTATTTTGGGCTTTCAGAAGCTCAATCTCTAGGCACTTCATGCTGCCGAGTGCGTCGCGTGCAACTCGGTCGCGCTCTTCTTGGCCTCACGGGCTGCCCGCTCGCGCTCTTCTTTTTCCTCTAGGCGCCTACGCTCTTCTTTTTCCTCTAGGCGCTTACGCTCTTTTTTCCTCTATGCGCTCACGCTCTTCTTCTTTCTCTAGGCGCTTACGCTCTCCGTCTTTCTCTGCAATGCTATCTAGGCATTCCTTCAGTTCTCATCGTCGTCTGCCCCGATCGCTTTGATCGCCTCAATGATCTCCAGCTTCCTCTTTGATTCGGCAATTTGGAGGCCCAACTCTTTGGCCAAGCTCAACAATTCCGGCTTCTTTAGTGCCTTCAAGTTCATGGCTGCCCTTAGTGCTGCTAACTATTCACTCTATAACAACCTTGACGTACTCAAAACTTCCGTCACCGGTTAAAGAAAAATCACTGCGCTGTACGTTCCCAAATACACGTAAAAGCCAAGTGATATCAGAGTGAAGAAAAGCCGTGCACTCACCATATGCAGTAATGAATCCAGACACCTTCCTTCCGAACGTTGTCACCAGGACGAAGAGGCTACGATCTCGTAGTTGTCCAAGTTGAGGTCCCCAGGGTTCCGTATCCCAATCGCTGCCAGTCAGTTTGTTGCGTACTCCATGGTAGCGTAGCGTACTGCTGCCGAGTAGTAGCGGCGCCTGCCTATCGAAGCTCGACCGCGTTACTTATTGGGCAGCGTAGCGTTGTCGGCGGGCTGCAGGCATCCGGTAGACCGTGGCGACCAAGCAAGGGCGAGACGATTTCTAGTGCGAAACTTGCACGGTTTATTCAAAGGTAGATGAACGAAAAATGAGAAGAGCATGAGGTCATCGAAAGTACATTTCGGAGCACCTTAAATAGGCTCTCTACAATAGTAGGAGGGATCTTGCTTCCGTCGACGTCACGTGACCGGCACAGAAAGAGGGCCCCTCCTCCTCTGGTTATACCCAGTCTGCCGCAAGGAGGAGGTCGTCCGCCCTCCTGGAACTGTAGACGCCTGTCCGTCTCTTCTGCGCATTGCGGGTTCGTGGAAGTTCTCCTGTAGTTTGTTCGAGAAAAGGGTCTCTCTAAGCTCTCGCACACACACACGCACACAAAAGAGGCCTGTACACTGCGGGGCGTCCGCCAGACCGGCAGACACTCGAAATGGTCATGGCGAATTAGGAATTCACGCTTCATTTCGACGAGGCCTGGTGGAAGAAGGTCGGGTGAGAGAAAGTTTCTTTCTGCATGTGGTGCGGGACGCCAACCATCGCAGGAGAAGTCACGCCTCATCTCGACGAAGATGGTCGGATGAAATTCGTTTCTGCACGTGGTGCCAGACGCCAACCCTAACACCAGGTAGAACTGGAAGAAGTAAAAAGCGTAGAGCGAGCGTGCATGCAACGACCTACACCACGTACTAGGCCACGGACGAAAGACGATCAGGGAATATGCATGGTGTTTCAGCGAACGCTTTCAAAAATCTGTGAAACTTGCCTGTGGCAGATATCCCAATTCTAGTTCATGAGGTGGTCTACTTGAAGCGGCGGACAATACCTTAACAAAAAAAATTGAGATGCAAAATCGTTTAATTAATAAAAAGTCTAATTACGTTGTTAACTAATTACATTATGGCCTTTATTGCAATTTACAAATTATAGCCGTGGAGTTCGCAAGGCGGATCCACTTGGGAGAAATTTTCAAGATGACACCAGTTTCCAGATATAAATTCACGAAGTTTGCGGATAAATGCATTGACGTTCCAGTGAATTTTTTAACGAAACGTCGTTTCATGCACTGAAGCACACAAGTAACTGGAACGCCAATGCATTTCTCCGCAAAGTTCGGGGATTTATATCCCGAAACTGGTGCCGTCCTGAGAATTCTTTCCAAGTAGATCGGCCTGCGAAGTCCACTGCTAGAATTTGTAAATTGCAATATTGGCCATAACATAATTAGCTGAAAAGGTAATTAGTGAACTCTTTGTTAATTAGTCGGTTTCGCATTTCAATTTTTTGTGCAAGTAGTGTCCTCCGCTTCGAGTAGAACGGCTGATCAACTAGAATTGAGCTATCTGCCACAGGCAACGTTTAACAAAATTTGAAAGCGTTCGCTGAAACACCCTGTATTTCCCGTGTTCGGTAGATTCGTGCTAACGTGGCATCACAGACTGAAACCGCTGTACTGCAGAATTTGTATGATAAACGCCTTATAGGTCAGTGATAGCTGTGCAGTGTTCCTGCACAGCTATCACAGCGCACGATGCACTTGTGGCGCGCTTCTACATGCCACAAATGCATCGTCCGCTTACAAAAGCAGCAACACTTTCTAGCTGTCAATGACCTGCAAGGCGTTTATCGTACATATTCTTCTGAAGGGGTGAACCCTCCTTACCGCAGATATCTGTCTGCTCTAGGAGCGCAGGGAAGTGAATGTGGGCGGATCCGGTGCAAGAGTGAACAAGGCTTACCATACATACCATTTGCTACCAACCCGCCGTGAACTTCCTCTTCCGACCTATTACCTTAATAATACTGCCATGCAGCAGTTACAGCTTACAAATACCTAGGTGTCCATTTAACCTCTGCTCTTCCCTGGTCTTTACACATCGACAGCGTTATCAATAAAAGCAATCGCAATTATATCCGTCGAAACTTCTCTTCACCTCCGTCATCATTAAAGTTAATATTGTACAAGACACTAATTAGGAGTAAAATGGAATACACTTCATCAATTTGGGACCCATATGCTGAGACACTAACCCAGTCTCTCGAACGTGTTCAAAATAATGCCTCGCCTTTCATCTTAAGCAATTTTAACCGCACGGCTAGCGTAACTTCTATGAAAAACATCCTCCAACTTCCACCACTTTCTGCTCGTCGCAAATGCTCTCGCCTGGCTCTGTTTCATAAAATATACTTCCATAATTCATATCTGCGCGATAATCTTATTTCATCCCCAACCTACATATCTCCTCGCATTGACCATCATCACAAAGTTCGAGTTTTGCAGTGTCGCACTAGAGCTTTTCATGAGTCTTCCAAGGATGTGTCAAGAACGGAACCACCTTCCCGCCGCGTTGATTGCTGTTGAAGACCACGCACAATTTCGTACGGCCATAATCGACACCATCGCATCGGGCTTCACATGTCTATAACTACATCACTTGCTGCCTTCTTTGTTGTATAACTTTTTTTTACCCCACCCCCCTCTGTAATACCTTGTGGTCTTTCATCATCATCATCATCAGCCTGGTTACGCCCACTGCAGGGCAAAGGCCTCTCCCATACTTCTCCAACTACCCCGGTCATGTACTAATTGTGGCCATGTTGTCCCTGCAAACTTCTTAATCTCATCCGCCCACCTAACTTTCTGCCGCCCCCTGCTACGCTTCCCTTCCCTTGGAATTCAGTCCGTAACCATTAATGACCATCGTTTGTCTTCCCTCCTCATTACATGTCCGGCCCATGCCCATTTCTTTTTCTTGATTTCAACTAAGATATAATTTAGCCGCGTTTGTTCCCTCACCCAATCTGCTCTTTTCTTATCCCTTAAAGTTACACCCATCATTCTTCTTTCTATAGCTCGTTGCGTCGCCCTCAATTTCAGCAGAACCCTTTTCGTAAGCCTCCAGGTTTCTGCCCCATACGTGAGTACTGGTAAGACACAGCTGTTATACACTTTTCTCTTGAGGGATAATGGCGACATGCTGTTCATGATTTTAGAATGCCTGCCAAACGCCCCCCAGCCCATTCTTATTCTTCTGGTTATTTCAGTCTCATGATCCGGATCCGTGGTCACTACCTGCCCTAAGTAGATGTATTCCCTTACCACTTCCAGTGCCTCGCTACCTATCGTAAACTGCTGTTCTCTTCCGGGACTGTCAAACATTATTTTAGTTTTCTGCAGATTAATTTTCAGACCCACCCTTCTGCTTTGCCTCTCCAGGTCAGTGAGCATGCATTGCAATTGGTCTCCTGAGTTACTAAGCAAGGCAATATCATCAGCGAATCTCAAGTTGCTAAGGTATTCTCCGTCAACTTTTATCCCCAATTCTTCCCACTCCAGGTCTCTGAATACCTCCTGTAAACATGCTGTGAATAGCATTGGAGAGATCGTATCTCCCTGTCTGACGCCTTTCTTTATTGGGATTTTGTTGCTTTCTTTATGGAGTACTACGGTGGCTGCGGAGCCGCTACATATATCTTCCAGTATTTTTACATATGGCTCATCTACACCCCGATTCCGTAATGCATCCATGACTGCTGAGGTTTCGACTGAATCAAACGCTTTTTCGTAATCAATGAAGGCTATATATAAGGGTTGGTTATATTCTGCACATTTCTGTATCACCTGATTGATAGTGTGAATATGGTCTATTGTTGAGTAGCCTTTACGGAATCCTGCCTGGTCCTTTGATTGACAGAAGTCTAAGGTGTTCCTGATTCTATTTGCAGTTACCTTAGTAAATACTTTGTAGGCAACGGAGAGTAAACTGATCGGTCTATAATTTTTGAAGTCTTTGGCGTCCCCTTTCTTATGGATTAGGATTATGTTAGCGTTTTTTCCAAGATTCCGGTACGCACGAAGTCCTGAGGCATTGCGTATACAGAGTGGCCAGTTTCTCTAGAACAATCTGCCCACCATCCTTCAACAAATCTGCTGTTACCTGATCCTCCCCAGCTGCCTTCCCCCTTTGCATAGCTCCCAAGGCGTTCTTTACTTCTTCCGGCGTTACTTGTGGGATTTCAAGTTCCTCTAGACTATTCTCTCTCACATTATCGTCGTGGGTGTTACTGGTAATGTATAAATCTCTATAGAACTCCTCAGCCACTGTAACTGTCTCATCCATATTAGTAACGATATTGCCGGCTTTGTCTCTTAACGCATACATCTGATTCTTGCCTATTCCTAGTTTCTTCACTGCTTTTAGGCTTCCTCCGTTCCTGAGAGCATGTTCAATTCTATCCATATTATAGTTCCTTATGTCAGCTGTCTTACGCTTGTGAATTAACTTCGAAAGTTCTGCCAGTTCTATTCTAGCTGTAGGGTTAGAGGCTTTCATACATTGACGTTTCTTGATCAGATCTTTCGTCTCCTGCGATAGCTTACTGGTCTCCTGTCTAATGGAGTTACCACCGACTTCTATTGCGCACTCCTTAATGATGCCCATAAGATTGTCGTTCATTGCTTCAACACTAAGGTCCTCTTCCGGAGTTAAAGCCGAATACCTGTTCTGTAGCTTGATCCGGAATTCCTCTAGTTTCCCTCTTACCGCTAACTCATTTATTGGCTTCTTATGTACCAGTTTCTTCCGTTCCCTCCTCAAGTCTAGGCTAATTCGAGTTCTTACCATCCTATGGTCACTGCAGCGCACCTTGCCGAGCACGTCTACATCTTGTACGATGCCAGGGTTCGCGCAGAGTATGAAGTCGATTTCATTTCTAGTCTCACCATTCGGGCTCCTGCACGTCCACTTTCGGCTAACCCGCTTGCGGAAAAGGGCATTCATTATCCGCATATTATTCTGTTCTGTGGTCTTTAGGGTATAATAAATGAAATGAAATACAGAATAATACAGAGAATTTGGTCTTCTTTGAAATCAGAATTTAGCGAATCAGGCAGAAGTCGTCCATCATGCACCCTCAAAATATTAAGAAGATCAAACATCCTTGTCAACTTCGCGTCGATCAAAGTGAGCGACCGAGTGTTGAAGGCAGCAAAGAAATGGTAGCCTTGGGCTTTGAGAACAGTGCTCCTATATGTAATGAGCACCTTTGTAGCGTAAACAAAGTGCTCCTAGGAAAGGCCCTGGCAGCCAAAACGGGGAGAAAATTGGCGTTTCACTTCGGTGTCTGCAGGAAAAATCTTGATGCGAAAGGCTTAGCAAAGCAAAGTGCTGCATGTGACATGCGCGGTGATCTGACAAATGTTGTCTAATGTAATGGCTCATAGTGTATCCCGAATTGAACAAGAAAAACTAGGCAATGATAATTTATCTACCCTTCATATCAACGTAAGAACCAGCCAAAAAAATTCGACTAACCTTCTCGCTTACTTGTGGCAGCACTCTTTTTGCTACGACATTACTGGCCTCACTGAAACATGGCTAAAACAAAGCAAATACACTCATATACCGGGATACGAAATAATCTCTCTACCTAGGTGTAGCTCTTCCTGTGGCAGCGGTGTTGGATTGTTTACCAGAAACGGGTTGTTAATGCACTGCTGCGATGTTCAAAAATACAGCAAAAATACAATTGAGGCACTTTTTCTTCAGTTCACTTGTGGTCTTCACATAGGTGTCATTTACCGGCCTCCCAGCTCATGCAAGATCGAATTTATTGCAGAAATGGAAGTTATTTTGCTGTCGCTCACAATACAAAATGGTCCCATTGCTGTCTGCAGTGACTTTAACATTGATTTATGGGATAATGATTGCAGTGATTATGCATTTCTTCTCGAGTAATTCAACCTTAGAAATGTTATCACGACTCCACTCGAATGACGGGTCAACCTGCATTTATAAAAGACCGTATACTGTTCAATCAAAACATCCCTTTATGTGCAGGTTTTCATGATGTCATTGGAAACGACTGCCCTATATTTCTGTTGTTCCCGCGACCTTGTATGTTACCTCTGTATCAATGGCATCCAAATCAATTTGTCCGCGTAGCCAATACGAGCCTTAAAACACTACTTGAATGTACCGATTTTGCAGCATTGCAAAACGTTGATTTAAACCTCCAGTTTGAGCATATTTTCACTAATATTAAAAATATATTAGCCAAATGTTCACATGCATGCTCAAAGCACAATTATTAAATACTCTTATGCCCGTGGGTAACACAAGAGATTCTTAGCACACCGAAAAGGACTAATTCTACAATAAATGAAAAAAGAAACGAGAAAGCGAACGAATACTATCATGCCCTGTTTATGTATTACAGGAATAAATCTGTTGCAATGTTGAGAAAATCAAAGACGGAATACTTCACTAGGCTTATCACACAAAACAAAGGCGATACAAGACAGCAGTGGAAGATTGTGAGGGATACAACTGGATTAAACCAAGAAAAGTGAGTAACCCCCAACGAGTTTCTTTTTTTTTTTTTATGGCTACTGTTGCTCCGGCGCTGGCCTGACCCCCAAAGGAACTTCGGGTCCTCCTGAAGCGACGCTGGGATGGCTTGAAAGCCACAAGTCTAGCAGAGCAGCGGGAAATGAAAGCGTGGTGCAGCAGAAATGTCCTGCGTAGACATCTTTCAAGGAAAAGAACAACTCTCTCTTTCCTAGTAGGTCCAAGTGATGGTAGCATAGTCTATTTATCAGACAGAATTCTTGCACTGGCGAGGCAGTTTTGCACGAAATTGTATGCCGAACCAGCTGCCACTCCAGCAGTCTTTTTATTCGTTTGAGCAGCTGAGCCACCGGAAGTCTGTGACTTCGCCATAGTCGAGGACGGGCTATTTTCGGTTTTGAAGTCTATGAAGCATAATCGCAGTTCAAGGTACTATGGTCTGACAGTTGAATTTTATGTGAAGTTTTAGACACTGTTAGGGAAGCCGTTCACATCATTGGCGAACAAGCTGCTCAGTGAAGGGACTCTGTCAGCATCTCAAAGAGAAGGGCTAATCACTCTCCTTTGTAAGGATGAGTCGATAAGCACCGATTTAATAGCATGACGTCCAATCACACTTCAGAACTGCGATTACAAGCTCACAGCAAAGTGTCAGTGTATGCGACTCAATAGTACTCAACACTGCTTTGGGTCCATACCAGGCATGCTGAGTCCAGGGACATTCCACGCAGCTTCACGGTTTAGCAGTCAGGGACCTTCCCCTGTGTGCAAATGCCAGGGAACTTTCAGGTATCCTGTGCTCCTTCGATCAGGAGAAGGCTTTCGATATCATTAGACATAGGTACCTGTTCCGGGTTTTGAAAGAGTCTGGCTTTAGCATGGGTATTCAGCAGATGGTCCAAGCTTTGTATTCTCGACCGACTTCTGCTGTTCTCATATAGCATCGCGTCTCGGAGGCATTCATTGTGGGACGTGGTGTACGGCAGGGGGATCCTCTCTAGCCTGCGCTCGGTTTTGAACCCCTTCTGCAGAGGTTCTCCTTTGACAGTAGAATTAGCAGGTTCCTAATTCCACTAGGTTCCCCTCCGGTTGCACTCTATGCCTATGCGTAGGACTTGTCTATTACCGTCCCGGGCCTTATGGTTGCGTGGCGCATTCATCGTCGAAGACCGCTGCGCGTCTCTCGTCCAGGTGCGCCGCTTCGCCTTACTGCCTCAATGGAGCTTCGCTTAAAACGACTCCTGGAGTGAGTGAGTGAGTGAGTGAGTGAGTGAGTGAGTGAGTGAGTGAGTGAGTGAGTGAGTGAGTGAGTGAGTGAGTGAGTGAGTGAGTGAGTGAGTGAGTGAGTGAGTGAGTGAGTGAGTGAGTGAGTGAGTGAGTGGGATCTCTATGACCTTACCGCGAACGGTCGGCCGTGGTATATCGCCTCCGTTTAGTAAGTCAGCGCAGAAGAAAGCGCAAGTACGTACGCCGCCCGTTGTCGTGCCATGCTCGCCACACCGCTGCCATCGCACCATCGTCGTCACATCATCACCGACGTCGCGTTGACGTGCGGTATATCAAAATATGTGCAGGGGTAATTTCTGCCGCCATCGTCAAACACCTTTTTGTCGATGTGAGCAGTATACATCGGAACTGTTGCTGGTATTTCTTCTATCCGCTTACTGGTTTCACCGACAAATATTTTTTATCACAGGGTAGCAAATGATAGTAAATGAAATGTATAGTAAGGGCAAGTTTTATTGAAAGTAATCACAAGCATATTTCCAGGATACAGAATTGTCAAAATTTCAACACGCCCGCAGCGGTGGCGTAGTGGCCTTGGCGTTGGGCTGCTAAACCCGACGGCTCGGGATCGAATCCCGGCCATGGCGTCCTCATTTTGATGGAGGCGAAATGCAAGAACTCCCGTGCACCGTGCATATAGTGCACGTTAAAGAACCCCAGGCGGCCAAAATTAATCCGGAGTCCCCTACTACGGCGTGCCTCATAATAAGATTGTTGTTTTGGCAGGTAAAACCTAAGAATTAGGTCTTTAGGGGTTCAAAACAAAGCTGGCGTGCAGAATTTCGCTCTAACAACTCAAATCATTAAAAAGATCAGAAACACCCGCTCTTTGAAAGAATAGCAATGGCTATCCATTGATTCGATGGTCCCGAATACGGCACGGCGAGAAGATTGAAGTCGCCGTCACGAACTTGAAAAAAATCGAGTGTGCCGGCGCCTTAGGGTGGACACCATTTACTTCTATACTCCATTTTATGCTTAGCGTGTAAAGCCGAGGAAGTTAAGCTGGACGTTCCTTCGTCAAAATGTACCACTTCGCGTGTTTCGTCGTGAAGTGGTCCAGACATCGACCTTTGAATCAAAATGGGGTACGTGGATTAGACACTTTGGCCTGGAGAGGTTTTTCATTAACTTTTTATAGACAATTTAAAAGTTTATTCACGTGCACTTTGTGCGGCTCTTCTTGAGCGTCATAGCAGATTTGTGAGCTTACATACGACGCCACGAAACATGTACAGCTCAGAATCGGCTGGTACGCTTCGGTGCACGCCTGAAATCAGCCAGTGCATGTTTTTGTGATGCGTCAATTCCTTGTACGTTGAGGAGCCGGACTTCTGGCTATGTCATTTCATCGCTAGTTTTGAGTTGCTACACTTCCTTTTTTTCTTCTTATCTATGCAGTTCAGACAGTACAATCGGTGGACACACTATCTTTTCGCGAACTTGCGCATTCTTTTATTTTTATCTGTGTAAACTTCACATTAGAAAATGCGAATTTGCACAGGTCAAGGCAGAGCACATGGTGGCGGCCTCGGTGATGTCTGCGCCGGCGGCTCTCGGATTCTCCAAACTCTTCTACCCCGAGACAGAGGATAGCAGCAGCAGCCTCGAAAGCATTAGAGACGTTCGAAGGAGGTACGCAATTACAGCTAGCAGTTACCGCTATTGTAAAAAAAAAAATTCCTCAACACGTGCCCGAAGGCACTTATGCAGGCCAGAGGCGGCTTGCACGAACATTTAATAAGGAAAATAATAACGAATTTAAGAACGCGTTCTTCAATTTCCCATAGACAACGCCCGGTCCGCACAATAACGCGTTCTTGAATTCGTTATTATTTTCGTTATTAAAGGTTCGTGCAAGCCGCCCCCGGTCTCAAACGGGCGCTTGATGTGTGTAGCGTTTAAAAGTGCTCGTTTTTACAGTGGAGTTGTTAGAACCTCGCTGGTTTTCTCTTGACGTGCGCAGCTTCGCCTAGCTGGGAAAGAGAGCTGAGAGAGAGTGAAAGTGATCTAAAGACAGGAAAGACGCTTGATTCTGGAACCCGTGAGGGAGCGCGGGGAAGCGTCGATGACAGCAGACTAAAAATAGCATCGCGCAGCATAGCGACTTGGCGAGGGTGGGTGGAGCCTGCGGGGGAGAAGCGGCGCGCACGAGAGCGAGGAACGCGGCCCGGATGTGTGCCTGTCCTGTGGGGCGCGAGGCTGCCGAATCAGGCAAGAAAGGAGGGGCGTTCTCCCCCGGCGGCTGCTCGGTGCCTCGATGTCCTCCTTGCCCGCCGCTCCACACAGAGTGGAGACAACCGCGGCGTGTACTACGGGGTCACGACCTACTGTATAAGTAGGTCGTGTACGGGGTTGCCCACGCGAATCGCGGACGCCATAGGGACGCGTTGCCGGCGCTCGTGTGTCTTGTGTGCGATTTGGCACTACTTTACTGGCCTTCCCGCAGCTCCACTGGTCTCTGGTGCGTGCGATAGCAGAGCCACGCATATTAACGCCACAGCGTTAAGGAGCTCGTGTCGCAGAAAAGCCGGTGTCGTCGGCGTCGGCAGCGTTGGCCGTGAGCGATAAATCCCAGCAGGCACTTCATGAATAAAAAATAACTTGCAAGATGGGCTGGGTGGGAATCGAACCAGGGTCTCCGGAGTGTGAGACGGAGACGTTACCACTGAGCCACGAGTTTTTTTTTCTTTATTGCCTCGCTTTTCACAGAGTTTACGAGATCAGAAGAACAGATTAACAAGATAATAGTGCCGAGAACCGTCAGCTGTTTGCTGACTACAAGCCATCAGTATTTCGGCATCTGCAACAACATTTCTAATCTTGGAACCCACTCTGGTACATACGACTGCACTTTCTGCACTTCGACAAAATGGGACACCGATTCGCAAAAATATTCGCGAACCGGTCTAGCGTCAATATTCGCATTGTGTACAGCCGTCCGAGTTCGCCATATACTGTGCAGGCCCAGGAGCATAACCAGATCGAAAGGCACACCATCGTCGTTTTCGACCGTGAGATAACGGATTCCGTGCGGACTTAATGGCAACTCTTTTTTCAAGGTTCTCTGTAAGATGTCCCAGAAGAACACTCCACCCCAGCAATCTAAAAACAAAGCTCAATTGTCTCTGGTTTTTTGCATAACAAACAATGAGTACCCCACGGAACAAATAAACCCTTTTCTTCTAACCATGTTTTAACAGGTAAGGTTCCTGTGTGCAGCTTAAAAAAAAAGGTTTTAACCCCTGGCGCAACTAGCATTTTTTTACGCGTTTCAAAACATCTTTTCCTTTGCCTGCACAGTATAATTCACGATACAATGGCACAGGAAATAACACATCCACAAGGTCCTTGTACAGTTTTTTGCGTGACACATCTGTCAAATATTGCAAAGAAAAACGCACCGATAAGAAGCGGAAAGATGACACCACTTCTTTTATATATCAACGTACTGGTCCTTGCTGACAAACCGAAGACACAACAAACTCTGGTAGCACTTTACCCAGCCTCAGTTGAATCATAGTTCTGAGAAAGGTATGATCTACATCTCTGAGAAAAACAAATCGACTGACGAGTTGTCTCACATACAGATGCACTAGACCAAGCCCACCATCACTCCCTCTTTTAAACAGATTTGTTCGGCTCGTTTTTTCCCATAGAGAGCTCCAGATAAAGACCGCGAACACTCTGTGCATTTTTTGTACATTTAACCTGCTGCAATGCAAAACTTGCATTACATACCATAGCTTGCTTACAGGAAATAGGTTGCACGTCGTGGCCCGTGCGAAAATCGACTTATCCCATCCTTTCCACTTTTGTGCATTTTCACGTAACACCTCTGTTTGTTTTTTCCAATAAGGCTCATTGTCAGAGTAGTACTGTAGGGGTACTCCTAGGTATTTTCTCGGTGTTTCTTGCCATTTAATGTTCAAAAACATCCTTGGTGCGACGCCCCATTCCCCATGCCAGAACCCAACGCACTTGTCCCAGTTTACTGCACTACCACTTGCTTGACAGAAACTTTTAACAGCATTGACGGTATGCATTATACTTTCATGATCAACACAGAAAACTGCAATGTCATCAGCGTAAGCAAGAAGGCTTACATCGGCTTGATGTAACTGAAATCCACGTATCGCGTTGTTCCTAATTACGCTTAGACAAAAGGGCTCAATATATATGCAAAAAAGAAGCGGTGATAATGGGCACCCTTGTCTGACCGAGCGCTGTACTGGTATGTATTCACCTACTGATTTGTTTATTATCAATCTCGTCGTACATCCGGCGTAAGCCATCCGCACACCCTCGCTGATCACATTGCCCACATTCACATATTCAAGCATACATAAAAGCAGATCGTGCGGCACGCGGTCGAATGCCTTCTCAAGGTCAACTTGCAGCATAGCAACACTTAGTTGCATTGCGTCACAGCATTCAAGGATTGATCGTGCTATGTGTATATTTGTCATAATTGTCCTTCCTTTTATTCCGCACGTTTGATGTGGACCGACTAAATCTTTCATTACGGTCTGCAACCTGTTAGCCAATACTTTCATTAATATTTTATAGTCTATATTTGTCAGGCTAATCGGCCTATACGATGTGACGTTACGTAATTTGATTGGGTCTTCAGTTTTTGGTATTAGGACCGTGTGTGCTGACAAAAAGGACGGCGGTAGATGTTTGCTCGCGTAAGCCTCGTTGTATACTTCAGTCAAAACAGGCGCGATAACACCCTTAAACGCCTTGTACAATGCAGCGCTTAAGCCATCCGGTCCCGGTGATTTGCCATTATTTAAATGGTCAATCGCATTCTTAACTTCCTCTACTGTTATGGGCAATTCTAATACTTCCTTAGTTTCATCATCTAATGTTGGCATCAATGACATGAAGTCTTTTTTAAATCTATCAGTGTCAACTTGGCTACGAGAAAACAATACTTTGTAATATTCCAAAAAACAGCTTGCTATTGTTTCTTTGTTGGTAGACAGTACCCCATTATGTTCTATTTCTGTTATTGCATTTTGGGAAGCATATTTCTTTTCGACTTCCAAGGCACGTTTTGTCGGCATTTCTCCTGTGCACCATTTTTCAGCTCTGGCTCGAATCAATGCTCCATTGTATCGCTCTTGGTCTATCAGCTCAAGTTTTTGCTTTATGCTTTTTATGTCTTCTAAGAAATAACCGGGTTGTATACTTTCAGCTTCCAATAATTGCTTCAGATTCAATCTAAGACGGGACTCGAGTTCTTTTTTCGCGTGACTTAAAACACTGGCCCTTTCAAGTGCTTTCAATTTAATTGTTTGCTTACAAACTTCCCATTTATGTCCCCAGCTATCTAAGTTTTGAGTTGTTGTTTTATCTATAGCCTTGAGAAACTGCTCACAAAACTCGTCGTCTTTCAGCAAGTTTGCATTAAATTTCCAAAGATCCCAGGAAAATTCTTTGCTATTTGTTTTTTCCTTTCCAACACGGAAAGAAACCAAACAATGATCACTAAATGCAACAGGTGTGACTCGATAATCTCGACACGACTGAATTAGTTCAGCCGACACGTACACTCTATCAAGTCTAGCATGGCTCGCACCCTGAAAGTGGGTAAAGAGGACCGCTTTTCCACCGCAAAGACATTCACCCACGTCTTCTAGATTAAATTCCGCAATCAAGTCTTTCAATACAGCAGTACTTGCATCATTGTGTTTCCCACTGGTTTTGTCACGTTCCGTACAGACACAATTGAAATCTCCCGCCAGGATTAGTCTACGCTCGCATTTCAAGTACGTCTCCATTTCTTCAAAAAAAAGCTTTCGCTCTTGAGCCTGAGTTGGTGCATAAAGACAAATTACTCGCCAATTTTCTGTTGACAGGGAAAAGTCAGATACAATGAAACGGCCAGACTCACAGGTAGTCACCGACTGCACTACAGCACCAAGACTCTGCCGAATTAACAAAATGCACCCCGAAGACCTCCCCACCGCATGGGCAACACACACGTTATAGCGTCTCGTGAAAGGACGCACCATACGCTCTGTCTGATCCTCTCTCTCTACTTTGGTCTCCTGAATGGCTACAATATCAAAATCGTGCTCCGTTACGAGGCGGTAAAGTTGGTTTTGCCGCCTCTTGGCACTAAGCCCTCGTACGTTAAGTGTTGCAATATTTATCGACCTCTCTAAGGACTCCATATTGGCGAGTGACACCAGACCGAGCCTACAGCGCTCCCCTCACAGACCTTGCCTTGTAGCAACACACAGTCCAGTCGACGCTCAGGGCGTCGACTTGCCGCCGCCGCGTGTAAGCGACGCCGACCGCTGATGGCTTGTGGCCACCCGAGGCTTTTTGGTTCCAGGCTCAGTCCCACGCCTCTCCGTTGCTCGTAGCCGGGTGTCTTGAGAAGCCGTGCTTGCTTTGCCGAGACGGCGCTTCGTAGGTGTTGCCTCGGCGTCCATCGCAGCCTCATCCGTCGAATCACTGTCTTCGAGCGTCGCAACGACCTCGCTTACTGCGGTCTTGAGTTCAGCTGTTTTCTCACCACTCCCGGACGCACTTAGTGGCAGCTGCTTTCTTAAAGAGTGGGTTTCAGACGGGCGCTCTGCCGAACCTTCTTCGTACTTTCCTGTCGAAGCGTCTTCCAGAGTGGCGTCTGCTGCCCGAGCGTCTGCAGCCTTGTTCTCTTGCGAACCTGCTGAGCTGGTGGACGCCGCCACTGCGGCCGCGTCGCTGATAGACGCCACCATCCCAGCCACGCTCTCCGCTTCCTCTTCGTCCATGAGCATCTCGCTCCGGTCTGCTTCACCGCCTACGCTTGCAACTCTGGCATACGAGCGAGTACAATTAGCCTGCTCATGCCCGAACGCTCGGCAGGCCGCACACCTGGGCACTCGGCATTCACGTCGTATGTGTCCAGTGTTGTGACAACGAAGGCATAACGGGGCACGTCCAGGCACAACCACTAGCGCAGTGCCGCTACCAAGACGCATCTGATGTGGGATGCGGTCTGGTGTGACACCATCGCGCAGCAGAAGACGCACCAGACGAGTCGTTGACTCGGCGCCCTCAAAGTCCTCGGCCTTCCACCGATCACTGATGACTTCCTTTATCTCGCCATACTCTCGGAAGGCTCGTCGAATGGTCTCAGAGGTGACGTCGAACGCGACCCAATGTAGCTTAATCCTGAGTTCTTGCCTCGCTGGATCAATGACGAGGCATGGCCGGTTCTTCACCAGTAGTGGTCCGGCGTCTAGCAGCGTCTGCTTTGCCTCATCTGTCTTCATGTTCAGCAGCCACACGTGCGACATTTGGTAGGCGCCAATTCCACCTACTTGCTGAATTACTCCAGCATCCTTCAAGGGCTTCCGGAAGTCGTCGATTCTATAAGGCCGTCCAGTGACGTCGCAGTGCAATACAACTGCGCGCCTTTGTCCTTCACCTGTTGGTAACGGAGGCAAGATGACACGGTAATCCTTGGGCAACGCAGAACACGGGGTACCACGGCCAACGTCGGCCGCTTTCGCAGCTCTCGAGGAGCCCTCCATTCTGCGTCCGTACTGCACGGCGTCCAGAAGCAGAATGACTGAGCCACGAGTTCGATGCTTCAAAGCGGTACAAAAGCGCCTCTAGTGAACCCGGTGTTGCCTTAGAAACGAGCTGTTTCTAAGTTGCAGGCGTGCGTCGCTTGCTCAGGCGCACATTTCGTTGTCGCGCCGAACGCTGCGTTGCTCGACGCTCACCGCGTCCGATGCGGGGCACGTAGTCGCTGCACCGTAGCCCATTGTCTTACACCCCTTGGCGGGTCGACGGGAACGCTGTCGCGTTCCACTCTTGAAGGCGAAGCTTAAGCGTCCTCCAATTTTTTTTTTAGAGTGCAGCTTTTTGGCGCCCGTTTCCGCGTTTCACGTTGCCGTCGGTTTCGCCGTAACCAAGGTCATCATCCGCGCGCTGCCTAGCTGCGCGCGCTTCTGCTGCCATCGCGTGCTGCGCGATTCTTGCTCTCCCCTTGTCCTCAAAAGCCGGATCACGTGTTCTCGCCTATCCTCTCGCTCCCTGCGTCCGCGCAGCGCCGTTGCGGTGACTCTCGCCGCTACCGTCCCCTCCGCCCTCGCCGTCCATTCTCCCGCTGTCGCAGCATTGCGGCTTTGTCGGCGGCGGGCGCTCCTTGCCGCCTCGCGCGTGATCCATGGCTCTACGCTCCTCCGTCTTCGGGTCGCGTGGCTGTACTGCTCTCAGCCGTGTCTCTCGTTTCCCCGTTTGCGGGACGCGTTCCTCAGCGGCATTTGTCGCCTCTGGCAGTGCTTGCGCGTGGCTGTCCTTCTCGCGCCTCCCCTCTTGCCCTACACCTCCCCTTGCCTGGCGCTGTGCCGTTGCGGTGATTCGAAAGACAGTTATAGCGTTTCGTCCCCTTACTTCTACACATTGAGGTCTGTCTGTGAGTGAATGACTGCGTGACTTCTACCCAATACCCCTGTTCTTAACTCGTTTCATCATCTCCCCCCCACCTCAGAATAAACATTAAATAAAATTGGCAGTGGCTTAGCTCGGCTATGCCAGGATATACGTAGCAAAAGCTAAGGCGTTGCATGGTTAGCCTTGGTTAATCCAGCTATGTTGCGGCGTTTAGCCAGTTATTCGGCGCGCTGTTCGTCTGTTTCCTGGGCGATTCGTTTCCTCTTCATCTCGTTCCTATGTCGATTCCAGGCCTCCTTCTTATCAGAATTATCGCCGTCCATACTGCCGCCTTAACTGTGGTTGCGGCTCACGCGAGCTCTCCTTTTCAATCCTCCGACATGTTATCAGGCATGCGACGCAGCTGGCGAAGCGAGCGGAGGCGAGCGCAACGACGAGGAACGTGGTGTGACGTCATACCAAATGGCGGCGGCGGAGGCGCGGCGCTGAGCAGCGGCGGAACACCCGTGGCTCGGTGCTACTAGTGGCGCATGCGCAGTAGTGACTAGGGAGCGAGACAGAGATAAATATCCGCGGCGAGGCGCGCGTTGTGACGTCGTGTGCCTCCTCGGAGCACCGCCACGGCGAAATCGCGAGTTCGCGGCCAGTTAAGCTTTCGCTTCAATAATTGCTAATCTCCCCCTCCCCTCTCCGCAGCGGTGACCCCACTATAAGATGGCGAGATGGCGTCTCGCCGGAGCGCCTGCTCGATAGCGGCAGATCGCGCTGTGTGCTGCCCAATCCGAAACGCAGAACCACCTCCGTTCGGCACTGCGTGTTCTGTATGCGGTTGCCTGTCGTTGAAATAAGAAAGCAGCTGCGCTCAAAGATCGCATTACCAAGAAGCGTAATCGTCGGCCAATTTTTTTTAGTTACAGGCAACTCAAAAGTTCTCATTTCAGCCGCTGGATAGACATAGCTCCATTAAAACTGACGTTGTGATTGTGCAAGGTCGCGCAAGGCTGCCGTCGTTTCATCTCAACATGCAGGTGCCGGCCCGACTACACCGCGTTCGAGTCCGTGGCGCGCGGCATGTCCTCCCTGCTTGCGGTGGCGGCCAACGTGGCGGCGTCGCTTCTGGGATTCGTGGCGTGCGTTGCGTTGGCCGACGCCATGCTCGCATACGTCTGTGCTGCGCTCGGCTGGAAACTCGTCACCGTCAACGTAAGCGCACCGCGCGATGGGCACGGAATACACTTGTTTCATCAAAGCAGGATTGGCCTCGAGTCAGCCTCGTATGAGAATAATTTTCGCGGGGCGGCATATTACAGAGTGCTTTCGCTCCTACTACGCCACGTTTCGCGAACTGGTGATGCGTTGAGCCACGTCATCTGAAAATCGCAACAGTTCTGCTACGGTAAGAAAAAGGCAATTGTGGCAACTTCCACCTATGCACATATACTTAGAGGACGTGCGTAAAAGGCTATCGGCGTCACGATATAATTTCTCGTTGTTCCCATTATACCCATTATACCAAGGCTCACTTATATTCGCTAAAATATGTTTGAACACATAGCTTAAGCCATTTGCTTTAGTAAGACAGGAGGTAAGCGCCGAGAGATATTGGTATATAAATCAAACGTCGTTTCGCTTCAGTATTGCTGGCATAATGCTTGCTGAATTAAAATCTTAGTGTCAGCGTAACTGATCGCAAATGCCAGCGTCATCGAAATTCGACGCTCACATTCTACCCCGGAATAGGTCAAGTGTGCGCTTTTGAATGACGCAATCAACAAGGGATTTCCTCGATTCCAAACACCACGCTCCGCGCCTTATTTAATCACTAACTGCTAACGTGGTAGACAAGCATGCCCGCATCCTTCAGTCAGCTCAGCTGTTTCCTACCCGACTTTGTTATTAATTACAAGCGAAAGAACGCTGCGGTAAGTCGTCATTTTCTACAGATATGCGAGTCGTAAGTATACATGATGAATCAATGAGCACCGTAGTGTGAAGGGTGCCAGCGGAAACCTGGTATCGTGATGAATGACAAAACAAGACACCGAAACAGAAATCGCGGGTACGTTCAGCATCTCTTCTGTTGGCCAGTGTACGTGGCTTTTACTCGCAGTACTCGTCATAGCCTGACACAGCAAAGTGCGAATTGTAAAGTCGTGCAAGAAGCAGCACTCCAGCATTGTTCTGTTTAATTGCCGGACATTCTTCTGCAATATTTCACGAAGGTAGTTTGAGGGCTATCCGTTAGCACCGTGAGAAGTGTGAAAATACAAGATCGCCGGGCAAATGAAATATCATCATCTGTGCCCACCGAGAAAAAAAGTAGCAAGTTCGTGCTTTATGTAGCGGCGTGTCGTAATACTCATAGCGCAAATGTAAATATGGGACGCTTTCGGCGACGATCACTTTCGGCGATGGTATTGCCTGCCTCGGCCGTCGGGCGCGTGCTGATTGGCTGGTTGAGCTCTATGTCACGCGAAGGTGATAATATCGCCGAAGTGATCTTCGCAGAATACGTCCAGTTGACACAACCTTTCGACTACCGCTGCGAGCGCATTTTCGCAGTGTCGTGAGCTTTAGGCCGCAGCATGTGAGCATTTGACAGTACACAAGTAAGGATTGTTGAGTGTACGCTATCAGAGCTGTTCGAAAATAATTTCGGTATAACTAGGGACTTCGACGCCTACGGCAACCTTTGATATGTGCCTTCGCGAAGATTCAATCCTCTTTCTTTCTTCTAAATTCTTGGCTGCATCGCCCTGTATGTTTATCGGTCTTCTCAGCGAGCAATACCCCGCTACGTCTTTTTCTTAATCCAATATATTCATTGTTTGGGGGGCTAACAGAAATATGAGCATATGCCATGATTTTTCTTTTTCAATGTGTTTCTTACCGTTCCCTATCCATTCCACTGAACTTGCCAGTATATCTAGCATCAACAAGTTCATAGATCAAAGCTTCATGACATTATCCGGGCGAGGGAGAGCGTCTCAGTGCGCGCTTTGTGCTACTCACCGAACATCGCAGCCCCGACGCCATAGCAGAAATCTTCCTCGAGGAAGTGCTTTTGCAAACCCGAGTTGTAGCCGATGGCTGCTTGCCGGTTTTAAGCTTCGCGATTCACGCAGCTTCTTGTCCTGTGGGTTGTTACGTTTCGCCTACAACGCGCGGTATAGCCGGCGCGGATGCAACGGACGCCGGGGCTTCGTTCAAAGCGGCGGACATTTTGGCCCGTTCAGCGCCGCCGATACGCCTCCCCGCCAAGCGCGTCCAGGCATGTTTCAGTGCTACGTGTCTTCAAGTGCGCGTGTGTGTGTGTGTGCATGTTCGTGCCCACGCTTGTCAAAGCGCGGCAGCCAGGGAGAGGAGCTCCCCAAGTGTGAAGCGAGGAGGTCTGACTGGCGCCGGGCCGGCGGATGCGTCACTACACTCGTCTCAACGTGTCTCTCAGCCTGTCCGTGCCCGCCGTCACGTGGTCTCGTCACGAGGCCTTCCTCTTGCCCTCAACTCCGAGAGTATAAGAGCAGCTGCCCCCGGACGCCAAGAGAGAGGCTCCGATTTCTTCAGTTGAGTTACGTGCTCCCCTGTCTCTCCACTTCGGTCGACCTGACCGCCCGCTCTTTTGCGATGCTAGAATAAACAAGTTGTTCCGTTACCAGTCGACTCATGCTTCGCCGGGACCTTCGGATGCTTCCAGTTGTGCCCCAGGCCGCCAGGCCAACGCTACCCTTGGGGCTTGCGACCCATTTGCAACAACGGGTGCCCGGCGCTGAGTTTGCAACAACTGTCTGCCAGCGGTGAGATCGCGACAACGGAGGCCAGCAGCGAAGATATGCGGTTGACTGTATGCTGAGCAGCACAACGACCATCCGGGAGCAGTGCAACGAGCCCTGTGTGATGACTGGTTGCCTGCAGTGGAACGACTGCGCTGAATTCTTGGCTGCGAGGTTTGGTGAGTGCGGGACTTTCTTCTTCTGAGTTTTGCCAGGCTTTTGTTAGTGTCAGAAACAGAGCTGGTAATTGTGGTTGTCGTTGCTGCCGGGTTAGTTTGTGGCAAGACAATAGTAGGCAGTAGAGAAAGCAGCATTCAGAGCAGCCATGGATTTGAAGTCGTTGCTCAAACCGAAATTGCTGGAGCTTGCAAGAGAGTTGGGTCTGGATGTCTCAGACAAACTCAGAAAACCAGAACTGCTGAGGGCTATTCTTGAGTTAGAAGCTGAGGATGACGAGCTGTCGGAATGCCTTGAGACCATTGAGGAGAGGGAGACGGCAAAAAGACAGGAGCGCGAACTTAAAGAGCAAAAAGAGAAACAGGAGCGCGAACGAAAAGAACAAAAAGAGAAAGAAAAAGAGGAGCGCGACCGTCAACACGCTTTGGAAATGAAGCGTCTCGAGGTAGAGATGGAACGCGCTCGTAATGGAAGTCGGGCACACGGTGCAGGAGAACGAGTATCGTTCAAAATAACTGACCTGATGCGGCCGTTTAAGCTTGGAGAGGACATTGGTTTGTTCCTGGTTAACTTTGAGCGAACGTGCGAGAAGCAGGGGTTCTCTCGGGAAACGTGGCCACAGCGCTTGCTCACTTTGTTACCCGGCGAGGCGGCCGACGTAGTCGCTCGCTTGAAGAGAGAGGAGGCAGAGGATTTCGACAAAGTGAAATCGAGTCTGCTAAAAAAGTACAGGCTGTCAGCGGAGGCGTTCCGTCGGAAGTTTCGGGAAAATGAGAAAGGCAGAAGCGAGTCATATACAGAGTTTGCCTACAGGCTTATGTCAAACATGCAGGAGTGGCTCAAAGAAGAGAAAGCGTTTGGTGACCACGAGAAAGTTCTGCAGTGTTTCGGGCTGGAACAGTTTTAAAGTCGGTTACCTGAGAACGTGCGGTACTGGGTCTTGGATAGGCCAGACGTTAGTACGGTGGCTAGAGCCGCTGAGCTAGCCGAAGAGTTTGTGACGCGTCGGGCTCGTGGAGCTAAGGACGGTCAAAAGGGTGAATTTGGCTCCAAGTTTGAGAGGCCGAAGTTCACGCCCATGAGAGCAAAGGGGGACACACGTAGTGCGGATGCGAGTGAAAGCAGTCCGACCGAACGTAAGGAGACGGCGGCAGCCGAAGCCGAACGCAGAAAGCGGTTCGAGACGAGGCAAGTGCGCGTGTGTTATACGTGTCAGAAGCCGGGTCACTTTTCGGCGCAGTGTCCAGAAACAAAAACAAAAGTCGTGTTTTTGTCATTATGCAGCACTGACGAGAACATGAAGCTTCTCGAGCCTTACATGCGAGACCTCCTCGTGAACAGGAAAGAGTGCCGAGTGCTTCGCGATTCCGCAGCTACAATGGATGTAGTTCACCCGTCCTACGTAGAACCCGATATGTTCACGGGCGAGTGCGCATGGATCAAGCAAGCCGTGGAAGCTCATAGCGTGTCTCTGCCCGTAGCAAAAGTGCTTATTGAAGGACCTTTCGGAGCGCTTGAGACGGAGGCCGCAGTGTCATCTATGCTGCCCCCCCCCCCCCCCCCCCCAGTACCCGTACCTATTTTCGAACAGGTCAGATCACCTCCTGCGCGAGAAGGGGCTTTTGTTTGGTGAGGCTAGCGTTCAGGCCTTAACCAGATCGAAGGTTCGGGAGCTCGCTGCAAAGGCGGTAATTGCGGGGCCGACGTTGTCGAACAATGAGAAAGGGTCAGAGGCGCAGCAAGCTGATATTCAGAGCACGCCCGAACTGAATAAAATTGAGCCTGTAGCGTTAAAGGCACCAGATACTGGAGAGGAAATTCCCGATGCGGGAAAGTTAGAAGAGCTATCTGCAGATTTGCTCATCGCGCCTACGTCAGACGGACTTAATAGGTTGCTAAAAGTCAGCCGGTCGGCTTTGATAGCCGAACAAAAGAAGGATGGCAGCCTAGAAAACATACGCTGCATTGTCAAGGAAGGTATCGCCAAGAAAAATGCTCGCTTTGTGGAAAGAGGTGGGGTCCTGTACCGGAAATATCTAGACCGCAGGGGAGTGGAGTTTGATCAGCTGATCGTGCCTCAGTGCTACCGTCAGGATCTGTTGCGCTTGTCGCATGGGGGTTCGTGGTCCGGACACCTAGGAGTTAAGAAAACTAAGGACCGTCTCTTGCAAGAGTACTATTGGCCAGGGTGTTTTCGGGACGCAGACCACTTTGTGAAGACATGCGACACCTGTCAGCGGGTGGGCAAACCAGGGGACAAATCGAGGGCGCCGTTGAAGTTGGTGCCTATCATTACGGAGCCTTTTAGACGGCTCGTTATTGATACAGTGGGACCTCTGCCGGTAACAGCCACGGGGTACAGACACATTTTGACTGTGATCTGCCCAGCGACAAAGTTCCCTGAAGCAGTGCCGCTTAAAGAACTCAGCTCAGTTGAGATAGTCAATGCACTACTGTCCATATTTGCGCGAGTTGGTTTTCCTGCGGAAATCCAATCAGATCAGGGCACAGTGTTTACTAGCGCTTTGACGACAACTTTTCTCGAAAGGTGTGGGGTAAAGCTGTTACACAGCTCAGTGTACCACCCACAGTCGAATTCCGTTGAGAAGCTCCACTCCGTCATGAAGCGCGTGTTGAGAGCATTGTGGTTTGAACAACAAACTGACTGGGAGCTGTGTCTGCCTGGGGTGACGTTGGCATTAAAGACCGCGCCGCATGCAGCTACGGGGTTTTCGCCAGCTGAGCTAGTGTACGGTCGCTCGCTGGATCTCCGCTTCGCATGCTTCGAGACGGATCACTGCCCTCTCCAATGGCTGCAGACCATCTCTTCCACAAATGGCCGCCTCCTGCGCTGGAGCCTCGCTTTGCAACAACATTCCTTTGAGGTGCGTTACAAAAAGGGGAGTCTCAACGGTAACGCCGATGGCTTAAGTCGAAGCCCCTAACGTAGGAATCAGCCTCAAAGTTGATTGTTACTGATGTTTTTCTTCCTGAGGCAGGATTTTTAACATATTGCTTTTGTGTAGTGTTTCAAAGTGATGACGTGCTTTCTAGTGCAATTTTCCAATTTGTGGACGCGTTCTGAGTGCTGCTAGACTACTGTAAGGAACTAGGCAGTGGTATAAAAGGGGAAAGAGCCTGGCAGGACTTGGTGAGGGTTGTTTCGTGCTTGCTGACTGAGCGGTTGAGTTTCGGCGTAGTTCTACCGCTTGCCGGGAACGAGAACAAAAATGTCAACTCTCCCGAAGTCACTTTGCAGTGTCCTGTGTGAACCTGAACGAGAGAACGAGGCCTTCTCTGTGCGCTGCGCTCAAGAAACGCCGAAGGACGCCCGACTTCGGTTATGAGCATCATCGAGCGACATCCCTCCGGACAGCGGATGCAGTCCCCTGACCATCGGGATCTCCTTCCCCCGGCGGGGCGGTCTGTTACGTTTCGCCTACAACGCGCGGTATAGGCAGGTTGCGAACGTAGTTCCTGCGCCTACAAGGGCGCCCCTCGCGGCGACGAGCGCGGAACCGGCAGGATACGACGGGCCCGCTTGCGTTCGGAAAGCCTGCCTTCGCACTGTTTCGCGCGTAGCTGTTGCCTTTTCTGAGCAATGGCGAAGTGCAACACGAGCTGTTGCGTAGTGGGCTGCAACAGCACGTACACCAACTCACGAGGAAAAAAGTTTTGCAGGTTTCCAAGCCGACCGTATGAAGCAGAACGGCCTCAACACTGGATAGCGCTCGTCCGACGGCATAAGCTGTTTTATGTTCCGGCGTTATGCCAAGTGCCTTAACGCTGAATTCTTTGCTTTTACAGCAACGATGGCAGCAACAGGACACCTGCAGTGCGTACCAGGATGTGCAGCAAACAAAGTAGTTTGTTCCCACACTGTACCGCAGTAAAGCAGTGGAACTCTTTCCCAATCCTCTCCCATTCAAAGAGCTCTAGGGCTTGCGGAGAGACTTGAGGAGGGGGTTGCAGCTGTTTGAGCTGGCATACACCCTTCTGCGCCCAGCATATCAACTAAAGGGCAGTTGAGATCACAAAAATTTTTGACGGCGTGGTTTATTGGAACCTCCTTTGCACGCACTGGAAAATCGCAACATATAAGTATCGCACTTCCAGTAACTTGGGCGAAAATATTTTCCCAGCGTAGTCTAACACAACTGGTAAGTTCCTCCCCTTTTTTTGTGTTTGGGGAGAGCAACGTTAGAATACCTCGGGTAGGTCTTACGAGTCGTTCGTACGCCCCACGTTCTTGGATGAGCTGTTTTGGATTCCTATTTGCCGTCCTGTATGTACAGGGAAACTACCGCGGCGTCCTTGCACTTCCCTGCAGTGCCAGCACGGCAATCGCAGCTCCCCGCTAGGATTTGTCTGCTGTCGCCGATCTTCAAGAATCAATGTCGCCTATAATTTCATGCGTCCACACCGTAGATAACCAAGTAACTTACGCTGAGCTTCACGCATATCGCTGGTGCGTTATTTTTGGTTTGCGGAATACACCTAGCAGTCACTTCTGATCAGTGCGAGTTCAACACTTCCCTCACGTCGTAGACGTGCCCCACTTCAAATAGACGACTTCCTTTCTTTAAATTATTTTCACGAAAAAAGCTGTGGAGGTCTTCTAATTCCTGAAACCCGGTTAAAATTATTATCGGCACGCTGTTTCGCGCCATCGCTACCGTTTGACAGGGCGCCAAACACGCAGCGCGGGCTGCTGACGCCGTGAGTAATCCTACCGCATTCGCGCAACTATTCGTCAGATGGCGCTAAGGGTCGCAAAGACGGGGCGCCGCCTAGCACTTGCAACGTGCCCATAGCCGGCGCGGATGCAACGGACGCCGGGGCTTCGTTCAAAGCGGCGGACATTTTGGCCCGTTCAGCGCCGCCGATACGCCTCCCCGCCAAGCGCGTCCAGGCATGTTTCAGTGCTACGTGTCTTCAAGGCTCCGATTTCTTCAGTTGAGTTACGTGCTCCCCTGTCTCTCCACTTCGGTCGACCTGACCGCCCGCTCTTTTGCGATGCTAGAATAAACAAGTTGTTCTGTTACCAGTCGACTCATGCTTCGCCGGGACCTTCGGATGCTTCCAGTTGTGCCCCAGGCCGCCAGGCCAACGCTACCCTTGGGGCTTGCGACCCATTTGCAACAACGGGTGTCAGCGCTGAGATTACAACTCGTGCCAGTGGTGCGATTACAATAGGGTGCGTGTGAATTCTCACACCGAGCTCCCTTGCGCACGTCCAGCACTGCGGCACCGAGCGGTAGGTTAACGTGTTGGACGCCTTCAAAGGCAGCCACTACCTATTATAATACTTTCAAGTGTTGTCAAGCACACACCTGAAGCGGGAAAACAAGAACAATATAAAGAGTCAAGCACATGTTAAAGCAGAAGCGATTAATGAAGAGAATAAACGACGATAACGAACAATGCTTCATAGTAGCTCAAACAACAGCCACAAAAGCGGAGCAACATATACACAGAACACAACGCACTGAAAACCTGATAACTGGCTACAAAAAAGAATATGTCAGGGATCTGCTTTAAGATATCGCACTACAGATGAATGAAATGAGGCGTGATCTGGTAATAATGTTACGTCGGGCGGAAGGCGAGTCCACTCTGTCGATGTCATCATCATCATCAGCCTGGTTACGCCCACAGCAGGGCAAAGGCCTCTCCCATACTTCTCCAACTACCCCGGTCATGTACTAATTGTGGCCATGTCGTCCCTGCAAACTTCTTAAAGGGACACTAAAGTGAAAAATGATTTCTTCTGCCTTAGTAAATTAGCATTCTACAACACCAAAACACCACTCTTACAACGATAAGACGTTAAGTAAGTCAGAAAAAGCGCAAGAACGAAATACGGGTGGCGACGCCTACGTATGTCCCCGCACCTGGTGGCTGTGACGTCATGGATTTTTATGGCATCTTCTATAGCCTACTAATTATATATAGCGGTACAGAATGACTACATTATGTTCTAAAGGAACCAAATATTAAACAAGGAAAGTTTCGGGAACCTTTACTCAGTCAACGCTGCCCAAAGGCGAAAACATACTTTGGAATCCCTGACGTCACGCGGACGTAGCGGCGCTGGGGTTCCGGCGCGAAATTCAAATACTGATACTTGTACCTTCATTTTCTCGTCTAATAATCAAACTATCTTTTTGAAATGACTGCCTGCAGGGTTCTGAAGCAATGCTTCATTGGTATAAACTGGTTTATTGTCTCGCTTTAGTGTCCCTTTAATCTCATCCGCCCACCTAACCTTCTGCCTCCCCCTGCTACGGTTCCCGTCCCTTGGAATTCAGTCCGTAGCCCTTAATGACCATCGGTTATCTTCCCTCCTCATTACATGTCCTGCCCATGCCCATTTCTTTTTCTTGATTTCAACTAAGATGTCATTAACTCGAGTTTGTTCCCTCGCCCAATCTGCTCTTTTCTTATCCCTTAACGTTACACCTATCATTCTTCTTTCCATAGCTCGTTGCGTCGTCCTCAACTTAAGTAGAACCCTTTTCGTAAGCCTCCAGGTTTCTGCTCCGTATGTGAGTACTGGTAGGACACAGCTGTTACACACTTTTCTCTTGAGGGATAATGGCAACCTGCCGTTCATGATCTGAGAATGCCTGCCAAACGCACCCCAGCCCATTCTTATTCTTCTGGTTATTTCAGTCTCATGATCCAGGTCCGCGGTCACTACCTGCCCTAAGTAGATGTATTCCTTTACCACTTCCAGTGCCTCGCTACCTATCGTAAACTGCTGTTCTCTTGCGAGACTGTTAAACATTACTTTAGTTTTCTGCAGATTAATTTTTATACCCACTCTCCTGCTTTGCCTCTCCAGGTCAGTGAGCATGCATTGCAATTGGTCCCCTGAGTTACTAAGCAAGGCAATATCATCAGCGAATCGCAAGTTACTAAGGCATTCTCCATTAACTTTTATCCCCAATTCTTCCCAATCCAGGTCTCTGAATACCTCCTGTAAACACGCTGTGAATAGCATTGGAGAGATCGTATCTGCTTGCCTGACGCCTTTCTTTATTGGGATTTTGTTGCTTTCTTTATGGAGGACTACGGTGGCTGTGGAGCGGCTATAGATATCTTTCAGTATTTTTACATACGGCTCGTCTACACCTTGATTCCGTAATGCCTCCATGACTGCTGAGGTTTCGTCAGAATCAAACGCTTTCTCGTAATCATGTTGATGTACGACGTAGAAAAGAATGAAAAAGGGCATTGGTTTTACAACTGATGACGTTTACTGCCTAAGGATGGTCGATGCGGGATGAACGATAAGATGGTTGTGAAATGAAAGTATCCTTCAATCGCTCATGATGATAAATTTTGTCGAAAAGGCCAAGGCGAGATACTTTCCTACGGAGCTCAAGAGATGGCAATGATAGCGTTGGTTTATTTGAAGTTAATTATGCTGTTAGTACAGTTGTAATTGGAAAGAATGAAACGCGCCGAATTGTTCGGGATCATCTCCAGTAAGGATGCGAAGTTCGTGAAACCGGAGTCCCAAATAGCAGAAGCTTATTCTAATTTTGAATGTACTAAGGTCTTGCACATTGTCAGTTTACCTGGCTATGTACAAAGTTTCGGCGCATGTAGCTAAGCATGCAATAACTGTTTTAATTATGTAACCGATATGATACTTCCCACTAAGATCATTAGTTATATAAACACCTAAATATTTGTAAGAGGTAAGGGGATCTAAAAGAATATTATTTAATTCATAGCAAGCAGGAGTATTGAGATTAGTGCACGATATTCGCATAACTTTACATTACATAACATCTAAATATATGACCCCTGTATTACATCATTTAACTGTATAGTTATAGCTGACCATATCGAAGCAGAAGCTTCGATATGGTCAGCTATATCGCGATAAGTATCGCAGTCTTCGGCGGATAAGTGGATAGGGGAAGTCACGCAGTTAGGAAAGTCACTAATATAAACTGAGAAGAGAAGAGGGCCGAAAACGGACCCCTGTGGTACACCTGACGCGACAGATATCAACGATAAATTGTTATTATTAACTAACACTTACTTCAACCACCTCTTAAGAGAAAATTCTATGCAACTGAGAAGATTTACGTCAATATTGAGGCACCTGAGTTTACGGAGATGAAGTCAGTGGTTAACTTTGTCAAACGCTTTAGAGAAATCTAGGAAAATTCAATCAGCTAAAGAGCGATTGTCAATAAGAGTGAGCATGGAGTGAGTAAAACAGTAACTGAGTCTCACAAGAGTGCGGCTTCCTAAAATCATGTTGTGCCGAAGTAAAATAAGAGTTCGAATCAAGAAAGCTAGCAAGGTGTGAGTAGATGACATGTTCAAGAATTTTGCAAGGTATGTTTGTAAGAGAAATGGGGCAATAATAAAGGGGTGAATGCTTATTACCTCATTTATGAAGTGAAATCACCATCGCCTGCTTCCAATGATCTGGGCGAATACCAGCATTTAGCGATTGTTGAAGTATTTTAGTCAGACAAATAAAGGAATACATCCTTGTTTCTTTGAGTAATCTTGCATTTATACAGTCAACACCAAAGGAACATGACGGTTTCAGTGTGTCAATGGGCTTTACAATACCGGCCACATCTATTACTATTGGCTGCATACTGACTAAATCGGAGAACGGATATGATGGTAAGGAAATATTGCTCGTGGATGAGAAATTCAGATCAAACACGTGGTTCAAAATGGATGCGCACTCTTTACTAGGCACAGGTAAGTCATTTTGGTCAACTAAAGGAATATGCGTGTTGCTGTGGGTATTAGGTACGATGTTCGAAAATTTCCGAGGTTTGCTGATCAGCATGGATGGGAGTGTGTTTCTCAGGAAACTAGATTTCGCACAAGTGGCAGCTTGAGTGTAGGTGTTAGACGCGATAGTGCGTGCATGCCAGCGTTGCTCGGTTTGTCGCAATTTGGCTAAACGAAATGAGCACATTTTTCTGTCAAAAAGTCTAGTTATATATGGGTTAAACCATGGTATGTATTTGTTGGTATTATGTTTTGAGGACTGTTGTAAAATTTAAAATTAGGTTTGCAGATAGGTCCCAGTTCTCTTGAACAAAAGATATTCAAAACCACGAAGATAGTTATCAATAAAAGCGAAAGTTCACTATTGATACTTTTAAAGTGTGCCTTATTGTTGTCGAATATAACATTTTTTCGTAGCTGGGCATGTAATAAAGCATAGATCAAACTGAAGTGAAAAGTGATCGCCGAGTCCAGGCATGAAAGTTATTGTGCCTACCATATCGGGGTCAGGGATCAGAATTGGGTCAAGAAGGTTTGCAGAAGTGCCGACAACGCGTGTGGGACCATCAACGATTTGAATAAAACTGAAAAGAAAGCAAGTATCAAGGAACGCTTTGCACTGCGAAGAATACGGTGCGCAACATAGTGGTGCTGATATCCAGTTTATTGTCTGATAATTAAAGTCGCCGAAAAGATTTTTGGGGGACGATGGGTATCGAATCAACGCAGAGTAAATTGCGACGTGCAAATCATTGACGAACCAATAGTCTGCATGAGGTGGACAGTAATATACACTGATTATGCGTGCTTTATTGTTCAAAATGACACTGCACAAAACAGATCCGATATTACATGCTATGTTCATGCGGGACGATGTTAGAATGACAGCAACGGCGAGCAACATTCGTCCCCCTCGTCTTCCATCCCTGTCAGAATAATAGACACTGAAGGACTTGGTATGAGTACAAATTTCGCTGTCATCCGCATGAGGATTTAACCATATGTCTCGGTAAGTGCTACCAGGTCAGCATTACACGGGTTGATAGCTGCGCTAACATACTCTCATTTGCCTAGAACACTCCGTATGTTAGTGTAGAAGACAGACACCGAGTGTCGATAACCACTACCCCTCCCTGATCGTTAAGAAACGGGACGCGCATGACTTGAACTCAGACTGCTAGTCACCGCGCATGCGCCAGCAGTTTCAGATACAGTAGGCGGCGCGCACGCTTTCGAGTCATGAGACGCGCTGTCTGGAAAAGAACAGTGACGGGATGATGATAATCGTGATGATGATGAAGCCTAAATGCTGGCGATCCAGGCAAAAATTTTGCGAACGCAGTTAGCCTCTTGCGAAGGTGCCTCGTGGCTGTACAGCAGTCATTTGAAACTGAAATTTTGCCAATTTTGAGCCTGGGACAATTTGCTATCACACAATATTTCGCTTTGAAATTCCAAAATATCATTATTACAGGTCCGCACTTATCATGAACAAAGGGACCACCAAGACGGTGCGATCCTTCTATAGCGTGAAGTCTAAATTCGGAACCAATATTTGAGGACAGCAGATTTACCACTTTCTGTTTCTTGCCGTGATTCATCACCATCAGGGCGCCATAAAATATTGAATTATTTCTGCGAGAGCTATCCTCTTGATCGTTGATGCGGGAATGAAGTGCACTGTTTTGTTGGGCCAAATCATTAATGCTTTCGTTCGTTAGCTGTAGTTCATGTGTATCAATATTGGACAGCCTCTTCGCTAAACACTGTTTATTGGCTTTTATGTCATCAACATCTTGTGCCAACTTAACTTGAGCCGCCGCTGACGCCTCACAGGTGGTTGTAATATGTAATAGCACAACCATAAGATAGTTATGACGAAGGCTGCATGGCTAGCCGTCGTTTTCTGCTGATTCAGACTTTCGCTCTGCTATTTGACTGCGAGTGGGCACCGGGTTGAGCTCAGTATCTCCCGAGCATAGCAACAAAATACGTAACGCCTCTGTGCAATCGCAACACATGTCACACAGCACTTGTGGGCACAGAAGCATCAGTAAAAAACGATTAGTAGACGTTTTCTTGGCATGAAGGGAACACGATCGACCAACCTGGGTAACATTAAGACGTCGATCCTTAGCCATGTGTCCTATTGTGCTGCTTGCTGGCGCAATGAGGTGGCGCGGCTGGGTCGTCACTCTTACGACATGGTTGGCTGATGTTCCTGATGATGCAGCTGAGCCAATGAACACGTGGTGCACTCCGACAAGGAAAGCGCAGTGATTCAAGGAAAAGCCGCAGTCGTCAAGATGGCATCGTCGCAGGTCGGTAGTCTCGTCCGGGTCTATTGCTCCTGTTGAAGTGAGCAGGCACCGTAGAAGGCAAACCAAACCTGGATAACATGAAGACATCGATCGTTAGCCATGTGTCCTATTGTGCTGCTTCCATGCCCACTCTTAATAAAGCTATTCGCTTTATTAAAGGAATGATGCGCAGCGCATCAAGACGTTTGTTTGTTACAGTGAGGATACTTAGGCAGCAGTTGTTCCACTGCGTAATTATGTAGAGAACAGAGCCATTAACGAGAACATCTGCGGCAATATTACATGTGGCAACACACATAAGGCGATTCGTCATGTGTTTCTCTCTATACAGTGGCCCGAGCGCATGGCAGGCGACTGCCATCCTCCTCTCCCGCCGCAGGAGCCTTCTCCCGCAGCCGCCCAAGTGGGAGAGGGTGGTGGAAAAAGATGACTCTCCTTCGCGAGCGGTACACCCCAAAGTTCTCGCGAAGCACCACGAGCTTCTCAAAGAGCTACAATAGTTGGTGTTCTGCTATGTACGCGCCCAGCGACCCGGTTGCGGGAGAACAAGTGTCAGGAGCAACAGCACGTGCCTCTCAATCAGCTGTTGTACTTCGGTGACAAACGACAGCCCGAAAGCCCGCAACTCGTTTTATGAGCGAGCACGTACCCTTTTCAACGTCGCCCTTGAATCGGCAGTACAAAAACAATGGACTACGATTCGCTTCAACAATACACAGATGTTCTGTCTACGTATTCCAGGACCGGTCGTACCGAATGCCCGAGATATTCTAGTTTGTATACTATTCTTCTATCTTGCATGTATACGCAATAACGGAGCAAACTGCGTTCTTCGATTGCAGACGTCAGCAGCCGACCAATCTTGGAGCACTTTTCTCTGGGGGCCCTTGGCCTCGCTCAACTCCTTGCGGCAGGTGGCTAGTAACACCGCTCCGTCGCGTGTATCGGTGGATGGCGGCGCTGACACATGCTATGTACATGCATCTTTCATTTACACAAGGCCTATAGCACTTTAAATACTAGCGCGTTAAAAACGCAGTGGCTCTTGGGCCGACTGTTCGTGCCCCTGACACTGGTCATGGGCCTGAGCGTGGACGAGTCGTCGCGCGTTGCTTCCCTGGTGGGCCTCAAGACGCTGCTGAACGAGGTGTTCGCCCAGAGCGAGATGGGCAAGATGGCGCGCAATGGCCTGCTCTCTCCGCGGGCGCAACTCATCTGCACGCACGCCCTCTGTGGCTTCTCCAGCCTCGCTGCTCTGGGCATCCAGCTGGGCGTGTTCGCTGCACTGGCACCCGAACGGCTGCCGGACTGCGCCCGTGTCGCTGGACGCGCACTGGTCGCCGGTTCGATTGCCTGCTTCTTGACCGCCTGCACCGCCGGTAAAGTAAAAATTTTCAAGCTTACCGATTAACACGTTTCATGCCACAAACATCTGCTCCTGGCGAATAACCCCAGGGACGAAGCAAACAGAAAAGGGCAACGTTGAAGCAGCGAGTGGAGAGTGCCCAGACAAAGATGTCTCCTAAAGCTACTCCCGGAGAGAGTCAAGGGTTCTCTTTCTATTCGTGGGAAACTTGCAGTAGTTTGTGCTGCGGATCGCCTGTTTAAATGTTTGCTCTTGTGTGTCACTCTGTCTGTCTAATGTAGTCTGGCTTTTGTGAACACCGGCTGAAGTTTCTTAGAGATGTCCAGTTACCACGTGATTTCGCTTTAATATAGACAAGGCTAATAAAATGTATAACCTTTGTTTATGGACTCCTGCATTAGAAGCAATATTATCACGCTGTAGTGGCGGTGAAGAACCAGACAATGCCAGAAATGTGTGTTAAGAGTCTTAGGCTCATTTGGGCCAGAAAAAGTAGCACGTTGAATAACAAGGGCAGCGGTGAGTACGGTCGTCGGTCGTCAAATATTCACGGGTCAACTCACACTATATATATATAGTGTCGCAGATACAGTCCTCCAATAATCAATCACTTGCGTTCCAGACTGTCCTAAAACAGAATTCGCGTCGTGGGCTCAATCTGATTAGGCAAGGCTCTCTCGCTGCAGAATTCACAAGAACGCCAAAGAATCTTCGAACACAGTAATCGCGCGTCTTGTGCCCAGTGACAAATCGATATCGCTCACGGTCCTGTGAAAAAACATTAGCGCACAAAAAAATACGCGATCAGTCAATGAATAAATAAATCAAGCTTTATTAATATAGCAAATAAATACAGACTTGAAACATCATTAAGTAGCGCAAAAGAGACATGGGACCACAGCAAGAAGCACACAGAACAGGAGCTTCTTGCTGCCTTCCCATGTCTTTTTCGCGCTAGTTAATGATGTCTCAAGTCTGTAATAAGTACCAACTAGCCTAATTGTCTTCTCTAATTGCGCAAATATTCACATACAAACGATAAGATGTACACACAGAAGGAGGTCCCAGGTTTAAATACCAACGGGGAAACTCTATACAACACATGACTGGAACACCAAAAAATACATTGCAATATTTAGCCCGAGTGCGAACCTATACCAACAGTGTGTTTATGTAATTTGCGAAAAAAAAACAAAATTACAGAGAGAAAAAAGAAAAAGGAGAGACAAGGTAGCAAGATAAAAATGCAATAAAAACTACAATGAAAGAACAAATGAGCGTACATTAGATTTGAAATCAATCATATTAGTGATATTCGTAGTTCTCGGCGGTAGGAAGTTCTAGAAGGAAGTTGCAGCAAATGTAGATGTGAATTCACCATAGTTAGTTTTGGGCATAGGTAACAAGTTGCTTTGCGTTGCAAAATGCGTGGAGCTATGAATAGGAGACTGACATCTGCTAATTACAACTACACTCTTAGACAAAGGTACACCCATTGGTGTGTGTATCAGCCACACAACGATAATCGTCATCTGCCTTGCTTTCGTTTCCTTTCTTGAAAACGCCGCGCCCGCTACTTTCCTGTCGGGAATGCTATGTCATGCTGATAACGCGCATACCGTTCGTTACTGGGAAGTACCGGGCTCGCAGCGTTAAAGAAAGGAAACGCGGACAAGACAGATGACGTTCATCGTTCACTCTAAGAACAGTTTACACCCTTTGGCTTGCCCCTTCTGCCACACAAAAATAATCGTCATCTGCCTTGATGCGTTTCCTTTCTTTATCACTGCGAGCCCGGAACTTACCAGTAACGAACGGCACGCGCGTTATCAGCATAGAACAGTTTACACCCTTTGGAGTGCCCCTTCTGATAACGCGCGTGCCGTTCGTCACTGGAAAGTTCCGGGCTTGCAGAGATAAAGAAAGGAAACGCATCAAGGCAGATGACGATTATTGTTGTGTGGCAGAAGGGGCAAGCCAAAGGGTGTAAACTGTTCTTAGAGTGTTGTGTAGCAAAAGGGCTTAATTTGGTTAAGAGTGTATAGGAAGGTTACTAAAAATAGATCTGTGTGCAAGAATACCAACGGAGCGCTTGTTAAGCTTGGCAACTGACACCATGTTATGACAGCGTATTAATGACGAAAGATTGCACTAAAAGCTCACTCTAAGAACAGTTTACACCCTTTGGCTTGCCCCTTCTGCCACACAAAAATAATCGTCATCTGCCTCGATGCGTTTCCTTTCTTTATCGCTGCAAGCCCGGAACTTTCCAGCGACGAACGGCACGCGCGTTATCAGAAGGGGCACTCCAAAGGGTGTAAACTGTTCTATGCTGATAACGCGCGTGCCGTTCGTCGCTGGAAAGTTCCGGGCTTGCAGCGATAAAGAAAGGAAACGCATCAAGGCAGATGACGATTATTTTTGTGTGGCAGAAGGGGCAAGCCAAAGGGTGTTAACTGTTCTTAGAGTGCTGTTGAATATTATACTTTCTGTGGCCCAATTTTGAACGTGCTGTAATGGAGCGTAATGGATTGGGTATGTATTGCCCCATGATGAAATACAGTAATTGATATGGCTGGGAGTGGACACACAATGTTGTTATAAACCTCATACCATGCCTGACTTTCTGTGACTAAGTTAACATGTTTGTCAAATTTTAAGTGCTTAGCTAGTTTTACAGTGAGGAAAATAGTTTAATTAACACTATCTATTTCCGCTGACTCGATTAATGCCGATGGTTTAGTTGTAGGAAGCTTTTGTGCCGAGAAAAAAATTAGCAATCTTGTTTTACTGGTGTTAATTGTTATAATTTTTTTCCGATACCAGCGCCCAACACTAGGAGCATCCCTGTTAAGTCTCGTCATTAAATCGTAGATGTATTTGTCAGAACACTAAGCGGTAGTGCCATCTGCATAAAACAAACGTGAGTATTGAAGGCACTGCGGCAGGTCATTTATGTAAATCAAGAACAGTATGGGAACAAGGCTCGACCGTTGCGGAACACCGGTATCAATTATTTTCGGTCGGGAGGCAATTCAGCAAATAGAAATAACCTCTTCTCTATCAAGAAGATAACTGCGTATTAGTTGTAAAGCGGGACCAGTGATACCAATAGCATTCAGTTTTTCTTTTCAGATAACATGAATCATTGAATCGAAGGCTTTAGACAGATCTATAAATAAAGCTTCAACCAAGTTACCGCTCTCAATGGCCATCCTTATTTTATCTGTTACGGAAACTAGAGATAATCCAGTAAAAAAGCCTGACCTGAACCCGAACTGATAAGGCGATAAAATGTTTAACTTTGATAGGTTACTCGTTGATCGAATTACTACTGCCTTCTCTGTAAGTTTGCAAAAAAATAATACCATAGCGATGGGACGATAGCTTCAGCCAGGAAACCTATCACCTCTTTTATTTTTTAACTCGTATGACCTTCGATATTTTTAACCTTAAGGGAAACATGCGTGCCTTCAAAATAAGATTAAGAATATGCGCGACAGGTTCACAAACAATATGCGCTATCAGTTTCATATGTAAAAAATAAATGTTATCCAATCCAGGGCTTGTATGTTTGAGGTTGTGTATTATGTTATGCATTTTCTCAGGTGAAACAGGAAAAAGATAGAAACGCTAAGATGCTCTTTGATATACATGATTACAAGGAGAGTTAAGATCTGGATTGCTTATTGCTAATTTTAAGATTTACCTTAAAGATTGCTAACAACCTTTCATTGCTTTTTAACATCATTTCCAGCTTTTTGAATTTCGAAATCATAGTATCTATAGCTCATTTTAGAATTCTCAAGAACTCTACTTAGAATATTTGAATAGGTTTTGTAGCGTTCACGCAAATTAACATTAAATGGTTGCAGTTTAGTTTTCTTATAAAGGTTGTCCTGCTTTTTTAAGCAGCTAAGATTTGATGTCATCCACGGATCTCTAGGAGCTAAAAACCGTGTTTTTACAAGTTACTGCGGTTGTTGACAAAGCAAGTGCGTCCGAATAATAATGGAAAATTTGTCAAAAGCAATATCAGGGTCATCCTTCGAACACCAAGATTTTCTGTCTGAGTCAGCCATAAACTCTACAAAAGAGGAGGAACTCAATTGTTTTTTGTTTTGTTTTTTAGTAAACCGTACATCACTTTCACTCGGAGAAACTTTAAACACACCAAAGCAAGGCAATGATCTGTTATGGTGGTTTGCGCCACAACAGCATATGAAGTAACCAAAAGATCGGACATCATAAAACATAATAATAAAACAGTGCGATTTCTATCGAGAACTTCAGTGTGCGCACCATACAGCCCACTCGACTTAAGTTTAAGTTCGTGAAAAATTCACGCAACTGCATTGGAATGTTACATTGCTGCACTAATGCTACTTTCCTTTCTTGCAGGTGCCCTGATGGACACAACCATCTACGAGGTCCCAACGCTATTTAACAGCTACGACTTCGTCTAGTATTACAACTTTTTTAAATGTGAAAACGCATTTGTGAAATAAGATAGAACGCCTCCGAAAATCTCGTACCTTAGTGGTCAACTTTCTCTAACATAGAAAAGCTGCAATTGGCCAGTCAGTTTTATCATGCCAGTGCTCAGCTAAAGAAGCCGGGAAGGGGAGGAAGAGGGGGTGGAAGAATCGTGAAGGTTTGCATACAAGCGCAGCAAGATACTGAGGACACCGTAATTTGAAAATTGTAGGACATTATAGATGTCAAACCATTAGGTAATAATAGTGCAACATGAACGCGCAAAAAAAATATTGGTGAATGACGTGGCTGAAATTTACAGGACGAAGTAGTCAACACTCAATACCAAGCATTTCTTCTTTTACGGAAGAAAGGGAAACACAAGCAAGAAGTGCACCGTATATGTCAACTTAGTTTACTGCACAAATGATTGCATGCATAAAAGGCTAGCACTCGCGGCAAACTTCGGGAATACATCGATTTGCATCAATGGCAGGGGGTTAGGCGCGGGAGGAGGGCCGTTCTTCGCCGGTGGCTGCTAGGATGCCTCGATGTCCTCCTCGCCCACCGCTCCGTACAGAGTGGAGACAACCGCGGCGTCTACTCCTGCGTTGGTCACGCGAATCGCGGACGCCGTATAAACGCGTTGCCGGCGCTCGTGTGTCTTTGAAAGCGATCTGCGACGTGACCAAAGTGCGCGCCCGCGCGGGCCTCATCTTCAAAGCGATCTGCGATGTTTGCAGAGCGCGCGCAGTGCCAGTAGCTTCGTATGCGCTGTGATTTCGACGTTTCGTTCGCGTTGAAGCGACAGACGCACGGAGGTCAATTGGCTCGTGGCTGATGCCGCGATTCCTAACTCCAGCGTTTTCACAGACAGTTTCCGCTGCCATCGAGGTAGATGTGTTTACCTGTGCGCGCGTGAGACCATGCTGGTTAATTTAGTCAAAACGCGTTGATGTGCTAGTTGGTTTGAATCCATGATAGAATGTGTAAGCGCGACTGAACAAGGACGTAGAAAGAAGCAGACATACAAAGACGTCCTCGTTCTACGTCCTCGTTGAGTCACGCTTGCACATTCTGTCATTGTTAATTTAGTTAGTAAGCGAATGTTTACAAGTTTATACGACCGATAAAACTACTATCCTTACTTCGTACAGCTATCTACTAATTTGTTATTGCAATCGGTGCTTCTCCTTCCGGGAGGAACAGTGAATTTTTTTACTCTTGTATGGCATACTGGTAAATGACGACACAACAGAGTTAGTTTGTGAGTTCTTACATGGCATTGACTACCTATAGTTATTAAGTTTTGTAAGCTTAGAGAAACTAAGGAGTAGTAGAAATAAACTGTGCACACTGGCGTCGAGAAACTGGGAATCGTAGTGTCAGCTTATAAGGGATCAGTGCAAAAAATACCCGATTGTAAGACACCAACTAGTTATTTTACCGCGAAGTGCTCCAAGATAAACCATATACGAAGCACTCGGACGACTAAGAGGGTACAATGCATTGGCCTACACTGATCATTATGATGAAGTCCCGTCATCCAGCTAGCACCAAGATACAAGAAGGATGTCCAGCCGTCTATACAGTTCAAAGAACAAAATAAGAGAGCGCCAAGTCAGTCGAAAGACAAATTTGCAGTTACAAATAAGGTGAACCACAGTCACTCATCAATAAAGGACAGGCAGACGTTATTGCAGACCCAGATGAGGCACCTACTAGTCTACAAGCTTTGCAACTTATTTAGAACAAAGCACCAGTGCAATTTTTACATCAGCAGCCGACTGCATTTGGCATTGTATAAACCAAGTAAGCATTACAGTTATATTTCTGTTTTGCTATAAAGTGGGAACGCTACAAGCTGTATATACACACACGTGCACGCACGCAACGCTGTAACCCAAGCGAGAACAAAAGGACACAAAACAGGGCGAGTCCAGTCTGGTTCACTACTATGGCCAGCGCGTCCTCTTCGAATGCATTCCCTTAAGTTGATTCGTGCTACGTTAACCATAAAAACTAACAAACAAAATCCTCGCATAAAAGTCGCAGTTTCGCGCGAAAGGTGAAGCATCGATTGCGGTAGCAAATTAGCAGACAGCCATACGAAGTTAGGATAGTATTTTTTATCGGCCGCATCAACTTGCAAACATTCACTTGCTAACTAAATTAACAAGCATGGTGTCAGCGCACAAAGTAAACATGGACACATCACACTTGATGACCGCGGACACTCGCTGTCAAAACGCTGGCGTGAGGAAACTCGGCAGCCGCAGCGAGCGAAGCGATGTTCGTGCGGTCTATCGCTGCAACGCGAACTGAACGCCGAGAACACAGCGTACACAACGCTACGAGCCGCCGACGCGTGCTCGCTAGCAGACGAAGCACTTGACGACAGCAAAATTGAAGACGACATGTAGTGTAACCCACGCCTCAAATATGTATTGGCCTCGAGCTCCGCCACTGGAAAAGCTGGCGCCACCGTCGGCGCGACGTGCTATCAGGGATCACGTGGACTTAGCGGCCGCGTCGGCTGCTTCGGGAGCGCCGAAGTGAGCTGAAAACGAGAATTTAAATTCCCTCGTACGATGCAGTCCTCATTTAGTGGCGAGATTTTCCCGCTTCGAGTGTCTACAACGCTTGAAAGCATTACAATAGGTAGTGGCTGCATTTGAAGGCGCGCAACATGGTAGGCTATTGCTCGGTGCCGCAGTGCCGGACGTACGCAACGGAGCCCGGTGTCAGCCTTATTCACACGTAGTCGCAGGACAAGAAGCTGCGTGAAGCTTGGCTCGCGAAACAAAACCAGCAAACAGTCATCGGCTACAACTCGGGTATGCAGCAAGCACAGACGCGAGGAAGATTTCTGCTACGGTGCCGGGTCTGCGATGTTCGGAAAACGCGCTCTGAGGCGCTCGCCCGAGTCCGCTGCCCGACCAATGTCATGACGGTTTGGCCTATGAACTTGTCGATGCTATAGATACTAGCAAGTTCACTGGAGTGGAAAGGGAGCGGTAAGAAGCACATAAAGAAAGCATGGCATATGGTCATGTTTGTGTTATGAATTAATGTACTGGATTACAAAAAAGAAGCAGCGGGAAATCGCACGCTGAGAACACCGATAAACATACAGTGCGACGCAACTCGAGAAATAATATTGAAACGTCCAAGAACTTAGGAGAAAAAAAAAGATTGAATCATCGCGACGGCACATCACAGTCCCCGTAGGCGTCGAAGTCTCTACAATGAAATTATTTTTGAACAGCTCTGATAGCGCCCACGCAACAATGGTTGCTTGTATACTGTCAAATGCTCATATTCTGCGGCCTAAATCTCATGGCACGGTGCGAAAACGCGCACGCGGCGAAAGCGAAACAGTGCGCGCACAAGCATGCAGACGTGTAGTCCGTCGCTGCGAATCTGTGCGATCGCTGCATTGAGGCTTCATTCTATTACGCTCCATTTAGTTATACAAACACTATAAGAACATATTTCAGATAGTTGGCTCTCAGCGTTTACCTACCTTTCACGCAAGAAGCCGGTTCGGGAGACTCCACTGCGGCGACCGCGCGCAGTGGCGTTCATTTTACATGTTCGGTAAAGATACGTCTGTAAACGATTATGTGCTTTCAGTTTGCCCAAGATTGTTATTTAGACAGCAAAAAACTTCTCTCGTCTAGAAAGTACTTACAGAAATGTCCGGGAGAGCTCCCGCGTGGTGTTTTCAGTGAGCGCTGACAGCAAAATCTATGAGGAGCGCGCCGCGTGATCCCTCGTACTACGCCAGCGAGGCGCTTCTGATAGATGGCGACTCCGTAACTCCTCGGCGCCAACACGTAGCAAAAAGGTGTCACTATAAACCTGTCCTTCGTCCGGGTTGCGCTGTCCACCTCTAGGAATATGTTGTCACCAACTCGCCCAGCTTGCTGTGTTAATAAGTCACCATAAATCTGCAGTTCAAATAAAGCCCCATTATAAGAGCGTACGCGCGCAATCGGTCTCAGCGCCCGCAGTGAAATTACGTTGAATGCCGAGTGCCAAGAACGTTGGTCGGTTAATTAGCTTCAGCGTGCGCTCGACGTTTCTGTGTAACGCGCCTTGCTGGCTTCAACTGAGCGCTTGCGCCGTATATGCCTTGTTCGAATTGTGTTCAGCGTAACTGGGAGAAAACGTAGATGTCACCGCCTGGAGTGTCCATATGATCGCTATCGCAATACAAAATTCTGGTTGTGCATGCAAAAAAACAAAACAAAAAAACAATAACAATACGAGACACGCCGTAGCGCTAGCGCGGCAATAATTTAGACTACTCAGGGTTAATAACGTACACATAAATATATATATATATATATATATATATATATATATATATACGTGTATATATATGTATATATATATATAAAGTACAATGGCGGTTGCAGCTGAATTCTGCGGGTGGGTTGTGCTACATCTTGCTAGCTGCGTCTGTGCATTTCACCGTCGTGATATTGACACGTGTACTTTATTGTTTCCCTTTTTCGGGTGGCCGCTTTTCACCGTCTAACAAATGTTATCGCTCAGCGCGGGACGCGCCCGCACGTATCGGAAGTTTCTCGAATGTTATAAATAAATGGTTCATTTTGCTGTCCGTTGTCACCGAACGTTGTGTAATCTGATTTCATGTATGCGCGACGGGAATGGTGTAGAACGAAGACACGCGGGCACTTGCGATTTACTCTGGAACCTTCAATGACTCATGTATAAAAGCCGACGCGCTTAATTGACCCGCTGATCTGGTTTTCGCCGATCGCAGACTGTGTTCGCCGCTCTTTGAGTGTAGCCCGTTTTTGAGGGCGCAAGTTCGCCCAATAAAACGCTGGTTTCGTCATTCACAGTTTTGCTGCTTTCTTCACCGTCAGTACCGTGACTGGGAAAACCGCTTTAAAACTGGCTGCTTTGGCGACTCAGTGGTGAGTCAGCTTTGAAACTGACTCACAAAATGATAAACATGCCTATATAACCCGCAAATTTCCGAGTATAATCCGTTCCCAGTACATGATGATCTTTTGCAGATACATTCCACTTCTACGTAAGAAAAAAAAAAAAGAAATTTTAGCATTTGAGAAAATAGGCTCCAGCATCCACTTTGACCCTTGCACATCTTGAGCCGTCATTTCTAAATCAGTAAAAAATTATAAATCAGCGCAAAAACATTCTTTTCTCGCCTCATCCAAGCCGCGGCAACAGTACCAGAGCGCCAGTTATCAGAGTGTCAGTTATCAATGTGCTGAACATAGACCAAAGACTTTGGAATGATCATGGAAAATCAAAACACTTAGCTTTGAAGTCAGCAGCTACATCTAGCTCATCGAAGAGCAGACAGCGACTACATTAATGTCCACATTTACTTCTCCTGCGAAGGTGCTCTCAGTCACTTTTCCAGAAAAGAGGAGCATGCGCAGGCCAGCAAACAGCTTGCAAACATAGATGTAGGCTGCCGACAGTGCCTTTGCAAAGTAAAGCTTCCAGTGTTATGGGCTGAACAGCGAAACAGCCAGACGACCAGCCACACAAAAAAATATATGCTCCTTCGTGTCATGCAGGAGTACTATTCTTATAGACGTGCTCTCCATAACCAAGCAGCCCACTTAGCTCTGTAAAGCCAAGTGTGTAGCTAAGGGTTTGTAGCCATTGCTTTCGTAGGCTCTCAGTATGGAGGACAGGAAAGTGGTTGCAGTGCAGGCCGCTCTTTCTTGCTATGTAAGCGGCTGATCCGAGTGAGTGTGGGTCTCTTCAATTCATCAGCAACCACTTTGTCGGCATGCCCGATGGCAAAGTAACATTTGGTGGCCTGCTCGAAGTTGCCAACTCCCGCCACCCTCTCAGCCCACAATGCATATATCTTTTCAACTTCAAGATCATCCCCTGAAAGGTGCGCCCTAGCAATAGTGAGGGCTTCATGGTGCAGGCTGTTTTCACAAAGGTCCAACACTTCTTCAACCTTGTGAAAGGCCAAGTAGTAAAGCACAAGCACGGTGGTGTTCTTCATTTGTTATCTGGGCAGCGTACCGCTCGCACATTTCGAACCACACACGTCTAGACAGTGACATCGCTTGGGCTACCAGGCCATCGGTGATCCGCTGCTGTCTCTCACAGGGCTGTAGCAAGGTCCCCCTCCCACCTCATCACTTGAAACGCGTAGTTAAGGTTAGGCTCCTGCTTTTCGTGTCAAATATCCTTGTCCAGAACGGACAGTGCACCACACGTATCAATGTACATGAGGTGACTGTGATCAGAAAAAACTCTGCTGGGACCTCCTCCATGCTTTGCCAATACGTCAGCTATAGGTATTTGGCATCGTCTGACCAGTTTTCTTTGGGTAGGTTCTCAAGCTGAGAAAAGCATGGGAAGTAGGACTTGGTGGTCTTTGACTTTTTGAACCGCCTGCTGGCGAAGCCTTGCTTGAAGATTTCGCAGGCACTGTGCCAGCATTACTCTTGCTCTGTGCACTAGTCGTCTCCATAGCAATTGTGCGTCTGCCATCAGCAATTGCACCATTGACAAACACTTAAGCACCATTGTTGGCTTGGTCATCAGCTTTGGCAACATCGTTTCCGGCTTTGTCATCTGCTTCGGCTTTCAAGACTTTCTGTGGTTTGAAACCTATACGATTTCGTATAGGACCCACAGGATTTCATAAAACACCTATGTGTTTTCATACAGGACCAATATGAATTCATAAATTATTAATGTAGGAACTATGTAGGACCCACACAGCTGAAATATGAGACCTATATGGCTGAGCGCAAACCCACATAGGATCGTATGCCTGAATATAGGAGCCATATGCTTGGTGTATAGAACCAATATGCCTGACCAAAGGACCCATATAGGATCTATTTGGCTGAGTATGGGAATAATATAGGACTCGCACAGGAGCTCTAGGGCCGATGCTGTTCAGAGAGCTTCCAACATCTTACGATGTTGTCTGCCCCTCCACTAAAAAGAACGTCCGAGTCGACAGGGCTCCAGCAAACACTGAACACGCGCCTTGTGTGGCCTTGATATGTTGCAACAAGTTGGGCTTTGTCAATATCCCAAACCTGGACCGTTTTGTTGAATGAAGCAGATGCCAGCAAGTTATCTCGAAAAGGGCTCCATGCAAGCGACACGACTTTGCTACTCTGCCCCGAAAACTGCAGGGTCGGCTGAAGAACTTTGTAGACACTGAGGTTATGTTTTTCGAGCCGGCTCAAGTCAAAGACTGATATCTTTCCATCAGTGGATGAAAAAGCAAGCCAGTACATCAAGCGGCTGTTGCAGTCAGAAAATGGTGCCTTAGCAGGATGCCATGCAAGACATTCCACAGGCTTCCTTTGCACTTCAAGGCGAGCAACCTTCTTTAATAGTGGGCCTTCACAACTCTTGAAGAGCTCTACGAGGCCATCGGAATAGGAAAGTGTCAAGATGCCAAGGTCCTGGTTGAAAGCTACACAGACATGTTTGGGGCGCACCTTCTTTTGGGTTGGGCTAAATAAAATGCTCTCAATATCTGCAGCATCTTCGTCAAGCTTGGAAAGCCTGTGAATTTTCACCCTTCTACCATCACACGAGAGCAAACATGTCTCAGGAGATGCTCCTTCACTGAGAACAAGGTCCGCCCAGCAAACAGCGTAAGTTGTCCTCTCGTGAAAGGTTTTTGACACCGTGACCTGCCGCGTATTGACATCTGCCACGTAGACTTTTCCTTCGTCAGTACCCAGTGCCAGGATAGCTTCCTTTCTGGGGTGCCAAGCAACTGTGCGGACCCCGTCTTTCTTTCCAACAGTGAGCACCTTGGCACAGTAGGGGTTTGTGACACAGTCGGTCCGCCAAACCTTGACGCTTTCATCGCCTACACCAACAGCAAGTGTGGCGCAGGCGAAAATGCAAGAGAGTAGATTAACCACCCGACGCATGAAATGCAGTACGTAGACTTCTTGGTCACTAGATCCCAAAAGACTATGTTTCGATCTTCCGATGCAGAAACAACATACATCTTGGTTCTTTTCTCGACACCTCCAACGATGCACACATTGTACACTGATGCAGTGTGCCCTCCCGAGTCTGCATCATGGTCCAAGAAAGTGAACTCTTTCGCTGCATTAGGGTCATAAATACACACATCTCCATTGATTGATGAGCTAACGATCTTTGCCCCGCCGCCCGGAATCCAGCAGGCGGCTATCCATTTGTCCCGAATGTTTGTGCTTCTGCCCTTTTTGGATGACGGAACTCTGAGCGACGCCAGAAGTGTTTCTCCAGCCACGTCCCATATCTTCAGAGTGCGATCGAGCGCAGTCGAACACAGGCAGAGCGGGTGCTGCGAAGGGTCTTCCCCAGGGATAATGTTCCAAGATAACGATAGCACCATAAGGCTGTGTCCCTTAAGCTTGTAAAGGACATTGCTTCCCTTTTTAAGCCCTTGCACGACGACAGCGCCGCTGTAGTAACCAACTGCGACGACGTCTGGGTTGGTCGGATGACAGCGCAGAATTGTTATCTCTTTCTCCTGCGGTCTGCCGCCCGCTGGTGCGACGGCTCCGGTGATGAGGTTCCACTTGAGTATCCTGCTGGCTTTGCCGCTGAAGACCACGGATGTCGACAGGGTGCCTCTCCAGTCGGCGCAGCATGCCGAAGACTGAGACGACACCGTGTGCCTAACGGCTCGCGCTTTCACATCCCACACTTGTACCACGCCGTCGCTGGTGACGGTTAGCAACGCGGGCACCTCGTCAGCGTCGGCACGTTCGCTGCGACAGAACATGACAGAAGCAACTATTTCCGCACTTGGCGCTACCACCAGCCAATCTCTCAAGACGGGCGCGCCATTCCTGGCGTCGAGAACGACGACGGTGTCTTTCGCCGCGTAGCAGTAGAATCCGGAGTCACAGCCCCCTGTTGCAAAGGGTTTGTACCAGTTCGGCGCTGGAGGCAGGCACAACATCGTCACCAGCCTGATGATCAATAAAATGCGTTATAAATTAAAGCACGGGGGCGAAGGCCGATTTCGTGATTCCTCCTCAAGTACTTAGGCAGCGGTCACAGAAAGAAGTGGTTCTCCATCCACCGAGGCAGTAGTTCGCGCTCCGACACTCGTGTAGGCAGCCGTATAAATTCGCCTTTTCTGAAAGTCACGTGAAGCGTAAAGATACGCCCCCACTTACGGAAATAAGCGCGCCGCCTATTTCCGCAAGTGAGTACGTACCTTAACGCAGCAGCCATGAATAAAGCAGGGTTTTTCTCACAAGTCTGTGTCGCTCATTGTAGATACGCCGATGCCATTTGCAATAAGTTAATAAACAAACAGGTGGCACCTTGTGCAAAGCAAACGAATCTGCGTACGACACGGCCGGGAAGCGACGGGTAATACTCATCGTAAGCCAAGCAAACGAAAAAAAAAATTTTTGCCGCGTACGTGACTTGTCACGTCGCTGAAGATGGCAGCGCGCTAGTAGTGTTTAATGTACAGGAACACTCGGAACACTAGCGGCGCAGAAACCCCGTCCTAGACGGACGAGTTGTGAACAGACGAACTCGACAATGCGACGTGGTGTGGCGCAGGTAGGCGCGGGCGCGTAGTCACGCACAGACTCGCACACACGCGCAGGCAAGCGTGCACGGGCACAATTGGGCAACAATGAAAAATTTAGCGAATTACTTTTAAAGGTTATGTCCAAATCCACGCCCCAATGGTGACGCCCTCTGGATAGCAAATACATATCTCAAAGGCCAGGCTTTTGCTTGCTGCATGCGGCAGAATCGATTGCGGGAGCCGAAAACACATTATAGAAGTCGAGTTTTCGACACACAACCACAAAACACCTATACACAACATCCTGCGTCCATGGCGTGTTTTGTTTCCGGCTCCCACAATTGATCAGTGTCCACCAGCGCCTTTGAATGGGTACGTCCAAAAATAGCATGGCCTTCGAGATCAGTATGTTACCCAGAGTACGCCACTATTGGGGTGTGGATTTGAACACCACGCATTTACCTAAGGCTGAATCTGTTTGCACGCACGTGTCAGCAGACAAATCCAAGTGCCTAATTGGATGCCAGGGTAGCCAGGGCCTAAAAATATTTTAATTCGGCCAAGGTCATGTACGATGACTTTCCAAACCATGTTATTTTTTTTCTTTCATTTTTGTAACGGCTTGTCGAAAGAGGCCAGATACACGACAACAAGCTCGGTTTACTCGGACAAGATTAAAATTACTGGCGATTTCTCAACCTCAGTGTTCACAACTGGGGCGACTTTGATCAACGTGAACATGCATTATTTGGTCTTAGTAGTATACGTATGTGCGTGTGGGTAGGTGGATAGGGTATCACCAAGATAGCTCGGCCTTAACAGCCCCCTAACCATGGAAATGAACATTTGCTTAACGGTAAATAGGCTCGCTTAGCTGTTCATTTACAGCTGTACACAGCAAAAAAAAAAAAAAAGAAACATTTACATAACTTGCAGACAACTAAAAGGCACTGCAAGCCTCTTTAATTAGCTAGGCTTGCAGCGCCTTCGCCTAGTTGTCCATATGCAGAAGCTGCACAGAGTTTTCGCAGCCTTTGTGTGGGGCTCTACTTGGGAGCGAACAAGCCGGACCAATTTGTTTTGCTCTGTAAGAGGGAGGTCTGGAACTAGCCCACTTGTTTCTTCGGCAGGTGGTGTCTAGGTTTCTTTTTTTTTTTCCCGATCAAAGTGATCCCTTTTTGCGAACTGTAGTGTAAGTAAGGCCAAGTGGAGTGTTATCTGATTTTGTTGAGTTGACAAATGATGTAAGATGCATAAGTGCTCGTGGTTACTTACGCGAGGTTGTTTCAGCTTTCCAGCTTTTGAAAGCTTTTTCTTTGGCGTACTTGTCTATAGTTAACACAAGAAAACAGTACAAAGATGTACGTCATGTGATGCTACCAGTGCCTTTGTGCGAATCCATATATGGTGCAGGTCCAGAAGGTGACATTCTGAAGTAGTTAAAAAGATGCCAAGTTGTTTTTCAGAAAAAGAACTACTTTTCCAGCTTGACAGCAATACGTTGCCAGTTAAGCCCTGGCTTGAAGAAAAAGGCTTTTTCGTTCCGTGGTCTGTTTATTCTCTTTTGTGCAAAAAGCCAGAGACCATTGAACATATCTTTCTCGAATGCTGGGATGCCATATTCCTGTCGGACATCCTAGAATGAACCTCAAGAAGGACCTCCATTGTCACATTGAGGCATTCGGTTTTTACCTGTCTCAAACTTGGGAAGCGTACCCCTGGATATGGCCACGTTACTGGGCCCGCACAGACTCTGTAAAGTGCGTACAGCAGTCTCGAATGCCGACATTGACGCTCGCCCTGTGAGGCAGTACTTTATTGAGATCATTTTATATGTTAAGAGATGCACTAAATAGTCAAAGTGATACTCCAGAGTGGATCAGTATGATGGATGAACTTGCTAACTTGAAGCGCTTTTAATGAGCACTCCACCCATTGGCAGTGGGTGTCTTTTTAAACACTTCATGAACAGTGCTCTCTCATTTTTTTCGCCAAACCGTCAATAAAGAAAGAAAAAGGAGCAGAGTGGCACAGTGGAAGTGTGCTGGGCCCATAACCCAGAGGTCCGTGGATCAAAACTGGTACATTTCTGTTTTAATCTTCATCTTTTTAAGCATTTTTACATGGAGAAAAACATGTCCACTATTGCTCAGGTTCTCTTGTTCTACAAGTACCTAAACTCAATATGAGCCACGGGCGCACAGATGGAGGAAGGAGTTTTCTTTCCTCCCTCCATTGGCGCAAGTGCAGTCAGAAGCATGACACGAATGCGCACAACAGCAGTGCAGTCAGATAGCAATATGTGTAACAAATTCATTTGCTGCGTAAAATGATGTAAACTTTTCTTTTAGGAATAGCTGTCTCTAGGCCACTCTACACAGAATGCCGGTTGCATACTTTCTTAAGGCGGCTGACTACAGCTAAACAAGCACGCAAACTGAATTTTCCGTATATAAAAATTTATTTCAGATAGTTCGTGTTGTCAGTAGCATCGGTGCTCTCAATACCAAGTTGTCATGTGGCTTCCGAGACATAGGTTTGTTAACAGCATTCTCACCGTATTCTTCCGTGACCTGCATTCTTAAGTTAAACACAAGAAAAAGAAACACACAAACAAAAAAAAATTTGCTCTTGTGCTTTACGCTTGGCTTTGTTCTCCCTTCAATTTTGCAACAGGATTGCACCCTATGGTCCGAATTGTTCAATATAACACTTGAATTGCTTGGTTTGTCAAGAAAAAACAAGAGTGAAAACAGTTGCTAAGCTTTCTTCTGCACCCCTTACAGAGCGTGATGCCCAAAATATGGTGCTTACAACACTACCTGGCCATTGTCGAATTCGACCCAGTAGAATTTGGCAGCAGTGGCATTTTGAGCCACTCAGAGGCTGTGCCGATTGCCTCAAAATGCCACTATCACCAGAATAGTACCTCTGGTCAATCGCTGTTGACGTCTGTGGTATGGCAAAGCAAGACTTTCCAAGTTTGGTTTCTATCACAATTGCTGGGGCATGTGTTATGGCCATCAAGAACTACAGACAGACTATAGGTGCTGCACAATTGTAAGCTGCTGCTCTATGCTTTTACTGCCCACTAGAGCAGAAATTTAAGCTAGTTGACTATTATTGATCATCTCATAACAGTGCATAAAACAAGGAATGAGCGTAGAAGAGACATGCCTCGCTGTGTCTCTGTCTCTTCCGTGTTTTTCCTATGCATATTTATTAGATGATCTTGAATGCCTGCCGAATGTGCTCCAGCCCTACTTAAATTTTTCTGCGGATTTTCACCTCATCATTTGCTTCCCCATTCCACTGCTTATGAGAAAAGAAAAATACCAGAGACCGGACACCCGACCATCGAGCATCAAGAACAGCAGACAGGAAGAAATGGCAATTATAGAATTTGTTTATTGTTCCTCTATAGTCCTCTTCCTTTATTTTTTTTTACACTACAAGAGATGGCAGTCAATTCACACATGGCATTGCCCAAGAGGTTTTTTGCACACACCGTCTTCAAGGACTCACTGCAGCACAAGGCATCCACACAACACACACTCCCAGATGCCAACTGTCCCAGATGCCCAGATACCACCACCAACTCCCCCTTGTTGTCCAATTACATCTCCTTGCAGAGACTTCAAAACAATTTAAAAACTATATAAGGATACAGAAACAGTTTGCTTATAGTTACTGGCAATTGGCTGCCACAGACTTCTCAATTTATGATGAGGAATATGACAACAGTAACAGCATGGTTGTAAGAATGGCACACACAGCACGACCAAAGAGCAGCAGCGGCGGCAACTAAGTTTGGTGCTTAATGTCACTTCAGACTGTAACTACGTCGGAACCGACATACGAAAGGTTTCAAGGCATTGTGGCATCAAAAAGCATGACGGAAAACTCAACACACCTCATTTGGTGTGCATTCGTTTCTGAAAAAAAAAAACTACGACCAGAATTATACAGTGGACTTCTCTTGCCAATGAAGTGCGTGCTCTCTTGAGTAATGCTGTGCCTTATTAAGCCATTACTGGCTGAAGAGCAACTGGCATACAACATAAATGAAAACAAAGTTGACATGAGAACAGATAAACTACCATTACAAAATGAATTATCCTCCTCTAGGAGTTATGTGATTTGCTACTAGGAATTAAAGCTATATGTTAGTTACAGAGACTTTTTTTGTCTGCCTGGACAGCCGTGGCTTGTGTACAAGGTACCTCAACGTGACAAGTAGTCTTGTCACCCAAATCGACATTACTGCTATTGCTACAGGCTTTCAAGTATCATCTTTGGGTTTTCCCATTCTGATGCATGCGTAAACCTCCCTTGCAGCCAATTAAACCTGCACGAACGACCAATGCCAGGAAGCAAATGTTCAATGTTAAATAATCACATGAAGGATTTACAGTGATGTCAAGGAAATAGCAGTCGAGCATTTCCCCCTGCATAGTCATCACTATCACCACCCTACACAAGGCATCACCCACAAGGTATGGTGCCAATAAAACTGATACTCTTTCTCGAAAACAGAAAACAACAACAAAAAATACCAACAACCATTCACTCCTAAAGAGTCTTTCAAGCACAGCCCACGGAAACATCACAACTTCAACTCTGTCTGCAAACCACGAAAAAAAAAAAAGAAAAATCATACATGCATATATGTATATATAGGGTGGATTCAAGATTTAGGCTCATGCCCAAATTTTACAGCTGCACACAATTAATCTTGTAGTATTGCTTTCACAGACACCTCTCCGTTGGGCACATGTTGAGGTTAGGCTAAATTAGGCTATGTATACATATATAGTGTATAATCTGGTACAAGTTGATTTGATAACCTATGCACCAACATTCAACGACCCTTTCCACATCAATCACACGTTCGGATAATGCCAACAACACTGCTGAGACGAAGCGCTCAAGCCAAACGTCACTCACACTAGCTGACAAAGCGGCTCAGATACGGAGCAGCCATTGACGGAGAACGTCTTTCAGCTAATATAGGTTACGGCTATAAAAAAATATAAAGAAGTATCATCAAGTGACATTCTGAAACGTCAAATGATGTCTTAAAGAAAAAACGAAAAACATTGTCAGAACTTGTTCTGACCCACTGACAAAGCTCCCCCCATGAAACACAAACATGGGATCATGCTTCCCAACAATTCTTTTCACTTTTCATATTTGCTTTCCACGTCTGGCTTACACAATGCAACATCAGCATTTAAATTGGTAGAGCATGGTAAGAAACAAGTTAAATTGGATGCAAAAGGTCCTTGCAAAACACAGCCCCTCTCCACTTTTGAAAACTTTTTGCCTCTTAGTTAAGGGATCACCCAAAGCCCAAATACTTAGTTCCTTGTTGATCGGTATATGCACTTTAGCAACAATGAAAAGGCAATATGAATATGCCTCCACACAAAGGCAAGAAGCGCAGAGAACTCACGGGCGCAAATTTGCTCATTCAATGTACACACCCGATTTAGCACTCGCATCGATGATGCCCTGCGGAGCAAGGTCTAGCAGGAAAGAACACAACGACCTGCTGCAAACAGCTGGCCACGGAGTTAGGAATGCACAAATCTGTATATCTGCTAATAGAGAGTTATAGCCGGCATTTGTGAACTTTAGCACCACTGTTTGATTGCAATGCTACAAGATCATGTAATTGCTCTGGTACTGTCAGTATTTCTATCACTGGTAGTGATGGAACACTGGCATTATTGATTAAACACTGGCCACTACCTGTATTCCATAATGGTAATGGCCATGACTCTTCCCCCTCCAATGTGCAGGTTTGCATGTTAGAAGGAACAGCCTAACTTCCAGGCAACAGTTACCCCCCCCCCCCCCCCCCAATTTACCAGCACGTTAACAAGCTACCCGCTCTACCAAACATGTTCCCCATCACAGAGGTGAAAGGGGGGGGGGGGGGCTGTACTGCCCCTTTGCGCACATGGCTCTATATGATCGGGGACAATATACTTAATTGGGATAGCAAGACGTAAGAAGAGGAAAACTGCCAGGCACCTTGACATGGACACTTGTACTAGATGCTCAGCTGACACCTCCCTGAATAGCTGATTCTGCGTACTGAATTTGAATGCCAGTAAACTGGTAGTATGACATTTTGTACCACAGGAAACGTTTATCCATAGCCACAATGGCAGAAGTATCACACAGGCATGAACATGACAATTTATCCCTGAATTGACAACCTCAATTCCCTCAATTGACCCTCAATTCCCATGATGCTGCAAAAATAAAAAATAAACAAGAAAGTTTCCCCAAGATGTTGTAAAACAGCATGACCCTGGCCATTATTCAATTCCTACACTTTCATAAAAAGCTCACTGGAACTACTGCACTGTAGGAGTCCAGGTTCCTATATTTTATACACAAATGTGCCCCTTTGAACTGTCGCAACTTTGTGGGTAAGCTTTTAGTTCAGCTACCATCCAAGTACACTACAGTCAGGATGCCTTCTTGGCCCAGCACAGTTTAGATAGCTAGACTGATACAGTTCAATTTGTAAATTTTTCTGTCTCAATGCCTCTTCATAAAAAGCTGCCGTACGTGTCTTGGGCACTCTTATGGCTTCCGCGAGTGGTTTACTACAGTGCAGCTCTGCTCTGCTACTAGGCATAGACTCCGAGGCATCACAAAGAACAAGAGGCTCTGCAGTTCAGTTCAGTTGTGATTTTGACACCAGCCAACCTCTGGACGAAACACGCCTCCACTAGCTGTCATCGCGAGACCTCACTGTGGTTCACAGCTGTTCTGGCTTTGCAGACAGTCCTTGGCCACACAGGCCCGTAAAATTAGCCAACACAATGGAGTGACGCTTCTGCATCTTGAGGAGCTGCTTACAGCATTTTCTAATGCGTAACATGACCCTATAGGTTGAAAAATATGCAAGTATCATATTTACTCGATTGTGATGAGAGTTTCCTTTAATTATTTTCATAGCTTGAAATCTGCCCTCACATTACATTCAAATAATGGCAAAGTTGACAATTTGAAAACAAACATTCTAGATTACGGGTTTCGCACACAGTTTCTTATTACGGTACCAGCAAATCTACGGCCGTAGTGTCGCACGCCGCATTCACAGCTACTGCGATAAGCATTTTCACCTACCTGTTTTACATTGCCTGGCATGCAGTGACATTGGTGGCATACTGCAAGCTTTTGGTAGGCGATAATTCAAACACGCCGCCATTCCCTGCTGCAGGCGGTGCAATGCTGCCATTATGTTTTGCTTTGGCAGCATCCGGCACCACCCACCAGCTCGATTTCGTTTCGGTTTCCTGTCACCCTCTTAAAACACCACGCAATAGGAAAACAACAAAACACGTCCCGGGCCGCTGGAGCAGCACCAGCTTGAGGTGTGTCGGTGTCTCGTGCCGCAACGATCTGCACAACGCTTCCCATTATGCAGATGTCAACAATAGTTCAGTCTGTCAAATTCTTATTCTTTTAGTTGCTTCGGACCGTACGTTTTCCCGGGTAGAACATTTTTTCTTACGTCTTTTTTTTCCATAACATATGAACGTGGTTCTACTATATATACTTATAATTAATATTTGCGATAATGAGGTTCGATTGTATGTGCAGACTTCTTTTTCTTCGCCCTCCGTCAAGGATTGTAATCAGGAGGTGAAAACTTATAAAAAGGGGCGTGTTACATGCACAAGAAATATAGTATGTAAAAGTACGACAAAGGAGACATAAGCCAAGGTTTAGTTTAGATGATTTAGCCTCAATTTAAGGTTTATTGTACACTTTCATGCAGTGTGCAAGAGCCTCACCAATACAAAAAGCTGCAGTGAAAAACAATGCGCTGAAACTGATTCAAGAAAATACATGGCCCAAATTAGAAGCAAAATTAAAAGAACGCTTAATGGTCACGAATTTGTACAAATAACCATTTGTAGTGGCAAGGTTTGACATTGCAAAAGTGCAGATATACATCACAGCGATAAAAAAACCAGCAATACTGAGGGAAAACATGAGGCTAGTCTAAATTTGCTGCTTACAATGCTGGTTGGATATTTTTAAGTGACATTGACTTTAAGCCTCATTAGTCACCTCACCTTGAAATTTTGCTATAGCAAACAACGGAAAAAGAGCACAAGTTGGACTTCACTTCCGGTGTAGCATTTCAAATTCCTGGCCTAATCCAACCCCAGAAAAGAACATGCTAGGCTCTATTTTGCAATGATTATCTCTTCTTTCAACCCTATTACATTGTTTTTAGAACTGTCACATTTAATGGCTGCAAGTGCACCCAGTAGCCAATCCCAAATGGAAAAACCTGCATTGTCATCATGTACATGCCAATCACGATCAGGGCCAAGTGGCCAATTGCTACAACAGCTTTGCTTGCACCTGTCACTATTGTGATGTGCAGCCAATCACAGTGAAAGAAGCCTGCAACAATGTGCACATGTCAATTGCAATTACGTGAAGTGGCACGCTTTAGTAACCGCAGCATGCAATGGCATGTGCTTGCCAATCGCGATTGTGCTACGCAGCTGATGTCAGCATAACCAGCGTGCAACGTGTACGTGCAAATTGTGGTCACATGAAATGGCCAATTTCAGCGGAAACAGCCTGCAATGGCCCGTATGCGTCAATCACGATTTCTGTGAATGGCTGATCCCCGTAAAAACAGCACTCAGTGCCGTGCGCGAGCAAGCGACAAAGGAAGAAAAGCAATGGATTGGAGACCGAATCATTACAAATCTGCTGCTTGGAAAACAAGCAGCAGGAAACAACATTATATAAAACCTGCCTTGAAACAAGGAAAAAATGTTACGTCTAATCAACATTCTCATGACTGCTCCTGCCACACAGCTCCATGTGGCCAAGAATGAAACTGCGTATTTTCACCAGCATCATCACATTTCAAAACTGCACGTGCCTGTCATTTATCTTATGACACGCAAACTTGCTCAAACCCAATGCTCAAAAGAGTCACACCCACATTCACAATCGCTGCATTCAAGGCACGCACGCCATCAGCCATAGTAAAGCTAGCCCCTCCACAGGCTCATCTTGGAACATTTATTCATAACGCCCACAAATACACATGCTAGGAGACATCCAAACCATTCTAAATTGGCAAAGAGGAAGCATGGTTTATTGAGGTAGGAAGCCCAGGAAGCTCGATGATGCCTTTACTACAGTAGCATAGCAAGAAATAGATTCATCATACTGTACACCTCTGTACATCTTCGCAGCCCACTTTGCAAAGCTTGAACTGTAGCTCGCAACTAGTAATACGTGATCGAAAGCATTGTGGCCAGCGTGCCAAACACAAGAAGTACTGCAGTATGCACTGCGGTGGACTAATCATATGCATTTAGGAGAACATAATTTACATGTAAATATGCATAATAACTCGAGAGAGTGTAATTCACGCTGCCACATGTCTGGTTGCCAAGGGCGGTGCGGATCCAAAACTGAAAGATTTAAATTACGCTGATGGTGTGCAAAGTGGAAAGAGCAAAACTGTATACATCCTAGCTAGCCCTAACTTATGCACATTTAATTTGTTCACAATCCAACATGACACATCAATAAGTTGCTCATTCTCACGCTCACTGAAAAGCAGAGAGGGTACCACATTCCAAAGCACGCCTGAGTTTGACAACACTTTGCATAAGCAAACATGTCAGCCATGTAGTGTGCCATTACGAGATGCTCTGAAGACAGACGGAAAAAACATTACAGCCTTTCATACGTAATACTAAGTTCTCCAAAGGATGAGAGACAATTTGACGAGATAAATAAAGTTCCCTGGAATTTGAGGAGTATGATATGAAGGAAACGCTGTTTGCCCCACAAGGAGAGAGACGGACACTGTTGGCTCGGCGACACAGTGAATAGCAACTCTGTTGTGGGAACGAAGTGGCCGGCTTCTACCACATTTGTTCAAATACATTAGCCCTCGATTTTTCAGAAGCATTGCCCAACGTCTGGAAAATGATTGAGGCCAAAGAATAGGTAGTATATCAAATCAAATGTCAATTCGTCGCTGAATCGACAGACTTTCACCATCGACAGATGTACTCATCAGGCTGATCGACCCCACACCCATGCTTCTATCTATGCAGTGAGCGTTCCGAAGCAAGCCCTGTATCACAGCTTTGGACTGTGCAACATATTTCACTACGCAACAGTATCCAGCCCTTGACACTGCTGGAGTGAGATCTCACCTACAGCAGAACACAACTGGTTGCAGCATGTACGTGACAAGAGACACTCTCCAACATACAGATGGTGAGCTTATGTCAAAAAATCCGCGTCATCCGCAAGCAGCCTTGACAACAGACAGAGAGGAGCCACCATTGCTTATGCAGGTGCCTTAATAAACTTGTATTATACACATCATCTTCTGCACAAAAATGGAGCAACACAAAAAAAAAAACTGACAAAGGCTTTGACTCTCACTCACATTAGCCTGTGGGCTCTCTGCTTTTAGCAAACTACACTCTCTTCATCGCAATTCCAGAGTGCTAATATCAGCCAGCTGGCACATGCTTCGAGAGCAAAATAAGGAAGAGTGCTCTTCACGGGACGAAGGCAGGCATGTACACTCGCCCACGAAATATTGCGGGGTGCGCGAGCGCGTGGCGGAACGGCCCTCCTCCCCTTCTAGCCGCGCACCCCTGGTGTCGAGACCGACGCCTGCGCACATGCACTTCGTCCGAGACTGCAAGTGTGCATGTTTCTGCACTTCCTTCTTGCGAACCGGCGATATCCGAATGTAGCTGCGAGGTGCCCCTCTTGCGATTGGCGCTGTGGCGGCTTCGAGGGGCAAAGCTTCGTTTATATACAACGGAAATGAAGAGCTCATTTTCGTCTTGCCTGTCTCCTTCTATAGAACGTGTTTTCTGCCATGCTCTTCTGCGGGAGAACGCTCCGTTCGTAAAAATAAACAATGAAGATTGGCCACGAAAAGATGCAGCGCAGAAAAAAAAATGACTCGTGGCGTTCGCCACCCACGCCCTTTGTGTCAGCGCTCGTGACTCAACAAAAAGCGCCCGCAGCGGCGCACGCAAGCTCATGCTTCTAAACACGCTTCACATAGTTTTGCCCGTTGAAGCCGCCACAGCAGCAATTGCAAGAGGGGCACCTCGTGGCTACATTAGGATATCGCTGGCGCGCAAGGAGGAAGCGCGGAAACATGCACGCTTGCAGTCTCGGAGGAACGCGCATGCGTTGCTCTCGACACCAGGGGTGCGCCAATAGAAGGGGAGGAGGGTCGTTTCGCCACGCGCTCGCGCACCCCACAATATTTTGTGGGTGAGTGTACATCGCCTACTTCTTGTTCAGACAAAAAGCCCCGCTTTCTTTCATCACTTACTGAAAGACTGCCACCAATATAGAGAGAGGGACAATGGAAGGAAAAACAAAGGAATAAAAATAAAGGCTGCTTCCACACAGTGAATGCATGGATGTGGTGGCTTGGCATGCCACGAAATGAGATCAATGTTGCTAGGATTGCCATAAAGTTCCCGGCGCTAGCACGAGTGGTACCATCTATCCGAGGCAGCCCCGCTGCCGCTGCCTGCAGTGTCCAAGCTCGAGGTGCTGGGGCCCGGCACGGGGCTGTTGTCGGAGGACGCTGACAGCGAAGACGACAAAGCAGTTGAGGTCATGGCACTGTCAATGGACTGCTCTTGCTCCGTAAAGAAGCCGGGACCACGCAGCATCGTCTGAGTCCCTGTAGTCTGCGTTTGCGGCAGCACTGTCTGTGAAGCAGTTGACAGTACCTGTGAGGGAGGGAAAGCGACATTACGGAGTTTTAGGTATTGTGCACCCAAAGTTAGGGGATTCTAACCACCGGGTGTACAAAGAACCCAAGAAGGTATACAAAATAATGCAAAAGGAGTATAAAAGAACATGAGCTGGGGGGGGGGGGGACGGTCACCTTGGGTATGCAAAGACACCTGTGGGGTTACAATACATTTCCATTAATTTCATCCTGAACGAAGGTGTCAGCCAGTTTATGAGCCTAAGCTTGCATTATTTCAGCCCTAAAATTGACCTTCACCGAATAACTTGAACTTGAGGAGTCGGCATGCACGTGCCTGACCCCTATGGTGGCGTAATAGCAACAGCTTTAGTGGTAGCGTCTGTCTCGGTGGAGTTTAGGGGTCAGTGAATGTGTTGAACCCAGGTTAAATCTCTTGTTGAAAAAGCCGATTTCCGGCCTGCTCTAGGCAGGTTTTCAAGCAATAACCGTAGCTCACTATGTGCGATTATGGTATTTACCCGATCCTAATGCGAGCCTTTTCTTCAAGAAAATAGGGTCGAAAATTGCCTGCCACAAAACTAAAACCACCTTCACTACGCTTGTATGCTTTATCGCATAACACGCATGCATTGCGGCGAAGCTAACTACGATGGAGCAACGCATATTAGACCCTTGCCCAATTTTCTTGCTGAAATATCGGGTGCGTGTTATATTTATACTTTGTTTAGGAGCTTTAATGTTATCTCTCTGTTAGATTTTTTACTTTGGACACATAGAAAGCGGACGCGTTTGATTGTGAGGCATGTCACAATCGGGCAAGTACAGTAATTTGACTCCGGTTAATTCGATTTTTCAGTTAATTCGATCCAGTCGAAGTATACATTTCTATAGGCCCTATACATTTCTATAGGCCCAGACTTACGTTATTTAAATCTCAAAACTGGTCTTCATTGAAATATCCGAACAAGCTTTGCCAGTTTCGCCGCAATAGAGTCATGTTATGCAGTGAAGCATATCAGGAATAGAAAGGGGCCACGGTAACCGGACATAGTACACATTTCCTAATTATATAGGCGCGCACGTGCTACATCCAGTCAGAGTACAGGCACCTAGATGCGTAATAGGCATACTGGCAGCCATTCAGATTTGTTTATGATGATGTGGCAATTTCAGCCCTCGTTTCGACCGCCATGCATGTCTCGTATAGGAGACCGTTAACAGTGCCTAGTAGGTGTTCCTTAATTATACGCCTGCGAACGTGCCTGTACCGAAAAGTGGGGAGAAAGCATCTGTGTTTCGGGAAAGCTAGTGAAAAGGAAGGCAGTAAGATTAAAAAAAAAAAAGAAAAGAAGATCGAGGAGATGTTTAAAGGCATCAAAAGCCTAGGGTCTTTATAAAACTCTGAAGGCCTGCCAGTAAACTTATTAGGTGTCTTGGTGCTTATACTGTGACCGGAGATGGCACAGGTGCGCGTGCAAATTAAGAAATGCATGCTATATATGTCCCGTAACAGTGGTCCCTTTCCCCGCATGGTATGTTTCACTGCAAACACACTGCATTGCAAAGAAACTGACTTTAAAAGCAAACACTAACAAGTGAAACAACGGTGTTTCAGCGTTATCGTGCTTTTTTTTTCTTAATTCGACCAGTTTCGGCGGTCCCGTCAAGATCGAATTAATGGAAGTAGACTATACTGTCAAATGAATCAGCAGTGAGCTGTGGCATTTGTTCTCCGTCTTGTTTAATTCGGCTCGCTGAATGATTCTATCAATTTCGTCAGTCCTGTCAGGGTCGAATTAATGGAAGTCGACTATATTTATTGCCACTCCCCCATTATAAAGTGCCGTAACTTGAAGCAGTAAACCTTGCACCAGCCAGGTACAAAGCCGGCAAGTTGCAGCTGCCTTCTGCTATATTGCCTTCCAGCCCATGTGCAGCACAGTTTTAATACAGTTACGCAGGAGACACACGGTGCAGTTCTGCCCCGTTGTTTGTTGTGGCAACATCTGCATTCAATAAGTACCATCAAGCCCCTACAATGTTCCAATAAGTTCCGGAAGCCGTGGCAACCATCTTTCAAATCCTTTGTATGTTACATAGGGTGCTGCGTTGTACAATATGTCTCCTGCCTTACGCCCAGCATTCAGGGAAGTAAAAAGATAGTGAGAAAGCAGATGTAAGCTTTTTATAATTACCAAATAAAAACAGCGCTTCCGCATGGGATCATCTGATCATGAATAAACTAGCTTGACAGTCAATCCTCGCTTTATAAGGCTGGTCCAGTTAATCTCAATAACTATGGCTAAAAAGGTCAGCCCCTCAAAGGCTTTTAAAACATTTTCAAAGCAGTGTGTAAGCCCATCAACAAATGTTAGAGCCTCGCAAATCATTGTACCCCTCGGCAACTTCAATACAACAAAATCCTTGATATAAAGAAGCATTTGATTTTTCATAACTTGTCCATAGAACACCATGTATTTAGAATCTCAATATAATGAAGTGTGTTTGTATGCCATTTCAATATAATGAAATCTCAATGCCGCTGCAAAGGAATGCCAAGACAATAAACGAAAACTTCCGCAGCGTCACAGATGGTCAAATGACTGAATTACAAGCAGCTGTTTGCAAACGCACCTCACAAATTGCACGCAGCGCGACAAGATCGATCTCTGTACTGGAGCCGCATCACGCTCCATATAAAATCCAAGTAAAACAAGATCCTATTGCGTCGCACGCTGTGTGCTTTAGGTGCGAGTGAAAGTGTGCCAAGGTGAGAGAAGAAAGATGGCGAATTCACGAGTGCCGCCTTCCGTCGCGAGCAAAGCGAAAGAGGGGGAAGGGAGCTCACTCGCGGTAATACGATCAAGCGCGCGTGAGGGGCGGAGTGGGGCAAGTTGGCGCGCGTCTTGGTCGTGGCTGCGCATGGCTGTAAGCGCAGCTGAGTGCATATGCAGCCATGCACCCTGCTTTAGAGATAATCTGCTGCATGTGTAAAGAGTGGCCGTGCCGAGACGGCATGGCATAATGTAAGTTCTCTTAGCGCAGATTTATTATGGGCGGTTGTGTAATTTCGAGTTTCAGTAACCAGTTGGAGCGAGAGGCAGACTGGTGTTTGCTCCCCGCTGACGGCACTATTCCTGATAGCATCATCCCAGTGTGGGTGATGTTATCAGCCGTGGGGGCAGAGTGCATGTGACAGCGTGGCTGACTTTGCTTAATTCGTATCGCCAAGATACTGTCGACGTGCGTAGCATGAAATCGTATCATTCGTTGCCGACTCCCAAATTTCTCAAAATGTATTGTTTTCTCATTCAAATATGCTTTTTTCGGTTGCCCGGTAATTCGGAAAATTCTGCGGCCTCTTTCCACGTGTGTATCGGCGACTATATTTATTTGCATGAAAAGTTGAATTTTAATAGAACGATATTTCGATATAACGAAGCAAATTGTTGATTTTACAGACTTTATTATATCGAGGTTGAGCTCTATATGGACACTCCAGCCACATTTCTGCCAACAGCGTCGCTTTGACGTTCTGCATAAAGTCCAAGGATGATAAAATCGTAGCCGCATGCCATAAGCTGTATGTACGAGTGAAAGCATGCGAGGGTGAGCTGACGATGTCGCCTCAATCTCATGTATGCAAAGGAGGAAAGCAGGGGAGGGGGGCGGCGCTGTGCTCTGGTAGCAACTATGCATTTCACGACCGGGCGCAAGGTGAACTGACGACTGAAGCTCAATCTCGTGTGTCATATATGAAGCAAATTGGGGAGGCAATACGGGAGGGAGTTGAGACGAGGGGGGGGGGGGGGGGGGGCGAATTCGGCTCCGCCAACAAGTGCGAACTTTGCACGGGCATGCGCGGTCACGTGCACCGTATCTTGAAACGGATCTGCATGCAGACAACTCATACCTTTGTGCACACTGTGTTCTATCTACCCTTGCATTTAAGCACTTGATCGCACGAAGGTCACTTCGCTGGCTCCTGCTGCCGAGCTCACTCACTCCAGCGTTTTGACAAGTGTCCGTGCTCATTGAGTGCGATGTGCTGATGTTTGCTTGTGTGTGCAGACACCATGCTTGTTAATTCAGTTAGTAAGCAAATTTTTCCAAGTTTATATAGCCGATAAGATTACTATCCTCACTTCATATAGCGGTCTACTAATTTGCTATTGCAATCGATGTGTCGCCTTTCGGACGAAACTTCGATTTTTTTACAGTCATTCCAGGTCCTGCCCAGGTGCTAATGACCTCACCTGGATGGTGGTATTCCTGGCTGTCCTGTCAACCTGGTCAGTGAGCATCACAAAGGGGCTGGTCGCATCTCGTGTTGGACCAGAGCGGGATGCTGGCCCGTTGCTGCCATCCTCCTTAGAGATAGGCTTTCTGCATTTTCATAAAGGACATGCACAAAGCTTTAGATACTTCTTGTATCCACCAACCTAGGAGATGAAGCAGAAGACGAAAACAAAAACGACAACTCTAGCTGCAATGTCAGTCTTGGGTCCGCGGCAAGGCAACAACAAAAAGAGGTCTTTTCAGTCTCCCAGGAGACTGTTAAAAGAGAGACTATGTCTATTGGTACCAGTTTGTAAGATAGGACTGGTGCTCTTGGGTGTCCAGAGCATAAAATTTACTGAGAACGGAGCCTCTATAAGCCAAAAACTGACAAATACGGTACAGGTTCAGCATTACCCCATTTCAGACTCGAGACTGCAGCACTGACTCGAAACATATAAACATGTCGTTTGTATAATTAGCTAAATCACTACTAATTATTGCACTTGAACATTAAGAAAAATGCAGCTGGCTAATTTTGCTAGATTTTCCTGGGAATAAGGTTTCCTTCCAAATGGTCTGTTGGCACTATTGCAAGACTCTGGGGCACTCTACGGGTGTTGGACTCAAAAGCATGCAGTTGGTCTTGATAGAGCACGACCTTCGAAATTGCTGCCACAGCACAAGCTTCTTTCTAACTCTGTTATCAAGGTTAATTTGAACTGTATAAGAACACTGGGGCCACTTCAGTAGCAATTTTCCCAACAACCAAGTCAACTCCTCGCTTAAAACAAGATCTCTCAAGATTCCTCTAAAAGTAATCAAATAATCTACGCAGACTTAAAATGCTCACCTTACCCATTCTCCTGCTTAGAGCAAACCTTGACTTTCCAAACACTGGATGTCCTTGATGAGTCAAGTCTGGCAAATGTCTCTCGGCAAGCCTTCTCAGTGAAAAGCTGCCACCATGCAGTTGTAACAATGCAGAGGCCCATGTGTGCTGCACTGCTACAACTGTGACATCACAGTGCAGCAGACTGCAATTACAGCTGTCACAATGATTGCAACTGCGATGCGACAACGCAGTGTCACATGGAACCCGTAGGATATTGAAACGTCAAATAATCAATTACAGCTGTCACAATGATTGCAACTGCGATGCGACAACGCAGTGCCACAAGGAACCCGTAGGATATTGAAACGTCAAATAACCTTTTACTTTATCAGAGACAATTTTTTAACTTTTTCCAAGATGCCTCCTGACCAGACAAGGTTTTATTGAACTGGCCGACTATGTAAACTCACAGTGGGCGGCAGATGCAGAGGGATCCACGGTTGGTGCCGTAGATGAGCCCTTCCCCAGGCCGGGGCAGCCAGCGCACAGAGTTGAGGCTCACCGGAGGTTGGCCAGCGGTCCCACCCGGTTGACTCAGGTTGCCCACTTGCTGTAGCTGGCCACAGGACTGTGTGCACCAGTCAAGCCGAGGGAATGAAACTTTTAATTTGAGACTTCACCATCTGCTTCGTGCCTCTACGAGCACAAGCATTAGCAAAGCTCTGCAGCTATCCTTATTTACCTGTTTCTACCTCTGTCGTCATCTACATTTTTCACTCGGTACAGGGTTTACCCGAACCTAACACATATATTTTTTTTCCAGAGAAAGTGGCTCTGAAAATTGTCTCTGCATTACAATCAGATGTGGAACCAAAGCCGTGTTGGCGGCGTTGGCGTCAAAGCCACGTCATCACCACCTTGCGGTGGTAGTGGCAAGGTTTTGTGAAAGCCGCTGTCGTTCGCTGGGCATGTACATTACTAAGCCCGAGCAAGATCACTTTCGTGCATTGTACAGTGAGTAGCTAATAAATAGCAGCCAGAGTGTCACACCAAGCAATAGGTCGAAGCGCAAATCGCTGAATGAATTGGCTAAGTGTCTATTTGAGTATGTAGGCCACCCTCCCATCCGCGATGGTTGTGAAATCATTCAAGAAATGTATGGCACGAAAGGCAACCTTTTCTGGTCAGTCAACAGCAACATGGAGACAACAACAACTGACACTGATGACGACGGACACTGCAAATAAATTTCCCTTCTGTGAAGGTAAATTCTTCATATCTTGTTTTTTTTGAACAAAAAAACATGGGAGGCATGTTCTTACTTTTATACAGTAGATACGTTCTTGTTATGTAGGTTTTCCCGGCACCAGCATTCACAATGGAGAACACGAAAAATGTCCCAATAGAGTTATACTCATTTTTTACCAGTCTATACCTTCCCGGAAAACAATTTTTCAACACCAACATTCAGTATGTCGCCAAACTGTGATCGTATGATACGTTTTCAGGCTGCTACATACCATGTAAACAAGAAAATGCACGAGGCATGCACGATCAAGAACAGCATATTAGATCGAGAACAGCCCGCCACGGTAGTTTCATCGAAAATACTCGCCCGCCCATCCAGCGTGAAAACACAGCACTCAGTTTCTCATTTTGGTGCCAGCTAATCTTCTCTAGGGTTGTCGCATGCACCATTCACAGCTATCACTGCCAATCCTATTGTGATAAGCATTGTGGGGACACTCTACTCTCAGGTGTCCCCCGATGTTGTTTTCCCCGCATGGCTCTTGTGTTTTCTGTAATCTGGTTTCTCCGCATAGCTTAGTGCTGGCGACGGTCGGTCTGGTTGCAGCACATTACGAGAGACGTAAAACTTGAAGCAGTGCGAAGAAGACGAGGACAACAATCGAAAACGCACACAACAGGTCCAGAACTGTGTCTGTAGTAACAACAACTTGATGAACAAACTTGCACAAATCAAGATGTTGCTATGAGATATGGCACGAGGGTTGCACTGCTAACGCCACCTAACGGCGGGTTTAGTCGGGCGCGACAGGTAGTAGGCTTTTCCTCTTTGGGTCGGGGTCGACAAGCGGCACAGACGTTCCGCGCGTGCACCGATCCGTGGTTCTGCAAGACCATCTGGTAGGCCTCCAGGAGCAGGACACCGGAATGGACAAACATAATCGTTCAAATGCACCACCGTTCGCGTGACTGCACACACAAATGACCAGGTGTTGTTGTCCAATATGCGGTGAACATATCTGGTCGTGGTGAGTCAGACTTCCTAGATTTGTCGCACGCCCATCGGCATGTTCTGTCTTGTGTGATGGCTAGCAGGCATTAGTGTATAAAGGTGCAATAAATGTCTTTGTGATTGCGCTGCTGTGTGTGGTTCCTTTGTCCCAAGAGCACGTTTGAGACCCCACAGCATCTTCGCTTATCTGTTTCACAGTGCATGGTGTCGTCGAAAGTGTAGTGCATGCTTTTAATAGGCAATAACCGAAACTCACCGCCATTGCCTGCTGCCACACTGTGATCGTATACGTTTTCCGGTCGCTTGATTCCATGTGAACAAGAAAAGGCACGAGGCGCGCGCAATCGCGAACAGTATATAGCTGCCTGTCTCACGTGAAAACGATGGCACGCACAGTTTTTTATTCAGGTACGAAAAAAAATCTCTGCCCGGGTCGTTGCTCGCCACCATTCACAGTTATCGCCGCCAAACCTATTATGATAAGAATCTTCACCTATCTGTTTTACAGCGCGTGGTGCGCAGTGCCATTGATAGCGTACTGCACCCCTTTAGTAGGTGATAATCCAAACGCACCACCGTTCCCTGCTGCATGCAGCATGATGTGGCCATCAGCAGCGCAATGTGGGCATCATGTTTCGCTCTGGCGGCATCCGGCGTGGCCCACCAGCTCGATTTCGTCTCGATTTTCCGACGCCCTCTTAAAACACCAAGCAGTAGGAAAACAACAAAACACGTCTCAGGCCGCCGGAGCACCATGAGCTCAATGTGCGTCAGCGTATCGTGCCGCAACGATCCGTGTGACGCTTCACAGTATGGAAGCTGTCAACAATAGTTCAGTCTGTCAGTTTTTTTAGGTACTTCGGATTGCATGTTTTCCCAGCTAGTATGTCTTTGTCGTTTTTTTTTTCTTTTGCAGAATGCATGAATGAGATTCTATGTATATCGGTGGTACATTATATTCAGGTGCGCTTTTGTTTTCTTACTCTGAACCCATAAAAACCCATGGTGCTGTAGACTTAGGGGCGCATTACAATCGGGCAAATATAATAATCTTGATCAGGACGAGATGAAACAACTAGCCAAGCAATGAGCAATCTTAAGTGGTCAACCCTTCTATGCCCAATGAGCACAATAGATTTGAGGGAGTTTATCAGCCCTAGTTTATTTCGTGTTCCACTCTGGTGCCTCTAGATCGGCAGGATAGCTAACAAAACCATTTCACACTGTACTTATGATGAGGTGAGGAAGCAGTCTGCGAGAGATTAGCGATGGGCGAATCAGCTGACTAAAGACAGACAAGAAGATGCGGGCACTCTACCATGACAATCAACCTCGCACTGGCGCGAGTCAATCAAGAAACTGTGCGGCACTCACCGACGAAGAGGAGGATGAGCCTTCAGCGTCTGGCGGAGTCAGCTTGAAGATTTGGGCCACCACCTGCACAATTAATGATTCAAAAGAAAAAAATTATAATTGCTCATATGTGCTGAGGACTACCCGATACAGTCTCATTTTCCCTTTATCAACTACCCGATACAGTAGCTGCACACAGCAAGAAAAAAATATCTTCGTGTGATGCTGAAACTTTATTTTTAACAAGATTATTCCAGAGAAATAGTACTAAAAGCAGGTTGATCTTGTTCAGTTTAGTTGAGCACAAAGGGTATCAAAGAGTGTGCGAGTAATTTAGGCACAAGAAAAGGCTGCCAAAGCCATGTTTTGGCTGCACAAAGCAAATGTTCACAGTTGCTTACGCACTCTTCTCTTACAGAATCAAATTTGCCACGTGTGGCACACTTCTTTCATGGGAAAGGGATAAAGAACATCATGGACTGTGGACAACATGAACAAAAAAAGAGAAGGTCGAAATCAGAGTCAACTGGCACCAATGGTCACTTGTCCCTGTGGCCACTTGCCTCCCTCTCCTGGGTGAAGTATCCCCGTGTGGCAGCGAACCCGACAACTAGGTACCGGGCAAGCGGGGACAGGCTGACTGAAATGGCATTGGCCCCAAAGCTCCACGTGTGGAGGAGGGTTCCGCGTGGCCGTAGTGAGTAGACGCACAGCGAAGCCCCCAGTAGACCACAGGGCACCAGGGCAGCCAGCAGACCGCCGCCCAGAGCCACACTCGCATCGTTGTGTATCTTACACCGGGGTGCCACCAGGCATGCCTTGGCTGCATTACCGCAACAGGACAGGGGACACAGTTGGTGTACACAAGCACATCACAGCAAAACGTGTTTGCACAGTAGCAAATGGGTTAACGCTAATACGTGAAACAGTGCAAATGGGACAATAGAAATTGGAATAAGTACACAGGTCAGGCACTGGCTCACAATTGAGATATTTATCGAGAAAAACAGTGAACAAACACAAAAGGCTAATCTGCAAGTGCATACACTCGTCCAACAGCACCAACAAGCAACTCTATTTAGCAATTAGACAAGGAAATACATTAGGATAGAAAACTGAGTGAGTTGGTAAGTGCTCATCGCGTGTGTCCTGTGTATATTCTCTTTGAACTTTGTCTAATTGTGAGTGCTGCACGAAAATACACCACGAAGGAAATACACTTGACCCTCAATATAACAAACACGGATATAACAAATTATTGGATACGCTGCTGTCCACTTATGACGATACCACATGTAACGATACGTAGGTTGTAACAATGTGTCCACTAAAGAGTATCAACTTATGCATTAGGGCTATGAGAAAAAAAGAAATGTACAGTCGATGACCAATAATTGAGACTCCACGGGGAAGGTAAATAAGTTCACATTATCGAATGTCCGAAAAAACGAATGTATCCAAAAAAAGATCACTTTATTTATGTTTTAGGGCCCCTGTGCAAGGAACAAGTGGTCGATACATTGCTGCATGCACTTCCGCTTACATGCAACTAAGTCCGTCTGTATTTCTGCCAGTTTTGCGTTGTCACTGTACGCTAACGCAAGGACTGCGAAGGCTTGAGTCAGATCTGCATGTGATGTCTCAAGAGCACGCGGCACATCATCATCATCCGAGTCAGAGTTGTTATTTGGCAGTGGGAAAACTTGCTCAATTATTTCGTCATCGTTCAGTTTGGCAGTCAACGAAACTGTGCTGTCGACGTCTGCAAAGTCTTCTGATGTAACGGCGGCAAGATTCGGCACACCGCAGCCTAGCAGGTCATCAATGATGTCCTTATTTGAGCTCGTTGTGGTAGGCATCAGTTCAGCCTCTTCAATTGCAGAGTTGGGCTCATTCGGACTGCGACTCGACTCATTCAGAGTAGGATTAATAATGTAATGTAATAATAATGTAATGCCCCTTCCAGGGGTCTTTAAGGGCCAATAAATGATGATGATGATGATGATGATGATGATGATGACTGCAAGGGCACCGCTGGTGCCATTTCATGTGCTGACAATCACTCCATGAGGGAGACTTCTGGAGTCGGCAGAGAGCTGTCTGAAAAGCAGACTAAACAAACAAGCACAGAATGGCAGAACGCTGTCCAGAAGGCAAACTCGGCAAACAGAATGGCAATAGCGGGACATGCGTGGAGGTGCCGGAATAGGATATGGTGATCGCGATGTTGATGCGACCTCAGAATTAAAGTAAAGCCACCAAAGTTGGCATTTGCAGTCAAATATCTAAGGCGTAGAGCAGCAACCTAGCCAAGGCCTCAGATATCACTGCCCAGCATGTAATCTCTTAGGCCGTATTTGATGTCTTGTCGAGGTTGCCAGAGACAATGGTGGCAGAGTCGGCGTATGCTATAGCCATGGACGGAGTCCGAATAATCGAATGTAGAGCTGGCGGCAATCCGAAAAATCGGGCATCTTTACACATTAAGTCTATGGAGGCATTGGTGGTGCCGCGAAGCTGTCCAAATTACCGAGCATGTCCGGATTATCCACGTCCAATTCATTGGTCGGTGACTGTACACTTGAACCTCATTATAACGAAATGGGATGCAGTAAGACCTCGTTAATTCGGTTCTCACTGGATTGGAAGAAATGGCCAAATTAAACTAATGTCAAATTAACGAGGGTATCAAGAAGACAATGCACAAATGCTTACTACCTCATCATGTTTTTATTCTCACAATGAATTAGCAAATCCTGTTTCTAATTTGGGCAAAAGCAGTGTGGAAGTTGCAATACTTGCCACCTCGTGACTGATTAGCACTCTCAGGAACGAAGGCCTCATGACTTCCTTCGCAGCGTGTGGCATCACCTGAGACACTTTTTTCACTACCGGGCACACAGAGCACCAGAGAGCTAGTTGCCAACAGATTTTCTGTCCATCGCAATGTCGCCGGTGCTCTTCATCCTTGACAGTTTTGCACCGAGTCAAAAGCAAACCACTGTTAGCTGTAACTGCTGAGGACATCGACGCATCGGCCGACATCGACGCGATCCTGTACGGCAACCACACAGTTTTAAAGGCACATGGCTGACATGTGCACCGATTCAAAATAAAACTACCATTTGCTGCAACTGGAGGTGAAACCGCATGATGCAATCATGGGTGTCGACTACGCAGTTATGAAGGCACCTTGCCAACGCGCCCTTATGCAAGGCGGTAAACGCGATAATAAAGCCTTTAAGGACACAAATAGGCACGAAGTGCTCCAGCATTGCTGTCATTCACGTACATTTAATGCGGATGACTACGATGTGGACTCCACTGATTCGTTTCAGCTGGATGCTAGCATCGCTTTTGCTCTTCTGCGTTGCACATTTGCGGCGCTCCGTGGTTGCCTAGCTCGAAGAGCTATCTGAATTAACCAGTGTGTGGCCAAACATGGCCAAATTAACAAGTTTGATTGCATTAAATAATGCATACACCTGCTGGGACCAGACGATGACCCCGAGTTATCCAATGTTTCAGAATTAATGAGGTTTTGCTGTACAGTTGACTCGTTACAACAGACCCTGATAATCTGACAAAAAATGTCCGTTTTATCCGAAGTCCGTAATAACCGAAACGCCTCACTTCCGAAACTTTGGTCGCGATGTGCAAGAATGTTATCGCAAAGAGTGAGCGACAAACATCCAAAGTAAAAAACAAACAAACAAAAAAAGTTTCAATTTCACGCCAAAGGCAAAGTTTCGAACGTGATAGCAAATGAGTAGTCCAGAAGCACATGTTGCTGGGCTAGTCTATTCATATTGCTCAGTAGACTACGAATATTTGTAGTCGCTTAGCGCAAACAAGGAAGGACGGAAGGGACGGTGCTCCCCTTGTTCCCTTCCGTCCTTCCTTGTTTGCGCTAAGTGATCATAAATATTTATGGTCTACTAAGCAAATTAGTAGACAGCTATGCGAAGAATAGTAGTTTTATCGGCTGAATAACGTCGTAAGCATTAGCTTACTAATAAATTAACAAGCACAGTGTCACGCATATGCAGGTAAACATGAACACATCTCGCTTGATGACCGCGGAAAGTCACTCAAAACTTTGGAGTGAGGAAGCGCGGCAGCCACAGCAAGTGAATTGACCTTCGTGCAGTCTCTCACTTTACAGCAAACAAAACATCAAAAGCACAGCGCATACGAAGCTACTGGAACTTGACGGACTTTGTCCACATAGCAGATCGCTTTCAAGATATGGCGCCTGGGCTGCTGCGCCATTAACAGCAGTTCCATGATGGCCGAGCACCAGGCCGTGAGCGCCCTTGTACCTATTTTACTGGCAGGTACCCAGTGGCAGCACCTGCCTCCCACAGTTGCGACAGATGCTATTCAACAGGTCCCAGAGACAATTTGTAAATCTATATTGGGCCCCCTATTCGAGATGTGAACCCCCACAAGAGCCCAGCACCAGGCCAGGGAACATCTCTACCCATTAGCAAAAAAAAATAGTGGATTTCCAGTGGTAACGGGATTTGAACTCGGTACCTCCCGCATGCTGCAGATGCTCTATCGCTAGGCCACCACTGTGGTACAATGAAAAAAGGGTCAGGGACCCTATTCCACCATAAGCAACTGTTTTAGAAAGGCAAGCTTTGTGCACCAGGGTAAAACGCCCCGGATAGTGAAACCAACATGGTGGAAGCCACTGATATTACCGAACTCTAGGAACAGGTCGCTACCGACGATCAAACAGGTGCAGATAATGCTTTGTTCTGTATAGATATCTCTGAAGAAGTGATCGCTGTTGCGACAGATGTTGGCGTTGTGTGATGGAGGTGAAGACGTGATTGACAGCGGCCCGTCTTTGACCTCAATGCCGATATTAACGCAAAGTGCGCTGTTGTCGATCAAGTCGCTCGTTGAATTCATGCACACTAAAAGATTGCCAGTAGTGTTTGTGTGCAGCTGCTAGACGCGATGCACACTGCGATTGTAAACCTGAAACTGCCGGAAAAGCAAGTGCAGATTTTTTTACGATCTCAGCGTGCCTAACACTTGACATGCTGTTTAGAGACAAAAATAAACATTTAATTTTTCATAGCCTATTTCTACATCTATTTTTAGCACAAGTGAAAAATTTTTTGGAACTACAAAGGTATCTTCGGCAGCATATATAGAATGGCAGTCCAGATATAGCGATGATCAGTTATAACAATCAAATTTTTCAATCTTTTTAATAATTTTATAAGTGGACTGCACTGCATAACAAAGTATGTAAGGAATTTACCTATGATTACGATATTCCCTAATGAGAAATTTGAGCGCAGCTCTATACGTGCTCTCATTTCGCGATATACTGGCTGGCACGGACAAGCTGTCTTGTGTGACAAATGGCAAATTGAGCAAAGCGTGATGCGACTGCCTCACTAATTGAGAGATCGCGAGAGGAAGCACGTGGGTGATGCGTGGGCACAATTCACAGCCGCCGCACCACAGACAGACCTCTGCTCATGCAGTGTTTTGTTTCCATATATGGCATCGGTAGGCACTCGCTGCATGCCATTGGTGAACAGACGATGGCACGCTACTCTGGTACCATCTTGTAGCGGTCATCACTGCAGAGCCCAGCTTGTGCGACACTATACTTTTCTTCTCACGCTTTCTTTATGCTCTCCCCTCCTACGCTTTCCAATTCATGATCCCGCTGCGCCCTCCTCCTTCCACTTCCCTCCTCCTGCTCTCTTCGTTATCACTGCTTTTCATCCCCCGCTGCGCTCCATGTTCACTGTTTCATCCTTCTCTGTGCTTGTTCACTGCCGCTGCAAAATGCAGGAACGGGTGCCTAAGAGCTGCAGCCTGAAATTGTCTTAGTGCTACTAGTGTAATAGACGTATCGTTTGTAATGAATGTAGCACATACCAAAGCTACAGTCGAACATGGATGTATCGAACTCAAAGGGGATCACGAGATAGTTTGATATATTGATAATTCGATATACAGAAATCGACTTGAGATGCCACTCGTGGTCACGACAAATGGCGGCTTATTGAAGCATTCCAGAACAGCGAAGTCCATACACGCAACGTGAAGGCGCACTTTATTTCACAGAAAAAGAATCACTAATCTTTGACCACTTCTTGCTCTGGGAAATAAAGTTGAAAACACTGCTTTCGATTTTCTCGAGACTTTCCAGGTGCGATAGTCCGGTGCCCTTCATTTCACAGCAACAATGCCGAATCAGGCTCAATGCTGATGCCAGCTCAGCAGTTGTGCATGGCGCATTTCCTTGTCACCACTGGAATCGCTTTCCTCTTGGGTGCCAGCAATTCCCACCACAATGTCCTCATCAGCTAGAGCGGCTACAGCTTGAACGTCGCTGTCAGCGTCGACAAAATCGTCAGCAGTCACTTCAGGCGGGACAGCACCCGGAAAACGGGACAAGTCGCGAAACGCCTCGTGCAAATATCTGTATTCGTCTGAGGCTCCCGGACATTCGTCTATGTTTGTAGCCATTCGCCTTTACGTTCACAGCTGCGAAAGCTTGCACTACACGACAAAGCCACCCGTCCCACATGCCTCCCACAGAATGTTCACCACACACAAGAGAAAGCGACGGGCGTTTTGCCTGGCACGCGCTGATCTGGCTTTTCGGCACCTGCGTACTGCTGTGAAGGAGAAAAAGAAAAGAGGGAAGGACGGACAGAGTGGAGAGAGAGCTCGGCAGTAATGGCCGTAATGGCGGCATGCGCTGTGCATAGGCGCCGTGCCTCCCTCACACCCCAGTTCAGTTTTTGCGTTGTCTCCCCCACTGCAGTTGTCAGTTGTACGGTTGTCTCCCCCACTACAGTTGTCGCCAAACCAGTTTTTTCATTCCTTCATGCACGTGGCTTGCAAACATCACGGTGCGCCGCGCGCCAAACAACCGCAGAAGATGCGAGGGGCTTTGGGGAATGTGCACTGTCCAGGGCATGGCGCTGCTCTAGGCTGCTGTCGCCAAGCCAGTTCCCTCCGCGCACGCGGCTTGCAAACGTCACGCAGCATCGCGCGCCTAACGACCACAGATGGGCGCAGGAGATGCCTGCACTTTTGGAGAAAGCGCACCTTCCAGTGCATGGCGAGGGGTTAGATATATAGAATGACCTGCGAAATTAAGAGTTTTTTGATATACGACGCAACTTTCCTGTACATTTGCACAGGATTTTTAAGGGATTAATCCACGTGTTCGATATAACCAATAATTCGAAATATCCTGTTTCGATATATCCGGGTTTGAATGTATTTTTGTTTCAGAATCAACTTTGTTATGACGAGGTTCGACTGCAGAAGGAACTAAAATGCAATTGCCAGGCATTTTTCTTATGCAAAAGAGTTTTGCGATTTCACGTGCCCTCTGCCTGCCATGCCTAGATATCACGAAAGTGCACTAAAAAAAGGGATTACAACCACATGACATACAGCGGGCAGACAGGTGCAAACAGAATGGACATTAAAGTTAGTGTTAGGCTGTTGCAGCTGTTTGTTCGGGTGTTTTTTGAACAGCCCTCGAACTCTGAAGTGCAGATGTCTAATGTGACCTTGTGTGACTGCGAACTGTGCGACGCCTGCAGTTTAGGCAGCATTGCGCAGATTTAGCTTGATGGCTTCTACCTACATGTCCAGTAAGTGCACAGACAAGCGTAATAAGCATACTCGCTGCTGGTCGCCTGTGGACATACACACACCTCTACGGCCCTCACTCTACACGTGCACATAATATCTGGCACAATCACCAATAAGCCCCTCGATAAGTGGCCTACTTTTTGCGATGGTTCCCACTCGCCACCACACGGGCAAGCAGTGGCTTTCTGTCCCAGCGACACTGCCTTGGCTTTCAGGCCATTAGGCTTAATCAGAGCTGCTTCGCCAGTTGTCAGCAACCAAAGTTGCAGTATCGTTGCCGAGAAATCACATCACCAACGAATGCAACAATACAGAGGACAACCTGAATGGCGCAATTTTCCTACATTGTGCGCGCAAACGATATCCGAAAAATCTATCGAGACGGAGCAGGACGCTGTACAGAACCTGAAACATTATTATTCTGAAAAAAATCTGCATAGGAGGGTGAATACGCTTCTTCTTGCCAAGTTTCCATTCCTACGCACCTTACTTTATCCCCCCTAATGCCAGCAGGCAGGCCAACGTCAGAAACGCTACTCACCATCACCAATGTCTGGTAGCTCAGAGCCAGTCATATCCCAGCACTGGATTCGGTGGGTCAGGTTTGGGCCAGTCTCGTACACACCTGGAAAAAAATAAAGGAAAATGTGTTTCTTTATTCGCTATTCGTATAAGTGACGGCTGACACATGAGCGGCTTTACCATGGTGAACTGCATGGAAAATGACATACAAATGGGCTGTCACATGAACCACAGAAATGCCCCAAAAACAAAAGAAAGGTATGCTGTCGCCGAACGATAATTCAGATGTTGCAGCACTGCCATCAGCTCCACGGACAATGCAAAAAAGACTAACAAAATTTTGTGCGCCTTTAAGTGCACCATTAGATAATTTGGACCCTGCCTGCATGACCGCATGATAAGTTGGAAACAGAGCTGAGCGGAAATAGTGGTATCTTTGTTTTCATGTGTCATCCGTATGGTCATTGGTCATGTTGCCGGCCCCTTCTTGAAACCTTAAAATAGGAACTAGCAAAACCTAGCTGGTCTAGTACCAGCCAGTAGTCGCATGACAGTTCCAGTCAAAATGAATCTGGAGTCCCCCACAGCGGTGTGCCTCAATCATATCGTGGTTTTCAGACATAAAACCCCAGAGCCTTTAATCACTTTCGTTAGTTTAAATTCAGTGAATGTCCCCGCAAAATTCGAGTTAATGAGCTTTTACTGCATATCAAAAGTTATATGAAAGTAGTACCCACCATGTGGCCTATATAACATTACATAGCGCTCTAAAAGCACAGGAGAAGCCAAGCCAAGCTGCCAAGTTCTAAATGCTGCATCTGTGGTTTGTTGGGCAAGTTCCGTGCATCCAGTGTTTACGTTTTAAAAAGTGATAATATCCTGGGTGGCTTCTTTGAATGCTATTGTGAATTCTCAGCAGTTAGCATCATCAGGCAATTCAAGTTGTGCCAACTCCACCCTCGATGTCGGCACTGATGGGGGCGGCGATTAAGCGAGAGAAATGCCGAACAATGACTGTTGCAGAGAAAATAGGGATCATTCAGCTATTGCAGCGCAGCCAACCTCTGTTATGTTACCAGGGGATGGAAATTTGATGCAAGCATTAACTGTACTTTTGCCTATCTGTAGCAACAGCATGACAACAGCCGAAATACATACTGACCAGGTCGTAGTCCAGTGTTAGGTGCACACAACAATGTGTTGACAAGCTCTTTTTGCCACTTGTGAAATAAACTCCCTTATTGTCATTCCAAATGCAATATGTCGAACTCGGGATTATTCAGACTTTTTAGCAGTTCCTGTAATGCCCGAAATTATCATTCAGCAACTGTATGCAATACTGTACAATGCACTAAATCTGCACACAGTGAATTGTACAATTCGAGGAGGAGGCCAGGCACCAATGAGCAGTGGTTAAGTGGGTATTCCAAGGATAATGGCAGCACAGGATGGCTCTAGGTGTCAGGACAGTGGAATACCAGAGGAGCCATTTCAGCGGGAAGTAGGATTTAAAGGGTGTTTTTGAAATGCGGCACGTGTGACACCATCATTGATCCTAAAGCAATGAAAATGACGAGAATGAGTGAAAAGGATGGCGCAATCAGCACGCATCTTGTGCAAGGGACTGCTGCAATGACACAGTTGCCCAAAGCGTGCATTCTTAGCTTCTTTTCAACCACGGCAGCAGTGCCATCACGTGATGATAACATAATTGCCTTGCTATGCCAGCCTCCATCACTATTGTCCTGCTACTAAGCTCTTTGACATATTTTCTTCTTCTCAATGCGCATCCCTTCTTGCCCAGCAGTTTTTGAGGATAATCCACAATGATGAATGCACTTGAATGATTTGCATAATGCTATTGCATGAGAGTGCCTTTCCTTCCTATTAAAGAAAATTCCAGAACACACAAGGCAGCATATGAATCTTGCCAGACTACCTGCACAGTACCCATTTCAAATGAGAGTGTATGCAGTATAATACAGTATACTTCCGTTAATTCAACTCAGGTTAATTCAATTTTTCGGTGAACTCGATCCCGAGCAAAGTCCCCGCCAGCAGCCGTGCATTTTACGAGCTCAAACTTGAATTACTGTGATCCTAAAATTGACCTTCACTGAATAATTCAAACTTGACCAGTCAGCATGCATGCGCCTGACCCTTGTGGTGACCTCAAAAGCGACCCTTTTAGTGACAGCCTATGTCTCAGAACTTAGTGGACAGCGAATGCGTTGTACACGTCATCTTCCATCGAAAACACCCATTTCTCACCTGCCCTAGAAAGATTTTCAAGCAGTAACTATAGCTCACAATGTCTCATTATGGTATTTATGTGATAAAAATGCATGGCATCACCCCCCCCCCCCCCCCCCTCCCCAAGAAAATTGGGCCGTAAGTTGCCTGCTAGTGCCATTGGATACAAAACCAAAATCGCTTTGCAGTGTTTGTGTGCTTTACCGCACAATGCAGGTAGGTTGTAGCGAAGCTGACTTTAGGAAACCGGCCTCCATTTTGCATTGCATGTTTGACACTTGGCCATTTCTCTTGCTAAAAAATAGTGCACATTAGATCTCTGCTTCGTTTAGGTGGTTTAATGTACTTTTTACATTATTTTTCTACTTAGGACACAGAGAAAGTGGGCATGCTTTTGATTTGGAAGCGCGTTAGAATAGGGCAAATAGTTAAATGAATCAGTGGTGTTTTTGTGTTCTTTCTGCATCTTATTTCATTCGACCTACAGGATACTTCTATCAATTTTGTCGGTCCCGACAGGGTTGAATTAACAGAAGTCAACTGGATCTCATCAATTCGACCCTCCTTTATTGGAAAAATCAGATAATTCAAACTCGCCCTCTTGGTCCTGGAACACGTGCACTATATTTTATTTATTTGGTCACTATCAGGGCTGTTAAGCTGTTACAGATAGGAGCGGTAAATATTTATACAAATCAATAAAATAAGGAGTTTTTAACATAGGTGATGAAGAAGTGCCCATTTGAAAGCTTCAGGTTCAGGAATGAAGATAATATAGGTGGGGAGGCGGTTCCGCTGGTCTTGCGGAAGAAAGAATAAAACTACTGGTTAGTTCTGCAACTTCGAATGCCTACTTTGAATCGAAGATCAATGCGGGATGATACGTAATTTAGAGCAGCGAAGGGACTTTGTTTCAGTGATTCGTTTGCATAACATATTTTGTGAAAAGTGGAAAGCCTAGAAAGATGATGCCGCATGGAAAGATCTGGAAGGTCTAGGGTTCTTTTCATAAGTGTGACACTAGATATAGGAGAGTAGTAAGTCAAAATGAAATGAGCTAAAGGATTCTGAACAGATTCTAAAGTATTAATCAATGACTTTATGTTAGGGTCCCATATGCAAGACGCATATGCCATCTTAGCTTGAACAACCATTTTGTACAGAAGTAATTTTGAAGCAACCGTAGCAATTGAAAAATTTCGGCGAAAGAAACCAAGCATGCGATTAGCATTGTTAGGTATGTGTTTTCCATGAAAGGTCACAGCTGATGTGCACACCGAGATACTTATATGCAGAGAAAAAGAATAAGAAAGAGCAATTAAAGGACCCCTCACCTGTCCCCATAGCAAATATTGGTTACATGCTGAAAGTTGTTACGTGTCCTCTAAGGAGCGTTCTGCCGTAAAAATTTTTCATATCAGCTCATTAATAGCCAAGATATAAAACTTTCAGTGCCGCGAACCCATGATTTCAAGAGGAGAGCTCCACTGTATAGCCAGACACTCTCTCCACTCGCCCCGTCTAGCCTCCGCAAGTGAAATTCCTTCCCCGCGTTCTCCCATACCGGACCTCGAGGATCGCATGACACATACATCATGGGCCCTGCCTTCATTTTTCTTTCTCCTCTTTTTTTTTTCCCCCGGTGCTGCACACGCGCTGCTGTGATTGTCCGGTTTCACGCACTGTGAGCGTGCACCATTTTGCACACTGTGCACAGGGACACATGACTAGCGGTATAATTCACTACTATACGAACACTGAGGCAGAACAAGTGGATCGCAGAGCATGATCACACACTGGAACACAGTAGAAAATGACATAGTTTCGGTACCTGCGCACATCACTGCATGACCGTGCGAACAAGACGACGAAGCGGAAGTACCATCTCTCTTGCTTCGGTGCAAAGTAAAACAAAAAACATGCAGACATTCCGTTTGTGTGTTTTATTATTTCTCTAAACTTCAATTCGTCAATTCAAGCAACAGATCACACAAGTAACAGATGGTGCCTTGAATAATTCTCGAAGTCGTGTGTTACCAGAAGCGACGTCACACTGCAGACCCGAGTACGTAGGCACAGGGACACGAGTACGTCACTGTTCAGCTTGGAGCGCAGCGGCCGCGAGGAGAAGAGAAAAAGGCGTTCGGATTGAAATTTGAGACCTTTCCTCAGCACGTAGGGATGTAATTCTTTGCAAACACAATCGTTGGTGCGCAATATATGCTTTGCACTAGTCAGCTCAATATGGCCAGACCTGGTGAGGGGCCCTTTAACAATTTACGGATGCGAGTTAGTTCGGGAAGGAACTCATGTTACTGTCATTGCTTTGCATTTGGATATACAGCAAAACCTCATTATAATGAAGTTGAAGGGGGGGGGGTCGTAATTACTTCATTATAACCATTAGTTTGTTATAGCCACTATCCATTTCCATCCACAATTAGCAAGCAACAGAAGATTTACTCACCGCCAAATCTCCCACAGCAGCCCGCGACGCGAAAAAGAAAACGGCCATCGCACGGAAAAAAAAACGCAGAGAAAAAAAGACAGCAAGGAATCTCTCCTTTATCCATGCCAAATGGCTCATCACTGATCGATCAACAGCACACCAGCTGACTACTTACTTCACAGAAAAAGAGTCCTTGATAAATTTTTGCCGTGTCTTCTTCAAATAAATGATGGCTTTTTCAGCTGCAGCCGCTATTTCGAGTCCGTCCTCGCCGTCATTGTGAGCACCAAAGAAGCGGCGCAACAGGTGTGCCACATCCAGCACTTGTGCGGGCGTCGGGTTCGCCAATATTAGGTTCTGGGCTGCCGTCGACACATTCGTCACTGTCATCATTAGGCACCCCCGTCACCGCGCGCACAATTTTTGCCTCCGTTAGCTCTTCCGTCGTCACCGAATCAGCATCGGCACTGACGTACGTGCAGAAGGTGTCGCAGTCGGGCACAACGCCAGTGTCAAGGAGAGTGTCCCACGAGGCTAGGCCTTGTTACGAACGGCCTGCAAGGGTGCCGACCTACACAATATTCCCAGCCAGCCGCAGCGGTGGGGGTGGCGATATTCGGAGAACCAGACCTTGGAACGTGCCCGGCCCACTGCGATGACTCATTCTATGACTATGACTAAACACGGTTGGTGGGCCAAGTATTGTTCGTAGATTTGCCGTGGCCGCCACGGGCTGTTAGAAGCGGTGGAAATCTGGGGAGCTCCTGTAAGATATTTTGCACTGCCATCTCACGCAGCTTAGAAGTCATGGACAGACCCGGCCATTGTCTACAGAGTCAACACTGGGATGAAGAGGCGCCTGCTCGGGGCAGGACCCTTGTCTGCGAAAACCTTCTCACCTCGGTGTGGTCACTGAAACCTGTGCGGAAGTGTGTGTAACCCTCCCCCTTAAAGACGGGTCGGCTACGAAGACTTTGAACGCTCCGAGTTTGTAGCAGGTTGAACGGCCGTTTTTCCCTCACCTAGGGGTCTAGGGAAGACAGAGTGTATTTAACGAGCCGTTGGCGGCTCCTCAGAGCGCATTCCTCTTGCAGTCATGTTAGACTGATGAACTGCAACATTCTCATGTAATTACTGTAAATAAACCCATATTCCTCGTTCTCGATGAGAACAAGTCTCTCCCTTCAACAACGTCCTCAGTGTGGATAAGTTTGACGACGGCATGGGCCAGCTACCACCTATTTCATGCCCGACTCCAAACATTACAGCCTTGGTCGACCACGGCACCCTCATTGGTGGCAGCACCGAGATCTTCGCTGTAACCACCACTGCTGACGCCAAATGAGGCATGCCAGAAGCAATTGGCGATCGTGCTTGCCGGTACCGCCATCCATGAAGCCTGCAGCATCTCGATCGCCATGTACAAGTCGATTGTGGACTCGCGCTTCATGCTCATATTGAGCAGAATCCGGTCGATCACACGCTTGCAGTAGCCCGACTTAAAGTTCATGAAAACTCCTTGGTCGAGGGGTTGCATAACTGCAGTGCGGTTGGGCGGCAAGTAGCAGAGCTCGATGTTTCCTGCAGCCATGGTGCGAAAATTTTTCTCTGCATCCAAGCCTTACGGTTAGACGCATGACTTACTTGGAGCTTTTGTTTGCCTTTGAAGCACTGTGGTGACGCACTTTTGCCAACCACGAGGGCCGGCACCTTTTCCGGCCCATCCATGTTGGCACAAAGCAACACGGTTACGCAGACCTTGCTTTGCTTACCGCCCTGGCAGCGTTCACCTTTGAGGGCCAAGGTTTTTTTGCGGCAGCATTTGGTAGAACAGGGCTGTCTCATACCCGTTGAACAAATCCCTGGCACTGCATTTTTCCAGCAGCTGTCCGAAGTTTGTCGCCACCCACGCCACTGCAGCTTCTCGGTTGACAGACTGCACTTCCCCACTGACAGCCCTGCCGACGATGTCGTGGTGCTCCTAGAAACGCGGCAGCCAGCCGACACTCGCCACAAAATCATTGTGCCCCATGATGCACGCGAAGTCCCTCGCTTTGAGCTGCAACAGTACCCCACTCGGAGGAGTGCCGCTTGCTCTTGCATCCAAAAACCACTTGAAGACCTCCTTCTCTACCGCTTCAAAAGTGGGGGCTCGCAGCTTTTCTGTTGCCTTCTACGCCACATGTAACAGCACTGGTGACAGCTTCTCTGCTGCTCAAAATCGTCGACAATGTGCTCAACGCTATGCCTAAATCTTTGGCCACTTTCTTCTTCTTCACGCCAGACTCGAGGGCTTTCAGAATAGCGACCTTCTGCTCTATTGATATCGTTCTGCGCTTCCGTTTGCCGTCGTCCATCTCCTTTCTGGGGGTGGGAACTCCCACGAACGAACCTATACAAACACTGATATCGTTGATGTGCACGGAGGCAACGACAAGCAACAACAAAACCACAGTCGGCGCCGCTCCACGTATGCAGCCGAGGAGCGGGCAGGTCCACCAGTTCCATGGGAAAGGGGAGGCTGGGAGATGCGCACGAAAGAAACGAATGTCGCACGCTATAAGACATCAACCTGACGGGTACCAAAATGATCAATAAATGCTTGTTGCGAAAAAAAAAAAAAAAAATCCGACGCTTACGTTACTTCCTAGTGCGAAATTTGAGCGCAGCTCTCCAGTTGTTTCGGCTTTTCTATATACTGAGGCAAATAATTCGAGCAAGACATGCACATACAGTTACAACTTTTTATTCTTCCCTTTTTCAAGAAACATGCCACTTCCAGTTCTTGATTGTAATGAAGGTAGCTTTATGGTTGGAGAAATAGATGGATATATGCTAGACTAGCTACACCAATGCCTGGTTCGGCGTAGTGCACCTCTGGATCCTGGCGGCAACGGCGCTGGGCCTCTGTTCGGGCAGCTTGTTTAGTTAGCAGCAGCGGCAGACAAAGGTCTTCGTTGCTCAGAAAGAACTGGCCGAGAACAAACTACTTATGCAGGCAGACAGATTATATTATAATATAAACCGTCTGTGAACCTCGGAATCATTCTGGTGCGGAACGTTTCGCACCAACCGCCGCAAATGGAGCATAGCTTGGCGCAGCTGCCTCGCTTATCTGGAGGTTGTGGGAGGCAGCGCGTAGGTGCCTAGGAACGTTGTATGACGAAGAGATGGCAGTGACTGAGTGACACCGCTGACACTGCTAGCGAGTGAACTGAAGGTGGCTTTGCATTTCGGCTTGAGAAGAGCGCACCGTGATCTGCTGATACCGAGCTGGCGCTTCGGCAACCGGAGAAACACCGCGCGCTCTCACGCTGTAGCCGCCACGGAGGAGGGGGGGGGGGGGGCACACTCAGTGGCGACCGGCTGCAGCTGTGCGTTTTGGCTCGGGCAGCAGCCCATCATCGAGATCAGCTGCCACCGAGCCGGCACTCTGATTGCCGCCACACATGGGTGGCATTGGAGGAGGACCGCAGAGAGCAAGGCTCGCGCAGTGCGCAAGAGATGGTGCCAGGCGCACGCGCAGCTAGAGCAGCCTGCTGGCCCCGGCTACGGAGCTGGTTATGGCGAGGCACGACGGCACCGCGAAACGCAGGAATGGGCACCAAAGAGCTGCGTCCTAAAGAAAGGTTCGTTATACCCATTGTGAGGAAATTTTAGCTTCATTAAAACAAGGTTTTACATGGGCATCTATTGGAATTTCAAGGGGAATCATGATTTCTTCGTTATATCCATTAGTTCATTATATCCTGTTTCGTTATAAGGTTTTACTGCAGTAAGTTGCATGAGCCATTATTTAATGGTACTAATATTTGGCTACACTGTAGTTCATTCAAACAACCCACAAAATGCACCGAGCATCACGAATGAGCAAAAGCACTGCTAGTGTCCAACCAAAACGAAGAGGCAGAGTCTGCACCACATAGTCATTAAAGATAGCTGTAAACAAATGATACCTTTTTGGTCTTTACATTATCATACAAACATTGTTTCGCTTTTTGACAGTGACTGCTGCATGCCTTTGGAACTGAGAGGCCACCATCCAGGATTGTGTCAACAGCAACGACCATAGATTCATCTGCAACGGCTGCAGCAGGTAGTTTTGTTTTCAATGCAAAGAGCCATTATCATCAGCCTATTTTACGTCCCCTGCAAGATGAAGGCTGTGGTCTCCCCAGTGGCCTCCAATCACCCGTCTTGCCCTAGCCAATTCCAACTTGTGCAGAGTACGTCACAAAAACGACGAAAGCCGTAGAGGATGAAAAGCGATTCTACTGCAACCTGCATGCTCGCAAGAAACCTAATGGCTATATTGCAATGGATGATCCGTTGCCGACCAGCTCAGTGGTGAAATAATCAGCACATGCATGCAGTTGTGAGAACCATGTCTATTCTGATGACGCAGATCACACAACAAGGCTGCACTGTGAAGGAAATTGCTAGGCCCTCGCTGCTGCGAGTTCTGATCAGTCACAAGAAGATGGGAACTGAAAATTCAAAGCTGATTTTATGCAAGTAGAAACAACGGTTATAGATCTCCTCAGTAAATAAAAGTGTGGTGAGGTAGTAAGCATTTGCTTATTGTTTTCTCAATACACTTGATAACTAACCGCTACAGTAGCTTGTGGCGGGATCTGGTATCTCACAGGAGTACCGGCCACTGCAGATTTGACCTTAGCGAACCTCGGGACCACGTCAGCTGTCGACTTGTGTAATCTAGCGCACCAGTGCGTGCACACTCAGGCTACAAACAGAGGGGTACCATGTGCTGCGTAAGCAAGAAAACACAGTATTGACCTAAGTTAACGGAAACGGTTTATTTGCCTCCGGTGACACCCAGCACTGCACAAACACCTAGTCCCAGGGCAGTGCGGGAATTAAGTGGCTCCATGCCAAGGGTGCAAAATACAGAAAAGGGTGCCGCTAGCACGTCGCTCTGGGAGGAGGGTGTGATGAGTTGGTTCAAAAGATAGAATGTTTAGACTAGGGACGGCGATGGCCCTTCCAACCTGACGAGGCTGCGTGCTGGTTTCGAATGTCACTTTATCCACATGACAAATAGACACACGACAAGCTTCATGCAACTAATACTCCTGTCAAACGGGCAAGTTTAGTGCCATTTTCAACTAGTGCACTTCCCCACTAGTGTCATTCACTGGTTGTCACATGGGAACGTTGAATGGCACTCGCTGCAGAACGAACTTGCCAGCAAATGCGTTCGGTGAACTCGCTATGCTGTGTCGAAGTGTGTAGCCTCGGCAGCTATGCTTAAAGGGTACATAAACTCATTAGACTGATAATGAATGTCTATTTGGTAGTCATTTTAAACCAAGCTTTCGTGAGTGGAAATGCTATAAGCTAATACAATGTGCTACACTTAAAAAAGAAAGCTACTGTACTATTATCGATCTCAGGCTGTTTATGTGTAACGGCCGCATAGTCATTTATGTCTGTGTATGCCTGTGCTAGTCACCCTACCTGTGCAGCTGCCTTTGTTAGTTCACAGAGTTTATTGGATGGACGTAGTGCATCAATGATGACATGGTCGGACGAGGGGACCAAGGCACTGATACGTGAGGTGTCTTGATAATACTGTTTCCCGCTAATTAGGATGGTGACACATTTGTTGTTGTGGTACAAATGCCATACAGATGCTCAAACGGCACACTCTTTCGTCGAGCGCAGGGGAAAGTGGTACGCTGCTCTTGCTCAGTTGACGAATAAATTGAGTGGAGCATGTCAGTGTGCCCATTTAACTTCTCTTTTGCAGACGTGTTCTTGAATACGCAAAATTGACGCAATTCTCTATATTGTCTGAGCGTGTGAAAGGTGAATGGAGTCTCTGAGTGGCAAGCAAGCAACACATAAGCACTGTAACAACACACTCCAACTGCTCACGATCCGTTCTTGCGCCATCTGCAACAGAAGTCGGCATTTTCCCTCTCCTCTCATTGGATGTGACGCTCTCTTGTCCTGGCTCTTGATGATCAATAATACTATTGCGGTTGCAATGAACTACTTCACTTGCAGTAAACTTTATTATAAATGCTATTTTAAACTATGACACACTCAGGGTGTCTACCAAGTTGACATTCCCAAATTCCCAGAGTTTTCCAGGTTTTTCCTGAGTGTCATTGCAATATTCCTTGAGTGACACAGAACTTTGTATTATGTCAAGACGAACTCCCTACATCATGTCGCCCAAAAGTGCTGCTCTTTAGTAAGCATGTTAGAAAATAAAAAACAATTTAATCAAATTTGAATAGTAAGTGGTAGAGCTTATTTTATTCAAAAAGAAAACAGAAGGGAGGGGCTAGTAAAATGCATAGCGAATAAAATATATTCAAAAGAAATAGTAAAACCCATTGCAAATTGAGTCAAACATTCTCAAATAGGAATAAAAAAGAGATGCATGCAGAATATTTTCGCATATGAGCTGTTTATATCAACTGACAGCAAGCTAATTGGTATGGGGTCTGAACTCTATCACAAGTGAGATTCTCTTGCAACAGCTGGTAAGTCAACCTCAACTGTCCTGGCATACTCTCAGCCCGCGCACAGCACCTCAGTGTTACGATTCACTGTCTTAAAGAGTTTTTTGCTTGGTGAGGGACATCTGCATCTCAGTGTCAGCCAACACTTTGCTTTTAGAGTGCAAGCTCCTTAAGAAAAGCGGCCGCATGCTTCCTTTCCCGTTCATTTTTCAGTGCGTAGGTCCTTTGTCTTCTTGTTCTCCTTCGGCTGTGCATTCGCCACACAGGCTATTTGAAGCGTCCTCTTGGACAGTTGTGCAGTCAGCGTCCGATTTTTCGGACTCCATAGGGGCCACGAAAACATTCGAAAAAATGAATGCATGTCTTTTACAGCCCTTAAGGGCTCAAATCACCACAGGCACGCTCGAAAAAGCTCTGAAGGTTTGCCAGTACAGTACACTTATTAGGTATATCGGTGCTCGTACTGTGCCAGAAGATGGCAGGTGCACGCGTGTATAATTAAGGAATACATACTGTGTCCCATGACAGTTGCCCCCTTCCCACATTTGTTATGCTTCACAGCGTAACTTTACTGTAATGAGGTGAAGCTGACTTTCTGGAACCGGTGTTGCGCAACGCGCCGTGCTTTCCGAAGTTCGAAGCCAATCGCGATGACCACAAAGGCGGTGTCGGTGCCATTGCTGACAGCGGCGAATTCTTTCAATGAAAAACACGGTACGGAACGGCAAGAAGCTTAATACCGAACCTCGAAGCAGCTAGGCCTAGCATTACCGCGGTGGTGGCTGCAGCGGATCTGCGTGCGAGTGTGCCAGTTTGAGGTGGCGAGGTTAACAAAATGGCGACGGTTGTGGCTTTTAGTAATGCCGTTTCGCACCTGCAGTTACGGTAAAAAGCCCCGAAAATCAAACGGTGAAGGGTTCTTGCATCCGAAATTTCAGACGTTCTTATACAGTGACCCTATGGGGTACGTAGGGGTGCCGCGAAGCCGTCCGAATTATTTGGCGTCCGGAAAGTCGCTCGTTGACTGTACTCTGGCAACTCCTCCAGCCGATGACGCGGTGTCAAAAACAATTCGTTACGATTCCTCTCTGTTACTCAGGACGGCATTACCATGACTTTGGGTTCCCTTTCGATAAAATTACAGCTAATTTTCCCAGATAGAAGCACAAATTCCCGAGTTTTCCCCGAGTTTTTCCAGACTACTCAAAATCCCTGAGAATTCCCGGCTTTCCCAGTTGGTAGACACTCTGCACACTGTTATATTGAAAACCATAACAAATATATATTGTGCCTACTGATTCACCTTTTGCCAGTGCCATCAATTCCAAAAACACTTTCTTTTTCTCGTGTAGCAGTACGCCACGAAAGTGACATGGATATAAGACGTGATCAAGACAGAAGAGTCAGCGCTTGTCCTGTGTCCTCCCTCTCCGTGTTTTTTGGCGCTGTTTTAAATATTAATGATCCGTACCAACTCGCTCGCACCCAAACCCTTCTGAGCCAAGAGGTTTCACCCGCTGGCACACAGAAATACTTGAGCGATGCGAGAGCCGAACTGCTGGCATCAAAGGCTTTAACACTGGTGCGCGAGGGCCGTCAAAGGAATCGGAACCAGGAAGATGAGACGCATTGGCAAAAAAACTGGACTGACCACGTTATGCCTTTAACGCCAATTCGTGGACCTTGAGGTGGAAACTTGACACTCTGGCTTGGTCACATAACTGTGTCTACCGCCGAACTTCTTTTCTCCTAATCACGTTGCGCCAGCTTCTTTCTCCAGACTTTCCACGTGCACCGCTGTATTCGTTCTCTTCTGGTGCATCACACACAGGGACGCCAGTATCTTGCGCACACCTTAGAGACTGCACCCTGCGACACGCCGCTAGGGAAAAGTGGCCCCATGGCTATGCTGCTGGCCCAATCGGAAGAGCCAGAGCAATATCCGTTGGCTTAGGCCTCCAATAAACATGGCCTGTTGTAGTGTGACCACGTACAAGCACTAGGCACCGTTCTTCGGCTTAGCGTTCGGAAAAGGAGCAACACAATGTACGCGCTCGCCTTAGGTGCAAGGCACCACAGACGAGCTCAAGTCCGATCGATGGCCAAACAAAGGGGACAACGAATGAGAGGGAAAACATGTAGACGTACTGAATGGTGTCCCAGGGAGGTCTCCCCAATGCTCGCTCTGCCGATCGCGGGTCTGTAGTGCCACCACTGGAAATCGGACCGTAGAACAAGACCCCCCCCCCACTGCCGACAGCCGTCACGGGTAGAAAGGGGGATGCATAGGTATGGTAAAACAGGTGAAATGCCCGCACAAAGGCACCAGGTGCTCCCGAATTCCCACAAGCTTAGTGCCTATGGCATTGTGCTGCTGAGCTTGAGGGTTCTATTCCGGCAGCAACAACTGCATTTCAATGGGGGCGGAATGCAAAAAAACACTTGTTTACCCGGACTCAGATGCACATTGAAGAACCCCAGGCGATCAAAATTTATCTGGAGTCCACGACTATGGCTTGCCTCATAATCATATCAAGTTCTTTTGGCACATGCGATTGCAGAACTTGCTGTTTGTTTTTTAACATATGATGGTTTGTCATCACATTCATTCACACATCTTTTTTTGGTACTGTGACATTCGAATTAACCAAGATTTTACTGTACCACCACTGTGGTAACACAAGGTACGGTACTAATACCAAACGTGCCCTTACGCTTCACGTCTGGGCAAATTCAAAGAAGTTCCTTATGGGCAACACTCACTGAGTCGTGGTCGAAAGCCCCCCTCGTAGAGGAGCGAGAAGTATGCTGTAGAGGGTGGGGGGCCCAACCACAGAGCGTCCAGGGCGGTTATCCGAGCAGAAGGGCCCCCTGACAAGATCACGGGCAGTGGCGGGGACCGTGGTCTCGGAGGCACAGGGGCCGTGGGCCTTACGGGTGGCGGTGACGAAGGTGGAGACACGTGCACCTGCACATGAGCATCAAGGTAAACCTAGCCGGTCACGCAGTGTGACAAAAAAATAACAGTGATCAAAACGAGGGTAGCTAAACATTTTTTAAAAATTTTTCCTTTAAATATCGGGCGTCACCCTCGAGACTTGGTGAGGCTGCCTCCTATAAGGTGATGGTCCAGGCTAGTTGCTGCATGATAGACTGTTTGTCCCCTTTTCTATGTGTTTTATGTTACCCACTGTATAACTGCTTCCTATGCTTCAAAACACTTCTATGGCACAGCTGAAAACTACAAAAACAAGCTGCAAAGAGGAACTATTGTCTGTACGTGAGCCACGTAGAACTGGCTGGAAATGCTGCTGCCCACTGAGACGTCCGGTGCAAATCTTTCAAAGTGATCATCCAAGCATATGGCCCAAGTTTGTGAACGTGTTTCTACGCAGAAACGCGCACATACGCTTGGCTTTAGCCTAGACAGTTGCTGGCCAAAATTTTCCAGCAATGTCTTTCATTTTAATTGTTTTCCCAATTCGTCTATCATCAAGGCAACGCTACACCAGTGTTATCATCAGGATCAGCTGGCCAGGAATGGGGGAACCGAATGCACATGACAAATCACGCAAATAGCAAATGCAGCCTTTACAACTTAGTGGCTTGGCTTGTCCTGCGGTTTGGGCTCGGCCAGCGACTACTAGCAGATTGACTAGGCTTCACTGGTTTCAGTTTCAAGACGGCGCACTGGTGACATGGCCAATGACCATGGTGGCAACGCATCAGAACCAGATTGTCCCTATTTTTGTTCGACACAGCCGTGCAATCGGAGTCCGAATTATCACACGACGCACTGTAAGGTGTTCGAAATTTCGGTCGTCTTTATACATTATGTCTGGGGCCAGTGGCAATGCTGTGGAGCTGTCCGAATAATCAACCCTGTCTGAATTATCAATGTGCAAGTGTATTTGACGTTGTCATTCCAAATGAAGAACTATGTACATTCTACTAATTTACTAAACCTCCATGTTAAAAGGCCCTTCATCGGGTCCCATGGCAAAATTTGGTTCTACACTGGTAGCTGTAAAGCGCAGCCAAAGAAGCGTCTAACTGGAATAATTTCTCAAATCACTTCATTATTGGAGGAGAGATACAGTCCACGCCCATTACAATGGATCCGTACACAACAAACTTTCGTGTAAGACTATTCTTCTTGCTTACTTTGTTCCACCTATATTATCAATGCAACCAACTCCGCTTTTAACGGACCCAGCTATAATGGACTGTTCGCTACAATACACAATTTTTGGAACAAATTGCATCTGAGTGGTGCAAATAAAACATAACTTTTAATAAACATACATAGTGCCACAAGTATGCAGTGATGCATACTTGTGTCAGTGTACTGCACGCAACTATTTCCGGCCACATGCGGAATTTGCAAAAATACCCTTTTTCTTAAGGAATGAATACACTAGCGGCAAGCTTCCAAGCATGCCCTGCCATGCAGCACCCCACCGGTGGAGAGTTTTTGTAATGAACACCACCACCGCCCACCGATGTTGTCTCCGAGTCAGGCAAACACCAAAAGCCACACTAGCCCTAGCCAGCTTTGAAGCCAAGCCATAGTATACGGTGCTTCAAAAACAACCGCCAACAGTTGCAAAATTTGAGAACGATTTTTGAGAACGGTTTGTTTCTCATTGCATCAACTCGTACAAAAATGAAGATATACGGTGTTATTCATGGCGTCGAGATTGCGAGGTGCTCTACTGCCTCTCGTGCAATGCAGTGGCGGCCAGACGCAGGCTTCGAGTTGTACTTGCCTTGTATCACGGCTCTCGTTCGTGCTAAAGATTTGACTGCAGTTGTCACTTGACGTGTAATGTAGAATTAAGACATTAGTTTGCACTGCTGGCCACTGTGTTGTGTGCAGGACTGGAGACAATTTTTGTCACTGGCGGTGATGACGTGCTCGGGCCTGGTGGCATGCACGGCAGCACTCGCTGGCCAGCCAGATCCCTGCCAGTCAATCTTGCTGTTGTGCAGGTGTATATCGGCAAGTGTACTTGTCTATCTTTTCTTCATCAAAAAAAAAAAAAAAAAGAGGATAAACAAGTACATGTGTCAATATACTGTATTTACTCGCATAATGAATGCACTTTCTTCCCGAAAAATATGCGCAAAGTTGGGGGGTGCATTCATTATGCGGGGTAAAATATTGAACACTTTCTTTTTCTTTTTGCAGCCACTTCTAAAAAAGCCTCTTTCACCCGAAACACCAACCATCGATTATGATAGCAAATGTGCAGACAGCTACAGGAAGTAAGGACAGTAGTTTTATCGGCCTTATAAACTTGCAAACATTTGCTTCAACGCGGACTGAGTGGCAAAAACGCAGCACGCACAACGGTATGACCCGCCATCGACTCAGCACCCGACGCAGATCGCTTTGAAGATATGGCGCACCGCGGCTGCACAATGCGCAGTTGCTGCCAGAGTAAAATGTTGCGCACACCCCACCCTCCCTTCTTTACCCCCGGCGCCATGTGCACGACGGAAGATGGCGCGTTTCCTCACCGCTTTCCTCCCTTGTACGCGGGAGATTAAGCCACAATCGTCGGCACCCCTCAGGCACGGTTGTGCAATAAGCAGTTGCTGCCAGAGAACAATGCCGTCGTCCCTACCTCTCCTCCACCTCAGGGCCTTCTGCGGGACGAAAGCTGGTGTGCGAGATCGAGCCGCGATCGTCCGCTTTCCTCGCACGCTTTCACTCACACCTAAACCATGTGGCACGTGGCGCCGACAATGACGGCAAAAATATGCCTAGAGCGCCCATACAATTGCTATCGCAATAAAAGTAGGAGACACGGTACGATTTGGAGTCTGACACGTCGTTAGACACAATCACACCCTCCAAATGCCATATCAGATGCCGAATCCAACAGTGTGTCTCCTACTTCACAGCAGCAAGTTCAGGGTACGATCATCATGTGAGAAACAGAAAAAGAAAAACACTTCTTGAGTGGAAAAGTGGAAGCTGCATTCACTACGCGAGTACGTTCATTATGCGAGTAAATACGGTATATATGCGCTCTTGTACCGGGAACCAACAGTTGTCAGCATTCTGTGTCGAGAAAACAGTGCAAAGATGCAGTGCTGCATGGCCGCACAATTACCACATAAACTTGTTCCTCTATAGCTACCGTATCTACTCGCATAATGATCACACTTTTTTGTCAAAAAAATTGCCGGAAATTCAGGGGTGCAATCATAACGCGAGTTAAATTTCCCACGAAAAGAAAAAAAAAATTTTTTTGTCATCCCGGAGCAAATGTGGGATGACAACAGGTCAACAAACAGGCAGCTGCCGCTGTAACAGTGCAGCACACCAAAACAAGAATGGTGGCCGGCACAGCAAGCCAAACGCGCCGAACGCACTGAACGAGATTTTTTTTCTTCTCGTGAGTACATTACGTGCATTGAAACAGTTTCTTCCGTATCAATAATGAATAATATCATTAATATCAGCAAGTCTATGGCAATAACGTAGCCATGTCCACTTTGAGGGGGCAAAGATGGGCACGCTTAGCCTGCCAGTGACATAGAAACACAAGGCTGGCATCCTGCGAAAACTGCGGCATTTGTCTTCACTACTATCCTCATACGGCACATTTCTGCTGAGGGTGGGCAAATATCTTAGCGGTGTTACAACCGTTGGCGTATGAATAGAGTACGCTTCTGACGTATCAGTGTAAACGTGGCTACTATCGTTGCTGCTCACGATTTGTTGGGTGCCCACAAGTGCAGACGAGCAGAATCTAAAGGCGCCTTTTTTGTTGCTGTTGTTGACCACAACCATTATAAAGCCTACAAATAATAAGGCCAAGGCAAGTTTGGTTGTAGCTTTTTTTTTTTTCTTTTTTTCATGGAAGTGTGGAAAGTGATGAAAGGAATAAAAGGGGGCATCTGCTTAAGGTATGTCTTGAAGAGTCGTTCGCGTAGCATTGGACAGCATTCAACAGATGGTAAGCACGATCATCATTAGCTAGATTTGCACACGACATATCGCTGCGGCAAGTTCCGGGAGCGCTCATTACACGGAAAAGAAAAAAAAATCGAATTTTGACGACAAAATTCAGGGGTGCGATCATTACGCGAGGGCGATCATAATGCAAGTAAATGCGGTATTTATTTTCACTTTGCTGCTCCTAGTGTTCTTGTGATCGCTGAGAGGTTACAGAGTGGTACGTGCCATGTTTTGCCATTTCACAACATACCACGGCCCTGGTTTTGAACAGACCGTACTTCAGATATAACGAACCTTTTTCGGTGAATCACTGTGGTCCACTGTAAGATCGATAACTGTAGAAGAAATTAACTGCCCTCTTATCATGCCACCAGGAGGCAAGCGCCCCTGCCAACGGAGACACTCTGTCCCTCTGCCTTCAGTAGCATTCCAAAGTGGTGTTCCTTTCGCGTCTTCTCCCACACCAGAGCCGAGGAATGCACTGCGGCTTAAGCCCCACCTCCTTCCTTGTGGTATTGCGCCTTTCAAAATCCAAGATAAGTCATGATGAGTGCCGAGACACGCACTGCAAAGAGGGACGTGTGCATTTGACCGTGGCTCTCTGTCTGGGAGCGCACCACCTCGAGAGCGAAGGAATGTGGCGTCTGCTTCAAAATTTCAGCTGTTCTCGTGGCACGCAGCGTCAGTATACTTTGCATATGGAATTGTCAGGGCGTCCTATATATAATACGCTTGTTTGTTAAAGATGGCCAAACCTCGTGAGGGCCCCTTTAAAGGGACACTAAAGGCAAACATTAAGTCAAGCTAAAGTGATAGACTAGTCCTTGAGAATCTCTAAGGCATCAATATTATCGCGAACCAAGCCTTAATTATCGAGAAATTTAGGAAAATGCAAGACATGATTAGAGACTCCCCGGGGCGTTCAAGTACTTGCCTGATGACAAAAGCACTCCTCAGTTAAATTGTGTCACTAGTACTCAACCACTCGTTGCACAAAACATCCTTGTATTGTATTATAAGATGAAATGAAATGCTACTTGTCCAGTTCTATTTCACTTTTAGAAAAAGGAACTCGGTGAAATAACCCTGACAACAACGTGGGTGGTCAAAAGGTTTCGATTTTGCTCGACTCCACGCCGCACAAGCTTTCGCGTTTTAATAGTTATCGCATAGTGCTGCGCTGGTTTTGCTGGCTCGTGAAACTCGTGCAAACTGCAAGCAGCAGAGAATTCAAGTTCCATGTAATGTTGCGAATGCCCAAACGGTCTATACCACTTGACCAAAAAGCAGCTGCAGCGGCGACTTCGCCACTCTGTCTTGCTTCGGTATCGCCGTCTGTCGGGCGCCGCTTTACTCACCGATGTCAGCAAACGGTGGTGATTGCGTATGCAATGTCACCACTCCTCCAGTTGGGCGGTGGGAGATTTGAATTGCAATAAAGGTATTCGGACCCTTCAGATGCAATTTTCTCATAAACTAAGTATTTTCTTGGCATGAAACAAGCCTTGCAAGGTTTCTGGAATGGTATTTAAACAGTCCGCGATGACTCAGTATTTGCCTTTAGTGTCCCTTTAAGGAAGAGCATGTGTTGCATATAGAGTTTCTGTTCCGATTTCATTGTGAACACCACAGTGGCGCTATGGTTGTTATCTGTATAGTATAAAGGTGCGTCATCCAATAAACTGGGCTTTTCGTCTACAGCATTCATGGCTTTCACTAGTCAGTTGCACAAGTAAAGCACTTCGCTATTTTCGATAGGTGTTTGTTGTTCAACTAGCGCGCCAACACATCTCAACCAAACAGAACAAAGAAGCAGCAGTTTGCTTTATCAGTGAAGCCATGTAGAACAGTTTATGCACACTCGAACCTCATTATAACGAAACAGGATGTATAATGAAACACATTAAATGACAGATTTTTCGGATGGCCAATTTTTCGGACATGCCCAATAATTTGGACGCTTTTTCAGTATTGCCACATACCCCATAGTGCCAATGTATAAGGACGTCTGTAATTTCGAAGGCTGAAACCCTTCACCATCCATCCAATTTTTCGGCTTTTTGCCATAACTGCAGGTGCGAAACAGCATCGACCCTTTATTGACAAATGCTGCCAAGAGACAACACGCCAGAACAACATATTTTTCTTGCTGAATTTGGGAATTTATTAATAAATTTCTGAACCGAATATCTTTGGCCAACACCGAATGACAGGCAGCAAGTATCACTGGTTGGTTTAGAGCAGGAACACTAAAAGAGGCAAAAATAAATTCGGCATGCGACTCGCTTTCTTTTGAAGGGAGAATTTTGCATTCTTTTCCTGTGGGTGAAGACACCTAGTAGTCAGAATCAATTGTTATAACGAATAACATAGCATGGGAACGTTATAGTGAGCGATTTTACCATACAACACACAAGTTCACGCCGCCACGATTGCCCACTGTCACCATATTTTTCAGCGTACAACCCACACCTACAATTACAACAGACCGGAAAGAAAAAAAAGATCAGTGCACATAACCCGTGGAAATAACTGCCTACAACAGTGCTCAAGTCTTTGTAAAAACAGTCTCCATTGACGAATGCTGACACAGTCGGGTTCTCACGACGGGCTTGATGGACGTGAATAGGCGACCATGAAGGAGGGAAGTCGGGAGCTTCAATGCACAGGGATGGGGAGAGGGGTGGGGTTCCATAGGAGATAAGTTAATGAAACTTCAAATTGCAGAGAACCTCGCCTTAGGGTGTGGCTTCCTGGCAGCGTGCGCCACAGTGCTGTGAAGCCAGATCTCAGGATGAAATTCGCACACAGTGCAGTCCACTTGCAACGATACCACACATAATATATCGGTTATAACGATGAGTTGACTGAAGAGTATCAACTAATGCGTTAGGGCTATGAGAAAAAAAAACATATATAACAATATTTGATTCACCACATATTGGATATAACAGTCCAAATTTTGCCTTCTAATTGGCGTTTTTCTATGCAGAATAATTATGACATTTGGACTGCAAAGTTCCGTTTAATCAAATGATGTCATCACGTGGCAAAAACTTTGCCCACGTGAGTTCGTGTCTGCCGCCATTACCTCGCAGCGCGCCCTGCTGTTGGTTCCACCCTTGTGCAATAGAAAAAGCCACGGAGAGCATCGTGAGTTGGCGCAGCACACCACAAGTAGCACCAGCCGCTTTGCGTCCGCATCCCCCACAATAGTGCCCCAAGGGTCCAGAGAAGAGGGAGAGATAAACAGAAACGAATAGCATAGCAATGCCCGCCCTTTCTACACCTTCTCAGCGAGTGTGGAAATGGGCTGCAGAAGCAGCCTTGAAGCAGTAGACGGCCCTGTTAGTAGAAGATGGTACCGACAAAGTGCAAAGCTGTGTCACTTGAGACAAAGGTGCAAATTTTGCAAGACTCAAAAAAGTACGAGCTCATGCAGGAGCACTGTGACCATGACGGCTGCAACAAGGGGCCATGCCAATCAACAGAAAAGGCAGGCTTTGTGCACCAGGGCAAAATCCCGCATGACAGGAAAACCAATACGATGGAAGCCGTTGACATTACCGAGCTCTGGGAGCACGCCGCAACTGACAATGAAACAGGCAGTGCTTCGATGAAGGAGTTTTTGAGTGCAGATTGTGCTGCCTTGCTCCGTGAGGAGACATCCGATGGGGCGATCGTTGGCGCGACAGATGGCAGTGTTGTGTGAGGGAGAAGATGACAGCAGTGGCAATGACAACTAGATTGACAATGGCCCGTCTTTGATACCGACCCCGATTGAGTCATTCATTGATTTCATGCAAGCTAGAGTATTGCTGCCAGTGTCCATGCAGCAGCTGGGCACGATGCAAATTGCGGTTGTGACCCTGAAACTGCAACCTGAAGCCAACATATTGCCAGTCCAGGTGCCCACTGGTGAAAGCAAGTGCAGATTTCTGGCTATTTCAATGCGCCTAATGCTTGACATACTATTTAGAGGTATAAATAAACGTTTTATTTTTCACTGCTTACTTTCTACGACATCCACTTTTAGCGAAGTGGCAAATTTGGTTTCAGAGCTATACAAGTATGTTCGATAGTTTTTCTCTCTCTTTTATTTTTTAAACGGCAGTTCAGATATAGCAATGATCGGTTATAATGATCAGAACATTCATTCTTATTGATATCGTTATAAGTGGACTGCACTGTATAACCTGTACCCAACCTTACTGTTAAATAATTTGAATTATTGATGCTGGTTATACGCATGAAAATACGGTATATTCAATAAATTGTTAAACCCGGTATTGTTATAAGTGGGCGTTGACTGCAGTTTCAAGAGGAGACTAGCCCTAAGAGGGCGTAACTGTAGTCACCAACCTCGGGAACAGACGGGTCCTCCTCCGGCACGACAGGGGGTGGCGAGGCTGGCCAGAAGCGGTTGCGCCGCAACATCCTCCTCCGTCTCCTGGACGACGACGAAGAGGAGAGCGATCTATTGCCAGCTGCATCAACTTCCATGTGCTCAAAGTCGAGGCTCTCTTCATCCGAGGAGTCCAGCGAGTCCGACGACGAGGACGACGAAGCCAGCGGATTGCCAGTCCTGGTGTCCACCAGTCGTACAGCATGGAGGCGCCTGCGTTGGTGGTGGTGCCGCCTCAGCCTCGGGCATTCCATCGGTCGATGAGACGGAGGAGGGGTAGCAGGAACGCCCGCTGGTCTTCCCAATGTGGGAGGAGCGCCGGCAGCAGCAGATGGCGAACCAGAAGTGCTACTGGCGGAGGAGTGCTCACGGCCGTGGCGGTAGCTGTGGCCGCCATGGTTCGTGGATGAAGATGACGACGACGGTGGGGATGACGAAGGAGGGCTACCGGAGTTGGTGGGGCCCGATGAGGTAGATGTGGCGTTCAGGTGGAGCTGAGTGAGCCGGTAATCAGCAGCCAGTATCCGCTGCATCTGACGCGTCAGTTGGAGACTCATCTCTGCAATGGCAATCAAGGAGAGAAGAGATAAACGATGGAGTTAAGCTGTGCAAATTGGCACTGGTTCACTTCCATGTGGCCACAGTGGGCCACTTAGACAATCTGTCCCTGACAGTAGCGAACCGTTTGGAACCGCTGTCCCACATTTGATTTTCTCGAACAGCTTACAAAGTTCAACCCACCAGTACGAGAGCTGCCAGAATCACATTTGTTTTTCACTGACCAGAAGTCACGCACTTCTGCGAACTCTTAGAGCTGTGAGCAGGTTTTTGCCCAGACCAGCACAAGCAGCCAGCAGACGACATCCGTCTGAAAAAGATTCGTACGACCCCTGCCGCAACGTTGTGAAAGATGCTGTGTGCTTTTGCGCATCTTGCGGCGCATTCAAGATAGCAAATATTGTGCACTCAGCTATCAGATCTGTTACATCGGTGTTTTCTGCACCATCATGCGAGCTTTCATGAGCTGTGCACTGCAGCTTTAGTCGTGTTTTTTAAAGAGACAAGCAGAGTGATGAGACGCACATGCTGGCTTTCCTTGATGCGTTTCGCAAAACCTCTCATGCTCATTGCTGTGTGTAGTAAGCAGATGGATTTCACTTTTTTAGGCGAGTGAAGCTGGCGTGTGTGGCTGTTTCTTACTGGTGGCTGGAGTGGTATACAATAACAATAAGACATTCATGTAATTCTGAACATGTGTTGATCCCTTCTGTTGCCATGTTCTAGTGTTTGCTTTCTGACATGCATGATTAGTAGATGGTGAAATTTTGCGACAAAACACACACGCTCTCTGTCCTAGCCATGCCTCACATGTTGTGATGCCATCGGCCCTTTCCCAGACGGGTCTAACAGGCTTCGAGGTCCCATACATAACGTAAATGCATTTTCTTAACCTAACGAGTGTCTTTTACGACATATAAATGTGATACACAACTGCATTTCTTTATTTTTTGTGAATAGCAATGCGGTACGTTTGAGATCTTGTTTGTGTTCGCGTAGAAATTTTGCTCCAATTTCGCACACGATGAGCTAGTTTACAGGATAGACTAGAGGGAACTGTGGCACTAGTGTCCATGGGAGCTGCGAGCAGGGTGGTTCAGGCAGCATGGGAGTGATGGGTAGTACATGAATTTACCTCAACTTTGTCCTGGCTTTAAACGGCTTCATGACTTTGCTAAGTGATTGTCTTCAAGAAAGTACTGCATTGTAAAAAATTACAGAAACATTAAAATTGGCCGAAGGCAGGATTCGAACACATGGACAAAGCGGAACCACTGCGATTAGCAGCGATTATGCATGCTGGCAGGGTCTTATTACCTAATACATTTAAAAATTGTATAGATTTATTTGAAATTTAGGCCAATGAAAGCAGGTAAAATGTAATAAATGAAGCCACAAGAACGTCTGAAGCCACAAGCATGAAGATCAGACAAATCCATGTACTAACCATCATTTCTACGGTGAACAGTCACAGTGTCAGAGTTCCCTCTAGTAATTACTGTAGGAAACTCCATGGCTTACAGTAGTTAAAAGTGGCACGAAAAAGAGAGGGCACGACATAAATTGTAGTATAACAACGCTTTGCAAACACGTACTAACGAGCTCAGGTTGCAACATTCCACTATGCAAGCTTCGTGGTTGCATTTGCAACGTGGCCTCTTGTCACGGTGCTTTCAGGTGAAACCTCCTCGAACAGTAGCCCCCAGCAGCTGGGTCATGTGAGTGTGACGTACCCTCTTGTCAGGGCTAGTCAGACCCAAAGCCACGAACGGTTTGCGGACATTCCGGGACGTACAGGACACCGCTGCCTGTCCTACCTGTAGATGTAGCTGCACTTTGGTCTTTTGTGCCTTACCTGTGTCGCACCAGTTTGCTTACACAGGTCAACACACCAGGGTTGGATCCAGAGTAGCATAAATGTGGGGAGGGAGGGGGAATATAACCTCATCAAATAATAGAGAGTGGAAAGGTGATTTTCTGCTTCCCTGTGACCACCATTTGCGTCGCGACATCACAACACGCAATCACCTCCTGGGGAACAAAATCGGAGCTGGTTCGCAGAAAAGCAGAACAACTATTATAGTGGAGTGTTTAGGGTGATCTGAAGCTTGCCAGTGTTTTTTTATAGGGTTGACAGGTTGAGGACCTTCATTTAATGCAGGAAATGAAAAGTCGAAATTGTCACACCAACATACCTGCCAACCTGCAAACTTTTAAAATTCGTAATAATTTGTAAAGTCCCTTGGACACACAGCACTACTGTCAGGAGCACCATGACACACTCACTGCCAGGAGGGGACACACAGGGTGTGTATGGGGTGAGGGGGGGGATAGCGCACATTCTTTAAACCTTGCCCTGAGCACACAAGCAGCAGCAAACTTGGAACAGCAGAGACTCACAAGGAAAACATTGTTTTTAGATTATGGCGACTTCTTCGACAACTTGCTGTTGCTGGTTTCCACTGCTTAAGGAACTTGTCCACATAAACTTGCTCAAATGAAGCACCCTTTCACCATCAGAAGACTTCCAACGAAAGTTTTGGAGATCGCAAGCGATACATTTCTTGCGAACAGAATGTATTATTTTTCATAACACTCGATGCAACGACACTCGCAGAATTTCAAAACGAGGCCACATTAGCAAATCTTACGGAAAATTACGGGTAGTTGGAAGGCAAACGTCTGTACTCCTTTAGCCTAATATTCATTTGCTGACCAAAGCCGTGCACTGTCCCCCTAGCACGTGCAGGCTCACCGACAAGCCAGAGGCAGTACGCCAGGTCCCAGTGCTGGCTGGGGGCCGTGTCGTCCTCTCCCTCTCTTCTGCGACGCTCGGCGGCTATGGATGACCGCAGCTGGTGGTCAGCTGCCTCCGCCTCCCAGGCAGGGCCTGCACCCGACTGGCTGGACCAGGGACCAGCTGCCACAGCCGCTGCGGAGAGGAAAACACACAGTGGCAAGTCTCGACAAACAACTCTCCACGAGGCCACAACACCACCTAAGCCTTGTACAACCACCATCAGACTTAATGGAAAACATATCTGCAGCGGCCAAACTTTAAAACAGACACAGGCTGTAAGGAGCCAACATCACATTAACCTAGCAGGTTCAAGTTACCTTCGCAGGAGAAGGGAGAAATGCACTTTTAAGACTTTTTCAACTCGATATGATGGCGACTGCAAAAAGAAAAGCTCACTTTTGCTTGTAATGCAAAACAGTACTGCAATTGATTGTGCAATATGTGCGGGTGAGTCTCGAATTGTTTTGTGGGGCATTTGTTGGAGTATACATTTGCAGGCGCATGCGAGCAACCTCCTTTTCAGAAGAAAGCAAATGCAGACCAAGCTGTCTTCATTTGTGAAGGTAGAGTGAAACCTCGTTATAACAAAACAGGATATAATTAAGTAATGGACTTAACGAAGCAAGTAAAATTGCCCTTAAAATCCTCACAGAGATTCACAATTTAAGCCTTCTTCTAAAGAAGTAAAGCTATTCTGCCAATACATGTAACAGACTGTCCACACTGATACAAATGGCAGCCATCGCAAAGGCAGTCGTGCTAAGAAGTCGTGTTGTGCACAATGAAAATTCTTTTGCTCGTTCACTAAGATTTCATTGCATACGTAGCCATGAAGCATTTCCACGGGCCACAAGGCCGTCTTCTTCCATGCATGCTTAAAGTTGTGCAACCCAATGGGCATATATTGCAGTAAAGGGCAATGATGGATATAATGAAGTACATGTAATTGATATCACATTTTCTGAACTTCCTTCAACTTTACCATATTGAGGTTTTACTGTACTCCCTGATAGCGGAGACATAGCTCTTTCTTCCTCCATTACCGCTGGCTTCATCTGAATTACTTCACCTTGGCGCTAGTTTATGAATAAGCTGCACAGCATGACATCAGCCAATCATAGTGGACCAGCCAATCACGACAGCTGATGGTGAGCGTGTACTCTCCAGTGGTAGCATTTTTTTTTTCTGCTGTAGCATCGGTAAAGTGTTTGAGAGGTGAAATGATCTTTTAGAGGCAATTTCTTGATATGAAGTTCAAATGTTGCGAGGCCCAGAAAAAACTTTTGTCTTACTTCTTTATAAACTCATAAAGAAAGACTAATTGATTCCTGCAATCGTTACCGGCGGACATCAGCGAGCCAGGCAGACATCAAAATGGCAAGAGGCAGTGACGAACAGCTACTGCCATCAAACAGCCACCTCTTCTCATATTAAGTCATTATCCAGGGAGGAAAATATGTTGGAGAGAGTGAAGAGTGCTGTGTTGTGTTCAAAAAGGAAAAGGAACAGGCTGAAACTTTCATTATTTCAATCCCGAAATCAGGCCTCAGTGGATAACTTGAAATTGACTGGTCGGCAAGAATGCGCCTGACCCAACAGGTCCCCCCGAATGTCACTCTGCTAGCTGCAGTGTCTGCTTCAGTGATGCTAGGAGACAGTGAACATGTTAACGAGGTGCAACATCCCTCCAAAGATAGTGTCACGTGGTAGTGACGGTTGAGGACACAGCAACAAAACTGTGAATGGCGAAACTAACCTTATGGGGCGAACCTGTGCCCAGAAAAAACAGGCTACACTCAATGCTCAACGAAAACGGCGAACACAGTCTGCGATCGGTGAAAATATGATCAGCAGGTCAAGTGCGTCGGCTTTTATACATCAGTCATAGAATGTTCCAGAGTAATCATTGGGACCCACGTGTCTTCCACAAAGTTCTACACTAATTACACAAGGTTCGGTGACAGACATCGGATGGAACCATCCATAACATTCCAGAAACTTCCGATACATGCAGGCGCGTCCTGCGCTGTGCGATAACATTTGTTAGGCGGTGAAATGTGGTCGCCCGATAAAGATAAACAAGTACACGTGTCAATAGCAATTTGTGGCCTGCCTAGGAACACTTTCAAGTGAGAACAACAGCTCACAATTTAAGATTACTGCATTTGCTAGATTCTAACGAGCACTTTCTTCGTGAAAAATTTACTAAAAAATGACATGTACATTAGTTACAAATATGAAACCAAAGCTTCAGTAGTGACAAAAGCTATCGTCACTGGCATTCTTAATTGCTGCAATCCAATCTAACCTAAACCTCAGCTGCTATTGTAGAAGCTGCAGTAGCTACAACATTGTTTGTGACCGCAACGAAGTTCATTAGGCTGCCATCATCAGCAAGGCGTTTAAGAAACAAGGTATCTCAAACACCATGGATGGCACCTAACATAAGAAGCTATGGCTGCTGATGGTGATGACGGCACAAGCCTAAACATTTCCTTATTTCTTGTTTCAAAGAACTACCTGGAAACAAATCAAAACAGAAACAAGGCTCTCAATGCGCCTCTCAGTGACTAAATTAGGAACTAGCTGTGAAGGCAAAGCACAAAAAAGACATCCAACCTTGTAGTTGTCCTTATATATTTTGCCTATGGAGTGAGCAATAGTGCAGTGAAACTGTTCAAAAATAATTGTCAGTAGGGATGTGCGAATACTCAAATATCACAAAATTGTACAGTGAAAGTTTGAATAATTCGGATTCGCGAATAGAATATCTGCTATTCGATTTTTCGAAATATTCAGTGTAGAGGCCCACGCAGTGAGACATGTTGCATGCTCCGCGGAGCCCCTTATGTGCGATGCTGCCCAAGCGAGCATTTCGATTCGTTTTTGGATGAAAGGCACGCCGAGCGAGTTGCAGATGGGCCATCCCAGCTGACACGGTAGAGGACTACGTCACTGCGAACACTCCCCAACATCGGCCCGATGCGGGGATCGCATACACAGTGCCTGAATGCTGCAATTCACAGAACGGCGCCGCATTGGCTGAGGCCACTTCCGTCAGTACAAGGTACACCTGGGTCGACAGAACCGATTGACACTATAACACGATGCGAGCAGAAGGAATGGCAACAAAAGCAGTGCATATTTTGTAACGTGCGAATGCAGGTGCAAAGATCAAGCTCATTAGCTGCCGATAAGCAAGCAGATCACATTGTATACGTGACAATGAAGTTTGCGCCACGTCAACAGCTGTCAATTTAACCTGCACACATGATCTTGCCGAATGCTTGCCACTAATATGTTAGTATGAGTGGCTCATTAGTGATTGGGACCGATCACTGATGAGCCACCCACATGAACATATCAGTGGCAAGCATTGCGCGAATTTCGGTCATGGCCACACTGCCCAGGTCGACCATCAGGCCTAATCAGCGCTGCTTTATCGGGTGTCAGTGACTAAACTTATGGTTTGGAGCCGAATTGACGCAGATCTATTTGCAGCAGCCACGCGACACTCCGAAAGCCGACAAACCACCTCGAAAATGAAAGCGAGTGTACGGGACAGCAACAAAGTTGCTCACAACTGCTATCTTTGCAACATGCTGTACAACAGTCTGTCATTCCCGACACCATTCGTAGATGCACATCAGTCCCTTTTTGTAACTTTGAGCAACCCGTCACAAGACTAGCTTTATATTCACACAGCGAGAGCGACAGTGTCATGGCAGGTTGCGTGCATTCACGTGGACGGCAGATTAATGCGGGGCAAGAGAGAGAGGGGGAGGAGGGAACATTGCACGACCTTGCTATGACCCTCCAAACTTCAGAATCTCTGACCAGTGGTGAATCATGCCAAACCTAACAATGAAAAGGTGTGGATGGCTCCTGCTCTTTGCTGTCGGTGCTGGCTAGGCGCAGAGTGGTGATCGAGTCACGGGATGATCAGTCCTTTCATCTGCCATGCAGGTTGACCTTATGATAACCCAGCTGCCATAAAGTTGTAATAGCTGTTCTGTGTTTTGGAGAAAAACTGGAAAGCAAAACCTTCTATGCAACGAATAAAACATTGCCACAAAACACAGGTCCACTATTAAACTGAGAACCTGATTGGTATTCAGTACGGCAGAACGTCACTAATTCATTAGTTCCAGAGAAAAATGATCACTTGATTCTATTCAACAGAAATTCTATTGATAAATAAAAATATTGTGCAGGCCTAAGTACACTAGAACTGAGCTGTAATCAGTGCTGGCATACAAATTTGTTGTTCCCTTTAGTAAGAATAGACCGTACTGTATGTCTTAATTTCTATGCACTTACGCTACCGATAGCTTGCTAAATTCTTGTTATTGTAATGAAGAGAAAGACACACTTAGGCTCGCACGCTCGGGCTATGGGGATGGGCAGAGCAGTGGCGTAGCCAGAAATTTCGTTCGGGGGGGCTCACGTTGCAGCTCGGCCTTCTCCTTAAGGGGAAGCTTTAGCTCGGGTGCTCCTATCTAAATACATGTAGAAGGAGAATTCGCTTTTCTTGGCAACCATGATGCACCAAATTTGCCGAAGTTTGTTGCATTTAAAAAAAGAAACTCAAATTCTAGGGACTGTTTGTTTTGAAATTTTCCTTTAGGTTATCAATTCTTTATTAATATATGTCAAAAATCGCCAATATTCAGTAAACGATACTATCAAGTTTAAAACATTGTAACTCAACAATGAAAAATGATATCACAATTCTGCGAATTGCATATAATAGTACATCTAAAGCGGGAAAAATTGGTATGTTACACATGAATCTCAAGAAATTTAGTATCATGGAAATACAGCTTTGGCAGAACCCTTGCTCACAACGTAACCAATTCACGTAACACACAAATTGAGACACCAAATTCGTGCGCTTTGACTGTTATAGTAGAAGACGTCGTTTACAGAAGCGCGAAATTTGTTCTTGATGCATAGCTATTAGATTGTAAACGCCGTGGTTCCATTTATTTTTCAAACTTTCGAATTTTGCAAAATATTTTAAGGGGGGACACGGGTTGTGGCGACCAAAAATCGCGAAAAAAACTCGATTTTTTTTCTTGCATTTTTGGAATGTACAGCTATTATTGCATCTATATTGTTAATTTCATACCGATAACATCAGTATTTTAGCCGCAGTGACGCCTTATACGACATGTACTAGCTGAATTTCAGGCGGAACTTGCGCTGAAACGGCATATTTTCCGAAACGCGCGCCTGCTCTTCCACGTGTGCTAGCGCGGACATCTTAGTCTCATTTGAAAGAGGCGACTTTTCCCTTCAAATTCCCGCCAGAACGGGCCCCATTCAGCCATTGGCCACTTATAAAATGCGCGGCAAAGAAAGGTACTAGAACGCCCTCCTATTCGTCACTCGGTGCACGTGACTTGAGCTTGCCTCCCGATTGGCGGAACTGCATGGGCATCGTCTGCTCCGCGCTTGGAGCCGCGCACTGAGGTGCGCCATCTTGCCCCAGTGTCAACGCGATATCTGAAACGGAGCGCAAATTTCGAACGCGGCACAAGTTTGGTGCGTAAAAAGTGGGACGGACACTCATCGGAAACTTCAAAAAACGCTGCTCAACACTGCAAGACGCTCAGGACGCCACAACCTCAGCGACCGATGCCGAAATCGTCGATGCAGCAACGGCAGGCCTAACGACCGCATCGGCTGCTGCCGACACTGTGACAAGTCCGCCTGCCGTTGACCCTTCGACCCAGCGCTCGCGTACGGCAAGATACGATCTACCGGCAACCCTCCAAGCGGGAGGAGGAGGAAGCGAAAGCCAAAGCAAAGCTATCGGAGTTGTCTTCCGCTCCAGCGACAGAGAGGAAACGCGAGTGTGGGTGACAGTACCGACGATGCACTTCGCCCGCCTGACGGGACTACGTTTACGATTGTGGATTTGAGTGCCGTGAACGCTTTATTAACATTTGCGGACTGCAACATCTGCAGTGGTGCCTTATAAATCGTCCGAGACGAGCGGGAATACGGACTCGCTGTGAAGCTGCGTTTTATGTGCGCAAATTGTGGAGAGATTGCGTCGGTGTGGAGCTCGCCGCGCGTTCAGTGCTGAACGAATGAAACCCTTTGCTGTGAACGTTTTGGCTACGCGTGCCATGCAGGCAACGGAGAACCGACAAACCGCGTTCAATGACGTTTGTCTCGTTGATGGGCATCAGCCGTCGGGCTCTTCACACGAAAACGTGCCAGAGCTACGTGAAGACGAAGTTGACGCCAGCGGCCGATCGCGCGGCGCGTAATCTGACGAGCGACTGCGCGCGGTCGGTTCGCGAACTTTACGCCGAACTGAACGTGGGTCATACTGGGAACATCGTTGTGTGCAACGGCAAGGGCCTCAAAGGACATAATGAAAGAACTATGTCTAAATCCGAGCGAGCAAAGTCGCACCCTCATGGCCGAGAAAGATAGGCGTCAAATGACAGCATCAGCCAAGAAATGCAAAGCATCAGAAAATTTGCGCCAGTCCCTCAAAAAGCGGCACACCGGGGCTGGGAGTCAGCAGGGCTACATGCCTGGTGCCTACTGAGCTGTTACAGCTGTAAATTTGTAAATAAAGTAGGGTTTTGCACGTTTTCTCACTTTTCTCAAAACATGTTTTTGGATCACTTCACTAGACTGTCGAAGTGATATCTCATGATCTAGAACAGCTAGAGCACTAATTCTTTTTTTAGCAGAAAGCCTAATCTACATATTACAAAGTGCTGAGAGCAGAATTTCAAATTTGCACGTATGTATATTTCTATTTTATGAATTTTCTTTTGGTGTGGTAGCCTTAGGTCAAGGAAAGAATTTTGACCACCTGCAGAATGGCTAATTAAAATTTCATTTGAAAACTTTTTGCAGCATTGCAGTTATTGCACATTATAGTATCTAGCTATGCAATAATATTCACTTTCTGCTGAGCAGTTTTTTTTCCATTGTCTCCGGAAACAATAGAGTGGCAGCACCGTCAATCTCCTGAACTAATGAACCTACAAGAAAGATTATTGCATATTTGAAATCAGCACGAAAAACTAAGTAAGCTTGTATATTTTCATCAGATTTGGCCATAAGATGCAGGTAAGAATCTCCACAACCCATGTCCCCCCTTAAGTAAACTTCAGGCCGTAAATCAAAATTCCGCTTTCAACAGACACTAGAATTCAACTTTCTCTCTCAAATGCAACACATCTTATTAAAAGCGATCCAGAGGTTTTCTCAGAAAAGCGTTTCTGCATTTTATATGTATTTGAATAGGCTGCGTCGAAGTTGGGCCCGAGCTAAAGCTTCTTCATAAACAATCTGTCGAGGGATCAAATACATGAATAATAACTGCATTGCGATTGCCAAAGATGCTGCAACCGAATTGTTGAATGCTACGCACTGTCAAAACAGGTAACATATGTATTTTTCTCATAATACCCGTATGTGCCAAAAAATATGCCCAATATAACTGATATCAATGCTTCCATGTTTTTGTCTATTTAATAACTAAAGAAAATATCACACGAACTTTAGAACTACATCAGTTCGAAACCAGCTAAGCAGTGCATGCCACTGATACGAAAAATGTAACGCCCATGAAATCACCAAGTTGAGGACAAATATGTTAATGAAACTGCCATTGAAGAACCTTGCTTACATTCTTGTACACATGCAACGGCCAGTGGAAAATCTCAATGACGCTGTCATTTGTTCCAACGTATTACGCAGGAGCAGCTGTCACCAGTCGTGTATCGCGAGTATTGCGAGTATTGCGAGGTTGTGTTTCACCGAAATTATAGTCGCAACAGAGAGCACGTATAAAAAGCAGGAGTTCTTCATAATATACGAGGGTGAGTCAAATGAAAGTGAGCCAATGCGAATATATGACAAACAGGGTACTTTATTTAAAAGTAGTCTCCATGAGCATTTAAACATTTGTCCCACTGAGTAACGAGCCGCGCGATTCCAGTCTCATAAAACTCCTTGGGTTGCTGCTTTAAAAAGTCTCCAACTGACTCTTTCACGTCATCGTGCGGCATGAATCTGGTTCCCTTGAGCTGTTTCTTCAGGTGCCCCAAGATATGGAAGTCGCAAGGCGACAGGTCTGAGGTGTATGGCGGATGTTTCAGCGTTTCCCCTTAAACTTTGCCAGTTTTGTATTACCCACATCAGCGACTCCATTGTCATGGAACAAGATGACCCCATTTGTAGATTTTCCACGTCGTTTGTTCTTGATTGCGACACGCAGCCGATCCGCCGTTTCACAATATTGAAACTATTGATAGTCTCTCAAGATTTAGCAAATTCTATCTGACGATCGAAAAAAAAGTAAACAACACCTTTCCGGCGGAAATGACGGTCTCTGCTTTCTTGGCGGTGGTGAATTCGAATGTTTCCACTGTAACTTTTGCCGTCGTGTTTCATGCTCGTAGTAGTGGTACCATGGTTCGTCCCCGATCACAATTGCAGACAAGAAGTCGTCACCCTCATTGTGATACCAGATCAGATCAGTCAAGGCAGCGCCGAACTTCTCCGTCCTCTGGCGGTGGTTCAATATCTTGGGCATCCGTTGCGTACACAAGAGCTGATAACCAAGATGTTCATAAATTATGGCGTGAACCGAACCGTGACTGATGTTCACATGCTCTGCCAGTTCACCGATTCTTATCCTCCGTTCTTGGCTCATCAGCTCATCAACCTTTGCAATCTTGTTGGGGCTGATTGCATGGTGGCTTTGGCCTAGTCTTGGATCGTCTTTGCAACTTTCACGTCCTTCCTTGAACCATTTGCTCCAACGTTTCACAGTGGCCAATGAAATGCAATGTTCAACGTACACGGCGACTAATTTCTTTTTAGGAAACTGCATCAGCAGTCAAAAACTTCACCGCACCACGCTACTCAACTTCTGGAGCGTGCATTACGTCACGCAATCATGTTAAACCCAATGTATGAGAGCATTAAAGAACATTTATCCTCACACCTGCGTGTCACTTTTGTAAATGAGAGATGCCTGTGTGCTACGCGCATGCCTCGCATATAATAAACCGAACCATTACTGCGCGGGGTGGGTAGGCTCACTTTCATTCGACTCGTCCTCGTAATTATAAATGTGAAGATACGATGGAATATAGAAATGCGAAGATACAGCTTGATAAAGGGCAAAAAGGTGTCACTGGAAACAAAGTTCACTGCACATATACAGAAAACCTCGCAACAAGATATTTAAATACACGTCTAAGTCGCCAATAAATCTACGTATCTAAGGAAAAGTCACTGTATATGATGCGCCAAACAAGGCAAATAAACATGTTGCTCAATCACAGATTCACAGAATTTTAGATCCCGCCCCCATTCCATCCACTCCCCCCAATGTATCACGTGTGACGGAAGGCGCCGCGTTTCCTTCCCGCTTCTCTCTTCACTGAGCCACCATAGTCGTCTCACCCATTCCAGCCCCCCATTCCCCTCCCCACGCTTTCACTCGCACATACAGCATGCGGCACGCGGTCACGATGTTGTCGCCCTTGGACTTTATACAGAACATGAGGGCGACGACAGGAATGCGCCTGGAGTGTCCATATAATTGCTAGGGCAATAATATAATAAGAGTGTCCGGACATGAAGTGTTCCGTGGCCCATTACTTTCCGCAAAAGAAGTAACAAAATCAAACTTTCACCATGCGACAATTCACTGCACCGCAACATGCCTTTTTTTTTTCCTTTTGTGGGGCGGGGGCACCGAAATAAAAAAGCACAAGGGAAAGTATCTTGGCCACAGTCGAATGCCTACTTTGGGCACCTAACGTGGCTACCGAAGGAGGAATGAGGAGGAATGAACGTTTATTGTGAAAAACAGCGAGAAAGTGCTTTCTTCGCCCTATAGGTAGGCGACTCTCTTAGTCCAGAAACCCGTTGACTAATGCCGCAGCCTGGGCCTGGTCCACCAGACTTCACTGATCTTCCAGGCTCTGTGCCTTTAACATTGCCTCCCATGTTCCTTCAATCGCTTGTAGCGGTTCTGAAGCATCATCTTGACTGTTTTTCTCGCGGTGTGGGCCCACCAACACCATGTGTTGGAGGGTGTCTGGTACATCACAATATCGGCATAGGTGTTATAATTTGGTGGGGTGTATCCGGTGCATGATAATTCCATGGACATATTCAAGAAAACGTGAGACGCTTGGTACCCAGAGAACCATACGCATACTGCTCGGTATCCTACACCGGCGAGCCAAGACTTTCCGGAGAGGTTGCGCTCCAGCGAACGCGGTGCAATCCATTGAGTCCCCATAGTGATGGCGGCGAGCGACCATTGTTTCTTTTTCTCGTCTGCTAGCCAGAAAGCGTCTGAAACTCTGCCAGACAAAAATCCACTCGGCCAGAGAAAACCGAACGCTCACCAAAGTGCGCCGTGCAGTGGTCGGGGCAATACGAGAAAAACGCATGCACTCCGGTTGGCTCTGGCAACCCGTGGGTAGGGTAGCAAGAACAAAAAAAAATGAAGAGGCTCAATGTCAACGTAGAAAAAATAAATAAGAACATAGTTACCCTTGCTTGCTTTACTGTCTTTACATGGATGCTCTGGCGTAGGTAATAAAAATGTTAATTTTTTACGTGACATGATGGCGCAAATGAACCACCACAATGCTTCGTCTCATCGGACCTCGCTGCGTGCTTTGGCAACTTGTGTGACAGTGTGTTGATTTGGCTTGCCTCGTTGTATGTTCCGATGTACGACGTTAAAAAAGTAAATCACCTTTGGCATCAAACGTTTATAACAACAATAAACCGCCAAAGTTCCGTAATTGAACATCTAAAGCACAACTTTGGAAATGCCAATGCACCTTTCACATCAAAAATTTGAGAACTTTATACCCATAAAGTTTCAGAATTGACATCCATGCGCTCCGTAGGTTCCGTGGACTCCGCGAGATGCCACGGCGACCCAGTTCACCATCAAAACGCCCTTGAAACTTTGTGCTCGGATGGGGCTGCTTGCGTTTTATGACTGCCGGTGCATGGGCATTGCCGTGAAATCCAGCATGAGTTCACAATGTTCACGGTGAAATGTTTTTTCGAGCGTGAAAAAGACATTTTAGACAACATCCAGAATGATTTCCAGCGCCGGGGGTTGCTTTGGTCGGCAGTGCATGGACAGCACGAAAAAATTTCAGGGGGGGGAAAGCGGCTGGAGCCCTGGCTACGCCCCTGGGACAGAGGGGAGAAGAAGTAGAAGTAACAGGTGTCTAGCAGACGGCCAATTGTCTGCTTTCTCTCCTTTATAATGGCGCAGTCTGACACTACACCATCACATTTAGAGACTATGACCACTTTACATCCACGACAGTCAGCAATGCAGCCTACAAGCTCTCCATCACTTGGGCACATAAAAGCACCGGCTGATTGGGTGATGCCGTCGTCTTCACTCCAGCCAGTGGGAATCGCCTGGCAAACCGCTGCTCCTGCGGTTAGCCACAGCCAGGCGGCCTCCGAGCACACACTTTCCGGAAGCTCCGTTCAAACCATAACAACGGCTGGCCGAAGCGAAGTTCAAGCTCATGAGCAATGGCCATCTATGCCTCTGAACATCACGGGCCCGTCGAGCTGCGATGATGGGCAGCTACTACTCCACAACCGTGATCCGTCTACGGATTGTGCAAGCGATGTACTTCAGGACCCATCCGAGGTGTACGTCAGGATTTCACAGCAGTTGTTGGCCGAATGTGTGACCATTCGCCCTGCACTGAGCGAGGTCTCACTAAAGGAAGCCAAGGCGGCTAGCGTCGCTGAGGCCGTAATTATTGAAGATGTTATCATACCGCCCAAATCTCCCTATCAGACGGACCTGAGACCACAGACTAAAGCGCAGAAAATATTGCAGCTTCTGACCAGACATCGCTTTTGACTCTGCCTTCGGACATCTCAGTAGCAGACGACTCAACAGCAGTCGGCATTTTGTAGAGCTTGCCAGATTCGAGTGTATCAGCGAGCCTTGATCAGTCACTGGCAACGTTGTGAAGACGCACATGACGTTTGAGCAGAGGATTTTGCTGTTTGCACGATGCGTCAGTGCAGCCAGCCGCTGCTCAGTATTCGAGACCTCCTGTTGTGCTTTGACAAATGGGACAAGCGACCGAAGCGCAACACTCATTGCCGATCCCCAGAGAAGCCGCTTGCACACGGAACAGCCCTAATGACAAAGACTCCCATTCCCAAGTATTGTCAATTATTGATTTCCATCACCAGCGCAGCCTCACAGCCACTTGAGCAATTTACTGCAGCGTGGCACGTGTAATGAAGAGAAAGACACACTTAGGCTCGCGTGCTTGGACTGTGGGGATGGGCAGGGGCAAGAAGAAGTAGAAGTGAACAGGTGTTCTGGTGGACGGCCTATTGTCTGCTTCTCTCTTTTTGACACTATTGAAACCTAGGAAATTCCCAAGCATATACAGCAGTGTATTCTCTTGCCTAAAACTTGTAAGCATTACATTTCGTAAAAATTTTCTAATCGATATTCGATTCGAAATCTACTATTGGGTGCACCCCTATCTGTTAGTGACTGCCCATAACAAATTTAATTTCCTCTCCCAGTGACTTCCGTTATAACGAGAGTCTGCTGTAGCTGTTCCAGCTGTGCATGCAAATCGAAGTGCTCACCTTCATAAATCTGCTCCCTAAGGCTGGTCAGGCGAGCGCGGTAGCCGCTGACATTCGCCAGGCGCTCCAGGATCTCTGTGATGCGCAGCCGCACCTGCGCACACACCACACATACAAATGGGAGGGGGAAGGGAGGACGCCACACTCACTGCAAACCAAAACAGCCGCGCAAAGCCACGAATCGATGCACACAACTCCATTTGCTTGCATCCATTTGAATTTACTAACTTCGAAAGGTTAAAATCTGACAACTCGGGTCGTCCCATAAGTCTGCTGACTAATTTTTCAGACCCATAATTTTTTTTTTAAGCCTGCTCAATTGCAGCGAAACCTCGATATAAAAAAACCTTGATTTAATGAAATTTGCAATGCAACAAACTATTTTAATTTCCCCATCTTAGTTCCACTGAAAGCCGTGGACTTCTCTTCACTATTTGATGAAGTAATCTTGTGACAAACTTTCAATTTAACTAAGTTATCGGCCATTTCAAGCATGTACTTGAGGCTTGTATGGCTGGTAAATCTAGCAAAAAAAACTATAAAATGTCGGCCGAGGAAAATGTTACTTGCAAGCGTCCTTTTGCAAGAAAAGTTTAAGTGGAAAAAACACCGTCGATGCATGCATAGCGGTCACGTAATCTCAAGTTTCTGAGGCACAGTGCATTCACTCTCGTTGCGACAGCAAGTGTTCTTGGTCATCTAGTGGTATCTTTGCCTGAGCACATGCGACACCCATATAACTATGAACCTTACTTCGTGCAGTTCTCCCTATTGCTACTGCAATCAATGCCCCGCCTTTCTGGCGAAAGTGCAACATCTTTATTTTTCTGAAGAAAATGATCCGTGTCTTTTTGCACCTTTGTTTTTAATTTGAGGGCGCCAACTGATGACAGCTGCGGGCACTAAGCACGGCCAGCTATGGCGTCCAGGATTTACGGCTTTGCACGACACAGCACGCTAATCTCAGACACCGTGAGCCACACCTATGCACTGCTATTGGAGCGATCTGCACCGCACACGCTAGCACTCATAACTGCACTATTATGGCCCGACCTTCTTGCGATTTGTTTGTAAATTTGTTTGTAAGTGATTAGCGATAAGATACTAGTCGACTTGCATTAATTTGAACCCGACGGGACCAACGAAAGTGATTGAATCATCTGGCAGTTTGAATTAAACAATATGCAGGAAAAAATGTCAATGCACACCGCTGATTCATTTGGTATTATTTTCCGGATTCTACCGTGCTTCACAATCAAACTCACGGCCGCTTTCTATAAGTCAAAAGAAGAACACCTATGTATAAATTACATTAAATCTCCAAAAAGTAGAAATATACCCACACTGATTTTATTAGCAAGAAAAGTCGGCAAAGGTTTAATACGTGTTGCACAGTGGCGATCTGTTTCCTATTGTCAGCTTCAACGCAATATATTTGTGTTATGCGGTAAAGCATACAGACGCTGCAAAGGCAATATTGGTATTGTGTCCAATTGCACCACACAGGCAACCCTCGGCCCAATGTTCTCAAAAACGAGACGGCGCGGCGCGTGCTAGAATCGGGTAAATGCCGCATCAGACAATGTGAGCTATGGTTAATGCTTGAAAATCTTCCTAAGGCAGGCTGAAAATAGGTGTTTTTGACAAGAGATGACGTGTGTTCAATGAACTCACTGTTGCCCAAGCTCCGCGGAGACAAACACCGCCACTAAAGGGGCAACCGTATAAGTCAGGGGCATGTATGCTGACTGATGAAGTTCAAAGTATGTGGCAAAGGCTAAATTTAGGACCAGAGTAATGAATGTTAGGAGCCACAAAAATGCATGGGCATTTCTCACTTTAACACCTAGAGGGAAATCTGGCGCCACCATCTATGGGAGTTTCCTAAGGGGCGCTGTGCAATCATGGGAATGATGGCATATGTGTCTGCGAGGCTTGTGTTGGCTGGTATTGTAAAAGGCTTCGTCTAAAACATGGATATGGCTGTTCAATGAACTCACTGTTGCCCAAGCTCCGCCGAGACAAACACCGCCACTAAAGGGGCAACCGTATGAGTCAGGGGCATGTATGCTGACTGATGAAGTTCAAAGTATGTGGCAAAGGCTAAATTTAGGACCACAGTAATGAATGTTAGGAGCCACGAAAATGCATGGGCACTTCTCACTTTAACACCTAGAGGGAAATCTGGCGCCACCATCTATGGGAGTTTCCTAAGGGGCGCTGTGCAATCATGGGAATGCTGGCATATGTGTCTGCGAGGCTTGTGTTGGCTGGTATTGTAAAAAACTTCGTCTAAAACGTGGATATGGCTACACGAATAATGCGTTCTGAAAGCAAAATCTTCATAAAAAATGTTCATTCACCAACATTTCATCTCCCGATGAAGTTTACTCACCTACAATACATAATCAAGTGAAGAATAGCAAGAACAGACGAGAAACTCTTCCAAATCGAGCGCGTATCTTGTCATCTGTCCTCCACTTTTAGCGGCCCACTGATAACTTTTAAATTTCATATAATTGTACATGCAGTAACAAGTTCTCATAATTAAAAAAGACTTGTTTTTGTGTAACATTAGGAGTAACACAGTTTTTTTACGCGCTGTTTTAGTAGAAATGAGCCATTGCAACAGATAGAATGGTGCTTGGCAGTTGCATCTTCAAGGTGTCCTGGCTCTCCAAGAATGATGTCAATCCAAAGCCACAATATACCGGCATTCCCATGCATACCACAGCACAGCAGCGCCAGATTTCCCTCTAGGTAATGTAGTGAGAAACTCTATGTGTACGAGTGCCGGCAGGACCACTGGTCGAAATCGAGTAAGCCGAAAAATTGAATTAACCGAAGTTGAATTAACGAAAATATACTGTATCCACCAAGAGTAATGTGACAATTTGTGAAATGATTTTTACTGCTGAAACCTTAAAACTTTGAATTGACGAAATTCGTGATTCAACCAAATCTTTTGTTGCATGTGCATCATTATATAAAGGATCGACTGTGGTTAATTTTCAAATATGAATATTAATACTGTCACATTCGATTCGTATTTGAAACTGCGAATATTTGCCAATCTCTACAGAAAAGCAAAGTTATGGGCATTAGTTTCCTGCACTAATGACGATTTGGTGTTTCTTCTTTGTACCCAAAGGTTATGCAAATAGGGGGTTTCAACTGTGAACAACCAACTTGTGCGTATAGCAATCGATGGCAGACTAAAATTTGGATGTTATGGTAAGAGCAGGTCACTTCTGATTAACCACTGACACATTGTCTAGGTTATGGTGGTACCGAATCTTAATCCTGATAAATGGTTCTAAATTACTTACTTTGATGGCTTATTGAATTAAAGAAAATGAAAGAAGCTGAATGTCACCCTGCCTATACATGCATGCTGCTGAGCCAACAATATGTGAGAACTGGGCCAAAACACAAGCTCAGCTAGCAATACCACTCCTGAAGGAACAGACACAATATAGGTATCCTTCTAAAATGATTGAAGTAGAACCTCATTCATAAGTTTAGGAAATGAAAAGCGAGACAAAAACGCACTAACCGCAAGAACATACTATCTGAGTCACTAAAAAATTTGGCAGAGTGAAATGTTGACATCTACGCCATTCGATGCGTTGCGCGAATTGTTTCAGCACAAGACGCCGACGCGCGCCAAGCTGGCAGGGCCCAAGTGGTCCGAGATGGTGCGCTGTCATTTTTGCGGCTTCAGCAAGCTCACGTTTGCACTCCTCAGATTCAACCTCGGTCGGCAGCTTCTTGGAGTGGGGCATTTTGGCGGGAAATCTTGACATACCCAATGAGTGCAAATTGTTGTAGTACGAATCGCTGTCATGTGTTCAGCGGGTAGTGTCTGAGCAACCCGAGACGCACGTCGTCGTCTTCCTATTCCGTAATGTTTTAAGATGGCAACGGAAAATTGAAATGAAATTGAGCCACAGTACGATGCCTACAATGCTGTCCGAGTGAAACATGATGCTCGCTTCCCGATGCCTGCAGCAGGGAACGATGGCACATTTGGATTATCACCTATTCAAAGCGTGCAGTATGCATCCAATGGCACTACGCCCCACAGGCTTTGAAACAAATAAGTGAAGATGCTTATCGCGATAGGGTTGGCTGCAATAGCTGTGATTGCGGCAAAGGACGACCCAGGAGGAGATTTGCTGGTACTGGAATAGGAAACTGAGTAGCCGCTGCAGAGGATGGCTACTGTTCCCGATCATGGGTGCCATGCACCTTTTCGTGTTTACACAGCCTCTAGCGAGTGAAAACATATCATATGATCGTAGTTTGGTACACAATGTGCCAAACGTTGGAGCCTAAAAATAAGTATTTTCTGGCATCATCATCATCATCATCATCATCATCATCATCATCATCATCAGCCTAGTTACGCCCACTGCAGGGCAAAGGCCTCTCCCATACTTCTCCAACTACCCCGGTCATACGAATTGGCAAATAAGAAGCATAAATGTATTGGGTCATTTTTTGTGTTGTCAATCACAAATGTTGGCACCAGGAAATTGTACGTAAGGGGATCGTATCAACAAGGTTCGACTGTGGTTTACTACAGAATCTTGCATCTCTGTGCATGCACAAACAAAGCTACTGCTTTCAAGGTGGTCAGGCGGCACCGGCCGTGTTGAGTGACCAGAATGAAAAGACATTCGATTACAGGTGTGTGCTGTCTGTAAGGCTACCAAACTTTTTGTGCCTTAGACAACATAGAAATGTACATTTCTTTCCCCCCACAGCCATGCAGGAAGGCAGTTAGGCAATGTCTGTTTTATGCAGTTGACTTCAGAGAAACTATGCAACTCTGACACCGAGGCTTCACAATGTCGATGAGGAATATGCTAGCAATTAGGAAATTGTAGAAACAAAACAAAGTACAGTGAAAGCGTGTTACTACAGACACCACATTAATAAACTTTTCAGATTAGTAAACCTTTCAGAAATGCCCTGCTGACTACTGATAGCTTAAATGTAAAAATATTTCAGTACTACGATTTTCAGAATACCGGACTTCTTAGAATCATGATAGTTTTTATGTCATGCTAACAAAACGTCGGTACTACGAATTAATACTCCGAAATCTAGGGATTCTTCGGATTTCCGTCTATCTTTCATGGCAGCAGACAAGGCAAAGGAAGCGAATGCTGCAACGCATGGGTTATAAAAACCTAAGACACGCAGAGGACAAAAAACACGAGATGGTGGGAGGAATTTTTTTTTTTTCTATTGCAGAGGGGACAAGGCATCAGGTTTTACAAGCAGATGCTCTGCCGAGACAAGTGTCACCTAGCAACCGAGGCGCATCCCTTCCTTTTTTCAGCCTTCTTCCTGCTGCCATACCAGCTACGCGAACAGAGAAATGCAACATCTGTGCTCGCAGGGTTGCCACACTGTCGCACTTTCCGGATGGTGTCATTTACATGCGCTTGTATTTCAGAATAGCTCAGGTGTCTACCTCGAGGGAGACCACCGGTGGTGTCCTTGGCAAGGAACATGAAAAACAAAGAAACAAAAACAATTGGGTTTAGGTGGCAACACGGAGCTTCCTAACTGTAAGTGGTTTTCTTGGAATCAGCATCTCTATTGCATGCACCGCTCTTGCTATTAGCGGCGAGAATTTGGAGTGGCACCCTCTCGCGAGTGACGTCACGGCCAGGACGCCAAAAAAACCCGCAATGGGCTCATCTGCACTCCTTCGGCTGGCACTGTAGCGTTGAATTTGAGAACTGTATTGTTACCTAAAAAATAAGCTCTTTGAATACATTTTCGCAAACGAAGACAATGTAAAAATATATTTGAGACGACCTCCCTAAGTATACAAGCAGAGGGAACGAGAGCGAAGAAAAGAAAACGCTGCAGAAGGCACCCGGACACTGCCCAGACTGCAGCAGACAACAGGCATGAGTCCGTGCCCTGACGTCACGCGAGTGGCGCTTGCAGCGCCCCTGTAGTTCGTTCTCGAGGCTAATACAGTGCTTCGGTGGTACATGGCAGCAGAATGTACAGAAAATAGCAACAGCTTGAGCTGAGAGCCAACAGCGACGTTTTCGTGGATAGCTTATACAGAGACAATCAATGAACTAATGGGCGAAATGGTTCATTTTGGGGCTTTCACCATGACGACATTTCAGAAAAACAAACAATTTGCCACAGTCCTCAGAAGTTGGTCATACTGAGCTAAAAAGTTATTCAGCAATTTTCAGCTTCGAAGACTCATGTCCCCTGTACTCATCATGATGGGCAGTAGTTCAGTGAAGATGAAATGCCAGGCAGCTTGCCACTGACCTGGTGGATTTGCTCCCGAGCGACAGCCGTGGTCAGGGCAGCACTACTCAGGCTCTGCAGCGACATCTGCAGACGCGCGAGCAGCGACACTAGCGACAGTGACACATCTGGGTGTGTCGACGGCAAGCCCGCTCCACGACCCGACGAAGACGAGGCCGTTGATGAAGGTCCAGCAGAGGAACTGCATGAAATTGAGGAGCTGAGCTTTTGAGACCGATACCCCTAGAAAAAAAAATAGATGAACTGCCTCTCTGGTCTCCAACAAGCACAAAAAGCCAACGGGCATGCTGATTCATATAGTGACACATACTATTATCGTATTTACCTGATTCTAATGCACCCTCGATTATAATGTGCCTTCTATTTTCATGCCCACAACTTGGAAATGCAACATCCTCGACTGAGACAAACACCTCGATTTCGTGCTTCAAGGAATTATAAATCCGATGCTTTTGGTTAGGAAGGCTAGGTGGGCTAGTTGGAAAAGACGAAAGAGACACTCTACAAAACTGTCTTTTGCTGTGCTCTAAGTATCAACACTATAATGCCCCTTTGGTTCTTCCCTCACCAGTTTTTCATGGTCTGAGGGAGAGTAATGGCAATATGCTAGCACTTTAAAAAAAGTGGGCTGGAGATTGCTCATCATTGCTATCAGAGAACTACTTCTCAGCATCGAAAACACACAGTATCTCATCTCTCGTGCTTTCTATGCATTAGAGATACAGCATTTATTGGACATATTGCAAACCATGGCAGCTTTAACAAACTTGCAGAGCTTGCACACAACTACTGCAGCTCCCACAGCTGCGGGGATGTGTGGATTGAAGAGTATTACAGGAATTTTTTCTTCCAATGATAATAATGTGTCACTATTCTAGTATATTTGCTTTGCACTCAAATTTAATAATGCAAGTCATCTTTCAGTACTTTATTTTTTCCTTTTACAATATAAGTGTGTTATACCCCTGTCACACTGGACGTTTTAATGTCATTCGAATCGAATGGCATTAGCATCAAATGACATTATTCAGCCGCTACACAGCTATATTTAATGCCGTTAAAATCGAATAACTTCTGTAATCGAATGAGTTCGAGAAACTCATTCGGCTTTGCAGTCGAAGCGAATGTATACACTCCACCCCAGAGACAAGACAAAATATGACATTAAGCGTTTGTAATTTCAGAAGTGCTCGTGTAAAGACGCAATTAATTTTGCGTGGTTTAAGGAATCTGTCATTTTAACTAGAGAAAGACTGCACGGCAGGCTGTCCCAAAATGTTTTACTCTCCACCTCAGTGGCGTGTGGTGGCCGTCGCTTTACTAGTCGGCCACACTGTAAACAATCGGGCGCCTTTGTGCGTGTTTTTTTTTGGAGTCTCGAATGGCATCTGCACCTATTCGATGATCAAGCCTCTGATTAGTATGCGTTGCTCGCAATGGAAAGCACACATCAACCTACTGCCACTGAGCATCATAGTTCAGCGCTGCCATGTCAGTCATATTGTTCGTCTGCAATTTATCAGCTATGGCTATTAAGCTGGTTAAGCCTTGTTTGGCTTATAGTGGCCAAATATTCTGGAATTATAAGTTTTATATATGTGTTATTTTAGTGGACCGACACCCTGTAGTTATATTAAAGCAAACAGATTTATTTTTCAGACATTCTACACAATGCCTGTTCAACTTTTCTCGCTATCTTTTTTTTTTGCAATGATAGCCATTGATATCATGAGCGAATTACATTACTTTTTCCTGTGTAGCACCACCATGGTTCGAATGGCATTCGTTGCATCGAATGTCATTCGAATCTAATGACATTAGAATGCCCAGTGTGACAGGGTTATTAAAATTGAGTAAATACAGTATCATATTTTTAACCGTATAAGCCCTTTCTTATTGTATTCTCTGCATGCATTACAACTATAAAATAACTAAATAGAAACAAACACAGACTTGCACACTTTAGGCAGCATTTTTTTTTTTCTACTTTCCCTTTATAGTAAGGATGGTGCAACACACCAGAGGCATTATTTTGAATGTGAAAATCAACAACTAAACTGAGACACAGACCGGAAAAAAAATGATCTGAGATTGCCTCAGGAGTGTGATTTGCCTGTTTTGGTACAATAGTTCCCTTTAATATGGGATGGAACAGTGAAAGAAATGGAGACTGCAGTAACACGGAATATATTTAACAGGGATAAGCGGCCTAGTTGGTGGTCATTATTGGAATGCATCATGTAAACGCACAAAAACAAGGGACAAAGAAGGGACAAAGAGCTCCGCCCAAGCGTAGAGCCGCAACGTCGTAGACCTGTTGCCATCCCATACTACCACCAAATCTCCCACTGCCTCAAAAAGGTGGCTGAAAAATGTCAAGTACCGGTGGTTTCCACGGCGCCCAAAAAACTGGCGGGTATGTGCAACATGGTGCAGGGTAAGAACAAAAGAAATGAATGTGGTATCAAGCACGTCGACAGGTTCGTCCCATGCAGAATAGGGGTAGTGTACCAGATACCTCCCTCTTGTGGCAATAGCTACATAGGGCAGACGGGACGGTGCCTAAACGTCAGACTGCAGGAGCACCGCGCAGGAGTAGAAGGATTGGCGGGGGGTGGCAAACTGGCTGACCATTGTCGCCACTGTCGTAATTGCCCGCCTAGGTTCCGCGACACTAAAGTCTTGAAGATGTTTGCGTCACAACTGAGCCGAGAAATCTATGAAGCTTACTGTATAAAAATGCAATCTGGCAGCTGCGTAAGCAGCTCTTCAGTGTCATTGAGCGATAAAGAGTTCAAATATTTACAAGCAAATTTGTGGCACTCACGCCCGCATGCCAACGTCGAGTGAAGGCTGTCTGATGATTAGCAAGTGTGATTAAGACACTTGAATAAATGTGGGATTTCCCGGAGTAAATCTTAGTTGAAGTTCCACGCCTGTCTTGTGTGTTCCTTCTTTGTCCCTTGTTTTTGTGCAGTTACATGATGCATTCCAGTAACACGGAACTTGGTTTGATTGAGAAACAGCCTAGAATATATATACATATACAGAAAAACCTCATTAATTCATATTTCATGGGACCGGAAAAAGTGTCCGAATTAACCGAATGTCGAACAAATGCTTACTGCATCAACACACTTTTATTTACTGAATGAGTCAGCACATCACTTTATAGTGCAAAAAAGCAGTGCGGAAGCTGCAATTTTTGTCATCTCGTGACTGATTAGCACTCTCACAGGTGAAGCCCACACAACTTCCTTCGCAGTGCAACCGTGGTACGCATCTCATCCTGCATACGCTTTTCACTCTAGAAAGCAGATCCCGATTATTTTTTCACCAGCGAGCCGAATGCCAACAGATAGTTCGTCTATCTCAATGTGGCCACTGCTTTTCATCCTCAAGACCGTTGCACTGGGTCAAAACAAGACTACCATTTGCTGCAACAACTGCGGATGAAAGTGCGGTTGCTATCGATGCGATCATGGATGGCGATTGCACGGTTTAAAAGGCATTGGGCTGACATGCGCACCAAGTCAAAACGAAGCTACTGTTTGACGCAACTCCTGTGCAGGAAACTGTGGCAGCCATGATGCCATCATGCATGGCAACTATGCAGTTATGAAGGCACGCAGCTAACGTGGTGTCATGCATGGCATTGATGCAAGAATAAAGGCTTTGAAGGCACAATTAGGTACGAAACGTTCTGGCATTGCTGTCATTCACGTACAATTTCCACTGATGACTACGGCGATGCAGACTCCGCCATTTCGTTTCAGCTGGACGCTAGTGCCGCTTTTGCTCTCCGCACTCGCCTAGCTCTGAGAGTTATCCGAATTAACTGATGTGCGGCCAAATATGTTCAAATTACCGAGAGTTTGATCGTATTAAATAATGCAAAAGCCTGACGGGACCAGAGGATAAGTCCGAATTATTCGATTTTCCGAATTACAGGATTTTCCAGTTACCGTATTTACATGATTGTAAGTCGACCCCTTTTTTTAAATTTGAAAGTCTGAAGTTGGGGGGTCGACTTACAATCGAAACCAAAACATGGCCCTGCCAAAAAAAGCGATACCAACGGGAGCTACAACGTAGTTACAATTTTATGTGTGCTCTATGGCCATACCCGTATCTTTTCGCTATCCCGCGTGTTTGTTTGCTTTTCGGAAGGGTTTTTCAACATTTTCGAGAGTCTTACAGTGCATGCAACACTCATGGGGGGGGGGGGGGGGGATGTCAATAGTTGATGGAAGCGCTGCTGTTCCCATTTGCGGCGGCACCCTCAGAACGGCGGCGCTTGCGGGGAGTATCGGTAGTTCATGGAAGAGCAGACACCGCTCGCGGGTTTCTCTTTTTCTGTTTAAAGGCATTGGTATTGGTTTGACGCGTTCCACTTGACTGCCGGCTACGTGCTACTTCTATGCTTCCCCAGTCGTCATGAGTGCTCCAGGCCCACTAGTCGTTCGGCACTCGTTCACAGCAGCGTTCAAGAGGGCTGCCATCCTTTACGCCGAAGAAAGAAATCACTGCGCAGCGGGCCGCAATTTCGATGTTTCTAAACGAGTGGTGCGAGAGTGGCGACTGCAGCGAAGCGAAATGTGTGACGGCAAGTGAGAAATTTCCCACGTGCCGAAGTCTGGACGCTTTCCGGAGCTGTAGGCTAAGCTTGCGGCGTACTTCGCTGAAATGCGTGATCGGTCCCTGCCAGTGAAGTGCGATGTGGTCATGAAACAAGCCCGGACCTTCGCCTTAATTTTAAGGTTCTGCTCCGCCGTGAGCACAACGAGTGGCTGGCGGCAGAAGACTGCGAAATTACGCCAACCGGACCTGTCAAAAGAGCCTCCCTGACGGCTGCGTGTGGCTGGGTGCATTTGGCGTGGGCTGCTGTTCTCCAAGATGTCCTGGTGCGGTCGTTTGCCAAATTTGAAATTTCGCTGGACCACGACGCCCTGTGGGACCGCAGCAACGATGACGATGGCAGCACTAGTGAAGACGAGTAGCCCAGTGACCATGTCAGCTACTAATAAATTTTCATTATCGAATGCGCCCTCGGGTATGCTCTCTTATTTTTTTTTTTTTTTTTTCCGGTCAAGCGATATGGGGGGGTCGACTTACATTCGAATCGACTTACAATCGTGTAAATACGGTAACAAGGGTCGAATTGACAAGGTTTTACTGTAGTAGTAGGAACCAATTTAAATGCGTTTGCGGTTTATCTGTGTTCTAGCATCAACAGGCATCACTGTAGTTAGTTTGTGCTGTGTAGTCCCTGTGCTGGCATAAATCTCTTCCACGCATTAGGAACAAAAGTGCGTACCTCCTGGTGCACAATCTGATCCCAAATAAAGCCTACTTATACACACCATGAAATGAATGCAACGACGAAAAGGCATGAGAAATACATTGTGCGTACAGTAGAACCGCATTGATACAATCTCGTATCAACGGAAAACATGATTTTTCAGCACCAACATTCCGTACAATGCCCAACTCTGATCTTACGATAGGTATTCCGCCCGTTAGATACCATGTAAACAAGAAAATACGCGACATGCGCGCAACTTGGAATAGTAGTCGCCCGCCACATCAGCTTTCCCCACAATACTTGTTCGTCTGTCCCATGAGAAAACGTCAGCGTGCACTCAGATACTTATCCCAGTACCAACTCATCTCCTGGATTGTTGCGCGCCGCATTCGCAGCCATCACTGCTAAACCTATTGCGACAAGCCTCTTCACCTATCTGTTCTACAGCGTGTGGGACATAGTGCCACTTGTGGTGTACTGCACGCTTTTAGTAGGCAATACAGTGCAGTCCACTTATAACGATACCACATATAACGATATATCGGTTATAACGATGGGTCGACATGAGAGTGTCATTTTATGCATTAGGTCTATGGGAAAAAAAACCATTTATAACGATAGGTTATTCACCGCATATCGGATATAACGATCAAAATTTTGCAGTCTGGACGGCGTTTTCCGCGGCAAATAATCGTAACGTTTGCGTTGCTTAGTTCCCTGAAACGAACGATGTCGAGACGAGGCGATGTTTACCTCCGTAAGTTCGTATCTGCCGCCATTACCGCGCAGCGCGTCTCGCCCCGCCCGCGCACCGGAGAATAGCTGAGTAGGCGCAGCGCGCCACAAGATGGTGCCAGCTGCACATGCGCGTTGGCCACAGTCGCTCCGAAAGAGAGAGAAAGAAAAAAAAGAAGTGACAAGCAACACGGCGCGGTAGCGCCCGTCCCGCGTCTCTCTCGCGATAGCAGGCTGACGCCACCGAAGCAGCGTGCAACCAACGGTTCAACCCAGTTCGAAGATGGCGCCGACAAAGCGCAAAGCTGTGTCGCTTGACACGAAGATGGATATTTTGCAGGACTCTCGATGCGGCTTCAAGGTTTGCGCCCTCGTGAAGAAGTATGAGCTCGTCCAGTTAACGATATCAACGATCTTGAAAACCGGGAGCACCGCGATTGTGAAGGCAGGAGGTATCAGCGGCCATTTCGATCAGCGGAAAAGGGTTAGAGACCCTTTGTACGCCGATGTTGAAGAGGCGCTTTACCAGTGGTTCATCACCAATTGCTTCAAGAAGGCGGGCTTTGTGCGTAAGGACGAACTTTCCCAACCCGCTGAGGCCGACCCGGTGGAAGTCGCTGACATAACCGAGCTCTGGGAGCTCGTTCCTACTTGTGACACAGGTGGTGTGTCGAAGGAGGAGTTTTTGACTGCAGACAGTGCTGCCTCGTTCTGCGATGAGGTCACCGACGAGGCGATCGCCGAAGATGTGCTGTCTCGACAGACGGCAAAGTTGTGCGATGGTGGCGACGGCATCAGCTACAGTGAAACGAGATCGACAGTGGCTCCTTGACCTTGACCACGATGTCCACGCAAAGTGCACTGTCGTCGATCGACTGCTTAATTGATTTCATGCATGCTAAAGGATTGCCGCCAGTGTTCGCGCAGCAGCTGGAATCCATGCACACCGTGGTAGTGAAGCTGAAGCTGCCGCAAAAGCAAGTGCAGATTTCGGACTATCTCGGCGTGCCTAAACCTTGACATGGTCATTGGCGCTAGAAATAAAGTTTGTTTTTCACGGCCTACTGTCTACATCATCTATTCTTTAGATCCAGTAGCGGATTCGAGTTCAGAGCTGCAAAGGTATGTTCCGCGTTTAATTTTTTTTTTTTTTGATAACTGCAGTCCAGATATAGCGATCATCGGTTATAACAGACAGACAGACAGACAAGAAACTTTAATTGGTTCTAAGGGACTACGTTGTAACGATCATATTTTTCATCTTTCTCGATATTATTATAAGTGGACTGCACTGTAATCCAAATGCGCCACCGTTCCCTGCTGCAGGCGGTGCAATGCAAGAGTCACATTTTGCTTTGGCAGCATACGGCACCGCCCACCAGCTTCATTTCATTTCGGTTTCCCATCGCCATCTTGAAACACCACGCAATGGGAAGATGACAACACGTGTCTCGGGCCGCCAAAGCTTGGCATAGGCGTCTCGTGGCTCGTGCGCAACGATTCGTGCAACGCTTCGCATCACGTGGATGTCAACTACAGCTGAGTCTGTTACATTGTTTTGTTACTGCAGATAGCACATTTTCTCGGTTAGCATGTTCTTTTTTTATCGTGCGTTTTTGCAATACGTATGAACGAAGATCCACCGCAGTTTAGAAGGGTGATGGTATTTATAGGCTAGTTGGTTTTCCTAGTTTTTTTCCTGTGTCCCTTGTCCCGCTTCATGCTGCACCACACAGTCCACTGTAGTATTTGCTGTTTGCACCTTCAGAGTTCACTGCATTCGTGCAAGTAATCAAAGACACAAGGTACAAATCTCTTTGGCTTCTTTACCATATTATGCATATGCACGATGCTGTGAAGGTGGAAGCCACACATGTAACCTGTGCTCTTCCTGAAATAATGCAAGTCAGCGCTGTGTCGGTTTCATTCATTTTTTTGTATTTTTTGTGCTGGTTAAGGTTAAATAACAATTCGAACTCTACTGGCACCCTTGTCCTTTTTGCCCAGCTTGATTCTGCCATTATTAGGTGCTATGCAGATTGCACAAGCCACATGCTCTCGTGAATAAAAGGAATAGTCTCATTGCTGGCCCGGCCTGTCCAGTCACCTTTGTGCTTAGCCTAGACATCCTCCTGCGATAGGACCATGCTACAGTCCATATAGCATCACGATTTGTATGTGATTCAAGCATGCAATCTGCTCAACTTTCCATTCTTCTATGTCTCCCTGGTTGTGAAGTGCCCTTTCTTGGGTTAGTTCAAGAATGGCTCAAGCACAAAGTTTCTTATAGTTGCCTAAAGAAAAAACTTGCACAGTGCAGTTGTATAAAGTAGAACTTTGTTTATATACAACCTGATATCACAAAAATATGACCACTGTAGTTGACATCTATGTAATGTGAAGCTTTGCATGAATTCTTGCAGCACGAAACGCTGATGTGCGCTGAACTGGAGGGGCACTAGTGGCCCAAGACGCACACTGCGCTTTTTTGCAGCTTCAACGAGCTGATGTTCGCACTCCTTAAATTCAGCTTGCGTTAAGCAGCTTCTTCGAGTAGGGCATTTTGGTGGCAAGTTTTCACATGCTCACCTGGAGAGAACAGTTGCGGACCCAGCACCAATACGCATCGAGCTGTCAGGGCCCAAGTGGCCCGAGAAACACTTTGTTCTTTTCCTATTGCACAGTGCTTTACAACGGCAAAGGGAAACAAACGAAATTGGAAACACCGGAATACGATGCCGCCAGAGTGCATGGAAAGGCAGCTTACATGGTGAAATGCCCTCTCGGGCTTTTCAAAAACAGTTCTCAAAGGATTGCATCGCTCCTACGCTCAGCGTACTTAACTGTAGTTGATTTCCTCTCTGATTCCATCTCAGATCTTGCATTTGTAGTTGTTTTAGCAGCAGGAAACACACTAAGACATAGCAGTGCCAACCACACCTATAGTTACTCCTTTAAGTAAAATACGTCCTTATGTCCATGTCTGTTATAATAAAATTATACTGTATTGCAAAACGTTTGTGTGTTCGACGATTAATGAGCTTCCCCAGTACTCTTGCCCACTCACATGGATGGACCAGCAGAGGACATCCTGTTCGCACGACGATTCGCAGCTGCCGCATCCGCTGGCATCATGTATCTCGGTGGTGCCGTTCGGGACGCGCCGCTCCTTGTAGCCGTCGGCACATGGGGCGGCGCCCACATGGGGGAGGCGTGCAGTCGCATGCGGCGTTCCAGCCGTGAGCAGATGGAGCGCAGCCGATAGAAGGTGGCCCAGAAGCGGCGGCTATCGGGGCCCGCTGCTGTGGCAGCAGAGGTCGGTCCGCTTGCACCAGCGTCTTCATCCGCAGAAGAGCCATCCTCAGCTCCATGCAGGTTAACCTGCATACACAATCCATTGCCTCTGTCACCGTCTGGCAATGTCTTCCAATCTAGCGTTAACACGAGCAGAGTGGTAGTTAACGGCAGAGTCAAACATAAGTTGGTGGAAGCAAAAGCTGTTTTATCGAAATCGGGCTTGCGAAAAAATCGCGGAACAGATGGGGACAAGAACATTTATGGCGTAACTACAACCTTGGTGAACCAAAGTTAGCATTCATCGCTAGCATTACACCAAAAATTGGAAAGTATAAGCTGAGCAGCCTAGTATTGTATAGCTTATAAACTTTTCTCCATTCCTCTCTGTTAGCATCACAAGCAAAGTAGCAGGCATTCCACAATGACTTCTCGTAGTCAGCTTGCCAACTACAGGTAACCTTGATACTTAATTTAAGCTGAACTGCCCCTCGCTAGTCAACTATACCTCTGTGCAATCTCAGGCTCGATCACTGCTGCCTGGTATTGCCAATGATGCAGTACGGTTCTAGCTTTTACACTCCTAACTTGAACAGCTCCAATGTTGACGTTCCCATGTTTTGTGAACATGATCCATGAAGAAACTGTGTGTATAGAAAATTACAACCCTTGGGCTTAGCAGCCAAACAAAACTGCACACAGCAGTGAGATTTGCAATGTCATACGTGTGGACCGCATTTTGAAAAATGGCTAAAAAATCCCACGTAGTACAAAATTTCGGCTGCTTTTACGCACTGATTGTGAGCATGTGATGGTGTTATTCAGAAAAAGCAAAACAACAACAACAAAACTTCTTATCCGCGTTTCATGGGACTGGAAAGAAAATGTTCAAATCAAACGAATGTCACATTATCAAATCTATAAAGAAAAACAAATGCTTGCTACATCTACACAGCTTTATTCACTGAAGACATCCCTAGCACTCATTTCTGTTTTGCCAAAAATCAGCATGGAAGCTGCAACTATCATCTCGTGACTGATAAAAGCACCGGCAAGAACATTGAGGCTTCCTTCATAATGTGGCAGCAGCGCAAAACATGCATCTTCATCTAAGTAGACATGCTTTTTACTACTGACGCACTCACCCCGATTATATTGTCACAAATGAGCCAATGGCAGTGCTGCCAACCATGGTGAAACTTCCATAGATCTAGAGGCTTTGTGTCTTGTTTGAAAAAAGAAAGGAAAATTTATCCAATCTAAAGAAATTATGCGTATGGCATGGAGGAAAGAAAAACTCGCAGATGTGAGAAAGCACTGCTGCGACGCCGCAATGATTAATACATAGAACTGGTGATGTGGCGGGGTGTTCTGATTTCTGTCGCCGCAAATGAACTGCAAAATCAGGCAAAGTATAACTTATCACTCTAATTCATCGCAGTGAATGCATCTCACCAGGCAGAGGACAGTGTGTGAGTGCCCTAGGTTCATTAATGAAGCACTGCTATTTCACTACAGTATTGCTGTTTGTACTTTAAGCTGTGCTGTGGTTTTCTCTCCACTTTGAGTGAAATACCTACCTGTAACAGGATGCTGTCACACCATAGAAAGCAGCAATCTCAGCCTAAGTGGACACACAGCGCAAAGTGCGACAAAGCGGTCGCAGTGCTGAGCTGCTGACTATGCACGTGTGTACCGTACTTATACAAATCTAAAAGCACCTCTTTTCCAAAAAAATTTTAAGAAGGCTCCAAAGATTGCCTGCACTTTACAATTGGGTACAAGAAACCAACGCAATGCTTGTGGCGTTGCCAACAGCATACTGTCAGACGCTGTGTCACCGCCATTACGACATGGTGGGAGAGCATCTCTTCTTGAAGGTTGCTGTGGGTTCATTTTCTGCTTGGCTATGATCACTTTCGAAGATACTATCACTTTTGTACAACTCAACAGTGGAAGCATTGGTGTATAGGGCCGTCAGCATTTCTTGTGCTGTTTCTTGAGCCAGGAACGCTCTCAGTCGCATATTTGGAGAACGAAGAGTCACCTAAAATCTGATGAAAGTGATAGCAGTATTTTCAAACACCGCCTAGTGTGCTTGGTAAATTGCAGCCAATGAAGTGCAAATAACGACGACAACGATGACACGCCTCTTTCATTATGAAACCTCACTTTAAATAAAGTTTCCCTTCTGTGAAGGTAAATTCTGCCCATCTCATTTTTTCTGAACATGAAGTGCAGACATGCAATAATATTCTTTTACAATTCGGCCGCATATTACATTGCGGTGCATGTTACATTCAGGTGCAGATTTGTTGTTTTCAAGCAAGCAGAAATTGGGTGCACATTAGATTTGAGGCCTGTTAGAATTGTGCAAATATGGTACTTAAGTTTACCACGAACCACCAACATGCAGAGCAACCCAGGACAGAGTTTCAGTGATCACGTGTTTTGGCGAGTTTCAGCTTGGAGAAAAGAAGAGTGGATGCGTATCTGCGTGCTTCACTGAAAGTTATGTGAAAGAGCATAAGCGTGGCTGCATGCCATGAACGTCAGAAAATCTTGCAGGACATCTTTTACACTAGTGTCGTATAGCGGCACACTGTTTTGACACTACTATATTATGCAAGGAACATCCGGCACCCATATTCCTTACAATTAGAACAAGATTCCATGTCAGTCTTGGCACTTTGTTGTTGTCCAAACATGCTGTGTTGTCCAGGATACTGTGTTGTTCTCGCAAGGTAACACAAACGACTTGAGCCGACATGCAGACGCTGAGTGCAGAAGCGAAGTCATCCTTTGAGAACTGTTTTTGAAAAGTTATCAGCCAATGCGAACGAGTACTGGAGTCAAGTCCTAGTCAGTTGTGGCAAGTAGAGATGGCACGAGAACGACTGGTGCCTTCTCGTGCAGAACAGTGCGCATGAGTAGTTTTTCTCACACTAGCAATGTGCATTCTCTTTTCCCTGCACTACAGTTAAACCTCGATATAACGAAATTCTTGATATCACAAAGTATTTCACTTTTTGTAACCCCCTGTCCATAGAACACCATGTATTTTGAACCTCAATATAACGAAGTCTGTTTGTATGCGAATTCAATATAAAAAAATTTCACTGCTATCGCAAAGGAATGCTGACACAGTAAATGGAAACTTGCACGGATGCAGATAGTCAAATTATTGAATTACAAGCGGCTGCTTGCAAAATGCACCTCTTAAATCGCATGCCGTGTCACAAGACAGACCCGCGAAATGGAGCCGTATCATGCTCCGTACAAAGTCCAAGTGCGACAAGATCCTATTGTGCACTATGTGCCACAAGAGAGACCTGACCTGCAAAGTGGAGCCGCATCATGCTCTGTACAAAGTCCAAGTGCGATAAGATCCTATTGTGCACCACGTGTCGCAAGAGGGAGCCACGAAGTGGAGCCGCATCATGCTCCGTACAAAGTCCAAGTGCGATAAGATCCTATTGTGCACTACGTGCCACAAGAGGGACCCGCGAAGTGGAGCCGCATCATGCTCCGTACAAAATCCAAGTGCGACAAGATCCTATTGTGCACTGTCCAAATGCGATAAGATCCTATTGTGCACCACGTGTCGCAAGAGGGACCCGCGAAGTGGAGCCGCATCATGCTCCGTACAAAGTCCAAGTGCGATAAGATCCTATTGTGCACCACGTGTCACAAGAGGGAGCCGCGAAGTGGAGCCACATTATGCTCCGTACAAAGTCCAAGTTTTATAAGATCTTATTGTGCACCACGTGTCCCAAGAGGGACCCGCGAAGTGGAGCCGCATCATGCTCCGTACAAAGTCCAAGTGCGATAAGATCCTATTGTACACCACGTGTCACAAGAGGGACCTGCATCATGCTCCGTACAACGTCCAAGTGCGATAAGATCCTATTGTGCACCACGTGCTGTTTGCTTCAGGTACGAGTGCAAGCGTCCGAGGATGAGACAAGAAAGATGGTGGCTTCCACAGTGCCGCCCATGCGAGCAAAGGGACCAGGGGGGAGGGCAGCGAGCTCGCGGTAACGTGATCAAGCGCACGGCAGAGTCGGGGGTAAGTTGGCGCGTGCCTCAATTTCTGGCGCACATGTCAGTCATGGCTGCGCATGGCTGTAAGCACGGCTGAGCGCATATGCAGCTGCGCACCCTGCTTTAGAGGTAATCTGCTGCATGTTCAAAGAGTGGGCAGGCCGAGACGGCGTGGCATCATGTAAGCTGCCTTCTCACGCGTTTAGTATAAGAGATTGCGCAATCTTGAGTCAGTAACCTGCTGGTGTGAGAGGCAAACGAAGCATTGGCTCTCTGCTGCCGGAGCTTTTTATGATAGCGACATCTCAGTGCGGGTGACACTATCAACCGCGGGGGTGGAGTGCATGCAAAAGTGTGGCTGGCTTCAGTTAATTCATACTGCCGACCTGAAGATATTGTCGACGAGGCATGAAACCGGTATCATTCGTCACAGACTCCCAATTTCATCAAAAGCAATCGTTTTTTCATTCAAATTTACTTTTCTCGATTGCCCAATAATTAGGATAACTTCACGGCCCCTTTCCATGCAAGAGGAATCAATCGGTGACTGTACTTATTTGCATAAAAGGTTCAGGATAGGATATGGATAACTTTAATAAAGTTCAATTTCAATACAACGAAATTTTGATATAACGAAGCAAATTGCTGATTTTACCAATTTCGTTAATCGAGGTTTAACTGTAGTACTAAAGTGTCATCTTTAATCTGCTGTTTAAAAGCTGCTGAAATGCAGATTTTTTTCCCGCTATCCTCACCATTTAGGTACACATTTGTTACATACTGGCGTGCCAATATGGTGAAATAAAGCGATCTAAAATATATCAAATATTCCGGTATCACAACAATCACACTGTCCTTCAGCTGGTTTTCTTTTTCTCTCGGCCACATTTTCTGAAGAGATGAGCTTATCCTTCAGTGTCATGGATCATCATCTCAGACTCAAATATTAAAACATTTTAATAAAGGGAAAATGAGACACCCACCCAAATGTAGCTAAGTGCTACAAATGAAACCCATACAGGTTCCTCAAAAGAAAAGCTTCGCAGTTAAAGAAAAATTCGTCCTTGTCCGGGTCTCGAACCCGGGATCACCGTCTTTCCGGGGCAGCCGCTCTAACATCTGAGCTAACCAGGTAGCTAGCAGATGGCAGGCGAAGTCGAATTTATCAACAACACAAAAGGAAAGGCAAGAGTCTGATGTAATAGTTCTGCGGAAACCCGCAAGCTACGTTAGGGTGGATGTCTCATTCTCCCTTTATTAATTACTTCTCTCCACCTTGTGGGTTTCCGCAAAACTATTACATTAAAATATTTTGAACAGAGCTTAGAAATGAATTTAAATGACAAAATTTGCCATCTATTTGCACAACACAAACCAAAGTTTATCTTCACAGAAGACATGTTGGCAAACTGAAAAACCGCATCTTGCAAAAATGTGTGGAAATTCAGGGACGTTTTTTATCTGAGTTAGGGGAAAACTGGCTTCAGAAGTTTGCAGCCCCCACGGAAGGTCGGCAATTAATCCTCCATGGCGATCTAGCCAGCAGGTTTCATGCCATTGTGCAGGCTGCAGTAGAATTGCTTTTCATCCTCAACGCCTTTTGCCGTGTTTGTGATATTGCCGGTGGCTTGCATTAAATCAAAATGAAACCACTGCTCGTTGAAACCAGTGCAGGTGAACCTGTGCTACCTATCAATGCAATCATGGATGGGAACTATACAGTTCTGAAAGCCCGTGAACAATGTGGCATCATGAAAAACCGCAAGCACATAAATAAAAGGGCATCAGGCATTCCTTCTGTTCTTTTGTGGTTCCTGCTGGCAAATCTGGTGTCGTGGACCTCGCCGCTTCATTTTAGTTGGGTTCTAGCCCCTCCTGTCCTCTCTTGCATTGCACATTTGTGACGCTCCGCACTCAGCATGTTCTGAAGGTCTTACTAATTAACTGGTGCATGGCCAAATGTCTGAATTAATGAGAGTTTGATGCCATGAATTAATGTCTACACTTGCTGGGACCAGAGGACAAGTCCAAATTATCCAATCTCCTGGATTAACGATGACGAAATGAACAAGATTTTACTTTAATGAAGATGCCCTGCAAAAATCTTTATTTTTTCAAAGAATTTGTCAGCAGCATTGTAGCACTGCTCACCAAGCCTCATGAATGTAATCGTCGCGACAAGAACAGCACCCGGCAATGAAAAAGCTGCCCCACCACTTCTGCAGCACTACCGCCCGCATGCACGGAGAACATGCAACGCCAACGAGGAATCTGCCATGTGAGTGTTTGCCGAGAAGAGGGGGCTGGCTGAAACGCTAGCTCACAGCTTCAGCAAGTTTGAGGTCGCTGTCATCGCTGCTAGGGTGCGGAGGCATCAAACGAAAATAACATGTTTGACGCGCGAAGTAAATAAATACTGCATGTTTTTCCCCTTTTATTGCACTCTCTTTTGAGTTACGTTTTTGACAGGTAAGTGGAAGATCTCATGCAATATCAGTTAAGGGGGGACACTGGTTTTCGAGACCAAGAAAATTGTTAAAGAAATCAATATTTTGAAAACAGTATTTTTGGAATTTCCAACTATTATTCTACCGCTTCGAAAGATATTGCGGATCTTAAATTAATATTTCAGCCGTAATATAAATTTTTGGCACCAGTGTGGGCTAAATTAAGCCCACGTTTCCGTAAAAAAGCACTGTTAGCATGACGCGTGGCAGCCCCCACAGTCATTCAGTCGCGTCCACCCGTATATCATTTGAAAGAGCAGTCTCTCGTCTTCATTTTCCCACCACCACTGGCTCCGTCTGCACATTGGCAGTGAAGAAATTCCACCTCAAAAAGAAGACCCAATGCGTGCTGTAATTGGTCGGCAAAGGCACGTGACCCTCAGCTAGCAACACCATTGACTAGACTGGTGTCGTCCGCATCACTCCCCGGCCGCTCTGCACATGCCGTGCGTGCCAACAAGGTCTCCCATGCTGACAGCGATGCCGACCTCGACTCCGAAGTTCACTACGAAGTTCAAATTTATAAAAGAAAGGAAAAGGAAGTCAGCGTACAACGTCGAGAAGCGACACTCCGCCGAGCCGCTTTTAGATGACATCGATAAGGCGTATTTATAGTCCGAAGTCATTGGCGCACGGGCGAGCGTCACTCGACGTGGTGCACGTGGGAGTCCGTTGGCTGCGTCCGGTTACGCTGGCTACACCAGTGTGTCGAACCATCAGTCTAATGATAGACGCTGTTGTTCTCGCCAACGTGACGTAACGTGTGTGCACGCTCACGCTACACAGACAATATTTAGCCCGCCCGCTCCCGCAGTCGAGCGACACCGGAGATCGCGATCATAGAGTTTCATACAATAATTACTAGAGGGAACTCTGGCGCTAGTGTCTAGGGGAGCTGCAACGAGAGCGGTTGTACTAGCATGGGAATTATGGGAAGTACATGGATTTGCCTAAACTTCGTCATTTTGGCTTCAAACGGCTTTACGACTTTGTAAACTTGTCATTTTAAACAATGTACTGAGTAATAAATAATTAAATAAACATTAAAATTGTCCGACGACAGGATTCGAACACAGGAACTCTAGCACAGAAGCCCGATATTGAAAACATTAAGCCACGAATGCATGTATCGACAAGCGAATGAAACACCCTTATAAATTTATCCCAAGCATGCCAGTGCCTTGAGACGCTTGGCGCATTTCGATTTGGCCACCTGGGCAAGCTCAATCGTTGCAATTAACAGCAATTGTGCGTGTTCGCGGTGTCTGTTGCACCTCGATGAGCACAGATTGCGCTGAAATTTACGACAATAAGGTTTATATAGCGTAATATACAAAGCCACAAGAATGTCTCAATCCACAAGCACGAAGATCAGACAAATCCACGGACTTTTTATCATAGCCATGGTGATACAACAACTTCAGTGCCAGAGTTCCCTCTAGTAATTATTGTATGAAACTCTTACGATCTTGATGGCGTGTTAGGCCTAGTCCCCTGAAGCGCTCCTGACAACAGCCGCGTTTCATCGACGTTTCGGCATGACAAAACTATTCTGTAGCGTGAATTCTTGCGGCGTATTGACAGTGAAGTTCAAGGAAAACTTTAAGCATTAGCGCCAACTCCTGCTACAGACCAAAAATCAAAACTACTACATCGCATTGACGACACTGCTGCCGGGACGAACGAGATGCTGGCTACGTCTGCTGAGCATGCAGCTACTGAAAACTTGCAGTGGGTGCTCAGAAGTCATCACCGTAGTGACACTAGACAGACAGACTACATTCCTGGAGGCTACTAATGCAATAGCACTTGTATATATACAAATATTTTGTGGTGTTCTGTTACACAAATAAGTGCATCTTGTTTTTTCAAGTTTTCTCAGAATCTCTTTTGTGTTTCTTAAGCTTGCCGAAGCGCTATCTCGGTCTTCAGGGCACATAGAACTATAATTTTAGCAGTGGCATGTAGCTACATGTGTGTACTACACAATGCTAGGAGACCTTCTAATTTTGATATTGTAAATTATAAAATCTGGCTATAAATGGACCACATGATTGCCATGTCTGGAGATCGAACTTCAAATTGCTGTAGAATTGGTAATACCTCCAATATGAAAAAAAGTTGTCCTACAGTTGTGCTGCTTACACTTTGTAGTATCTAGCCATATGTCTTTATAAACAGTCTGGCTGGTACTCTTCTTACAATTGTTCAGATAAACAATGGTGATTAATTTTAATTATATATGGAACCACTCAGTCAATTTAAAAAGTAACTATATCTTTGAAATCAGCATGAAAAACTGTCTGGGTGACAATTTTTACTAAATTTAGCCCAAAAATTTAAAAAATGTTTCTAAACCCTTCTTCCCCCATTAACCCACCCTTTGAGAGTTGACTTTTTTCGCCATATACGACGGCCCAGGGTCGATTTTTTTTATTGCAGATTCTAATTCTTAGGGAGTTATTTCGAAAAAAATTTACCGTAATTTTTCTAGGGTGACCGTAAAGTTGGAAAAAAATTTTTTTGCATTGGTATATATGTACTCCTCATTCATGAATAACAACAATGAAAAAGGAAATAAACTTATAATTAAAAATTTGATGCATTGCTATAGTTCAAGGCTTTGAAAATGCGCACACGAGAATATTTCGCAAGACTCAAATGTTCCTGCTCTTACACTAATATGTACATTCATAGCGTAATCGAACTGCGTAAGTGCATACACTCAAGAAAACTGTGTGGTTGTGTGCCCCTCAAAAAAGCACAACGTGTGACAAACTTCCCCTAATCTTCATATTATCGCCAACCAGAGGCAATTAGTTTTCGCGAGTCCCCTCCCCCCCCCCCCCGAAAGAAAAAGCAGCAGAAACACATGCACGGCAGCATCCTTCCCATGCACACCCCCGTGAGCACTAAACGAGCGAGAAACAAGCGGTCACCCTTTGAGCGATTAGTAACGAGACAGCCATCAGTTTTGCAAGCACAAGAAGCTGACAATGCCCGCGGAATAAAACCCAAACCACCACCCGTCCGCGCCTGCGCCAATGAGCGAGCGGTACTATATAGATGTGCGGGAGCAAACTAGCGCTATAACAAACCATGCAACGAAAACCTAGAGAGGGAGGCGCTCGAAAAAAGTTTCCTGTATTCCCACATAGTGGCAGCACATGACAGAAAAGAAAAGGTTAAGAAATTGGCGCGCTTTTTAAACGTACAGACGGCGCCGTAAATATATGGCATCAACCATATTAAACTTCGTTCGCGGCGCCGTATATTTACGTCATTGATCCTCAAAGGGTTAAGCAGTACTACCGTTTAGTACGTACTTTATTCGAGCTCCAGCCAACTACGGTTTAACGAGGTTTCACTGTAGTATATTGGTAAAGGTGACAAAATAAATGAAAATATTGTACTTACAGACCATATAAAACAAAAATACAGTCTTGCCTGAAAGACAGAACATTGATAGTGATAGCAATGCATTACATAAAGACTAATAAACTTAAGGGCAGTGTGAATTGTTATGAAAATTTGTAATAACAAAAGAAAAGCAGCGTGTCACACATCCACAGACACACATGAACAGAGTTCAATCGATAAAACAAAGGCACTTGTGGTCATAATTCTGGCATGACGAGGAGCCCCGGCAGTTGGGAGTGCGTGCGCTTGTCCCAAAACAAACGCTCCTTGCTGCTGCTCCCTCGATTATCTTAACTGCGCTGCACCTCCGCAACTCTGCATGACATGCGACCTCCAAATGGGTGCGCAGGAAGACGGCGTGCATCAAGCACCACTCTTCTTGGCTTGCCCTTGCATGCTTGTCCTGGCACCTGCAGCAGATCATGTGGCCTCCAACGAACCACGTGTGGGCCCCACATGCGCCATATAGCACCCAGGACGGCACGGAGGCAATGGTGGCATGAACATGTTTTCAGTGTCCATGTTAAAATAGCTAGCATTGCTATAAAACGAAAGCGCAAAGCCTTCTGATTTGGCCCACTCTGGAACTCGCCTGCTGCGCCTCCCGTCGGCTGAGTTGGTTCAGGCGATGAAGGTTGTTGGAGTAGTTGGTGACTTCGCGAGCGTAGCTGCGTGCATCCTGTAGTGCTTCCTCTGGCTCCAGTACAGGCGACACCAGCTGCTGGTAGCCCGACAGCTGAACAAGGGGGACACACACAAAACGGGCAGCGCACCGGTCATGTGGGGGCAATTTCCAACTCGCATCGTAAACAAGTGTCAACTATAAGCTAAGCAAAAGCAACGGGACGATATGTAAAGGCGGCGTATGCAGGACCAAAGCATGCACGTTGAAGCATGCTTCAATGAAATTTAAGCCACACCGGAGCCTTCTAACACCCACTTGAAAATTTAACTCAACTTAATATTTACCTTCGATCTACACTGTTCTGGGTATAGTTTTCTTACAATGTGGCAACTGCCAGCTTTGTTGTGGACATTTCTATTTTGCAGAGGTGTGCATTTCAGTCCTTTTCACCTGCAGCGCTTCTACGTGGATAGTGCTACAGAAGGTTGACCAGCAGTGAATGCTACCGAAAATCAGCGCACTTTAATGACTCGACGGTTACTTCTAATATGCTCTTAAAGGGCCCCTCACCAGGTCTGGCCATTTTGAGCTGAGAAGCGCCGTGCAAACAATGCACGCTAACGATTGTGTCTGCTAAGTATTACATCGTTATGCGCCCCGGAAAGAGCTTAAATTTCAAACAGAACTCCTTTTGCCCTTCTCCTTGCAAGCGCCGCACTCCCAGCCAGCAGGATAATGTACACGTGCTAGTGCGCGTACATACACGTTTGTGCTGTGACGTCGCTCGTGGTGACACGTGACGTCTACCATTATTCAAGGCAACATCTGTTATTCATGTAATATATTGCTTAGACGAACTAAAGCTTAGAGAAATAATAAAATGCACAAACCGAACGTCTGCGTGTTTTTGTTTTACTTTGCACTGCAGCAAGAAAGATGTAGTTCCGTTTCGTTTGCTTGTTCCCTATGTCACGCAGTCGCACGCGCAGACACCGAAACTATGTAATATTCTACCATTTTCCAGCGCGGGATCATGCTCTGTGATCCGCTTGTGTCTGCCTCAGTACTCGTGTAGCACTGGCTTATCCTGTTGGTCAGGTGTCGTTGTGCACAGCATGCAAAATTGTGCGCTGCGTGCAATGAGACAAACAAAACAGCCCACACGTGACGCTGTCAGCGGAAGTTCGCCGTGCAAAAAAAAAAAAGAGAAAAAAAAATGAAGGCATCACGCAATCCTCAAGGTCCGGTATGGGAGAACGCATGGAAGGAATTTCGCTTGCGGAGGCTAGACGGGGCACATGGAGAGAGTGCCTCTTTTGGCAGTGGCGCTGGCCTCCTGAAATCATGGGTTCGTGGCACAGAAACATTTCTATCTCAGCTATTAATGAACCAATTTGAAAAATACTTGCAGCTGAACGCTACTTAAAGGGCAACTAACAATTTCCAGCGTATAACAAAAGTTTGCTAAGGGGCCTGGTGAGGGGCCCTTTACCTCTTTCCCTACTATGAGGAAAATTGGTGTTTTTTGTAGGTTATGCCAGGTTTCTTTTTTCTGAAGGAACTACTGCACTCAAAATTTAATGTAATACTTTTAAACACAAGGCAAAATGAGTGCACTTTTCACGCATAAAATTTTTATTAACGAGATGTATGTCATAAAAAAGATATAAATTGCCAAAATCAAGATTGTAGGATAAAATTGAACAAATTTTGTAAAGACATGCTTGTATTTACTAAGACAAAATATTTTAAAAATTATGAGATATACAAAACGTACTACCGTCTAATTGGCAGTCTCCGAAAAAAATCAAAAATTTTTCATTGAACAGGTATCCCACTACAAAAATTAAGTGCAAGCCCTACAGTTTGGCATGCCAGGCTGCGGCCGTTGATGTTCCGGGCAGGCTTGCGTCGTCGTCGGTCTCAGAGCCAAAGTCCAACAAAAGGGTAGCACGCTCAGACTCGCTAGATGCTCGATCCATGGATACAATCAGCCACAAACGCAGCGGAATTGTGAGATCTGCAATCTTTCGAAGCGCGAAAGCTGCTCCCAGATGCGGCCATTTTTGCTTTCTGCTTTGTCGATCGACAAACTTCGGAGTGTGTTAAAAAATTAACGCCTGATAGGGAAAAAGCGAACTGCTTAGAAAACAAAAATATAGTTCTCCTTCACGCCCTATGGCGCAGAGTGCCCGTGAAAGGCGTGGAAAGCCTCGAAAGCTGCGTTTCAAATCATCTATAGCGGGTGGCCATTTTTGCTTTCTACTTCGAAACGCATTGAAATATCACTGCCTGGGGGAAAAAGGCTAACTGCTTAGGAGACAAAAGAATAGTTCTCCTCCTTCACGTTTGATAGTGCAGTGCCTCTGAGAGCGGTGCGGAGAGTCTCGAAACTGGATTTTCAAACCATAGTTAAAGGGCTAACGATGCCCATTGGGCGCAGTACGGAAACAGTTAAAGGAAGTGCCCAGTTAATACTCCACCACCAATAACAGCTGAGGTACAGCACAAAGAACTGTAGACAATTCGGTGTGCTGTGTGAGCAAGTGTGCCTACTTTATGCTTCATATCAGCCTCCAAATCCATTCTTTTCGAAATGAAGCTGCAGAAACATTTCTTTCACATTGGCTTGTTATTGCTAGTTTGGCGTTTTCTTTAGGAGTGGCCAATGCTGGAGAATGGTGAGAACAAGGAGTGTGGCAACACCGAATAGTAAATTTCAAATCGAACATCGAATTGAATTCAATAGGGGGCCATAATGTACTTTGCGGCAAACTTCTGTTGTTAAAAAAGCTTTTCTTTCCGGTTTTTCTCCAGAAAACACAATGGTTTGCCCATCTTTACCACCGGGTCGGTTTTGTGGGTGATCACCCACTCGTTAAGGCCAATGTATGTGCCAGATTGAAGCATGGACTGCGCATAACGCGACTCGACATCACTGCTCCGCATGTTGCCATCATGGGCGCAGTGCAGGTTGACTGCGGTCGGCACTGACGGTAAAGAGCAGGTGCCCTTTGGCTGTTGTGTTCGGCATCACTTGCTACTTGCCAAATGTATTGAACTTGGGAGGCCCACAGCAATTCCTGTGACACCCATTGCCCCTACCATATCTACCTGCCATTTGTGGAAATGCGTCTCCAGCTAGACAGCCAGCACAGCAGTGACCAGCCAGATGAAATTTTCCCGCCTGCCAAGTGAACCCAAAGCTAGTCTTGTCAGAGGCTGCTTGAGGCTACGAGAAAAGACTGGCGTGTGGCTCTGAACGGCTTACGGGACAAGAGGCAGCCGTACAGTGTGTTGCCGAAATGGCAGCTGTGAACAATTTTGGTGCCATCTCGTACACTTCCATTCATTGCCAAACTAGTTTGTCTGCTGTCCAAGTGTCGTGCTGCCACCGATTAGATCTGCGCTGACTCAGCCCCAAACTAAGTTCACTCACTAAGACCCGACAAAGCATCAACTGGGCACTAGTTGGTCAGCATGCCCACTGGTCCCAGTCTTCATGATTATGGCGCTCCCGGTTTGTAGAATCGTAAATATCATAGTGTGTGCAAGCTCATACTTCTTTGAGTCTTGCAAAAGTTGCAGCATTGTTTCAAGAGAGACAATTTTGCGCTTTGTCGGCACCATCTTCTAGAAACTTGGCTGTCCGCTGCTTCAGAGCTGCTTTTGTGGTACATTTCTGCCAGGGTTGCCAGGTCTTTGGGAGAAAAAGTAGCCACAAAATTCTGAAATGTACCGCATTTACTCGAATGTAACGCAACCATGATCGTAACACGAGAGTTGACTTTTCAGAATAAAACCGCGAATGTAACACGACATGAACGGAAAAGGAAATGGTACCTTTATTCAAGTAATCAATTCGGAAATGAATTCTCTTCACTTGTCATCATCGTCTGCAAAGGAGACAGAGCTTTCCTTGGGTGGTATTCTCGGGCGAGCACTGTACGGCACTGTACCAAGCTCATTATTAGTGTCAAGAACACTGTTGGCCGTACACTTCGAGGGGTTCGGTGCCGAAACGAGGCAAGTCTCGTGAAAGTGAAACTATTTCCGAAAGTGATAGCCCAAGAATCAAGCCATCTGTGCAGTCGAGCTTGTTTGCGATTAAGCACTTCTTAAAACCGCAAAACCATTTCATTTGGGGACAGTACCAGGCCACTACGAGGCTCTTCCGACCGGCCCCGCTCTTGCAAAGGGCCTCCCATTGGTGCTACCATACGACAATCGTCGACTCATCGATGTCGAGTCGCCGAGCTGCGGTAGAGTTTGCCAGCTCCTCGGCCATCAAAATTACTTGTCTCTCAAAGCAGCCATCATACCAAACGCTCTGTGTCGCCATAACATTGCGAATGAATACAGTCCAAGCACGAAAGGCCGCAAGGTAATGCAGCACCGTAACCATAACCCCAGTTACAGTTCAGAGTACCCCAGTCACAAGCACAGTGAAAATGGCATCGATTCCAACAAAAATGTTTTGACTTAGGTTGACATGTCTATGGACTAAGCCGAGACGTAAAAGTACAGGTTCCCAAAGTAGTGTCGAAATCCACGGAATTTAGAATACCTGTTGTAAAATTGTAAATTTTGCAGTTATTCAAGTGTAATGCGAGGGCCGAGTTCAAGCAAGAAAAATCATGAAAAAAACTCGCGTTACAATCTAGTAAATACGGCAGCCGATAACACTGCCAACTGTGGCAAAAACTTAATTTGGTAACCAAAATAGTAGCTACGGTGCGACAAACCAAAAATTGTTAATTTTTGATGCGAGAAGAAAGAATAAAAGGCGAAAAACACCAGTAGCTTTCTGCTGCACTCAGGGCAAATGAGGATAAAAAATAAAAATTGCACAGGATCTATCTCACAACGAATGTTGATGGTAATGCGTTTAGCATTGAATCAATACAGCGAAACAACATAACGGCACCGCTGAAAAGAGTTATGTATACCGACGCAACCCGCGATAACGAAATCCCGTGACTACGAAATTCTGGCAACAATGAAATAGCTTCGTATCCCCGGCGAACGCCCATGGGATTCAATGCTTTAGGTATACCTCGACAAGATGTCGCTGTACTACAATCCCGTATCAACAATATTTGCCGGAACATAACCCCAGATATCTACTCACGGAAGGCTAACGGGCTTCAAAATGTGCTCAAATGCAATTGTTTTGCATTCAAATTGCGTAAGATACCACCACATTACACTTGCGTGGGTGCCGCCGTTTCTGTTTATACAGTAAAACCTCGTTAAACCGTACCCGCTTAAATAGTAGTTTCGTTTTAAAAGTAGTAAAGTCAAATCCCCAACTCACTGGGCATTGAACATAATGTGTTTTGTATCCGCATAAACCGTACCAGCTTATTGCGTACGCATCGGTCAAAACGTAGCGTTTAAACTTTTCGTCGCGCAAACACGGCGGTGCGTCGTCTCCATCGGGCGGCCTGGCAGAACAACAAGCCTCAGAGATCGGAACAACGGCCTCCAAGCGCCCTGTGCGTTTGCGCGTGAAGCCACATCAACATTGACATCATTTCGGCGCCGTGCTAGAGAGCGTTGTGGTGTGCACGTGAGAACTCGCGTCATGCCGAAACTCGGATAAAAAAGACGCCGGGTGCTCAGCATAAAAGAAACATTAGACATCGTCCGTGCTATCGAACGTGACACGAAGAAGTAGGCGTTGGCACACGACAAGGATCTGCTGTCGACTACGGTGTATGGCATTTGGAATGCGAAAAAGTTGCTCGGGGCAGCGCTGCTGCGACCGCGAAGACATGTCGGCTACGAGGTTCGACTTTTCGCCATCGTTGCCTCTGTTGTTGCCGAAGTGTCGCCTAGCGACAGTGATACGGACGACATGGAAAGCAACAGCACGGGCGATTCAGGCCCGACAGTGGCAGAAGCTATGCGTTACGTCAGCCTAATGAATGCAATCGTCGCGACGAGAACAGGGGCGCGATAACGTTAACTCTATTCCAAACGAAAAGTATTCCAAACTCCGGCACCCAGCAATGACAATGCGCCCCTGGGACTTCTGCAGCACTACTGCGAGCGTGCACGGAGAATACGTAACGCCAACGAGGGATCTGCCATGCGAGTGTTTGCCGAGAAGAGGGGGCTGGCTGAAAAGCTGGCACGCAGCTTCAGCAAGTTTGAGGCCGCTGTCGTCGTGCTAGGCCGCCGCGGCATCAAACGAAAATAACACTTTTGTCGCGCGAAGTGAATAAATACTGCATGTTTTTTTCCCCTTCCATCGCACTCTCTCAGAGTTCCATTTTCGACAGGTAAGTGGGCGATCTCATGCTATTTCGGTTGAACAGTACTACCGTTTAGTACGTAGTTTTTCCGAGCTCCGGCCAACTATGGTTTAACGAGGTTTCATTGTACTGTAAAAACACCCAAGTGCCAAAAGCAATTGTGCTGGAAACACATCATGCGATTTGTTGATCGCCCGCTTGAAGCGGCGGCATGTTGCTACTGACAAGTGACAACCGTTTTTGCAGACCTAGTGCAGTGCTTAACGTGTGCCTCGATGAGAAAAATGAGGCAAAAAAAAAAAAAAGGGAAATCCATGTGCCACCAACGCGTAATTGTTCATGACTCTTGAGATGGCAGTCACAGCATGGAGCGCCATGCATCGGGCCAAGGTTGAGTGAACATCCAGGAATAGGCATTCCTTGCTTCAAGAACGCTGGTTTTGGTGTCACCCAACAGGCACAGCGTGCGGATTCAGCACCGGATGTAGCTGTGTGTGAAGAGGCCGTTATCTCAATCAATAGCCTTCGGGTATACGAAGTACTATCACTGCTGATCAGTGCCGGACTTGTGGGCACCTATGAGCGACAGCGTGCATTGGAGAAATGCTGCTGCATGTGTGGACCGCTGCTGCCCTGCGTCCGGTGCCGAGTTACTCAAGATCTCACAAGTGATCACATCTCAGAAAGCAATTGAATGAGAATACTGCTCCCTGACAGTGCTGCCACTGCTGACCGACACGTGTGGTGCACTTTGTACTGTCGGCAATGCGGTTCTATAACCTCGAGCAAGCTTGCCAAAGTAGGCTAATGGAATTTTGACACTAAAGTTTTGTTCTGCGATGCATTACCTATTCATGCTATCTCATTTCACACTACGAAATTCCCGCGAAAGCGTATTTTTTCGCATTCCCTGCTGATTTTGTTATTGCGAGGTTCAATTGTACGAGCCGTGTACTGCAGTGGGACTCCTCTTTCGTGCTTTCCAAAGAACACTTGGCATCACCTAGGGGTGCCGTCATGAAGGTTGTGCTTGCCCTCCGAAATGCACGGAGCGTGTGCGAATGGTGAGAAATTCCCTAGCTTGCCGCACACTCAGTGGAAAATACTCGGAGACCCAAGTTGGCGAGAGGTTCATTGAGCGGCGCCGCATAACCAATGCATTCATGGCGCAGCCCTCTGGAGCATTTGCGAGAGAAAGACTTTTATTGAAAAGTGGCCCATGCTAAGTGCATTTGTGGTGCAGCCTGCTAAGGTGTCTGGTTGATGTGCTCGAGGAATCCTTGTGATGTGGGCTTGATTACGCTCGGCATGGGAGAAACATGAGGGATCTTTTTCGTCCCTGTAGAGCAGCAAATTCCCTGTGGTGCATACCTGGTCACCCGAGTCAGCGTCAAAGGCGCTCATTGAAGAATGGCACACACCTACTGGCACGTGTACCCAGTACTCCAAGTCAGTGTCAAAGAGTTTCATAAAGAGCGGTGCTTACCCAGTCCTGCATTTAACGTGACCCATGTCGGCGTGAAAGAGGTTTGTTGAAGAGCAGCACATATGTACACACTGCCACATATTCAGTGATTCAGGTTGGTCTGACGGTTGGCTTCGAACCCTGTTCCCCCAGCACAGCAGCCCAATCTCCTAACCATTCGACCATGAACAACACAGCGACCCAGGTTGGCGAGAAAATGCTTAGATATATAGATACAAAACATACTTAGTCCCCAGAAAGTGTGTCAAGTGCCCTAAGAATGCTAATGCATTAACAAACATTGTCACATATTATCGTATTGTAATTTACCGTAGTGACTAGGTGACATTCTTTGATAATTTGCGCCGCACACCTGCATGCTTTCTCCTAGCTGAAGCAATGTAGCCGGTTTCAGTACAATAAACGTGCTGCATGCTGTCCTTGCACCACTATGACTTCTCCCTAAACGTTCCCGTGGAAATTGTATGACATCACACATTCTACTCTCCCTGGCATGCAGTTGCAAACACCTTTAAAAATCTTGCATAGACACTGGCACCTGTAATGTTTAAAACATGGTTGCCACAACGCATTTTCAGTCTTGCAGCCGCTTCTGGTGCAAAGAAGTATAGTTTCAAGATTTGCTATTGTTACGTGTGGAAAGACACAGAATAAAGAAGCTATATACAGGTTATTTACACTGGAGCCAGATCGCCAGGCCGACACTCGCTCGCGGCCAAAAGGCACAGACACACTTCGTCGTCGTTCTCGCGGCGGCTCGTACCTTCAGCATCACTCGATGATATCGTAATACTACCCCCCGGCGGCAAAAGCGCCGTCACGGTGCTGTTAAATATCCAAGGCACGTGGAGAGTTGTACGGTTTGAGTCGGGCGACGTGGACAATGTCACTGGCTGTCACAGTGGAGGACGTAGTGGGCGTGGCTAGAGCGATTTCGTAGGTGGCATCGGTTACTTGGCGAAGCGCGCGATATGGGCCTGTGTAGCAGGAAAGCAGCTTTTCACATAGCCCAACTTTACGTGATGGTGACCAAAGCAACACGAGGGTGCCGGGCACAAAATGGACATCACGGTGACAGAGGTCGTAGCGTTGCTTCTGTTTGCCTTGAGAGACTTGTAGACGAGTGCGCGCAAGTTGGCGAGCATGGTCAGCATGGGCGATAGCGTCACGGGCATAAGCGCTAGTTGAAGCTGTGGTGGACGGAAGCACAGTGTCCAGTGGTAGCGTCGGTTCACGGCCATACAAGAGGTAAAAAGGCGAAAAGCCAGCAGTTTCGAGACGGGAAGAGTTATACGCAAAGGTAATGTAAGGTAGAGCCTGGTCCCAGTCACGGTGGTCATCTGAAACGTATTTGGATAGCATGTCTGTAAGGGTGCGGTTCAAACGCTCAGTGAGGCCGTTCGTTTGAGGGTGGTAGGAGGTGGTAAATTTATGCTGTATTGAGCAGGCACGCATGATGTCGTCAATGACTTTGGCTAAGAACGAACGGCCACGGTCTGTTAGCAATTGACGCGGGGCACCATGAATCAAAATGATATCATGCAGGAGGAAGTTCGCAACATCAGTTGCGCAACTGGTCGGAATAGCGCGGGTTAGGGCATAGCGGGTCGTGTAGTCCACCGCGACTGCAACCCACTTGTTTCCTGATGTAGATTCCGGAAATGGGCCGAGAAGGTCTAAGCCGACACGATGGAAGGGCTCGGCGGGGATGTCGAGCGGCTGCAGGTAACCAGCAAGGAGCTGGGAAGGCTTCTTGCGTCGTTGGCAAAGTTCACAAGCGGCGACGTAACGTCGTACGGAACGGGCAAGGCCCGGCCAGAAAAAACGGCGACGTACACGGTCATAGGTTCGAGATACGCCGAGGTGTCCTGCTGTTGGTGCGTCGTGAAGTTCTTGTAGAACGGTTGAGCAGAGGTGCTTAGGTATGACAAGTAGGAACTCAGAGCCGTCCGGATGAAGGTTACGACGGTACAGAGTACCGTCGTGGAGGACGAAGAGGCGTAGAGTGGCGTCGGCCGGAGAGTGTTCAAAACGGTCGATGAGTGCTCTGATGTAGGCGTCACGACGTTGCTCGTCGGCGAAATATAGCAGCTGCGACACAGAGAATACACAAGCAGCACTGGTAATATTGGAGGAGTCAGGGTCGTCAACAGGGTAACGCGACAAGCTGTCAGCGTCTTGGTGCAAGCGGCCAGACTTGTAGACCACGGAATATGAAAATTCTTGTAGCCTCAAAGCCCATCGACCAAGCCGGCCTGTAGGATCTTTTAGCGATGAGAGCCAGCAGAGAGCATGATGGTCAGTGACTACGGAAAAAGGGCGACCGTAAAGGTAAGGACGGAACTTCGCAACCGCCCAGACTACAGCAAGGCATTCTCGTTCCGTAATGGAATAGTTTCGCTCCGATGGTGTGAGGAGGCGGCTTGCATAAGCAATAACACGATCCTGGCCACACTGACGCTGGGCTAAGACGGCACCTACGCCATGACCGCTGGCATCTGTACGCAATTCTGTAGGGGCATCAGGGTCGAAGTGGGCGAGAATGGGTGGTGAGGAGAGAAGAGTGACGAGACGAGAGAAGGCGGCGGCTTCTTCAGTGCCCCACAAGAATTGTACGCCTTTCTTCAATAGATTAGTCAGGGGTCTAGCAATTGCCGCAAAATCTTGAATAAAACAACGAAAGTATGAGCATAGCCCGACAAAACTTCGAATGTCTGCGGCTGTCTTCGGAACCGGAAAGTCTCGCACAGCACGAGTTGTGTCGGGATCAGGCTGTACTCCGGAAGCGTCAACGAGGTGGCCCAGGACAGTAATTTGGCGGCGGCCGAAACGACAGTTGGACGAGTTAAGTTGCAGGTTCGGCTTTCGAAATACGTCAAGTATAGCTGTTAAGACGCTCAAGGTGAGTGTCGAACGTGGGCGAGAAGACGATGACGTCGTCGAGGTAGCATAGACAAGATAATTATCGCTAGGGGTGCGATTATGACCCTTCCTGTTGCTTACGTCTAGGGATGGGCGAATAGTGATTTGGGGCACGATCGGAGATTGTTGTTGAAAACGCGTGATCAGTTTTCGTTCAGTTTCGAGTCACATGATTGGCCTAGCGCGCCTGCAATGCACGATTGCCAATCCCCCTGCTGACTTGTTATGGTTTCAATGGAATATTTCAGTGTTATGAGCTTCATAATACTGAACTTTTCAGAATAACCATCGTTATTCAGTTTCCATGTCATGTTAACAATGCCTCAGTACTACAATCTAATATTAAAAAATCTGGGGATTTAATTTAGATTTCTGTGCATCCTTCATGGCAGCTGAAACAGTACGCAAGCAGACAAGGCAAAGAAAGCAAATGCCGCGGTGCACAGGTTCGGAAAACCTGAGATGGTGCTCAATAAAAAAATGTGGGAGAACTTTTCTTATTTATAGCGGAGGTGCATCTCTTCCTTCTTTCACCCTCCTTTCTACACTTGCCTCTTTCGCGCTTCTTTCTGTGGCTGTACTAGCTGTGCGCGTGGAGACATGTAACCTCCATACTCGCGGGGATGCCACATGGACAATGTTGTCTATGCACGCTTGCGCTTCGGAATAGTGCAGGTGTCCGCCTCGAGTGAGACAGTTTTAGTGTCCAGTGCAAGGAATGTAAAAAAACAAACAAGCAACAAGAAACATTGCGCTTTGGATGTGACATGGAGGCTTCCTTTTTGTCAGTAGTTTTCACAGCGTCAGCGTCTGCTTTGCAAGTGCCACTGTTACCATACAGTGCTTCGGTGGTGCGTGGCAGCGGAATCTATGGAACGTAGCAACAGCACGGGCTGAGAACCAACAGCGACAATTTTGTGGATAGCTCAAATGGTGACAACTAATGAACTGATGGGTTGATGGGCGGAATGGTTAATCTTGGCGCTTTCAATATAACGACCTTTCAATATAAACGATTTTCGGTAGTGCCGTGCGATTCGCTATATCGAGATTTGACTGAATCACATATTATAAACAAAATGAGCATTTTTATTATGACGCGACTAACCTACACAATTTTTTTAAGAATTGGAACTTATGTACACACAGCATGTTGTGAAACTGAAAACTATTGAATTTTTATTCAGAAATCGCATGCCACTTTTCTTTCCTGCATTCATAGGTCTTCTTGCAAAAATATCAGCTGCTTCACGTGGTCTGGGAGCAGTAGTTCCCGCTGGCTGTTAATAACATTTCCTGCTGCTGAAAACAGCCTCTCACTCCTTGCCTGTGTGGCAGGAATCGAGAGCAACTTTTGTGCCACCTTAGCCAACGCTTGGAATGGTGGAAGAGCCAGCTGCCATGGCTCTTCCACCACTCCAAAGGGTTTTCTGACCGTGGAAGCACAGGGGCCTCCAAGTAGTCAGCCACTTGTCAAGGGCTCAGTTTTGGAAGTTAAATGTCTGAAGTATCATTTAATTAGTAGTTATGTCAATCAAAAGCCTCAAGGCATTCGTAACGTTTGATAACTTTGCTATTTTTAAAGTGCAAAAACAGCTTTGTGTACTGCACTACCGTAACATTCTGGGAAATCACCCCCCCCCCCCCCCCGGTGAAAGATTATCCAAGAAAGTTTGCGGGAGGGGAGAGGGGGGTGCGGCGGCGTGGATCAAAATTCAAGGGCTGTCGGCCACAGATCCAGTGGCGAGCGAACTAGGCCTATACTGTGTCCCAGCAAACGCAGGCTCACCTAGCTTGCTTGTTCTCTCCGTCAGCGAAAATCAAATGTATTGCAATTTAAGCTCGACATAATTGCGTACCTGTCGTGCTGACCAACAGAGGCACTTTATTATGAACTGCATGCAGTCGTGTCACAAGTGCCACCGCTCTCCGATTCAACGGCCCAGCAATCTAGGCCTCCCCGGCTTCTAGTCACTGGCAGCTGTCAATGCAGCCGACACTGCGAACGTGGCCTTGCGGAAACACGTCTACGCTGCTCGCATAGTCGTGTTTATATTGGCATCTTCTGTTTAAAACAAGAGAGCTATGCAAACACGTTTGTGTTCACTTTATTTACGAAGTCATTCCAGGCGTCCATGCAGGGACGCTGGTTTTGGGCAGAGCTATGCGCCGCCCGCGGATGCGTCGCCCGCTGATGCGTCGCACAACGGATTGACACAAAATGGCACAATGTGCAATTCACAAGTAACACTTCGCGCATTTGACCAAAATGGCGACTAACGAAAGCTATGGCTATGCAGATGCCTTCTGCAGAAGTGTGGCTAAACAATAAATTTATTTCTTAGTAAATCGCCATTTTATGTAATTTAATGTGTAATTTCGCAAAAAGTTGACAAAGATACTGTAGCCAAGAGGCCCAGTGGGAATGCATGAATCGGTGAACAGAGTGAAGAAGGCGGGGAGGGGGGGGCGCTTGCTCGGTAGTTGGCACCTATTTAAGATCACTCGAAAGTGCAGGGCGTGCATGGGTAGGGGCGCTTGCTCGGAATTTGACTGTAGCATAGTCGCCGTCGGAGCTGACCACAGCGCCACCACTCACGGAGCGTCAAGATTAAATTGACTGCAAAAGCATCTTTGTGTGTCACAGTGGTATCGTCGGCATTGCAGCTGACCTCAGCACCACAGCTCCTGAAGTCACAAGATTAAGCAATCAAGCACGGCATAAGCAGCCCGTTGGCATCTTTGTCTCTGTGTCTTACGTTGAGTTGGTTCACAAGCACGTTGGGTTCGTTCCACTGGTGTTTCCATGTCACATTTTGGCTGCGCTCTTGATGACGACAACTCGTGGATCCCACCGCATACTTGATTTGGCGATGAAAGTCAAGATTTTGAAAGAAGTTGAGAACGGAAGCACCGGAAAACAAGACACTGCGCAGAAATATGGCATAAAGCCTAACACCCTGTCAAACTGTATCAAGAACAAGCACTCGATAGTGGGTGCATTTCAGGACGATCAATTCAACATGTTATCGGATGTTATCAGAGAAGATTGACATTCATGGACAATGATTGTGCAGCAGGAAAGCGTAGTAAAAATGGGGTCTCTGTTTTGATTTCGGCCAACATGACTGGCTCTGAGAGATGTCACCTGCTGGTGATCAGAAAGGCCACTAAGCGTAGATGTTTTAAAGGCATCAAAACACTTCCTGTGGACTACACAGCTAACAGGAAGGCATAATGACATTGTGCATTTTTAAAGACTGGCTACAAAAACTGGATCGCAAGTTCATGTCATCAAACCGTAAAGTATTGTTTCTTGTCGACCAGTGCAGTGTCCATATGAATGTGCCAGCCTTGGGTGCCATCCACCTCGCTTACTTGCCAGCCAACACGACATCGGTGTTGCAGCCCATGGACCATGGAATTATAGAATATGTAAAGGTGTTGTACAGAAAGCATCTTCTCGAGCAGATGATGTGCATGGACAACTCCACTCGGTACGAGGTGAGCCTTCTCGGTGCCATCCACGTGCTAGCACGAGCTTGGAGTCGCGTTAAACAAGAAACCATTGCCAACTGCTTCACGCCTGTGATTCCATTGCAAATGCTTCAGGCGATTATTCGTCTTGTCCAACAGGGGAAGCACAGACAAGTGAGCTTGACGGCAATGATCTTGGAACAGCTCTCAGCGACGTCCATTTTGAAGAGTATGTTGCTGTGGACAGCGCAGTCGAGGCATGCAGTGCACTGACGAAAATTGAAGTCGTCAAGATAGTTCGGCCCCACGAGGCTAGTAATGAAAGTGACATCGACAGCGACATTGAAAATGAGGTACAATCGCAGCCTGCTGATGTAGCTGTGGGCCTTCCCTCACGCAATGGTTTTTCACTGCAGAGAACAATACAGACGAAGCACTCAGACACATGTACAGTCTCCAGAACTTATTTTACGCAGCAAGATTCTCCAAGCAGGAGCAGATGGCAATTACCATTTCCTTTGTCATAAACAGTGAGCTTTCAAACTAATAAATGTGTCCATTCTTGTTCTTTGTGGGTAAATTGAAGTTAATTTAATTCTAAGTTTTTCATAGTCCCCGTGAACTTCGTAATAACCGGAGTCGACTGTTACTGTTTTAGATAACTGCAGTGCGCACAACAATGTGTCGGGGCTGACAAACACAGTGGCATGTTTTGCCTACGAACACGACTGCTTCCCTGCAGTCTTTGGATCAGGGAATTCTTCAGTATGTGAAGAGCCGATACAGAAGACAAGTGCTTGAGTGCATGTAGCTCTGTATGGAGGCAGGGAAAAACTACGATGTAACTCTCCTCAGTGCAGTGCACATGGTGACGCATGTGTGGAGCCGCATGCCACCCACAGTGATTGTGGACTGCCTCCGACACAGCAGCTTTGCCCATGATGCTGATGCCTTGGAAGCCGGGGATGCAGATGTCTACGAAAACAGTGAATAAGATGACAGTCACTTCGACAGACTCCTATGACTATATATAACGACTGATATGCTCATGTTCGTGATGTCGTTTGTGATGGTCGTTGCATCGTCATTCCAGCTTTGTAATCCGACTCTCACCTCCAATTCTCCTGCCATCTGCACTCAAGCCAGGTGATGCGTCAGACAATCCCAGCATCTCAGCAGCAGAGCACCAGATGGTGGTGGTTGCATATATTCTAACAGCGATTGGAAAGTAAGTCTCCAACGAGCATGATTTCCGAGCGCCGGACAGCAACGCACCGGCTCCTTGTTCCTTCCAAAGTCCCTACCGGACTTTCACAGCCTTTCTCGTCATTACCAGACCGCTTAATCAAACATCGAGGTGTGCTCTGTCCGGGTGCACATAGTGTCCGAGCATGACAATGCGGCATCGAATTCTACAATCACAACGTTATCATGGCGTGGTCAAGGCAAGCAGCTGCCCCACGGCACTCATCCAAATTGGTATAAAAGGATATGGGCTTCAGGCTGTGCTGCAGTATCGCCGGAAGGTCACCCGTTTGTGTCCTCCAAATGATACCATGTGCTGGTGTCAGTGAGCATTTACTTTCTGTTTTCCTTACCCATCTCACACCTCTATGCCGCTCGTTCACATCAATTAGATCATTCTTAGAAACAATGCAACCATTGTTAAAGTCGTCGTCTTAGTGCTGGCGCGATACGCACACGTAGTCGTGTTAATTCTAGTTCACTGTACTCGCATCACACACATAAATACTCGATTCACACAAACCCATTTTGTCATGCTGGTAACATTTTGCAGAACCACAAACAATGCTACATAACCTGATGCCTGCAAACTGCTTCACATAACGTCAATTCCCACAGCGCATGAGATCTGCGCAATTTTCTCTCTGCTCTGGACGCATGTAGAGGTAGATTGCGGGCAACATAGACACAAAGCAGCTGGCACCATATTGTGGTGCGCTGCACAACTCACTATGCTCTCTGTGGCTCTTGTAATAGGTGCACGAGTGGAACACCCTGTGCGGTAATGGTGGTAGATACGAACTTAAGTAGGCAAACTTTTCGCTCCATCTCGGCATCGTTCATTCAAAGGGGAATCAGCAATGCAAATGTCAACCTCAGTCTGCATGCAGAACGCCACCCAGAAGGCAACATTTTGATTGTTGTATTTGACATTCGGTTATAACATACCGTTTTTACCTTTTTCTCATAGCCATAATGCATAGGTTGATACACTTGAGTTGATTCATCATTATATATAGTATAGTTATAAGTAGACTGCAATGCAGAAATTTGCAACTTCAGCGACTAACATTAGAAACTATCTATGCTGTATGATTATTTTACAGCGCAGCTCTTAGGCACCTGATCCTGCAGCGAGCATCAGCATCCTTGTAACCGAGCAAATGAGCACAGCAAAGGATGAAAGAGCCAACGCGGAGTGCGGATGAAAGACAGCAACAGCAAAGAGAGCGCAAGGAGGAAAGTGGAGGAGGAGGGTGTGGCGAAAGCGTGAGAAGCGTATTGCTGCACAAGACAGGCTTTGCGGCGACGATGGCTACAAGATGCCGCAAGAGTAGCATGCGTTGTCTGTTCACCGATGATGCCACCAATACCACATATGGAAACAAAGTGCTGCACAAGTGGAGGTCTGTCTGCGGTGTCTGCTGTGAACCGTGCCCATGTGTCACCCACGAGCTGCCTCTCACAATCTTCCGATTAGTGAGGCAGTTGCACCACACTTAGCTCCATTTGCAATGTGCCGCACGAGACAGATTGTCTGCGCCAGCCAATACATCACGAAATGAAAACACGTATATAGCTGTGCTCAAATTTCGCATTAGGGAGTATTGCAATAGTCGGCGAAATTTTTTTATGAGCGATTTTGTGTAACTGTTTGTCGTTTGGATTCTTCACAGCGTTGATGGCAAATTTCTCATGTTATTTAATGTCTTGCCCAGCTTTTGCACACATGAACCGCATGTGTAACGAGGCTATCTCGGCTGAAGCTGCGACCATCCTTAGATTCCCACTACATAAGTCTTACTTTCTTCATTGAGGCAGTTTATCAGTTTCGCAAGTAGTCGCTTTTGTTGCTACGGCTAGAGGCAAAAAGCTTGAGTATGTCCAAGTATGACACCTTCGCACCAAATCGCAACTTTCAACTGCCGATTCATTGTCATGGGAGCCCCAAATCTCCCGATAGAACAGCACAGTTGAGATTGAACAATCGTAAAAATAAAAGTTCAAGCAGGAGGCTTATATTCAATATATGCTAGAAGTAAAGCTTGACTAGGCATAAACAGATGCAGTGAGACCCGCAATTTCCGCAAGACGAGCGAAGCCCTCACTCGCACTTTTGGTGCTGCAGCAGTATCATCGACAATCGAGTTGGAGATTACACAGAAGGCAGTACACTGGTTCACAAATGGCCTGGCCAGCAAACAGCCTCCACTTTAGAACACTTCACCTTATTTGTCGGTGTGTCTACATTGCAGAAAGGAGAAAGGTTCCGGGCAACTGGGAAGCTTTAAATAGACTTGGTCACGGCTGCATGTAAGAGAATGCCACCAAGTGACAAGCACTCCTGTGCCTCACCTCCTCAAGCCCTTCCAGGTGCTGATACATGGACATGAGCCGAGTCAGGATGCTGCGCCGCTGGCTCGACCCGGTGTCCACTGCCGCAGCAGGGACACGCAGTGCCCCCACCTGCGGCCCCAGCAGGGGGTCCAAGACGCGGGGCCCGCTGCCCCCGGGGGCACCCGGGTCCACGTTGGTGATGCCAGTCACCAGCGAGTCGCCCCGGGGGGCACAGAACTGCACAAACCGCACCTGCGTACAAGCACAGAGGATCAGTTGCCATCAGTGCACAATGCAGCGTAACAGTTCTCCAAGTGGCACAACCAGGGAGGGAGCAGAAATGCCACTTTGCTGGAGTCAACTCGCCTTGAAGTTCTCAAGGCTTATGCACTACATTCAGTAGCAATCGAGTTCTTAAGGGTGCGTTTTCAGTTTTGCTTTATGGATGGAAGGTGTTCAAGATACATAGATGAAACATTTATCGTCTGTCACGCATGACACGCTTCCTACTTCCATGAAATACAGCAGAACCTTGTTGATACGACCCAGTTATGTACTATTTCCCGGCGCCACCATTCCCGATCGAGAGCAAAAAAAATGACCCAATAAAGCGACACTTCTTTTTTACCAGTTCAGGGATGAAAGCGGCTACGGAAACTTTGAAGCAGCTCTCAGAGCAGAAAATTTGGCACTTTAGAGCAAGTCTGAAGCATGAACTGTCCATTTCAGTGCAGCAAATATGTGTCTTGGCGCAGCTTGGTAAAGGTCAATATGAGTGAGATACAGGCAGATTAAGAAGGCAGATTAAGAAAAGGTGTTCTTTATTTGACTTTGAGGAACACTATTAGGTTACAGTAAATCAGTTCGGAAGCCTGCCAGGTAAACAAAATTCATGACAAGGAAAAATTGTCACACAGTCGAACCCAACTATATTGGGCCAATTTACATAGAATTATTCTGTATATCGAACAATTTCTGAACACGGTACAGTTAGAAGGAGTATATATAGCACAAGTTGCACTTACATCAAACAAAAATAGCAGCGACTCCTGATGTACTAGACGCCAAGCGGCGCAAAAGTGCCCCCAGAAGTTTGCTTTCCCTCGCGGCGGTGGCGAAACCGGTGGTGCGGCTCCATCGAGCCGCTCTTCCTACCGTGACTGTGCGCCACGACGCGTCATGCAAGCCATTGACACCCCCTTGCAAAATATTATCCTGGCCCACCGGCGGCACTTGCTCAGACAGCCAATCAGAGGCTTTTGTGCCCTTGTTGTGCAAGGTGGCGCAAATGCGAGTTGTCTCGCTGCTTTTCTGGTTCATGGTGTTTGCGCCTTGTGGGCATTCTCCCACAGTGTTGCCGTGACGAAGTGGCAGAATTTGCCTTTCGCCGTGAAGCTCGAAATAATAGAGTCAGACATGTGAGAAGTTGGATGTCGCAGAAGCGTGCAAGATTCCAAGAAGCACTCGCGGCATGATCTTGAAGAATAAGGGGGAGATTAGGGCTAAAGAGGACACAGAGTGTATACATAGTGTATACATAGAGACAAAGTTGAAGGGACCATGAAAATTTGTTCGTCTTAACAGAAGAATACTTGGCAACATGACCAGTTGCATACAAATACCTTACTTCAAAATGGTAAATGAAGTAGACTTAAAACGGGGGGAAAATGATATAAAACTCATTTATTTAGCTGAACCTAATAGAAAACTGCCTTCAAGTGATACTCTTGCTTGGTTTCATCCAGTCCGTGATAAACGTTTGACACTTGTGTGCAAATCGGCGAGCAGCCACAAACAATGCCATCTCACCTAATGACCTTAAAAATCATTCTGTGCCTTCGTGCTGCTGGAAGAAGTTCACTAGGGAGTTCAAGCAAGCATCTGCCGCCTCACAGGTCATCGGTGCAGGCTCCGAACTAGCGAAAGTACTAAGGAGCGCACTGGGCGCGTGGCAAAGCAATGCAACCTAGATGAAAGTCGAGGTTACGTTGAGTGAAGTGGGGTAGGAGAAACGAGGCGAAGCACAGCGGATGAGGAAGGTAGGCGGACGCGTGCTGGGTTGACGTTCTCTGGCAGTTGCTACAGGTTTCATTTGTGATACGGACGCACCGGGTTCTTCTCGTGATAACATAGTCTTCGTGTGCGCAATGGAGGAAAGGCAGCTGATGCAATTTTTGGTGCGCAGAAGCGTCGTCACTGGCACAGCTGTGTCCTTTGTTTAATTTTCTTTTTAATTTTTTTCACAGGCTTTCTTTTCCTTTAAAAAAAAAGGATCTTCACGAACCCTAGGTTGCTCTAAATTATATTATTCGTCATTTCTCAACATCATCCACAACCTTTTCATTGACATCTCATTGACTAGGTGAGTTTATAAATTTAGCTAATTAAGCATATTTGTGCACAATGAATGAGAAATATTCACAGTGGCCGCCACGAACAACACCCATCAAAGTAAAGTGAATGCCGTTGATGTAGCACCCTCTGGTAATTTGGTAAATTTTAGTTCTTGAAGATGTACAGTTAAAGGGCCCCTCACTAGGTCTGGCCATTTTGAACTGACAAGCGCAGAGCACACAACGCGCATTAACGATCGTGTTTGTAAAGTATTACATCGCTACGCACTGCGGAAAAGTCTGAAATTTCAATCTGAATGCTGTTTTTCCTTTCCTTCACAGCGCCGTGCTCTAAGCCGGACGGGGACGTACACGTGTTCCTGCGCCTAGTTACTCGTGTTCGCAGTGCGACATCGATCATTGAGACATGTGACTTCGAGAATTATTCAATGCAACATCTGTTATTTGTATGATCTGTAGCTTGAATTAATGAATTAAAGCTTAGAGAAATAATAAAACACACAAATCGAATGTCTGCATGTTTTTGTTTTACTTTACACCGCAGCAAGAGAGATGTACTTCTGTTTCGTCTGCTTGTCCCCACCGTAGTGCAGTCGCGCGCACGTACCCCGAAACTACGTCGTTTTCTACCGTGTTCCAGCGAAGGATCATGCTCTGTGATCCACTTGTGCCTGCCTCAGTATTCGTGCAGCACTGACTTATAGCGCTAGTCAGGTGTCCTCGTGCACAGCGTGCAAAAGTGTGCGCTGCACGAAATGAGACAATCACAACAGCTCACGCGTGATGGTGTCAGCGAAAGTGCGCCGCACTGCAAAAAAAGCAAGGAGAAAAAAAAAATATAGGCGGGGCCCATGACGTATGCGTCACGCAGTCCTTGAGGTCTGGTATGGGAGAAAGCAGGGAAGGAGTTTCGCTTGCGGAGGTTAGACGGGGCACATGGAAAGAGTGTCTCTCTTTGCGGTGACGCTCGCCTCCTGTAATCATGGGTTCACGGCACAGTAATATTTCTATCTTGGCTATTAACGAGCCGACTTGAAAATTTTTTTCGGCAGAACACTCTCTAGGGCACACGTAACAATTTCCAGCGTATAACCAAAATTTGCTATGGTGCCTGGTGGGGGCCTTTTAAGATAGCAGAATACTGCAGCATAGATGTGAAGTGACATACTGGTCATCGCATATTGGACAGTATTTCACATCACTTACCGAGAAAAATACTCTAAGATATTTTTAAAACAATAAACACATAAAAATATTCACTGGCTTTCCGATATTCACAACCTCCAGATTCTGGAGGGTCGCGCTGTCGCCGAACTTTTAATTACGACCACCATTTTGCCAATAAGATTGACTAATTACAAAACTTTACATTCTTGGCTTGCTTTCTGCGGCAGCAAAAGCCTGATTTTGTGTAGTGTGGTTGTGCAAAAAGCAGTGTACCCCAAGTGCAAATTTGAGTGACAATCGCTGCTGTCACTGGATATTTGTAACCAAGAAGTTTCATGAAAGCAAGTAGTTTATGTAACCCTTTGAGGGTCGAATTATTTTGAAAAAAACTTTCCCGGGTAGTCAAATTACTTTATTGCGGATCTTGAATGTACAAAATGTATTAAGTTGGGAATAAATAGTCAAAAATAATTAGGAACAGTATTTTGGTGTCGGCATCACTCAGAACTGCAAAATGTTCAATAGTATTTCCGAGCGTGGTACTCCTTGAAACACGGGTCTACGCACAGCGCCTTATCGCAGTCTGCACACCTAAAATGCGTGTCTGTTCTCTTGAAGCGAGGAGTTGTGTTGGCGCACACATGCCATCTATGCGTGCGGCTGCCTTGGGCAGAGGTCTGAGGCACCCTCTCGCGTAAGCGCGTTGCCGCGGAGAGCGAGAATACCTCGGGAACAGCGCTGATAAGCAAGTGGTGATAAACAGAGCAGTGCCAATCAAGATAGAAATCAACTTCCGCCGCCCCTGTGAGAGCGTGCCGACAAAGAGAAAAACCCCGTTTCGCGCGCCTCCGTTGCGATCACGCAGCGGAACCAAAACCCCGAAAGCGCGTTGCCACTGAGACCGAGAATACCTCGCGAACGGCGCTGATAAGCAAGCTAAGAGCAGCGCCAATCAAGATAGAAATCAACTTCCACCGCCCTGCAAGAGAGTGCCGACAAAGAAAAAAATGACGTTTCGCTCGCCTCCATTGCGATCACGCGGCGAAACCGAAACCGCCAAAGGGGCGTTGCCGCAGTCTGAACGACGCGCTGAAGCTAGCAATCAGCTCTGTTTATCTCCCCAAGAAGGTAGCACCAATTTCAAACGCATCTGAGAAGTGCTAAGAGGTGGCAGCACCTCCCGATGAGCGCTCATCGTCATTATGGCGCGACATTTCTAACGGAGGGTCGGAACCGTACCCGTACGGCAAGGACCTTGCGGGACAGAAAACCGCCGCCGTACATTTACGGCTAAAACCTTCAAAGGGTTAATGGCATGCTGTGCTGTTATCCTGGTGACCGGACGTGATGCACATGTGAAATAGATGTAGAATGTACGCTTCTGTACCATTAATCGACGCAGATGTACCAATAAAACACGAAAGCGAGTGCTAAAATGTATAACGAAACTGATGAGCTACACGCTGAACAAACTGTACGACCTTATTTGTTCAGTGCTGCTTTCTTTCCAGACTGCCCCATGAAATTAGTACCAGTTCTAATCATATTTAGATGGTGTTCGTATGTGGAAACGCTGTTAAGAATGGCGAGCTACAAGGAAAAATTGCCACCCAATTATGACTGGGGGACAAGGCGCACATCCCCCACTCTCCGTCGCTGCAGCAAGACTGCGTTCGAAGAAGCGGGCTTTGTGCTGAAAACCGCCCCCATCCACGAGCCCCATCTCCGTTGTGACGAAACGGGCTTGACGGACGAACTATTGTGCCCGAGGTCCCCCAGCGCGAACCTGATTTTGCTACGCATGAGCAAGCCGCGGCGGGACAACGAGCTACCCAGAATGTCTCCGAGCTTCCCGGAACGACTCCCCTCTGTCGGCGGCTCCAGTCCTTCGCACCTGTGTGTTTGCGTGTGTGTGGGCGTAAACGATACTGCGGAGCGACTCCCCTCTGTCGTCGGCTCCAGTCCTTCGCACCTGTGTGTTTACGTGTGTGTGTGCGTCACCTTGTCGCGGGAGGCGGCTAGTTTTGCGATGACGAAACGAACATTCGCTGCCTTGTATCGCCGAAGGACCGAGCGTTTAAAAACGGCTGTTGGGCGGAGGCTCGACACACTTCTCTCGTGCAGTCAGGTTGGACTGACACACTTTCTCTTGAGCAGTCATGTTGGACTGACACTCTTTTTCTTAAGCAGTCATGTTAGACTGATTTAATTTCTGTAAATAAACCCATTTTCCTCGTTCTCGATGAGAAGCAGTTCTTCCCTTCATCAACGTCCTCAGCGTGTTTAAGTTGGACGACGGCATGGGCCAGCTACCTTCGAATTCATGCCGGACTCCAATCTTGGCAACGGATCTCGAGCGATGGGATTGAGCCCCCAATCCTGACAACTGGCTGACAGCGGTGAGATGGACTTTGCGACATGGTGCTGTACCTGCGGTGAGTGCTTGATTCTTGCTTTGACTCTCTAGGCTTCATTTTGTGGTTGTTCTGTTTAGAACTGTAGGGAAGCTAGATTGTTGTGTGTTAGCTAGGTTGTGTTTTCCTAGCTAGATTTAGAGAGCAGAATCAAGGCAGTAAAGCAGCAGTCATGGGGTTAAGGACACTGCTGAGAGACGAGTTGTTAATAGTTGGTGAGGAACTGGGCCTAGATGTACGCGAGGAAATGCTAAGATCAGAATTATTGCATATCATTTCCGAACAGGCCAGTGAGGAAGATATTGAAATGGGATTGGAACTTCTCAAAAAGAGAGAGAAACGGGAAAGAGAAAGAGCAGAACGGGAAAGAGAAAGAGAAAGAGAAGAACACGAAAGAGAAAGAGAAAGAGAAGAACGGGAAAGAGAAGAACGCGATAAAGATCGCGAGTTAAGAAAAATGCAACTTGAACTTGAAAGCAAACGTTTGGAGTTGTCTCAAGGAAGTGAAGGCGCTCTGGGACAATCAAGTGAGGCAGAATCGTACCGCATGGACAGGCTATTAAAGCCATTTGAGGTCGGGACCGACATAGGCTTGTTCCTAAGCAATTTTGAAAGGACTTGCGAAAAGATGAACTTCGGCCCGAATACATGGCCACAGCGGTTGCTGTCTATGTTGCCGTGTGAGGCGGCGGAAGTAATCGCCAGACTGAGTGCACAGGATGCATATGATTATGCAAAAGTTAAGGCTAGTCTCCTGAAGAAATACCGCCTTTCAGCCGAAGCTTTTCGGCAAAGGTTTAGGAGCACAGGCAAGAAAGATAGCGAGGGATATCCGGAGTTTGCATATAGCTTAAAGGCCAACCTAGCCGAGTGGCTTAAAAGCGCGGAAGCGTACGACAGCAGAGACATGATCATTGAATGCATGTGTCTAGAACAGTTTTACAAAACCATCCCCCAAGCTGTGAAACTGTGGGTGCAAGACAGAGGTAATGTAAACCCTGTGGAAAGGGCGGCTGAATTAGCCGAAGAGTACGCAACCCGTAGAAAGTTGAACGCCGAGGAGGGAAACTGGGACGGTCGAAATGGACCGCGGAAACCATTTCCGTTCAAAAAGCGTGCGCAGACTAGACGATCGGAGCCTGTAGACATGGCAGAAAAGCCCGCAGAAAAGAGCGAGGAGAAACTTAACAGAGAAACCGCACAAAAAGAACAGAAAAGAAAATTCAAATCTTTTAGACCAATGCGCTGTTACAAATGCCACAAACTGGGACATATAGCTGTAAACTGCGAGAAGTCTAGCGTAGTTTTCTCCTACGTGGAGGAAAAGGATGAGAATATGGAACTTTTAAGTCCATATCTTCACGACCTGCAAGTTAATGGAAAACCATGCCGAGTGCTAAGAGACAGTGCCGCCACGATGGACATTGTCCATCCGTCTTACGTGACGGTAGATGACTTCACCGGAGAAGTAGCATGGATAAAACAGGTTGTAGAAGAACACAGCGTGTGTCTGCCCATGGCCAAAGTCAAAATCAATGGACCATTCGGGGAGCTAGAGACTGAGGCTGCAGTTTCCAAATTTTTGTCACTGCAGTATCCTTACATCTTTTCGAATCGTTCGAATCGGTTACTGTGTGACAAAGGGCTCAAACTGGGAGAGGGCATAGTACAGGCATTGACCCGAGGCCAAGCTCGTAAGATCGCGGCGCTTTCGGTGGAAAATGCACACGCTCCTCCAGCGGAAGCAGAAAAGAGGATAACTTCAATACCCGAATACGAGCTAGGCCCGAGGGACAAAAGAACAGTTGAGGAGAGCCTGCCAGCTGACCAGCTCAATGAGAGCGTAGCACTTGAGTGTCAAAGTTCTAGCCTGCAGGAAGAGCAAGCTGACGCACTCACAAGCGAGACAGGGTCGTTATTATCACCGGCCTCAAAGAACTTTGATCAGCTCTTACGTGTGGATAAAGAGTCACTGGCAGCTGAGCAAAAGAATGATGAGAGCTTAGCTAAATTACATGACACAGCTAAAGAAGGCATTGCTAGGCGCAACGTGACGATACATGAGAGAGGAGGTTTGTTGTATCGGCACTACAGAGATCGAAAGGGTAGGATTTTAGATCAGTTAGTCGTACCTACTAAGTATAGGGAGGACCTTTTGAGTCTCTGTCATGGAAATGGGTGGTCCGGCCACCTAGGCATAAACAAATCAAAGGAAAGATTGCTTATGGAATACTACTGGCCTGGCTGTTTCAAAGACGTAGAAAACTTTGTAAGATCATGCGACGCCTGCCAGCGTTCTGGTAAACCAGGAGAGACATGGAAAGCTCCACTGAAGGTAGTGCCCTTAATAACAGAGCCTTTCAGACGACTTCTAATAGACACGGTAGGGCCTCTTCCAAAAACAAAATCGGGCTACAGGTACTTGTTTACCATGCTGTGTCCGGCTACCAAGTTTCCAGAAGCAATCCCTTTGAGAGAGCTCAGTTCCACCGAAGTAGTAGACGCGCTTTTGACAGTGTTTGCACGAGTTGGGTTTCCAGCCGAAATTCAGGCAGATCAAGGGTCAGTATTCACGAGCGCACTGACTTCCACATTCTTGCAAAAGTGCGGGGTAAAGTTAATACACAGTTCTGTCTATCACCCTCAGTCAAACAGTGTAGAGAGGTGGCATTCGGTGCTTAAGCGAGTTTTGCGTGCGCTCTGTTACGAGCATAAGGAGGACTGGGAGAACTGTCTGCCGGCAACTTTGTTTGCTTTGCGAACGGTTCCACATGAAGCGACAGGGTTCTCACCAGCAGAACTAGTGTATCGGAGGACACTCCGTTCTCCACTGAGAATGTTAAGAGAGATGTGGGAGGAAAGAGGTGAGAATCCAACAGTGGTTGAATACGTGCTAAATTTACTGGAACGGCTAAGCGCAACCCAAGAACTAGTCGGAAAGAACATGGGAGTAGCTCAAAAGAACGCCAAATTCTATTACGACAAGAATGCGAGGCTTCGTACGTTTAACGCCGGAGACCAGGTAATGATCCTCAAACCTTCAAGAAAGAACGAGCTTGAAGTTCACTGGGACGGGCCCGTTAAAGTGTTGCACAAACTTTCAGACACTAACTATGCTTTGAGAATGCCCGGTCGCAGGAAGGAAGTGAGGATATATCACTGTAATTTGATGAAGCCGTATGTAGAGCGGAGCGGAGTCGTTAACTATACCCTCAAAGAGCCGGATGGGATTAGTACCAAGTTTAAGGAGTATAGGGCGACCTCCAACTCTGAAATCGGTCTAGAAGAAGTAGTCGAGCACTCGGTAAGCTCGCACGCTCTAAGACCCGAGCAGCTAGATGAGCTAAAAGAGGTGTTAGGGGAATATCTCGACAGATTCAGCGATCGGCCGGGTAGAACCGAACTGATAACGCATGAAATTGAGCTGACATCAACCGAACCAGTAAGATCAAAGCCTTACAGGGTGTCTCCTAGACAGAGAGAGATTATGGAGGCAGAGATACAGCGCATGCTAGAGTTGGGAGTTATTGAGCCCGCTGAGAGTGACTACACGTCACCGCTAATACTGGTAGAAACCCCTAACAAGGACCCTCGTCCGTGTGTTGACTACAGGAAGTTAAATGCCATCACTAGGGATCAGCTGTACCCGATACCCAACATTGAGGAACGAATTGAAAGAGTTAGCGCTGCTAAATACATTTCAACCATAGATCTCGTGCGGGAGTACTGGCAAGTTCCCCTTTCAGAAAGTGCCAGCCGCTATGCCGCATTCATCTCGCCTGTAGGCACTTTTTGCCCTCTCGCACTCAGCTTCGGGCTGAAGAACGCGCCGTTTAGCTTCTCTAAGTTAATGGATATTGTCCTAAAGGACTTGCAGGAGTTCGCCTTGCCCTATCTTGATGATGTGGCAATTTTTTCGGACAGCTGGGAACAACACGTATCGCACCTCAAACAGGTGTTCTCACGGTTGAGGGAAGCCGGCTGAACGATGAAAGCGGAAAAGTGTAGGTTTGGTTGTTCGCAGGTTACTTATCTGGGCCATGTTGTCGGTCAGGGCATGAGACGGCCGGCTGAGCTGAAAATAGCTACGATTGGAGAATTTTCTCAGCCGCGCACGAAAACAGACCTTCGTTCATTTTTGGGACTTGTGGGGTACTATCAACGGTACATTCCGAATTACTCACAAATGGCAAGTCCATTAACGGACGCCCTTCGAACGGGAGCACCGAGTAACGTACACTGGGATAAGGACAAAGAGAGCGCTTTCCAAAGTTTGAAAACGCTATTGGTTTCTCGCCCAGTGCTTCGCGCGCCAGACTACACAAAGGAATTCATAGTTCAATGCGACGCAAGCGACAGAGGTATGGGCGTGGTACTTAGTCAGGTCGGCGACGATAACGAGGAGCATCCTATCCTCTATGCCAGCCGTAAACTAAATGTAAGAGAGGAAGCCTACAGCGCTTCAGAGAAGGAATGTGCTAGTTTAGTTTGGGCCGCACAGAAGTTGTCGTGTTACTTGTACGGAGCGAAGTTCATCTTCGAGACCGACCACTGTCCTCTGACGTGGCTCAATCAAATGTCACACAAAAATGGCCGCTTGCTCCGATGGAGCCTCACTCTCCAAGAGTACAACTTCTCCGTTAGATATAAGAAGGGAAAGTTGCATAGCAATGCGGATGGTTTGAGCAGGCTAATTTGAATTCTGCGTTTGAGGGTCCCGCCTAAATTTTAGGGTTACTAGTGCTAATTTTATTAAGCGAAGAGGATCCCCTCTCATTTAGCAGGATTCCATCCATGATTGCTGAATTCGTCAGCAGGAATTTGCTTCAAAAATTGGCATAGCGAAATGCAGCATTTTTTGTTTCTGCACTTCTGCTGTTGTTCTTTTTGAAGCCTAGCGAGTCTAAAGTGAGAGCCAATGCACGTCATCTCGGCGCAGAGCCGTGTTGTGGGGTTCATTTTGCAGTTGCCTGTCCTTGTTGGATGTTTTGGGGCGGTGACATCAATACACAAGTGGTCGCTGCGAGCCAAGACATCAATCCCCCCCTGACCACCTGCCGTTCTCTTCCTGCCTAGCGGTTGTCAGCGCTAGACAGTCGAGATTTTTCGGCCCATGGAGGCACTGTTAAGAATGGCGAGCTACAAGGAAAAATTGCCACCCAATTATGACTGGGGGACAAGGTGCGCATCCCCCACTCTCCGTCGCTGCAGCAAGACTGCGTTCGAAGAAGCGGGCTTTGTGCTGAAAACCGCCCCCATCCACGAGCCCCATCTCCGTTGTGACGAAACGGGTTCGACGGACGAACTATTGTGCCCGAGGTCCCCCAGCGCGAACCTGATTTTGCTACGCATGAGCAAGCCGCGGCGGGACAACGAGCTACCCAGAATGTCTCCGAGCTTCCCGGAACGACTCCCCTCTGTCGGCGGCTCCAGTCCTTCGCACCTGTGTGTTTGCGTGTGTGTGGGCGTAAACGATACTGCGGAGCGACTCCCCTCTGTCGTCGGCTCCAGTCCTTCGCACCTGTGTGTTTACGTGTGTGTGTGCGTCACCTTGTCGCGGGAGGCGGCTAGTTTTGCGATGACGAAACGAACATTCGCTGCCTTGTATCGCCGAAGGACCGAGCGTTTAAAAACGGCTGTTGGGCGGAGGCTCGACACACTTCTCTCGTGCAGTCAGGTTGGACTGACACACTTTCTCTTGAGCAGTCATGTTGGACTGACACTCTTTTTCTTAAGCAGTCATGTTAGACTGATTTAATTTCTGTAAATAAACCCATTTTCCTCGTTCTCGATGAGAAGCAGTTCTTCCCTTCATCAATGTCCTCAGCGTGTTTAAGTTGGACGACGGCATGGGCCAGCTACCTTCGAATTCATGCCGGACTCCAATCTTGGCAACGGATCTCGAGCGATGGGATTGAGCCCCCAATCCTGACAACGCCCAACACTTATATAAAACACTCATAACACATTGTATAGCACAGAACGGTTTTCATTTTCTTGCAGCCTAGCTGCAATTATGCCAGCAAACACACTCGCACTTCAAAGACGCGGGCGCTGAAATGCATTGCTTAGGCTTGGATTGCAGGACAAAGGGCTAGCGAACGGATATGCGGCTGCCACTAAACTGAACCTGCACACCCTGCTAAATTTGGCATCTTCATTAAAAATTAGTGTTTTGGCGCAGATTGGCACAACTCAACAGGTTGACACAAGATGGCGCAATTGGCGGAGCACTTCCATCCCTGCGGTTCAGATGTTCCCAGACAACACAATCTTTCGGCACCAGCGTTCAGTACACTGTCAAGCTGCAATCGTATGATGCATTTTCCATCCGCTAGATCCCACGTAAATAAGAAAAGGCAAGAGCGATCGAGAACAATGGCGGCCCGCTGCAGCAGCTTCTCCACAGTACTACAGTGCAGTCCACTTATAACAATACCACATATAACGATATATCGGTCATAACGATGGGTTGACATGAGAGTGTCATTTTATGCATTAGGTCTATGGGGAAAAAAACCATTTATAACGATAGGTTATTCACCGCATATTGGATATAACGATCCAAATTTTGCAGTCTGGACGGCGTTTTCCGTGCCAAATAATCGTAACGTTTGCGTTGCTTAGTTCCCTGAAACGAACGATGTCGAGACGAGGCGATGTTTACCTCCGTAAGTTCACATCTGCCGCCATTACTGCGCAGCGCGTCTCACCCCGCCCGCGCACGAGTAGGCGCAGCCAACGTTGGCGCAGCGCGCCACAAGATGGCGCTAGCTGCTTCATGCGCGTCGGCCACAGTCGCTCCGAAAGAGAGAGAAAGAAAAAAGAAGCGACAAGCAAAGCGGCGCGGTGGCGCCCGTCCCGCGTCTCTCTCGCGATAGCAGGCTGACGCCACCGAAGCAGCGTGCAACCAACGGTTCAACCCAGTTCGAAGATGGCGCCGACAAAGCGCAAAGCTGTGTCGCTTGACACAAAGATGGATATTTTGCAGGACTCTCGATGCGGCTTCAAGGTGAGCGCCCTCGTGAAGAAGTATGAGCTCGTCCAGTTAACGATATCAACCATATTGAAAACCGGGAGCACCGCGATTGTGAAGGCAGGAGCTATCAGCGGCCATTCCGATCAGTGGAAAAGGGCTTAGAGACCCTTTGTACGCCGATGTTGAAGAGGCGCTTTACCAGTGGTTCATCCCCAATTGCTTCAAGAAGGCGGGCTTTGTGCGTAAGGACGAACTTCCCCAACCCACTGAGACCGACCCGGTTGAAGTCACTGACATAACCGAGCTCTGGGAGCTCGTTCCTACTGGTGACACAGGTGGTGTGTCGAAGGAGGAGTTTTTGACTACAGACAGTGCTGCCTCGTTCTGCGATGAGGTCACCGACGAGGCGATCGCCGAAGATGTGCTGTCTCGACAGACGCAAAGTTGTGCGACGGTGGCGACGGCATCAGCGACAGTGACAACGAGGTCGACAGTGGCTCCTTGACCCCGACCACGATGCCCACGCAAAGTGCACTGTCGTCGATCGACTCCTTAATTGATTTTATGCATGCTAAAGGATTGCCGCCAGTGTTCGCGCAGCAGCTGGAATCCATGCACACCGCGGTTGTGAAGCTGAAGCTGCCGCAAAAGCAAGTGGAGATTTCGGACTATTTCGGCGCGCCTAATCCTTGAGACGGTCATTGGCGCTAGAAATAAAGTTTGTTTTTCACGGCCTACTGTATACATCATCTATTCTTTAGAGCAAGTAGCGAATTCGAGTTCAGAGCTGCAAAGGTAAAGAGCGCAAATGCGTTTAAATTTTTTTTTTTTTATAACTGCTGTCCAGATATAGCGATCATCGGTTATAACGATCATATTTTTCGTCTTTCTCGATATTGTTATAAGTGGACTGCACTGTAGTTCCCCCGTTCCACTAGAAAACATCAGTGCCCGCTCAGTTTCCTCTTCCGGTACTAGCGAATCTCTTCCCCAGTCATCGTACACTGCATTCACAGCTATCGCCACTAACCTTGCTGCAATAAGCATCTTCACCTATCTGTTCCACAGCACGTGTGACTTAGTGCCGCAGGAAGCGAACGCTTTTAACAGGCAACAACCCAAACGCGTCATGCGAATGAAACCTTTCAAATGCACCATTAGCAGCAACTAGCACTCTACAGATTCCATCAACACTTCTCATGCCATTAGGAGGGACCCACCTTCTCACGCTCGGAGGCCGTCTTGCAGGTGGCCAATGCCTGACCCCTGCGCCAGTCCCAGAGCACCACCCTGTTGGCCGTAGCAATGGCCAGCAGGGGCTCCAGTGGGTGGAATGCCAGCGATGAGATCACCGTACCCTCACGCGAGCTCCAAACCTCGCTTCCACCCTGCACACATGTACACATGCACCTCTAGCAGGAGACAAGCAACTTTGCGAGTTTTTTCACTTTTACAGCATTGGCCCATAATGGGTTCTTGTAGCTCTGAAGTGTCCATCTAAGGGCCGTTCCACAAAGCTACCTATCAAAAACTATAGAACTGTCATGGTTGCTCTGGGTACTTGTACGGTGGTCGTTTAAAAATGTTTCTTCCAACACACACAACAAGCCTAAAACACTTAGCAGCAGCAGAAATAACGAATTTCCAGCGCAAGCGCATTTCTTTAAGCTTAATACCAACACTACAGAAAAGCCGTGTTCTACGTTCAATATTGTAAGCCCTATTGCCTTTGTAAGTCGCTCCAAAGAAGCACTAATGGGCAGCTCCAAGGCAATGTGACCCATAACTTATTTTCGCAGACACACAGCTATAGATCAATTTAATAAGTAATGAAACTATCCTGCATTAGACTAGAAGGCCGAAATAAGTATTCTGCATAATATTGTTTAAAGCCAGTTTGGAAAAAAATTGTAACGGGACAGAAAGGTAAGTGTCGATACCACCATCAACATTGGAAGCAGTAGGCTCTCCTGCCTTCAAGCTGTTCATGAAGGCACACACACACCAGCAAATTGTACAGGTCGTGCAACCAAGTTAGTTGCAATTGGTCGTAAGAGTTGAAAAGCGACCATTTCAAGTCAAGCCACCTGTTGCTAAATTTTTTCAGCTCCCTGAGTGGTTTTGCAAAGTGACTGTACGAATCAGCTGTACAGGTCCAGGATATTAGAACATGCCGACGTTTATACTGGCAATGGCAATGCGAGGAGATACAGTAGACTTCTGTTAATTCGACTCGAGTTAACATGATATTTAGCTTAATTTTATCCCGGCCGAAAGTCCCCACTGTTGCCCATGCATTTCTATGGGCCTGAACTTTCGTAGTTTCCATCCTAAAATTGGCCTTCACCGGTGTTACGACTTTGCACCGCTGCACCACTATTACGACTTTGTGGTCCCGTAGCGCTCGTCACCCGTTTCGTGACAGAGCGTTGGTAGCGAAGACTCCGAGCCAGGCGTCGATGAGAATAACAAAAGGGACTTTATACACTATATACAGGTCATTATACAGGACATGAAGGGATCGGCACTGGGGCCGAGAGCTCACAGCAAACGCGACTGTTCCCGCACGGCAACGTCCGGCGAAAAACGCGTGACACATCTCGCTCCAGTCGAGAGCGGCACTGGCTCCCGGTGGGTCGGCGGATCCGGTTTTTCAGGCGGCGCGCCTCCGCTTATAAGCCCCCAAAACCATTGTCACCCAAACGGCCCAATACAAAGCGAGCACTCGACGGTCGTCCGAGAGGTCCAACCAGCGACCGCGCTGGCCACCTGGTTCAATTGTGGCGGGCGCGGTGACCTTCAGGCAAGGGCCGGAGGTCACCTAGTGGATGTCTACGGCGCCGGGCTGTCTGGCACTTGGCGACACGTATGAACACGTTGTACGCCGATGCTTCTCCGGAGGACACCACTGCCTGACGGCTCAGCATCTTGACTTGTCAAGGGAGAATCAGGGCGCTGTGCCTTTCGGCGCAGCCCCGGGTTTGTCCAAAGGGCGCTCGCCGGATAAATTCTGCATCTTGCAGATTCGGAATCCGGGCTTGTGGTAATGGCACAACAGCATCCCCGCCCTCAGATAAGGCGCCGGGAAGACGAGCTGCCTCCACGTGGCTCGGATGCCAGGCGCGCACGTTCGTCAGGCTCGTCCAAGTTCACGTCCAGTGTTGGGACGCCAGGTAACTTCACGTGCCCAGGTCCAACTCGCCAGGACAGGAGCTCTGCTCACCGCGTTGTCGCCAAGGCACCTCGACCAGCTCCGCTCGGGTCGTTCCTAAGCCCTTGCTTCTCGCCACTGGTCCCGGTTGGTCGTTCTGCAGCTTGCAAAACCGACCGGCAAAAGGCAACACCCAACACGAACAAGTGCCCTCTGTCTCCCGTCAAACACCAGACAAGGCCATAATCCAAATCAACCTAACTGAATTGCTATCCCCCTTTTTGCTCCCGCTGCAACAAGAGGCAGGTGTATGATCCAGTACACAAGGCTCAAACAACCATTTTTCAAATGAACAACACACCAAAATATCAGGAACAATTAATAATCAGCAATAATAATGACAATTAGAATGGCCCCCTTGAAATCACTTGGACCCAAAACATACTACTGAGGAAGCAAATGAGGTCATTCATTTTTCCCGGCGATATTTTCGCGGAATCCGAAGCTGCTTATATTTGCGACCCTGCTTATCCGTGTAGCGGCGGTACAATAAGCCAGATTCCTTGCCAAATGAAACCCTCTTTTTTTTCACTCCCCGTTTGACGCTCTTCCTCAGATCGGCTAGTGAACAGTCTTCCTGTTGCTCGCGAATCAGAGTTTCTCTTTCAACTGCCGCCTGCTCCTGCCAGCTGGCGGAAACCGGAGCGAGTGTGGAGCCCGCGTCGCCTAATTGCGGCGTCGCGTCTATATCGCGGCTAGCACTGCACGCGTCACTCCCACTCACTTCCAGGACACGCTCGCCCAGGCCAGCCTCCGAGCTCTGCCTCTCCCGTGCCTGCTCGCCACTCAAGTTACCTTGATCGGTCCGTGTGCCGCACCGCTGTTCGCTCACCGACGCAAAGTCAAGTTCCCTCGACAGCGGGCGCGCTTTGGATCGCGTGAGGGCCATGTACGCCCCGTCGGCAAAGAACGATTCGCCCTGATCCTTCAGCAGCTGCTCCGAGCTATTTGAGAAGAGGTAGGGAAAGTGCTCCGGGAGGGCGGCTGACACAGCGGCTTCGGTGTTAAGTTTCCCAAACTCTCCTTCAATGATAACCGTTGCGATCGGTAAACAGACACTCTCCTCCTCGGCCACTTGCCGTATCCTAGCACACTCTCCCGTAAAATCACTCGAGGAGACGAAAGACGGGTGAACAACGTCCATAGTTGCTGCAGAGTCCCGAAGTGCACGGCACTTCTTACCGTTTATCTTAATTTCCTGCACATAGGGCTCTAATAGACGTATGTTTTTGTGAGTTTCCTGTATTGTTGCAAAAGCAATTCTCTCTGGGCAGCTTGCAGCGATGTGCCCTTGCTTTTTGCAGTTGTAGCAGGTTAACGGTTTCCGTTTTTCAAAAGAACGCGTCGTATCGTTTCGCTGTTTCGGACCATCGTCATCATTCTGAGATGCATTCTGTCCTTCCCTTACAGTTTCTTTGGGAAGGGACTCGTCTTCCCGAAACTCGCGACGCCTGATTTCTTTCCGTTCATCGGGCTCCCCGGAAAACCCATCTCTCCTATCTGCTTTTTCTACGCGCACTGCCTTGCTGTGCAAGCTGCGGCGGGTGTAATACTCTTCCGCTAACTCTGCTGCCTTGTTTAGCTTAACCTCCTTTAGCCTATCTTGCAGCCAGAGCCTGACATCCTCATCAATGCAACGGTAAAACTGCTCCAACGCGATGCATTCGACGATTTTGTCGCGGTCGTCGTAAACCTCTTCGCCCTTCAGCCATTCCACCAGGTCGGCTTTTAGACGAAACGCGAAGTCAACATTCGACTCCTTACCCTTTTTTGCATACCGGAACCTCTGCCGGAAAGCTTCGGGCGACAATTTGTACTTCCGCAGTAGCGCTTCCTTCACATCACTGTAGCTTTCAAACGCCTCTTTCGATAAGCAAGTTATTACGTCTGATGCCTCCCCAGGAAGCAAGGCTAACAGATTCTGTGCCCAGAGGGATCGCTCAATGCTATTCCGTTCGCACACGTGCTCAAATTTCACGAGGTATTTGGCCATATCCTCTCCGACGACAAAGGGTGGAAGTTGATCGCGTATTCTTGGACCGTTAGAAGTTAGACTAGGCGCCGGCGAGCTATTTCGGGTCTCCAACTCTTTCATTTTAAGCTCGTGCTCACGACGTTCTCTCCTTTCCTCCTTTTCCTCCTCGCGACGTTCCTTTTCTTTCCTTTCCTCCCTTTCCCGACGTTCATTGATATCCGCCCAGGCCTCTGCGGCTTCCTCAGCCGTTACGTCCCCAGTCCTCATGACCTCAAGGATCGCATTCTTTCTTTTAGTTGAGCCCAACTCAATGCCCAACTCCTCACAAATTTGGAGAAGTTCCTTGACCTTGTACTTCTCCATCGTTCACACTGTCCTCCTGCTGTTTGCCCTTTTTGAATATACCTGCCGTACGCTACTATAATGCTACTAGTAAGACATATGCAAGTATTTCACACACTGCCCTGTTTACCCCCTCAGCATCCCCTGGTTTTCAAAACACTCTAACTAGGCTTGAAACACACAAGGTTAACACAATGCAACACCAAATCCTTCCCTGAGCTACTATAACCTGTGTCAGAGAAAGTCTGGTGTTTGAGGTAAACTTCAGGCACTCACCGCGCCGAGGTAGCTGATGCCGGTCAATCCCGTAGCTGCCATCCACTGTTACGACTTTGCACCGCTGCACCACTATTACGACTTTGTGGTCCCGTAGCGCTCGTCACCCGTTTCGTGACAGAGCGTTGGTAGCGAAGACTCCGAGCCAGGCGTCGATGAGAATAACAAAAGGGACTTTATACACTATATACAGGTCATTATACAGGACATGAAGGGATCGGCACTGGGGCCGAGAGCTCACAGCAAACGCGACTGTTCCCGCACGGCAACGTCCGGCGAAAAACGCGTGACACATCTCGCTCCAGTCGAGAGCGGCACTGGCTCCCGGTGGGTCGGCGGATCCGGTTTTTCAGGCGGCGCGCCTCCGCTTATAAGCCCCCAAAACCATTGTCACCCAAACGGCCCAATACAAAGCGAGCACTCGACGGTCGTCTGAGAGGTCCAACCAGCGACTGCGCTGGCCACCTGGTTCAATTGTGGCGGGCGCGGTGACCTTCAGGCAAGGGCCGGAGGTCACCTAGTGGATGTCTACGGCGCCGGGCTGTCTGGCACTTGGCGACACGTATGAACACGTTGTACGCCGATGCTTCTCCGGAGGACACCACTGCCTGACGGCTCAGCATCTTGACTTGTCAAGGGAGAATCAGGGCGCTGTGCCTTTCGGCGCAGCCCCGGGTTTGTCCAAAGGGCGCTCGCCGGATAAATTCTGCATCTTGCAGATTCGGAATCCGGGCTTGTGGTAATGGCACAACACCGGATAATTCAAACTTGACCAGCCTCACGCATGTGCCTGACCTCTGTGGTGGCCTCAACAGTGTCCCTTTTCGTGGTGGCACGTCTCGGTGAAGCTGTTAGGGGACAGTGAATGCGCTGAACACATCCCATCTCCCATCGAAAATGACCATTTTCAATTTGTCATAGGGAGATTTTCAAGCAATAACCATAGCACACAATATCTCATTATGGCACTTACTCGATTCTAGGGCATGCACCTTTTTTTTCAGGAGTTTGCTAAAAATTGCCTGCGTGGCATTTGTACTGCGGCGAAGCTAACTTTAAATAGGAAACCATGCGGCGAAGCTGACAAGGCAAAGTGGCCGCGATTGTGCAACACATATTAAGCACATATTATTTTTTGTTAAAAATTGGGTGCGCATCACGTTTCTACTTTCTTTATGAGCTTTAATGGCATTTCTATGCTCATTTTCTACTTTGAACAGATAGAAAGTGGGTGTGCATTTGATTCCGGGGCATTTTAGACTTGGGCAAACACTGCCAAATGAATTGGCACTGTGCTGCAGCGTTTTTTTCTTCAGCATGTTTATTTCGACCCGCCGGATAATTCGATCAATTTTGTCGGTACCATCAAGGTCAAATTAGTGAAAGTCGACTAAATACTTGTGCCACTACTGAGTGCTTTCCTTTTCATCCCTCTTCACTGCAGCGGTGATTGCAAAACCACAGCTGACATCGCTGCTGCACATTTCAAGGTGCCTGTGACGAGTTCATCATTGAAGTAGGGGACGAGATCCCAATAATGATAGAAGTGAAAATTTAGCATTTTCACCCAAAGGGCAACGAACTGACAGCGATAGCAAGGTTTATTGTTGCACCTGGGCTCCTCGGATGGTGTTCTAACTATAAACGGGTGCAACACATTGGTGCGACACAGCACTCAAAGCAACTGCTGCTGAGCAGAAAGAACAGTGCCCATACAGAAGAACAGTGGTGCTACCCCGGGCATCTTACTGCGCTGGCATGATGAGGAGCATTGCCAGCGGCATTACAGACCTCTCACCTCGATGGCGCTCGAGACGAGATCAACGAAGAATTGTCAGCATTTAAACAGTCGCAGTGAAATATTAGATACTGTCGCTGAGGTTTACCGCCTGTTCTGCTCAGACCAGTGCATACACCCCGAAGCTCAGCAGGAACACTAGTAAGCTTATAAGGTGTCTGCGCACAAGGCTCATACCAGCCAGCAGAAGGCTGGCATTCCTGGCTTCGCCATCAAGGTGATGATTCAGTGTAGCGTTGATGGTGGGTCAACAATGCTTCGTCGTTTTTGTAGGCAAACGCACTGCGTGTCTCTAGAGGCCTCCTAACCTTCCACACACAAGCCACACATGCGCCACCTATGGTGGGAAAGCATGACGATACTGTCAGCACTGACGTCTGGAATGTGCCTCAAGCGTTCATATTATTGACACTGCAATAAAACCAGAAAGAAGCAAGCATTTGTGCAATAAAAGATGCAGTCATGATCGGGTTGTCAGTCCGGAAAGCTGAAATTTTTGCCTACTTGATGTACCGTAAAAACCGGTAGATAGGTCGAACTTTTTTTCAAAAAACCATCGCGAAAAGTCGACCCTCGTCTTATATACCGGACATTGGCGGAAAAACTACGGAACTCTTGCAACAATGGACGGATGAAGTAAACAGCCACCATCGCCATCAGCAGCAGCGCAGCATGGCGACATTGTGGCACTGGCATTTTGCGTTTCCATTGTCACAAAGTTATATTGGTTAAAGGCTGCGGTTTTTTTTTACATTTTGTTTCAACATGAGCGGAAGCCGACGTCAATTCACCGTCGCCTTCAAGAAAAAGGCGATTGAGTATCCGGAAGCCCACGGCAACCTGGCGGCACAGCGCGAACTTGGAGTATCCGAAAAGAGCACTCGGTAGTGGCGGAGGCAAAAGCAACGTATTACAACTTGCAACAACCAAAAGAAAACGTCATTTTGTGGGCAGATCGCAGCGCGGACAACAGAACTGGAAGACAAGGTTGCAGAGTTCGTCCGGGAGCTGTGTGTAAGATCGCTGCCTCTGACTGCCTAATGCATCCGTTTGAAAGCGGTAGAGATCGTGCGCGCCTCTGAGCAGGGCAGCGAGAAGCACTCGTCATCCGACTCTAGTTCGGACGACTCTGATCAAAGGCGTTGCTCTGATTCAGAGTAGCGCTTACGCACTTCGTGCCCTTCTGTGTACTGTACACCCGGCCAATTTTTAACAGTATCGCGCGATCATCGACCCACGTGTTTGTCAGCACCTTATCATCACGGCACGGAGCGGTGAAATAGCGAAAGTAAGCACATGCGTACACATGCGCCCATCTCTGTTTCGCCGCTCAGCGCCGTTAATAAGGTGCTGACAAGCACGCGGGTCGATAGTCGCGCGATACTGTTAAAAACTTGGCCGGGTGCACATGCGAGCAGCGTTTAAATAAATACTGTCACCATTGTGCAACCGGCTGAGTCGCATTTGTTTCAAGGTAAGGATGTCTTTCAGTACTTTTGCCATTGAAAAAGATTTTTTTCATTTTTAGAATTCGTTAGTTGTGGGATCGACCTATATTCCAGTCCGACCTATCGTCCGGTTTTTACGGTAAAAGGGACATTTCTATTGTTATACTACTTTTGAAGACCCTCGTTCTTTGGTGCGAAAGCAGGCACGAACAACACCAATATTACTGAGACATATTGGTGAAGTGATGGGCAGGCTGCATTTGACAGTGTGAATGTCAGTCGCCATGGTGCGTTGCACAACAGCTGTCAATAGCAAGTGTGAACGTGTTACCAAAACGACAAAGTACTCCTTCTATTGACAAGCAACAGATGGGCTGCAGACAAGCAAAGAAGCAGCTACCACTGTTGGCGGAAGCAACACTCTGCTTTGGTGGCCACACTATACGATACTTTATTTCAATGCATCCCACTAACATACAATGATGGAACTTAAGTACCGCTTATGATTATAAGCACCGTCTGCCATACGTTCTATGTTCTAGATGTGTGTAATCAGTCTGGATAAAACAATACAGATGACTGAAACAACAACCTTTGGTGACTTTTTCATTAATGTTAGAAGCTGTAAAGAGCACACACTCTTTGCATGAGCATAAATGTCATGCGATGGGAAAGTTGGCTACATCTCAACACGAGAAAGGCAAGAAAGGCACACTGCCACGTGAGTAAGCAAGGAGTGAAAATAGCACGGGGGCAGCACAAGGGACGAAGAAAGCCAGATGAAAAACACAGCACCAATGTTGGCATGTTGCTCCACAATCGTCATCTCGCTTTCTTCACCTTCATTCCCTGCACTGCCCCTCAACGCTGAATCTAAACCAACTCGCCCCATTCTCTGCTCTTCGAAACGTGAAAAGAACGGTGAAAAGATGTCAGCATCAAAGAAGCCTCTAGGATGAAACTCTAGGGTGAAATAACCACCACAATTGCATAAGCGTGCCTGGAGCTGAGCAGAGTAGCCAAATCTTACCCGAGGTGGAACAGTAGCAGCAAAGCCTCACCTGACAGCTGGGCAAAGCAGTGGACGAGCAGTGGCCACTCACCCGCAGGTCCCAGACGCGCACCTGTCCCGCCAGGCAGCCCGAGGCCAGGATGTGGTTGGAGGTGGGGTGGAAGGCCAAGCACCACGGCGTGCGGGGGTGGCCCTCCAGGGTGTGCGCCAGCTTACCCGTAGCCACCTCGCACACATGGATGCGATGGTCCCCGTGCGTCGAGGCCACCTTGGTGCTGCAGTGTAATATGACATCGCATTGCTACAGTGAGGAGTGAGGAGTGAGGAGCCGAACTGTAAAAAATTGTGTGTGGGGGGGGGGGGGGGGGGGGAGGGCAAGTGCCTTTCCGTGCCGCATCCCCCGTGCTCAAAGGTGGCGACGGCCATTTGCCAAGCTCTATCTCTGGGAACCACTGCCCTAGAGGCAACATGGCAGATACAGCTAGCATGCTGCAGATACTTCCCCGCACAAACCGTATTTCCCTCTCCTAGCGTTGAGTCACACACGCAAACACACCTCATGGGAATGCACCCCGATTGGCTTCCTAGTGCCCTCTCCCCGAGCTCTGTGTACTGATGAGCGCTTCCTCGCCACGGCCAATGCTTCTTGCAACTTCTCACGCTTGGTGGTTCGCCACCCAGTTAGCCTAGCACAGCAGGCACGCGCACTCGACCAGTCTTGCAGTGTGCCTTTTGCCCACAAGCCGTGACTGTCACACTGTGGTGTAGCTCCACAAAGTGCAAGTTACGAATAATGCCCTTAATTAAGCAAGCTTGTGCCCCAAAACAAAAGAAACACTTAAACAATGAAAGTAGAGAGCACAGTTGTATACTGGAAATTTCACATGCAGCACAAGTGTGTTGCATCAAGCAACAACTTGACAATTTGATAACCAGATTTTGTGCGACTTGGCACTTGACATGTTTGGCGTTTACTACAAGAAACAGCAAACCTCGCACAGAGCCAAGCAAATGCTGTTGCATGTTATTGCGTGGAATTGCGTAACATGCAGTATCCACACATAGATCACGTGGCATGATGTAGCACTCGGATCTACAAATATAGAAGCGCAGAGCAAATAAGCAAACTGACGATGCTCTGTGTATACGTGAGCATGTATGTTGCGGAGGTCACATGTACCTTCCCGTGTTTATCGCGCTTCGTCAGGGGTCGGAGCGACACTCCACCCGCATTATCAATGAAATTGCAGCTAGCTGGACGATAAAGGTGGTGTAGAATGAGGCATAATTTGTCACAAACTTTTGGTCCGGTCACTTTTTGGCGATATCACAGTTGCACACAAAGTATGGAAACTAGGGTTGTGCGGATACCGAACAGTAGATTTCAAATTAAATATCGAATCGAATCGGAAAAGAAAGCCGAATATCGTATCGAATATAATATATGGTGCTGCACATACTTGGGAGTCTCCTAGCATGCATAACAAGAATGTATCAAGCTATCAATAACATAGGTAGACAGAAATCAAGATATGCGGTACGGTCTACTCTTATTAAAGGGAACACCGACTAATAGTATGCCAGAACTTATTACTGCTAAGTTCTAGTATATGAAGGTCTGGCAGATATATCTTTTTTTAATCAATAGAATTTGTGTTCAATAGAATCGAGTGTTTTTTCTTTCTCTGAAACTAATGAATTACAGTCGAACCTACTCATAACGATACCAGTTTTAACAATGAAAAGGTGCTGCACCGGCAACTTTTGTATGGTTTTTATGGGAAAATAACCCGCCTACTACAATGTCCCCATGCCACATTATCGGTTATAATGATGAAGTCTGACTGCTGGGTGTCCGAGCCGAAAGATAAGGGAATGCGAAATCCTTGAAAAAAAAAAAAAAACTGTGAAATGCGAGCCACTGCACGATCGCCCGCCACCCCAACTGCTGCCGCGCTTCATGAAAGATACACGCCAGCCTCGTGCGCATCTCTCCCGTCGCCCTTTCACCCCTCTGAGCACAAATGGGCTGTGCCAACTTAGCTGACAGTGCCGCCGGCGCTGTTGCCACATTGCTTGCTGGGCCCTCACAGTTGGTTCTTTATTCTATGGCCAATGCCTTTCTCTATGCTATGGCCCTCATTCTGCACAATTCTGCTAACGGATTAAGTCGCTCGTGCTTGCCTTCGTTCGTTGCATCGAAGTCATTCCTGGCCACGTTGTTTCTCAGCTTCATTTGACTCGCCGCTGAAACGGAAAATCATCGCTGATCGCCCGCTGGTCACCAGCAATGCACGACGTTGCCGGTGAAAAGAAAGCGCACTGCTATAGATTTGGAAACGAAATGCTTCTAACCGATGAGGCGATGGTGGCAAACGTGCTTGCATCAGATAGCGACAATGACGGCCACGACGGCAGTGCTCACACGGCAGGGCTGGCTGCCTAAACATTGTCCCCGCGGGAGGTCCAATAGATGATTCAGTCCCCCGTGGGACTGTTTTCGCGAGGGACCTTCCGCTTCACCCAGCGGAGCACTTGGATGCCTTAGAGAAGGATGCTGGCAAGCTTCGCGTAGAGCAAGCAAGGCTGACGGACATGCGGTTTTCCTGTGTAAGCCAGAGAGAAGTACTTGGCGAGATGCTTGTGGTGATCACATCCCAGCACTTCCTCTGCATTCTCAAGCTGAGATGGTGCCTTGGTAACTTTTCTGCATATTTTAGAAGGTATCTTTTGAGGCCACCAAAGCAATACCTTGGCGGAGATCGTATGTCACTTGCCGCTCATGACCCATCTCTGCAGTGGTTATAGCAGTGCCATTCCTGAACGCCAACAGTCGTTGCTTATTAATAACACGCAATATGAGCACGCAGGAAGCAAAGTTGAACAGTAAAATGAGACAAGAGAATCAGAAGCTGGATGGAGGAAGGTGGTGGGGAGGAGAATTGGCCTCCCTGCCATTATAGTTTTCTCGAAACAGCTACGCCATCCCTCATTTCGATTTTTTTTCATGTAGCCCGGTTATAACAATTGTCACTTATAACAATGGAATTTTCGTGGCACTTCAATATTGTTATAAGTGCGTTCGACTAGTGACATTTTATTGTAGTGAATACCAATGAGGTTCTCAGTTTATCAGTGGACCTGTGTTCTGCGGAAACACTAAATGTTGCTTTGCAGTTTTTCTCCAAAATAAAGAAGGGCTATCCCAACTTTATGGCAGGTTCGTTATTGTACGGCCAATCTGCGGGATGGCTGAAAGGACCACGCATCACGTGACTCGGTCACCACTCCGCATGTAGCCATAGAGAAAGAAATTCAACAAGAGCGAACACTCGGCGAAAACTCTCAACAGGAAATATGTCACGCTAGCGTTGATGCTGACCATTAGCTGACGCGAGCATCGGAATATGAGAATGTGAAATGAAGTTAACAGATAACATTTTATTTTTTATATTCTTTTCAACTAAAACTAAAGAAGTTTTGAATATAAAGGAGCTTATACTTTGAGACTTATTTTTCTTGTATCACCTAGAGACAAGCCAATGACACACTGGATGCGCCAGATGCATGCGCCATGCCAGAGATGCCACCGAAGCGAGCGAGAGCGAGGCTGTGCATGTGATCGTTCGGTTGTTCAGCAAGCAGTCCCCCCCCCCCTTTTTTTTCTGTAGCCTGGCTCTCGGCGTATTTACACATTCTTTCTGCACTTGGACACGGGGCACCCCTGCGGTATTGGACTACGGCAAGGTGGGACATTTTGTTTGACAGTCTGTGCTGCATTCCAAGCACTTTAAGCTTACGGCATGGCACCGAGCCTTGTGAAGCAGTTAGTGCAAACAGGTCGGCTGTTGTGGCACAGTTAGTTTAGCATGTACAGAATCCTACTGGTACATGTTTGCGATACTTTCTAGGGAACCTAGCATTATTGTAACTTATTTCGTTACTTTTTGCGATACTTTTGAAGCACGTTAGCCGCACCAGATGTTGTGATGCAGTTAGCGAAAAGCAGCTCGGCCGTTGTGACGCAGGTACTTTCACGAGTGCTGAATCTTACTGGGACAAGATTGTGGTGCTTTCTCCGACATCATTACTTTTTGGGGCCGAGATTGTGATGTCGGCGACATGCACCTGCGGTTCTACACGCAGTAGCACAGACATCTTGATTTAAAAAGTCGTACAGTCGCACGTGCATAATCTTTTCTGAGCCTTTTGACGATGACACTGGCAGTATTGAGAGGCCTCATTTGAAAGAGCCGTTTTTCTCTTTCAAATTCCCACCAGATCAGATCCCATTCAGCCATTGGCAGTTTAGAAAATGTGTGGCAAAAAGAGCTACCAGTGTATCCTCCTATTCATTACTTGGTGCACATGACTTGAGGGCGTTATCCGATTGGTGGAATATCATCATTGCCGTCTGCTCTGCGCCTTGGGCCACATTTTGATGCGCACCATTTTGCCCATGTCAACGAGGACGCACATCGTAACGCCAAAGCCGGTGCAGAAATTCCGTGCAAGGTACAAGTTTGGCACGAGAAAAGTGCAAAGGATGCCGAATGAAAACTTCGAGAAACGCTACGTGGCACCACAAAATGCCAAAGACGTTGCATCCTCCGTGTGCAACGACAAAATCGTCAATACTGCCAATTTAGGCCTAATGAGTGTGTCAGTTGCTGCAGAGACCGTGACAAGGCCGTCAGCTACCGGCCCTTCGAGCAGCGGTCGCGTGCATATACACAATATATCAGCAGCCCTCTGACTTGGAAGAGTTGTCGTGAGCTCCAGCAACAGAGAGGAAATGTTACTTCGTGGGTGACGGCATGGATGGCATGGACGGCACGGCTCACCTGCTTGATGGGACTACTTTCTCAATTGTAGGTTTAGATGCAGTGAACACTTTATTGCCACTTGCCAAGTCTACAACTTGCCAAGGTGCACTTCAAATCTGAAAATATGAACGGGAGTACGGACTCACCGTGAAGTTGCATTTGGTGTGTGCGAAATGTGGAGACCTTGCCGACGTGGAGCTCGCCACGCGTATGTAGTGAGGAAAGAATGAACCCCTTCACTGTGAACATTCTGGCTGTGCGTGCCATGCAGGCAACCGGGAATAGAAAGACAGCTCTGAATGACATAGTTTCGTGGATGGGCATCAGTCATCATGGTCTCCACGCAAAAACATGCCAATGTTACATAAAAACAAAGTTGACGCCCGCGGCTGATTGCGCGATGCGTAACTTGACGATCGACTACGTGCGGTTGGTTTGCAAACTTTATGCCGAGCTGCACATGAGCCAACCCCGGGAACATTGCGATGTCCTATGATGGGTCATGGATGACACGCAGTCATTCATTGCACATTGGTGCATTCACCGTAACAGAGCTGCTTAGCAGACTCGTGTTAGACTTCGTTGTGTTGAGCAACTTTTGTGCTGGTTGTGAGTCGGGCGCAAAGCAGAGTGACCCTTGTTATGGAGCGTGGAAGGATGGCGACTAGTGTCAAAAGATCACTGGCAAGAAAACTGGGGAGATGAAGGTGGAGGCTGCCCTGATCCTCTTCAGGAGATCGTTAGGGCGGTAGAATCTGGGGTATACCACAGTGCTTTTTGAAGGAGACAGCCGCAGTTATTTTTCACTGCAAGATGACAAAGGCTATGGATATATCCCAATTGAAACAGAAGACTGCATGAACCATGGCCAAAAACGCATGGGGACAGCTCTACACAACTGTGTTGTTAAACACGGAGGTGCTGGCCTTGAGAGCCTTGGTGGAAAGGGCCATTTGACAAGAGACCTGATTAACAAACTCAGTTCCTACTATGAATGGGCTGTCCAAACACACAAAGGAGACGTGGATGACACGCAGAGGGCAGTGATGGCCATTTAGCACTATGTTATGTCTAATGGCAAAGTGGCTAGCCACACTCTCTGCCCAACAGGCCTCGACTCTTGGTGCAAGCAAAACGCCACAGAGGCCTAGGGCAAGTCTGCTGACAAACACCGTCGAAAGCTGCCTCCACATGTTTGTCAAGCATTGCTTCCCATATATGAGCGCCTCTCAGACAAAAAGCTGCTTCAACAATGCCAGCATGAGAAAACACAAAACAACAATGAAAGCCTGTATTCGACGATATGGGCAATGACACCAAAGGAGCGCCATGCTTCTTTGTTCAGTCGAGGCTGCTGTGGCAGAAGCAGTACTAAAGTTCAATGCGGGTAATGTAAGCGCTTCAGAAAACATTCTGAGAGGACTGAGTCTCAATCCAAGCAGACCAAGTGATAGCCACATGACTGAAAAGGATTGGCGTCGAACAGTAGCATCAGCCAAGAAACGCGAGGTAACAGAAAACTTGCACCGGTCCCTGAAAAAAAAAAAAACGGCACAAAGGTGCTAAGAGTCAACAAAACTATATGCCTGGAGCATACTAAGCTGTTCCAGCTGTATATACATAAATAAAGTAGACCTGCTTGTTTTTTCCAGTTTTCTCAGAACATGTTTCCTGGTCATGTCTTTATTTTGTCAGAGTGATATCTCATTATCTAGAAAAGCTAGAGCTACAATTCTTTTTTGAAATTAAAGCCCAATCTGTATATCAGATAATGCTGGGAGCAGAATTTTAATTTCCTGTATATGCATTTTTAAATTCTGAATTTCTTTTTCCTTTGTGGTAGCCATGGTACAAACACTGAACTTTAATCCTCTGCAGAATGACTAATCATGAATTGATTTAAACACTGCTTCCAGTGCTGCACTTATTGCATGTTCTTGTATTCAGCTATGTAATAATATTCACGTTCTGCTGAGTGGTTGTCTTTTTCTATTGTCTCCAGAAGCTATAAAGTGGCTGCTTTGTCTCTCCCCTGAACTAATTGACCTGCAATCAAAGTTATTGCATATTTGAAATCGGCATAAAAACGGAACAAGTTTGAGTATTTTGATCATGTTTGGCCCTGAAGTACAGAAAATACTTCAACAAGCCAAGTTCCCCCTTAAAGTGCAGGAAGTAGAGACCAGGAATGGGGGAACGCTTGGGAATCAGATGTTTTCGCCATATTTTATGCATGGTATTGCTTGAGACGAGTCTGGTATTTTTTACGCCACGTTTGTACAAGCAAATTACCTTTGTTCCAAATGTCGCCCATTCACCACTTTCACATGTTTTGCCTCTACACGCAATTTTCCTTTCCTATAAGGTATAAATACCAAACTGACACATGCTTGTAATTTACTTTTTACAGCTTACGACACCTGACGGAGCATCGTACTGGAACTATTGCTGCTTACCTGGTGCCACAACCTTTAATTAGTGCACCAAAAGCCAGGAATGAGCATTTATGTGGAACAAAATAAACATTTCCTCATTTCACAAGGTGTCTTGCGTCTACATTATGCAATTGCATGTTGCACAGAGGACAGATTCAATGGAGGCTCGTAAAGATCGCTCGCAATCATATTTATTTTACGAAATAAAGAAAAGGATTCCTCACCAAAACAGAAAGGGTGCAGTTGAACAGTAAAAGCAAAAACAAATGCTGCGCCGATCAGTGCAGCCAACGTAATGCGGACCAGCTAGCATTCAAAACACGTGTGCCCAAAACTGAAACAGGAAGTGTAGTTCCGGTTTCGATGCCAGCCACTTGGTGCGATACAGTCAATTCAGCCGCTGGGCTCTATGCGAGTGTCTGCTCTTGTGCTGAATGTCTTTCTCTATGGTGTAACCTTTGCCGACACTGAAAAGCACGCACCGTCCATGCCATTTCCTTGTTAGGGTTGGCGTGATTTGCCACCTGTCAAAGAGTCTGACATCTGTAGGGTCACAGTTGGCATGACGCTCCACACCCCACCTCCCTCTCGTTCCTCGTCCTTCATCCGCCGTCTGCGCAAATGCATACGACCGGCCATGACTTAGCCATGACACTTTCTCGTCCGTGTAAACCCAATGCTAGCCTTGTGGCAAATTGCTCGAAGCTACAAAAAAATATTTGCGCAGAAACTCCTGTGGGAGTTGTTTCAGTATGCATAAGCATTGCGCTACTTGCTCATCTCCACACAGCCCGGTGTCATTATCAGTGTTATGAAACTTGATCCTGCTAGTACAAACGACAGTGCTGCGGTGACACGAACTGGTGCAGACGGAGCACCAGGTGCGCTTGATGGCGCTCTGATCATTATAAGCCGTTATCACTCTTTAGCGCCTTATCCATCCACGTGGAACCATTATGAACCGTGATTAAACGTACACTGGTGGCGGCGGCTGCATAGATGGCATGGCTGTGCAGACCGTATCGTGAAAGCGACCTGTGATGCGGACAGACAGTGCAGACTGCTGATAGCTCCACACCCTGTGTTTTCACCGCTTCACATTGGAGAGAGACACGTGGACCAACATATTGAAACCGATCTGTGAAAAGGGCAGGGTGCAGCTTGTGCTGAGAGCTTCACGAGTGCTGTGTTCTTGCCGCATCGTTCGTGTCGAAGCAACAGGCAGCATGAAGGTAGATTTGCTCGCTGCTGTGGGCTCTATCTTGAAAGCGACCGTCTTGCGGGATAGATGGACATATTTCTCGTTGGTGAAGCATAGAAATGCTTTCGCACTTAAAAAAAAAAAAGATTGATGTGCCTTTGCAAACAGCGTCGGGAACAAAAGGCCACCATACCGTGTGTTGCAAAGCTGGCGACCATTAACCCCATTCCATGCCCTCGCTTTCGTTTGTGAGGTGATTTGCCAGCTTTCGAAGTGTTCTGGCTGCTGCGAATAGATCCGCATTGACTCAGCACTAGACTAACTTAAGTCAGCGACGGACAATGACGCCAATTAGGCCCAATGGTCTAATGGCCTAGGCAGTGTGGCCGTCACGAAAATTAGCCGCAAGCCGCTGCGGTATGTTTACCTCTAGTATGTTTATATGGGTGGCTCATCATGTGATGGGACCCGAGGTCATGCCTTCGGGTTAGATTGAAGGCTGCTGAAGCAGCAAAAAATTCGTCCTCACGTATCCAACGCAATATGCGTGCCGATTGGCAGCTAATTGGCCCAATCTTCACACACACTTTTGCACTTTACGAAGAATGCGCTGCTTCTGTTGCCGTTCATTTGTCTGTGCCACATTATGACTCCGATTGGTCCTGTAGACCCGAATGAACCTTGCACCGACAGAGGTGGCCGCGGCCGCTGAGGTGCCATTCTGCGACTTGTGGCATTCGGGCACTGTGTGTGCAATCTTTGCCTCGGGCCGACGTCAGGGAGCACTCGCAGACATAGCGTGCGCTACCACATCACACGGGGCGGCCTGTCCGTGGCACATTCGGCGATCCTTTGCCGCCGGAAACGAAGTGAAAGGTTTACTTGGGCGGCATCGCGCACAAGAGGCTCTGCGGCACATGCGACATGTGGCACTGAGCGGGTCACTACCCTGAATGTGTCGAACATTCGAAAAATTGAATAGTAGATATTCTATTAGGGAATGGAATTACTCAAACGTTGACTATTCAGTTCGGTGATATTCAATATTCGCACACCCCTAATGAAAACCTTTGGGTTTTCTGAGCTATTTCCGAAAATCTTCAGCCGAAATTTTGAGATATCCAGAGTAAGGTGGAAAAAAGTTTTGAGAAAAGAGGTGAGAAATACATGGAGTTGACCCCGTGCCAGGAAAAAATTCTGACTTGACCAATATGTCAAGATATCAGAATTTGAGTACACGAGGGTTTACTGTACTACTAGAGGTCGGAAATGTGAATACCAGGCTGCGTTGAGAGGCTGTGGAGATATTCAGCTTTCTCTCATCATCATCATCATCATCAGCCTGGTTATGCCCACTGCAGGGCAAAGGCCTCTCCCATACTTCTCCAACTACCCCGGTCATGTACTACCGTAAAAACCGGACTATAGGTCGGACCGGAATATAGGTCGATCCCCCAACTAACGAATCCTCAAAATGAAAAAAAAAAAATATCCTTTTCAATGGCAAAAGTACCGAAAGACATGACACCCTTACCTTGAAACAAATGCGACTCGGGGGGTTGCACAATGGTGACAGTATTTATTTAAATGCTGCTCGCATGTGCACCCGGCCAAGTTTTTAGCGGTTTCGCGCGATCATCGACACGCGTGCTTGTCAACACCTTATTAATGGCGCTGAGCAGCGAAACAAACGAGATACGCGCATGTGTACACATGCCCTTACTTTCGCTATTTCGCCGCTCCGTGCCGTGATGATAAGGTGCTGACAAACACGCGGGTCGATGGTCGCGCGATACTGTTAAGTTCGTCGGGTGTACAGTACACAGAAGGGCACGAAGTGCGCAAGCGCTACTCCGAATCAGAGCAACGCCTTTGATCAGAGTCGGATGACGAGTGCTTCTCGCTGCCCAGTCCATAGGCGCGTGCGATCTCTACCGCTTTCAAACGGATGCATTCGGCAGTCACAGCGATCTTACACGCAGCTCGCGGACGGACTCCGCAACCTTGCCTTCCAGTTCTGCAGTCCACTGCGATCGGGCACGAAATGACGTTTTCTTTTGGTTGCTGCAAGTTGTAATACGTTGCTTTTGCCTCCGCCACTACCGAATGCTCTTTTCGGATACTTCAAGTTCGCGCTGTGCCGCCAGCAGGTTGCCGTGGGCTTCCGCGTACTCAATCGCCTTTTTCTTGAAGGCGACGGTGAATTGACGTCGGCTTCCGCTCCCGCTCATTTTGAAACAAAATGAAAGTGCAGCCTTTAATTAATATAACTTTGCGACAATGGAAACGCAAAATGCCGGTGTCACAGGTACCACAGCGTCGCCACGCCGCCATGCTGCTGATGGCGATGGCGAAGGCGGCTGTTTACTTTATCCGCCCATTGTTGCAAGACTTCCGTAGTTTTTCCGCCAATGTCCGGTATATAAGTCGAGGGTCGACTTTTCGCGATGGGTTTTTGAAAAAAAGTTCGACCTATATTCCGGTTTTTACGGTAAGTGTGGCCATGTTGTCCCTGCAAACTTCTTAATCTCATCCGCCCACCTAACTTTCTGCCGCCCTCTGCTACGCTTTCCTTCCCTTGGAATCCATTCCGTAACTCTTAATGACCATCGGTTATCTTCCCTCCTCATTACGTGTCCTGCCCATGCCCATTTCTTTTTCTTGATTTCAACTAAGATATCATTAACTCGCGTTTGTTCCCTCACCCAATCTGCTCTTTTCTTATCCCTTAACGTTACACCTATCATTCTTCTTTCCATAGCTCGTTGCGTCGTCCTCAATTTAAGTAGAACTCTTTTCGTAATCCTCCAGGTTTCTGCCCCGTACGTGAGTACTGGTAAGACACAGCTGTTATAAACTTTTCTCTTGAGGGATAATGGCAACCTGCTGTTCATGATCTGAGAATGCCTGCCAAACGCACCCCAGCCCATTCTTATTCTTCTGATTATTTCAGTCTCATGATCCGGATCCGCAGTCACTACCTGTCCTAAGTAGATGTATTCCCTTACCACTTCCAGTGCCTCACTACCTACTGTAAACTGCTGTTCCCTTCTGAGACTTAGTTTTTTGCAGATTAATTTTTAGATCCACCCTTCGGCTTTGCCTCTCTAGGTCGACTGTACATCTTCAAGGGACTGAGAACCAATTTTATAAGAATCCAATTTTTCATGGCGCAATGAAACACTCATCCCAGGAAGAGTTTGTATACCTGCAACGGTTACTTCCAAAAGTGCGTAGAAGTCCTGCACGTTGAAATTTTCTATCGTAGCAATTACTCAAACAAAAAAAAAAAATGACACCCAATGCAAGCAACACTGAGAAGCCACACAAAAGTCACATACTAGGGCATCCTATTATTGTCATGCTTTTGTGTAATGAGGGCACCCAAGGTCATTTTTCGCGATTAGATGGGAATTAAAAATACAGTATAAATCTTCATATAATGAGGAAAAGAGTAATTGTTTCAGTCAATACAAGGCACAATCTTTCCATCAGCAGAGCTATCTCAATTCACGTTCTGAACAGTTGTTTGTCCCTTTAACTACATTGTTCCACCTAGTGCAATGTGAACGAGAAAATAGAACTCACCAGTCAGGGCTGAATGCCATTAGGAACGTTGACCGAACTGATTGTGGTAGATTACATGCCTGCAAAAGAAAACGTAAAAACAACTGTCTACCGAAGCTCGGCAATTTTTGCAACAAAGTTTTGCAATTATGAAATTTCATGTCAACCCACATACACACACATGCTCAAAGAGGAAAGTACAGAAAAATGCACAGTGCAGAAGAACACACATGTTCCAAGCATGTAGTAGACAGTGCAAACACATACACACATGTGCATTTATACAACTAGTTACCACACCTGCACACTGAGACACGTACACACACAAAAGCACATATGCATCAACAGACGATGCTATAGCAGTGTGTGGACAGAAATTTACCGTGACATGATTATGAGGCACGCCACAATGGAGGACTTCAGATTAATCTTGACCACCAGAGTTTCCTTAATGTGCACCTGGTGCACAGTACACAGGCGTTCTTACATTTACCCCTCATCAAAATACAGCTGTGGCAGCCGGTATTTGATCCTGTGCCCTCAAGCTTAGCGCAACAGAAAAATTTGTTCTGAAGAGGGTCGAATGCCACCTACAAACACAAGCATACAGCTTGAGGAGCTTGCCCACTCGGCGTCACGACGAGCTGACGCACACAAATTCAAAAACACACTGCATGATCACAAGTACATTTCTTAAAGTGCTTTACTAGTAAATTTTACTATTACTAATGATAATTTTTGGCTGATCATTAGTCTGAAAACCAAGTAAAGTGTGCCATGCAGGTCTTCACACTGGACACAAACATTGGTGCAAAAACCAGTTTTACACAGTAATCCCATGCATCACTTGTTTGCATTCGCTCTATTCTGCTACTATCCCATGACTATGCTCACCGTCTCCTCCAGCTCATAGTGGGCCGCCCGGTCCTCAGCGACACAGTCGAAGGACAGCGCATGTGTCGGCTGCTGCGGTCGATAGCCTAGCTCACGATGGAGCAGCAGCGTCACCGCGCTGCCCGGGCAGCGTGCCCGTCGCCGCTCTGTCCACATAGTGGGGCACCTGCAGAAGATGGCAAGAAGGGTGCTGTTGATCAGTTCACACGGTTGAACGCCCCGAAGCAATGCTGGGATGATACGAGAGATGCCACAGCTGTAGGTTCTAAATTAAATTCAACCGCTTGGGGTTCGACATACATTGTAATGCAACTAGATTTGCGCACTTTTCCACAATCGAATTGTGACCGCCCTGCTAAGAACTGAAGCAGCATCCTCGTGCTCATCAGCAGAACACCTTGCCCACTAAGCCACAACAGTGTGTGTGCGAGAGGGCATGTATATTGACATAAAAAGCTGACAACGAATTCGCCCAAAGTCACAGCGAGCTAAATTGACAGACAGGCATCTAGAAAAAAATAAATGTCACGGCGAATTGCACCAGTCACTTTGTAAATGCTATGCGAGTCCTTGAGTGGGATGGCGATACAATTTCACAATTCCATAATTATCAGTAGCACAAACAGGACAACACAAGAGGGAGACAGGACCAGGTGCCTGTGTCCTTGTTTCATTCTGCTTCTTTATTAATAATATACACCAACAAGCCTGTCAAAGCACCTTGCTGCACTCGCTTTCACAATTCCAAATGTGTTCAAAAAGAATATAATGTAACAAGGTGAAGAGTTAGACAAATTGGTGTGTGATTAAGTTGGGCGTTAATCGAGAGTGAGATGCAACAAGCTGTAGAAGACTAGTTGCCTGTGTCAGCTTGTCCAGTTGTATACTGCTTTGTGTCTTCCACTGGATTCCTCTCCAGAACATAATGCTGCTTCCTGGATCTACAGCAACGTTAGTAGACCGGGGCAGCTGGGAAACTGCGTAGGCTCACCACAAAAGCGACGTGGGCCCTCACTAACACCTAAAAATTAGCGGCGCTGTCGTCAAAATGACCTCTGTTCTTTTGACGTGTCCTCAACACATTGTCTACGTTTGCCAGCAGTCTGCATCCGTTTGCAAGAGCAGAAATACACAACCCGGTCATCTGTTCTGGCAAGCAGGGTACGAAAGTAACCTGAAGGTCGTTCTTTAAAACTTTCACTAAGGATGAACATGTTTCTATTTACAACAGAAGCACACATCTGTAGATGTGTGCTAGTTTAGAAGAACTTGTTGTCGGGCGAGCTGGTGCATATTAAACATTTTTAACTGCACGAACAAGCCATCACAGAGAGAGTAAACAAGGACAGGAGCAGACTTGCAACCGATTTTTATTCCACAAGAACCGCATAAGTACACTGAGCATGCACAACAAGACAAGATCACCAAAAAACTTTCTGTTCCCGCAATAGGCAACCTAACTACAATCATAAATAAACATTATCTCACTGTTGTGCAGACAAACTTGGGTGTCGCTGACACAATCATGTCCCTTCTTTCTTAACTCGCGTAACTCTCCTGCACAGCTATCTCGGCACTGACACAAAATCTTCACTTCTTTCAGGATCAGCTTAAATGGCCACGCCAAAAGTGGGGCGGAAGGTGCCCACTCGCTTTATTCCTAATTTGCAATTCATGCTCCTGCAAGTGTAAATTCACGCACCTTCCTGTTTGGCCTACGTAGACTTTGCCATGACAGAGGAATCTGATATACTACTCCAACAGTGCAATCTACGTACGAATTAATGTGCTATATTCCGCACCCTTGGGACCCATTTGTACTTTTTCCCGCAACCTTGCCGGGAGCCGAAAATGCCACCTCAACCCCATATCATTCCATAATCTTTTTTAAGTTGTGGGAAGTCTTGCGAACATAAGGCACAACTTTACGTTTTTGATCTTTGCGTTGCCTTCCAGCTTCCCTAATATTGTTTTCTGTTTTAATCTCTTTAAGCACTGCCTCCGCTACTGCTGAAATGACTGATTGCGGGAAACCAGCTTCTAACTGAAATGTCATATGAAATGTAGTATGACGATTTATTATAATACTATTTATTATTATAATTTATTATATTATAATTAGTCTTGCACAATCGAGGTCGCACAGCTACTACACGACACTGATCGCACGCACTGTGACAGACACAAGAGCGTTTTCTTTGTCCTTTTATTCACTACAGCAAGAGTTGTGATTGTCGTTGGTCACAGAGTTCCTCGGAGAGGAGCTGTTACAGCCTACTCTGTTGCGATGGCTCAAGGGCCTGCAGGACTGTGTGTTTCAGGTCTTCGTATGGTGTGGCCGAATGCATACCCACTAGCAGGTCTATGGCATTGGCGACGTTGGAGGGTAGCACAGCGATGATGTGCAAGTAGTTTGCTGTATTAGCCTGGGTTGAAAACAGGCCTCTACTTGCATATACCAAACTCGGAGATTCCTGGGCTAAAAGCAGGGAAGCTGAAGCTCTGTGGTGATGATAGGAGACATAATCCAGCATCTCTATCAGCAGGAGTAGGAGCAGCGTCGTCCATGGCTAGTGTTAGAAAAAAAACATAAATGACCTGTGTCACCACTTGTTGGGAGCTCGGTTTAGCGGAGGCAAGGAATACATGTTTTGACAGGTTGAGAATTGAGAGTTGACTGGCTTTATTCAAAAGTAAAAGCAGGTTTGCCGAGTGGCTGTGTTGGCATCTTAGTCGGCCGGCCATCTCGGTTCTGAGAAAGAGCAAGGAGCAATGACCCCAACAGCAAAGCACATCAAAGTGATGGACAGTCGCTACACATGAATTCAGAATGAACCTCGGGACCGACCAGTGCAAATGAACAACGGTCCCTTCCCGTCCTACATTTCTTGTTCCTTCACACTGGCACGAAAACAAAACTTACGTTTACAAGTACATCTTAAAGCGAATAGCTCTTCATTGCCGAATGCTTCTGCACAATTTTTTATCGTAACTCTTTGATCCACCTTTGTTTGGACAGCACACTTAGCCCAAGTTTCAGGCAAAAGTGAAATTCGGAGGCAACCTTTAAGCTAACCCTTTGCAAGGCAATGGGACGTGTACGCCCCAATTTATTATGTGCTCAATAACACTTCTCAGCAGCAGAGGGGCATTTTCATCTCATTTGTTTGGTGCTGCCTTCTATATTAAAGTTTCAACAATTCGCACGACAACAGTTTTGGGAATGAGTACTAACTGACGACAAGTGTGCAAAATCTCAAAAATGTTTTTCATTGTTGAGACGCTTTCTGAAGTAGTCCAACATCTGCTCGAAAGAAAATTCTCAAGATGTGCGATAAGTTATTCCTCATTTAGATTTACCCCTTTAGCTCACCATAAGCACCCATTTTTGAATCTTGAAGTGACAGCTGGTACGCAAAACTTCCCTTGTGAATACGCGTGCAAAAGCATGCACGTGGAAATAGGCGCTGATGCCACTGGTGTTCAACGCTCTGGCAAAAAGTGCACAAAACATTTTGTTTATGGCCTCAGCTGTGTCACTTTGTCCGTCATGCTTTGGTGTGCTTTATTGGAGAAGTGGTTACATATAATTTTGCACTGAGACTGTCGAAGGTCAGTAGGTCAAGTACGTCCCACTTCTTAAAACTAAACGGCTTGTTGTACAGAAGTGTAATTAGTTGCAAAGTACTCCTTAGCACCCCATTTACTTAGACCACGCAAATTTCCTCCTTTGGTTGCCAAGGGAAATGGTCAGAAACAATTCTGCATTGGAACCATAGAGGGTCAATGGGACATATGCATCCCATTTTCTGAAAGACTACTTAGTGTCAGAGTGACAAATATGTACGATTTTTCAAGAATATCTAGCTTGGTGCAGAGAAGTGAAATTTGTTGGAAGCTATTTCTAAGCACCTCATTTTCCCATGCCACGCAATAAATTTTAAACATTCTGTAAAAAAAAATATGTGCCTTCCTCTGAAGGACTAAGGAGCTGGTAAAGAATGCTTCTAAAGCTTCCCTTCAAGGCAAGGACAGGTGTTTTTCTAGAAGTCATTTTTCAGGCACAACATGCCTGGCAAATGAAAACAGGCATAACATTGCGAAAGAGAGCAACACATGTTAGTGAATGTGCGTGCAGCTCTATAATTTAGCCATGAATGAAGCATCAACGTTGGACAATGATGAAGGAGAAGACATGAGGATTAGTGCCAGCTTCCAACTGCCATAGTTTAAATTGTAGCAACTGACTGAAGCCACGATAACTCGAGAAACTGTAAGAGCAATGCAAAAGACCAAGGAAACATGACAATTTGAAAACAAAGACATATCCCTGTACACATGTGCCCATGCTTTCCAAAAACTGCAATTCCTTCTCTAGCAGCCCTGTGAAAAGCGTGGCAGATACAATCCTGCCGGCCAGTATGATAGCATAGCCAGCAGCGCAGGAAAAGGGTATTCTGGTGACAGCTTGGTACATACTATCTAAATACCATGTACAATGCTTAACCTTCCATCAACCACCTGCCTGCTTTAGCAGAACAGCTACTCTTTGCCTGTTCTGCCAGCTTGGAGCTGAAAAAACAAACAAGACCTCTTGCCTAGCTTTTTTATGCAGCCAAAGATGCAGTGCATGTATGGGATGACTGCAATTCTGACATGCCTACAGGCATCACTCGCAGCGACCTGCCCACCTTTGGCAAGTCTTTTACCTTCCTGTGAATTGGTTCCACAACTGAGGTGAGCAGCGCTTGTGAATAAGCAGCCATATGAAGCCACTGCACTTGTTCCTGGAAGCTGATATCCATGTGGTAATGGCAAGATGTTGTAATGTCTTGCGCATTCACTAAGTTTGTGAGAATAAAGACCCTCTTGCCATACACTGATGTGTAAGGGCAACAGTGGTTTCTAAGCTCAAGGCTCGTATTTGTTATCCTAAGAATGTACAGGCATCCATGCACACAGATGGATTTTTTTTTCTTCATTGTTATGTTTCTTGGCACTTCTAGCTTTCTTCTGTAGTTTGAAGTTAGCGTTTGTCTTCGAGTCCCGTTTGTCTTCGGGTAACGTTCACTCTGCACACATAAGATGCAACACTAATTAGCCCAATCAACAGCACTGGTAAGAACACAGGCTTCTAGCATGGTAGCAATATTTCCTCTACGTTGGCCCTGAACATCACAGAAATTAGTGATTGAAAACATGGGGTCCGATCTGAAACCAGATACATGTCATTTACTAAACGGGCATTAGAAATTTCAATTTCTAAGCGGTCACACAGAGCTATCATGTACATATTTTGCTTGAACACAAGCAAGCATAGTGTAATCCAAGTAAAACATTTGTAAACACAAAGTGTGTAAACACGTAAACCTGACCTGTGAAACCACCAACAATTCATACACAATTCCCTCTGTTGTGTTTGGATTGTTGCTTGCATTTTTTATATGAATGCATCGGGCATTTTTGTGTCTGCCAGGAAGACGCTTCAATGCCTTGGCAACGAAATACTATTGTTTGATATGCACTTATGGTACCTGTTCACTTGAAGTTCTCTTTTTAGAGTTAGACAGGAAATCCCGGGTTTCGTCAATATACAACGGCGCAGCTTGTCATACACACGCACCAAGGCGTTGACGTGTGTATGTGACAGCCAAATACCCCACGATGGAATTCTTGAATGAGCGGAAGCAACGAAACTGACGAGCTAAGCCGTCCTGACAAGATTCCGCACGAAGACCCGAGCGTTGCGTGTGTTCCGTGAGGCCACCGCAAGCAAGCAGCTGCCCGGATTAAGGCGGGTCAGATCGTGCTCACCCAGCGTCACGATCTCGCGACCTCACGGTTGGTTCTGCCGAAGTCGCAGTAAGGGATAGCCGCCGACTTTGATATCCCCGGTTCGTTTGAGAATCGGCAGCACAGATGACACCGATGTAGTAGCAGGCAGGGAATCATCCCCGAAAAGCTAACGACCTCGAGTGCGTTATCCTATTTACGTCACTGATTAACCGAGGTACGTCATACAAATGCGAAGCAAGAGGAGGAGGAGGAGGGAGGTGCACAATGTCCAATCGCTCGCCGTGAACTTTAGTTTCAAGACAAACGTGACCGGCAGTCTATGCAGACAAGACGCCAGACAGCGTCGTGCGTCGCTCGCTGCTACAGACACAAGTGGTGCATCGTGGTCGACGCGACGCTCACTTCCGTAGCCGCTGCGTCTTGACCGAAAGGAGGCCGAGTTCAAAAATGTTTACAGTGATATGTTGAAGGTGTTATCACGGGACTGCAGCCGCCTACAGAGGTTCACAGCACATTTATGCCAGGTACTTGTGGTATGTACATAAAGCGGGGCTCGAGAAATTGGCCGAGAAAATGTCAGAGGCAAGTAACCCCCAAGGCAAAACGGGGCGACTTACTTTGCGACGCGACGAAGGTCCAGGAGCTTCCAAGAAACTCCCTGCGCTGTGCACCCACTAATCCATCACTGGTGGTACGTTGAACTGGAACACAGCGTAACAGTGATCCAACGAAATTTACACGAACCGACTGAACTAGAATACGACTAGTATTTCAGTTGCAATCCGAAGCTCATCACTCATCAAACATGGCCGTCTGCAGCGACCTCTCACCACCTGACGGTACAAAACGAAACCCTCTGAAGAAAGAAAAAGTTCTCTTTGACATCACTTTAATACTTCATCAAAAATTGCTTCAGAACCAGTTCAGTTACAACAAAACATTCCTAAGTTTTGTTACTTTTAATGTATTATAAGCCGATTCAAATCTCCCTGTCAAAGACGGTTCACTCAAGCAATGCGAACGAATCTCAAAGGTCATGCTTTCTATACTACAAGCGTCAGAAGCATGAAGAAGTGATTTAAAATATGGAAGCATTTTATTTATAATCAAAATTCAATTCTAGGCTTCTGCGTGCAAAAACCACCACAATAATATGAAGTATGCCGTAGTGGTGGGCTCCGCATTGATTTTGACCATCTAAACACAACCTGAGGACGGGCACCCAATGCGCGGTACCGAGCGTTTTTTGGATTTCGCCCAATCGAATGCGCTGCCGCCGCAGCCGGGGATCGAAGCTGCGACCTCATGTTTAGCAGCGGTTTTATGCGAGAGCTTCTTTCTGGCGTTATTCCGACACAAAATGTCCCCTCAGAAATCTGGGGACTTTTTGCTGGGGAATCTTGCTTCTAGATGTGCTTTTGCCTATTATAGGTACTACAGAGGACGACGTGCTTTGCTTCGTCGGCTGCCTAAACGTCCTAGATCAGCGGCAAAGACGGAGTTTCTAATGGCGAAGCGTTAGTTTTTTGTCGTCAGTGGTTGACCCGTGTCACTGGCCGGAAGCACATAACTAAAAGCTTCGCATGGCGTCTTCAGCGCGCAAACAGTGGCACGTTCGTCGGTGACGGGAGCAGTACACGTACCACACGGGCACGCTATACGCATCCGCGGTCCAACCATGAACAAGAACTCCGATTCGCTGTAACAACGTGTCATTGATTGGTCTGCCTCCGCTAAAGCGGCACCTACCTCTTTTTCTCTCTCTCCGTGGAAGCGGTCACTCGATTAGGGGATTCGGACATCATCTATTCTCAACAATGACTCCGTCGGAGTAACACATGTCAGGCTTGAAGGCGGTGCTTTTGTGCACTGCAGGCTCCGAAAGCAAATTTAGGAGCCAATCATGGCCACAATTGTTTTGTCCCAATCGCAGATCCCAGCGATGGCTCCGAGAGTTGAGGAGTGCTATCTTACAACGTCCGATAACGGCTGAGAAAACGAACCGTTCACTTATACGCGAACCGTTGTGAGATGGTATTTTTACCTACGCTTTGTAGCAGCGCGAATACAACACGCCAGCGCGCTCGATCTGAGCGCCCGCGGTATCGGCCGCTCCTGATATTCCGCGGCACCATGGCTGGCCGGCCTAAATAAACCGTGGTTAAAGCGGCTACCTCTTCGCGCCGCCTCCCACTTATTGGTGATCCGGACGACCGAGCCCAGCATGCCAGCGTCAACACGCCGACTCTACCAAGGCGAGAGTGACGTGGCTTCGCGCGGTCCAGCAGACGTCCCGCGTTTGTAGGGTTCCTGGAATTCTATATATCGACATGTTGGACATCTGGTTCATCCAGCTGGACATCCACTTCCGTATCAACAAGGTTCCAGGCTCCGGCCCCGACTTCTACGAGGACTTGTGGGCAGCCGTATACGTCCTTGCTCACTACGCCACCTCGAGCGCTCAATCACAACAGCTAGATCTCGCCATTTGAACCGTCGCGTCATTCCGCATCTTTGTAGTCCCACATCGTCTATACGTCCACCCGTGCCGATCGTCAGCAGGCGCCGGCCCAACATCAAACCTCCATACTCGGTCCATGAGCCTTCTCCCCAACTCAAAGGCAGCTGCGCGACGACACTTTCCAAGGAGGTCTATACTGAGCCAAACGTAGGCGCTTTCAGAAGCCCACCGCTCTCCTTCCTTGGACGTTCCCGCAAGCTGTCCGCTTTCCGTTCGGGCGCACCTCACATCACCGATTGAGAAGCTCTCCCACCGGCTCCAACAGGCGCAAATTTCACTCTCACAGGCACGGCGACGCCACAACCACAAGCACAACTTTCGCGATGCCTTCAGCGACCACCACAACCCTGATGCTATCGGCACTCGATATTTCGCCGCAAGCAGCATCAGTCTTGAGCCTTCCGATTTTCTGTGCTCGCACCTTCCGCGGATGCATGACCTACCGAAGTTTCGTAGGAGCAGCTCCGCCCTCTGGTTTCTTCAGCTCGAGAATTACTTCTACGCCAACAACGTAAGTGTCCAACACTTGCGCTATCTCCACGTAGGTCGCGAGCTGTCAGACAGACTTCTTCCGGAGCTCCGACATATAACAGGCCCGGGTATCCACGAAAACTTGCGGCAGGTCGCGATTTCGCACTACGGCAACACTGTGGCCGCGCCTCGCTCACAACTTACGCTGCCGGTGCTGCCTGGTACATTTCTCACGGATTGCGTGAACCCGATACTACCAACAACAACAAGCACCCACGATTGGATCTACGTCTACAGCACCCACGATTGCGAAGCTCCGCAGATCCTACCTGCCGCAGCCGCTATGAATGAGCCACCACCCAGGGAAAACCTCTCCAGTACGGCCCACCTTGCGTCTCGGCGATTGACCAGGCATTTGCAAGTCGCTGTCGCAGTCGGCGCGCCAGTAACAGCTGCCCTAGAGTCCCCGACTACGCTATCTCCTCCACCGCTACATGTGCGGGAGATTGTGCTGGTGATCAGGCCTCCAGCGCCCGTGAACCACGCGCAGGTCACCGATCAAGACGCGATCCCAATACCCGAACAGCTGTTCCGGCTACGAGGTCAGACGCCACAGGACGAGAAACTATGCATCCCGCTCTGGATCCTCTATGCAGCCCTGACATTTCCTCTGCTTTTCTCCATGAGGATGTTCTTGGCCTTTCCTGCTCGGTAGCAACACCACCTAGCTTTCCGCAGAACCACTCTCCCGGGGGCCCAACATCAGCAACCTCGGGGATGGCTAACGTCGAGGTTACAATGCCCGTAGCTCTGTCCGTATAACTCTGCCCGTAACATATTTCAGTCGCGCTTCGCAATAGGAGGGAGTGGGGGGGCTTATAGAGCTGTCGCCTCCAAACCAGGTGAAGAAAAAGCCGGCTCACAGGCATTGTAGGGCGAGAATAGAATACGATAGCGCGCTCGCACTGAGCGGCCGCAGTACCGTCCGCTCCCGATATACAGGGGCACCGTAGCTGGCTAGCCTAAATAAACCGTGGCTACAGCGGCTACCTAATCGTGCCGCCACCCACAACTTCATGCAGGTACATCGATTATAAATCATGGCAACGATCAGTAAAACAACGAAATTGATGTTTCGATGCCTGTGCATGGGAACCTGGATAGACGGTTCCGCGTCGAGAGAGAGAGAGAGAGAAGAAAGGCAAGGTAGGAAGGTTAACTAGACTTGGTCCACTTTGCTACCCTACACGTGGGGAGAAGGATGGAGTGAAAGATATAGAGAAGACACAAGTCTTCTTCACACTTTCACATGTACTAAAGCAAAATGCAACGCATATCTAAAGTAGAAGTCCTCGAGTTACTTTCCGGGATGATGAGCTGTGAGGCCAGGCTCCCACGACCTTTGCTTCTGTAAATGGCCGATCACGCAGTCTATTCAAGGCACATTGGTGAGTCTGGCGAATATTGTCGAAGCGAGAACAGTGACACAGGATATAGTCGATGCTTTCTCCACACCTGCACTTAGACCACGTGGGCGAGTCAGAAATTCCAATGAGATAGTTGTACAAGTTAGTGAAGGCTAATCTTGAAAAGTTTGGTAGTAACTGCAGCTTTAGTGATGGGTCGAGGCTGTATAATCGACGCGGTTAGAGTTCTGCGGAGTACTCCAGTGACTCAACGTGATGGTACGCATGAGGTGGCGAAGCTCTCATGCCACTTCTGCTTTTGACAGTGGTATACGTATCCGCCTCGTGCACTGTAAAATCCCTTGATAATTTAAAAGTACCGCCACTCTTTGAACTCTGCCGCCGACGTGCGACCTCATCGCCTCCTTCTTGCATCTTGCGTGTCTCCTCCGCTGGAACCGGTTTTGCGCATCCTTTTCTGCACAACGATTGGTCTCCCTGCCGTTGCCCTTGGAGACGCACGGATCTTGCGTTTTGCTTGTGTTTTTCTTTTTCATTGGCGCCATTTTTCTCCTTAGCTCGGCTGGCTCGGCGCCGCGAATGCTGCGTGCTGTGTTTCCTGCGGCGTTGTGCTAGGGCTACGCCGTGCTGTAGCGCATATAACTGCAGCAAGAAGCCTGAAGATGGTTATGCAGTTTTTATGATACCACAAGGAAAGTGTGACGGCTTTCGCAGGAAGCAGTGGCTGTACAACATTGGCCGAAGCGCTTTGTTCCGGCAAAGAACAGTGTTGTTTGCGTGGTAAGGCGCCTTTCTCATTGCTTGTAGCAAAGCATCCCCTAATGCTGCATTTATTTTAGTCTTCCGGCCTGCTCATAATCGCTCCTGCTGCGACAATTTGTACGTTGCATAAAAATGGGCTTGTTTTCAGTTTGGCGAATATTCTGCTGAGAAACAGATCACCTCGTTCGTCGTCAACTGTTATTCAGTCGGAAATGTAGCACTATAGGTTCGGCTTTCGCTGTGAACAATTACGAGCAAAGGCACAGCTTCTTGATCACACTTTTCGTGATTTTCAGAATCCATTGCCAGTTTTACTGCAAATCGAAATAGCGTCTTGAAAAGGAACTTTCTTTCCAGTTTACTGCGATGTATGCGTCAGTCACTTGAGTAATTGCAGGCCCTGAAAAAAATGAATGGCAAGTATACCGGTGGTTGGATGGATGGATTGATGCTATGAGCGTCCCCTTTGGAACGGGGTGGTGGGTTGCGCCACTAAGCTCTTGTTGTTATTTTGCCTAATGTCCTAACTATGTTAAAAAAGAAAAAAAAAGAAAGAAGAAACCCCACGACAAATTTCCATAAGCCAACTTTCTGAACCCCTATTATGGACTTTGTTTTTGTACGCCTGCGTTTGCCGTTTCCCTACTTCCACCAATCTTCCAATTGCCTCTTACTATAGTCTCTATTGCGGACATGGTATTGCGAGTGATGAGCGCTAGCTAGTACACATTGAGTTTTTTTTTTCAGGTCAGGAATTTGCTTTGAATTGGCCTGCTAAACACGCATGAGAGGTTGACCATTATTATTTTGGGTTTCTCACGGATACAGGCATTGTGCAGGGGATGTTCACGTGATTACGCACGCTTGCTCGCACTGAAATTTCGCAACCGTCCTATTCAGTTTAGAGACCACAACGAAAAGGCTACTTTCACACTGAGAAGGCAAACACATGGACGTACGATGCACTCGCAAATAATTCATTGTAAAAAGGCACGCTGAAGATAGTATCTGCGGTGCCCATGCGCGGACAGGTAAGAAAAAAAAAAAGGCCAAACACAGAGGGATGTGCCACAAACAATACTAGATCAGATGCACAAATATAAAGCATCGTATCATGTGGCATAAAAAATGTTTGGAATATAGAACTTGCCTCAAAGCTCCTTTTACATCAGTATGCCCCATTCGTACGGCTTTAAAGGGACACTAAAATCAAATATTAAATGGACACTAAAGGTTAGTATTAAGTCAAAGTGGACTGTTGAAATACCATCCCAGAAACCTCGAAACGCTTGTTTCATGCGAAGAAGAGACTTATTTTAAAAGAAAACGCGTTCTGAAGCGTCCGTGTACCTCTAGCGCAGTTCAAATCGCCCGCCCCCCGATCATGGTCTCATGGTCTCACAGTGGTCATGGTCATGGTCTCACAGTGACGTTGCGCCGTCGGTGAGTAAAACGCATAGAGTTAGTAGGTAAAACGGCGCCCACAGACGGCGCTACGGCTTTTCTGCGCATAACGCAAACGCGCGGCCAGAAACAGAGCCAAGACAGAGCCGACAGCAGTGCGAAAGCGGAAGTATGGTGGCTATCGGACTGGAAAGCGCGCGACGATAAGCTGGTTCTTTATTTTATGACGCCAACTTTGACGCTCGTTGCAATGGACGACCCTGATAACCACACATTGGCTCGCGATGCTGGGCTCGACTTAGCGATTTAAGCACTGATGAACGTGCCTTGCTGCTGAGGGCTCGCGCTGCCGGCGTCGTTGCGTACTACTACGACGGCAACTGTATGTCATGGCTGTACATATTCACACATTTGTAGCTTTTCCTTCGTGAAAACCAAATGCCGCACTCACTGCCCCGTCTTCGACCTGTAGTTGTTCTTGCGCTTCGGAGAATGCAGGCAAGACCGACGGAACAGCGGTACGGGAAAGCATTGCTTTGAAAGGCACTCCACACGACTTCAGTAAGTCGGCGTTGAACTCGTAATCTTATGAACGAAAGTGCAGCGAGCACACTATGCGATTTTTCGGCTCTTTGCCAACGCGCTGTAGCAGAGGTACGGCACTTAACCATTTCGAACGGAGAGGTTCACTCGTTGGCACACAGTGATAAGTAACGGGGATTCGCCGCTGCGGCTGCCCTTGGCCAAGTTCCGCGGACCGTTCGCGCATCCCACGACATAACATGGACGTGCCATTCTCGCTGCTTGTTCCAAATGCAAGTTTCGCGAGCCAGCAGAACCAGCGCAGCACGACGCGATAACGAAACAACTGAAAGTCCAAAGCGCGCGCGGCGCAGAGTCGAGCACGCAGAGTCGAGCGAAAACGAAACCTTTCGACCACCCATACTACTGAAGGGTAACGTCAAAATGTTAATTTTTCTTAGAATCGAACAGAAGTAGACAAGTAGCATTTTCTTCCATCTGATAACCTAATGAACTGATCTTTTTAATACTAGTAGTTGAGTACTAGTGACATAAATTATGATGAGGAGTGCCTTCGTCATCGGGCTAGTACCGGGATGTCGCTGGGGGTGTCTCAAATCGCGTCATGCATTTACCTCGATTTCTCGGTTACCAAAGCCCTGTTCGCGATTATATTGACGCCTTAGACGTTTTAGAGCATTGCTTTATCACTTTTACTTGACTTCACAGTAACCTTTAGTGTTCCTTTAAGTCGAGCTAGATTGAAAGATTCTGCTTCTGTTATAACGAATGCTTCATTCGTAATGAAGACAGAGGTTCTGTAAACGAGAAAATGACGAAAAATAGAAAATCGGAGTGGCGCTATCCGTTGTCGACTTTGGCGCCTCTTATGCATGGCGTCAGTACCTCTGGTTCACAGAGAGCGGCGGCGACCCGCCACTTCGCACGGCAGCGCTTTCCTCTGTTTACAACGGCCGATACGGCAAGCTGGCTCGGGCAGCGGAGGCTCAAGTAACCTGAACAGAAGCAGGGCAACAGAATGACTTACGTAAGCTGAACAGCTACTCCCGCCAAGCAGTACGCTTTCTACATGGAGCTAGATCAATTGTCTGCAACAGACATAACAACGGCATAGAGGGAGGTCACGTGGAGACGACGTCAAGTCCCCCGCTTTGGCGCGGGTGGTTCAAATTGAGAAGCAGCAGCGGGGCCTTCGACGGAAATTTCCTAGGCAAAATAATGATATATTGGCATGCAGAAAACGATGATAGACTTCTAGACGAATACTCTGTCGATCTAGCTCGACTTAGTTCTTTCCTCTAGTGTTCCTTTAAGAAGAGGCCAACCTCCTCATAAACGTTACCTTCGGCATTTTCGAAGCTGTTATCACCACTTTTCAAAGTTTCGTGCGCCACAGTGGCACGCAACTGGCCCAAAATCATGCGCCTCCACCGAATGCTGCGGCTCGCCCGCGGGAGCCAAGGAGAAATAGCGTGCCGCACGTGCGCAGCGCGCGCAGAATCGACGAGGAAAGCGCCGTGGGGAGCAGCTTTCTTTTTTCGTTTCGTATTCTTTTTCTCTCATCTTTGCATCCCTTTTCTCTCCCCGGGTACAACTTAGCCAACCGGAGATAATTTCTGGTTAACCTCCATGTCCTTCCTTTGCCTTTCTTTCTCTCTCTTTCTCCCCCTCTCTCTCTCTCTTTGGTGCAGAGTTACGAATTTAACTTAGTGCTTCTGTTTATTGTGAAAAATTTCCAGAGTAGATATACAAATTTTAACCAAGCCAACTTTCTAGTAAGTCGGAAATAAACTTTGCAGTATTAAAATTTCTAGAAATGCTTACTATGATATGTGGTGCGCTTCTAAAATCACCGTGCTGTTGTCGCAAATACTTGCGCAAAGAGAACACGTCTAGATGAAATGCACGACATGCTGCTCTGCCCCCAAAGCGCACATATACATTTATAGCGCCCATTTTAGCTGTAGCTTTTGAGCGTATATATAGGTATTTAGTTTTAAAGAGCGATAGAATGAACGACACAGCTCGCGATATCGAAGTACACGACGGCGGAAAGCGTAATAAATTAGGAATTAATCCGCTTGCGATACTGCAGTTCTTTACAACTTGATTGAACACCCGACAGCACCATTTTGATGCAGCTCAATGAGCAGATTTAGGTAGAAGCGAAAAAAAACTGGCAAATAATGCACTGGTGTGGAGGCTGAATCGGCACCGTGCGAAAAACGCACGTCGTTGACAGCCTGTGGAAAGGCGGGTACTGCGGAAACCCGAGTTACTGCGCGCGATCTTCTGCGAAAAAAATACATCATCGGATTCACCTGTGCGTCTGTCTGAAACTGTCGCTCACAATAAATTAGCCCTCCTCCTCAGCGTAGGCGCGCGTTTTCTGTTACCCGACGCTGTAGCTTGGCGGCTACGGCACCGCGCTGCTGAGCTCGAAGTTGGGGGTACGACAGGAGCGAAATGCGACAATGCGCGTGTACTTGGATTGAGGAGCACGTCAACGACTCCAGGTGGTCAAAATCAATCCGGAGTCCCCACCTATGGTCGTTCATAATTAGATCGTGGTTTTGGCACGTGAAACTCCTGGATTTATTGGTGAAAGCTTTACTAATCGCGTCGAGCCGAGTTTCGCCGTCGCAAGCAATTTGACCTTCATTTGACCGCAGCTGTGTTGTAGCCTTGGCAACGCATCACGTGAATCGCCGCGCCGAGCTCCGTCGCCGCCGCCGGCTGGGCGCATGCGCTCTCCGCAGCTGGTTCGCCGCCTGAACACGACTCGCCGCGCGCCTGGCCGTTACCTCCGAGAACTTTGCAAGGCTGGCGCGCAACCTCCTCTCCCAGCCGCCTACGTCACGACCACGGGATGGAGGGTGACAGCCGTGTGGTGTGGGGACTGCACTCCCGCATTCGCTCTGGGGGTGGCTGTGTTAGTGCAAACTTGTCATCGAATTCCTTCGTGTTGGTTGTCTTGGAAATAGGAGCCGTGTTCAGGCACACATCAGAATGCCCGGCTCATGTTGTGCCCCGAACTGCAAGTCTAACTACCATGTGAAGTGCTGAAGTGTTCACGTCTACAGGTTTCCGAGCGACCCGCAGCAGAGAGCGGCGTGGACAAAGGCCGTTTCTCGGGAAAATTTCACGCCAACAAAGCATATACTGTGGTAAGCATCGCTTTTTAAAATAAATGCTTGTTGTGTTCATTGCGGCACACTAGCTCTTTCTCCTGTAGGTATTTGTGTAGTCAGTGTTCATGCTCGCTTCTGCCGTTTCACGTATGCGTCCATAGAACTATACATCCCTTTTTTTTTTCAGCTGTGCGAGAAAAATTTTGTTCTGACAGACTCCGTCAGAACGGCAACGTACACGGATGCACACACGGGCAAGGTGATTGAAGTGCCGCTGGAGCGCGTTCGCTTAAAGCAAACATTGCCCAGTGTGTTCGCCGACTGTCCGAAGTATATATTCCGCCCAATAGCGTCCGCCTGGGAGGCACGCGCCAGAAGAAAAGAAGGCTCGTTTAGAAGCTGCATCGTTGCGAAAAGACCGTGATTGCCAAAGAGTCAAAGGTCATATTCTTGGACCTAGCGCTTAAACACGCTCCCGCTGTGCGTAGTGCGGTGACAGTGTCAGCAGAACTGTGCGTTGAAGTGTTTATAGGAGAATCGCGCATCGAGAAACTTCCCAGTGTGAATATGTCTTCACAGTTGCAAGACCTCAGACAGCTAAATGATGTAATTATTGCAGTGTGATGAGCAGCTAAAAGTAGGTGCTTTGCGGATGGAAACCGAAGGACTCACCGTCTTCTGGAAACTGTGTTGGTGCTGCTTCATGATGTGTGACGGTGGTGACGTCCTGGCTGCGAGGAGCGCCGCGGTCGCCAAGTCAGTGCGAGCTTGGCCATGGGTGAGAGCGAAGCCGGGCCGTCTTCTCTGAGCGTTGCGCGGGAGGCTTTGAGCCATTTTCGCCAAGCGAAGCTTTCTTCACCAAAGGCGTTTACTACGCCGTCCGCGATTCGCGTGGCCAACGCCGCAGTAGACGCCACGGTTGTCTCCACTCTGTACGGAGTGGCCGGCAAAGAGGACATCGAGGAACCCTAGCGGCCGCCGGAGAGGCACGCCCCTTCCCCCTCGCCTGATCCCACTGCCTCGCGCTCCACAGGAGCAACACGCGTCCGGGCCGCGTTCCTCGCTAGCGTGCGCGCCGCTCCTTCTCCCCCGCTAGGCTACACGCACCAACGCCGTGTCACTATGCTGCGCGATGCTATCTTAACACGATAGCGTGAAGGTGCTCGTGCCGCAGAAAAGCCGGTGTCGTCGGCGTCGTTGGCCATGAGCGAAAAATCCCAGAAGGCAATTCACAAATAAAAACAACTTGCAAGATGGGCTGGGTGGGAATCGAACCAGGGTCTCCGGAGTGTGAGACGGAGACGCTACCACTCAGCCTCCACTACCACTACCACTCAGTTCGATAGTTCAAATCAGGACAAAAGCGCCTCTAGTGAATACGGTGTTGCCTTACAAACGTGCCGTAGAAAGTTATACGGCGGTGTATATGGGTAATTATGAGCATGTAAATTACAGAAGTCGCAGTTAGGCGAGTAGCGAAGTACCTTTCCACTGCAATTCTTCTGCGCTTGGCGCACGCGCAGATCCATCTTGCGGCAAACACAGAAGACCTCCTCCTCGCAATGTACGGCGCTGCCCCGACAGGTGGCGCGCCACTCGCCCGCCCGCTTCTTCGTCTCGTTTGAGCGCATTGGGGCCGTGCGGGGACCAGTGCGAGGATGCCCCAATACCCTTGCGTTTTATGGTTTCTCGCTCTCCCCTTCCAACATCCAGCGTGCGTCACTCGAACCCTCGTGTTTAGGCGACGCGGCTCCTCTTTCCGCTCACAGCGCGATTTTCATACTCTGCTTTCACTCTCTCTCTCAACTCTCTCTCCCAGCTCGGCGAATTTTTTTCCCTGTGAGAAAGAGGATCGCCGAAGCGAGCGCGAAGGTTTTTATCGGAGAGTAATGACGTCACACCACATGTCTCCCCGCCGCGCTGCTCCTTGCCTTCGCTAAGCTCCACCCACCCTCACCGCGTCGCTATGCTACCCGACAAGTATGCTACCCGACGGGCAGGGAGTTCAGGCGAGGGAGGACAGGCGTTCTTCTCCGGCGGGTGCTAGGGTGCCTCGATGTCCTACTAACCCACCGTTCCGTACAGAGTGGAGACAACCGCGGCGTCTTCCATGGCGTTGGCCACGCGAATCGCGGTTGCCGTAGTAGAGGCCTTTGGCGGACGCCACAGGGACGCGTTGCCGGCGCTCGCGTGTCTTGAAAGCGATCTGTGATGTTTGCAGAGTGCGCGTAGTGCCGGTAGCTTCGTATGCGCTGTGCTTTCGACGTTTCGTTCGCGTTGAAGCGAGAGATGCATGAAGGTGAATTCGCTGCTGCCGCGATTCCTCACTCCAGAATTTTGACAGCGAGATTCCGCGCTTATCGAGCGAGATGTGTTCATGGTTACCCGCGCGGGCCTGAGACAGTGCTGGTTAATTTAGTTAAAACACGTTGGCGGTTTGAATCCATGATAGAACGTGTAAGCGCAATTGAACAAGTACATCGAAAGAAACAGACACACAAAGACAGCGCTGTCTCTGTGTGTCTGTTTCTTTTTACATCCTCGTTGAGTCACGCTTACACATTCTATCATTGTTAATTTAGTTAGAAAGCGAATGTTTACAAGTCACTAATTTGCTGTCGCAATCGGTGCTTCGCCTTTCGGGCGAAGTTCACGATAGGCTCATGGAAAAGTGACACGCACAAAGTTCATTCATGGCGCTGCTCGCTAAAGTTTGTCTTCAAGGACGTTCACTGAAAAGCAGGACATACCATGTGTACTTGTGTCACAACCTGCTAGAGCATCGGGTTGCTGTTCTTGAGAATGAATGAATGAACTTTATTCCCCTTTTAAGAGGGGCCGGGGGGGAGAGATGAAGGTCTAAGTACTCAAGTCCCAGCAGGCGTCCGTCACCACATTATGAAGCTACACGTCGGTCTACCAGTCGTGGTAGGCCTCCGCTACCTCCTCAGCCCACCTCAGGACTCGGTCCTGTAGGTGGGATCGGAGCTATGCTGATTTGCTCCGTTGCGTTGGAGGTGTAATCCTAGGACCCTTATCCTGCCTACCTGGGGTATAGGGTCCCCTTCAATCGTGAGTTGGATATTTTCGGGGGAAGTCCTGAAGCGTCTTGTGGGGGGCAGAAGGAGAAGCTGTGATTTGGTAGGGGAGCACCTGAGATTCAATTCGTGACCTACTTGTTCGACCTGATCGATTGCTGCTTGAAGGGTGTCTTGGATGTGCCCGTCAGAGCCTCCAGTCATCCACAGCGTAATATCGTCCGCGTACAGTGTGAATTGGAGGTCAGGAATCTTCTTGAGAGTTAAAGCTAAAGGTCGCATAGCCAAACTGAAGAGGAAGGGGGAAAGTACTGCCCCTTGGGACGTGCCAGTGCTTCCTAAACTTATTTGACCAGATTTTTCGCTGCCTAATTGGAGCGTCGCAGTGCGCTTCGCGAGGAAGCTGCGTATATAGCGGTAGATTCGCTATCCGCAGTTTATACTGCTAAGGTCGCGTAGTATGGCCAAGGGGGACACGTACTGAAATCACCCACGATTTTGTCCTTGAGAATGCTTAAGGACGTAGGCTCGATTCCGCTCAACGTCGGATGTATTTAAGAGCTTTTTGTCACCGATGTAGAGAGGCACATTCCCAGTGGTAGTTAGTTAGCCAAGTTGGCGTCAAAGAGATTCACTGAAGAGCAGCATGCACCTACTGGCGCATACCAAGTGACACAAGCGGGCACCAAATAGATTTATTGAAGACTGGCACAGACAGAGTGGCACATGCTGCATTGCATTAATGAATATTGTTACTTGTGACAACCTCGCTGGAGCGACAATGTTTGATGGACGTCAAAGATTGAATCGCCTTCCAAATTGATGTCATCGATTATCATCATCATGACAATCATCGTGTTCGTCATTCTCATCGTTATTATCACCATGATAATCATCGTCATGATCATCATCATCATCACTATAGTCATCATATACCCAGAGGGCGCAGTTGCGCATACTCAGTTATACACACCTAGCAACTCCAGGGGCACACATACCCTGTGGCACGCATCCAGTGACCCCAGTAGCACTTTTCTTAGATGGCGCAATCTTCGGGATCTGCCCACGAAAGACGCTGTAAACAGGCTGGAAGGGAACGTAATTGATGCGGGAAAGTGGTGATAACTCGCCAAAGAACACATTGTCTTCAAGAAAAGACAAATGATACGTGGTATTCAAAATGGCGTTTCAGTTCCGGCTTTCACCTTGCGGCCTCAGCGGTTGCTCGTGTCTCAAATTTATGCTTTTGATTTTCTTTAATGCGCGTTGTTGCACGAGCCATCCCGTCACGTGCCAGTGAGCCGTAGCAGCAGAAGAAGAAGACAGCCCAGCGAACCTGTGAGTACCCTTCCGTTCTACCCGCGATTATGGCAGTTTTTCTTATCCCTTGGAACAGTAAAATGTTCGGAAAGCATCAAGATTGAGCATAAACTCGCGAAACTCGCGAAACTCGCATAAATTACGGCAGCTCAAGGCAGTAGCAATGTGTTTGCCCAAAGCGAATATAATGCCTGTCACAGTTACATATATTGTATACAACTAATATGCCGACGAAATTGGGTGTGTCCATAAGGACAAAGCATAACGAACGAATTTTTGCGTTTTTTTTTCCTTTTGAGCGAGGGGGAGCAGCCCTGCTTTAAAATAGGGATCTTCAGAAATGGTGTACCCAGTGATTTAGCGTACCCAAAAACCCAAACTTGCTTGAGTTCGTTGGTGCCTTGTGCGTTCTTTTTGTATGCACGGCTGGTAGCGTTTCCTAAATTTCAGCCTCATCCGGAGTAACCCTTTTAGTGCATTACTCTTAATCACGGCTTCACAAACTGCCGGCACTGGACTGCTGTTCCTGAATATGCCTTACACTATTCCTGTACACCTATGTTACCACGTCTGCGACTTATGCTAAAGCTCAACAATGCCTTATGCCCGAGATCTTTTAAAACTTTAAGAACAAAGCAATTGAGTGCAGGTAGCTTCTTTTGGTCCAGTGTTTGCATGTCCAATATTTAACTCTATCTTTGACAGTTCTTCTCAAATAAGTAGGATAATGCACAGAGGCGTACGAGAACTTTTGAAAAAGGTTAACTATAGGAGAAGCACTTATCTCCGCATAATAAGTTCCCGAGACTGGATTGTTTTCATAGTGTATCATAATGCTACGACGCGCAGGTGCCTCACTCTAGGGTGCCATAGACGTTTGGCTGCCATCGTGATATCCAAATCGTCAGTAAAGTCGTCCAGACCACGGATATGAGCCGGAGCCGAAGCCAAAGCCGGAGTCGAAGCCGAACAGTGGGGCTCCCGGGACCCGACTTTCCTGACGAACAATCGTGAGTGTACAGGGTTTCCCATATAACGTTTGCCATGTTTAAAAAAAAGCAATTGGTATATTCTTTTCTACCTCAACTGAAGCGATATGGCAATTACCAAACAAAGATAACATTTAGATTGTTTCGACAGGTTTCCCATCTGGCGGCGTTTATATTTTTTTAAACAGCAGGCTTTTATTGCACCTTCTAAAAATATTTGAAAAGGCTAGCATCTTTTTGCCAACAAATCGTATGGTTTACCTCGTAAATGACTCTGTGCGGAGGTTTGGTTAGCATCCCGCAGGTGGTAGTGCTAATTGCCTTTTTTTCTTTTTTTCTATTTTATTCTTTCTTTTCTGAAACATACAAAAAAGTTGGTTGCGCGAGAGCATACATCTTTATTCGGCGATGAAAGTCCTACCGCTACCACTAGGCACCGGACCACTGACAGCAACAATAAAATTCACCAACGATTAGATACTCCTTGATGCGAAATTTGAGGGAAGCACTATACGTGTCTTCATTTGGCGGTATATTGACTGGCGTGGACAATCGGCCTCGTGCGGCACGTTGCAAAGGGAGCGAAGTGTGGCGCTACTGCCTCGCTTATCGGGAGATCACGAGAGGCTGCGCGTGGGTGACGCCTGGGCGCGATTCGCAGCAGCCGTCGCAGAGAGACCTCCACTCATGCAGCGCTTTGTTTCCATACAGACGACGCGCGCTACTCTGACGCCCTCTCGTAGCCATCGTCGCCGCAAAGGCCGTCTTGCGAGTCACTACGCTTTTCTTATCACGCTTTCGCCATAACCTCCTCCTCCGCTTTCCGCCTCACGGTTCCGCTGAATATGTGAAGTCGCATATGAAAAACAGTTATGCGTGTGCGTAATGTAATTCAACGTAACGCACTTTTATGTCGCAAAATAGGATGTAAGTATTACATGAACGGTGTCGCAGATCTCAGATCACAGGTATTTCTCCTGTTGAATTACCTGCAGCCGCAGCGCTGGCGCTCTCAGGGAATACAGCACCCCGCATACTGGAAGCTCGGAGGTGCACAAGAAACATGTGATTTGATGTAAACTTACGCCTGCAAGCTGTAACAGTATGTGAAGTAGTTTATTCTTTAGAAAGCGTCACAGATCAAGAGCAACTGCACTGCATGCGAAACTGGCAGAGGGAGATCTCTCTGACCGCATTATACTTGCGTAGGTTCCGTAGCTTTATTACGCACTTTGTGTCGACGATTGTAGCCAAGAAAAGTGCCTACCCGCAGTGATTGCGTGGTGGTTATGTTTTTGGGATGCTAAGCACGAGGTCGCGGGATCAAATCCCGGCCACGGCGGCCGCATTTCGATGGGAGCGAAATGCGAAAACATCCGTGCACTTAGATTTAGGTGCATGTAAAGGACCCCGGGTGGACCAGATTATGTCGGAGTTCCTCACTACGGCGTGCCTCATAATCATATCGTGGTTTTGGCACGTAAAAAGCCATGAATTAATTAATATTGAGAAGAGTGGCCTCTACCTAAGCGGCATCGGCATAAGGTCGTATTTTCTGAGCTTGGCTAGCTTGGCTGTATATCCGCGACCGTTACCCGTTCGCCCCCGCGTCGCATCGCAGTAAACCTAATTTCAAGTGGTGAAGATGACGGTCCTCGTCCACCTTCCAAATGAGGAGCAGCACGCGTTTCGAGTGAGGTTTATTGCGATGACACGCGGGCGAACGGGTAGCGGTCGCAGATATACAGCCAAGCTAGCCAAGCTCAGCAACCACGAGCTTATTCAGGTTATCCTAGGCACAGGCCCTTCTTTTTGGCTAGGAGAAGTATAATCTACGCTACATCCGCAGGGAATGACATCTGGTAGTAGTAGCAACACTACTGCGTTGAATTGCTGACGCTAAGCGAAAACGTTGATGCCCAGTGTTGCGTGTTGCCTACTGCGCAGCGAGCGATACGACCAGATCTCTCAGGGCCTGCTGCAGTTCGCGCTGGAGTTGTGCCGCCAGCTGCGCCTCGCTGGCCGCACGGGCAACATCCTCTTCTCGCCTTACGCTGTGGCGAGCACGCTAGAAGTGCTGCTGCACGCCGCCAGGGGCGCCACCGCTCACCAGATCGCGTGCGCACTCCACCTGCAGCCCGCGCGCCGCTCTCACTGGCCGATCACGGACGACTACTTCGCTCGTCTGCACGCCCAGTGCCGGTCCTGCGTGAGGTAACAGGCACAGGCAATACGACAAATATGGAGACATAGGTTTTGGCGAAGGGTAGGCACATATAGTAGAAGAAACAGGTGAAGTGCTAGGTTGCAGTGAGTGTCGTAAAACTTGATAGCTCAAGCAGGCTAGATGACTACATGCCGCCGCCGCATTTGAGAGGGGATGCCATCAGAAATTATCGATTAAGATTTGTCGTCATGCATCGATAATACGTGACGATAAATCGAACAAGAACTGATGAATATTGTGTAACCAAAATTCATATCTATGATCAAATTCATTGATGATCATGGTTCGTCGATGGCGCGAAAATGAACACGATATTATTTATTTCTTCGCAGAAAACACAGCTGCGCGGATAACTAGGATAACTAGATAACTACCGTATGGGTCGCGAATACGAACGTTCGCGCCACGAAAGACGTGATTAAACTTTGCTCCTTTATCTGAAGGTGTGCGGAGACGGGAAAGGAAAAGCTGTCATCCACGGGACTGTAGCACGAAACTAGAAGTGAAACCCGTACGGAATCCTTTCTTTTTTTTTTAGAAAGAAAGCTTCACAGTTGTTTAAACTGGAGATCGAATCCGGTACCAACGCCTTTCCGGGCTGGTCGTCGCTCTACCATCTGAGTTAACCAGGAGGCTATATAGCCGATCGCACCGCGAGGTCGAATTAACCGCCAGCTTGAAGAAGAGGAACGCATGAACACAGGAATATGACGAATCACTTACGTGGTTCCCGCCTTCCACGGAGCTGATTTCCCGCGTTTTTCGGGCGTGCGCCGCAGCGTGTCCTCACTGCGCCTGAAGCTGGGAAACCTGATCTACCACGACCGGAGCCTGCGGATCCGGCGCGAGTTCCGACGGCGCGACGCGGCTGGCGCCGTGCGCCTCCGGGCGCACGACCTCGCGGCCGACCCGGACGGAAGCCTGACGCGCATCGCCGACGAGGCGCGCCAGGCGGTGCCGCGCTTCGGCGCCCACGAGATCCTGCCGGAGCTGTCGTCGTCGTCGGCGGTGGCCCAGGCCGGTCTGGTGTCGAGCACCTCGCTGCTGCTGCTCAGCTTCGTGGGCTTCGCCGGCGGCTGGCGGGTGCGGTTCAGCCGAGCGCGCACCACCGACGCCGAGTTCCACTTGGCACCCGGCAGGACCAAGAAGGTGAGCGAGAACGGTGACGAGCCACCACGTATGGTGGACCGGCCTCTTCGAGGTATGTGGGTGAAGTCGTTAAGCTTGTTTGTTACGGAAGCCCCGACAAGACATCGCCTGGTGTCACCTACAGGGGGCCCTAGAACTTCCCCTTGTCCACTCCGCTTTTTTTCTGCATAGTTTGATGAGCGCCTTGGGTTGAGGCCACGCTGGACGCACCCTGAAGCGATGACGCATTTGACACGCTTAAACTATTGGCCTCGCGAAGTTGTCAATGAAAGGACTACGTGGACATCACGACGAAGGCACCATGCGACGGTGACGACGGCAAAGCGGAATAACAATGACGAAGGCACGACAGAGACATTACGGTGAGACGACGACACTCAACTGGCGCCTAATGCAACGAGCGATAATTTTTCCCTGTAATAGGGACACCGAGAGTCACTGCTGCGCTGAAAGAATGCAGGGAAAAAGGAATGTAGGAGGAAGCATGACGCGAGGTCGCTAGCCTCGGCAACGCAACCTCATCTCGTGATTTGTGCAGCAATCTCGAAACTTCTGAGCGGCAATAAATGGGAGTAATTCGCCAGCTCGCGGAAAAATTGAATTTTTAATACGCTTGGCCTTAACGGAATTACAAGTTGTTGCGACATACTTGCTTTTTCTGAGCTTTTCCTCCACTTAGATAATATATATGCTGACATTGTTCTTATAAAACAATAAATTGCCAATAAGCGCATACCCTTCCTTTTCTTTTGCCCCTGTCTTTTTCGTGGCCGCTTGGTTTGCGACGCCCGGTCTAGCTCACGTATGATCGGCCGCAGCTTTATGTATTGCCATAAACAACCCCCGCGACGCAGCTCATGATGGGTGTCTGATGCTTCTTTTCCCAGTCTTTGTTCGTTGGCGGAAGGTCGTCCTGGTTGACCTTCCTATACTTGACTCGGTAATCTGATCTGGGCGGACTAAACTACAGACACGCCCGCGCTGCCCGTTTGCCTTCTTCAGCCTGTGGGGAATCCCATGCCCATAAGGGACGACAGCTAGTTTTGAACATCGACCTCACTTTTTCAAAACCTTCTGCCATAGTGAAATTTAGGTAATACACCCTTTGCCAGTTACTTTTAAACATTGCGGATCTACATGAATAGGTCTCCCTTCCCCTACTTCCTCCGTCCTCTCCGCGCGTATTCGGAATTCCTTAGTCGCTGATGTAATAATTTTTGGGTTGCGTTCTCTCTCAAGCCTGAGCAATAAACTGATTGCATGTCAGCGCCCGCGTCGTTCGTTGCTTCTACCATTTGTACGTTTTTGAGGTGTTTTCCGTGTGGTGCGCTTATTCGAATAAGTCCGGCTAACAACCATCTTGTGGCTGGTGAGCTTGCAAGGCATGCCTTGCAAACGCCTTGTAAGAAATTCGGAGTGTGGCACCGGTTTCGACCCAGTTGAAGAACTACAATTGGGCTATCTGCCACAAGCGCTTTTTAAAATTCTGTAAATAAGCACCCCGAATATGTTAGTGTTCTTATAATCGGACGGTAGTACCAAATCAGCGCTTGCGATCAGTTTTCATGAATGTGCACAGATCACAAAATGAATGCGTACCAACTCGGGCAGTTTTGAATTGTGAGGCAACTTCCTCTGACGTCACCCTTCTTTGCTTTCGAGGCCTGCCTATGTGTGGGGTTTTCAGAAATAAGCCCTCCATGGTTGCTGGACTTTTCATGGCAGTGACTGATTTATGGTAACCATTAATGACGCCCTCCTCACGATCCGTCCTCGCCACCCACTCCCACGCTCTCAGCTCTATACTGTTTCCCATATATGCGCTAGCCGGCTAGAAATTACCGCTTGCTTATCACGTGGTGAGGGCCTATTTCCCATGAGTGTTTGCTTTATATTCATTATGACTTGTAAATTGTTATGTGACACTCCCTCCTAGCTTTTTTTTTTTTTTGCGTCAATGGCTAAAAGCAATGCGAGTGACCTCGCTTCACATAGTGTCTGACTTTAACAATAAACACTATATACGGTAATACCCAATGACTGGGAATCTGCACGTCTCATCTTCGTTATCTACGACTCTCTCTTTGTCAAATATCATCTCCATATTTCTTAAAGCTTGTACATGAGAACGACTTCAGTCCGTTTCACTTGATGCGATTCTCATCGCACCGGAAGTGCGATTTTGGTCGCATGCGACGGAAATCGCTCTGTCGGTCGCTCTCTTGACAAGCTCTGAACAGACCCGCCGTGGTTGCTCAGTGGCTATGGTGTTGGGCTGCTGACACGAGGTCGCGGGATCGAATCCCGGCCACGGCGGCCGCATTTCGATGGGGGCAAAATGCGAAAACACCCGTGTACTTAGATTTAGGTGCAGGTTAAAGAACCCCAGGTGGTCGAAATTTCCGGAGTCCTCCACTACGACGTGCCTCATAATCAAAGGTGGTTTTGGCACGTAAAACACCATAATTTAATTTTTTTTAAGCTCTGAACAGTGTGACAAATTTAGTGTAGCCGTAGATTGCCGAAGTGGTCGTACCATCTACGTAGACACGCGAACAAGGCAGTTGAAAACTCGTAGGCCAGATTCGGTTCTGCGATCTCTATGTGTTTGTTGACGCGTTACCTTGCTAATAAAGCGACGGGGTTTTTTTTTCGTTTTTTTTTTCACGTTGGCTTCGGGTGCTTATTCTACGTACATTTGCGTGCCTTTCGATTATTTAAACGCAATACTAGTTGCAAATAATGCTAGTTCAATTGTCTCTTATGAGAAGACATGACTTTCGGATGTTACTCCAACTTTCCGCTTTGTTGCGTACAAGCTACTCGCGATATACGAAAAGGCCACAGTTGTAGGTAGTTATGTTTTTATGTATGCATCAATTTAAGGAATAAGCAACTATGGTCAAATGTGGTGTCGAGGGGATATGACATGACAGCATGATAACCCACGTATGAACGTCGCGCTATACGCGCGACTATTTAGCCTTCGTGAGTTGGTGTCGGATTTCACACGCATTCTTTCCGGTGAATTAAGCGTCTCATTTCAAGGTTTTGTTACTTCCCCGCGAGGCGCTATTCCTTATCATAAGTTCGCAAAGCAAATGTGTGAACGAGATATCATAATGAATTTTCTGCAGTACAATGTTTAGCGCTTTGATCAAGAAAACAGCATCGCAATGTTGTTTCCGAAGCGTTAATGCAGGATAAACATTATTCAATCTGTTTTATCTCATTTTTTTCTGATATACCATTTTTTTTTCCTTCAAGGAAAGCAATATAAACCTTCAAAAGTATGTAGGGTACTTTGTATCCTTACTACACCTGCTGTACTGCACCACCACATTAAAGGTAATCGCACATTGCACTTACTTCAGTGCATTGAGCGTTTGTTTATGCTGGTCTTAACTCATCACAGTACTGTAAGATAAACTACTTCGACGTAAACATCCCTGCTTTTCCTTGCTTCTCTCTCCCTACCTGCCGCAAAATAGGTGCGACAATGTGGAAAGCAGGCAGACACCTTCTTTTGTATAAACAGTAGATAGCACATTAAACAAAAGCAAATCAGCCGGGTGCATCCATACCTACGAATGCTAGCATTAATTCCTTCAAGTGCGGACGTTTTTTGCACGTGCAGAGCTAATCCAGTGCGCGGACCTATCACGGGGCATGAGTCATGCCTAACAAGAGAGACGCAAAGTTGCTCATGTGTTTGGAATTACTTGTATTACTGCATGAACTCATGTAACGATATCCTGTCATAACCGCATGCCTCTATAATTAACGTATCAGGCAAGTTGCAAGATATACGAAAGCAGTATGACCCTTGTGTACCTGAATCGTCTTTTTGTTAGACTGGGAGGTGCAGCTGCTTACTGATTTATTCCATCGTGTGATTTAATGGTATGTGTGTGCAGACTCCCCGAAATTCTACTCAGCCTAGCTCACGCTAGCTCAGCCGAGCTTGCTGCGACTGAAATTAACCAGAATTCCACTTAGGAATGCTCACGCGAACTCAACCTCACGGGGTCTGTCCAAGACAGTCTGCTGACTCTTGAGTTAGCTCGCCGATCTATCTATACATTACATGACGTTAAAGTTGTGACCTGTGCGGTGCATAAGCAAACATTGCATAGGAGTCTGTGTAGCATCGGATGAAAATAAGAACAACTGTACACATTGTAGTTAACATGATAGAATTTAAGTGACCGTTGCGTAAACGCTTCGCCTTATGTCGATTCCAACAAGTGTACTGGATCTGCATCATATTTTTTGCTGATACTACTGGCCATCTTGACCATTACTGGGTGGCCACATTTTGTACATTTCTACACAATGTTGAATAAATGACTGTGGTGCAACATATTAAGAAGTGCTCATAGCACTACAAGTACACCAATGAGAACATGATAAAAACACATGCGCAAAATATGATGTAGACGAATGCTAAATACATGTGCAGACGGAATCTCACTTCGGCCGAGTTGGCCGCCATCTTTCGCAAGAAAAAGCACAAGCCGGCACTGCATCGAGACCACTTATAGTCATGCCGCTTGCCGGGCCCTTGGCCATAGGAAAAACATAGGTGAAAGCTAGCAGTTACCGTGAGGTAGCAGCTACGGACGCTGGCGCAGTTCCCAACCGGCTACTCAACCACTCTGGAAAAGTGTGTTGTCTGTACTTGCATTTAGGCACACTTTTATTGTCTATATCTTGAAGTTTTATTGTGGTGTCCTCGAAATTTTCACAATGTTTTGTTTCTGAAACTTGCAAAGGTAAACATTTTTATTCCATTGTTCATGAAGAGAGCACACATAGAGCCCTAGACACAGGCACGGACCCAGGGGGAGGCCCGGGGCGGCCTGGGCTCCCCCCGAAATTAAGTAACATACATCGCCCCCCCCCCCCCCCCTTCTCCGCCCATGCCCACCACTCCTCACACACATTCCTAAAGCGCGGCCGAATTAATTTTGAGACTTGACAACTATTTGGCGGGCAACATTTTGCTACCTTCTTCATTCCTTTTGGATGGCGGTAGTTATTGGCATCTCATGGAGTGTGAAAGCCAGTTTTGGCATCGATTCGATGTCCGCTCGTTTAACTCGAGATGCGTTCAGTTGTCAATCACCATGTATTGCAATGGTCAGGCACATCACTCTTGCTTCGTTATGTCAACCTTTGTTTAGACGGATCCAGAGATCAGGATAAGGATTCAGTTTGTAGTCAGCTGGTCTATATGCTCGTGGAACGAGTTCGGGCCGGAGAAACCGTCACTTGCGTTTAACTTTTCCTTTTGCTTCATTATTTTCTCGAGTGACGGCTCGCCGTGACACTGGCAGATCCTCGGAACCATATGCCCGTAATATGGATTAGATAAGATGGAAAATAAGGTCATGCGAAACATCGTCCATCATCAAACTCTGCAATAAACGTTAAACTCATAAGCAATATGAATGTCACCCGTTAACTCGTCTGGTTTTTCTCTAATTGTACAGCACTTTTCGTGCAAAATTGGCCACTAGAACCAAGAATCACAAGGAGTTGACAAATTAAATTATCTACTAAGGGAGAGAGCCGAGGCAACAGCCAAACAGGAAGGAAAAGCGAAAATTAACAAATTTAACCGTTGTTTGTGAAATTATTTATGTATCAACATTTTTTTACTTAAAAAGGAAGTAGAGAAAACGCCACCAATAGTGGAGAATGATTCCGTGTGTTTTGAATGACGCTCCTACAGTTATCAGTCAAGTCGCCTGACGCAGACACTTAGCTGCTGTGCTTATGTGGGCGTTTTTCTAACTTTCCCCGGTGGGCGCAGTACGTCTAGAACCGCAGCGTCCTGCGCTCTACGCGGTTGTACGTAACTGGCGGCCACGCATCGTTACGCAACTTCACAAATAACAATACGAGTCGGTTTTGGCACTTGGTAGAGCAGTAAACGATGAATCCAAAATAACTGTGATTGTTCCGCAAATATATATTTCCCTACATTTCTTTCAGAGCTAATTCAGAAAAGCGCAACTAGAAATCTTTATTTTAGACCATCGCTAGGCAGTGTTCTTCCTGCGCTTCTTTCCTGCTCGAGTCCATTTGATGTGGTTCCTTGTTTGCCAAGTAAAGGAGAGGTGTATCTCACCTGTGAGATACATTTGATTTCATTTCTCTTTTGCGGTTTACGTGTCTTTATGGTAAACGGTGGGCATTATTCCCATTTGTACTAGTAAAGATACAGCCCCCCCTTCATTTGCATAGAAATGTTACCTTGAGTTACCCCTCCCCCCCCCCCCCGCCCCCGAAAATAACCTGGGTACATGCCTGCCTAGACATATTGACAATGCTCAACACTTTTTCTTGTAACAATATGTAATATGCTGTTCACTATCAAGCAGCTTTTCAATAGCAAGAAAAGAAATCCGTCTGCCCTACTTTGAACATTCCATCAATGCAAGCAATTCAAGCAGGCGTAAAACCGTTCAGGAATACCAGCTTAGATTGTGCCTTGAGGCTTTCCTTGCACTTTTCTATTTAGTCGATTATTCTAGTTTGAAACGACTCCTATTAGGATGCCTTAAAATTGATCTAATACTGGTTGTGTACATGACTAGCCTAATCGATAGGGTTGCTTGCTTTAATTTCCAGTAAAGGAACCATAACGTCTGCTCCAGTTGCACAGGTTTTTGGTAATCTAGGGTTTTCAGCTCCACTTTATGATAATGTGATGAAGCAGATAGAAACATATGCTTGTCAACGGAACTGGCCGATAGTTCCGATAGCTTTCTACTTTACGCCTCCTTTGTCACTACAAATAGAAAAAAAATTAGCAATCTAATTTGTTTAATTAAACAAACAAAATATACACGCCTAACAGCGCATGTCATGTTTGCCGTATGCGGCTACGCCACCGCGCTACGTACTGGGGCATATTGATGAAAGCCATCTTCGTACAGATTCACAGTACAACAGCGGCACGATACACGGGACCAGAAAGTAGATGACGCCCATGCCTGTTAAAATACCATGACGCTGTGTACACAAGTGACTGCAGCTCCTAAAATGCTTCTGGTGTCGGCTTTTACGTATATCGAAATATTCAGAGATGGCTTCTATGCGTAATTACAGCACGCGCGCCGCGGTGGACGAGATATACTAGCGCTAAGATTGATGTTGAGAACACAAATCGCATTGTCCCGTTCAGTAATTACGCGCAGATAATTTGCAGCTTCCATGAGGGGCAGACGTGGGCTTTCCGGTTGGTGCTTGCTGCTGCGTTTGGCGCAGAAATACGGCTATAGGAGCAAGTACCGTTTAGGCGCCACTACGAGCACTATACACACATCATTCGTTCAGAAGCTGACGTTGAGCAAAGGTAGCGCGAGGATCGCACTGTGCGGACACGACGACTTCTCTGCAGCCAAGTTACCAACACTGCATACGCGATGCGGGTAGCCATATGGGCTTGTTGGTAGGTCATATTCTAATTTGTTGTTGCGCAGGCAGAATGACACCGACGTAGAAGGCACTTGAGACAACACACAGCGCTCGACGACCGGCTGCCAACAGCCGTGAACGTCCGCCATGCTTCCTCGCACTGCGCTTCAAGAATCGCTGTTACGCACTCGAAAACAATCTTAAACTTGGAAGCGTTTTTAATTTAGAAAGCACGCGTATTATTTCCTACTGTTAAAGACAAGCCAACGAAGTCATAAGGCGCTGGTTTTCTTGTTACATTTGAAAAATTATGCAGCGTATGCCACGAAACTTGGCAGCAAGCAGCCGTGGGTGCCGCGCTAGCCGTCGTGTGAAATGAGCCCTCTAAAGTAGCATTGCGACGCGTGCGACTGCACCGATTTCTTCCGCTCTAGTCGCAGCATGTGAAACAACCATTTAGAGTGTGCACTGAGTATACCTTACGGAGGTTCAAACGTAAAAAAAGGTTGCGCTATAGGAAAAACAGATTGGTTAGGCAGACACTTCCGCGCGACTAGACATGCGAAGGCTATCGAGTTAAGCATAAGTGTTCTTTCCATGCAGGTGCGCATGATGCACCAGTCGGGCCGTTTCTTGTTGGCCGACTGCCCTGCGCTGGGCGCCAGCGCGTTGGTGCTGCCGTACCGACACTCGGGCGCCGTCATGGTGCTCTTCCTGCCCCAAGACCTGGATGGACTTGGCGCGCTGCAGGAACAGCTCAGTGCCGGCACATTCGAGCTGCAGTTCCGCGAGTGCGACGTCGACGTCAGCCTGCCCCGGTTCCGGCTGCGACAGGTGAGGACCTCAAGGTGCTTCTGACGCAGCAAAGGGAGCGTGGTATGAGGATTGTAGTGTTGTCTCTGTGTTATCGCCAAGTATTTATCAAGCGACACGATAGAAATTCGCCGACGGTTACAATACTCCCTTTGCAAAAGTTGAGCGAAGCTCTATACGACTTTTTTTTTTTTTTTTTCACCCGCCGTGGTTGCTCAGTGGCTATGGTGTTAGGCTGCTGAGCACGAGGTCGCGGAATCGAATCCCGGCCACGGCGGCCGCATTTCGATGGGGGCGAAATGCGAAAACACCCGTGTACTTAGATTTAGGTGCACGTTAAAGAACCCCAGGTGGTCGAAATTTCCGAGTCCCCCACTACGGCGTGCCTCATAATCAGAAAGTGTTTTTGGCACGTAAAACCCCATAATTTTTTTTTACGATTTTTTTCATTTCGCGATATATAGGCTTGTGCGGACAATCTGTCTCGTGCGGCACGTTGCAAACGGATCGAATTAAGTGTGACGCGACGGCCAAGCTAATCGGGAGATCGTAACAGGCAGCGCGTCGGTGACGCGTGGGCGGGATTGACAGCAGCCGTCGCAGACATCCGCTCATGCAGTGCTCTGTTTCAATATATGGTATCGGCCGTCGCATCGGTGAACAGACGACGCGCACTATACTCTGGTGCCATCTCGTAGCCATCGTTGCTGCAGAGCCTCTCTTGAGCGGCACAACGCTTTTCTACTCAAGCTTTCGCTATACCCTCCTCCGCTTTCCTCCTCATGGTTCAAGAATGAAACATGCCTTTACTTGCAGGCAGATCGCGGAATTACTTTCTCTTCTCGGTACGTCTGCAAGAAAAAAAAAATAAAACAATGAAATGTTAATACCTACAAAAATTTAATACATAAAAAAAAATTTAATGCATTTGGGATTGTATCGGCCCAATGGAATGTCTGGGACGTGGCCTGTCATACTTCTGGCATAATTCTGCACGATATTAAGTGTAGAGACATTATAATCTTCAAAACGTGGTTTGTATTGTATGTGAAGGTCATGCCAAGGGTAGTAAAAAGTTTAACGAGCAGCTTAGGTTGACTTATCTTCGCTGAGCTGTTGTGGCTGGCTGAGTGGCTACAGCGTTCAGGTGCTGGACACTAGCGTCACAGGCATAGTTCCCGATCCCGCACGCCGCATTTTCATCGAGGTAGTAGGTTCGAAGCGCCAATGCTGTTAGCTATTGGTATATTTAGGGTGTGTGCATTTGTATCGGGAATATTGCTTTTGCAGGACAGTCAGAGCATGCCAACGTGTTTGAAAGCGCGCGACCGTGTGTCATACCTTAAGTCTGTTCGACATTTATTGCTTATAGAATTTTGTACATAAATAACTTGTGGCATATTAAGGATTAAGGTTCTGTGCGTGTCGGCTTTGCTTGTAGGTACATGCTTTAATAGACTCGGTGTTAAAATTAGAGAAAGCTAGGCGATAAAGTGTGAAGCATGCGGGAGGGGGGTGGGAGTCTCTCAAGGTAGACGAGGGGAAGGATGGGAATGGAGACGAAACGTAGTCCATCTGAAGACACTTTGATGACGATGCCAGACTGAAGGAAGTAAAGGGTGTTCAGAGTGAGCTTATGAAGCAGGCCGAAGAGCTCAAAAACGAGCTCAATATGGAGAGAGATGTACGGAAGGCGATACAAGAAAGACTTCGAGCAGCCGAGAAAAATGAACAGGGCCACCATCATGAACGGAAATGGTAGACACACCGGTGGTGATGACGAAACGCCGCCTCCCGGCGTGAGAGGATTTGGAGTGGAACACGTGCAACGTGCGGTTCGGGCAGCTGGAAAGAGGTTCACCTACCTTGCAGCTACCACAAAAGGAAAGGAGGAACGATAAGGTAAATGTACCGTGGCAAATCAGAGTCACGGAAAAGGATGACAAGGGGAGGCAGGTAGAGGCCTCGTGAGTAGGAGAGAGTGAATAGTTGATATTCGCCGAGGACTCAAATCTGACTAGGCGCTCAGAGGCGATTGGGGCGAGTGTGGAAGGCGGCAGAAGAATGGCGATAGGGACCTTTACAGGGCAGACATTGGACTCTGCCATGGAGTGAGCTAGAAAAGAGCTCGCGGATAATGCACAGGGACACAATCTTCTAGTTGCGAGTCGGCTAAATGACGTGCTAGACAGGAAAGGGTCAGGACCAGCCCAGCGTTTGGCGAAGGGTGTGGATGACTTGCGCGAGGCGATCGCTATGGTGCAGATTGTGGTGGGCACGGTGCCGGAGGTACCTTTACGTGACGCTAACATGCAAAGATCGGTTGTAGCCACTAATGAGGCTACGTGAAGAGCGAGACGAGAGAAAGGCTTCGAGTTTGTGGAAGAGAGAAGTGAGCAGGTATGGTGGTTTTCAACGAGATAGAATCCACTTCAATCACAGGTTTAGACGAGAAGTGGACTGGCGACTTGTTGGTCGCGCAACTGCTTTTTTGGGGGGGGGAGGGGGGCACAGGTACTCAGAAGGCCAGCGTAGGTAGTAATGAAGAAGGATGCCCCCTAGGGGAGCCTGGGACTAGCATGCAACACCGTCAATAACAGAAAGAGGAAGAAGCGAACAAAGAACGAAGCTCGATGTACTCTAGGCTGCATGAAAAGGCAGAACGGCATAAAAGAGAAAATGTGCTTAGACAGTGAGGAGCAATTAAATAGAGAACGAACAGATCTGTGTGCGGTTAGAGCAATAAACCTTAGAGACTTGAAAGAACCGCCAGTGATTGAGGATTATGTTTGGGAAGGGTGCAACAGAACTAAACGGAAAAGAAAGGGAGTGGGAGTCGGAATACTCATACATAAGGGAACCAAATGAAAAAGATTAAATTCAATATGTCAAGCCCTAAGCGCTGATATTAAAGGTTTCGGGAATGATGCCGAAATTATCCTTTTAGGTGACATGAATTCCCACATGCAGGATCTAGATGACTATATCGACAACAACGGGAAGTCAGTTCTAGATTTCTGTGAGCCACATAACCTCGTTATCGTGAACACATGGCCTAAGTGTGACGGGCAGCCCACGTGGCAAGTGGGAAACCGGCAGTTTACCATTGATTACTGTCTCATGGCAGAAAGAATTTATGATAAGCTGAGAAAAATGGTCATTGACGAGGAAGGGTATAGCAGCTAAGGTTAGGACCATAAACGCATCATTTTGAAAATGGGAGATGGAGTTGGGAAAGAAAGCAAGGAGCACAAAATGGCCAGTGTAAACTTGAACTCTGGACAACAATAACAGCAACAAAAAAAACAAAAAAAATATAGCTACAAGAGTCGATGGAGAACCTGGCAAATGGCCAATCGAAGAGTGGGAATATAGTGAGCTTCTAAGTTTAATAACGACAGAAATACAGAAAGAGAAGCAACATGCTCGTTGGAAAGGAAAAAAAAAACGAAAAGCTGGTAGAACAGGGGGATACGAGAAGCGATCGCCGAACGACAGAAAGCATCCCGAGATCACAGGCAGGCAAAAAAAGCGTAGTTGCCGTAGGTTGAAGCACCCACAACTTGGGAAATATACCGGGAGAAGAAAGAATCTGTGGTTCCAATACTGGTTCAAGCAAAGATAGAAGGTGAAAGTGAACGTTGGTTGTCGGAAATACGTAGAATACTTTGGAACCACATAAACTTGTTAGGCAGGTAGTCTGGCATAATACAACAACGTATCCTAGACGAAGATGGAAACGAACTGGATGGGGACGCGGTATTATATATATCCGAAAGATAACAGCCGAATCTTTCCAAGCCAATGACGAAGTTGTATTTGAGAAAAAGAGAGCATGAGAGAGAACCAGATGGAAAAGGAGCTGGTGCAGACAAATTTCAACTGGTAAAAGCTGAAGAGAAAATTCCTAAGTGTACAGTCACAGGGCTAGACGAGGGTCCCGCTAGGCTGATTAATGAACTAGGTCCAATACGTAAGGAAGCTCTGTTGAAAGCAGTAGAAAAAACCTTGAAATATAGACGAACACCAGACAGTTGGCGACAAAGAGGAATGAATTCAATTTATAAAGGTGAAGGGGGAAAAGATAGAATTCATTGATATAGGCCGTTGACCATTATATAGGTAATATACAGGTTAGCAGTGGAAGCGATTAAATTTATACTGCAAGCATGGGCAGCACATAATGGTATTTTGGGAGAACTTCAGAATGGCTTCAGAATAGTAGGTGTATGGATGATAACTTATTTGTTCTTACTCAGTGTATTGAAATATCAAGAGTAGGAAGCAGACCGTTATATGTGGCCTTTTAGACATTACAGGAGCGTATGACAACGTAGACCGCAATATTTTGTGGGATATTCTGGAAGGGGAAGGCTTCGGTGACGATTGTATACAGCTTTTGAGAGATATTTACCTAGAAAATACAGTTTGCGTTTAATGGGAAGGGATGAGGAGCGAGGTGAAAGTTGGTATCAACAAGGGACTGAGGCAAAGGTGCCCTTTATCCCCACTGCTGTTTATGATGTACATGGTAAGGATGGAGAGGGCGCTAGAAGGAAGTAATATCGGGTTTAATCTCTCATACAGGCAGGCGGGTAGAGTAGTAGAGCAGTAGCTTCCAGGTTTTTTTTATGCGGACGACATTGTGTTGCTTGCTAACAGGCAAAGCGATATGGAACTTCTGGTTAATATCTGTGCAAAGGAACTTCAGAATTTAGGGTTGAAATTTAGCGCTGAAATATCAGGTTTTGTGGTATTCAATGAAAACAACAGACAGTGTCAATACAGGATCAGGAAAAACGTCGGGTAAAAGAAAAATACCTTGGTATATGGATAAAAGAAGGCAATAGATATATAGAAACACAGGAAAAAACTATAATAGCAAAGGGCAAGAGAAACGCGGCCCTAATGCAACACAGAGTGCTATGGGGATATAATAGGTACCGGTGCTCCAGGGTGTGTAGAGAGGTGTAATGGTTCTAATACTTACATTTAGAAATCCGGTTGTTTGCTTTAGGTCAGGGGTACAATCAGGGCGGGATGGTAATCAAAGGTCAGTGAGACGCCTCGTATTTGGAGCTCACGGCATAACTGCAAATGAAGCTGTACACGGTGATATGGGTTGGGCAAGTTTTGAAGTGAGGGAAACTCATGAGTAAAATTGATTTCTAAGAACGACTGAAGGATATCAAAGAAAATAAATGGCTTACAAGAGTGTTCATGTATTTGTACAGGAAAACTATTGGCTCACCATATATTTGTACAGGAAAAATATTGACTCACAGCCAGTGGCGTAGCCAGAAATTTCGTACGGGGGGGGGCTCAAGTTGCCGATCGGCCTCCTTAGGAGGAAGCTTTAGCTCGGGTGCCCCTATCTAAATACATGTAAAAGGGGAATTCGTTTTCCTCGGCAGCCACTGCACTGTATTTGACGAGGTTTGTTGCATTCAAAAGAAAAACGAATTCTAGTGACGGCTGCTTTCGAATTTTACATTTAGGCTGTCAATTCCTTATTGAAAATTGGCCAAAATCGCACATTTTCAGCAAACGAAACTGTCAAGTTTAGAACTAACTCAACAATTAAAAATGATGTCACAATTCTGTGAATAGCACCTAATAGTACATCTACAGCGGACAAAATTGATTTGTTACACTTGAATCTAAAAGAAATCAAGTAATATGGAAATACGGCTTTTGCAGAACACTTGTACACAACATAACCAATTCATGTAAGATACAAATTTACACACCAAGTTTGCCCGCTTTGACTGTTATGATATATGCTGTTTACAGAGCCGCGTTATCTGTTCTTGATGCAGAGCTATTAGTTTGTAAACGTCGTGCTTCTATTTCTTTTTCGAACTTTCGATTTTTTCAACATATTTTAAACAAGATTCAGGCCCTAAATCAAAATTCCGCTTCCAAGAGACACTAGAATTCAACTTTCTCAAATGTAACAAATTTTATTAAAAGGGATCCAGGGATTATCTCAGAAAAGCGTTTCTGCGTTTTTCATGTATTTGAATAGGCCGCGTCGGAGTTAGGCCCGAGCTAAAGCTTCCTCTGAAACAATTTGTCAAGGGATAAAATACATGAATAACTGCACTGCCATTGCAAAAGATGCTGCAAACGAATTTTTGAACGCTACGCAATGTCAAAAATGTAAAATATGTTTTTTCATAAAAGGGTATACTTGTATGTGCCAAAAATTGTGCCCAAAATAAAGAAAATATCACACTAATAAGTAACGAAAATATCACACTAACTTTAGAACTATATCAGTTCGAAACCAGCAAAGCATTGCATGCAGCTGATATGAAAAATGTAAAGGCCATGAAATGAACAAGTTGACGACAAATATGTTAATGAAACTGTCGTTCAAGAACCGCGTGTTTACATTCTTGTTCATATGCAACGACCAGTGAGAAATCTCAATGACGTTGCCATTTGTTCCAATGTATTACGCAGGAGTAGCTGTCACCGGTCGGGTATCGTGAGTAATTGCACCGAAATTATAGTCGCAACAGAGAGCACGTATAAAGAGCAGGAGTTCTACAAAATATACCAGGACAAGTCAAATGAAAGTAAGACAATGCGAATATATGACAAGTGGGGTACTTCATTTAAAGGTAGTCTCCATGAGCATTCAGACATTTGTCCCATTTACTAACGAGTCGCGTGATTCCAGTCTCATAAAACTCCTTGGGTTGCTGCTTCAAAAAGTCTGCAACTGACTTTCACGTCATCGTCCGACACAAATCTGGTTCCCTTGAGCTGTTTTTTCGGTTGCCCCATAATGTGGATGTCGCAAGGCGACAGGTCTGAGCTGTATGGCGGATGCTGCAGCGTTTCCCACTTGAACGTTGCCAGTTTTGTATTAACCATATAAGCGACGTGGGGACGGCCATTGTCGTGGAGCAAGATGACCCCCTTCGTCAATTTTCCACGTCATTTGTTCTTAATTGCGACACGCAGCCGTTCCGGCGCTTCACAATGTCGGAAACAATTGATGGCCTCTCAAGATTTAGCAAATTCTATCAGTAATGATCCCTGACGATCGAAAAAAAAAGTCAACAACACCTTTCCGGAGGAAATGACGGCCTTTGGTTTCTTTGGGCGTGGTGAATTCGAATGTTTCCACTGTAAGCTTTGCCGTCGTGTTTCAGGCTCGTAGCAGTGGCACCATGGGCGCTATAACGTAAAACTATTCCAAACTTTTCTATTCCAATTCTGCAATCAGCCCTCCGTGATTGGTCAAAAGCTTTTTTAGACCACCCCCATTTAAGCTGTCTGTCACGAGACGTCACGAAAACCGCGATAGCTCCCCATCTGATATAACGTGTACACAAGGATTATGCATGATTTGACCGAACAAAAGAAAAATAGTTACTTATGATTCGACGCCTCTTCGCCATTAGCCCTCGGCTATTACTCAAAAGTTTTCGGGCTGCTCCCACATCACCTGCCTCTCACGCGACGTTACAGAACCGCAAAAACTCAACGCGTCAAGGGGACGTGTACACGATAAAGATGCATTAATATGCAGAACAAAACTGAATTTTCTTCTGAATAGCCGCAGGCTGCCCCGTTCCGAATGGAATAAAAGATGGCTGCCGCCGATCGCTCAGGCACTGGCTACTCGCACCTGTCAGAGAGCATGGGTTTATTTGCGTGTAATAAAACTTCTTGTGTGGCCGTGTAACGTTTTCGAGCACTTTCGGCACGTTTACGACCTCGCTCTGCCAACTCTTTTTTGCTGAGGATCCGTTTGAGCGCCATTCTTAAACTTCCGTTGCGTGCCGCCGCGATTGTCGACGAGCCACCGCAAGCTAAGTAAGGAAAAGCGGACCAATCGCAAACGCTGGCACCACCCTCTTCATCCGTTTATCAATTCATGTGCAGTGGCATCGGCCCTATCGAATCCCTCTCCACTTGAGCGTGCTCCTCGCCACTTGTGAGCTAATTAGATAAGACAAGCCGCTCAGTGTAGGCAATGTTATTCGTTTTTCAAGCACACAAAGGTGACCTCCTATGAACGAGGGGAGCGTTTGATTGGTCTGTTCAGACAACCCTACGGGTGACCGCCCGATGCTTGCGCCGGCGGTTGCGTAAATTTGACGTCAGGATATTGGAATAAAAACATATTGGACTAGTTTTACGTTGGAATAGTTACGTTTTGTAGGGCCCCATTATTCGTCCCCAATCACAATTGCAGACAAGAAGTCGTCACCCTCATTGTGTTACCGGATCAGATGAGTCAAGGCAGCGCCGAACTTCTCCGCGTTCTGGTGGCCGTTCAAAATCTTGGGCATCCATTGCGCACACAAGAGCCAATAACCGCGATGTTCATGAATTATGTGACTCCCGGTACATAGGCCTTGGCGCGAAATCCAGCCTGAGTTCGCAATGTTCGCGGTGAAGTGTCGTTCCGAGCGTAAAAAAGCCATTCTAGACAAAAATCCAGAATGATTCCCGACGCCGGGGGTTGCTTTGGTCGGTGGTGCATGGACAGCACGAAAAAATATCTAGGGGGGGCTGAAGCCCCATAAGACCCCCCCCCCCCTTGGCCTACGCCCCTGCTCACAGCGGGGGAAAGCAACTAGGAAGCTTACCAGCAAGTATGCGGCCTGAATGGTGAGCAACACAGCAACAAAAAACGTCAAACGCAAAGTCAGAGACACTGAGCTAGACAATCTCCTGGGTGGCGACAATGGAATAGAAAACTGCTGTAACTACCTGAGAGGTAAAAACGAAATCACAAAAGAAGCAATTTATGATAACTCAAACGGAAGCTCATCACTTTTTGAATCGAGATCAGGATGTCTTAGAGCGCGTATTTATAAAGTGAGGTACACCAACGAATTATGTGCTTGCTGTGGAAAAGCTAGGGAAACGATGGCACTCGTTTTATTAGAATTTGAAGATATCTACCCAGCTGTCGATTTAGGCTCCGATGGCCTCCTTGCAGCCCTCAAGTTCAGGGATAGCAGAGGGAAGGGAAAGATGTCCGCAATAAAGATTAGTAAAAGGCGATTGGGGTATCCCTGGGCCGGCCTCCACGGCCTCTTCCACAGCACGGCCTCCTACGAAGGGATGCCTCGTTGCTGCTCCGACTGCGAGTTGGCTGCTACTGGACGGCAGCCCGCCGGCACCGCCTTGGGAAAGCCACTTCGCCAGCCTGTGCCTCCTGGGGTGAAACAAACTCTCGAGCACCTCCTGCTGGCCTGCCCTGCTGACCTGCAGCATCGCCGTCGACTTCTGCAAGAGTTCCACCGCCTGGGGCTCCCATGTTCACGACAGGAAGATATCCCCTTCCCCTGTCGTAATCAACTACCAGCCTTCCTAAGTGTCGTCGAGTACCTCGACTCGTTGGAGCTCTCGGCGAGACTATAGGACATTTCTACAAAGACGGATGGCCTAACGGCCATCCCACCACCTCGGGCTTCCTGATCGGCCACTACTTCGCTTCCATCTCTACGACCCTCGACCTTTCTCCCTCCTACCCTCTCTCTCTTTTAACCCCATCCCCTCCACGCTGCTGGTGCTGAGCCGTGCTCCCGCATGGGTTGCAGAAAATAGCGCTAGCCTTTTCTCCTTCCCCACAAGAACCACTTCTCTCTCTAAAAGGCGATTGAAGATTTCGTGTAAATAAAATAGGGAGACCACAAACAACGGAGACGCAGAGAAACAATGTTCCCTATAGTGGTTCAGAAAGTTTGTTGCTGGGAATACTTTGTATGTTTTTTAAATATAGGTAGGTCATTAGGCAAAATAAGAACAAGGGTTCAAGTGGTGCAACCCACCGCACCATTTCAAATTAGACACCCATAGCATCCATCCATCCATCCATCCATCCATCCATCCATCCATCCATGCATCCATTCAGCCCATTGATGCATTAAGTAACAAAGTAATTAATTAATTAATTAATTAATTTATTTATTTATTAGTTTGTTAATTTATTCTCAGCGTTCGCACGCACCGGCGTGTCATGCATTTCGGGGGCCACGCGCAGGTTTCGCGGCTGCAACGCCAGATGGCACCGAGTGTTTTTAGGGAAGCTCGAAAGAGGAGTCCAGCTGCAGTACACACCTCACAAAACTCGTTTCCATGGTGGCAATACGTTGCGTCGCTATATTGATTCAGTGCTAATGTATTACCGTGGCCAATCATCGAGAGATGGGTTGTAACGATTTTATTTCCTCATGTTAAAGGGTACTAAAGAAAGACACTAAATCAGTTTGCAATGATAAAGAAGCAGGCTTTGAAAACACTAATTTCTTGTATTTCGCGGTAATATAAGTTACCTATTCGAATATAAAATTAACGTCAAAGTCTAATTTTTTAATATTTCGCACGGGAACCTCAGCGCCAGTACGTCAGTGTGGCGTCACGTATTTCAATGTATCTTTTCGCATTCGGGTGATTGTGGCTCAACAAAAGTCCTTGAAACTTGCTTAATTCAATCTCTAGCGCATTAAGAATACAGCGTACGCCATCATAACCGATAAAAAATGAACTTTGTCCGAAAAGTTGCCATCAGTGTCTATGACGTCACGGCTAGTTGGCGCGGGAACTTCAAGGCGGCGCTGCCACTCAATTGTCCTTCAGTATTGCGACTTTTCTGGCCTACTATGCCTCATTTTGCCCTAAGAGGTGCATTTTTTTTTTCATATTGTAGAGGGATAGTTTAGTAACAAAGCTTGGAATATTTTTCTCTCTTTCACGTTTGTGAAGTCATTTTACCTCGCAAAAAGAACCTTCCCCACCCCTCACCGCAAGTTAAACAGAGCACAGGCAACCACCCTTCGCCTGTTACAGACCAATACATACCCCTCCCTCACACGCTATTACACCATATACCCCGACATCTACCCGAGCCAGACTTGCAAGGTCTGTAAAACTCAATCAGCAACACTCCTTCACATGCTATGGGAGTGCAAAAATCAATAACCAGACCTTAATCCCGTGACCCTCTCGTCGAGATGGCACGCCACCCTGCGCAGCTCCCATCTCGACGACCAACACTGGGCGACCCAGCAGGCCTACGAAGCGGCGAAGAGGCAAGACCTCGACGTCCCATCGTGGGAGGCCTAGGCCCAGCCGACTAAACTGCTGGTGCTCATTAAAGTTCTCTCTCTCTCTCTCTCAAGTTTCTCTTTAGCGGCACCCTGCTGATTCTCGCCGCGTTGTCTGCGCCGCAGGTGACCGACCTCAAGCGCGTTCTTCCAGCCTTGGGCGTGGATGACGTGTTCACGGAGCGCGCTGACCTGTCCGGCCTCAGCTCGGCCAAAGGAGTGCGGGTGACGCTGGCGCGACACGCGGCCTGCTTCAGCGCCAGCGAGCGCGGCGGCAAGCCACAGCAACCGGACGCGACACCAGCGACAGCCGAGGCGTCGGCCCCGTCGGCCACTTCGACGGCGTCTGACGCTGGACCGGCGCCCGCACGGCTGGCGCCGGACGCTGACAACGCCGCAGGTCCCGGCGCCAAACACTCTGAGCGGCGCAAGTTCGTCGTCGACCACCCGTTCATGTTCCTCATCTTGAACAACGGCGTCGACTTCTTCCTGCTCTTCGGACTCGTCAAGAAATGACCGTCTTTAGGTCGCCATTCGACGCGCGCTCTGAAGTGCGCAAACAATGCATTTATAGAAAGCTTTGATGTACAAAAAAAAAGTGCACAGCTTGCGTTCACAGCTTTATTTGCATTGTTTGTCTCTGTGCTAGCAGCGGACAGCAGTTGTATTGCACTGCAGTAGGTGACAGAGCTTGAGTATCTCTATGGCGTGTCGGCAGCACAGATATGATCATTATTCACTGAATTCATAGGAAGTCAGTACCTCCGTTTAATACGTGAAGTGTTTGAATAAGTCGACTTGCTTGCAGAATCGTACCAACATGCCTTGAGTAGTGCTACCATAAAGCTTCCACATGAGGAAAAGTCATTTTGAGTGCTACGGCAGGTAAGCGCTCTAAATTGGGTTTGCATTTGCGACTGTCTGTCCGTTCGTCGACACCCTTATAGGCTGACGACGACCCTATCCTCGTGAATAAAAAATAATTTGAATATCTCCAAGCTACGGCAAACAACATTACCTTGGTTGTGACCAGCTACGCGGCATTCGCATATGTTAAAACTCTGGCTGAAGTTAGCTGGGACACACGGTACATGCACACTCTCAGCACTTCATTTCGGGATAAAAAAAATGAAGCTAGCACTATTTCTTTCATCAGAGCACCGCATTCACAAGTGCAATGTTGAAACCTACGTGTGCTTTGCTCCCTTGCGAGCAGACTTGCACATTCAAAGTAGGTTATCGCTGCAGGAACGGAGCATAAATATGCATTCGCGTCACCAAATAAAATTGGATGATACGGCCCGTAAACTCTTCAAAACGCACACGGCATTTAAAACGCATAAGAATGTCGCAAAAATGCACCGAGACTGCAGCAAAACACGCATGCATACAACGCGCCAAAACACAAACAACGGACAGTGCTTCATCGTCCCGTCCGCGCCGTGCTGACCGAGCAAAGTGCGACAGCAGCGCCCCGAGATGCGAGGATCGGTGGTGGGTCCACGCAGTCACGGGAGTTTGAAAAGTGAACCTAGTCTAATAACGTTGGTTCTAACCATAGAGTTAGTACAACAACTCTAGAAGAAAATCTGGGCCGGAAAAGTGGGAACTTCTAGGGCGCCGCCCTGTTGCTACTGGTCAATGTGGCCAGCGCAATTACTATTGAAAGAGCTGAAAACAAGTACAGGTCACCTTATGCTTTGTCATCTAAAAACGCATACCTGATGGTTTTATGAAGATGGTGCGTTAATATTAAGTTTACAGAAAGCGATCGCTAAGTCAGTGACTTATGTAAATCACGATGTACGCATTCATGCAATAAAGGATGACTCGAATTTCGGTTTCGAATCTGTTTTTTGGATGCGTAGTAGTTTCGTACAGTTTAGGTTTGACATGCGATCGCGCCTCGACATCGGACGCTATGGCACACTCGTGCCTTATGTGCCACCGAAGCCCCGAAGTGCTCTGGCATATACCTTCACATGTAAGTAAACGAATGTATCTCCTTGTTGAGAATATCACGCGAGTAGGCAGCTCTTTGGTGCATCACAATCGTTTGAGAAGCGTCACAGTAGAGCATTTTTCTGCATGCGGAGCGGTGTTTGCAGGTTTCCCTTCAGTAGGAAATTGCTGGACAGGCGGACCAGCGCACCGGAATTGTACTGGCGAAGCCACAAGCAACTCAAAGAATCTGTTTAATTGTTGCACTTTGAACAATCATGCTTCTACAAAGGCCACAGCAGAAAAGCAGCCTGATGCCGAGTATTTCTGTGCCACGAAGTAATCAAGAGGCGAGTGCCTAATGCGGACGAAATCGAGTGCATCGAGACTTAGAACGACAGACAGCTGAGCTAGTTGGTAAGGATTCATTATGCAAAACAGAGGTGAGGCGTGCAGACAGGGCACAAGAGTAGAGAAGTGGACAGCGCTCGTGTTGTCCACTTCTCTACTCTTGTGTCCTGTCTGCACGCCTCACCTCCGTTTTGCATAACGAGTGCATCAACCCACATGTTAATAGCGTAGGCGTTTTATTAACTGTGCAATATTTTCAACACTTCCTTGCATGCCATTTCATGTGGCATATCTTTTCTGGTCACAAATTTGTGCAGCGAATCTATTTGCATGATCGACTCCGGGCCTGTGGGATCGTTCACTTGCACTTGATGCTAAGTCTTTTACATGTAACCATAAACTGCAGATATGTACATCAGATCCCTGCGAGCATTTTCAAAATTCGATTATTTTAGACAACAGGCACATATGCAATACTGACATAATCTCAAATACCACTAAGCAGCTGGGACACATTTTTGTTGACCATACTCGCCGGTAAAACAAGTACATCATGTGGACAGCTCCAGCTCATTTTCCCTAAATCAGTGTGTACAAGGGGTATGCAAAAATATTTTTTTTCTCGCGCACCGATTATTCTGCTGTATAAGCAAGAGAAACCCCACGTTAGTGTAACGTATCTTGTACATCCCACTAATATGTGCTTTAATTTACCAAGTGAGATGAGTTACTTTTATGGCTCATTCAGTCGAATCACATTGCAAGCTGCATTCATCAATCTTCAATTGGATTTTGCAAATGTTTAATGAAACATGTTTCCCTTTTATGTAGATATGTAATGGCAAGCCCTTCTGTGTGTTCCAAAAGTAAAATTTAAGCTCTAAATTAAAGAAGACATTTCTAGTCAGAAACAAGCAAAAATGGTGAATGCAGAGTATCAGAAGCCCCAAGGTACAGAAATTATGAGAAGTGTCGAATGATTGTAAGAAAAATGTCGTATTTGAAAATGCAACTCTTTAGTGGAGGTCAAGCAAGTCAATATAGGTAGAATACTCTGCAAAATTATGCCAGTGAGGGGATGTCAAACAATGGGTCACGAAATGCATTGTTTTTCTGCAAAACAAAAGCTGATTGCCATTACATAAATCACTTTAGCATCATGAGACTGCTGCTTGATAAATTCAGAAATAAACCAAAAAACAAGACACGCAAAAATAAAAATCAATTTAATGATGCCCTCTCCACACTGGGATACATAAAAACAAACACATCACATCTAATGTGGACGTATCAGACGCCTCGCGAAACACTACAGGAAAAATTCAGTTTCGAGCTATGGCACTTGCCGCATAGATGTGGGGGGCCTTGCACTAATAGTGATAGTTACCACTGCATTTAGAAATTGAAAGCATTCATGCAGACAAGGATGATTCTTTATATTTTTGGCTACCACTTCAAATGCGTCCACCAAGTGTTACAATGCTGCACGCAGCCATACTAAGGATCTCGCAGCAACACCTGCAGGTAAAAAGCAGAAGCAGTCAAAGTGCTGGTGTGTTCTGGACACTATGTTTGAAAACTTTTAGGCAAGAAGAGTGCAAGAAGCAGACATAACAACTGCATTTATTTCCATAATTCCCCATTTGAATGGCCTTTTCTTTTTGCTTAGACAATGCCTACACCCAGCCACAGCAGCTCCCTCATACAGACTCAACAAGCCAAGAGGCCATGGAGGCAAATGCAGGTAAGAGGCAAGAAGCAATAGCACTGGTATCGACATTCATCTAATTTCTTTCTTTTTCTTTCGTTAAGGCAGCCAGCATACCTCGAACAGCCACCTTCTCTGCGGGTGTGTCACCCTAGTAGCCAAGGAAACATTTGAGGGAAAGCGACAGGCAATGTGAACAGCCACTTCTCCATGTAAACGATACTCTTTCTCTCGGATCACTCCTACGCCTCGCCTCGCCAGCACACTTGTGCACAAAGATGCCGCGGAGGCAAGTGCCGGTCAGAGGCAAGAAGCAGTGGTACTGGTGTCGACATTGACCCAATTTCTTTTTCTTACACTGAGGCAGCCAGCACACCTCGAACAGCCACCTTGACTGCGGGTGTGTCAGTAGATTCCTGTTGTACATATGCTCATAATAAACTTCAGTAAACTTGAACTTGATAATAAACTTCAAGGCAAATGGGACATTGATGCATTGTTTTTTTTAACATTTATTGTACAAATACAATATACGTTATACCTTGCAGTGCTACAGAGCGTATTTTGAAGCTTCCCCCTATATTTTGCACCTTTAATTACGTATGTGTTGTGTGACCCTCAATGCAGTTCATGTTGTAGCAGCTGCTTTGTCTGTGTATCCCACATTGGCTTAAGCTCGTGATATCCACATACGTCTCTCACATATACAAGATAAAGTTCTATGCAGTCCTCAGTGTTACAACAAAAAATGAAAGTAAACAATCCGATCGTGGAATTGTGTTTATTACAGTGATTCCTATGACAGTTACTGACAAGTTGACAACTTGAACTGGTCAATCCGTCCCATAGCCTCCTCTATTTTTCAAAAATAAAGGAGGCTATGATCCGTCATGGCAATTGTATGTATACATAAAAAAGGGGGGTATGTGTGTGTGTTTGTAGTGGGGGGTATAGGATTAGGGCGGTACGAAAAAATGTACCAACACCGTCCTCTAGACCCATTCCGTTAAGGTACCGTAACAAAGCGTATTATGCATAGAGTTTGTACAACCAACTCTGATATTACTACACACGCCAGGCGACGCGAGCTACATTTGCCATTACGCATTCGCGACTGCACCGGATGCCCTCCATATTATTCTCGTTAATCGTGCTCACTGCACAGAGGCAAAAGAAAGATCATGGGCGCAGGTGCCTTTTAAAGTATCTCGACCTTGCGAGGCACTGCTGCGCGTTCCAGGGGAGCTGTCCGTGCGAACACTCCCTGGCACACACCTGCCCCGGCGGCCCCAACCTACGTACCGTTCTGCTTCGAGCTTTGATCCCCCCACTGTCCCTTGGGTGCCCTGGAGTTCCTGTGCCGCCTGCTTTATTATAATCACAGTTGCTCTCCTGAGACTTCCGTTTGTCAGTTACATGTGCCCTACAGCTGGATCAGTACTTGTAATAACAAAAAATACCCCGATCTATCGTCGCGACGATAGATCGCGAAAGCGGCTTTTGCAACATACCGCACCCTTGCGAAGAGAATTACGGAACGCCAACGAGGAATCTGACCACAGCTTCGAGCTCGTAACCTCGTGAAGTGACAATCCTGCAACAGGCGTGACCGCTGAAAACCGCATACTGCCGGAAACTTCAACAGGATCATCCCTCGGTTGCATAACTGCCACCTGTACGGCCAACATGGACCACACCCACACCGTCCCGCAACATAGAATAAAGAACCAACTTATAAAGCCCAAACACACGTAGCACGCACACATCACGACGCTACAAGCGAGACGCCATGCTGCTACGCTGCTACGGTTGCCGGATTAAAACTGACTACTGTCACCAAGTCTAGCAAGCGTCTCAGGAGCTGGCAACCTCGGCGCGTAGCAACATGGCGGCGCTCTTGCGGTTCCCGATTTCAATGCATGGGCCCTATGGGTAGCTTGTCCTCTAGAGTCAGTATAGTAACTCTATGGTTCTAATCATAGAGTTTCCTACAAAAATTACTAGAGGAAACTCTGGCGCTGCAGTCGTTGTCCTACCATGGGAATGATGGGAAGTACATGGATTTGATCTTCGTGCTTGTGGATTCAGAAGTTATTGTGGCTTTGTATATTACGGTATATAAATCTTATTATCGTATATTTCAGCGCAATCTATATTTTTCTAAGTGCAGAAGACGCCGCGAACGCGTACAATTGCTATGAATTGCAACGATTGAGCTTGTCCAAGTGGCCAAATCGAAACGCGCCAAGCGTCTCAAGGCACTGCTATGCCCGCGATAAATTCATAAGGCCGTTTCATTCGCTTGTCGATACATGCGTCCGTGGCTTAACACTCTGCCTCTGGACACGGATGCGTTCGGACGCAAGATGTCGAGCTCTGCAAGAGCGGTTTCAGCGGCCGCGTCCGGCCGTGGTAACAGGTCTTGTGTTGCCCCACCGGGCTATCGGTATGTACTACCAACTTTGCCATCAGGCGAAACTATGAAGGAGTGTCTTTTCTTACACTGTGGCGTTGCCGGGAGACCATACCGCCTCGAAGACTTCCGTGACCCGCTGCAAGAACTCGGTGTACTGAAAGACGTGACCGGTATTGGGCCCTTCCAAATGACGCATGTGTGGCTCATCAAGCTACGAACTCGAGAGGTGAAGGAAGTGTTGGTTAAAGCGGGTGGCCTGGAGGTAAAATGGCGCTTTTGCGCCGTCATTGACCCAGTGCAACAAGACATCACACTCAAAGTGCACTGAGTTCCATTCCACGTTACCGGGGAAGCATTGAAGAAGGCTTTCGACCACTATGGCGAAGTGAAAGAAGTAAGACAAGAGGATTGGAAGGTGAGGGGCTTCGAGCAAGCTGAGTCTACCACGCGTATTGTGCGGATGACGCTCCGAGAGAACTTAACACCGGACGCTCTGCCCCATTTATTCAAGATCTTTGGTGGCTCTGTGCTGGTTGTCGTTCCCGGGAGAACTCCTATTTGCCTGCGGTGTCGACGCAAAGGACACATTAGAAGGGTCTGCAGAGTGCCAAGGTGTTCTGAGTGCCGGGAATTCGGCCATGAAGCACATGATTGCGTACGTACGTATGCAAGAGTTACTGGCAGCACGCAACCTGACGACGAAGGTCTCGAGTTGATGGAAGAGGAGGTAACGGAGAAACTGACAGCGTCCTTCGAAACGCCGGTTCAACAGGTGGCAAATGTCGCAAAAAAGGTGGCAACGCCATCCGCGTCGACACAGGATGCCACAGCAGGAAGAAAGCAGAGAGAGAAGAATGAATGAAGAAGAGAGGACACCGCCTGCGCCGGAAGAAACAGACCACGGGTGTGACGCGTTTAACGTGGAGATGGACGCGGAGCCAGAGACGCCATATGAGACGCCGGATGAGATGGTCACTGAGGAGCCAGCCGTGCCTCCCAAGCGGCACCGATGCGATGCTCCAGATGAGGAGACGCCAGCTGACAATGTTCAGCACCTGGAGCCGCAGTAGATGGCGGTCCGGTCGACCCGGGCCAAGAAAGGGAAGTCCGCCCCAGCGCAACGGTCAGCGTCGCTCACTTGAGAAGGGCAGGCGACGCAGTGACCAACGCGACTGGCGTCGCGGGTGCCCGTTGAAGCTGTCGTGCCGACAGGGACGCTCAGTTTGTGAGGGTTGCTATTTGCTGGCGGCCTTACCGTTGTTTTACTCTTGCTCTTTGAAATGGCTGTGTCGTTAGCTCCATTGCGCGTGGGAACCCTCAACGTTAGAGGTCTCAGGGCGAGACGGCGGCAGCGTCAGCTCCGACGCGTAATGTTGGAAGATTTAGATATATTGGCGATTCAAGCGACTAAAATAGAGAGTGAGAGTCAGACTGATGGTATGGTTGCACAGTTTAGTGACCGCTATACTGCATGCGTTAGTCATGCTGTTGGCACAACGGCCGGTTGCTGTATGTTTATTAAGAAAGGTTTGGGTATAGTTGCGGAAACAGTTATAAGTTGTCAGAGTGGTCGATTCGTGCTGTGCAATCTTGTATATCGCAACATAAGATACCGAATATTATGTGTGCACGCACCAACGAAAGTGAATGACCGGCTAAGCTTTTTTCAAGAAATATCGCAGTATCTGAAAACAGAAAGATGTTTAATAGTGTTAGGAGATTTCAATTGCGTTTTGAGCTCGGACGATCGTTCGAGTGATGGATACTGGGCTGATAAGAGCGTTGTCTTTCTGAGGGGGCCATTGGAAGAGCTCTGTTGGAAGACATTGAACATTACGCGAAAGGAGGCAATAATCGGCATTATACTCATATTCAAAGCAATAGCCATGCAAGGTTAGACAGAGCTTATCTTTCGCAAGAAATCGCCACAATGTGTGACGATTACAAGGTGCTCAACATACCATTTAGCGACCATTGTTTAGTAGCCTTCACGATAGGGAAAAAGATCACCGCAAAACCTGTAATGAAATGGGAAACATGGAAATTAAACGCGAAACTCTTAAAGGACGACCAATTTCTAGAAAGTGTACGCACAGAAATTGCTATAGCAAATAATGACTGTGAAAAAGGGTGGGGTGAGCCACGGGAGCGATTTAAAGAAGCTCTAAAAATGAACACCATAGAGCGAGCAGTAGAAATACGCTTTGAAGAGCGCCAAGAGGAAAATAACCTTTAACAATGCTTCAGAAATTGGTGGATGCTGAAACTGCAACGCCAGGCACCTTTATGGAAGAAATAAGGGAAACAAAGAATAAAATTGAGGCTATCGACACGGAAAAATACCGTGGTGCACTTATTCGCGCACGAATGGGAAAGATCTTGGCTGATGAAATGCCAACAAAGCGTGCTTTGGGAACTGAGAAAAAGTATGCGAAGAGAAACGAAATAGTTGAGATTGAATACAAAGGGAAAATATCTAGAGATGCCGAAGAAATCATTTATGCGTTTACGGAATATTACAGGGAGCTCTTCAAGTGTAGAATACCGAGCAAGGCTGGGTATGAAAGCCGTTTTCTAACCACTCTACCTAGGTTAGACGCCGAAGCAACAGACAGATTATCAGAAGACATCACAGCAAAGGAGATCAAAATGGCCATTGAAGACCTTAACCCTGGAAAATCACCAGGACCTGATGGCCTAACAGCACTTCTTTACAAAGCCTTTTGCTCGAAGATAGCCATCTTATTAGAACGTGTTTTTATGGAGGCGTATCAAAAAGGTCGTTTGCCACCGTCCTTTAAAAGGGCGTCTGCAGTCTTGATACCAAAAAGAGATGACGCAAATAAACTTAACAAAGTAACAGGCTACAGGCCAATTACGCTGACAAACGTTGATTATAAAGCTTTAATGAAGGTATTTGCGCGGAGACTACAAGGGGTTATTGGTGCTTTAGTAGGACCGCATCAGACCTGCGGGATAAGAGGGATGTCTATATTTACAAATATCCATGTGGCTCGCAGCATTCTTGAAACTTGTGATGCAGATTTTAGGAAAGTCGCTATGTTACAAATTGATATAGAAAAGGCGTTTGACAGAGTATGTCACAATCTCCTGTTTACAATTCTTGGTTATGTCGGTGTTGGATCACGGATAATAGAGGGAGTTAAAATGGCATATAATAATTGTACAACTAACCTCATTGTCAACCATAAGCTAACTGAAAGGATTGAAGTGCGTTCCTCTGTTCGTCAGGGGTGCCCCCTGTCACCGCTTTTGTTCGCAATATATCTAGAGGCTCTCTGTAAAAGAATTATTGATAGTGTTACGTTTCGCCTACAACGCGCGGTAATGCCGGCGCGGATGCAACGGACGCCGGGGCTTCGCTCAAAGCGGCAGACATTTTGGCCCGTTCAACGCCGCCGCAACGCCTCCCCGCCAAGCGTGTCCAGGCGTGTTTCAGTGCCACGTGTCTTCGTATGTGCGTGTGTGTGTGTGTGCCCACGCTTGTCAAAGCGTGGCAGCCGGGGAGCGGAGCTCCCCAAGTGAGGAGCCAGCAGGTCTGTCCGTCGGCGGGTTGGCGATGCGTCACTACACTCGGTTCACCATGTCTCTCGGCTCGACCGTGCGCGCCGTCGTGGGCTCATGCTCCGCCGTCGCGTGGGCTCATCCCGTGACCTTCCTTCTGGCCCGCGACGCCGAGAGTATAAGAGCAGCTGCTCCCGGACGCCAGGAGAGAGGCTCCGATTTGTACTGTTGAGTTACGTGCTCTCCCGTCTCTCCACTCCGGTCGACCTGACCGGCCGCTCTTTTGCTATGTTAGAATAAACAAGTTGTTCTGTTACCAGTCTACTCTTGCTTTGCCGGGACCTTCGGATGCTTCCAGTGCCCCAGGCCGCCAGGCCAACGCTACCCTTGGGGCTTGCGACCCATTCGCAATAACGGGCGTCAGCACCGAGACCCCAACAATAGTCCGGATGTGCGAGGATTCAACCTAGAAGGGTGTGAGGTGCGTTTATTAGTTTACGCTGATGATGTTGTTGTTTTCTGTGACGATAAGGAGAGTGTTCGAGCTACCATGACAATTATGCGTGAGTTTTGTGACATGACGGACAGCAATATAAACCTGAATAAGTGTGTCGGCTTGTGGTATGGCTGGTGGCAAACAACGCCGCGTGTTTTTGAAGGTATTCAGTGGAAGCTCACGCCTGGGATTTATCTTGGTGTATCGTTAGGCACACATCGAGACATTAAAGACTTATGGAATGGCAAAGCGCAGGAATTAAAAGCTCAAACTGATAAGTGGGCCGGACGTGACCTCTCTATATTCGCACGTGCAGCTATCTGCAGAATCTTCCTGGTGAGCAAGCTGTGGTATCTTATGCAAGTCCTGAGCTGTTCCCGATTCAACTTCAAGAAATTCCATAGAGTATTTGCTGTTTTTGTGTGGCAGTCTGAATATGAAAGAACAAGCAGGAACAACTTGTTTCGCAAGTTGGGTCAGGGGGGCTTGTCATCACCAAATTTATACTTAAAGCAACTGATTTCTAGATTTTTGTTCTTACGAGACACGACAAATCTTTTCTTGCGAACAGTTATTCAAGTCCGATTGAGCAATGTCTTACCTAACTTTGTTGTCTCGATGAGGGAGGGTGGGTGTTACGCAAGAGTAAATTTTTGCGTGAGGTGGTCGTAGCATTTAGATTTTTAAACCACCACTTTTCCATAGAATATTTGGCTACAGTCAGTCGTAAGCGGATAAGCTCGGATTTAATAGATATTATGTTCCTAGAACCATTATGTCGATAAATGTACCGCGAAGGCCAAGGAAAAGATGTGCTAAAACGTGTAAAACGAATGATTGTACCAGGGGGAGTGAAAACATTCTTTTTTAAACTACATACTAATACCTTGCCTGTGAAAACATGGCTAGAAGAAAGAGGGGACTATTTACCATGGGGGGCTAACTGTTTGATTTGCAAGAAACCAGAAACGATAGAACACGTTTTTCTAGACTGTTGGAGTGCGGTCTTCTTTTGGGATATTATGCAAAAAACTATTAAAAAAGAATTGCCGTTAACAGCGTATGGTATCCGTTACCTATCCACAGTGCAAGACAGTATACCTTATGACATGTTCTTTCTTCTCGGCCTTCACAGTATCTGGAGAAACCGCATGGCTGTAAGGAATTGTGATATAAATGTGAGAACAGTAAACTCGTATTTTGCTGAAAATATCAGTAAACTACGGGAAGTGTTTCAGAAGCTAGCGTATGACGATGAGCTGTTGTTATTGATGGATGCCCTTGCCAAAATGAAAGTTTTGTAAACTCAACCGCAAGCTCCAAGCGCAGCGGTGGGAAAGTGAATGTCAGATGGTGGTAGTAGTCAGGCACGTACCCAAGGGGGGGCCCCGGGGGGGCCCGGGCCCCCCCCGAAATCAGATGGCATACCCCCTCCCCCCTCCCCACCCACGCCACCACTCCTCACACATTCCTAAAGCGCCGCCAGATCAATGTTGAGACTTGGCAGCTGTTCATCGGTCAGCATTATGCTGCCTTTTTCACTCTTTTTAGATGGCGGTAGTTATCGGCATCTCTTGTAATGTGAAGGACGGTTTTCTCATAGATTCCGCACCAGCGCGATTAACTCGAGATGCGTTCAGTTGTCACCATCTATTCAACCGTCACGGGCATAGCTGTTGCTTTTGTAAGTTCAACCTTCTTTGTTTAGGCTGATCCTGGGACCAGGAGAGGGATGCGGCTGTTACTCAGCTGGTCTGTACTCTCATGGAACAAGTTGCGGCGGGAGAAAACGCCAATTGCGTTTAACCTATCCCTTTGCTTCATTATTTCCTTGAGTTACGGCTCGCCGCGACGCTGGCAGATGCCCAGAACCATATACACGTGATATGGGTTAGGTAAGGTGGGAAATAAAATAATGTGAAAGAGCGTCCATCATGAAACCCTGCAATAACCCTTAAACCCATAAGCAAGATGACTGTCGCCCGTTACCTCGTCTGTTTTTCCCTAATTGTATAGCACTTTTCGTGCAAAATTGGCAACTGGAAACAAAAATCGCAAGGAGTTGAGAAATTAAACGATCTATTAAGGGAGAGAGCCAAGGCAACAACCAAACTGCAAGCAAAAGCGAATAATAAAAAAGTTAACCGTTCTTTATGAGCATATTTATGGATCAACATCTGTTTACTTAAAAAGGAAGTAGAGAATGCGCCGCCGGAAGTGGAGAACAATTACTCGTTTTGAATGACGCTTCTACAGTTATCGGTCGAACCGCCTCACGTAACCACTTTCCTGCTGTGATTATGTGGGTGTTTTTCTAACCTTTCGCGGTGAGCGCAGTACGTCTAGAATCGCAGAGTCCTGCGCTCTACGCGTTTGTATGGGACTGGCGGCTGCACAGCGTTACGCAATTCGCGGAACTGTAAAAACTGATCAACAAGGCGAAAGTAACTGATATTCGAAACTATAACATGAGAAAGACTGAAGAAGCCGTAAAATATGAACGCTGCCTGAAATCAGTAAAAAAGAAACCTGGCATAGGACAAACCATGATGTATGCACTAAAAGATACGAAGGATAATATCATCAGCAATCTCAAAGATATAGTAAAAGCATCGGAAAAATTCTAAGCTGATCTGTATACAGTACCCAGAGGAGTCACGATACCTCACTTAGAAACAGTAATGAACAGGGTACAAAAACTCTCCTATAACTAGCGATGAGGTCAGAAGGGCCCTGGAAGACATGAAACGATGAACAGCGGGAGGAGAAGGTGGAATAACAGTCGATTTAATCAAAGGTGTAGGAGACATAACGCTTGGAAAACTGGCGGCTCTTTATACGAAGTGTCTATCGACTGCAAGGGTCCCAGAAAACTGGAAGAATGCAGACATTATACTAATCCACAAAAAAGGAGACGTTAAAGAATTGAAAAATTATGGGACCATTAGCTTACTCCCTGTATTATATAAAATATTTACCAAAATATTCTCCAAACACTCGACTTTAGTCAACCAAGGGAACAGGCTGGCTTCAGGAAGGGATACTCTACAATGGATCACATCCATGTCATCAATCAGGTTATCGCGAAATCTGCAGAGTACAATAAGCCTCTCTATGTGTCTTATATAGATTACGAAAAGGCATATGATTCAGTAGAGATACCAGCAATCGTAGAAGCACTACGTAATCAAGGAGTACAGAACGCTTACGTAAGAAGCTTGAAAAATATTGCTACATGCGTGTGGTACTTGTTTGTTTGAACGAGGCGCGTAGGCGCCATCACTCCAGAAAAGAGGAGGAAGAACGAACTGGGCTCGCGCTGTGAATCTAACCGGTCAACGCTGCAACCGTTGTTGTAAATATAATCTGTAAATAGTTTCTCGTCTTACTGACTCGTCCTTCGCGTAAGAATATCTACAGAGGTTCTACAGCTACCTTAATTCTACACAAGAAAAGCAGGCTGATACCTATAGAGAAAGGGGTCAGACAGGGAGACACAATTTCTCCAAAGCGTGCTTAGAAGAATTCAAGCTATTAAACTGGGACGACTTAGGAGTAAAGATCGACGGCAAATATCTCAGCAACCTTCGGTTTGCCGATTACATTGTTCTATTCAACAACAATGCAGACGAGTGACAACAAATGATTGGAGACCATAACAGAGAGAGTGTAAGAGTGGGGTAGAATATTAATATGCAGAAGATGAAGATAATGATAAATAGCCGGGCAAAAAAACAAGAGATGAGGATCGTCAGTCGGCCACTAGAGACTGTGAAGGAGTACGTTTACCTAGGTCAATTAATCACAGGGAACCCTGATCATGAGAAGGAAATTCACAGAAGATAAAAATAGGTTGGATCGCATGCGGCAGACATTGCCAGCTCCTGACTGGAAGCTTACCATTATTATTGAAAAGTAAGGTGCGCAATCAGTGCATTTTGCCAGTGCTGACATATGGGGCAGAGACTTGAGAGCAAGTTAAGGACCGCGCAAAGAGCGATCGAACGAAGATTGCTAGGCATAACGTTAGGAGAGAAAGAGAGCGGTTTGGATCAGAGAGCGAACGGGTATAGACGATATTCTAATTGACATCAAGAGGAAAAAAAATGTAGCTGGGCAGGTCATGTAATGCGCCGGTTAGATAACCGTTGGACCATTAGGGTTACAGAATTGGTACCAAGAGAAGGGAAACGCAATCGAGGACGACAAAACACTAGGTGGAGCGATGAAATTAGGAAATTCGCGGGCGCTAGTTGGAATCGGTTGGCGCAGGACAGGGGTAATTGGAGATCGCAGGAAGAGGCCTTCGTCCTGCAGTGGACATAAAACAGGCTGATGATGATGATGATGATTATGATGATGATGATGATGGAGGTGGTGGGCCCCCCCCGAAAAAAAATCCTGGGTACGTGCCTGGTAGTAGTGTGTATTGATGTATTTGTTGATTGTCTGGAAATAAAGAAAAGAAAAAAAATGCGTCCGTGGCTTAATGGTTTCAATATCGGGCTTCTGTGCTAGAGTTCGTGTTCGAATCCTGCCTTCGGGCAATTTTAATAATGTTTATTTAATAATTTATTACTGAATGCACTGTTGAAAATGACGAGTTTACAAAGTCACAAAGCCGTTTGAAGCCAAAAGGACGAAGTTTAGGCAAATCCATGTACTTCCCATGCTGGGACAACCGCTCTCATTGCAGCTTCCGTAGACACTAGCGCCAGAGTTCCCTCTAGTAATTTTTGTAGGACACTCTATGGTTCTAACTATACGCGTGTTCGACCAACGCGGACGCGGCCCACACGGGTGCGCCGAAATTGCTGGCACCTGTAAAATCTTTATCACGCCGTGTAGGATCTGGAATGACATGGCAGAGGCGCCACTACGCTGCCCCGGAAAGGGCCGTGCCATTAAAATTGAATCACTTTCAGGTTCGAGCACACGTGCTTTTTTATCTTCATTTTAATATTTAGGTCTGCGAAGATTTAGAATGAATCTTGTTTTCGGGCTGCCATTTTTCAACATTCTGAGGAAAAAGTCTAGGGCACGTGTGTGTCCCTATACGTGGATGAATGCGAAAACATTGCGACGCCTTCCCGACGACGGCTCGTCTTACGAAACGTAATGGGGTGCTATGCAGGATGCGCCGAGTTTGGCGAAACTCGGGATCTTCACGAGCTCTGGCGACACCCCAAGATGAAAGCACGAATGGTACCGAGACACAGTTTGTCTTTCGACAAGCCTCCAGTTTCATTGGTTTATCTAGATTCACTCTGGCTGGCTATCATTCCTTGGGCGTTGCCTTCTGGGCGGTCGACAAACTGGGGCTCACGTGATCATACCGTCGGTGCATGGTCGTGCCTTCTTTCACTTGTTTGTCGTTCCACCGAGTGCATTACATGCAGAAGCAAGTTGTAAAACAAATGCATTTAGTACAATATTATTAGTTACTTTAACGTGGTTTAGAAGCATTTTGAAACTTACGAGATGTGCACTGAATGCGTCTTAGACTAATTTGTAATTTAGTACGCTTCGCATTACACCACGAGGGAACGCTGTAGTGGCGTCATCACATCCATTCACTGGGCAAGCATGGCGGCTAAGCATCAGAGAGGCCCAGTGTAAACAAACCCGTACAACGAGCTTGCAGTGCGCGACGTAGTGATCAGGCTCGACGATGGCCAGTATTTCTTGGATAGTTCTGTTCCTCCGTGGGCAATCTTTCCGTGCACCCGGTAAGACTGCCAATAGCTTCGGCGATTTTACAGATCGCAACGCGCACCTACTGTTCACGGCGAAGTGCTGAAGAAACAACTTGTCCGGTGCTGCTTCTGCGAGTGCGCCGAGTTCCTCCACTCTGCGTGACTGCGAGCGTCACGAACATTACATAGTGTGGGCAAAAGGCAGACATCCTATATAGCTGCGATGCGAAAAGGAGGTGGTACCGACGATGGATCTCGCTACCAACACAGTGAAGGAGACATCGACAAACTGCAGATAAGTATATTTCTACTGTTTCATATTTAGCATACTAAGAGTGCACGGATTAAGTCACTTTCGTAGTAACGAACTGAATGTCCAGCAGTTTAAAGAAGGGAGTGAGAACCAATGAGTGTTCGTGCTTTTACATGCAAGTGGGCCCGCGAAAATATGGAAAAGATGAAGGTAACCTTCACTAACTTGGTGAGATAACAGAAATTCATGAGTCACATTAAGCCAGCAAAATTTATGGAAGAGTATCTTTATCCAAGTGAAATATCAATAGCAAGTACTGATATAAAGCAGGAAACTTAGACAAAAATTTCATGGGTTGAACAGCACATGGAAGGCATTGCCGAATCGTGATCGCCACGTTACCGATATCCTTGAAAAAAGTCTAGAATCATTGCATTCCACCTGTTATGCGATATGGGACATAAACCTGGAGGTTAACAAAGAAACTTGAGATGTCAAGGACTGTGCAGAAAGCGAAGTAACAAAAATTGTTGGAGATAGCGTTAAGGCAGGAAGACAGTGGCGTAGAAAACCGTGGCAACTGATATGCTAGCTGAGATTAAGAAAAAAAAAGGAATCGGCAGGCAGGCCATGCACGTATTCGATCACTTGTTGCCAATTCATATCAGGTGATTACATAAGCATGACAGAATGGATGTCAAGGAGAGAGAACTACAGCCGAGGATGGTAGAAAATTGCGTATTGGGACAAAAATATGATGTTTGTAGGCATAGGATGCAATCGGCTCGTATAAGACGGGATTGTAGGCTGAGGCATTTGTTTTCCAGCGAACAAAAATAGGTTTGCGGTGCTGACAGTAGAGACTCGTGAAGGTGCAGGGCCACCTCAGCTGCTGGCACACTAATCAACATGACAATTGGCTCTGAAAAAGAAAACCCCAGTTATGAAAAATAAAGCGACGTTGTACCAACGCATTGTTTTATTATGCATACTACACTAGAGGCTTCCACAGTTAAGGGCACTTAGTACTAATAGTGCAACGAGCATTTTTCTTTGTAAATAATGGTTTGTATGCGGCTGATTCATTCCGATACACTTTTTGCAGCAAAACATTCTGCTGCTGGAGGCACTCAACCGCCTGGTGGCAGTAGGCGAGCGCCAGGCACGTGCTCTTGAGAGTGTGGCAGAGGTCCAGAGGGCTGCTCTGCAACAGTAGTATTGGTGCCCTCACTGCTCTCCTGTCGAGAACACAGAAGGCACCTTATAAAGGAGCTTTCAGTTTAATATTTTGTTTATTATTCAAGAACATGAATAAAATTATTGCAGTAAATATTGTGCTGTGCATATTAGGAGACTTGTAACATGCACTTGGTGTCCCTTCAATATAGGCAAAAACGTAAGAAAACCTGTGCCACTCTTGGACCATGTAAATAAAGAATACACCTATGCAGCATACACGTCATCATGCTGTTTGTTCTTTCTATGTGCAAGAATACAGTGCGTGTTGATTAGCCACAAGATGAACGGTGTGTGTAATTCACAATGAAGACAGGAAACAGCAGGAGCTTAATAATGCTATCACCTATAGACTGTGCATATGACTGCAACACTCCCCGATTCAAATGTGCCATTACATGCATGTTCGATACCACATATTCTTTAACATTGTCTTATAATTGCATGTACCATATTTCACACATCTTAAGCCCTTGCATAGCACACTTCTGATGTATCCATTTCATAGGCCAAATAATTGTACACTTTGTCCTTTTGTGTTGTATGAAAAGCAGCATCCTTTACAGTCGGATAAAACTTCAGAAGACAGGAGAGGCCCCACCCAGATGACAAAAGCGCAGCAGCCGATTGCCTACACGTCTAAAGAAATAGTCCCTCTCCAACGAGCAAGTATTAGTCTGTCCGGCGGCACGATGTCAGTCTAGAGTGCGTGCCCATTGGTGCAGGCTTGTGTTCACCTGCCTTGAAGTGCAGATTCCGCAGCCTCCTAAAGTTGTATCCGACTATAGAAACACGTAATGCCTTGCACCAGTTGCATAGACTTCTGCAACTTGATAGCACACAATGATCAGGAGCAGAAATCTATAAAGGCATCCAAGCAAAGCTGGCTGGCCACACTTCCATTAAGAGGGGCTGAAAAAGGTCTCGCCAAATATTCCCATGACGTCCTTGAAAAAGAGGTGGTGTTTGTCACTTCTTTAGAATCAAAAACAGATTACACTGAATGTTGTGTAGCACGTCAAAACAAACTGAGCTTGGTTATTTGCACAGCATGTAATGGGAGGTTGTGCTTCACATAGGAAACAAACTGCTCTGTGCAGTACAATTTTGAGGCCGGTATGGCACCTATTATGTCAACAGTGTCTACATACAAATTACTTTTCACAGGCCATTGATTTCACCATTATTTTTGTGTGATGGTTCTTTCAATCAGCGCTTGTATTACATGAGCAGGTGGATTTGAAAGCAAAGCTTTGTTCGGAAACCTTCCGACTTCCATAATTGTGTGGCAAGGCACTGGCATGCTGTCGAATAGCTCACACTTCCTCGGTCCTGCACCAAAGAAGCCCAATGCTCTATTTGAAGTTGGATCGCACAACAATTCCACGGCACACAAAGAAGTGTAACACACACAGCAAAGCATTCTGCTGTGTGTATTTCTCTTTGTGTCCCGTCGAATTGTTGTGCAATTAAACTTCAATCTTCTATACCAATACACCGTCTTCAACCTCACCAATGCTCTAGTTATTAGGCCACAATGGTGCACATCTTTAAAATTTCCCAACACAAATTAGCTCTCCGAAAAATCACAAATGTTAAATTTTGCAGCACAGCTGTATGTATGCACGTGCCATATTCTTTACCACTGAACTCACAGGAATCAAAGAGGCAAGCATTAACCAGCCTTGCTGCTGCCGTTACCATTATCATCATGACACCAATGGAAAGACAGTGCCACGTTTCAGTAAAGGGAGTGCTGGAGGCAAAGGTGTGACAGCGAGGGCTTACAATAAAAATAACGGTTACGAGACATGTTCAATGCCAATATATGCTGCATGTCGCTCAGCCTACTTTGGCATTGCGGCAAGGGTTTACTCGTTTGGGCATATCACGTTTTGTGTAATCATTGCTCTAAAGCTGTACAAATGGTCTATTTGCTCTGCAATCTTTATTTTTATCATGGTGGGTTAAAGACCCACTTTTCATTGGCATCTGCACCACATTTCTCCCGATATGTCATTTTGCCTTGGTGGTTCATGACATCTTCACGTACAGAGAGTTCTGCAGAGTATCGGATGTGCATTGTTCTACTGCTTAAGAATTAGAGCCCCATTATGAGACGAAAATATTCAATTGATCCATCCAGAATAACGCTGCCCCCCCAAAAAAAAGAAGATGCACTGAACCTCTGGCACATGCATCGACAGTGAACAGAGCAAACAATCTGAAGTATTTTCTTCAGGCAAGCCAACACACTAAGATTCTCAATGCATTTTCATTTCGCCACAAATGCATAGGCACAACCGGCTTGGTGCAACATCCACATCTCGCGCTGCAACAAATTGTGCAATGCCTCGCTGTTTCATAGTGCGGCCGATAGATTACGCATGACCAAAATTCAGCATTGTGCATACTTAGTAACTTCACCAATGAAGAACCCCAAGTTCTTTCTGAGATTAGGATTCATAGGTTACTTCACACAATTTGTGATATCCATTTATCTATTTATACTTAATTAACCTCTTTCCCAAGAAAGTGAGCCATTTGGAAGGCACCCTGACAGACAAGTAGAACAATCGGCAAAAAGTGATCAACCAGCGAAAAAGTCTGTTAATCACAGTAACGCTGACATTGAAGGCGCCTTAATTCCTACGTACGCTCCGTCGACACACCCGACTACGTTCGTAATGTTCCCACGAAGTAGGAAGCATTCTTTTATATATGCCCGCTCCGCCGCAGTATTCTGGAAAGCTAGCCACCGCTTACGCACTGCCGCATCGATAAGCGCGTCAGACACATCTCTGACACAGTTGATAACAGTTGCTAACAGTAGTTTGCTGGCGTCCAATGTACCGCTCGGCGCCGACGCTTCCCTGAAAACTCCCAGTCCCGTAGAAACGGAGGGCACAGATGACTTGCTCTACGACGGTGAGCGAATGAAGCCCGCCACGCTGTCTCCGTAGACGAGAGTCTTCACCTAGCTCGTCACACTGATGTCTTCCACAGGCGAAAATGACGCTGAAACTCCCCGTCGGTCATGCAGGTGAACGGGTCCGGACGGTCATACTAACGCTTGCTGCCGCTGGATGCAATGAAACAGGCTGCTGCTGCCGCCGCCATGTTCCCGAGTTGAACTCGGAGGGGGTTTCGCGATGTACGAGTTTAGCACGAGTTCGCCTGTCAATCAAAACCAGAGGTCACGCCCCGCGCGAGGCATGTAACTATTGCGCGCGCACCCACTACAGTTGGGCCACGCCCAACTTATCTTCCGGCAACAGCGACGCGGTGTCGAGCTGAGAGGCATCAACAATCTTGACCGCCGACATAAAACACGCACAACGCACTCTCATCGGTGATGTACTGAGCACCACTATCAAAAACAAAGCGTCGACTGTCGCTGGCTTATGCATACATCTTCTCGGGCTGAGATGGCCGCACAACACGGTTCCATTGCCTGCATTGTGGCGCGTAGCGCACAGTAAATAATTATCGGCACGTCAGTGCAGCTGCTTGCAAGACGTCGATGGGTCGAGGGGGACGACGATGCTGAGGAGTGCGTATTGCAGCAGTCGTTTGAGATGGCTGCTCTGTCATCGGTGATGAAACGGAGCCACAGCGTCGTAAACACGATCAGCGTCCGAGAATCGCTCGCTCTTCTAGACCCAGTGCAATGGCATTTCTTCATCACAAGCACAGCGCACTCAACAGTTCCAACACCTATCTCCGTTCGAAATCTGATTTCATAACTGCACACAAGGGCCCTCACCTGCCGAAATGCGAGTGCTGCGGCGTCGTTAGGATATCCATCTGCGATCGCTGCTGGCTCCAGCAGAGGTAATCCGCAAGCACCTTCGACTGCACAACACACTCATATACTGCGTACATGCGCTCAGAGGCGCCTTCACTGGGCAAGCGATGACAAGCGATGAATTGTGTCGCTGGGGAAGCACGCACTTTTCGCAATGTATCGCAGAGGCTTCGCGCACAAAGACAAACTGGTAAATTTTCACTGAACTGCGTCACTACGCACTCTAAAATAACATACCGCCATTTTCCAGCGACAGCTGTTGTGTCGTTTTTAGTTGGTAAAGCGGGGGCCTTAATTGCCTAGTGCCCAGTGAAGCGCCTGCGATGAACAGCCGTACCGCGGCGCTGCGTTTCTATTCCCCTAATAAAGAAAGAGTGGCCATGACCCTCCATGGATCATGACCGACTTTATTGAGAATAGCACTGCAGCGCCCCTAGGCGACTTATCACCGTATGAACGCCCTCGTGCGTGTGACCTGCTTCAATGTACCGCTTCTAAGCTTTCGCCTCCCTGTCGCCACTCGCGGCAAGAAGTGCAAAATTTAATAATTTGCTCGATATCCGTTTGTCATCACAAATTTCTAGCGTTGAAAACGAAAAACAGATACCTAAAGAAATAAAACTGTTCGTTACTTTATTTGTTGTATTTTAACGTATTCGTTTGAGTGACAGTGTAGGTGCAAGAATGCCCCGCATGTACCCTGTTCGCATTCGATCGCGGATAGAAAGACAGTGCCCGAAAGATGAGGCACGCCCTTGACGCGCCCGGGAAAGGCGTGGCAAGCGGCTCACGGCAAGTGTGCAGACAGACAGCGGGGCAGTCACGGTATCGCTAAGTTGCGATAATCCGTTGATAACAATACGCGGCGCTGGCGCGTTTCGTTGTGCAGCCTTCTGCGCTTGAAACGTAGAAGCAGCACCCTGCGCGGCACGCGCAGGGTGCGTTCATGTTGTCATAGGCGGCTTTTTGTCTACGTATTTTTTTGCCTGCACCTTCCGCGCGTTCCGCGCTATCTCCGTTCACTGACTGCCGTCGAGCAAACTCGGGTAAAACTCGGGTGAACGAGAAACTCGGCGCATCCTGCATAGCACCCATGGTATCGTTTTCAGGTTGCCTCGTATCATTTCTCGAATCACGTGCCTCGACCTCGTTCGCGTAGTTGAGTGGACGTCCAAAGGAGCCTGGCGCAGCTACTGACTGAGAAGTCGAAGGTTCGTCCATCGGAACGCACGACAGAACTCGCTGGAGTCACCGCACCGACTGGCAGCGCCTCGACGCGCGGGGCTATCTACCTTACGCTTGAAATACAGGTCGATGCGTCACAGAGCGCTCGCAAAAATGAGTTTTTCATACGGAAAAAGAAGAAGAGGGCAAACCGAGCAGATTTGCTCTACATGTGCTCCCGATACAGCTTGCAGTTCCTGCGGATCGCCCCCTCGCAACGCCTGACTGTCCGCAGCATTCGACTCAGCTCAAGAAACGCCATTCAGACAGACTACGCACACCGACGTGAGTTTATTCTTCACGCAAGTACTATTCCTGAAACTTGCAAGGCGACGGCCGTGCCCAGCTAAGTCTACTCACGATCGCCGAGCCCTGCTGCCTGAGGCCGCGCACCTCGTGCCTCGAGATCCACGTGCACGCCGGGCCGCCCGACAACGGCTTGCTTAAATGTTTTTTCTCTCTTGAAACGTAGCCTCAACCTAGTGCTATGGAAGTTGACCGAACGAACGCCACAACAGGAATAATAAATAATGAAGCAGAGATGAACGACAGGGAGCCGACGTTCGACAGCAACAGAGGAAAAACACTATGCACGACCGGACCGTGGGTGATGCTACTAGCGCGACATCAGAAGAAAGAATCCATCGCAACGTCTAAGACGCAGAAGGAGTTCTCATAGGAACACAGCACTGGACAGAACACAAATGATGGAAAACGGCAACAAGCCCCTCAAAAGCCATGGGGCCACAACAACGCAAGCAAGCCACGCCCTCGCCGGCCAACGACCCCACCGCTACCAGAAAACCATTACAAGATTGTTTACAGACCTAAAACCGGTGTGAAAGTATCAAACTGGAAAGACGTAGTAATAGGAAGAGGCTTAGCCCAAGCATGCGGAGTCGCACCCCAGGAGCTCTACGCCAAGGTGATCTACAGACACAGTGGCACAAAACTTAATTCTGGCAAGTACCGAAGAAGAGGATTGCGCACTTAAACTAGCAGAAATAACAAGCATCGAAATAGGACACGCAACATACGAAGTCACACCGCACCTCAAGCCACTTCCGGGCACTGTACGTGGCGTTGTTCACGGTATAGAGGAAGGCACCACCGACGAGCAGCTAGTAGATCTACTAGCAACGACCAACAAGTGCAAAATCCTGTATGCTAGAATTCTGGGAAGATCGACGTCGGCGGTGATCACCTTCGAGGGTCCGTACGTGCCGTTCTACGTTGAAGTTGCATGTACTCTCACCCGCTGCAGACCCTACAGAAAATCAGTCCAGTACTGCAGATGTTGTGGGGAGATAGGACACAGGCAAGACGTCTGCCCTAATCCAAACGATGAACTATGTGACAACTTCGGAGAACACAACTCTGATTCAAATAACCACCAATGCGAACCCAAATGTAAACTCTGCGGAATGCCTCATGAAACGGCGAGTAGAGACTGTCGAAGGAAGCTGAAACCGGCCCCGCCACCGTTGAGAGTCGGGGAGCGGTCAAGATCGAGACAGAGAAGCTTCTGGTACCAGGCCAGCGTAGTAACTACCAACGACAACGAGCACATGATGACCATGTCACCATCGCCACAGTCACCGAATGAGACCGAGCCGACAAAAATATCCAGATCCAAGTCGGTATCGAGATCGACGGAAAGAAAACAGAGCGTCCCCCGGACAACGGCAACGGGCCTGGAACACGACCACACCCAGCGCAAGGTAAGCTGGGCCAACGTCGTCACAGGGCACAATCATACGTCGAGGGAAAATAATGGCGTTCAAACCACAAGACACTCGAGGTACGAAGACACGATAATGATTCTCCGAAGACAGAACGATGAATTGGAGCGAGAGCTATAACAGCAAAAGAAGAAGACACAAGAGAAGGAAGCCAGCACAGAAAAACAGCTCGAATACCTGATGCGAGAAATAGAACAACTACGGAGAGAACAGACCCAGCAATCGAAAACACCACTACCGCGGCCTTCATCTCCACCACCACCATCACCACCAACACGACCAGAGCCATCAACACTGTCGAACCAAGCGGTGATAACCCAGAACGACCTCACGACACTTGACGACCGCATCAACGCCAACGTGACCGTGATGATGGAAACCACACTGTCCACAGTAACGAAGGTTATGCAAACCACGGTAACACAGATTATACAGACTGGGTTCCAATCTCTCAAGAGAGAAATAGAGAGCCAGATTCAGGCTCTACAGACAAAAATGACACAATCCGGAGAAAGTTTCAGTCAACGCATGCACATGCTAGAAGAAAGAGATAATGCTCGCAAGAAACCTAAGTACCCTGCGAGAGAAGCCAAGATAATGCAGACCCCAGGCGAACAAGATGGCGAGGCTAACTAAAGAGACTGATTACTACAAGCAACACCCACGGCTCAATATTTGGCAATAGAACTGTCATTCTATCCGAACCTTGTACAATTCTGCACGCAGTTTGACCCCGATATTATAGCCTTACAAGAAACCGAAGCTGAAGACTTCAAGGTCAGTGGTTACCTCACTCACATCACCGACGGTAAAACGAGGACAGCAATCCTGACCAAGAAGGCCATCAACGCTCGACGACACGACATCCACCACCGCATCGGACAAACACCCTCGTCGAAATCATACCCGAGAAAAAACAGCAGCAAAGCCTCTTTGTGTTAAACGTGTACAACCCACCAAAGGACCACCTAAAGGATCTAGACAAGCGAATGTGAGAGGTGAAGAAGCTGAGCAAAGGTAACGGCCTGATAGTCGTTGGAGATTTTAATGCTCCCCATGTGGCCTGGGGTTATGCGGCCTGAAAGAAAAAAGGAGAAGATGTGCACAATGTAGCCCAACAACATCTCCTCACGCTACTCAAAGACCCGTAGACACCCACGCGCATCGGCAGCAGTGTATCTAGGAACACCAGCCCCGACCTCACATTCGTACACGGACTCAAACAGTATGAGTGGAGCTGCATGGACGAGAATCTGGGTAGCGACCATTATATAGTGCAAACGATCATTCCGCACCACAAAGCAACGATGAAGGTCGGCAAAGCCAAGATCACGGACTGGCAGGCCTTTCGCAAAGACGAGAGCACCAATAATGCGACGATGGACGACCTAGAAATATGGATCAGAGGAGTCGCGGAAAGAGTCGAGAAGCATACGATGTGGTCTTCACCCGCGACGCTCACGGCGCGCACGCTCCGATTCCGCGCGCGCCGGACGACCACCGCGGGTTCGAGCACTCCGAGCCGCCATGCGTGCAGGGCACCGCGCGCCCGCGCCTGCTCCGGCCCGCTCCGTGTGCCGACGCGCAGCTGCGCGCGTACGCGCCCCGCCGACCCCACAGCTTAGGGGAAGGCGAGACGGCGCGCGCAGCAAGGGAGACCCTAGGCAAATCTCTCGAGAAGTCACAAAGAACATTTATTGAGCTGGGACTCAATAGAAACATCAGTTTTAACGTCACGTCCGAATATGAAGCTAGTTACACAAAACATAGCCAAATGGTCGCCGGTGGCCGCTAACGGAGCACCGCGACAGAGAGAGAAACAAAGAACAAAGAACCCCAGCAGTAAGAAGTTGCCTATCCTTCGGTCAGCGCCTGCCATCGCGCGCCCCACAGCAGAGAAAAGGGAAATAGAGAGAAACGACAGACGAACAGACGGGGGCACGATCGGCAGACGCTGCCTCAGGACATCGAGACGACGAAAGAGTGCGCGCGCGCCCGCCGAGGCCGGGACCCCGACGAGCCGAAGTAACCATCGGCCGGCGGCGGACAAAGGGGGCCGCCGCCGGCAGAGAGGAACACGTACGCACCTTCAGACGCCCCGATGTGGTCTCCTCGGGCCCCGTCTTGCGCGCGCTTACCCGGAGCGCACGCAAGCAGGGCCCGAATCCCGCCAAAATGTCCGCCAATGGGGAAAGCCTGTTGACCTTGCCATGGGCGGGATGACAGCAGAGTGACAGTGTTTTATGACCCGCTGCCACCCCGGCCAGGCAAGGAGGAGAGGGACACGGAGCCCCCGGCAACACAACGCAATGGCTCCACACAACCACCGCGAGAGCCCGAAAAACGCCGCGAGAGCCAGAAACCCCACATCCCTCCCTCCTTAAATGCTCCCTACCAATGCAAGGCTGGTGGCTCCGATGTCAACCAAAGAAGAAAAGAAAACAAAGAACAAAGAAATAGTCATTACATTGCTATACCGAAGCTGTCCATAGGCAGCTAGAACCTAAAATTACCAGCCCCCCGAAACAGAAATAAAAAAGACATCAAAGGAAGAAAAGCAAGCTATTAGAATAAATTAAATAGGGAAGTCTCAGGTACCCAACAGCAACACAAAAGCCCACACGAACCCACGCTTTAACGCAGACATGCACAATAAAAGCATCCACGGAAGAAAAGGTAAGAGCAACAATAAAAGACAAGCTCTTAGAGACAATGACATTCAGACAGAAACGCGAACAAGGAAAATTCACACGTTGGCGTATACCATCAATCAAAGCAAAAGAAAATAACATAAGGGGTTCAAACGACGTAAAAAGAATGTCCACGCGCATAAAATCGCCGGGGAGCACAAACACCAAGCCCACATGCCACGCGTGCGACGTCAAGCCACTCTGACAGCGTCCGGCAACGGTCTCTGGTGTCGGTGCCTCTGGCGGTGTCCGCCCAATGGTACAGCCATGATCCGCGCCAATCGTAGTGACCGCACAGCCCGATCCACAGCCCCGCCGTCGCCAGGCTTCGATCCAGGTCGACATCACCCGTTGACGCAACACGGCAGCGAAAACACACGCGAAACACTCTCGAAACGCAAAACACATAGAACAAATAAATGACTAACACAAAAGCAGCACGAGCCATACCTAAGGAAACACACACACAAAAGCAAAACGAAGACGGCTAGGTAAGACACAGAGAAACAAGTAGCCTAACGAAGAAACACAGAACTAAGGGAAAACAAGAACAGAGAAAGGCGGATAGCAGCCTGCCGGATTGCAGCGAAGCGGATAGCTGAGAGCTTTTTGAATAGAAAGGGGTGGCTGATCCAAAGTTGTGGATTCGCATAGGCATGCCTCACCTCAGTATAAATGGTTACTCCGTCTGAGTTCAGCCGGACACAGTAAACGTGGTCTTCACTAGCACGATGACATACGACTTCGACGCTAGCGGAAATTCCTTCCACGAACGCACACTGTCCATCCGCGACACCAATCAAGATTGACTTCGACTACGCGATGTCTATGTGATGAACAGACGTGGAAGGTTCGGCGATAGACGAAGAGTCGCTCCACGCCGGGCCAAGTCACAGCGCGAATCGATTTTAACGAAAACCTTGGCGCTCTGATGACCGTGCGATACTTGCCGGAGTGGTGCTCTCCGGCGCCGGGGGTTACCACCTCAAACACAGCTCTCAGATTGAGGTGTTAGCGGGTGGCACGCGACCTTCATTGGCCGAGCTCGTTGTGACCCCGCAGAGCGAACCCACCCGGGGCAACAGCGACACACGCTGTATCCGGCCCCGCGCGCCCGTTGCAATACCAGCAACGCTACGGCGCCCGCGCCCGTGCAATAACAGCCACGTTCCGGCGCTCCGCCTCCCTGAGGCCGTCGAAGAACTATTTACAAATATTTACAAACGGGTCACTCTGCGGTCCCTTCGGCGCTCTTCGGGCCGTTTAAAAAAAATACAAAAGGACGATTCCGACACCCTGTAGTGGGGGTGGCGGGTTTCGTTCCCCCGGCTGGCTTTCCACCCGGGCTGTCCTCCCCGTCATCGCCGCGGGCTTGCGGGGGAGCGACCCCTTCTGCGCGCGCGACGGTGGGATGTCCGGGGCGCTTGCCTCTTCGCGGAGCGGGCCTGCTTTGTGGCCTTTGTCTCCGCTCGGCTATGCGCTGCCAGTTTTTTTGCCCTCAATTGGTGGTGCAGAAGGCACCACCACTAACCGTCCTTCCTAAAGGTGACAGAGGGCATATTAATAGTGCGTCAGCTATCACGGCTTGAATTTTGCGAGGAAAGGCGCGCAGCAACTGAAAACTGCCGGGCAGGCCACTGAGCCGCGCCAACAATAGCAAAGGCGCGTATATTTGCAGAATTAGCCGGCGTTCGAGGCACTGTCCCCAAGCAGTCCGCGCAATTAGCAGCCGCCAGAATGGTAATGATGCTAGAGACCCACGAAAATCCGTCGGACTCACCGAATCGTTGAGCAGATGGAAGGACGGAAAAGTCAGCCCTCCCGGTACGAATCGGCGAGACCTCCGGCCCCGCATGGTCTCCACAATCGATGACGACTGCAGCATCTTGGCGGCCACTTGACTCCTTTCCTCGTCCGCGCTTCGCAGCGAGGAACTTCGAAGCGGTGGTCCGATACGCTTACCACGCTACTTTTACTGAGGCAAGGTATGACAGAAAGAGTGAGAAGAAAATAGAGGAATTCGGCACACGGCGGAGAGACATGGCTCGGCTAACAAAGCGCGTTCGCAACGCAACCTCAGCAACGCAGCGGCCCGGACACTCGGCGGCCAGAGGCTGATTAGGCCCCTGGCCCCACGTTGGGCGCCAGTTTGTGGTCTTCACCCGCGACGCTCACGGCGCGCACGCTCCGATTCCGCGCGCGCCGGACGACCACCGCGGGTTCGAGCACTCCGAGCCGCCATGCGTGCAGGGCACCGCGCGCCCGCGCCTGCTCCGGCCCGCTCCGTGTGCCGACGCGCAGCTGCGCGCGTACGCGCCCCGCCGACCCCACAGCTTAGGGGAAGGCGAGACGGCGCGCGCAGCAAGGGAGACCCTAGGCAAATCTCTCGAGAAGTCACAAAGAACATTTATTGAGCTGGGACTCAATAGAAACATCAGTTTTAACGTCACGTCCGAATATGAAGCTAGTTACACAAAACATAGCCAAATGGTCGCCGGTGGCCGCTAACGGAGCACCGCGACAGAGAGAGAAACAAAGAACAAAGAACCCCAGCAGTAAGAAGTTGCCTATCCTTCGGTCAGCGCCTGCCATCGCGCGCCCCACAGCAGAGAAAAGGGAAATAGAGAGAAACGACAGACGAACAGACGGGGGCACGATCGGCAGACGCTGCCTCAGGACATCGAGACGACGAAAGAGTGCGCGCGCGCCCGCCGAGGCCGGGACCCCGACGAGCCGAAGTAACCATCGGCCGGCGGCGGACAAAGGGGGCCGCCGCCGGCAGAGAGGAACACGTACGCACCTTCAGACGCCCCGATGTGGTCTCCTCGGGCCCCGTCTTGCGCGCGCTTACCCGGAGCGCACGCAAGCAGGGCCCGAATCCCGCCAAAATGTCCGCCAATGGGGAAAGCCTGTTGACCTTGCCATGGGCGGGATGACAGCAGAGTGACAGTGTTTTATGACCCGCTGCCACCCCGGCAAGGCAAGGAGGAGAGGGACACGGAGCCCCCGGCAACACAACGCAATGGCTCCATACAACCACCGCGAGAGCCCGAAAAACGCCGCGAGAGCCAGAAACCCCACAACGAGGACAATCCAGCTGTCGCAAGTCACCCCCGTGGTCGACCCCCACTTACTCCACCTGTGGGAGGCGCGGAGGGGTCTCGCCAAACGCTGGCAGCGTAACAAGTGCAACCCGAAACTAAAAATTCGAATCTCCAAGCTGATCAAGGAAACGCAAGAGTACTCTAAACAACTTGAAAGAAAGAACTGGCGCGAAACATGTAACAAGCTTCAAGGGACATTAAGCAGCAAGCGCACTTGGGCGGTACTCAAGACTCTCCTATCAAAGAAGGAGAACAAGAACGCCGCAAAACAGAAAGTGCAGAGACTCATACACAACCACCCGGGAAATGAGGAAGACATTATCAAAGAAGTGAAAGAGAAGTTCCTCGGTACGGAGCGGAACATAACTGTATATCCGCACTTCGACGAGTATTGAGGCAACCCAAACATAGAACTGGATCGGCCCTTCACAGAAGCAGAAATCGAAAGGGCCTTGAGCAAGCTCATCCGCGACACGGCGCCGGGGTACGACAGAATAAACAAGACACTCCGGAACCTTGACCTACCCTCTGTAGATGCGCTCTTAAAATACATCGAGTGCTGGGAACACGGTAAGGCACCACCGGAATGGAAACATGCCGATGTAACAATGATACCTAAACTCAACTAGCCCATCAGCGAGCAGAATCTTCTACATATATCCCTCACCTCATGTGCTGGAAAACTCTACGAGCACATGGTGCGCGACCGCATGGTCATATCTCGAAGACAACGGACACGTCCCAAACACCGTGTTCGGATTTAGAGCTCACCTGTCCACGCAAAACGTGTTGCGGCAGATGAAGGAAAAAGTCATCGACAAACTGGACATGCAGAGCAAAAGAGCACTTGACGTGAAAGGGGCTTTCGACAACGTGTCACACGAAGCCATACTGCAACATATCAACGTATATAACCCGCGGCGAAAAAATCTATAATTACATCAAAGCTTTTCTGAAAGAACGGACAGCCACAGTGGAGATAGGCAACTTTCGCTCTGAGAAATTCGACATACCGCGAAAGGGAACGCCACAAGGCTCCGTGATTTCGCCGGTGCTATTCAATCTGGCGATGAGCTCGCTACCCAAGCAACTGAAGCAAATAGAAGGGATTGGTCACGCAATATACACTGACGACCTCACCATCTGGACTACGCGAGAGTCGACAGGTAAACAGCAAGACGCTCTGCAAGAAGCGGTTGACACTACGGAAAAGTACCTGGAAGCATGTGGACTGACGTGCGCACCTGAAAAGTCGGAGCTCTTGGTGCTAAGAAAGCGCACAAGAGGCCGACAACCGCAGCAGATACCAGACCCAGTAGTATAAAGGTGGGAGGCACCATGATTCCGCAGCTTACGACACTCCGGATCCTCGGATTCCTGATTCAAAAGGACGGGGCCGGGGGAGCAGAGTTGCAAAAATTTAGAGAACAGTGCAACAAATAACACACCTTATCAAAAGAGTGACGAGCAAAAGTCACGGATTCAAGGAAGAAGACTGCACGAGAATGATACAAGCGCTACTCACGAGTATCATCACGTACGGAACCCCATACGTTGACATGAAGAACAGCCAACGAGACAAAGTAAATGCCCTCATCAGGAAATCCTACAAAATTGCCTTGGGCCTGTCCCCCTCCTCGTTCACAGCGAAACTACTCAAAATGGGAGTCCACAACACGTGGGAAGAACTCGTGGAAGCGCACAACGTCAACCAACTGGAGAGACTAAAGCTAACAAAGACGGGAAGAGCCCTACTCCAAGAGCTGGGCTACCAAGTCGAGGATGAGAGGCACCTACCTCAGCGTATCCCACACGAGATCAGAGACAGGCTACACATAAGTACCATTCCCAGAAACTTGCATCCCGAGTACGGCAAGAAAAGGAGACAGGCGAGACAAGCACGTACTCGAACGCATCAACAGCAAAGAAGAAAATGTGCGATATACGGACGCAGCTGCGTACAAAACAAACGACCGATTTGCAATCAGCGTGGTCGACGAGAAGGGCAAGCAACTTACAGCCACATCCATACGTGCCAAGGACGCAAGCACAGCGGAAGAGCTGGTCATAGCCCTAGTCATCGCAACGTGCAAGAAGACCCTGGTTACCGTGGTGACGGACTCGCAAGAAGCATCCAGAAGGTATATGAACGGAAGGATCGGAAAGGCAGCACTTCGGGTCTTGAACAACACCGAGATAGAAGCAGCACAAATCCTCCGGACGCCGGGACACGAGCCTCTCGCAGGGAACCAGGTGGCGCAAGCCGCGGCACGAAATCATGCACGCCGAGCCACTTCCGACACGCAGAGACCACGGACCAACGACTGTGACGAGGATAATCAACGGATATCCAAGAAGTACTCGGATATCTTGGCGCACTACAGGAAGCAGAGGCGTCGCTACCCGCCCGCGCATAAGGCGATGAGCAGGGAACAAGCGGTAAGCTGGAAAATACTCCAGGCTAGAACCTACCCACCCGGAACACTGCTGCACGCCATGTATCCGGGCACTTATGGGCGAGACTGTAAGTTCTGCCCGCCAGACACGCCCAACACCTTGCGCCATATGGTGCTGGGGTGCAGGAATAATCGAGAAGCACCACCGTCATCATTACCACCAGGCGATAACATGCAGAAAGAAGCAGATTCAGAGGAACAATTGGAAGACCAGTGGGAGCTCTGCTGGTGACGCAAGACCCTGACAGCCAGCTGCGGTTGGTGAACAGGGCTCGGGTGGCGGCAGCGAGCCATGGCTACCTCGTCTGAGGAGGCCACCCACCTTTGGGCTCAAGAAGCCTGGTCTAACAATAAAGTTTATTTCTCTCTCTCATGCGGAAACTAAAAAAAAGAAGCCGCCATTATGGCCCGGCTATAATGCTGCGAGGAGAATTCGAGGAGGCAGGAGAGAAGGTCCGTGTGGATGGATGGATGGATGGATGGATGGATGGATGGATGGATGGATGTTATGAGCGTCCTCTTTGGAACTGGGTGGGGCGTTGCGCCACCAAGCTCTTGCTATTATACTGCCTGATGTCCTACCCAGGTTCAACAATAAAAAAGAAAAAAAAACACTATGAACTTCCACAACCAAATTTTCTGATCCCCTATGCGAACTGTGCTTTTGTACGTCTCCGTTTTTTTTGTCGTTTCCCTACTTTTGTTCCACCAATCCTCCAATCGCCTCTTACTAATCCCTATTACGGACATGTTTACTTTTCACTGCTCTCGCTGAACCAAATTTTCTGATCACCTATGCGAACTGTGCTTTTGTACGTCTCCGTTTTTTGTCGTTCCCCTACTTTTCTTCCACCAATCCTCCAATCGCCTCTTACTAATCCCTATTACGGACATGTTTACTTTTCCACTGCTCTCGCTGAACCCCAGGGCTTCAAGAAGGCCAGTGGGGCCTAAATCGATCGCTGGGTAGACGTCTTCACATTCTAATAAAACATGCTCCATAGTTTCCCTAGCTTTACCGCAGCAGCACATGCTTCTTCTTCCTTCTTATATCTCGCTTTAAAGGTGCCTGTTCTAAGGCATACCGATCTCGCTTCGAAAAGTAATGAGCTTCCCTTTGAGTTATCATAAATTGTTTCTTTCCTGATTTCATTTTTTCCTCAAGAACTTCGAGCCGTCACCTGAGGCCACCACATCAAGAACTGCCGGACTATTCTTTACTAAAGTTTCTTCTTCTTCTTCTTAAGTAGTTACTCGTGGCAGGATTATTTTCCATTGACACCACCCATGACATTATTTCAAACTCTCTGACTTTCTGTTTGACGATCTTTGCTGTTGTGTTGCCCATCAAACAGGCCGCATACTTGCTGGCAAGCTTCTTAGTTCTTTTCCTCCCCTGTGAATCAATGTTTTTCCTGTACAGATACCTCAACACTCTCCCAGCCCGTTTAATTTCTTCCACATTCCTCAGTCGTTCTTCCTACTCAATTTTACGGCGAGCTTCCCTCACTTCAAAACTAGTCGAGCCCATATCACCCCGCACAGCTTTATTTATAGTTTTCCATGAGCGCCCAATGCGAGGCGACCCACTGACCTTGGGTTCCCATCGAGTCCTGATTGTACCCCTGATTTAAAGCAAACAACCGCATTTCCAAAAGTATGTCCTGGAACCATTACACCTTTCCACATACCTTGGAGGACCGCGCACCTATTGTATCCCCATAGCGCTCTGTGCCCCATAGCGCTCTGTGCTTATGGCTGCAGTTCTCTTCCCCTTTACTGTTATTGTTTTTTCCTATGTTTCCATATATCTATTGCCTTCGTTTATCCATATACCAAGGTATATATATTCTGTTACCCGAGGTATTTCCTGGCCCTGTATTACCACTGTCTGTTCATTGTTTTCACTGCATACCATGACACCTGATTTTCCAACAGTAAATTTCAAACCTAAATTGTTGCCTTCCTGTCCACAGATATTAGCCAGACGTTGCAAATCACTTTGGTTGTTAGCTAGAAAGACAATGTCGTCGGCATAAAATGAACCTGGAAGCTGCTGCTCTACTACTGTACCCGCCTGTTTGTCTGAGAGATTAAACCCGATATTACTTACTCCTAGCGCCCTCTCCATCCTCACCATGTACATCATAAACAGGAGTGGGGATAAAGGGCCCCCTCTGCCTCAGTGCCTTGTTGATATGAACTTTCTCCTCGCTCCTCATTCCTTCCCATTCAACGCAAACGGTATTGTCTAGGTAAATCTTTCTGAAAAGCTGTATACAATCGTCACCTAAGCCTTCCCCTTTCAGAATATCCCACAAAATATTGCGGTCTACGTTGTCATACGCTCCTGTAATGTCTAAAAGGCCACATATAACGGTCTGCTTCCTACTCTTGATATTTCAATACACTGAGTAAGAACAAATAAGTTATCATCCGTGCACCTACCTATTCTGAAGCCATTCTAAAGTTCTCCTAAAATACCATTATGTGCTGCCCATGCTTGCAGTATAAATTTAATCGCTTCCACTGCTAACCTGTATATTACCAATATAATGGTCAACGGTCTATATCAATGAATTCTATCTTTTCCCCCTTCACCTTTATAAATTGAATTCATTCCTCTTTGTCGGCAACTGTCTGGCATTCGTCTATACTTCAAGGTTTTTTCTACTGCTTTCACCAGAGCTTCCCTACTTTTTGGTCCTAGTTTATTAATCCGCCTAACGGGAACCTTGTCTAGTCCTGTGGCTGCGCGCTTAGGAATTTTCACTTCGGCTTTCTTCCAGTTGAAATGTGTCAGCACCAGTTCCTTTTCCACCTGGTTCTCTTTCATGCTCTTTTTTTTTCCTTCAAGTACAACCTCGTCGTTGCCTCGGAAAGTTTCGGATGTTATTTTTCGGATGTAATTTATTGCCGCTCCTCCTTCCAGTCTGTTTTCATCTTCTTCTAGGATATGCTGTTGTGTTGTTCATGACTTGCTGTCTAATAACCTGTTCCTGTCTCCCTATTGGTTGAGCGCCGTCGCATGGTGTTTTTCGCGCACTTTTCCCTATTTTTTCTTTTACGCGTCTCGGCGCACTCACCTCCATTACAGTTGGTCGTCGAGTTTCTGCGGTGGGGCTTTTGCAAGGCATTTCGGATGTTTTGGCTGTTTCGTGGCTAAGCGCGTCAATGAAGAAATCAGTTTTTTTGTTTTATTTTACCTTAGGGATCGCTTGTACGAGTACTGGAGTTGCAAGCGTGTGCGAACCGAGCATATTTCTTTGTTGACGGGGTACGGAGCTCAGGCATGGGTAAGCTTATGCACGGCTGCTATTCTCGGTGCTCGTTCAGACTTATTTTCCCCATCGCGCTTTCGTCAACAGGTGTATGAAGCTATGCAGTGCGTAGGCTGTGTTCTGTCATATATCGCGCTAGAAACGTAACACGTGTTATTGTTGTAGCACTGAGAGCGCGTAGCTTTGTCAGTGTATGCTTTTCATAGGTGCTGCAAGCATATTTTGCGAGGACGAGCTGTTCACTACCAGTGCAAATGATTTTGACTATTGTGGGTAGGCTTGCTACGCTTCGCCGTCTCGGCAGGATAAAATAGTGCACGAGTTTGTTGGCTCACATTGACTTGGAACTGAGCAAATGGGGAAATTGCTCATTAATGGAGACCATTTTTCTATGTGTAAATTTCGTCCTTGCGTACGCTTTGTTCACAAATGAAGTACAGGTTCCACTGTGATGCTTGCGTTCGAGAGCCAACGGCACCAGTTTGTCATAAAAGCGCAGGACCAGTTTCACTGCATGAAGAGATGCCAGCATCATGACGAAACGACCAGAATAGCTGAGGTGCTCCGCGTTGCTCGCGCACGTTTCTACGTGACGCTCGCGTTATTCAGGCGAATATGTCACGCGCCTTACGTTCGGTAATCATGGTACTACGATGATTGGATTATGAAGCTGCACAAGCTGAACGCACGGCAGGCGATCACACGGCAGACGCAAGTACACACGTACGCACTTCGAGCAGCGCAAACGCATCCGAGTTGTTGAATCGGCAACTACATAGTGCTGCACACACGCAAGCGCATCGCCTTTGGCGTGTACCGACGAAACCATCAGAGCTCTTTCGCGCCGGGCAAGTGTCTTTAGAAAGCCAAATAAAGTATGTGATTGCAACAGAAATAACTCACGAAGCGGGTTGATCTGTGCAAGTCGCAACAGTGTCTTCATGCGACTCCAATGCATGGCCATGGATGACATAACACTCAAAGCTCTGGCATGTATATAAACATCGTGTACATTACGTATACATTATTGGCGAGACAAATAATTCTGATTTTTGTGCTAGTACTCGACACTAAAAGGAATTTGTCCACCAAACTAGCCCCAAAAGCCTTCTTCTAACTGGAAGCAGGCAGCCAACCTGAAGCCAAAAAAACAATCGAGCAGTTACGCGCCGAAAAAAAAAGAAAACATCTGCTTCTGCCAGTTTCATAGCGTTCCATCGTCGCTCCTATCACAGCACACAATAATCAAGCCATAAATACGGTAAAAAAATCACGCACAAACACCCAACAATTTTTAATGTCTCACCTCGTGTAACACTATTCGCGGCTTCCGAGCGAACGACCAAACTGCGAGGGCGAGGTACGAGAGAAAGAGCGAGTTGCGAGAAGGCCAGGAGAACGAGAGGCCAGGCGAGAAGGAAAGTCGCTACCTTTTAGTTTTGTCCAGGGTGAAAGAGTTGGGGTCAGGCATGAAATAATTGGTAGCTGGGCCATGCCGTCGTCCGACTCATCCACGCTAAAGATGTTGATGAAGGGAGGGACTTGTTCTCATCGAGAACGAGGAATATGAGATTTATTTACAATATCTACATGAAGGGCGGAGAACGTAACATCTCATCAGTCTAGCATGACTGAAAACGAAAAGCACACCGAACAGCCAACAACGGCTGCTTAAAAACCCTCTGTGCTCCCTAGATCCCTAGGTGAAGGAAAGCTGCCGTTCAACCTTCATCCAATGGGAGCGCCCAAAGTCATCGTAGTCGACCCGCCTTTGAGGGAGAGGGTTCCCACACTCACTTCCGCGCTTTGGTTTCACTGAACACACCAAGGTGGGAGGGTTCTCGTAGACAGGGGTTGATGCGCTTGACCCAAGCAGGCGCCTCTTGATTTCAGAGCTGACCCCGCAGGTAGACGCCGTGTCTGTCCATTGACAGTGACGATTTCTGGGGCCCGTTAGAAAGCACCGCAAAGCACCCTTTTCCAGGAGTTCCCTTGCTCCAAGTAGACCGTGGAGGCGACAGCGAACCAACTAACAATTCTCAGACCGCCGAACATAGCGGGACGTGCCGGCGCCGTTTCGCTGTCCGAAGAGGCGCATTGTTGGCTTTATAAAGGGACTCGTCGCAGCTGGCCGGAAGGGTTTGAAGGTCGCTTCTCCGAAGATCGCCACCCCTGCAGGTCGATCGAAACAACTGCAGCGGGCTGAGAAGGGTTTGCATTTCAGTACCTCTGCAGGCCGATCGTAATAGCTCCTCCATGGCCCGGAAAATCTCGACTGGCCAGTGCTGATAAAACCGCTGGGCAGGAATAGAATTGCTAGTGGCAAGGGGGGATGCCTTGGCTTGCAGCGACCAGCTGTAAAATGATGACACCGCCCCAAAACATCCAACAAGGACAGGCAACTGTAAAGCGAACCCCACATCACGACTCTGCGCCGAGATGACGTATTGTAGTTCTCACTTTAGATCGGCTAGGCTTCAAAGAAAGCATAAGTGCAGAAACAACAAATGCTGCATTTTGCTACGGCAATTTTTGAAGGAATTTCGTGCTGACAAATTCAGCAATTATTGATGGAGTTATGCTAAATGAGAGGGGATCTTCTTGGCTTAAGAAAAATAACAATAACAACCCTAAAATTTAGGCGGGATCCCTAAACGCAGAATTCAAATTAGCCTGCTCAAACCATCCGCATTGCTATGTAACTTTCCCTTCTTATATCTAACGGAGAAGTTGTACTCTTGTAGAGTGAGGCTCCATCGGAGCAAGCGGCCATTTTTGTGTGACATTTGATTGAGCCACGTCAGAGGACAGTGGTCGGTCTCGAAGATGAACCTCGCTCCGTACAAGTAACACGACAACTTCTGGGCTGCCCAAACCAAACAAGCACATTACTTCTCTGAAGCGCTATAGGCTTCCTCTCTTACAGTTAATTCACGGCTGGCATAGAGCATAGGATGTTTCTCATTATCGTCGCCGACCTGACTAAGTACCACGCCCATACCCCTGTCGCTTGCGTCGCACTGAACTATGAATTCCTTTGTGTAGTCTGGCGCACGAAGCACAGGACGAAAAACAAAGAGCGTTTTCAAACTTGGAAAGCGTTCTCTTTGTCCTTATCCCAGTGTCCGTTATTGGGTGCTCCCTTTCGTAGGGCGTCTGTTGGAGGACTTTCTATTTGCGAGTAATTCGGAATGTACTGTTGACAGTACCCCACAAGTACCAAAAATGAACGAATGTCTGTTCTGACGTAGTAGTTCTGCGGAAACCCCCAAGGTGGAGAGAAGTAATGAATAAAAGGAAAATCAGACATCCACCTGTTCGTAGCAATCGCTACAAAAGAAACCCATACGGGTTCCTCGAAAGAAAATCCTCATAGTTGAAGAAAAATTCGTCCTGGTCCGGGACTCGAACCCGGGACCACCGCCTTTCCGGGGCAGCCGCTCTACCATCTGAGCTAATGACTGTTCTCGTGCGCGGCTGTGAAAAATCTCCAATCTTAGCTATTTTCAGCTTGGCCGGCCGTCTCGTGCCCTGGCTGACAACATGGCCCAGATAAGTATCCTGCGAACAGCCAAACCTCCACTTTTCCGCCTTCGTCGTTAATCCGGCTTCCCTCACCCATGAGAACACCTGCTTGAGGTGCGATACGTGCTCTTTCCCGCTGTCCGAAAAAATTGCTTCATCATCAAGATATGGCAAGGCGAACTCCTGCAAGTTTTTTAGCACAATATCCATTAACTTAGAGAAGCTGAACGGCGCGTTCTTCAGCCTAAAGCAGAGAGCGAAAGGTGAAAAGTGCCTGCAGGTGAGATAAATGCGGCATAGCGGCTGGCACTTTCTGAAAGGGGAACTTGCCAGTATCCCCGCACGAGATCTATAGTTGAAATGTATTTAGCAGCTCTCGATTCGTTCCTCAATGTTGGGTATCGGGTACAGCTGATCCCTAGTGATGGCATTTAATTTCCTGTAATCAACACACGGACAAGGGTCCTTATTAGGGGTTTCTAGAGGTATTAGCGGTGACGTGTAGCCACTTTCAGCAGCCTCAATAACTCCCAACTCTAGCATGCGCTGTATCTCTGCCTCCATAATTTCTCTCTGTCTTGGAGACACCCTTTAACGCTTTGATATTACGGGTTCGATTGATGTCAGTTCTATTTCATGCGTTATTAATTCGGTTCTACCTGGCCGATCGCTGAACATGTCGAGATATTCCCATAACATCCCTCTTAGCTCATCTAGCTTCTCGGGTCTAAGAGCGTGCGAGCTTACTGAATGTTTTACCCTTTCTTCCAGGCTGATTTCAGATTGGAGGTCGCCTTATGCTCTTTAAACTCGGTACTAGTGTCATCGTGCTCCTTGATGGTACCAGTTAACGACTCCGCTCCACTCCACGCACGGTTTCATCAAATTGCAGTGGTATATCATCTCCTATATGAATACAACAATCAAACCCCGGCCCTTAGTCCCCAGCAGCCGCGAAGCAATTGACCACGGCGGCGGTCAGATCTGTGACGCAGCAGAGGGTGCTAAGAATCCCTGGCTCCGGACAGGCCGCCATTGGAATCTGAACCTGGCAACATTTAACGTTCGAACGTTATCTAATGAGGCGAGTCTAGCAGTGTTATTGGAGGAATTAGAGGGTAGTAAATGAGATATAATAGGGCTCAGTGAGGTTAGGAGGACAAAAGAAGCATATACAGTGCTTAAAAGCGGGCACGTGCTGTGCTACCGGGGCTTAGCGGAGAGACGAGAACTAGGAGTCGGATTCCTCATTAATAAGGATATAGCTGATAACATACAGGAATTCTATAGCATTAACGAGAGGGTGGCAGGTCTTGTTGTGAAACTTAATAAGAGGTACAAATTGAAGGTAGTACAGGCCTACGCCCCTACATCCAGTCATGATGACCAGGAAGTCGAAAGCTTTTATGAAGACGTGGAATCGGTGATGGGTAAAGTCAAAACAAAATACAGTATACTGATGGGCGACTTCAATGCCAAAGTAGGCAAGAAGCAGGCTGGAGACAAGGCAGTGGGGGAATATGGCATAGGCACTACGAATAGCAGGGGAGAGTTATTAGTAGAGTTTGCAGAACAGAATAATATGCGGATAATGAATACCTTCTTCCGCAAGCGAGATAGCCGAAAGTGGACGTGGAGGAGCCCGAACAGCAAGACTAGAAGTGAAATAGACTTCATACTCTGCGTGAACCCTGGCATCATACAAGATGTGGACGTGCACGGCAAGGTGCGCTGCAGTGATCATAGGATGGTAAGAACTCGAATTAGCCTAGACTTGAGGAGGGAACGGAAGAAACTGGTACATAAGAAGCCAATCAATGAGTTAGCGGTAAGAGGGAAAATAAAGGAATTCCAGATCAAGCTACAGAACAGGTATTCGGCTTTAACTCAGGAAGAGGACCTTAGTGTTGAAGCAATGAACGACAATCTTATGGGCATCATTAAGGAGTGTGCAATAGAAGTCGGTGGTAACTCCGTTAGACAGGATACCAGTAAGCTATCGCAGGAGACGAAAGATCTGATCAAGAAACGCCAATGTATGAAAACCTCTAACCCTACAGCTAGAATAGAACTGGCAGAACTTTCGAAGTTAATCAACAAGCGTAAGACAGCTGACATAAGGAAGTATAATATGGATAGAATTGAACATGCTCTCAGGAACGGAGGAAGCCAAAAAGCAGTGAAGAAGAAACTACGAATAAGCAAGAATCAGATGTATGCGTTAAGAGACAAAGCCGGCAATATCGTTACTAATATGGATGAAATAGTTCAAGTGGCTGAGGAGTTCTATAGAGATTTATGCAGTACCAGTAGCACCCACGACGATCATGGAAAAGAGAATAGTCTAGAGGAATTTGAAATCCCGCAAGTAACGCCGGAAGAAGTAATGAAAGCCTTGGGAGCTATGCAAAGAGGGAAGGCAGCTGGGGAGGATCAGGTAACAGCAGATTTGTTGAAGGATGGTGGGAACATTGTTCTAGAAAGACTGGCCACCCAGTCATACACAAGGCCTCATAACCTCGAGCTTACCGGAATCTTGAAAGAACGCTAACATAATCCTAATCCATAAGAAAGGGGACGCCAATGACTTGAAAAATTATAGACCGATCGGCTTACTGTCCGTTGCTACAGAGTATTTACTAAGGTAATCGCAAATAGAATCAGGAACACATTAGACTTCTGTCAACCAAAGGACCAGGCAGGATTCCGTAAAGGCTACTTAACAATAGACCATATTCGCACTATCAATCAGGTGATAGAGAAATGTGCAGAATATAACCAACCCTTATATATAGCTTTCATTGATTACGAAAAAGCGTTAGATTCAGTCGAAACCTCAGCAGTCATGGAGGCATTACGGAATCAGGGTGTAGATGAGCCATATGTAAAAATACTGAAAGATATCTATAGCGGCTCCACAGCCACCGTAGTCCTCCATAAAGAAAGTAACAAAATCCCAATAAAGAAAGGCGTCAGACAGGGAGATATGATCTCTCTAATGCTATTCACAGCGTGTTTACAGGAGGTATTCAGAGACCTGAAGTGGGAAGAATTGGGGATAAAAGTTGACGGAGAATACCTTAGCAACTTGCGGTTCGTTGATGATATTGCCTTGCTTAGTAACTTAGGAGACCAATTGCAATGCATGCTCACTGACCTGGAGAGGCAAAGCAGGAGGGTTGGTCTGAAAATTAATCTGCAGAAAACTAAAGTAATGTTTACCAGTCTCGGAAGAGAACAGAAACTTACAATAGGTAGCGAGGCACTGGAAGTGGCAAGGGAATACATCTACTTAGGGCAGGTAGTGACGGCGGATCCGGATCATGACACGGAAATAATCAGAAGAATAAGAATGCGCTGGGGTGCGTTTGGCAGGCATTCTCAGATCATGAACAGCAGGTTGCCATTATCCCTCAAGAGAAAAGTGTATAATAGCTGTTTCTTACCAGTACTCACCTACGGGGCCGAAACCTGGAGGCATACGAAAAGGGTTCTACTTAAATTGAGGACGACGCAACGAGCTATGGAAAGAAGAATGATGGGAGTAACGTTAAGGGATAAGAAAAGAGCAGATTGGGTGAGGGAACAAATGCGAGTTAACGACATCTTAGTTGAAATCGCAAAAAAGAAATGGGCATGGGCTGGACATGTAATGAGGAGGGAAGATAACCGATGGTCATTAAGGGTTACGAACTGGATTCCAAAGGAAGGGAAGCGTAGCAGGGGGCGGCAGAATGTTAGGTGGGCGGATGACATTAAAACGTTTGCAGGGACGACATAGCCACAATTAGTACATGACCGGGGTAGTTGGAGAAGTATGGGAGAGGCCTTTGCCCTGCAGTGGGCGTAACCAGGCTGATGATGATGATGATTATGATCCTCACCTCCTTCCTGCGACCGGGCACTTTCAGAGCGTAGTTAGTATCGGAAAGTTTGTGCAACACTTTAACGGGTCCGTCCCAGTGAACTTCAAGCTTGTTATTTCTTGAAGGTTTGAGGATCATTACCTGGTCTCCAGCGTTAAACGTACGAAGCCTCGCATTCTTGTCGTAATAGAACTCGGCGTTCTTCTTAGCTACTCCCATGTTCTTTTCGACTAGTTCTTTGGTGGCACTTAGCCGTTCCCGCAGATTTAGCACGTATTATACCACTGTTGGTCTCTCTCCTCTTTCCTCCCAGATCTATCTTAACATTCTCAGTGGAGAACGGAGTGTCCTCCCATTCTGCTGGCGAGAACCCTGTAGCCTCATGAGGAACCGTTCGCAAAGCAAACAAAGTGGCGGGAAGACAATTCTCCCCGTCCTCCTTGTGCTCGTAACAGAGCGCCCGCAAAACTCGCTTAAGCACTGAATGCCACCTTTCTACACTAATCGACTGAGGGTGATAGACGGAACTGTGTACCAACTTTACCCCGCACTTTTGTAAGAATGTGGAAGTCAGTGAACTGGCGAATACTGACCCTTGATCCGCCTGAATTTCGGCTGGAAACCCCACTCATGCGAGTACTGACAAAAGCGCGACTACTACTTCGGTGGAGCTGAGCTCTTTCATTTTTTATTGCTTCCGGAAACTTTGCAGCCGGACACAGCATGGTAAACAAGTACCTGTAACTCGACTTTGTCTTTGGTAGAGGCCCTACCGTGTCTATCACACGTCGTCTGAAAGGTTCTGAAATTAAGGGCGCTACCTTTAGTGGAGCTTTCCAGGCTTCTCCTGGTTTACCCGAGCGCTGGCAGGCGTCGCATGATCTTACAAAGTTTTCTGCGTCTTTGAAACAGCCAGGCCAGTAGTATTGCATAAGCAATCTCCTTCGATTTGTTTATGCCTAGGTGGCCAGACCACCCATTTCCATGACAGAGACTCAAAAGGTCCTCCCTGTACTTAGTAGGTACGACTAACTAATCTAGAATCCTGCCCTTTCGGTCTCTGTAGTGAAGCTACAACAATCTTCCTCTCTCTTGTATCGTCACGTTGCGCCTAGCAATGCCTTCTTTAGCCGTGTAATGCAATTTAGCTAAGCTGTCATCATTATTTTGCTCGGCTGCCAGTGACTCTCTGTCCACACGTAAGAGCCGATCAAAGTTCTTTGAGGCCACTGATAGGAACGACTCTGTCTCGCTTGCGAGTGCGTCAGCTGGCTCTTCCTGCAGGCGTGAACTTTGACACCCTAGTGATACGCTCTCATTGAGCTGGTCACCTGGGAGGGTTTCCTCAACCGTTTTCTCGTCCCGCGAGCCTAGCTCGGATTCGGTTACTGAAGTTACCTCTTTTGCTACTTCCGCTGGAGCAGCTTTTGCATTTTCAGCCGAAAGCGACGCAATTTTACTAGCTTGGCCTCGTGTCAACGCCTGTAAAACGCCCTCTCCCAGTTTGAGCCACTTGTGCTGCAGTAACTGATCTGACTGATTCGAAAAAGTGTAAGGGCACTGCGGCGACAAGAATTTGGAAACTGCAGCCTCGGTCACGACCTCCCCGAACGGTCCACTGATTTTGACTTTGGCCATGGACAGAGACACGCTGTGTTCTTCTACAACCTGTTTGATACATGCTACTTCTCCAGTGAAGTCATCTACCGTTACGTAAGACGGATGGACAATGTCCATAGTGGCGGCACTGTCTCGCAGCACCCGGCATGGTTTGCCATTAATTTGCAGGTCGTAAAGATATAGGCTTAAAAGTTCCATATTCTAGTCTTTTTCATCCACGTAGGAGAAAACAACGCTAGGGTTCCCGCAGTTTACAGCGATATGTCCGAGTTTGTGGCACTTATAGCAGCGGACCCGTCTGAAATATTCGAATTTTCTTTTCTGCTCTTTTTGAATGGTTTCCCCGTTTGACTTCTCGCTGTTTTCTGAGTTCCTTTCCTCCACGTCTACAGGCTCCGGTCGTTTAGTATGCGATCTCTTTTTGAACGGAAGTGGTTTCCGCGGTCCATTTCAACCATCCCAATTTCCGTCCTCGGCGTTCACCTTTCTTCGCGTTGCGTACTCTTCGGCTAATGCAGCCGCCCTTTCCACTATTTCTACGTTTCCTCTGTCTTGCACCCACAGCTTCACAGATTGTGGGATGCTTTTGCAAAACTGCTCTAGACACATGCATTCAATAATCATGTCTCTGCTCTCGCACGCTTCCGCGCTTTTCAACCACTCGACTAGGTTGGCCGTTAAGCCATATGCAAACTGCGGATACCCCTCGCTATCCTTTTTGCCCGTGCTTCTAAACGTTTGCCGAAAAGCTTCGGCTGAAAGGCGGTACTTCTTCAAAAGACTAGCCTTAACCTTCGCATAATCATACGCATCTTCTGCACTGAGTCTGGCGATTACTTCCGCAGCCTCGCACGGCAACATAGAGAGCAATCGCTGTGGCCATGTACTCGGACCGAAGTTCATCTCCTCGCAAGTGCTTTCAAAATTTCTTAGGAACAAGCCTATGTCATCCCCGACCTCAAATTGCTTTAATAGCCTGTCCATGCGGTATGATTCTGCCTCACTTGATCGTTCCAGAGCCCCTTCACTTCCTTGAGATAACTGCAAACGTTTTCTGTCAAGGTCAAGTTGCATTTTTCATAACTAGCGATCTTTCGCGCGTTCCTCTCTGTCCCGTTCTTCTCTCTCACTGTCCCGTTTCTCTCTTTTCCTAAAAAGCTCTAACCCAATATACATGTCCTCCTCACTGGCCTGTTCGGAAATCAGCTCCGATAATTCCCATTTTAGCATTTTCTTGTGAACCTCTAAGCCCAGTTCCCCACCAACAATCAACAATTCGTCTCTCAGCAGTGTCCTAAAGTCCATGATTGCTGCATTACTGCCTTGGTCCTGCTCGCTTAACATACCTAGGTAAACACAACCTAGCTAACAATCAACAATCCAGCTTCCTTACTGTTCTCAACAGAACAATAACAAAATGAAGCCTAGAGAGTCAAAGCAAGAACCAAGCACTCGCCGCAGACACAGCACCACGTCACAAAGTCTTTCTCACCGCTGCCAGCCAGTTGTAAGAGTTGGGGTCGGGCATGAAATAATTGGTAGCTGGCCCATACCGTCGTCCGACTCATCCACGCTAAAGACGTTGTTGAAGGGAGAGACTTGTTCTCACCGAGAACGAGCAATATGGGATTTATTTACAATATCTACATGAAGGATGGAGAGCGTTACATTTCATCAGCCTAGCATGATTGAAAAAGAAAAGCACGGCTCGAAGTTCTTGGACTCGAGCGGCATCTTCGGCTTGGGCCGTCCGGCAAGCCCAAGATGCCGCTCGAGTCCAAGAACTTCGAGCCGTCACCTGAGGCCACCACATCAAGAACTGCCGGACAATTCTTTACTAAAGTTTCTTCTTCTTCTTCTGAATAGCCGGCAACGGCTGCTTAAAAACCCTTTGTGCTCCCTAGATCCCTAGGTGAAGGAAAACTGCCGTTCAACCTTCTTCCAATGGGAGCGTCCAAAGTCACCGTAGTCGACCCGCCTTTGTGGGAGAGGGTTCCCACACTCACTTCCGCACTTTGGTTTCACTGAACACACCAAGGTGAGAGGGTTCTCGTAGACAGGGGTTGATGCGCTTGACCCAAGCAGGTGCCTCTTGATTTCAGAGCTGACCCCGCAGGTAGACGCCGTGTCTGTCCATTGACTGTGACGATTTCTGGGGCCCGTCAGAAAGCACCGCAAAACACCCTTTTCCAGGAGTTCCCTTGCTCCAAGTAGACCGTGGAGGCGACAGCGAACCAACTAACAATACTGAGTCCGCCGAACGTGGCGAGACGTGCCGGCGCCTTTGCGCTGTCCGAAGAGGCGCATTGTTGGCTTTGCAAAAGGACTCGTCGCAGCGGGCCGGGAGGGTTCGAAGGTCGCTTCTCCGGAGATCGCCACCCCTGCAGGTCGATCGAAACAACTGCAGCGGGCTAAGAAGGGTTTGCAGTTCAGTACCTCTGCAGGCCGATCGTAACAAGGGTCCTTAACTGGATTGAGGTGGAGACGCGCTCCGCGAAATTGCTCACTTTATCCTAGTGCTTCATTTCAACTGCAAATTTATGTTTACACCGTTTTGCCAAACATATATATATATATATATATATATATTTGACACATGGATTATACGTGTTGAATTTTGTTGTCATTATGATGTGCGTCGTCTACCAGCGAGGTCGCACTCTTTGAGCGCACGTCCTGTTCTTGTAGTAGAGAGCTTGTACAGCATAGTTAGGGTGAGTACGTCCTGAAATTTTGCATGCGATCGTACTTTGCGTGCTGTCGTGTTTTTGAAATGCTACCATGACAATGTCACCGCCATACGCCCAGAGGGCGCATGTGCGTTCTATACCGTGGGCTGTCGCGGTGGCTTCTTTCGGCTGCCGTAACTGTAACAGCATGGCAGCGTCCACACAGCCCGCTTCGATCTGAATTCGCCCTTGCTGCGTGTTGTATGCTGATACAGGAATACATAAACGATAAAATTAGTCAACACTTCACCTCATCTCACGCTGACTATAGTGCGCTATGTTTTAATGCGACAGCGTTAAGGAGCTCGTGTCGCAGAAAATCTGGTGTCATCGGCGTCGGCGGCATTGGCCGTAAGCGAAAAATCCCGGAAGGCAATTGATAAATAAAAACAACTTGTAAGATGGGCTGGGTGGAAATCGAACCAGGGTCTCCAGAGTGTATGAGTTCGATGGTTCAAAGCGCGACAAAAGCGCCTCTAGTGAATGCGGTGTTGCCTTAGAAATGTGCCGTAGAAAGTTTTACTGCGGTGTATGTCGGTAATTATGAGCATGTCGCAGAAGTCGCCGTTAAATGAGTAGCGAAGTACGTTTCCGCTACATTTCTTCTGCGCTTGGCGCACACGCAGAGCCATCTTGCGGCAAATACAGAAGACCCCCTCCTCGCAATGTACGGAGCTGCCCCGCCGGTGGCGCGCCACTTGCCCGCTTCTCCCCTTCGTCTCGTTTGAGCGCATTGGGGCCGTGCGGGGACCCGTGCGAGTATGCCCCAGTACCAATGCGTTTAGTAAGTTTCTCGCTCTCTCCCCTTTAACGTCCAGCGTGCGTCCCTCAAGCCCTCGTGTTTAGGCGACGCGGCTCCTCTTTCCACTCACAGCGCGATTCCTAGTTGCAGCGTCCGATGCGGGACGCTGTCTTTGTGTGACTCAAGAGCATGCTGAGCGAATGAGTGGCGGTGCGAACGGGCTGCGGTAACGCTATCGCGTTCCACTCTTGAAGGCGAAGCTTAAGCGTCCTCCAATTTTTTTAAATGTCTTTATTTGCTTTGGTGCAACCATGGCTCTTGTCGGCTGTTACCGATTGCAATTTTAGCCCGGTGACCTGCTGTCTTGAACACATACTTCTAAATGTAACACGTAATTTTGTCACAGCAGCCATCGATATGCAACATGAAGCAATGTAAAAAAATTTTATCGTCTTGTATCACACCTTTTTCTTGTTACTGGAATATAAAAGAGCACACATAATAATAGAATACAAAAATAATATAGCGAAATAAACCAGGTCTATTAAGTGCGCGGTGCGAAGAAGGTAAGCGGATCACTGAACTTCTCCGTAAATAAAATCGTAGATAGACATGTTCACGACATATAAATATATAATAGAAAGATTATCAGATGCTCTAAATACACTAAATGACAAAGTGATAACTCTCGACTGGAATAAGTGTTCACAGTAACAAACGCTGGAGCCTTATCACGGATGGAACTATAGAGTGCACAACACTTAGGTGTAACCGACCCCAAGTGTGCAAATGGGCTTTCCCAGAGTAGGAATCATGGCAGTGTTTGAACGATAGTATATAAACAACAGTGTTAATAGATAGGGCAGTACTTCCGCACAGTAAGACTGAATCGGGGTGACTGGGAGGTGCATTTAAAGACCTATGTAATTTCTATGGCTGGTCTGGCAATCTTCTTCAACATTCCGCCATGTGAAACGAGGTCTCATCGAATGCTATCTGCTAAAACCCTGTAGTGCGGGGAGCCGAAAATGCAGCTCCTATGGAGCCGCTCCTCGATCTTACGCTGTGACTGTGCTAGGTGTACCGTGCAGGCCTGTGACCTTTAAAGCGAATCTTTCTTTATCTCTTCTCCCGACTTTCCGGGCACGGCGGCTGATGTGGTGTTGCTCGCGCGCGCCGCTGGGTTTCTTGCAGCACCACTAGACGGCGCTCGCCTCCTGGTCTTGCTCCTGGTCTTGGAAGAAGCATGTGCTTGCTGCGGTAAAGCTAGGGAAACGATGGAGCATGTTTTATTAGAATGTGAAGTCGTCTGCCCAGCAGTCGATTTAGGCAGCACTGGCCTCCTTGAAGCCTATGGGTTCAGCGAGAGCAGTTTAAGGTAAACATCTCCGCAATAGGGATTAGTAAGAGGCGATTGGAAGATTGGTGGAAGAAAAGTAGGGAAACGACAGAAAACGGAGAAGTACAAAAGCAAAGTTCGCAATAGAGGATCAGAAAATTTGGTTGTGGGAGTTCATATTGGTTTCTTCTTTATTTCTTTTTTTAACCTAGGGAGGACATTAGGCAGTATAATCGCAAGAGCTTGGTGGCGCAACCCACCGCCCCGTTCCTAAGGGGACGCTTATAACATCCATCCATCCATCCATGCTCGCGCGCGCAGCTGGGTTTCTTGAGACACCGCCAGATGGTGTTCGCGTCCGCGCATTCCTTGGTATATGGATAAACGAAGACAATAGATATATGGAAACACAGCAAAAAACAATAACAGTAAAGGGGAAGAGAAATCAGCCATAATGAAGCACAGAGCGCTAGGGGGAGAAATAGGTACGAGGTGCTCCGCGGTATGCGGAAAGGTGTAATGGTTCCAGGACTTACTTTTGGAAATGCGCTTGCTGGCTTGAAATCAAGGGTACAAGCACGACTCGATGGGAACCAAAGGTCAGTGGGACGACTCGCATTGGGCGCTTACTCGTAGACTACAAACGAAGCTGTGCAGGGTGATATGGGCTGGACTAGGTTTGAAGTGAGGCTCACAGTAAAATTGATTATGAATTACGACTGAGAAATATGCAAGAAAGTAAATGGGATGGGAGAGTGTTGAGGTGTTTGTACAGGAAAAACATTGATCCACAGTGGAGGAAAAGAACTAGGAAGCTTACCAGCAAGTATGCGGCCTGTAGCGTGAGCAATACAGCAACAAAGAACGTCAAGCGGAAAGTCATAGAGGCTGAAATAATCTCATAGGTGTTGGCAATGGAAAATAAGCTGGCCATGAGTAACTAATTAAGGATAAAAAACGAAATCAGGAAAGAAACAATTTATGATAACTCAATGGAAAGCTCATTACTTTTCGAAGCGAGATCGGGATGCCTTAGAACACGCACCTATAAAGCGAGATATAAGAAGTAAGAAGAACCATGCGCTTGCTGTGGTAAAGCTAGGGAAACGATGGAGCATGTTTTATTAGAATGTGAAGACATTTGCCCAGCGGTCTATTTAGGCACCACTGGCCTCCTTGAAGCCCTTGGGTTCAGCGAGAGCAGGGGAAAAGTAAACATGTCCGAAATAGAGATCAATAAGAGGTGATCGGAAGATTGGTGGAAGAAAAGTAGGGAAACGACAGAAAACGGAGACGTACAAAAGCAAAGTTTGGTATAGGTGGTCAGAAAATTTGGTTGTGGGAGTTCACATTGGTTTTTTCTTTATTTCTTTTTTAACCTAGGGAGGATATTAGGCAGTATAATGGCAAGAGCTTGGTGGTGCAACGCCCCGCCCAGTTCCAAAGAGGACGCTCATAACATACATACATACATACATACATACATACATACATACATACATACATACATACATACATACATACATACATACATACATACATACATACATACATACATACATACATCGCCGGCTGGCGCCACCGGGACAGAGGTACACAGTTTGTGTGTTGCACGTGCTATGTATGCATTCATATGCGACAAAAATGCGGGTGCTGGGCTGTGGAGATCGCGTGCTGGGCTGTGATACTGTAAACATTGCAATCGTCGATAGCCTGAAGAGGGCGCTTGGAGCTGGCGTCTCAACGGCGTCCTGGTCACGTACGCAGAAATAGCACATAAACATGTGCTTTGCTTGCAAAATAGCCCCAGAGCGTTCACTCAGCGCCGAGGTTACCCAGGCCCGAAAGAAGCGTCGCGCGGAACAGGAGTGTCTTCGCCCCGCTGTTAAACGTGGCGGACACCGCTAATGTATGTACACAATGCATACATATACAATTATAATGATTAGCGGAATTACGTGCAGTCCCAAAATTTAGTTGAAGTGCAACACTTCTGCCGCCATGCGATGTGTCATGTGAGGCAATGCCAATACTCAACACTCCGAGACATTATAAATAATGACGCACAACAACACCTCAAGCAAACGCGTCTCTGGGTGTTCTATATGTGGACTACGCAGACGAACGGGAGGGGTTCACGAAGTGTAACGTTTCGTATCAACTCGTCACTCTTGTATTGGGCTAAACGCTGAAGAAATTACACCTTCGCCGCTAGCATCACCGCTAATTATTGTCAATCTCTGCAAACAGCTCATGATTGTATTGGGATTAGTGTTACACTGGCGGAAATAATGGACAAACATGAAGGAACAAAAGCGTGGACGTACGTGGCCCAAACTATCAACTCGTTTAATACTGTTAAATAACATGCTTATATACAAGGAGATGAGGGGGGGGGGGGGGGGAGATGGAGTGAAATGTAACACGTGATAAGGTGACGACATGTGATGATGCGGTTGGGCGAAACAACAGCGTTCAATTGCACCCGTTCGGCCTGGCAAACTCGATCTCAGCTTCGATGAGCATGATGTAAGGAGTGCTTGCGCACTTCTGTTTTTCTTTTGCTATCCCAAGTGCTTCTCATATTTGTCGCGCCGTTCTCGTTTTTGCTGTGCCAATGACTTTGATGCTTTTTAAGAGCATCATTGATGCTTTAAAGAACTGCGCACTGTTTGCTGTGCGCAGCCAAGTTCCTAGGTGCTGTCGGGAGCTGGCACGTGTATTCGTGCTCCCATAATCTGTCGTTCAGACAGCGTCCGCTTCGCCCAATACACACTTTCCCGCATTCTAGTGGGGTGTGGTAAACCACGGAACTAGATTATGCTACGCACTTTTTCACGTGCTTAGTCTGACAGAATCCAACAGTTGTTTTTCCTTCTTTTGTTTCTGCGTTCACCCTCTTGCACATGCCTTTTAGTTTTTGCGAAGCGGAGAACAGCAGTTGAACGCCATAGCATTGCGCTGTTTTTTTGTTATTCTATGTGACATTCCATGCGGGTAAGCCAACACCACATGTGTTTCGTGTTTAAATATTTTTTTTGCCTTTTTCTGTTTGCCTTGATTTCCGGCAACATGTTTTCACCGATTTGCGCCACCATGCTCTTGCGGTACTCACTGTTTTTCACGCGACTTACTTGCAAATCAAGGCTCTCCCCCACAGCATCGCGGTATGATTTTTCAACTGCTTGACTAACGCAAGCTTTGGCGATACCTCTTTTTCTGATTTTTAATGGCAAGGGTTATGCCGCAGGATTTCTTTCTCTCTTCTTGTTTTGTAGAACCAGCAGGTGTGGGAGTAGCTGAGCCTTATGTTTATGTCAAGCTACTGCATCGCCTTTTGGCAGGAGTCTCGTGCGTGAATTCTAGACCATCATGCACTCTTTTGAAGAAGCCGATAACAGTGCCTACGCTCACTGGTTCGCTCTGATTTTGTTCCCTGTTCACGAAATAATCGTCAACATATCTAAAGAGGCAGTTATGTTAGTTTTTTTTTCAAACAATTAAGACTGCGAGTTTTCTGTCACCCACATTCAAAAATCAGTCCGAAACAACAGGAGCTATACAGAAACCAATAGCGATACTGTCACTTCGCTCACGCTCAATATCACCGTATTCGATAAACGGAGGCTGCAGGTATGAATTTAGCAAGTTCACAAAACTGGAAATACTGCACTTGCACGCATTCTGAAATTTTGTGTAGCTGAACTTGTCGATGGCTTCTTCAACCGCTTGTGCCACCACTGGCCTGCGGACACTGTAGAAGAGATCCTTCACGTCTTTTGAAAAACAAGACGTTGGTGGGCTGCTATTCAGCGTTGCAATAGCTTCTTTAGAGCTGCGGATCAACAAGAACGGGTCGTCAAGAAGAAAGGCATTCAAGCAAACTTGGAGGTAGTCCGCAATGCATGTCTGCCAGGAAACCTCAGGTCCATAGGGAACAGAGACGCGGGGCACAATACCAAGTATGGGACGAGCCTTAGATACAGTGCTGGCGAGATATGCGGAAAGTCGAGAGAAGGGCTGAGTGTTACACCCAGAATCGGAAGGGCCCGAGCAGTCTTCATGCGGGTGCCTCCGAGGAAGTAGGTTGGATACGCAGCAGTTCTTTTGTGACTGGCACGCACAACCAAACTTTTTGCAGCGCTATTACAAAGTTTGTTATTGCAGGCCCAGTCGTTCACCTTTACAGAACGTATTTATTTCAAGCGCATATGCTGTACATCGGCATAATGTGTCAGTGGAAGTGTTAACTTGTTAATTAAATACACTCTGTGAAGATTCATTAGAAACTTGGTGTTGAGTTCATGTGTTTTTGACCACAAGTTATGTTATCGCAGGGAGAAATATTTCAGTGGAAGCTGAAGAGATTTGGGAAGTTTAAGCATAAAGATTGCACGACGCACAGATCACACATTTTCAACTTCCCGACAATGCACTCACACCATCTGCTCTTCCCATAAAAAAAAAAATGGTATCGAAAGACAATTACACTTTCATTTACCCACTACGTGCTGCTTCTCAAGCAGGCATCGAAGCAATCTTGGTATGCGTGGCTGCATGCAAAGGTCTTGCATGATGCAGCTCCTCCTACGCCTTGCACACGGTGCACATATTACAAAGAAATAGTAGTCTTTTTTTGCTGTGCCTAAGCATAAGGACACACTGACTCAAACATGACAGCGCTGTGTCATGTTTCCTTCGGTGCGACAGCGTTCTCGAGCGCTGCACGAGCGATTTATCCCCAACTAGCCCATGACACGCGTGTAGTTTAATGAAGTGAGTGAAGGAGTACTGTGAACTTGTACTGAACTGCATTCACATGCCGAATAGAAGAGCGCACTGTCAGCTGAAACGGCCGGCGTGACTGATGATGTTGGCACTTCCCATTGTTCGGCTGCTAGCGTCTTTCCCTTTCGGAAGTTCGCCGCTTGAAGCAGCGCAGCGCTCGCCCGTTAAACTTGAGTCATCTGAGACCACACGAAACACGCCACGGTTCACCACCCGAAGTTACACACATTTCATTCACCACATTACACAGAACACGAAGTCAGGAGTGGTATATTATAAATCGCTGCAGCGTGAAACGGAACTGAAAATTCATTTCCTTCGACAGAGTTGCTCAGCTAGGCTCGTTAACTCGCCAGTTACGCACTCGATGGACGCGCTAGGCGTGCGGGTAATGTAAACAACATAGGCGGTAGGCGAGTGCTGATTACACAGACCTCGTAGTTCGGAAGCATGTTTCCATTCGTTTCGAGCACGACAAAATACACATGCACCAAGCACATACGTTGCGGCAATCCTGATTCGGTTGGATGTTTTAGCAGACAATCGCATTGAGTCCGGCGGAACCCAGTGGGCAGGTTGGATTTGTCGGCGTCGTTCGAAGTCGGTTCGTATCCAGGTCGCACTCCCACAATCCACGGTCGTCGGTCGTGTCGTTGTCGGCCTAGTATCACACCACTGTCTTTCACGAACACTGTCGCGCGCGTCGTGCGTCCATAGAACTCGGACGGTCGTTGATGTCGGCGTCTTCGCATCGGCGGCCATCATAGGCATAGCAGCCAGAGGCCTCGCAGCCTCTTAGTAGTGGACGCCGGCGCGGCGTCGCAGCTTCCGATTGGTGCACACTGGCGACGCGTCGTCACGCGTCAGCCTGTTCGCGACTACGCTTTTGACGCGTTTGACGCATTGGCGGGTATCGAAGCGTGCCGACGCGTGCCAGTGGTTTGGCCTTTACGCGTCAAGAGGAGGTATCGCTCCGAAGAGTTGGCGTGAGTGCGGCTGTCACACCGTCGCTACTCGCGCAGTGTGGATATGTCGACACGTCTTCTAGATGCCCGTACTATACTGCGCCACTACAAGAGGCAGAGCTAACGCACTTGCTAGGGGCATGCCCTGGTCGGCTATCGGCACGTAGACGTTATCTGATCCGTCTGGGTCGCCGCCCTAATCGGCCACCAGACAGACACAAGTGGATCTTTGGCCTTCAGCACGACCCCTCTTTAGACTTTACGCCAGAGACAGCTTCACAATTATGTGTAACACTTCCTTTTGGCGCCGTAAGGCAAACTAACGCAATAAAGAAAAATCTGCTGCGGAGTTCCGTCGTGCGCCGAAGCCCAGCACCTCCGCGAAAAATGACGCGGGTACACACAGAGATAAGTGAAAATATCTTCGGTATTTACATGCTCGTGTGGACACGCCCAGTATGCCGGATAGTCTAGCCTAGCAACATTGTGTCGTCTTCTTCGTCCCACTGTTGATTGTCGTCCTCGCCGGTCCTTCTGCTCGTAGCACTATGAAAACACCGCGCTCACATTCTAGAACATAAATACTGACAGAGTAAATAACCGCGATAAATGTTCCGATATCGAGCGAGACCAATATGGTAGAAAAATAAATCACTTGTCATCTCTTTGTCTATTGATTCTTTCATGCCTATCTGAAATTACAGGAATGTTGTTTCTAAAGCGGCAAGGATGCAGTCTGAAAGCCCGTAATGCTGCGAAACCGCTAACAGAAAACGCAAACTGCGAAGCCGCAGTGAACAGGTGACCGCAACAAGACAAATACAAGCCCTCTTTTTAACCCTATAACGCCCAAACTCAGTTTTAAATGAAGGAAAATTTGAGCAACTTATTCATTCTCATTTCTTGTTATGGGGAGTACATCTCCTTTAAATTCGCATAGATTTCCACGTAGCATAAAGTTAAAATTATAATACATATATCATGCGTGTACATTCATACAAAAAGACGGAAAAAAGTGAGATGGCATTGAAGTTAGCTAGTTCAGTAATTAATTATTTAGTAATTGATCCGCTTAACAACAACATATATCCAATAGTGAAAACTCTCCACGATATAAAAGAAAGCGGCAGATCAAACGTGTTGGTATCTACATACAGTGAAGCTTTGCGTGAGTGCATGACAAGTCGAGAGAGAGAGAGACAGAACCTTTCATCATCATCATCATCATCATCGTCATCATCATCATCATCATCCTTATTCTTCTGGTTATTTCAGTCTCATGATCTGGATCCGCGGTTGCTACCTGCCCTCGGTAGCTTATTCCCTTACCACTTCCAGTGCCTCGCTACCTATCATAAACTGTTGTTCTCTCCCGAGACTGTAAAAGATTACTTTAGTTTTATGCAGATTAATTTTTAGACCCACCCTTCTGCTTTGCCTATCCAGGCCAGTGAGCATGCATTGCGATTGGTCCCCCGAGCTACTAAGCAAGGCAAACTTTATTGATCAGTTAAATGGAGTTATGGCAGGTCTGGGTGGGGCCCCCAGTCCAGGGCTTCACTGGCTCTTGCGGCTCGCTGAGCTTGTTCCAGGAGGACCATTTGGCTCCCCTGATCCTTGCTTGCGAGCAGTGCCTGCCCCTGCCGTACGAAGTCCATAATCCTTAAAAAAGGTGAGTTGACATTGCTTGGCCGAGCCGTACATCCCCACGTTATGTGGGCCAGAGTGGGTTTGGCGCCGCACCACGGGCAGTTATCCGTGTAATACGTTGGGTGCTTCTTGTGTAAGACGTTTAGAACACGAGTTTGTGTTTATTGAATGTCGGCACAAAGTGACACGGAAGGCTTCATTCAGGCATTGTAGTGAGGCTGATGCAATATTTTCTAAACGAAATACATACGTGCAATACATCGCGGGACGTCCGGGCACATTTCTTGTTCTTTTTTTTATTGCCCCATGTATTCGCTGCCGCGAATGTGCGGAGGTGAGCGCCATCTGGTGGTGGTGCAAAGAACCCTGCGGCGCTGACGTCTCGCGCGTGCTGCGCTGCGAGCGGTTGGCCTATTTGGCTAAAGAACAGCCACGCAGCTCACGCGATTACGAGAACCCAGAGAGTGTCGCAAAGGAAGCTTCACTTTTAAAAGCTACGATGGGAAACCAGCATTGCCGAAGAGGCGCACATTGTGGAATAAAGAAAGCGCCCTATTGAAGTCTTGCGCACAAGACTAAGGGCCTCCAGCACCTGGAAGCGTATGTACCGCCGACAGTGTTGCGACATGGTTTCGAAAGGGTCGACTCACTGTAAAAGTTCTTTCGCGCAATATAACTCGGAAAGGGCGAGAATGGCATTCAGTAAATTGTTTTCTACGGTGAGAAAGCGATACCTGACAATGGCCCCTCCCCGATTCAGGGTTTCGAGCGAAACGCACTTCACGAGCGCCACATAAATGCTATCGGAATTCAAGTAAGCGATCAAATGTTCACTTACTGCATATTCCAGACGCAAATGAAGACAATTCATTCGTACGTAGACTGACGCTTTCCTTGGAGCCACTCGTGGTGTCCACGGCGCCGGAATTAGAGGCGCGTCCACGTTAGCGGCACGGCAACTCCCCGCTCGCCGTTCTTACTGGCACACGGCGAGACCTCTCTGTCACACAGAGCATGTCCCTCCGCCTCAGCGACGTGGCCGTTCAGCGACAGAGGAGTGGCCGCGGCTACGCTCTGGCGTCGCCGGCAGCCTCACCACCACTGATGGCTCGCCACCGATATCGCCTCTACACCTAAACATTTTCCGGTTCAGTTCGAATCTGTAGCTTACGGCGCCTCAGAACGAACCGCCTACGCTCCCAAGCCCCAATGTTTTGTTAGCGCTGTTGCCGCTTGACCATTTGCTCGCAACAATTTCCCACAAAGGAGAAAACATGCCGATGTTTGTGGCGCCGCCGGCTGCGATGCGAGCGCGGCCGAGCTGGTGCGCCATGAGCTGTCGGTAGCCGTGCGCTGCAGCTGAACTTGACATGTATCGGAATTCTTGTTTGTGCTAGGCGCTTTACCGCACACATTGGCTTCAATAAAACGATCACTACATTCCGCATCACTTTACTCTAACGGACACAATTATGCCTAGAATAGAAGCCGTGTTTGCGTTGCTGGTCGGGGCACCACGTTGATGCAGCGTCGATGCGTTGTTTCCGAAGTAAACCATCTACAGTTTATGTTCGCTGGGAGGTTGTAGGATTCGAAATGTCGTTTTATAGGGCTTTGCGTTTTGTCACCAGGGTCTGTCAAAGCGTGCACCGCTTAAGCCCAGTGGGCCTTTACATCGGCTGGCACTAATATTAGACTCCTTTCGCTCTCAAAAAAAAAAAAAAAAAGAAGAGAAGAATTTCCTCCTTCATGTATTCTTGTACAGTATAAATATTTTCTCGGTCGTTCCCGTTATCAGGTTGAGCACAATCAAATTCCCACGGATATATTTTTTACCGTGAAGCCGTGAAATAATCGTCGAAATGGCATGCGATTGCGCTTGCCTGAATCCAACGTCGCCATCGCTCATGCTCGTAGTTTTTACGAAAAATGATAGGGCTGTAGTACGGCTTTTCTAGTTGTGGCAATAAAGCACCCGGAAATATCGACGACCTACAAGGTGCTGTTTTTCTTTCTTTCACAGCTTTCGTACGTCTTAATTCCACCATACCGCCGCGGGCAATCTCCTTCTGTTTATATGACTAAACTCTGCGCACGATGTGCGCAAGGGGGCGCTGTGTGTCAATTCAAAACCTTCAGCGCTGGTTTTCCATAACGCATACATGTCGAAATCTTTGTGCGTAAATCCCAATTTTTAGGTATCAGAACAGCTTAGCATCCATGATACGTTGGGCATTGTAGGCTTAAACTGTACTGTCTTTCTTTCTTTCTTTTTTCCCAAAGCCCGCCACTCATGCGTCTAATGCCATAAAGATTGAGCCGTGGGCTGAAAGCACCATCCAAACGCACTGTCGCGCTCTTTCGCTTCAGAAATCGCTTCATTTCACGTCGTGTTCGGGTTGTTATTTCTTGAAAAGGTAGCTCGGCACATCTCTGCCAGCTGTTTCGCCGCGGTGGATGCGTTGCCCTCAAACCCACACATTATATAATATATACATATATACGGGCTAGTGCGCCAGTCTGGTCTCAATTTTCTGGGCTTCGTAAATGCTTGCCAGCACCGCAGAACATGTGTGCGCAGACAGGCCCGACAGCGAGGGATGCGTGTTTGTTGAGGTGAGTAAGTTGCAACTGCTTTCCAGGTCACATTGGTCCACTTAAAACGAATTTGCGCCGACCGTGTTTTGTCTAGGAGTCCTGTCGATGTCATCTAGTGATTGAGATTGAATAGTTGTTCTTTGTTTTGACTTAATACAATTGTGTAAACAACGCAAATATTCATCATACCGGATTGTGGAATGCCTGCTCTTGTGATTATTAGTTAGCTACATTATTTTTCGCTCCAGTCGACTTGGTGGTTGCTGCGTTTATGGCGAATGCATTGTGTACACCTTTTATTGTTTTCTTCTTTTTATTGCAGACAACCTCTTTTATAGTTATGCTCCTTCTTTTTTCTGGTTTTCACCTTCTAAGTGCACATTTTTTTTGTCCTTCTGCCCTGCTGCAGCTAATTGTTTGGAAGTCCTGGCTCAGTGACTTTATCTTGAACAACTTTTCCCCTCATTTCCCTCTCGACTTCGTACAAACTTTATTATTATTATTATTATTATTATTATGCTACTTTGATATAAACATTTGATGCCATGAGCTCATTATTACACAGTTCACGTAAATGAACACACCTTCCATCACAGCCATGGTATCAAATTACCTAAACAATAGATCGGGCTGCGTTGGAATTAACGGACAGAGTTCTATAAGTTATGAGGGCACTAGCGGAGTTCTTCAAGGATCTGTTCTTGACCCTATTCCTTTCCTACTGTTCATAAATCACATTTCTTCAGCAATTCAACACCTTTAATTCCTTCTATTTGCTGACGAATTAAAGCTATTTAATACTGTCGCCAAGAGGTTTATTGATGGTTAGCGGGAATCCCAGTCACGTCAAGCCCAGCGCAGAGAGCAGCCGAGCAGTTCCAGACAAGCGCCAGCGCGAGCGAAAGCAGCGACCCCGATCCTTTGGTATTTGCTTCCCTCACTTCGTGAACCATGCGTCCAGAGCAACGCTTGTGCTATCTTCTTTATTACAATGTCCCTACGCGAGAAGAGTAGCCATCCTTGCCACTCACGGTGACTGCACAATAACAGGATCATAATACGGTTTAAGCCTGCTGACGTGCACTGCCTCACAACCGCGACGCCACAGGTCGTGAGATGGAGCCAGAGGTTCGACCACATTGTTTACAGCAGATCTACAGGCGACGATCCGATAGAGTCCGTGGTATTGAGCCAGCAGCTTGGAAGGAAGACTGGCAACGTGAGACGGAGTCCATAACCAAACGAGGGAGTCGACACGGAAAGTGGTAGTGCTCAGGTCGTCGTCATGCCGATTCCGCTGGGGCGCTTGACCCTCCTTGATGAAGGTACAAGCAGGTTGGCGGCATTCTTCAGCGTACTTGGCTACTCCTGATATGGGCCTAACTTCGGAGGCGTCGGGTTGGTATGGCAATGCTCTATCGAGCGTGCACGAGGGTTCTTGGCCATAGAACAAAAAGAACGGCGAATAACCTGTGGTCGCTTGAGTCACGGTATTGTAAGCGTAAAGGGGGAGAACCATGTCCCAGTTGGAATGGATATGCGACGCGATGTATGTAGTAAGCATGTCGCCAAGAGTGCGATTGAAGCACTCAGTCAATCCATTCTTCTGAGGATGGTACGCAGTAGATGTGCGGTGGATTACGTGGCATTCGGCAAGTAGAACTTCAACCACTTGAGAAAGAAAGACACGCCCTCTGTCACTGAGGAGTTGTCGAGGAGCGCCATGTCGTTGCACGAAATTTCACAGGATGAAGAAAGCAACCTTGCGTGCTGTACGGCAGGAAGGGCGGCTTCCTCAGCATATCGGGTGAGATAATCAGCACCAATGATTATCCATCGGTTTCCAGACGTAGAACGCGGGAGTGAGCCGCAAAGGTCAATGCCGACGCGATCGAAAGGCCGCGCAGGGCAAGGTAAGGGCTGAAGAGCGCCGGTGGAGCGTTGCGGAGGAACCTTGCGTTGTTGGCAGGCTTCGCAAGTACGGATATACTTGAGGACAAGGCTGTATATAACGCGCCATTAGAAGCGTTGGCACAACCTTGCATAAGTTTTCAGAACGCTTGCGTGAGCACTCTGGGGGTCAGCATGAAAAGCAGCGCAGATGTCGTGGTGCATGTGGCGAGATATTACGAGAAACTACTTGTGAACATCCGGTATATAGTTGCGGCTGTAGAGAAGGTTGTCGCTCACAGTAAAATCAGAGGCTTGACGGCGGAGCGCGTGGGAGGGTTTGATGGTGGTAGAATCTGACAAAAGGTCGAGCAAAGCAACAATCCACGGATCCATCCGGGGCTCCGAATGCATGGGCTCGACGTTTAGCGTTCTGTACCGTTTAGGTGTACTGTGCCTAGAGAGACGCTGTATCACGGAGAAAGGGCTTCCGTGTCATAGAGCTTGCGGCCAGACTTGTACACTACTTGTATATTATACTCTTGTAGCCACAGGGCCCAGTGACCGAAGCAGCCCGAGGGGTCTTTCAAAGTCGACAACCAGCAAAGAGCGTGGTGGTCCGTGACGACGTAAAAGGGTCAGTCATAGAAAGGTAGGGTAGGAACTTCCCAAGAGCCAAGAAAGAGCCAGGCACTCTTTCTCAGTGGTTGAATAGTTGGTCTCGGCCTTTGTGCGGGTTCGGATTGCGTAGGCGACATCATACTCGTTATAGCTAGGCTTGCGTTGCGCGAGCACCGCACCAAGGTCCCCGCTGCTTGCATCCGCGTGCACCTCCGCAGGCGCCCGGGAATCGTCGTGCTGGAGTCTCGGAGGAGATGTGAGCAGCTGGCGTAGTGTCTCGAATGCGTCATCACACTCAGGAGACCTGTTAGACATGTCGGTGCCAACGGCGAGAAGGCGAGCCAATGGAGCGATAACGGTCGCAAACTTGCGCACAAAGCGACGAAAATAAGAACAAAAGCCGATTAAACTCCGGATGTTCTTCAGTGACGTCGGTTTATGGAATTCGGCCACACCTCCAAATTTCGCAGGACCAGGGAGGACGTCGTCTTTGGACACAAAGTGGCCCAAGATTGTGAAGGTGCGAGCTGCAAAGCGACATTTTTGATATTTAGCTGGATTCGAAGACGACTAAGTGTCCCTGCTAAGGTGGCTGCTCATCGCTGCTGTGAAAATCTCGCCTTCCGCGTAAATACGTTCCATACTTCAAGAGATTAGACCACAATCCATCCGAGGACGCTCCAGACGCTCAAGTGCAGTCTGGTTTTATCGCATTCAGCGAGTGTCACTACATCGGCCCTCCAGCTGAATTGTGCACCGTGACTAGGCCTAGTGCCTCCGGTGACGCGCTGGCGGCGGTAGATTCGCCGGCGCCGCTCGTCACGACGGCATTACCGGCCACACAATTGACACCTGAGGCTGAATCCTAGCTCCTGGTTCCTGCTCCAAGTCGTTCTGCTACAGCCCACCCGCCGCCTTCCCAAAATGCACATCAGACCGTGAGTGACCTGCCTTCAGGGCGGAGCCCGGCGGTGGCTTCCCAGTCACCGATTGGGAATGGGGCTCCCATTGTTTTGCATGACGAACCGAGTACCCCTATGGACTGGTCTTCTGCGCTACTATCTGTGCCGTTGGCCCCCGTGGTTCTCAGAAGCTTCCTTCGGAACAATCTGCACCAGATTCGTCTTCCGCCAACAGCGGCTCCTAAGGCAAGCGTTCCTGTCTAACGACTTACACTCCAGTTGTGCCGACACCGGGCTCGGTTTCCTATAAAGCAACCAGTAAAGCTCTGGCCCCCACAAGCCTCACTAAGATTCCGAGCAGGATTATTCAGGCGAACCTATACGCTTGTATTGGCACCACAGGCTTCCGCGGCTTCACAGCCAGGAAGAAGTCAAATACCATCGCTGTGTGGCTCCCGACATTGGCTACTGTCGAGCGTTTGCAAACGCTTCAGCGTCTCTCGATCACAAGCTAAGTCACCGTGCCGGTCCAGGTGTACCTGGTAGAGGGCTCGGACTTACAACGTTGTGTCGTTTACAACGTTGACGTTGGCGAGGACCAGACTGCTCTCCAGCGTGAGCTCTACTGTCCTACTCACCGGACATCGTCACCTTGCAGGGCCCACCAACTCCCCCAGCCCGCCTGAACTACTATGGCTGCATTCTACGACCTCGGCCATATAAACTCAGTGTTGTCTATTGTTACAACTGTTCCCGACCTGGCCACATGCGCCGATCCTGTTAGTTTACAGCGCCAGATGAGGCTGTACTAGCTGGCACAGTGTCTTACCGATGTGAACTCTGCAAGACCGACGACTACGGTATCACTTCTTCAACTTGTCCACAAAGCAAAAGGCCACTCAGAAGGTTCGTCGCGGGATTCATAAGCAATGCCCTCAACATGCTGCCACACAACCAGTGCCGACATCTAACAGGTTTTCAGCGCTCCAGTGGGATGACGACGACTGGCCAGAGCTTTCCGAGCCCGACTCGCCTGCACCCCATTCCCAACAGACTTGCAGTGACAAAGTTCGCAAATAGCACCGCCGCCCGCTCGTTACACAGAAGCAGAGCGTGTCGGAACATCCGCGTGAGGATATGGCAGCAGTTGACAATCAAATTTCCCGCCTTTTAGCGGAGGTTTCCAAGCTCCGACAGCACCGTGAACTACTTGCGCGTCGCCGACGTGCAATGGAATCCCAAACCACTACAACTATCTATTCCGCTGGATCATCGTCTCTGTCACGCCCTGCTGTACCTTTCGAAGATGCTACCAGGTCTTCTGCTCCGTTGCCGGATAACTCTACATCCCTTTTGCGGTTCATGGTCAACCAGTTATCCAGCCTGACATCTGTGATTTTATATCGCCTGGACTCGTAATCAAAATGGCGGGTACTGGTGTTTGTGGTGTGCTGCACAGGAACTGTAGAAGTTTCTCCACGAAAGTGGGGGAGCTTAAATCCCGTCTACGTATGAACAAGCTGCAGGTGTGGGCAGTGTTACTGCAGGAGACCAACGCCTTGCCTGCCATTCCGGGCTTGAGTGGATACGTGTCTCCTTCGATGAGTGACCGTCGCGTGCACGCACATGCCCCTCCAGGGAAGGCTGCAGTGTATGTTGATACGCGTTATCCTCAGGTCTGCCTTTCTCTTGAAAACTGGTGTAACTCATATCAGGAGGTAGTGGCAGTAGCTGTGAAGTTAGCCAAGGTAACTGTTGTGGTAGTGTCATACTACGTAAGACCAGTCGGTGGCTCTTCAAGAATTAATCTGGGCTGGTTACCGAATGTCCGTCGACAATACCCAGCGTGCCCTATTTTATTTTGTGGGGATTTCAACGCCCCTCACCCCGATTGCGGGTACCCTACTTCTAGCCCCCGAGGTAGGCGTGTGCGGGACGCCTTCGCGGATTCGTTGTTTGTACTACTGAACCATCCCGATTCAGCAACGCGGTCTGTGCCTCAAATTCTACGTAAAATATACACACCGGATCTTACGTGATAGTCGGGTCCCGGCATTCTCACTTAGCACCTGGAGCCCGACTGCTGGGGTAGTGACCACCAGCACCCTATCATCATCGGCCTTCATTCGTCGCAGGCCCGCCGATTGCGCCGCAGGTGTACTGTGGTCAACTGGGACACCTTTCGCTCCGTTCTCCAAGATACCTCTTTGGTCTCGTCGCCACTACTTGTTCACCGCATACAAAGCGCGCTCAATCAAGCTACAACCATCAGCTGGATAGACGTCGATCGACCGGCACCGGATATCGACTTGCTCACAGACAAGCTGAGCTGGCAGCATCCCGAAACCCCACTTCTGCAAGCCCGTACAAGACTGAATTTCCTTACTGCTAAGGCCCGAAGATATGAACGCGACCTCTCGCGGTGGCACTGGCATACGTGGTGTGAGCGGTTTTCATCCAAGACATCGAATGCTTCTCTCTGGCGAACGTTCCGTGCCATGGAACACGGTTGCCGCCGTCCAGACGCGGCGGCCACAGCCTGCGTCGCTGCTGGCTTGCCACCGGATGATTTCGCCAGAGAAGCAGCCCGGAAATTCTTCCCTCAGTACGACGTGTTGCCTCAAACAGCCAGTGGCGCTTCCTTGGCCGGCATACCGGCACATATCGACAAGCTACCATCTACAGCAGACTCCGAGGGGATTACAAGCTCTTTCACTATGCCTGAGTTGCTTGCAGCGATAGATGGTACCAGTCGCAAGACAGCACCCGGTCCAGACTCTATTACTTATGTGGCTTACAAGAACCTGAGTTGCGCTGTGCTGCCTGAACTCCTCAACACTATTAACAAGGTATGGCTAGATGGCGTTGTCCCTCCGGGCTGGAAATCGGCTATTTTCATCCCGATTCCGAAACCAGGCAAGCCGGCGAGCGACGTTGGCAACTTCCGACCTACTTCCCTAACGTCAACGTTGTGCAAGCTTGCTGAGAAAATGGTAGCCACACGACTGTTGTGGTGGCTAGCGCACCATGGTTTCTACCACCCTGCTCAAATTGGCTTCTGTCCATTTATAGGTACTGAAGATGGGCTTCTATCTTGGCATCCTCAGTTTTATCGCCAACTCGTAGCCGCGCTACGCTGTCCGTACTGTCCTCGCTATGGACGTCGAAAAGGCGTATGAAAACATCGGTCATGCTGCCATCCTGGCTTCAATTGACATGCTGCACGTTCCCCCTAGAGTACGAAATTTTGTCAAATCTTTCCTTGAATACGGACATTTTGCAATTCGCATCAGTGGTGACGCCGTCGGCTCATTCGTCCCTCTTCGCGGAGTACCCCAGGGATCGCTATTGTCACCCACATTATTGAATATTGCTTTCATCCCGCTTGCATGGCGTTTGCACGATGTACCCGACATAAAGTTCTTGTTGCACGCTGATGACATCATGGTTTGGAGCACTCAACATGACCTACAGACTCAAGCCGCTACCCTTCAATCAGCTTTAGATATGACGTCGACTTACGCTTCTGTGGTCGGCCTTAAGCTTTCCGCCAGCAAATCCGCTTACATTTCCATCGCCAATCACTGGGGCCAGCGTAAACTCTCTGCAACACCCATTCATCGTCTATCCGGAACCCCACTTCAACAACGTTCAACTATAAAAATTCTGGGTCTGACGGTCCACGAGTCGGGAACCGGAACTGCTTCGCTCTCCAGCGCTAAAAAGCAGGCGATTCATGCGTCGGGTCTTATTAGGCGCATTGCTCCTGAAACGGGAGGCGCCCGCTCATATGTTGTGCGACAGTTGGTGAAGGTGGTAGTGCAACCACGCCTTGTTTATCATGCTCAATTCCAGCATTTGACGAGGGCAAAATGGGATCGCCTTGAAGCTGTTAATTGCGAGGCAATGAGGGTCATCACTTGCCTTCCCCGCATCACCCCGATCGTGGCTCTCCAAGAAAATGCACAGCTGACCACACTAGATGACCTGGTGCAGCAGCGACGTGATGCTCGTAGGCTTAAGGACAGCCTTTCACATGCAACGTGTGCTCTGAGGGCTTACGCTCTCTCGTACTCCCTTCTACCACCACCAACGTCAGTTCTTCCTCCCTGGAGTTTTTTACAGCTGAGCGATAACAAAACAACTGATATACGTCGCCCGACATCTACTCACGCGGCTACGTCGCTTCGTGACCGAATTATAGCTCAAGATGCCCACCTGCGCTTGGCTCCATCGTGCTTTACGTTGATGCAAGCATTCAGGACTATGAAACGACCACTGCAATGTGTTGCCCTTGCGCACTTGCCCCTAATAAGATGTCCCGGTTTCAAATCCAAGAGCCTCTTTCCTCCTTTTGTGCTGAGCTCCTTGCTGTTCCAGAAGCGTTGTGCTCTGTGGCCGCCTTTCCCACGGTCCCCACGTCCCGCATCGTCATCCGCACTGACGCCCTCCAAGCGACGCGGCTTCTGCGACGCGTCAGTCGCAGCCCTGAAATATGTCAACAGATCCATCTTCTGGCGGCACGCATCCCACGGCCAATATCTATCGAGTGGATCCCGCGCGGCCTTCTAAGCTTCCAAATCCATGTGGATTCTGCGACCCGTTTAGCGACCTCTCCATCGTCACTGCCTCGGCTCTTTCACCTAGATGATGCCACCTTCCTTTTAAGAAGAAAGGAGCACTTCCAGCGCCGCACACGTGCTCTCATACCTCCGTGTGCGGTAAACCTCCCCCGCGGTCTTACCCGTGCAGAGGAGGTTGCGCTCCGGAGGATCCGGGTCGGAGTTGCCTTCACTCCTGCAGTGATTCAGAAGTGGCCGCGCTTTAGCCAGTTATATCCTCGCTCTGGCTGTCCAGTCTGCAAGTCGCGAAGTGCTGAAGCCGACATCCACCACCTGCTGTGGGTTTGCCCTGCATTGAAACCGACCAGGCTCCGGCACCTCGCAGCAGCGGGACTTTCGCCGCATAATCCGAGCGATTATAATGCTTGGACACAGGGACCACAATATAGATCCCTCTTGTACTTCGATGGCTACGGGAACGCTTAGCGAACTTCAGACGACGACGACAATGCAAGGTGAGACCACACCAGCAGAGAACATGGATCTAACAAATTTAGACAGAACAGAAGACGGAATAACAGGCTCCGTTGGCCACAACGCCGGAGGACGCCAGCGGACGGACGACGACTGGCAGACAGTCCTGACACTACGGCAAAAGAAGCAGCAGGCTCGAGAGCGCAAGCGAGAAAGGGACTCAACGGGCAGCACTAACCCGGCGAAACTAAGGAAACGACGAAGAGGCATACCCAAACTTCCTCCTCTTCCTAAGGATGACTTCAAGATAGTTATCCGACCACACCAGGGACTGCCTTTGAAGACTATCAGCACGCCGGCCCTCGCCGAAGCGATCGTCACGGCCTGCGACTACCAAATAAGAGGTGAGCAATTTTTGCTCCGCATAAAGCCCGGCTCCAATATCGCCATACTTTCGACATCGAGTCAGGAGGTCGCAGAGCAGGCACGCCGAGTCCACTCCCTCACTATCAACGGACGTTCGCATGACGTTAACGTATACGCTGCCACCGAAGAGGAAGCTATCCGAGGAGTTATACACGGACTTCCACCCCGAACGCCACCGGAGACCATCATAGCAAACATACGTATACGGACTCAAGGCGTCGAACTTATCCAAGCAAGAATGATCGGAGAAACAAAGAGTGCCGCCCTTACTTTCTGCGGCCCGTCACTACCTCGGGTGGTGTACTACAACGGAGGCGAACTTCTGTGTCATCCTTACCGTGCTACTGTTCAGGTGTGCAAAACATGCCATGGAAAAGGGCATCGGACAGACGTCTGTCCACAGCCCGACCTGCGAGAGTGCCGAATTTGTGGACTCAGAAACCCAGTGGACGGACACCCGTGTGAGCCAAAGTGTGCCTCGTGTGAGGGGGCCCACGTCACCGGGGACCGCCGCTGCCAACGACGCCTCAAGCAACCGAAAAAACCTCGTCAGAAAGAGCATTGACAAGCGCAATGAAGGGCAGAAAAAACCTCGCTGGTTCGCCTCAGAGGATGAGGAATCGGACTACACAAACGGCCATAGGAGCGACCAACGCGACCGACAGGGAAGGACGAGATCGCCATCTCCACACCGACTGAACGCTCGGTCCAGATCAGCGTCACCTCACCAGAGCAGATCCCGCTCTCGAGCACGAGAGCGCGTCCAGGGAGGAGAAGCAAGACAGACGCAACGATCATCCAGAGAAGCGCCGAAGGCGGCCTCCGTTTTGACAAATCCACAGGTAAGCTGGGCAGCGGTCGCGTCCTCCACAACCACACCTATCACACAAAACGAGGAATACAAGAAAATAGTTGCCGAAAACAGACAACTTAAGGCAAGCTTGGACAGCATGAAAAATGAACTCGAAACACTTAAGCGACAAATGGCAAGCATGATGACGCACGGAGGAACCCATAAAACAAACGCACCCGCACAACTGTCCAACACACAGACGAACCCAAGACAGGCCAAACCACCATCACAAACGCAGCCTATAGCACAGATGCCTACACCCATCACTCATCTGGAAGGGAAACTAGACAATATGGGCGCACAAATGCAAATATTTTTTGCAGAGCTTCACAATCTGAAGCGGTACGTCGACGACTCGCTCAAAGGAGTAAAAAAAACGCGAAAACGTCGTAGCAGCCTTAGCCCGGAGAACCGAGATCCAAAGGTCACCGTAACCACAGACACAGAACATTTCGAGAGCCCATACTCTGGCTAACTACACACCTACCCACCAAGAGAATCTCGTAATTTGTCAGTGGAACTGCCGATCACTACATAACAAACATGCTGCACTTACACAATATATCAAGGTGGTGCTCGTCCCACCTGACATTATTTGTGTTCAGGAAGTGGGGAAAATGCGGATACCTATTGGGGGCTACCGTTTTTACAGCGATTCGAACTACCCTGAAGTGGCAGCATTGGCCCGCAAGGACCTGACAATCACTGTCGCCATAGCACCTGGCGTAGAAATCCACTACCAAATACTCACCATTTGGCCAGTTAAGAAGGGTCGTCCCAAGTGCCTGATAACCAACGTATATGGCCCCCCTAGGGATAAGAGGGCCGATTTTTCATTATTTTAAGTCACGTATCTACCTTGCTTTCAACGAAAGACCGACTAATCTTTCTCGGAGACTTTAACGCTTGGCACTCCGCATGGGGTTATCAACGCGACACCACCAAGGGCTTCAATCTACTACGAGAAACTCAGTCCCACGAACTTGTACTGATTACACAGCGAGGCACTCCTACAAGGATAGGAAACAGCGTTGCCCGGGATACCACGCCGGACCTTATGTTTCTCAACAATGAGACGGGGGTCACCTGGTGTAACCTAGACGAAACGCTAGGCAGTGATCACTATCTATTGTGTGTCAATGTTAACACAGCTAAAGTTCGACAGCCCCTAGGGGTAGCCAGGCTCACTGATTGGAAAAGGTATAGAGAACAACAGCAGGCTGCTTCCTCATTTCCAGCCACGGCCGCAGGTTGGACAGCTTTCCTCAAGGAGGCCCATGCTGCCACCACCAGAGAGATCAAGACCACAACGGAAGCACCAGCAGTAGACAGCCATCTCGCCCACCTCTGGGAGGCCCACAGAAGCCTCACCAAACGCTGGAAGCGGCAGCGGCGTAATCGCAAACTTAGGCGCCGAATAGCCCTGCTGGCAAACGAAACTAACACCTATGCAAAGGAGCTGAATAATCAAAATTGGCGCAGCTTCTGCGACTCTCTCAGAGGCACCCTCAGCACCAAGAAGACCTGGGCCATTCTTCGGTGCATGTTAGACCCAACTAGCACGCGCACCGAGACGTCTAACGTCATGCGACGGCTCTTAGGAGAATACAAGGGCTCAGAACAAGAACTACTCGAGCACCTAAAACGCACCTACACCGGCGCTGCCCAGACATCTTCACACGTTATGAGAGAATACCAAGGACAGGATAACTCGAGCTTGGACGCCCCCATCGCCTTCTCAGAGCTCTACGCAGCGGCACAAACTTTCAAGAAGAACACGGCTCCTGGACCCGACCAAATCACTAACGCAATGCTGCGCAATCTTAGTGATGTAGCCCTGCAGCACTTAGTCGACTTCTTCAATGAACAGGTCTGGCGACCGGACGGAAGACTACCGCGAGAATCGAAGGAGGCAGACATCGTGCATATACCAAAACCGGGCAAGCCGCGCGAGCTGAACCATCTCAGGCCCATATCGCTCACGTCTTGCATGGGCAAGCTCTTTGAACGAGTAATTCTAACCCTACTCGAAGCCCACATCGAAGGAAACTCACTCTTCCCTGAATCCATGTTCGGTTTCCGCAGGAGAATCTGTGCACAGGACGTCTTTCTTCTATTAAGAAATGAGGTGCTCGATCCTCCTCCGGGCAGTATGGACAGAATCCTGCTAGCACTCGACGTCCACAAGGCATCTGATAACATCTCACACACTACAATACTAGACGGACTACGAGATGTCGGGTGTGGTGAAAGAGTATTTCATTACGATCAAGACTTCCTGAGCAGCCGCTCCGCGAAAATAGGACTGGGTTCAGCACGTTCTGCCCTGTATCGCCTACCAGATAAGGGCACTCCTCAAGGATCCATATTGTCACCACTTCTTTTTAACATCGGCTTACGTAGAATGGCCCTGGACTTACAGAAGAACCGGGACCTTGGCTGCGCCATATATGCAGACGGCATTACACTCTGGGCCTGCAAAGGGTCCTACGGAAACCGACAGGACACGCTTCAACAGGCCATCAACACCATTGAAAGCTATATGAGGCGAGCAGGCATGAGGTGCGCTCCAGAGAAATCGGAGTATATTCATATTAGACCTAGACATACCCTAGCGACCAGGGCTCCGGATCTGCAACTCACCTTGGAGGGAGAGCCCATCAAGAGGGCATCCCACCTGCGCGTACTGGGAATGTGCATTCAAGAAACGGGCAGCGTTAGCATAGCGCTCTCCAATCTCAGACGCACTGTTCGGAGCGTAACTGGGCTTATTAGCAGAGTTGCACGCAGCCGAGAAGGCATGACCGAAGCAGACACCATGCAACTAGTAAACGCCTTCGTCATTAGTCGTCTAACGTACGCTCTGCCTTTCCAAACCACGCGGCGTAACGACATCGAACATGCGGATAAGCTCATAAGAATCGCCTGTAAAGCAGCACTCGGCCTGCCTGAAAGCACAAGTACGATCCGACTGAACGAATTAGGAATGATGAACACTTTCGAGGAATATGCAGCGGCCACCCTAATGGCGCAGCGTGAATGGCTAAACACGACACCTCAGGGACGCTCGGTTTTACAAAGACTTCACTATCCACTGACACCACAATATTGCGGCGACGAAACAATACTACTGCCATCTGAAATCCGAGAGCGAATCCACGTGGCGCCAATCCCCCGTCACATGCACCCAGTTCATCATGCGGCACGGAGACGCGCGCGGGCAGCCACCTTACTAAGGCGGCGAAGCGATCCGGATACTTACTTTACAGACGCGAGTTCGTATCACAAGAATACAGCCACCCTCAATACATTTGCAGCAGTCGTGACTAGCCAAGGACGAACAACCGTAGCAGTATCCATACACACGAAATCGGTTGCAACGGCCGAAGCTGTGACCATAGCCCTGGCCATACGCGCCGCGGAAGCTAAGGGCCAATCGGCCTACGTGCTGACAGACTCGCAGGACGCCTGCCGCCTCTTCCTTGGGAGGGCTTTACCGGGCTGCGTCTTCCGCATCCTAGGAACGGAACTCACCCTGGATCATTGCGTGACCTGGTGCCTGGCGCACACAGGGATAGCGGGGAACGAACGGGCGGACCGCTTGGCTCGAGGCATGACAGGCCGAGTCGCGGGCCACACCGCCCGAGAGAACACCTCGACACCCGGTGCGCCAAGAGAAATCCTCGAATTACAACGACTAAGCAGGCGAACAAAAGCCCTTCCTCACCCAGACCTAGACAGGAGGCAAGCACGGGACTGGCGCCGCCTGCAAACAAACACTTTCCCACATTTATACAGGCTACACAAAATGTACCCAGACAAATACAGCAACACATGCCCGTGGTGCGAAGGAACACCGACATTGGAACACATAACATTCCAGTGCGCGTTACGTCCGGCGGCTGCCACCTCGCCGCTGCTAGACAACACTCTCCATAACTGGTCGTGGGAGGCGCGACTCGCGGAAGTGGAATTGGGAAGCCAACTGGCGACCCTTGACCAGGCCCGGCGAGCCGCTGTAACCAGCGGGGCCCTGGAGGAGGGGCTCCACCCACCGTAACCAAAGAACCTCTATTACAATAAACGTTTACTCTCTCTTGTATTTCATAACATCAGCAAATCTTTTCTCATTGATTTGATCATCCTTATTCACCACATCCCATACCCCTGTATGCCCTGAGATATTGATCCTCGCATTAAAAAAAATATTCAGGTGAGGACCAGCGTTCTTAAGACATGTCAAAACTTAGCGGAGATGACAGGGGTGCGTCGAGGAGGAGGAGGAGACAAAAGAGAGGAAAGACAGGGAGGTTAGCCAGTGTAAGTACCGGCTGGCTACCCTGTGCTGGGGAAAGGGGTAAAGGGAATAAAAGGAGAAAGAAGAAGAGGAAAAAAATTGAAAAAAAGAAAATTCACACAGTAACGCGAAACTACTCGCTACAGCGTTCAAAGGCGGTCGCACAATTCGCATGTCCTTAAAAACTTCAGCAAAGCCCTTAAGGCCTTGAGCGCCGAAGCCCGTCTGGACCAATGTCCTAGAGCTTTTTCCTCTGTAAAGGGGCGATTGTCCAGTTTTTTGAAAGCGGTCACGAGGACTTTTCTTGGCACTTTGTAACGAGGACAGTCACAAAGGAGGTGCTCAATCGTCTCCTCGCAGCCGCAGATGTCACAATAGGGCTGTCGGCCATTCCAATGCGGAATGAATAGGAGTTCGTGAATGCCACGCCGAGCCACAGGCGGAACAGAAGTGTTGCTTCCGCTCGTGGCAACCGCTCGTGGTGCGTCGAGAAATCTGAAGAAAACATGACGATGCCATCAAGGTAGCACAGACAGATGTTCCACTTGACACCGCGAAGTATGTTATCCATCATGCGCTCGAAAGTTGAGGGCGCATTGCAGAGTCCGAATCATCATCATCATCATCATCATCCTGGCTACGCCCACTGCAGGGCAAACGCGTCTCCCATACTTCTCCAACTAACCCGGTCATGTGACTAATGTGGCCATGTTGTCCCAGCAAACGTCTTAATCTAACTATATAACTTTCTGCCTCCCCTGCTACGCTTCTCTTTTCTTGGAATTCAGTCCGTAACCTTTAATGATCACCGGTTATCTTCCCTCCTCATTACATGCACTGCCCATGCCCATTTCTTTTTCTTGATTTTAACTAAGATGTCATTAACTCGCGTTTATTCCCTCACCCAATCTGCTTTCTTCTTATCCCCTTAACGTTACACCCATCATTCTTCTTTCCATAGCTCGTTGTGTCGTCCCTAATTTAAGTAGAACCCTATTCGTAAGCCCCCTGGTTTCTGCTCCGTAGGTGAGTACTGGTATGACACAACTGTTATACACTTTTCTCTTGAGGGATAATGGCAACCCGCTGTTCATGATCTGAGAATGCCTGCCAAACGCACCCCAGCCCATTCTTATTCTTCTGATTATTTCAGCCTCATGATCCGGATCCGCGGTCACTATCTGCCCTAAGTAAAGGTATTCCCTTACCACTTCCAGTGCCTCACTACCTATCGTAAAGCGCGGTTCTCTTCCGAGACTGTTAAACATTGCTCGTTTTCTGCGGATTAATATTTAGATCCACCCTTCTGCTTTGCCTGAGCCGGCCAGTAAGCATGCCTTGCAATTGGTCCCCTGAGTTACTAAGCAAGGCAATATCATCAGCGAATCGCAAGTTACTAAGGTATTCTCCATTAACTCTTATCCCCAATTTTTCCCAATCTAGGTCTCTGAATACCTCCTGTAAACACACTCTCAATAGCATTGCAGAGATCGTGTCTCCCTGCCTGACGCCCTTCTTTATTGGGATTTTGTTGCTTTCTTTATGGATGACTACGGTGGATGTGGAGCCGCTATAGATATCTTTCGGTATTTTTACATGCGGCTCGTCTACACCCTGAGCCCGTAATGCCTGCATGACCGCTGAGGTTTCGACTGAATCAAACGCTTTCTCGTAATCAATGAAAGCTATATATAAGGGTTGGTTATATCCCAGCATTCTGTGCATTTGTTTTTCTTCCGTGTCAGAAGAATCGCCACTGGACTTGGGAACTTGTAGTGCCTTAGTCGGAGCTGTCACTGTCCAGGAGCAGGAACAAAAACGCAGGGCGCAACGTAGCGTCCATGTTTTCCGTGTTGTGCACAGCTGCTCGCGACCGGAAACAGGCGACCGTGATGGGAAGCAGTGGCGGGTGAAGGAAATACCTCATGCGGATCTCCGGTCAAATCTGCCGATTTCGGCGCAGCAAATATTTTTGCTCCGCAGAGCGGTCCGGAATCGGTGGCTGGTCCCGATCTGCCATCGGAACACACGACTCACGCTCTCATTCTGCCATTGGAATAGGATTGCTCCATACAGAGCAGAAAAACTTGATCTGGATCTACCACTGGAATTCAACATTAGTAAATACTTTGTAGGCAACGGACAGTAAGCTGATCGGCCTATAATTTTTCAAGTCCTTGGCGCTCCCTTTCTTACGGATTAGGATTATGTTAGCGATCTTCCAAGATTCCGGTACGCTTGAAGTCATGAGGCATTGCGTATACAGGGTGGCCTGTTTTTCTAGAACAATCTGCCTATCGTACTTCAACAAATCTGCTGTTACCTGATCCTCCCCAGCTGCCTTCCCCCTTTGCATAGCTCCCAAAGCTTTATTTACTTCTTCCGGCGTTACTTGTGGGATGTCAAATTCCTCTAGACTATTCCCTCTTCCATTATCGTCGTGGGCACCACTGGTGCTGTATTAATCTGTATAGAACTCGTCAGCGACGTGAACTATCTTATCCATATTAGTAATAATATTGCCGGCTTTGTCTCTTAACGCATACATCTGAATCATGCCTATTCTTAGTTTCTGCTTCACTGCTTTTAGGCTTGCTCCGCTGCTGAGATCACGCTCAATTCCATCTATATTATACTTCCTTATTATCTTATGCTTGTTGATTAACTTGGAAAGTTCTGCTAGTCCTATTCAAAGTGTAGGGTTATAGGCTTTCATACATTGGCGTTTCTTAATGAAATTTTTCATCTCCTGTGATAACTTACCGGTATCCTAACGAAAGTACCACCGACTTCTATTGCACACTCCTTAATAATGCCCATAAGATTGTCGTTCATTGCTTCTACACTAAGGTCCTCTTCCTGAGTGAAAGCTGAGTACCTGTTCTGTAGCTTGATCCGGAATTCCTCTATTTTTGCTCTTGCCGCTAACTCATTGATCGGCTGCTTATGCACCAGTTTCTTCCGTTCCCTTATCAAGTCTAGGTTAATTCGAGATCTTACCATCGTATGGTTACTGCAGGACGCCTTGCCGAGCACGTCCACATCTTTTATGATGCCAGGGTTAGCGCAGAGTATGAAGTCTATTTAATTTCTAGTCTCGCCATTCGGGCTCCTCCACGTCCCCTTTCGTTTAACCCGCTTGCGGAAGAAGGTATTCAGTATTCGCAAATTATTCCATTCTGCAAACTCTACTAATAACTCTCCCCTGTATTCCTAGAACCTATGCCAAATTCGCCCACTGACTTGTCTCCAGCCTGCTTCTTGCCTACCCTGGCATCGAGGTCGCCCATCAGTATAGTGTATTTTGTTTTGACTTTACCCATCGACAATTCCACGTCTTCATAGAAGCCTTCGACTTGCCGGTCATCATGACTGGATGGAGGCGCGCAGATCTGTACGGCCTTCAATTTGTACCTCTTATTAGGTTTTACAACAAGATCTACCACCCTCTCGTAAATACTATAGATATCCTGTATGTTACCAGGTATATCCTTATTAATCAGGAACCCGACTTCCAGTTCTCGTCTCTATGCTAAGCCCCCGTAGCACAGCACTTGCCCGCTTTTTAGCACTGTATAGCTTCATTTGTCCTCCTAACCTCACTGAGGGCTGTTATATCCCATTTCATGCCCACTAATTCCTCCAATAGCACTGCTAGACTTGCCTTACTAGATAATGTTCTAGCGTTAAACGTTCCCAAGTTCAGATTCCAATGACGGCCTGTCAGGATGCAGAGATTCTTAGCACCCTCTGCTGCGTCACAGGCCTGACTGCCGCTGTGGTCAGTCGTTTCGCAGCTGCAAGGGACAGAGGGCCGGGGTTTTATTGTTGCACTCATATAGGAGATTGTGGCCAAGTAATGCACCAGGTTGGCCAATCCTGCTCTGGTGAGGAAGTGCGTTACCGGTTCTGGTCACCGGGGTCAGGCCACACTCCAGTCTTGTTTATGAAATTTTATCAACACGCGGATTCTTTTTATCCGGTGGAACATTGCGCGGCACCGGGATTTGAACCACGGTCCTTTTGAACGCGAGGCGAATGCTCTACCTCTACGCCATCGCTGCAACGATGAGTCCGAATGAGTCCGAATGGTATGACATTGAATCCATATAGCCCATCAAGGGTGACAAACGCCGTCTTAGGACGATCGCATATGAACATGGGAACTTGCCAGTAATAAGGTCGCAGTTCCAATGACGAGAAGTACTCGGCGCCTTGTAAACAATCAAGTGCATCGTCAATTCTGGGAAAGGGGTAGACGTCCTTGGGTGTTTGTTGAAAAAAAAAAATTTAATTATGGGGTTTTACGTGCCAAAACCACTTTCTGATTATGAGGCACACCGTAGTGGAGGACTCCGGAAATTTTGACCACCTGGGGTTCTTTAACGTGCACCTAAATCTAAGTACACGGGTGTTTTCGCATTTCACCCTCATCGAAATGCGACCGCCGTGACCGGGATTCCATCCCGTGACCTCGTGCTCAGCAGCCTAACACCATAGCCACTGAGCAACCACGGCGGGTGGGTGTTTGTTGAGACGGCGGTAATTGACACAGAATCGAATAGAATCATCCTTTTATTGCGATATTATTGCGATAGCAATTATATGGACACTGCCGGCGCATTTCTGCCGTCGACGTCGGTGTCGGTATGGGGAAAAGTGTGTTAGGGTGAGCCGGCGAACACGGTTAGATCTCGCGTGCGCGAGCTAGGAACGATGCGTGCCCTGTCCTGTGGTGCGCGAGGAAGGAGGGTGGGGCGAGGGAAGAGGGAGGGCGTTCTACTCCAGCGGCTGCTACGGTGCCACGACTTTTCTTCGCCCGCCGGCCCGTACAGAGCGGAGACCACCGCAGCATTTGCTGCGGCGTTGACCACGCGAATCACGGACGCCGTAGTAGACGCCGTAGGGACGCGTTGCCGGCGCTTGTGCGTCTTGAAAGCGGTCTGCGACGTCGCTAAAGCGCGCCCGCGCGGGCCTCATTTTCAAAGCGATCTGCGATGTTTGCAGAGTGCGCTTAGTGCCGGTAGCTTCGTATGCGCTGTACTTTCGACGTTTCGTACGCGTTGAAGCGACAGGTGCACGGAGGTCAATTGGCTCGCGGCTGATGCCGCGATTGCTAACTCCAGCATTTTCACAGACAGTTTCCGCTGTGATCGAAAGATGTGTGTTCATATTTACCTGTGCGCGCGTGACAGCGTACTGGTTAATTTAGTTAAAACACGTCGACAGGCTAGTTGGTTCGAATCCATGATAGAATGTGTAAGCGCGACTGAGCAAGGACGTACAATGAAACAGACACACAAAGACAGCGCTGTCTCCGTGTGTCTGTTTCTACGTGCTCGGTCAGTCACGCTTACAAATTCTGTCATTGTTAATTTAGTTATTAAGCGAATGTTTACAAGTTTATACGGCCGATAATGCTACCATCCTTACTTCGTACAGCTATGTACCAATTTGCTATCGCAATCGGTGCTTCCCCTTTCGGGCGGAGCTGCGAATTTTTACGCACTAGCTCAACTGGAGAACACCACGGACTCTGGGATCGTTCAATGACGCCACGCTCGAGCATGTCATTCACTTGGTCGTTGAATACACTGCACCACCCTCCGCCGCTGACATGCGATAAGGGCGTTGTCTGAGGGCAGGCTGGGACCCGGTGTCGATGAGGTGGGAAACACTATGCGTACGACCCAAGGCGTGTTCCCTACTGTCGAAGGAAGAGCGGAAAATATCTAGGAAAGACAGAAGTGGCTCGCGGTGTTCGAGGGAAAGGTTGGCGTCAACGCACGAATCAAAGACCTCAGTAGTCCATTGGGAGCCCTTCGGAAATGGTGTCATGGCGTTGAGCGAAAGTCCAGAAGAGGAACCCGGCACGTTCAAAAGCTCAGACATATCAGCGGGCTAGACACAGCCGAGGGACTCATCGCGAAGGAGAGTGAGCGGGTATGTGGACGGGTTGCGCACTAGCATAATTGTTGTACCAGCGGCTACGTCAAGAACGGCGAATGGAAGTGATAGAGATTTGCGGTGGAGAAAAGTAGATGAGGGCGGGAACAGCACCTGGGCGTCGGGCGCAGACGGACAAAACAAAAAGGCCGGTGTTGAGGTGCTTGGCGGCAGATCAGTGTCGGCAGCGACAACAATCTCTAAGGGGGCTGGAGAGGCGGCCGGCGTTGTGTTGTTAAAGACAGACAGAGCACCTTCGGCTCGGGAGCAGTCAATGACGGCAATGCGGCGCGAAAGTCCCATCTCAGGATGACGTCATGAGAGCAGGAAGACAGCACAAGGAACTCAGTCGTGTAAAGTAAGTCCTGAATAACGATCCCAGCGGTACATGCGGCTGAAAGTTCGACGGGCTCCGTGGTAGCAGTACGAAGTACAAGGCCAGAAATCGATGTGGTGACATTCCTGACCTTACGGCAAAAAGCCTCATGTATGACGGAACTAGCAGCGCCCGTGTCGATAAGTGCGAATGTAGAGACTCCTTCAAATTTGTATTTCTATAGTGTTTTGCGGCAACAGCGGATGTCTTGGGCATTTCGACAAGCGTGCTGCTCTTGCCCCCGAAGCTGTAGCACTTAGTTTCCCTCGCTGGAAGGTGGACGACGATATATCGGCGACATCGAACGGCGACGCGGTGATGGTGAACAACGGCTGCTGTAGTTCTGGCGACCAATGTAGAAGTTGGGCGACGGGTTTGAGTCAGCATCATGGTGGGTTGCAGGTACGTGTGGATCAACAACGACGTCCGGACGCGGCAGGCGGCAGCGACAAAAGCGCGCACGTGTCCCGCGCGACCGCAGAAGAAGAATATCGGCCGATAGTACCGCGTGCGCCACGGATCTTGCGGCCGGAAGTACTGAGGTACAGGGAGAAGTGCTGGGCGCGGTGGCGGTGTCGAGTACGGAAGCGTCGTTGGTCTAGGACGTTACGCGACTTCAGCGTAGGTCAGCAATGCGGCAATCGGAGCGTGCTGGTGGGCTGGCGGAAAAGCCTCTGCAACCTGCTCGCGGATGGCCTGCTGCATTGCCGAGGACAAAGGGTGGACAGGCTTCTGCGTGAGAGGGAGCAGCGAGAGCTGGCGGGCCAACTCGTCAAGATAGAAGGCTTTGATTTGAGGCAGCAGAAACTTGTCATCTGTCTGTCCAGGAGTAGCCGTCAAACTCGAAAGGGAGGCCACGTGAGGAACAGTTTGACGGGCTAGCGCTCGTCGCCGGCGTGGTTCGTCGAAGCTTTGGCAGTAGGTGACTACTGCTGCAACTGTAGTAGGATTTATACACAGGAGCATTTGAAAAGCATCGTCTTCAGTGCCCTTAAGGATTTGTTTGATTTTCTCTTGCTCAATCATCGTTCGGCTCACTCGGTTGCAGAGATCGATAACGTCCTCGATATAACTAGTGAAATTCCTGCCCGGCTTTTGCGCTCGTTGGCGAAGGCGTTGTTCGGCGCCAAGCTTTCGCACAGCCGGACGGCCAAATACCTCCACGAAAGCAGTCTTAAAGTCATTCCATGTCGCAATAGTGGCTTCGTGGTTTCGCAACCAGAGGTTGGCGACATCCGCAAGATAAAAAATAACGTTGGTGAGCTTTGTCTGATTGTCCCATTTGTTGTAGTTGCTCACCCGTTCGTACGACGAAAGCCAGTCGTCGACGTGAGTATCAGCGGCGCCACTGAACATAGCTGGGTCTCGATGACGAACGGCACCGCAGGTGACTGGTCCAACTGACGAAGAGGGCGTCGTCACCGGCGTCGTGTGGCGTGGTCTTAGCGGTAGCGGTGGGCAGATTGCGGCTCCGGATTTCCAGGGCGTGACGTTAGGGTACCCCGCACCTCCACCAAATGCTACGAGGTTTATTGACGGTTAGCGGGAATCGCAGTCACGTCGGCTCCAGCGCAGAGAGCAGCCGAGCAGGTCCAGCCAAGCACCAGCACGAGCAGAAGCAGCGACACCGAGCCTATGGTCTTTGTCTTCGTCACTTCAGGAGCTATGCGGCCGTAGTAACGGTTGTGCTATCTTTGTCATTGCACTGTAAACAGTGTTCATAGCAGCATTGACCTCCAAAAGGACTTTTTTTCTCTCTCAAACTGGTGCAGAAAGAATTATAACCTTCTTTTAAAAGCTTCCGAAACTATGGTATCAAGTTATACACGGAAAACACACTATGCGTAATTTTCGTGCACCCTTCAGATCGGGTGCTCCACCGCCCATGGTCGACGAAATGAGAGCTCTAGGTGCGAACTCGAGAAAATGCTTTCTCTTCACACGCTGAATATGCGAAACAGCGCGCTCTTGGAACTGTTTGTCGTATATCGCATGGCTTCCACTCCCGTGCTGCCAATCTGAATTTGTATTTTACTGCGTGCCTACCCCCGCCAGTGGTTCGGGGCGTAACGTAATATCCAATTTTGATATCAAAGAACGCTTCCAAAATAAATTTCCATCTATTTTCAAACACCGCTTTTGCCGTTCTGGCGACCATAGTCGAGCCCTCTCAAATATACGTCAACTCAAACCTGTAGAACACAGACGTACTAAATCGGCCCTTCCTTTATAAGGTGGTTTATAAGGTTTATGAGGCATTATATATTCCCTGAAGCTTCTTAATCATGTGCAATTTGCCGTGCCGCAAAAGTATACCGAGAAACATTCCGAATTTTCTGCCGGACCTTGCTGCGTGGAAGACTGTCCTATGGCTCGACTAATAAAAAAGAAAAAAAAAGAAAAAGAAAACATATAGTAAGTATTCTGCCGGTATGGACATCTTTCAGAGTTCATTTCCTGTGTTTTGCATAAATGTAAATAATCATGGTGTATGATTGACTCCCTTTTACGTCCGTCTCAGCTTTTTTGTTTCCCTAGTTGTTTCTTCATTCAAATTGTTTGGTCTACCGCATTTGTCTTCTCTGTACATATTGTATCACCTATTACATTTTAGGTGCACCAGTATACGAAGGCTCCGTAGCTATTGTTGGATACTATAATAAACATTGATTTATTATTATTATTATTATTATTATTATTATTATTATTATTAATATTATTATTATTATTGTTGTTGTTGTTGTTGGTACAAGTCGCACTTTGCGAAAAGACCTCATCACGCACTCTGCCCTATTGTCCCCACTTCCTTTTGCCAGCAGTATGCACCTGTTATATGACCGGCCGCGTTGCCTTGGATGGATGGATGGATGGATGGATGTTATGAGCGTCCCTTTGGAACGGGGCGGTGGGTTGCGATACCCAACTCTTCCCATTATACTGCCTCATGTGCTACCTAGTTGAAAAAGCGAAAAAAAGAAATAAAGCATGACGAATTCCCATAACCAAATTTTCTGGCCCCCTATTGTGAACTTTGTTTTTGCACACCTCTGTTGTGCGTTGTTTCCCTACTTTTCTTCCACCAATCTTCCAATCGCCGCTTACTAATCTCTACTGCGGACATGTTTACTTTGTCCTTGCTCTCACTGAAACCAAGGGCTTCAAGGAGGCCAGAGGTGCCTAAATCGACGGCCGCTTGGCGGATATCTTCACATTCTAATAAAACATGCTCCATCGTTTCCTCAGGTTTACCGCTGCAAGCACCTCCTCCTTCATTCCTTCTTATATCTTGCTTTATAAGTACGTGTTCTAAGGGATCCTGATCTCGCTTCGAAAAGTAATGAGCATCCCTTTGAGTCATCATAAATTGCTTCTTTCCTGATATCGCTTTTTCCTCGCAAGTAGTTACTCATTGCAGGTTTGTTTTCCATTCCCGCCACCCATGAGTATACTTCAGCCTCTCTGACTTTCCGCTTGACATTCTTGGTTGCTCTGTTGCTCACCATACAGCCTGCATAATTGCTGGTAAGCTTACTAGTTCTTTTCATACACTTTGAATTAACTAAATTTAAAAACTAAATTATCGTCTTCCTGTCCACAGATATTAGCTAGACTTTGCAAATCACTTTGCTTGTTAGCTAGCAACAATATGTGGTCCGCATAAAATAAACCCAGATGCTGCTGCTCTACTACTGTACCCGCCTGTTTGTATGAGAGATTAAACCCGATATTGCTTTCTTCCAACGCCCTCTCCATCCTCACCATGTACATCATAAACAGCAATGCGGATAAAGGGCACCCCTGCCTCAGTCGGTTGTTGATGTTAACTTTCTCCTCGCTCTTCATCCCTTACCATTCAACGCAAATGGTATTTTCTCGGTAAATCTCACTTAAAAGCTGTAGACAATCGCCACCTAAGCCTTCCCCTTCCATAATATCCCACAAAATGTTGCGGTCTACGTTGTCATAGGCTTCTGTAATGTGTAAAAAGGCCACATATCACGGTCTGCTTTCTGCTTTTGATATTTCAATACACTGAGTAAGAACAAATAAGTTATCATCCTCACGCCTACCTACTCTGAAGCCACTCTGAAGTTCTCCCAAAATGCCATTATTCTCTGCCCATGCTTGCAGCTTTAATTTGATTGCCGGCATTGCTAGCCTGTAGATTACCGATGTAATGGTCAACGGTCTATACAAGTGAGTTCTAAATTAAATTCATTCTACTTTGTCTCGAACTGTCTGCTCTTCTTCTATATTTTAAAGTTTTTTTCCACAGCTTTCACCAGAGCTTCCTTACTTTTTGGTTCTAGTTCATTAATCAGCCTAGCGGGAACCTCGTGCAGTCCTGAGGCTGCGCGCTTAGGAAGTTTCTCTTAAACTTTCTACCAGTTTAAATTTCTCAGCACCAGCTACTTTTCCATCTAGTTCTCTTTCATGCCATTTTTTCCTTCAAATACATCCTCGTCATTGTCTTGGAAAGATTCGGCTGTTATTTTTCGGATGTCATTTAATGCCGCTTTCCCTTCCAATTTGTTTCCATCTTCGTCTAGGATATGTTGTAATGTTGTTGAATTCCTGCCTAATAATTTTATGTGGTTCCAAAATACTCTAGGTGCGGCCTTCTTTTTCTCACATATTTCTGACAACCAACGTTCACTTTGACCTTTTGTCTTTGCTTTCACTTCACCAGTATTTGAAACATAGACATTTTCTCCCAATATATTTCCCATTTATTGGCTACCTCATCCTGCGGCAACGGCGCCTTCTTTACCTGCCTTTGCTCTCGGGATGCTTTCTGTCGTTCGGCGATCGCTTCTCGTATCTCCTTGTTCCACCAGTTTTCGGTTTCTTTCTTCCTTAGAAACCTTACACGTAGAAGCTCACTATATTCCCACTCTTTACTTGGCCATTTGCCAAGTTCTTCCTCGACTCTAATGACTACAGTTATTATTTGTTCAGCGTTCAAATTTGGTCTAGCCATTTTGCACTCTTTGCTCTCTTTCCCAACTACATATCCCACCTTCAAGATGATCCGTTTATGGTCACTCCCTATACTGTTATACCCTTCCTCACCAATGACCCTTTCTCTCAAGTTATTAATTCGTTCTGTCATCAGACAGTAATCAATGGTTGATTGCAGGTTTCCCACTACCCACGTGATCTGCCCTTCACACTTAGTCCCTGTATTCACGATAACGAGGTTATGTTGCTCACAAAGGTCTAGCATTGACTTCCCGTTGTTGTCGGTATAGCCATCTAAATCCTGTATGTGGGCATTCATGTCACCTGATAGGATAATTTCAGCATCATTCCCGAAACCCTTAATATTAGCACTTATGCATTCCACTAACCCTTTATTCTTCTCTGTGCAATTATTTCCGGTCTACAAATACGTAACGCAGAGCCAAGTTTTTTTCCCGCTCATTCTACCTGATAACGAAAGATGCTCTTGACATTTTGAATTTACTCTTTTCCATTTGGCTCCCTGATGGATGAGCATTCCGACTCCTCCTCCCTTTCTTTCCGACTTAGTTCTGTTGCACCCTTCCGAAACATAATTCTCAATCATTGACGGCTCTTCCGAGTCTCTAAGGTGCGTTTCTGTAACCGCATACACCCATATTTGTTCTCTATTTAACTGCTCCTCAATCTCTGCCCACTTTTCCTTTCTTCTGCCGCCCTGCATGTTTATGTTGCCTATTGCATGGCGAGCTCTCTTCCTTTCCTCCTTTTTCTGTTATTGACTGCGATGCTATACTGAGGTTCCCTTAAGGGACCTTCTTCATTACTACCTACTCTGGCGTCCTGAGCGCCCGTGGGCGCCCTTAAAAAGCAACAGTGTGACCAGCAATTCGCCAGCCCACTTCTCGTGCAAGACTGTAATTGAAGTGGATACCGTGTCGTTGAAAACCACCACACCTTCTCACTGCTCTATTTACTTCGACAACCTCGAAGCCTTTCTCTCGGCTTATTTTCCATATCGCTTCATTAGGAGCCACTACGGCTCTTTGTACGTGACTGTCACGTACAGGCACCTCCGGCACCGTGCACATCACGATCTGCACCTGAGGGGACAGGTCGCGCAAGTCGTCCACCCCCTTCGCCAAACGCTGGGCTAGTCCTGTCCCTTTCCTGTTTAGGACGTCATTTAGCCCACCTGCTACTATGACAATGTTGCCGACATGGGCATTTTCCGCGAGCTTTGCTTTTGCCCGCTCCATGACAGAACCCAGCGTCCGCCCCCGAAATGTCCCTACCGCCACTTTTTTTATCGCCTTTGACACTCTCCACAATTGCTTCTGAGCACCTACTGAGGTTTGAGTCGCCGGCGATAATCCCCATTTCACTCTCTCCTACCTCTCACTGTTTCCGTTTCTCCTACTCCGCGTGATTCGGTCTTGACACGGGGCATTGATCCATGCGCTTCTGCTTTTTCCGCGTGACGGCCTCAAGGTAGGTGCCGCTCTTTTCAGCTAACCCCTCACCACGTACTTTGCTGGCACTCCCTCTCCTGTCACGTCGGGGGACTGCGTTCCATTGTCACGACCATTCTCGTTCACAATGGCGGTCCTGTTCAGTTTTTCCTAGGCTACTTCAAGTCCTTTTTCCACTACCTTCCGTGCATCACACTCCCTATTTAGCTCATTTTTGAGCTCTTCAACCTGTGTTACGAGCTCTTCTTGGAAGGCCTCCATTTTCTTCAGCCTCGTCTCAACATCACAGTGTGTGCTGATTGATTCGATTCCCTCTCCATTCTCATGCGTCCCCTCATCTGCCTTAAGGGACCCCGCGCACACTTCACGTTTTTCCGGCTTTCTTCCTATGCATTGCCCGGCTTTTTATACTGCAAATACTATAGTACTATATTACTATAGTAAGGTAGGGCTCGTGCCTTCTAGCAAAAACCTATACGCACTGTATCTAAATCCTCAAAATGTCGCAAAGTAATTCTCACCAACCATTGAAAGTAATCAATGCCGCACAGACTTAAGGTATGACACGTTTTTGCACGTGTTCAACCACGCGGCCACGCTCTCACTTTCCTACCAACACACATCCCTGGGCTAACTGCTCCCTTTCGGGGTAACCGAGCGCGCGCGGTGCATTATTTTTTTCTCGGGAGCGCGGTGAATGGGACGGCCGGAGCCAAACCAGCGGGTGCGCGCAGATTTTGGAGGTCATGATGGAGAGCGTTCGCTCTCTTTTTTTCCAGAGCGAGGCCATTGTAAACTCTATTGCCCCATTTCCACGTATGGCCTCTAAGAGCCAGCGTGCGCAAATCTCGGAGACCATGCGCTTTGCCGAGAAGTCTATTATAGAGAAACGCCGCACGTGCCCTCAGCGACAGTGCACCATTACGGCTTCCAATTTCTGATGATCAGCTGTCGGAAATGCAACTGAGTTTTCGCTAAAGCAGTGCGCTCCAGTCATGCTGCAAATTGCGGAGCGGTGGATTGAATACATGTGCACTAGTTGGCTGCAAAAATAGTGACTGACATATTAAGGAATGAAATGAATCTGTGTGGCCAGGTTCGCGGACCACCGCTACAACTGTCCGCGTTACCTGCACTTCGAGATGTACGAATTTCCTCAATGATGAAGAAGTTTCCTCATCCACCAACATTGTATCACTGAGATTCAAAGAACGGGCTCCAGCTTGAGAGCGTCTGCAAGAGTGAGTACCACTCGTCAAACACTAACAAAGGGAGTAGCACCACTTACTGTCATAGTAAGTTTCGCGCACATTATCCAAATACAACTACCCCAACTGACACGCAAACTTACGCCCACTTATTCGCCAACGTATGAAGAATGAGTGAATGGGCGCACACTTGAATATATGCGTACTTTATGCACACAATAAATGGCGGACTACACCGACAACGCACGTATGGTCGAAACTCAGTGTTTTGTGACGATCCACAAGGGCACGCGAGTTACTAGCGATATTACATCTTTGCTACAAGTTATTACAGTGTACATAATAGCTACGTTCCAAGCTTGTGCGCAGCAAGAACATATCTATCGGAACTGAGCGCAGCCGCAAGCGATTAGGCAGCAAATAATCAGGTAGTGAGTTCGCCGAGGAACATTACTGAGTCAGAAACCTGATACGCCGCAGCTTCAAAATATTGCTGAATAAAGAACGAAGAGCAAAACACACTAATCCTGATTCGATCCATAAGCGGAAAGTTTGGATAGCTTGGAACACATATTCAGCCTCGCTTTTAGAACAAGCACCATATAAGCTGCTCGCGCCGTTTGTGCATAGCTCAATCAGCTGCGAAAGGCGCGCTTCTGCATGTTCTCTGAAACTGTGGCCAAAGTAGGCCTACCTGCCCTAACTTCCTACCCTGCAGTGGCAAATAAAGTTGGTTCTCTTTCTCTCTTCTTGTCGTACACTCAGTCACCGTCTACGATATCTCTGGAAACAGAGCATAAGGGATCGGCGTTGCGCTAGTTGGTGTTGCATTTGGACGGGGAAACAGCGCATAAGGCCAGGAGAATGAACGATCAACAACGTGTTGTTTGTCATTCATTGTGCTCGTCTTAGGCGCCGTTTCACCGTCCAAACCGAAATAGAGGTTTGCAAAGCCGCACCGGATTGCTACACGTCCATTGTAATCACGGAGGCAGCCGGGGCAATCAATGAACGCGTCACCACATGATCAGACATGGCAACGCCCACGGAATGGCCGCGAAAATGATCAGTAGAGATGTTTAGCCCCTCCGCTATTCGGGTAAACGCAAGCGGACTGGGCGTTTTACCGGATGAGCGGAAGCGCAAACGAGAACGGCCTACACGGTGCAGCCACCTGGGGGCGCAGAGCTCAGACAAACACAGAGCTCATATTGCAGTCAGCGATGCCAACTCTAGAGATTTCTCTCTATATCTAAGGTTTTGTGGGTCTGTTTAGGAATTTGGCGTCTTTCTCAAGGTGACTTTTTTACGAGTGATTTCATCTCTCGCCGCCCCACCACGGGCTCTAAGCCTAACGACGAGTACGGCCGCCGTCATTAACGCCCGTCTCGACTCCGACCAAGCCGCCGCCGACCTCAGACCTCCCCGGGCCCACGCCGGCTACGGGGCCTACAGCGATCACAACAAACGAGCGTTCCACCAAGAACGACCCTGCAGCGATGGCATACGAAGTCAATGGCCAAGACATGAGCCCGGACGACTTTACCGCACACGCCGGCTGGACTATCGTGGCGTCGCGCCGGTCAGTAATCAAGACTGCGTTGAGCCAGTCCAACCTCGCTAACTTCCAGCGAAAGGGAGGAAATAAGAACGTAACCGTCTGAACAGCGAGAAACTCCGTGATCAAAGCAATCATGATGCCCGCGCTGCCCCAAGACGACATCAAGATCGTGATTCGCATACGTGGCGGAATCAACATAGCCAAGGTAGGCCAACTTACGGTCACCAAAGCAATTTGCATGGCTACCTGCATCGAACCTAACGAGCGAAGCGAGGACACGATATGCCCCAATTTGAAGCAAAACATCATGGTGATTAGCACACCGTCCAAAGCGAACGCAGCGAAATACCTCAGGATCCGCAACATTTCCATAGGAGAACAAACGTTCGAAAACACTGCATATAGGACGGCGCCGCACGAAACGTGCAAAGGCGTTATAAGAGAGGGTTCCGCTCGATGAGATGTAGGACTCCATAAACCGCAAGATCGTCAACCCACGCAACCCGCTCGCTCTGGCGGCAAAGAGAATCAAGGAAACTGGCAAGGTCATCATCGCCTTCGACGGCTTTCGAGTCCCGAACTATATCAGATACGACAACGCCCTGACCAAGTGTTCTCTTTACCGCAAGCAGATCGCCATGTGCCATGTGTGCGGCAGACTCGGCCATCGTGCCGACGTATGCCCCTCGCCCGACGACGCCATTTGCAAAGGCTGTGGACTGGCTAACCCTAACGCAGACCATGTGTGCACCTCGATAAAATGTGCGCTCTGCGAGGGGAATCACGTCACGGCCAGCAAGGAATGCACGAACCGCTTCCAACTCCCCTATACGTCGTCCGAAGAAGACGAGTTGAAAGAAGAATCGCAGCAAACGCAAGCAAAAGCACCACAAGATCAAGACCAATCGCCCTGAGTCAGCAAGACTTCCCGCCGCTCAAGAACGCCGAGTGTAGCGCCATCAACCACAACGTGGCCGCCAACGCAGATGCTCGCTTGTCCGGCGAACGGGGGCGCACGAGATCGAGGAACCGCAGTCACTGGAAAAAATTTCAGAATACCGCAAAGGTCGGGATTTGCCTGGCAACACTGAGCGGCCACCGCAATATACCTTCCAAGCCGACTGCGTCGCGGGAAGGCCGCCGTGTTGGAAGAGCTTGATATTCGGTGGCACATCGGGTTGAGTGTTTACTGAAGTACAAATACTTTGTGCCCGGAGATAATGGTTGCTGAGAACGAAAAGAAAATGTTATTTTGTGCGAAGTAATGCAGCCGGTGGTTGTTTTGCACGCCGATCGTGTTTACTGCTGGAACTGTGCTACGATTGTGGGCAGCAGCTTAGCGCTGCTATTAGGAACTTATGCACGCGTTTTTTCCGCTTCCGCGGAGCGAGCTACGAAGGAAATATTTGGTCACTTCGAGCCGATATGAGGCAACCTTGTGCTTTTGGGCATGAACATCACGCACCACCGCCGGCTTCTATTAAACGTTTCCAAGCAGGACGAAACTAACACCTGACAGTGTCACAGGTACGTACGTTCATTGTATAATTTCACAAGCTTAATCGGATACATTTAATTTAGTTTTTAATCGGATACCGCGCGTTCTTGACTCTGACGGGCGACTTCGTGCGCCGTATACCCGTGCACGACACACATGCGATTGCCGTGTGCGCACCGGTGTTTGGCCGTGATCGTAATACGATCTGTGCACAGCAGGGGTAAAAACCAACTTCGATGACCATTTTGCGCACTAAACCTTGTGGATGGCCAATATGAGCCATTTTCGTGATTACAGCAACGTATATGTACTTCTGTACACTGATAATGAGCGGGAGTTTGCTACATTGCGATTTATGAAAGCGGTTGTCTAGTGCGTTCATGAGCGGCTACTCTTCTCAACTTATTTATGACTGTCTTCTTAGACTGCCAAGATTTGCTGCCTGTGTAAAAAAAAAAAAGGCAGGAACGCCCGCTGGTGACGCAGCACTTTTTTTCTAAGTTACATGGGCGATGTATAAGTTTCTTATGCTTTTAGAGCGGTTTATGTAACATGCATAATGACAGAGTGAAACAAAAGCTACTGGGTGTTCTGTTGCTTTGTATTTCTTGTTATGCATCAAGCACAACATTATTTGGGTATGCACCGTAGCATTGCAACATAAAACATAATACGTATGCTGACTTCAGTTCAATGCATGTGCTCGGCTTACAAGCTCAAAATTTGAAGCATGTGTTGTGAATATCACCTGGCCGTTAGTTCCAACCTGAAAATGCGTATGTATAAATGAGCAAAGGATAAGTGGAATGCCCATCCAGTGTAGGCTTCTCAGTCTTCAGCACAAAAGTGGCCCTGCAAATGTTTGTTGTATGGTTAGAAGTGTGATGCTGGTCACCCTAACGCTGGGCTGCCCAAGGAGGCTCCCAGGGCTTTATTGAATGAAGCCGTTTCAGACATGTGAAACAAGAAAAACATAGAAGATAGCTGTAATAATAAGTTGAAAGACCCAACTAAAGAGACGAAGAATACGTTATAAAGATTTATAAGTTTACGCAGTGAGACAATTAAAATAGCTCAATTGAGGTGTAAACGCGCATGTGGCCGCAAACACGCAGCTTCAAGGATTGCTAACATTTAACCCATTTCTATTTTTCTACCAGTGCCAACACAAATGCACAAAATGCGGCCGTTATGTGGACGCACAACATGCACTGAACATGTTTTTATTGACTGCAATCGTCACGGTCTGCGAAAAACAAGTGCCATATGAGTCGAGTGACTCGAGGCGAGAGCGTGCTCACGTGCGCGGAGAAATAATGCGAGTACCTGGTGCACGTGAGGACGCGAAATTCTCGCGCGACAAGTGTGCCTTCGCGTGCGACGACCACGGAATAACCGCGTGTGTTGAGCAACAAACGCGCACACGTGTACCCGCGTCAAGCGTGCAAGACGCGAACGATCCCCGCAATGAACTCCTATTTTCGTAGCATCGCTAACACCGCGTGCACTTCGCTTAAATATCTTCTAAAACAGTGCCGAAAGGCACAAACAAGGTGTACTTATACCTCGCACACGCGGGTGTTTTTTGTAGGCTTGAAGCTCTCCCGGCCGATTCTGCGTAACCACGCAGAACGACGCTCTCGGTCATTTTTCGCGGTCGGAATCGAGTAAAAATTCTTTCCAGACTCGGTTCGGTTGCTGCATCCGAAGGCCCAGCAGCCAGGCATGATTTCCTTGCAGTCAAACGCGAGCACGACAATCGGAACGAAGAAAAACGTAGGGAACCTGCGCTATAACTCAGCCGGCCCGCCCGGCGCTTGGAAGGTATATGGCACCCCAAAGTCACGTGGTGCGGTTGGGCCAATGAACGCATCGGCGGCGCGGGGAAAACGAATGCGCTACTCAAAACTTTTTTCCAGTGACTCTAAGGAACCACGGTCGCCCGTTGTCACGGTCCGGAGGACGCTCCAGGAACCCGAGCCAGAGATCCACGTCAAGGATACGATTCGCCCTCAGCCCACGAGTTGGCGGTGATGACCAGTTGACGTGGGCTCAACGAGTTCAGCAGCACCAACAACAGGAGCGACAAGAACAGCAGCACCAACAGCAGGCCGCCAGCCAGGTGAGTCCGACCGCACAGCCAGAGCAAGTAGAAATAGCAAATACTTGCAATTAAAAGACTAGAACACGAAAGCAAAGAGTTAAGGCAAACAATTGCACAACTTGTCGAGGAAATCAGACAACTCAAAACGCCACCACCCTCCTACTCTAATCAAACCGAAACCACATCAGAACCCATGGTAGTGGAAGTACCGGTCGCGGAATCTACGCGCAATCCGCTTAAAAGAAAAGCCGTGACAAACAGATCCCTCGAGCACGGACAGCGACATTAAGGAAATCAAGGAACTGCTCGGCGGGCTTGCAACTACCGTCGCGTCACTGAAGGAAGGGCAAGAGAAACTTGCGACGACTGTAGGGACCCTCAAGGAAGGTTACGACAGGATAACGCTACAAATAAACAACATGATGGAGACGATCAACAGCCACGGGGCAAGGCTGAACGCGCTAGAAATGGCCGACCACCAGTCTGTGATGTCACAGTGTACTATCACCAATCTACCTCGGGCGTTGTCACTCGATAGACAAAGCAACAACGTGGCGTCACAAAGGCCACCCAACGCCAACAACAAAGATGGCTGTGCAACCTGAACCGTTTCGCCTTTGGCAATGAAATTGTAGGGGCTACGTCTGCAAAAAGGCCCCCTGCAACAATACATTCCAGCCGAAAAAGACAAACCCCAAGTCATTCTCCTACAAGAGACCAATACCGCTACACCCTCGGCTATCCGGCTATGACGTGACCGCTACGACAAAGCAACACAAATGCAGAGGTATCGCCAAGTTGTTCAGCCACGAAGTGACTGCGAGCCAGGGCGCGTCGCGTCGAGCTCCCGCAATTTGCTAAAATTAAGTGTGATTTTTACGAAACTAGTGCCGTCGCATCACGGCATCACGTTTATGAATATATATGCATCACTTCAAGATAATTTTCGACCCTGTGAGTTTATTTGGTGCACTACCACGAGGACTTTTATGCCCGAGGCGGGCGCTACGTCGGCTAACCCTAACGCCGTACCCGCCGACGAGTTCGCCGCTTGGACGGACGCCGGGGTTCCTGCCGGCACTGAGACATCTACCCAAGTCTTGCCAACGGCACTACAATGAATTACGAAGTGATCGGCCGAGAGATCGACTCCTCGGAGGTGTCCGTCAGGAACGGGTGGTGCGACATCACCCCACGAAGAAAGACCAAGCCTAAGCCTAACCTCAACGTGGCTGCCAACGTGGCAGCCTCCGGCGCCAGAGAGAAAACACCCAAGACCGTGTCGGCCCGTAAAGAAATCATCAAGGCAAGTAGAATGCCTTTACTCCCGCAAAACGAAACCAAAGTAGTAATTCCCATCCGCGGCGGACTAAACATCGCCAAAACTGGACACGTGGCAATCGTGCAGGCCATTCAAGAAGCAGCCGGACTCGAACCGACGCAGTGCAACGGGGACACGATTTGCCCCAACCTACAACAGAACATCATGGTCGTGAGTTCCCCGCTACCCGAGAACGTCAACGGATATTTGAAAATTCAGAGCGTCACCATCGCCGGGCATACGTACGAGGCCTTCTCCTACCAGACTGCACCGGACGACACGTGCAAGGGAGTTATTCACAACATTCCGCTCCACCACACGCAAGAAACGATAACCAGGCCGCCGTCAACCAGAGAAACCCCCTCGCACTAGCGGCGAAGCGCATTAAGGAAACCGGGACGGTGATCGTGGTCTTCGAAGGATACAAAGTTCCCAACTACGTGATGTACGGATGTGCATGAGTAGACTGCTCGCTCTACAGGAAGCAGATCGCCATATGTCAGGCTTGCGGCAAACTAGGGCACCGAGCAGACGTGTGCCCCACAGCGGAGAAGCAGACTTGCAGGGACTGCGGCATTTCAGACCCCGGAGCAGATCACGCTTGTGAAAAGGTCTCTTGCGCGCTGTGCGGCGAGAAACACCCCACAGCCAGCAAGGAATGCAAGAACAGATACCAGGTCCCGTACGTGGTACGCAAGCGAAGAATCGAGAACAAGCAGACAGCCATTGCCTTCAAGGAACTTCGAGAAAAAGCGACGAGTCTCTTAAGGCAGAACGGCGCAGCTGCGGCGCAGCAGCAAGACGTACAGCGCGAGCCCAGAGGACGCTTCAGATCCAGAGGGAGTTTGGGATCCCGATCGGCCAGCAGAGGTCGCAGGAGCCGCTCCAGCACACCCGGGAGCCGGGGCCGCTCCACCTCGGGGGTGCGTTTTGCACCCGCGGCCGGAGCCAACAGCTGGGCCCAGCGAGTCAAGGTGACAACGGGATGCCAGGCCTCCGCCACGGCAGGGACGCTGCCCACTAACTGCGTGCCACTGAGGGACCAGTCTCAGGTGAGCTTGCAAGCGCGGCCAGAGAATAATGTACACAAAGACATCTTAGAGAGAATCAAAGCACTCGAGCACGAGAACGCTCAACTCAGGCGCACAATGACAGAACTGGTTAACGAAAACAGCTTGCTTAAAACGCAAATCGGCACACCAAATGCACAGACACAGGACACGCACATGGACACTTCGCCCAGTCCGAATCCCTCCAGCGTAGCGGAATCAGAAACGGCTAGTCAAACCCCATCCACGGGCACACCAGCCACCAAGAAATGCAAGGCCAAGACCACGGAATGCGACACGCCTGCCAAGGACATAGACGGTAAATTGGACAAGATCTTCAACTCCAATTCGATGTCGAGACACTAAAGAAGGGGCACGACAGACTAGTAGAGGCGGTCGACGGCCTAACGAGCAGGGTAGAAGTGATGGAGAAGGGCTTCGGCGCCAGGATCGAGGGTCTCGAGAGAACCGTCTTTACTCACTCCACGGCACCGGTCAACTCCCCCGCCTTTCCCATGGTCAGAAGGAACACTGCAACAATCGATATCATCACACCCAAAAATAGCGGTAAAGTCCGCAACCAAAGTAAAAAGCAAAAACGGAGAAGGCAAATCAGCGACAACCAGCCGAAAGGCAGCAAGCGCAAACGAGCAACCAAGGTAAGCTTATAATCTGGCAATGAAATTGTCGCGGGTTCCGCAACAAGAAATCGGTCCTGCAACAACCCATCAGACATACTACAGACACACCGGACATCATACTCATTCAAGAGACCAACACCGACACACCCACACTTCCGGGGTATGAAACAGTTGCCGTTCCACCCAAAAGCCTGCAGCGGCGTAGCGACGTTTATCAGTAACAGGCTCGCGTGGGCCGTAATTGAAAGAAGTAATCCGGACAGCAAATGCGAGCACCTATTGATCGAAGTCTTTCCCAAAGGCAAGAAGGCCAAGAGCATACTAGCACTCAACACGTACAGCAGCCCGAACCACAGAACGCAAAGTTTCAGAAGACTGTCGAAGAAGGCCAGGGAGAAAGCAGGGAACAACCCGCTGATTATTGCCGGAGATTTCAACGCCCCAAATGCAGAATGGGGCTACGGCGTCACCAGCGCCAAAGACAGAAATCTTGCCACCGATGCGGAGGCGATGGGCCTCAACCTGATCACGTCCGCGCTCTACCTCACCAGGATGGGCAAGTCGGTCTCGAGGACCCACCCCAGACTTCACATTCGTCCTCAACACCGAGGGGGCCACCTGGCATAATGCCGGCGACGACCTCGGCAGCGACCATTATATTGTGGAAACATCAATAGCAATCGCCTTGAGGCCACTAAGACAACGGAGATACACGGATTGGGATGCGTATATACAGGTAAGAAAGGAACGTACCGACAAGCCCGCTACCCTAGAACAATGGACACAAGAACTGAAGGAGGACGCCCGAAACGCGACCAAAGAAATAGAAACAGATGTTCAGGCAATCGGGATGGGCGCTAAGCTCGCTCACCTGCTGGAAGCGAAAAGATCCATATTGCAGAGATGGCGTACCCAGAGACTCAATAGAAGACTTAGGAAAAAGATCGCACTACTGAACAAGGACATTGAGCACCACTGTGTGGTACTCTCCAACCAACAATGGGACGAAGTATGCGCAAGAACCGATGGCAGCATGCCATCGGGAAAAACCTGGAACCTGCTCAAGCACCTTCTTAACAAAGGTCAAACCAGGAGCTGCCAGACCAAAGCGGCTGACAAGATAGCGAAACGCGAACTGAAAAGCTCCAACGAGCAGGAATTTATGGCAAGACTTGCCGAGAGATACATGCCACTCTCGAGCAGCAATGAAAACGAGGTCGAGGCACCCGGTTCCCCGTACACGGGCGCGGACAACCCCCACCTCGACAAACGCTTCACCCTGGAAGAAATCAGGACTGTCTTTCAAATCCTGAATGGCACAGCGGCGCCAGGTCCGGACGGTATTGTAACAAGGCCCTTCGTAACTTGGAGGAAGACTCCTCCGGTTCCTAGCGGAACGAATCAATCAGGTCTCGGCTTCCCGTAGGGTCCCGCCGGAATGGAAGAACGCCATCACGGTTCTCATCCAAAAGCCCAACAAGCCCTCGGGCGTCGAGAACCTCAGACCCATATCACTCGCGTCGTGCGTGGTTAAGGCTGCGGAACCCGCCGTTCAGAACACAGTCTCCAGATTCCTCGAAAGCAAGGGACTTTTACCACACACCCTCATCGGATTTAGACCCGGTCTATCAACTCAAGACACCATGATTTTAATCAAGCACCAAATCATTGATGTCCCCATTAGAAACGCCAAGGCCATTCTCGGGTTGGATCTCGAGAAAGCATTCGATAACCTCTCTCACCAATGCATTGTAGACACCATTTCCGACCTCAACCTCGGAGCTAGATTTCACGCGTACGTCAAGTCATTCTTGAATAACAGGACGGCCACGCTCCGATTTGCCGACCTCTCCACGGAGACACTCGTGCTGGGGAGCAGGGGCACCCCCCCTCCCCCAAGGCTCGGTCATCTCCCCTATGCTTTTCAACCTTACCATGGCGGGACTTGCTGAGAAACTCGGACAGATCCACGGGCTTGAGCACACCATATACGCAGATGACATCACCACGTGGGTCTCCAAAGGAACCCCGGGCATGGTGCAGGACATCTTGCAAGGAGCAGTGAATACCGCAGAAGAATTTCTAATTCCCACAGGACTCAGATGCTCGCCTACCAAGTCGGAGCTGCTCGTACGCAGACCCACGCAGAAGGGCCGTAGGCCATACTCGTGTGAGTTCGATTATAATCAAGAAAAACCGTACGAACCAATTCGGGTCACGCCATACCGTGCGTCGACAAAATCAGAGTCCTGGGTATGATCGTAGAGACTGAAGACGTCAATGCCTCTACGGTTCAGAAGCTCATCACCAAGACCAACAATGCTATCGGGCTCATCAGAAGAATTGCAAGTAGACACAGGGGCCTCAAGGAACATAATCTCATCAAACTCATACACGCGTTCGTCACCTGTCACTTCGCATACGTTGCGGCAATGCTCAATTGGTCACGATCCGAAAGAGACAGGCTTAATGCCCAAATCAGAAAGGTCACCAAGCAAGCCCTCGGCATTCCGACCAGCTCCAGCAAAGAGAAGCTGGGGCACATCGAGATTCACAACACCCTGGAAGAAATTGCCGAAGCCCAGCAGCGCGCCCAGCTTGCTAGGCTTTCGACGATGCCTTCGGGGCGCACGATCCTAGGGAAGCTAGGCTTTACTCAAGGAAACATAGAAAAAGACTTTGTGGACCTCCCACGGGACATCCGTGCCAAGATCACGGTCCGACCTATACCCAGAAACGTACACCCCGAAAACAACAAGGGCAGACGACAAGCGAGAGGACAATTCCTCCTTAACCAAGCTTTGGAGAACCGCGAACGCTCAGCTTTTGTGGACGCGGCTGCATACACGTGAAACAAAGATTTCGCAGTGGCGGTTGTGGACGGGCGTGGATCCACAAGACATGCAGCCACGGTAATTGCAAGGAAGCCTGAACATGCCGAACAGGTTGCGATTGCTGTTGCGCTCACCGACGACAATCTTTCCCATATCTACAGCGACTTCATAGCCGTTATCAGAGCTTTCCAAGAGGACACGGTCTGCGCACAGGCTCTCAGAATTTTTACAAAGAAAGAGATTAAGAAACACGTCATATACTGCTTCCCGGCACACTTAGGACCAAAAATCGGCGACGTCCCCAACCATAACGAGGTGGCGCACGAGGCTGCGCGCGCGCTTACAGACTGTGCGGCTTCACCCGACCACTCGGAGAACAAGGACGCCCCCACTACATACGATGGAATCGCTAAACACTACCTACAACGTAGAGAGTATAGCACGCCACACCGCACGCTCGCTCGAACTCAAGCGGTTACACTCAGAATGCTACAAACAGACACATACCCCACGCAAAACAAACTACGCCATTACATGCATGAGCTCTACGTCAAGTCTTATTGCACCAATTGCAATACATCTCTTAACATCTATCATTTACTCTGGCCATGCTCGCAAGCTCACATAAACTGCGAACAGGACAAGCGCAAGTTTGAAGAAGCAATCCGGAGCGAAGAACTAGCTCCCCAACTCTGGGCCGTCCAGCAGGTCCCACGACGCCGCCAGGAAACTCAACCTCCAGGTTCCGTCGTGGGAGACGCCCACTCCATGAGAGCCCAAAGCTTTCGTGGCCTGCAGGACCTTGAATAAGGTTGATTTCCTTCCTTCCTTCCAAGCTATCTTGGGCGTTGTCGCTCAACAGACAAAGCAACAACGTGGCGTCATAAAGGCCACTCAAGGCCAACAACAAAGATGCCTGTGCAAACTGAACCGTTTCGCCTTTGGCAATGGAACTGTAGGGGCTACGTCCCCAAAAGGCCCCCCTGTAACAATACATTCGAGCCAAAAAAGACAAACCCCAAGTCATTCTCCTACAAGAAACAAATACCGCTACACCCTCGCTATCCGGCTATGGCGTGACCGCTACGACACCGCAACACAAATGCAGAGGTATCGCCACGTTGGTCAGCAACAAGCTAGCCCACTCGACACACAACATTAATCACGACCACAGCAATTCCGAATTCATTCGCACGGAAGTCTTCCCTAGAGCCAAGAACGCCAAGAGCATATTCATCCTAAACGTTAGCAGCAGCCCTAAGCACAGAGCACAAAAATTTAAGTAAATACTCCAGCTTGCCCACAACCGTGCCGGCGACAACCCCATGATCGTGGCCGGGGACTTCAAAGCCCCTAACACGGCCTGGGGATATGTCGCCAGCAGAGTCAAGGGCAAGGACTTACTAAATGACGCCCATGAACTTGACCTAACGCTCATCACGAACGCCGCATACCACACAAGAACGGGTAACTCGGTCAACCGCGATACAACGCCAGATCTCACTTTCGTCAGCAACGTTCCAAACTATTACTGGAACAACCTCTTCGAGGATCTGGGCAGCGATCATCACATTGTGGAGACAACGATTGACACCTCATCCAGAGAACCTAGAAAAATGACCTGCGTCTACTGGGGCAAGTTCCGCGAGTTCAGACACGAACGCCGAACAGGCAAGGAATCAATGGAACAATGTACGTCGCCGACATGGCCGAAATTAAGGCAGCCACGAAGGAAATAGAGACAGATCTCCCCGTTCAAAGCATGGACAGCCGACTGGCTCACATGCTCGAAGCCAAACAATCGCTCACCAGGAGATGGAAAGAACAAAGACACAATCGACGGCTGAGGAAAAGAATTTCTTCCCTCAACCGGCTGATTGCAGAATATTGCACGCAAATATTTAACCAGCAATGGAACGAAGTGTGCGACGCCGCGGACGGCCGCGGCGTCGCACACTTTCAGACAGAACCAGAACAAAAACGGACCAGGGTCGCACGCTGAACAGGATCATGCATGAGGAACTCAGGATTACCGCGGAAAATGAGCTCATTGACCGTCTCGCCGACAAGTGCCTCCCGGTGGCCAAAAATGCTAGAGGCACGACCGCCGAAGCCTATCACGGCAAAGCCAACCCAGAGCTAGATCGGGACTTCTCAACCGAAGAGATACGCATGGTGCTTCGGAACCTAAACAGCAAGTCAGTGCCGGGGCCGGACGGCGTTACTAACAAGGCACTTAGAAACCTAGAAGAAACCTCCATCGAAACCCTCACAGAGGAAATCAACAAAATCTGGAGGAACGGAGCACTACCCGAAGACTGGAAAACGGCCCTCATCGTGCTAATCTCAAAGCCTGGCAAGGCGCCCAACACAAACAACCTCAGACCTATCTCGCTGACGCCTTACGTCGGCAAGGTAGCCGAGCACGCGGTCCTAAAAAGGCTCTCGAAACATCTCGAAGAAAAAGATATCTACCCCGCAACAATGATCGGCTTTAGACCCGGGCTATCCACCCAAGACGCCATGAAGCTCCTCAAACATGAGATCATTGACGCAGACACGAGAGACGCGAGAGTAATCCTAGGGCTAGACCTCGAAAAGGCCTTCGATAACTTATTGCATGACTACATACTCGACACGTACGATCTCCAACCTCGACCTCGGCACGAGACTACGCTTATACAAAACCGTTCCTAAGCGACAGAACGGCCACCCTCCGTCCAGGGGAAATCAAGTCCCAGAAATACAAACTCGGCGGCAAGGGCACCCCGCAAGGTTATGTCATCTCTCCGAAGCTTTCTAACCTTGCGCTAGCCGGCCTAGGCAAGAAACTAGATCAAATCGAGAACGTCAAATACACCATATACGCAGACGACGTGACGCTGTGGATCCCCGGTGGTAGCCTGGGATCAACAGAGAACAGTCTACAGCAAGCGATCGACGTGATCGAGGAAATACCTCGCTCCCACGGGCCTGCGATGTTCGCCTGCGAAGTCGGAGCTCCTTGTCTACAAACCATCCCAAGCCAAAGAGCGAAATCACAGACACACACGCCATTACTCTCAGAACAAAAGACGGAAGAACCATTCCACACGTCAGCAAAATCAGAGTCCTCGGGATGCTCATTGAGAGCAACGGCTCTAACGCGGCGACAGTGGAGAGGATCGTAAAAAAGCCGAGTATAGCCTTGAATCTCATACGAGGCGTAGCAAACAGACAACACGGCCTTATGGAAGGAAATTTCATCAAGCTTAGAAACGCCCTTGCGCTATGCCACTTCACGCACGAGGCGGCCATGCACAGATGGAAGGTAGCGGAGAAGAACAAACTCAATGTACAACTGAGGAAGCTAGTCAAACTAGCGCTGGGAATCCCGCAGAACACAGAGACAGAGCTCCTGCTTCAACTGGGGGTACACAATACACTTGAAGAAATCGCCGATGCTCAAGAACGGGCTCGATGGACAAGACTCTCGGAACCAAACCGGGTAGAGAAATCCTAGCCAAACTAGGTCATGACACCACAGCAATCGAGAATCTATACAAAGCCGTTCCGACGGGCACACGCAACTCCTTTAGACCCGTAAATCGCATTCGGGCTCATGACACAGAAAGCAATACAGCTACATGCGACGAAACCGGGCGCGGGTCATCCGCTACCGTTCCTACCTCGTCAACTCAAACAAGCTTCGCGCCATTTCAATGCCGACATAGAGTTCGATCAGCGTGTTTGTTCTTTATTTTGCAGCAGCATCGCTTCCTGGTCTCGACTCACCACTCGAAACGACAACTAATGCAGCGCCCGGGGCTACCGGCCACTACTGTTGTAACCGTGACGGTGTTGGTGACATACTACGCGCTGTCGGTGTACCATGGCAGGAATCACGACAAGTTAACGATGGTACCTCAGCTCTCCCGCAAGCAAGAATTGCCACAAAAGCTTAACAGCGATCCCGAAGTTTCGACGACCACCACGACCACAGCGACAAGTACGTATGTAGCGCTTGGTGCATCTAAGCGCACTTTTCTTCTATGCTGAGTATTCCACAAAGAGTCACATAGAACTAACCAAAGGGATCAGGGGATTCGTAGTAAACACACCAGAAAAATATGCCTCCACACTTATGGCAGAAGTCTGCTTACTTGAAATGTCTAAATGGGAGCTGCTGAGCGGGCTAGGGGTTTTCGCTCCCGATCTCGCCCTGGCTAAATCGCTTGGGCTGTCAAAGTCCTTCTTCCTGCTGGGCGCTTTACAGCAAAGGATGCTTTACAGCGTCATCGCTTAAACTATAGTACGCTCCTCTACGACGTTCGAGTGACAGACGGCCTTCTAAGCATGCGTTGGCGCCGGCGGGCGCGCAAGCTGCTTCGCGCTCATTCGCGCTTCCCATTTGACAGGAGCTGCTTCGCCGACGCTCCTGTCAAACGGGAAACACGCCGTGATGGTAAACGCCATTTGCTTAACGAGACACAGCGGCAAACGCCCGCGCCGCAACCGACTCACGAAGGGACCGGCGAGGCGTGACCGCACCGCGGCAATACACGTGTCGATTGCACTGCAGGAACCCGTCGATTGCACTGCAATCGACGTGCTATGCGGAAAGCATTTCAAAAGCAGTTTTATCGAACGCATGTTCGCTGTCATCGTGAATGGCGTTGTCAAGGATCTTCGCCCCAATAAATGGCGTCTGAAACCTGACGAGATACGTACGATATTACCGAAGCACCTAAAAGCAGAAAGAGATGCAAAATTTGTTATATCTGTGCGAAATAACTTCCAGCAAAGCGACACCGGCACACCCAGTCGGTGACCTCCTTGTTGTGCTCCCCTGTTGAGAGCACCGAATCGAAGGATCTGGTGTCCACCGCAACGCTTACATATCTTAAGAGTGCACCCCATGCTGTAGTTTCAAAGCGGTTAGCGCTGATGGATTGCAAAATGATGGGGCACAACGGCCACAAACGAACGGCGAAAGTCGCCAACTGTACTACAATCTGGATCTCTATTCCAGTCGCATGATGAAAGTGTCATCTGTGTCAGTGGAATCATGCACGACGTTATGCCTCTTGTGAAGGTGAAGTGAATAACTTAGAATAATTCACTTACCACCTTCTGCTTAAAAAATTTTAGTGTTAGGAATTCTGGGATGAAGACGGAATAGAAAAAAAAAACGGGTCGCGCAACTTGTGATGAGGCATAATCCTTGATCAAGAAAGTTGCCTTAAGTAACAGCTCCAGTTGGTTTATTGCGGCTGCAGTTTAATTAAAGCATACTTCAAAGAAGCGGTCTTTTCGAGACATGGCCCTTGCTGCAAAATGTTTGTTATATCTTTGAAGTTGGGCGGGGGGTATGGCACGGTTTGTCTGCATGTACCAGACTGTTCTGGCACAAAAGCAAGCATGCAGGAGAAAGAAAAAAGAATGTCATTTTCGCCGGAAAGGAGATTCATTGATTGCGATAGCGCAATATTAGACAGATATACGAAGTAATGTCGGCAGTTTTATCAGGTGCATAAACTGCCGCAAACATTCGCTTACTAGGTATATTAACAGGTACGTTGTCACGTGTGCACGGGTAAACACGAACGCATCTCACTCAACGGCCGTGGACACTCAGTGTCAGAATACTGGAATGATGAAGACCATCATCAGCGGCGGGAGAGTTCCCCTTCGTGCTACCAGTGCTGTCTCCCGCCTTAACGCGAACGAAGCGCGCGAGAACGGAGCGCACACGAAGCGTCAGCTATCTCAGGTCGGCTAGTTTTCGAACCCATCGCAGATTGGCTCCAAGATGGCGCGTGGCCACGCTCGGCCGTTGCAGCTGAAGTAGACGAGGAGATGCGCACAAACCAGCCCCCTTTCACTACTCATAGCACGCACATCCCCCCCCCCCCCCTTTAACTTGCGCGCGTGAGAAGACGGCGCGCACCCTATATGCTTCCTTGCGAGCGGAAAAGACAGCGCCGCATCAAGCCACCATCCCTCTCGGCTCGCCCTCGCAAGCTTTCGCTCGCAATTACGGTGCGCGGCCGCGATAGTGTCGCACTTAGACTTTATGCGGATTCGCCTGGAGTGTCCATACAATTGATCGCAATAAAACGGCAGTGTAGGAAACTACAAGGAAAACGAACAATCGGGAGGAATAATGCTATATTGGGGGCGAGGAGTTACGGAGTCGCCATCTGTCGGAAGCGCCTCCCTTGCGTAGTATGAGGGATCACGCGGCGCGCTCCTCATAGGTTTGGCTTGCGGCGCATAATAAAAACACCACGCGGCAGCCCTCCTGGACATTTATCTAGGCACTCCCAAAACGAAGGAAGTTTTTGACTGTCCATATAATAATCTTGGGCAAACTGAAAGCACAGAATCGTTTACAGACGATATCTCTTTAACGAATACGTACAGTGAACGCCACTGCGCGCGGTCGCCGCGATGGAGTCTCCCGAACCGGCTTCTTACGTGAAAGGTAGGCAACCGCTGAGAGTAAGCTATGTGAAATATGTTCTTACAGTGGGCTTTCTGTATATCAAATGGGGCCTAACGGAGTGAAGCCTCAATGCAGCCATCGCAGGGGTTCGCAGCGACCGACTGCGCGTCTGCATGCATGTTCGCGCACAATGTTTTGCATTCGCTGAGAGCGCGTTTTCGCACCGTGCCGTGAGGTTTAGGCAGCAGCATATGAGCATTTGACAGCACACTAGCAATCATTGTTGCGGGGACGCTATCAGAACCCCTCAAAAATAATTTCGTTATAGAGACTTCGACGCCTACGGGGACTGTGATGTGCCGTCGAGACGATTCAATCTTTTCTTATCTTCTAAATTCTTGAACATTTCAATATTATTTCTCAAGTTGCGTCGCACTGTATGCTTATTGGTCTTCTCAGTGTGCTATTTCCCTCTGCTTATTTTCGTAATCCAGTGCATTAATTCATTACACAAACATGACTATATGCCATGCCTTTTTTTTAATGTGCTTCTTAGCGCTCTCTTTCCATTCTAGTGAACTTGCCAGTATCTAGCACCAACAAATTCACAGACCAAACTGTCATGACATTAGCCTGGCAGCGGGCGCGGGCGAACGTCTCAGTGCGCGTTTTATACTACTCACTGAACATCGCAGTCCTGACGCCGTAGCAGAAATCTTCCTCGCGTCTGTACTGGCTGCATACCCGAGTTGTAGCCAATGGCTGTTTGCCGGTTATAAGTTTCGCGAGCCAAGCTACACGCAACTTCTTGTCCTGCGGCTACGTGCGAATAATATTGACACCGGGCTCCATTGCGTACGTCCGGCACTGCTGCAACAAGCTGTAGCCTACCATGCTGCACGCCTCCAAAGGCAGCCACTACCTATTATAGTACTTTCAAATGTTGTCAAGCAGACACCCAAGGGGGGTAAGCCTCACCACTTAATCAGAACCGCAGCGCAGCTGGGACTTTAAACTTTCGTTTTCAGTTCGCTTCAGCGCTTCCGAAGCAGCCAACGCGGCCGCTGTGTCCACGTGATCCCTCATGCCACGTCCCGCCGACCATGGCGCCAGGTTTTCCAGTGGTTGAGCTCGCCCCCAATACGAACTTTCTGGCAAGGGAAACATAGGTTCATATTTTCCCATGAAAGAGCACCTGGCTGTCAATAGCTGTGGCTGTTTCCTTATTGCACGACGAAAGTCCCATCACGGCACGTGATACAATGGTGAGTGGTTTGTCGAATATATGATGATGAACATGCGAAGGACATATACGAACATCTTCGAAGATGCTCGCAACGCAGGCTGGTTTTTTAGACAATACAGATTCTTTATAAAAAAGGCTATAAGCGCAGCGAACATGGCGTTTTGCTGACAAATTCCTAGACGAGGCGGACATACTTTGCCACTAATAACGTGATGTTCAGAAGACTAATTAACAAAGCTTTATTAATTAAACCTTCTATTAGTGCCTTTAGGGCAGTTTAAATGGCGAATATGAAGGCGATACCATTTTAACGCACCCTCCATTTTTTTTAAATCTTGAAAGTCTCACCTCATTCGACGTCTCTATCGCCGAATTATCGTAGATAATTATCGTCGAGCGGTAAGTTCAGTCAATATTGAAAGCGAATGCCGCGGGATCGCACGAAAGGTTCGCACCATATTAGATTAAAACGCCCCGTTAGGAAAAGGTCGAGGAAGTAGAAAACTGAACGTCTCTAGTCGCGGCAACTACTGATGTGTCACGTACGTTTTGCCTGGCAAGCGCATGTGGCTGTGTGTCGGGTGAGGAGTTGCCGCGGCATGCTATCGTTCAAACTTCGCCCCACACTTATTGAATACCTTGAATTATGTGCGATTTTCAAGGTCTTGAAGATATGGGTGTGCATAACAATGTCACTGCCTCCAAATGTGTCATTTATACAACTGTCCCCGATGTACTAATAATAATTATTTAGAACAGAATTATTTAGTTTTTCATGGCGTGTGCACCCAGAAAACGACACCTAGAAAAGGGGTTTATGTGTGACTTTCCGAGTAACAGAATTATGTTTTCTTGTTTAATCAAATCACAATCCAATGCTATGTATGTAGGTTGTGCGTAAAGCTGGAACCGCACGGCGCGTTTTTCGCTCCCGATAGCACGACGCATGGCGAAGGCCCGCACCACCGCTGACGTGTCAGCACCCGCGTGAGCACGGCGGGCGCGCGCTGGGCGCGCCACGTTTGCCAGGTGTTCCGCCGAGTTCTTCCACCGATGGATGGATGTATGGATGGATGTTATGAGCGTCCCCTTTGGAACGGGGCGGTGGGTTGCGCCACCAAGCTCTTGCTATTATACTGTCTAATGTCCTACCTAAGTTAAGAAAGAAAAAAAAAACACTATGAACTCCTACAACCCAATTTTCTGACCCCCTATTGCGAACTTTGCTTTTGTACGTCTCCATTTTTTGTCGTTTCCCTACTTCCACCAACCTTTCAATCGCCTCTTACTAATCTCTATTGCGGACATGTTTACTTTTTCCCTGCTCTCGCTGAACCCAAGGGCTTCAAGGAGGTTAGTGATGCCTAAATAGACCGCTGGGCAGACGTCTTCACATTCTAATAAAACAATCTCTATCGTTGTTGTTGTTGTTGTCCTGAGTGGCCGTGGCACATACGCACAGTCGGGGATTGGCCATGAATCGAGTGGTTCAATTAGGTACATAAAAAAAATAATAATAGATACGAATCGTTTCCGTAGCTTTACCGCAGTAAGCATATGCTTCTTCCTTCTTATACCTCGCTTTATAGATCCGTGTTGTACGACATCCTGATATCGCTTCGAAAATTAATGAACTTCCCTTTGAGTTATCAATTGTTTCTTTCCTGATTTCGTTTTTTCCTCTTAATTAGTTAGAATGGCAGGTTTCTTTTCCATTGCCGCCACCCATGAGATTACTTCAGCCTCTCTGACTTTCCGCTTGACGTTCTTTGTTGCTGTGCGCAGAAAGCAATATGCGCGAAAGGCAACGCCATCTGTTGTGCTTGAGGGAACTCAAGCATCACGTATAGCGTGGCGTGCCCCACGTACCATTGAGCTGTACTCGCATTGGTAGACGCGGGCGCGACAACTCGACGCAGTGCTTTCTTATCCACCAGGGTTGCCAGATTGGGCTATCACTAGACAAATTGGGCTACTTCTTATGTGGGTTGGCGTCGAAATTTTCGAGTTGGCTACATGACTATATTTGGGCTATTTTGTCTTAAGGACTTCCCGAGGACCACGTCAACACTGACAAAATTCGGGAACACCGGTTTATGAAAGCCCAAAGCTCATTGCTGCTACAAAGGTATGCAGACTATCTCGAAGGCTGTGTTTTTAGGCAATGTCGGGTCTGGGAGGATGGCGTTAAGTCATGGCCGCCATGTTTATACGCCATTTTGGCGCTAACCTCTCTTCTTATTGTTTTGGGTTCGGCGCCATTTGCTGCCGGTTCACGCGTGATTCAGTAAGAAAAACAGTGGGGCTGACAGCCGTCGACTACATGTGCCGCGTCGGCTGCTACGCAGCAAACTATTATGTGGACTTGCACAACAGCTCAAGTATACGAACGCATGTCGTGGCACTTCATTTTACTCCTGGTCCTTAATATTTATCAAGGGTTCCTCGAAGCCCCTTGCTTGGTTTTCCCGCATGCCACCGTACTATTTATTTACGCAGCAAGATTACGAGAAAAAAATCCGCAAGGAACGAATTAAGGCGAGAAACTTTATTTTTCAAGAAGAAGATTAGGCGAGCGTGGTTGGGCGCTTAGTCCAGGGCTCCACTGGCACAAGCGGCTCGCTGGGCTTGGTCCAGGAGAGCCACTTGGCTCTCTTGTGCTTCGTCCACAAGCCATGCTTCCCACTGCCTATTTACCATGAGCGGGTGTGCATTTATGTATGGGCTACTAATATGTGAAGGCCTTTTCAGGCACTCCCATGTAATATGTTGTAGTGTGGGTTGGTTAGAACACCATAGACAGGCGTCCAGAAACCTGGTTTAGTTTATTTTACTGATTTGATGCAGGTTGGGGAAGCTCTTTGTTTTAATGCGTCGCAAGTCCTTACTCTGCTGTCTGTTAAGGGCCTTGTGAGGATGACCGTAGACTCTACGTTCCTCCCGCTGTTGTAGAAGAATGTCACGCGTTCTTGGAAGAAGTCCCGCGCTCGGCTCAGCCGCAGCTCGGTTGTTGAATCCTCGAGCTATACGGCTATGCTATGCACACCAAATAATGCCGTGGTGTTCTGTCAAGGTCCGTCCCAGAATTATGCGTACCATTTTGGGTACCGTCCCATTGAGAAACAGGCGACATGCCGTCTGTTAGTCGGATAGTATGACTGCCGACTCGTTTCTGTGTCCCGCGTCTGCAATAGCCTTGGCTATTGCAGCCTCTTCGGCCGCACACCTGGACCGAGTTACGACTGTGACCGTTATGACAGGTTGATTTTGGTGACCGCTACCGTGTGAGTCTCTCTACTGGTTCTGCGAGCGTCTGTGTAGTACGCGGCCGAACATTTCCCAAAACGATTCCGCAGGCCGGGTTACAGCTCGTGCTCGACTTCTACCGGAATGGTATGTTTCAATTTCAATTTCAATATTATTTCCCATCTTACAATAAAGATGCAGGGGTTGCAGAAAAAAGCTACACCAGGCCAGCTCGACGGGTCTGCAAACCTAATGTTCAGCAGGGAGGCAGTACTGGAACTTGTACAACTAAAAAATAAAACAGATAAGTATACGAAGGAATCCCTATAGTATACACGAAACAGCAACATGTACACATAAGTAAACTTAGGCCACGTTATTTAAATACATAGTGTGACGCTCTTCGCGCGAACAAGAAAACAAATCGAAATTAGTGACACTATAACCATTAAGAAGAGGTAGAATATATAGGGAAGGCGTTCTTGTCCAAGTTTAAGTCGAGGTGTCGGTACTATCCATTCCTCGCCATGTTTTGTAGGATAGCTTAAATTCTTTTTCTTTAGTTCTGCCACTTTCCTGAGATTGGTTATATTATTCCTAATTTCGAATTTAAAGGTGACACTGAGGCGATATTTATAGAGGTAATGTACTTCAATCACTCTAGAATGACTAAATAAAGTTGCACTTGGATGTCGGTATGACGTATTATAGACATGTCGGAGATACCTTTTTTGGATTAGGTGAATGCGTTCAAGGTTAGTGAACGTTGCGGTACCCCAAACTAAGCGGCAATAATTCAAATGCGAGTTGAAGATTGAGTTGTAAATTAGCATTTTAGTTTGTGTAGGAAGGATGGTTTTTAAGCGACCTATAGCACCAATGATTTGAGCTATTTTGTTTGAGATGTAATTAACGTGATAATCTAATGACATATTGGAGGAAAATCTAACCCCTAGGCATTTGAACTGCTCTATTATTTCTACAGGACGTGAACTTAAAATGATATCTTCATGCGGTGGGATAAGTTTATTTTCTGTCTGAAAATGAAAGCCTTAGTCTTACCCTCGTTGATCTTCATTAAATTATCCATGAGCAATCCTCGAGGGCTTTCATTGCAACGTTGCATTGATCAATAAGTTTGGAAATGTTATTACCGGCAAAAAACAGACTTGTATCATCCACATAAATGACAAACTGTGCGTCATGGTTAATATTTATTATATCATTTATATAAATGTTGAAATGTAAAGGTCCTAGCGTACTTCCTTTGAGGAACACCGAACATGAGAGGTTTCGGTCCAGACTGTGTACCATTAATTAATACCACCTGTTGCCTAAATGATAGATAAGAGTTCAATAATGATAGTGCTTTCCCCCGAATACCATAGTGTTGCAATTTATTAAGCAAGATTGTATGGTCCATGAGGTCAAAAGCCCTTGAAAAATCCACAAACACACCAATGACAATAGCTTTGTTTTCTAGTTGTGTTATTATATATTCTTTTTGTTCGAGCAATGCAGATCCAGTTGATTTGCATTTGCAGAAGTCAAAGTGAAATGGTGTTAGCAGGTTAAATTTATGAGCGAAGTTAGATAGTCCTACATGAAGCATTCTTTCAAAGGCTTTTGAGAACACTGGCAGAATTAAAATTGGTCTGTAATTACCAAGAAAATTTCGATCGCCTTTTTTAAAAAGGACAACGACTTTCGCTAATTGCTAGAGAATTCCTAGAAATTTCTGCAGAGTGATTTGCGCACAAACCGACAGAATTTCATAATCTCGGATTATTACAGTGTACGATTCAAGTGAATTGGGTGCATATTCTTCGGTATTGGTGCCACCGTGATGTGAGATCTTGTGTCCCAGTCCAGTAACACTGTATCCTCATCGCAGTATAGTGGTCGTGGCGTAAAACCCAGCTTTGGAGAACTGCACGTCCTTGGTTCGTTGAAAAGAGCCGCTCTCTTTGAGCTATGAGGACCAGGCTCGCGTATTCCTCAAAGGTGCTGTAGGTGCCTAGTTTCTCAACTTTATCGTTGTTAGCACTTTCGGGGATGCTAAGAGCTGCCTTGAAGGCTTTCCTTATGATTTTATTAGCTTGTTTAATCTCCTGGTTTGTTAGCGATTGCTACGGGAGTGCCTACGTCATCCTGCTATCTACGGAGGCATGGAACAGCCTGATAGTTTCTACTTCAGTTAGCCCATCTTTACTGCTAGCTATCCTTCGTATCATACGGGCTACGCTCCCTGATGTCGCTCTCAACTTTTGGATGGTGTGTGTGGTGCCTCCGTTCTGTTGTACCCACATTCCCAGAATGAGCAAGGTTTTCACCTTTCTGACCGGACGTCCATGCAGATGTACCATTATTGGTACAATATCGTTCTTTGTCGCCTACTTAGCCCTGATTCTGATCAGTTCGGTCTTCTCGGGTGAACATTTCATCCTTGCTCCGTCCGTGAAAGCCAGCATCTTGTTCACTGCTCTTTGGAGTGTGTCCTGTTTTTCCGGTCTTCGCATCCAAAGGGTGAAGTCGTCCGCGTGAATAGCGACGCCTAAATCTGGGTCCTGCTGTAGTTCAATGGCGAGCTTGACATTGAAGAGGATAGGAGAGAGTATAGCTCCTTGCGGGGTGCCTCTGTTCGGGAGATATAAAGTGTCAGACCTAGTCGATCCCAAACTTATCGTCCTGGTTTGGTGCGTCAGGAAGGACCTAACGTATGTGCATATGCGGCGGCCACAGTTTATGGACTCCAGGCCTTCCATGATTGAGTCATGGGAGATTGTAGCAAAAGCTTTCTTTATATTGAGCGCCAGTATAAAATTGTCACTCGAGCCTCTGATCGGGTGCAGGACATCGTACTTCAGAAGGAGGAACACGTCCTGTGCTGATACGTACGTGCGGCCTGAAGCCGAACATGTTGCTGGGTAGAAGGTATTCCGTCTCTATATAGTTGGATAGTCTGGTTAAGATCATTTTTTCAAACAACTTGCCCACGCATGATGTCAGCGAAATGGGTCTTATATTCTGGATATCCATGGATCTACCCGGCTTGGGTATTAGAGTGATATCGGACTCTTTCCAACCTATTGGGACTTCCTCGTTAAAGAAGTCCATGATACGTTTTAGGGCTGCGTCACTCAGGTTTCCGATCATGGCATTGGTAATCTGATAATTTCCTGGAGGCGTGTTTTTCCGAAATAATTGGGCTGCCGCGTCCACCTCCTCCAAGGTTATATGTGCGTCTAAATTGGGTTGCTGTATCCCTTTGTATAGCGTGTGTAGCAGATGTGTTGTAAGGTTGTGCCCAACATATATCTCCTTGATAATGTTTATTAATGGGATATGGTCCCCTTTAAACTCGTTCTCTGGGGTCTTGAGTGTCCTGTTCGCCACTGTTTATGTACCTCCGGGGTCAATCATGCTTCGCAAGACGTGCCGTGTCCGCTTAGTACTCAGTGTTCCTCTGAGCGAGTCAGTAAAATGTCTCCAGTTGGCGTCCCTCAAACGTTGCGCATACACATTAGCTTGCTGTGTTAGCTGGGCTATGCGTATTTTCAGCTTTCGGTTAAATTTCTCTCTCCTGCAACGTTTGGTGAGGCTCCTTCTGGCATCCCACAAATGAAGTAGGTGTTTATCGACCGCCGGAGTTTCAGTGTTTGTTTCAATCTCCTTCGTTACCCTCGCGTATGCCCTTTTGATTTGTGCTGTCCATGTGTTGACATCGGCCAGTTCTCCGTGAATGTTTAGCCCTTCGCGGAATTTCACACAGTCCGAGATTTTGGCTTTCGATATCACCCTCCTTATCGCGGCCGCATTGAGCGATATATTCAATATGAAATTGTCACAGCCAAAATTCTCTCCTAGAGTCGTCTACTTCGTGTTCCTAGCGGCGTTCGTGAATGTCAGATCTGGTGACGTGTCTTTTGAGTCACTATTATCAATGCGTGTGGGGAGATCTGGCTGTGTAAGCTGGTATAAGTCGTACCTCTCCACTGGGTCCGCTAGCATTTTTCATTTGGGGTTGTCTTTGCCTCAGTTAGCGTGCTGTGCATTAAAGTCTCAGAGAAATATAGGTCTGTCCTTTCCTTTTAGAAGGCCCAATGAGTGCACTAGTATATTCTCGAAGTCGGCATGTTTCTCTCTGGGAGGGCTATACACATTGATTATCACCGTTTTCGGTCGGCAGCGTTTTCGAGGCCGGACCGTGATTACGTGGTGCTGGATGGGCTCGTTGCCTGCATAGCTAATGCTCAGCGCCACATCCTTCTTTGCGAAGGTCGCTATTTGTGGGTTATCTGGGTTCTTGTAGCACACGTAGCCCTTTAGATATAACATATATAATATCGGGAGGGACTGGAGACAATCCAATAAATTTTGTGAAATTGGCGAACTTTTTCTGCAGTAAGCAGCAATTCCACTGCCAAATTTCCACTTGTTCGGTCTGCTCACTATTGCTGTGTCTAGCCATGATTGGCGTTCTCGTAATCTGGTCCTACTACTTTCGGTTGTCTGGTGGGAGCAGCCGGGCTTTCACTAGTTCTCTTGCGAGAGTTCTGAGTCTGAGTTAGGTCACTGGTGATGCGTTCCATCGGTCCTAGTTTGGCAAGGACAAGCTGCATCTGTTGTACTAGGCACGCTAGCGACATGGTTTGTGGTTGCTGCGTTGTCATGGGCTGCGTAAGGGGTGCGTTCGCCAGGCCTGTCGTATTGCTCGATTGATTTAAGAGAGGTTCCTCGAGGCCTGCCATGCTAGACTTAACATCTACTAGTTTTTTTTTTTTTTAGTTGTCTGTTCTCGTGTACTACCTTTCTGTATTCTGGCTGTTGCGTGATCGGCGGTGTAACAGGTGTATGTTTGGCAGTGGGAGATGCGACTTGCGCCCAGCTTACCTGATTCGCCTGTGGCTTGCTCCGTGCCAGGGATACCCGGGTGACCTCCCTCTCGGATGGGCCTTCGCCTTCGTGTTCTCCTGCGTGTTTGGTCTTGGCCTCGACGTGGGCCTTCGACGCTGCTGCCCTGGTTGTCCGTGCTCTGTGTGGTTGCTCGATGGCGTGCGGGTTCTTGAGCGGCACCTGTGGGTCACACCTAGTCTGTACGCCCATTCCAATTCTTCGTCCTCAGAGGAGAACCGGCGACGGGCTGGCTTGTGTAGGTTCTTGGGGGGTTTCGCTGCCTGGTACCGTACAGGCTTGAGGTATTTTGGGCAACTGCGGTCTCCAGTTAGATGGTCCTCAGAGCAAATTGCGCATGTCGGGTACAGTTGTGGCTTACTTCTGTGTTGCGCACTCCGCAGGTACGGCACGTGGGCAAATCTGTTGCGGGCACACGTCAGTGCGGTGGCCAAGTTCGCCACACGCTCGGCAGAATTGGACCGTGTTACGAAAAGGAATACACTCCTCACCTCTTCTGTAGTAAATGTATCTCGGTAGGACGTACGCGAACAAAGTAAGGACAGCACTCTGAGAGTCTCCCAACATCTGGGCCTCGACCATCTCCACGCCCTGGGTGCGAAAACGGATGCTTGCTTTGAGAGTCTCAGACGGAGTGTGCGGCTCTATACCGTGGGTAACACCTCTTCTGGTTCCTTCACCTGGCGTGACGTATACATTGATTGTATTCGGTCTTCCGTAGATGTTCAAAGACGTGACGCCTCTCATCGCCATTTCGAAGGTCGCATCCGGGGTGGAGACCAGCGCTATCTTGGAGCCCGACCGGATGCGGAGAATGAACAGGTCTCACCTGATTTTTCCTTGGCAGTCTTCCACTATTGCGTTGGAAAGCGCTTGACTGGTCATATTCCTCAGTGGTAGCCTCTGCATGGTGAGGTAGAAAGACCACTTTCAGATCGTCCTTAGGTAAGCGTGGGGGCCTGCGTCTAGTGAGTAGGCCGACCCTGGCGTTTTGGCTGGTTGTCCGCTGTATCCTTGCTGTCCGTGGAGAAGTCCCCTCCTCGCCGTAAATGCCGCTTCTTTGCCTACTTCTTCCGTGCTCTGATCGATTGGGATATCTGCCAACTCTCCTCTGCGCGGTCAGCCTCCGTTTGGGTCAGAAAATGCGCGTTGGCGAGTGCGGACGCCATGGTGCAATTCCCAGGCGAACGTTCACCGTCCCTGTTTTGGGCTGCAAAGTGCACAACCTCTTCGCTCAAGACCAGTGCGGGTTGTTGATCCATTGGATGCGATTCCGTAATCGAGGTCATAGTCGTCATAGTAACTGCGGCGAGTTCGTAGTTGGCGTCTTAGGGCGTGCGTCACCCGGGGTCGCCACCACTCCCCTACTGGAGGTGGCGCAGGCTTTACATGGGCGAAACTTCAAATGGCCGTGAAATCGTGAAAAAAGGTCCGATTTCGGTGAAAGTTGTGTCCACCGATGCCGGGGCACTTCCCCTTCAAGCAAGTGACAATTTCCGGACGGTTTCAGAAGATGAACCACCCGAAACTGGAGATCATGCGGAGGTCGGCGTCCATCGGAGCGTCTAAACAAATCTACAAGTCGCTTTCAACAAGAATTGCGACGGTTCATTTCTTTATGTACAGTGCGCGTCACCCTTGCGTAGAGCGCGCGAACGGCGGCCGCCGGGGGCGCTCCGGGGGCAGCCAGCGACGTAAAACGGTATAGCTTCTGGGCTCGAGGCAAGAAGTGCCTAGGCACGGAGCGGCTGACTCGGCTGATCTCGGGCCCACTACCTTTAGACTCCGCCGGCTGCGGAGCGCCCCGGCGGCCGCCGTTCGCGCGCTCTACACAAGGGTGACGCGCACTGTACATGTTCAGCGAAGCACAGTAGGTTCCACTGTCGACCAAAATAAAATATCTTCCACTAGTATCACCAAGCATCACCAAGTTCTGAGCTAGCATCAGGAAAACAAAAACAGTGCCGCAAATCCAATGTTCCCCCTGCTATCTGAGCTCGCTTTGCCCCTATACTTGTGCGGCCGGCTTCGAACTCAGCCGTCGAAAGCATGTTGTTCAGCCAGGTTTCATTGTCAAAGAATGACCTGAGAAACCACATGTTGAATGAGACGCTGCGTTAAGTTTGGTCTGGAAGAGAATGGGGACTGCTGCAAATATTTTCAGCCAGATGAACAGCTTCTGTCGTATTTCAACTCTGCAGTTCTATATGGTCCAAGTGGCAGTGGGAAATAACTCAAATGGGGCTAGATTGTCTATTTAATTCATTGCGTAAATCCCCAGTGTCAGAAGTATCAACTGGGACGTTATGCAATGTTTTTTTTTCGTTCTTTGTTTTAGTCAAGCAACATTGCATTACGTGAAAGTTGCAATTGTTTCATGGTACTTTTTGAACGTCGCATATTATTACAGTAATAAGCTTTCTAAATATCTGAAAAGGATGTTCGTCCACAGTTAAGATGACAAGGCAATTGCCCATAAAAGGTCGGTGAGTGATTTCCTTGCCCACGTCAGGATAACTTGTCGATTTTCATACCGTACTCTTGCGAAATAAAAAAAATTTTAAACTATGTGCGTAGAGTAATTGTGACTATGTCGTACTTGTTATATTCACGTACTTTACTACCATTGTAATTCCTCTTTGTTCGTCTTGCGATTTATCCCATTGTACTTTGCCCATCCAGCCAACCCAGAGCTAGATCGGGACTTCTCAACCGAAGAGATACGCATGGTGCTTCGGAACCTAAACAGCAAGTCAGTGCCGGGGCCGGACGGCGTTACTAACAAGGCACTTAGAAACCTAGAAGAAACCTCCATCGAAACCCTCACAGAGGAAATCAACAAAATCTGGAGGAACGGAGCACTACCCGAAGACTGGAAAACGGCCCTCATCGTGCTAATCTCAAAGCCTGGCAAGGCGCCCAACACAAACAACCTCAGACCTATCTCGCTGACGCCTTACGTCGGCAAGGTAGCCGAGCACGCGGTCCTAAAAAGGCTCTCGAAACATCTCGAAGAAAAAGATATCTACCCCGCAACAATGATAGGCTTTAGACCCGGGCTATCCACCCAAGACGCCATGAAGCTCCTCAAACATGAGATCATTGACGCAGACACGAGAGACGCGAGAGTAATCCTAGGGCTAGACCTCGAAAAGGCCTTCGATAACTTATTGCATGACTACATACTCGACACGTACGATCTCCAACCTCGACCTCGGCACGAGACTACGCTTATACAAAACCGTTCCTAAGCGACAGAACGGCCACCCTCCGTCCAGGGGAAATCAAGTCCCAGAAATACAAACTCGGCGGCAAGGGCACCCCGCAAGGTTATGTCATCTCTCCGAGGCTTTCTAACCTTGCGCTAGCCGGCCTAGGCAAGAAACTAGATCAAATCGAGAACGTCAAATACACCATATAGGCAGACGACGTGACGCTGTGGATCCCCGGAGGTAGCCTGGGATCAATAGAGAACAGTCTACAGCAAGCGATCGACGTGATCGAGGAAATACCTCGCTCCCACGGGCCTGCGATGTTCGCCTGCGAAGTCGGAGCTCCTTGTCTACAAACCATCCCAAGCCAAAGAGCAAAATCACAGACACACACACCATTACTCTCAGAACAAAAGACGGAAGAACCATTCCACACGTCAGCAAAATCAGAGTCCTCGGGATGCTCATTGAGAGCAACGGCTCTAACGCGGCGACAGTGGAGAGGATCGTAAAAAAGCCGAGTATAGCCTTGAATCTCATACGAGGCGTAGCAAACAGACAACACGGCCTTATGGAAGGAAATTTCATCAAGCTTAGAAACACCCTTGCGCTATGCCACTTCACGCACGAGGCGGCCATGCACAGATGGAAGGTAGCGGAGAAGAACAAACTCAATGTACAACTGAGGAAGCTAGTCAAACTAGCGCTGGGAATCCCGCAGAACACAGAGACAGAGCTCCTGCTTCAACTGGGGGTACACAATACACTTGAAGAAATCGCCGATGCTCAAGAACGGGCTCGATGGACAAGACTCTCGGAACCAAACCGGGTAGAGAAATCCTAGCCAAACTAGGTCATGACACCACAGCAATCGAGAATCTATACAAAGCCGTTCCGACGGACACACGCAACTCATTTAGACCCGTAAATCGCATTCGGGCTCATGACACAGAAAGCAATACAGCTACATGCGACGAAACCGGGCGCGGGTCATCCGCTACCGTTCCTACCTCGTCAACTCAAACAAGCTTCGCGCCATTTCAATGCCGACATAGAGTTCGATCAGCGTGTTTGTTCTTTATTTTGCAGCAGCATCGCTTCATGGTCTCGACTCACCACTCGAAACGACAACTAATGCAGCGCCCGGGGCTACCGGCCACTACTGTTGTAACCGTGACGGTGTTGGTGACATACTACGCGCTGTCGGTGTACCATGGCAGGAATCACGACAAGTTAAAGATGGTACCTCAGCTCTCCCACAAGCAAGAATTGCCAGAAAAGCTTAACAGCGATCCCGAAGTTTCGACGACCACAGCGACCACAGCGACAAGTACGTATGTAGCGCTTGGTGCATCTAAGCGCACTTTTCTTCTATGCTGAGTATTCCACAAAGAGTCACATAGAACTAACCAAAGGGATCAGGGGCTCCGTAGTAAACACACCAGAAAAATATGCATCCACACTTACGGCAGAAGTCTGCTTACTTGAAATGTCTAAATGGGAGCTGCTGAGCGGGCTAGGGGTTTTCGCTCCCGATCTCGCCCTGGCTAAATCGCTTGGGCTGTCAAAGTCCTTCTTCCTGCTGGGCGCTTTACAGCAAAGGATGCTTTACAGCGTCATCGCTTAAACTATAGTACGCTCCTCTACGACGTTCGAGTGATAGACGGCCTCCTAAGCATGCGTTGGCGCCGGCGGGCGCGCGAGCTGCTTCGCGCTCATTCGCGCTTCCCATTTGACAGGAGCTGCTTCGCCGACGCTCCTGTCAAACGGGAAACACGCCGTGATGGTAAACGCCATTTGCTTAACGAGACACAGCGGCAAACGCCCGCGCCGCAACCGACTCACGAAGGGACCGGCGAGGCGTGACCGCACCGCGGCAATACACGTGTCGATTGCACTGCAGGAACCCGTCGATTGCACTGCAATCGACGTGCTATGCGGAAAGCATTTCAAAAGCAGTTTTATCGAACGCATGTTCACTGTCATCGTGAATGGCGTTGTCAAGGATCTTCGCCCCAATAAATGGCGTCTGAAACCTGACGAGATACGTACGATATTACCGAAGCACCTAAAAACAGAAAGAGATGCAAAATTTGTTATATCTGTGCGAAATAACTTCCAGCAAAGCGACACCGGCACACCCAGTCGGTGACCTCCTTGTTGTGCTCCCCTGTTCAGAGCACCGAGTCGAAGGATCTGGTGCCCACCGCAACGCTTACATATCTTAAGAGTGCACCCCACGCTGTAGTTTCAAAGCGGTTAGCGCTGATGGATTGCAAAATGATGGGGCACAACGGCCACAAACGAACGGCGAAAGTCGCCAACTGTACTACAATCTGGATCTCTATTCCAGTCGCATGATGAAAGTGTCATCTGTGTCAGTGGAATCATGCATGACGTTATGCCTCTTGTGAAGGTGAAGTGAATAACTTAGAATAATTCACTTACCACCTTCTGCTTAAAAAATTTTAGTGTTCGGAATTCTGGGATGAAGACGGAATAGAAAAAAAAAAACGGGTCGCGCAACTTGTGATGAGGCATAATCCTTGATCAAGAAAGTTGCCTTAAGTAACAGCTCCAGTTGGTTTATTGCGGCTGCAGTTTAATTAAAGCATACTTCAAAGAAGCGGTCTTTTCGAGACATGGCTCTTGCTGCAAAATGTTTGTTATATCTTTGAAGATGGGCGGGGGGTATGGCACCGTTTGTCTGCATGTACCAGACTGTTCTGGCACAAAAGCAAGCATGCAGGAGAAAGAAAAAAGAATGTCATTTTCGACGGAAAGGAGATTCATTGATTGCGATAGCGCGATATTAGACAGATATACGAAGTAATGTCGGCAGTTTTATCAGGTGCACAAACTGCCGCAAACATTCGCTTACTAGGTATATTAACAGGTACGTTGTCACGTGTGCACGGGTAAACACGAACGCATCTCACTCAACGGCCGTGGACACTCAGTGTCAGAATACTGGAATGATGAAGACCATCATCAGCGGCGGGAGAATTCCCCTTCGTGCTGCCAGTGCTGTCTCCCGCCTTAACGCGAACGAAGCGCGCGAGAACAGAGCGCACACGAAGCGTCAGCTATCTCAGGTCGGCTAGTTTTCGAACCCATCGCAGATTGGCTCCAAGATGGCGCGTGGCCACGCTCGGCCGTTGCAGCTGAAGTAGACGAGGAGATGCGCACAAACCAGCCCCCTTTCACTACTCATAGCACGCACATCCCCCCCCCCCCTTTAACTTGCGCGCGTGAGAAGACGGCGCGCACCCTATATGCTTCCTTGCGAGCGGAAAAGACAGCGCCGCATCAAGCCACCATCCCTCTCGGCTCGCCCTCGCAAGCTTTCGCTCGCAATTACGGTGCGCGGCCGCGATAGTGTCGCACTTAGACTTTATGCGGATTCGCCTGGAGTGTCCATACAATTGATCGCAATAAAACGACAGTGTAGGAAACTACAAGGAAAACGAACAATCGGGAGGAATAATTCTATATTGGGGGCGAGGAGTTACGGAGTCGCCATCTGTCGGAAGCGCCTCCCTTGCGTAGTATGAGGGATCACGCGGCACGCTCCTCATAGGTTTGGCTTGCGGCGCATAATAAAAACACCACGCGGCAGCCCTCCTGGACATTTATCTAGGCACTCCCAAAACGAAGGAAGTTTTTGACTGTCCATATAATAATCTTGAGCAAACTGAAAGCACAGAATCGTTTACAGACGATATCTCTTTAACGAATACGTACAGTGAACGCCACTGCGCGCGGTCGCCGCGATGGAGTCTCCCGAACCGGCTTCTTGCGTCAAAGGTCGGCAACCGCTGAGAGTAAGCTATGTGAAATATGTTCTTACAGTGGGCTTTCTGTATATCAAATGGGGCCTAACAGAGTGAAGCCTCAATGCAGCGATCGCAGGGGTTCGCAGCGACCGACTGCGCGTCTGCATGCATGTTCGCGCACAATGCTTTGCATTCGCTGAGAGTGCGTTTTCGCACCGTGCCGTGAGGTTTAGGCAGCAGCATATGAGCATTTCACAACACACTAGCAATCATTGTTGCGGGGACGCTATCAGAACCACTCAAAAATAATTTCGTTATAGAGACTTCGACGCCTACGGGGACTGTGATGTGCCGTCGAGACGATTCAATCTTTTCTTATCTTCTAAATTCTTGAACATTTCAATATTATTTCTCAAGTTGCGTCGCACTGTATGCTTATTGGTCTTCTCAGTGTGCTATTTCCCTCTGCTTATTTTCGTAATCCAGTGCATTAATTCATTACACAAACATGACCATATGCCATGCCTTTTTTTTTAATGTGCTTCTTACCGCTCTCTTTCCATTCTAGTGAACTTGCCAGTATCTAGCACCAACAAATTCACAGACCAAACTGTCATGACATTAGCCTGGCAGCGGGCGCGGGCGAACGTCTCAGTGCGCGTTTTATACTACTCACTGAACATCGCAGTCCTGACGCCGTAGCAGAAATCTTCCTCGCGTCTGTACTTGCTGCATACCCGAGTTGTAGCCAATGGCTGTTTGCCGGTTATAAGTTTCGCGAGCCAAGCTACACGCAACTTCTTGTCCTGCGGCTACGTGCGAATAATATTGACACCGGGCTCCATTGCGTACGTCCGGCACTGCTGCAACAAGCTGTAGCCTACCATGCTGCACGCCTCCAAAGGCAGCCACTACCTATTATAGTACTTTCAAATGTTGTCAAGCAGACACCCAAGGGGGGTAAGCCTCACCACTTAATCAGAACCGCAGCGCAGCTGGGACTTTAAACTTTCGTTTTCAATTCGCTTCAGCGCTTCCGAAGCAGCCAACGCGGCCGCTGTGTCCACGTGATCCCTCATGCCACGTCACGCCGACCATGGCGCCAGGTTTTCCAGTGGTTGAGCTCGCCCCCAATACGAACTTTCTGGCAAGGGAAACATAGGTTCATATTTTCCCATGAAAGAGCACCTGGCTGTCAATAGCTGTGGCTGCTTCCTTATTGCACGACGAAAGTCCCATCACGGCACGTGATACAATGGTGAGTGGATTGTCGAATATATGATGATGAACATGCGAAGGACATATACGAACATCTTCGAAGATGCTCGCAACGCAGGCTGGTTTTTTAGACAATACAGATTCTTTATAAAAAAGGCTATAAGCGCAGCGAACATGGCGTTTTGCTGACAAATTCCTAGGCGAGGCGGACATACTTCGCCACTAATAACGTGATGTTCAGAAGACTAATTAACAAAGCTTTATTAAATAAACCTTCTATTAGTGCCTTTAGGGCCGTTTAAATGGCGAATATGAAGGCGATCCCATTTTAACGCACCCTCCATTTTTTTTAATCTTGAAAGTCTCACCTCATTCGACGTCTCTATCGCCGAATTATCGTAGATAATTATCGTCGAGCGGTAAGTTCAGTCAATATTGAAACCGAATGCCGCGGGATCGCACCAAAGGTTCGCACCATATTAGATTAAAACGCCCCGTTAGGAAAAGGTCGAGGAAGTAGAAAACTGAACGTCTCTAGTCGCGGCAACTACTGATGTGTCACGTACGTTTTGCCTGGCAAGCGCATGTGGCTGTGTGTCGGGTCAGGAGTTGCCGCGGCATGCTATCGTTCAAACTTCGCCCCACACTTATTGAATACCTTGAATTATGTGCGATTTTCAAGGTCTTGAAGATATGGGTGTGCATAACAATGTCACTGCCTCCAAATGTGTCATTTATACAACTGTCCCCGATGTACTAATAATAATTATTTAGAACATAATTATTTAGTTTTTCATGGCGTGTGCACCCAGAAAACGACACCTAGAAAAGGGGTTTATGTGTGACTTTCCGAGTAACAGAATTATGTTTTCTTGTTTAATCAAATCACAATCCATTGCTATGTATGTAGGTTGTGCGTAAAGCTGGAACCGCACGGCGCGTTTTTCGCTCCCGATAGCACGACGCGTGGCGAAGGCCCGCACCACCGCTGACGTGTCAGCACCCGCGTGAGCACGGCGGGCGCGCGCTGGGCGCCCCACGTTTGCCAGGTGTTCCGCCGAGTTCTTCCACCGATGGATGGATGTATGGATGGATGTTATGAGCGTCCCCTTTGGAACGGGGCGGTGGGTTGCGCCACCAAGCTCTTGCTATTATACTGTCTAATGTCCTACCTAAGTTAAGAAAGAAAAAAAAAAACACTATGAACTCCTACAACCCAATTTTCTGACCCCCTATTGCGAACTTTGCTTTTGTACGTCTCCATTTTTTGTCGTTTCCCTACTTCCACCAATCTTTCAATCGCCTCTTACTAATCTCTATTGCGGACATGTTTACTTTTTCCCTGCTCTCGCTGAACCCAAGGGCTTCAAGGAGGTTAGTGGTGCCTAAATAGACCGCTGGGCAGACGTCTTCACATTCTAATAAAACAATCTCTATCGTTGTTGTTGTTGTTGTCCTGAGTGGCCGTGGCACATACGCACAGTCGGGGATTGGCCATGAATCGTGTGGTTCAATTAGGTACATAAAAAAAATAATAATAGATACGAATCGTTTCCGTAGCTTTACCGCAGTAAGCATATGCTTCTTCCTTCTTATACCTCGCTTTATAGATCCGAGTTGTACGACATCCTGATATCGCTTCGAAAATTAATGAACTTCCCTTTGAGTTATCATCAATTGTTTCTTTCCTGATTTCGTTTTTTCCTCTTAATTAGTTAGAATGGCAGGTTTCTTTTCCATTGCCGCCACCTATGAGATTACTTCAGCCTCTCTGACTTTCCGCTTGACGTTCTTTGTTGCTGTGCGCAGAAAGCAATATGCGCGAAAGGCAACGCCATCTGTTGTGCTTGAGGGAACTCAAGCATCACGTATAGCGTGGCGTGCCCCACGTACCATTGAGCTGTACTCGCATTGGTAGACGCGGGCGCGACAACTCGACGCCAGGGTTGCCAGATTGGGCTATTACTAGACAAATTGGGCTACTTCTTATGTGGGTTGGCGTCGAAATTTTCGAGTTGGCTAAATGACTATATTTGGGCTATTTTGTCTTAAGGACTTCCCGAGGACCACGTCAACACTGACAAAATTCGGGAACACCGGTTTATGAAAGCCCAAAGCTCATTGCTGCTACAAAGGTATGCAGACTATCTCGAAGGCTGTGTTTTTAGGCAATGTCGGGTCTGGGAGGATGGCGTTAAGTCATGGCCGCCATGTTTATACGCCATTTTGGCGCTAACCTCTCTTCTTATTGTTTTGGGTTCGGCGCCATTTGCTGCCGGTTCACGCGTGATTCAGTAAGAAAAACAGTGGGGCTGACAGCCGTCGACTACATGTTCCGCGTCGGCTGCTACGCAGCAAACTATTATGTGGACTTGCACAACAGCTCAAGTATACGAACGCATGTCGTGGCACTTCATTTTACTCCTGGTCCTTAATATTTATCAAGGGTTCCTCGAAGCCCATTGCTTGGTTTTCCCGCATGCCACCGTACTATTTATTTACGCAGCAAGATTACGAGAAAAAAATCCGCAAGGAACGAATTAAGGAGAGAAACTTTATTTTTCAAGAAGAAGATTAGGCGAGCGTGGTTGGGCGCTTAGTCCAGGGCTCCACTGGCACAAGCGGCTCGCTGGGCTTGGTCCAGGAGAGCCACTTGGCTCTCTTGTACTTCGTCCACAAGCCATGCTTCCCACTGCCTATTTACCATGAGCGGGTGTGCATTTATGTATGAGCTACTAATATGTGAAGGCCTTTTCAGGCACTCCCATGTAATATGTTGTAGTGTGGGTTGGTTAGAACACCATAGACAGGCGTCCAGAAATCTGGTTTACATTATTTTACTGATTTGATGCAGGTTGGGGAAGCTCTTTGTTTTAATGCGTCGCACGTCCTTACTCTGCTGTCTGTTAAGGGCCTTGTGCGGATGACCGTAGACTCTGCGTTCCTCCCGCTGTTGTAGAAGAATGTCACGCGTTCTTGGAAGAAGTCCCGCGCTCGGCTCAGCCGCAGCTCGGTTGTTGAATCCTCGAGCTATACGGCTATGCTATGCACACCAAATAATGACGTGGTGTTCTGTCAAGGTCCGTCCCAGAATTATGCGTACCATTTTGGGTACCGTCCCATTGAGAAACAGGCGACATGCCGTCTGTTAGTCGGACAGTATGACTGCCGACTCGTTTCTGTGTCCCGCGTCTGCAATAGCCTTGGCTATTGCAGGCTCTTCGGCCGCCCACATGGATCGAGTTACGACTGTGACCGTTATGACACGTTGATTTTGGTGACCGCTACCGTGTGAGTCTCTCTA